>NC_139236.1:22403341-23847205 GCF_977018435.1 Lepisma saccharinum | reverse complement strand
CAAAACAGCATTCAGCCAGAGGCATGTCAACAGGTATGAATTTTACATTTTAAAAAAAGGAACTGCAAAATGTAGAAGTTTCGTTTATAGAACCTTGATGCATGAATTACATTCATAAAAACTACAAAATAGTGGTGTGCAGTTAAGTTCAGGCTATTTATAGAAATATTGGGTCGACTGTAAAATTATTAGTTTTATCAATAAATAATTTTGCTTATATTGGCTTATTCCAATAGTACAGATCAGCGTGTCACATCCTTAATAATTTATACAAGCAATAGTGGCAATAGCTGACCTCCATGGCAGAGCGGTTAGCACAGCACATTATGATGCCAGGGTCCTAGTTTTGAATCCTGGCCTTGGCATAGGTGTTCTTTTCATAACACTTAATAGATAAGTTTCCAGAAACTGTACAATTGCACGATATGATTTTTTCTTCATAAACAAGTTTGCTCTTGGGAAATATTTGTTTCAAATGGCAAGTATTATTTATGATGGGAATCCCATGGCAATTTCAACATTGTTCAACAATGGATTAACAATGTAAGTAGTGATCGTTGACATGAAATATCAAAAAATAACACTAACCTTCCGTTGCTAAAGGGCAGTGAATCAATCCACTACAGTATTAAGCATTTTAGTCCCTGCTGTTGTATTAAAGAGGCCTAGAAGTGAATATGGTGTATCATGAGATGGAACCGAACACAGTCCAAATTTGAAAGTGCTTTCTGTCCACAAAAGAAAATGTGCCTTCTTCTAAAACCTACACGAAGACAAAAAGTTTTTTAATGTTTGTCTCAACTTGCCCTAAAAGTAATTATTGCTTCATTAAAAGTTATTACTACGAAAACTTGTTTCTTTTAAAAGTGCATGAAAACTAAGTTTGATTTTCAGATTTTCATCAAAATTATTATTATTATTTCATCACCATATTTTCCAGCCTATATATTACTTTATACTTGAAATACTGTAAATTGATTATAAATTCACTGCATCTTATACGGCAACAAATACAGTAATTGAAATAGTCTTTATGCATAATAATTTTCTAACGTGCAGTTTATTTTCCTACAAATAAAATTACTATTCATAACTTATATATAAAATGTCAATTTGATATAACATGCCTTTCTATATTTCTCCTCATATCAAAAATGCTTACGATTCCTCTTCCTATGAATGCAGTCCCCAAAGATGTTCCTGCCCAGATAGCACATAAGCTTGGGGCAAGCTTGTGATAGCTTCCTTTTAGCTTGTCAAAGCAAGCTTGACATGGCAAACTCGACGTAAGCCTGATGCATGTGATAAGGATGCATTTTTTAAATAATAAAAAAATAGACACACCCATTTAATATAAAAATAGAGATACTTATTAAACATAAACAATAGTGACAAAATGAAATAAAACTGAAATACAGTGGAATGAATTCCAGTGTGAATAAAGCACCAAAGCTTTTATTTTATGCGGCATACACTAGATGGCAGTGCAACTCAAACGTAAAATAAACATAAGTTTTAGTAACATAAATAAGGATAACTTTGATTGAAATTAGTGAAAAAATGTTTTATTATTCTTCGAAAGATGTGTGAATATTGAAATTGCAACGAAGATCAGAAAAATATTTTTGTCCCAGACTATATAATCAGAAGCTAAGTACTGCAAAGAAAAATTTATTACCAGTGTATAGTTAGAGATTAATTAGTTCTTCGAACTCTTCAGCCTAACTATTGCTTATTTTGGGGGAGCACGAAAAGTTTTTATAAGCTGCAAAGAGAAACTGTGACGTTACAAACATGGGTGTTTGTTGTTAATTAACCCCAATTGTTTCTAGTTTTGCTGTTATGCATATATGTGTATACAATGTACTGTACATTACAGCCATGTTTATATAGATATATAGAACACAAATTGAGAGTATTTGAAAATAAGATCCTTAGGAAAATATTTGGACCTAAAATGAATGAGAAGACAGGTGAGTGGAGAAGGGTAAATAATTTAGAAGTACATAATTTGTATTCATGTTCAGATATTATTAGAATAATTGAATCAAGAAGACTTAGGTGGGCAGGCCATGTGGCACGAATGGGAGAGGAAAGAAGAGTTCACAGGATTCTTGTTGGGAAACCTGATGGTAAGAGACCTATAGGAAGGCCAAGACGAAGATGGAGGGACAACGTTGAGATGGACCTAAAGGAAATCGGTAGAGATGGAAAAGAGTATATAGATCTTACTCAAGATTGGGACAGATGGAAGGCCTGTGTTGCTGCAGCCATGAACCTTCGGGTTTAAGAAGGCTAGAGAGTTTTATATATAAATTTAGCTTAAAGATACACATTATGGCTTACGTCGAGCATTGCATTATGTAAGCTTACCGCTAGTTATGAAAAGCTTGATGCAAGCATGCCTTGGCAAGCTTGCTGCAACTTCCACTTCTGGTAACTAGTTTGCTTAATGCAAGCTTGCATCCAGCTAATAGCTTGCCATAGCATGAAGCAAGCTGTCTGTGCTATCTGGGTGATAATGGGTCCACTTTAACCAATTCATTATCTCTTGACCAAACACCAGAGAATACATCATCTTGTCTAAGAGTAATCAATAGCATTCATCAATAACTAGTTACTAGGGGTCTGCAGGACAGAAATGTTTTGGTTAGGATAGGGAATTTTTTTTAAATCCTGATGTTTGTGACAGAAAAAGTTTGCAATTTCCCAACTAAATCGGAAAATTTTCAGGACAGGAAATGTTAAAAATTTTCAGACACTGGAAATATCAAATTCTATGCTCGATTTTCCCTTGAGTTGTTGTTTTTTGACACTTCTGGTGTAAAAGCTAACAATTTCCAAGATGTTTCAGATACTTGCAATGCAGAAAACATCGAGAATTAACCACTTTTAAATATAACCATTTGGACGATCCCCGAAAAGTTGGGAAATCATTTCCTGACACTGGAATTGGGATGGGTAGAGACTTTTTGGGATCTCGCACATACCTACTAGTTGCCACAGGTTTTCTTTTCAGGAAATAAGTAGCAAAATTAACAGTTACTTAGTTGTATGTTTCAACAATAATGAAGACTGAGTTTTTATTGTTTTAAGTCCACTTTATATAGGGAATTTTTTTAAATCCTGATGTTTGTGACAGAAAAAGTTTGCAATTTCCCAAATAAATCGGGAAAAGATACTGACACTGGAATTGGGATGGAAACCTGTTGTAACTAGTAGGGATGTGCGAGATCCCAAAAAGTCTCCACCCATCCCAATTCCAGTGTCAGATAGGTTAATTGGGACTGGACCTACAGTTTAAAGTTAGATCTGTTCCTTCCCTAAATTATACACACCAAACTTGTTTTATTAGTGTTGAACAACAGAATTAATTTTTTGAATGATGAAGTATGGAACAATTTTTAACATAAATTTGCATAATTGTAGGCTCACAACAGTACTACATTTTACAATTTTTCTCTATACTTTGGTTTATTCAGGAAATAAAGTGACTTACAGAAAAGGGATTTGGTGTAAAATTTAAATTTACTTCTTCTAACTGTGCTTGATGGGGAGGGTATTTCACTTCCCTGGATTCTTACTCTCCCCATAAATATATCAAGTCTCTCTATGGTAATTTTTTCCTCCCACTGAAATAATTCTTGATGCTTTTCTGGCAGTGAACGTTGATGAGATTTTTATGGGATATTGACCAGAACACTTCTGCATAGGCTTCCTAGCTTTTGAAAGATAACACCACCCTCACCTTCAGAGACTGAAGTCCAGATGTGTGTTAATTTAATTTTATTATTTGGTGTGGGCAGAGTTCAGTGTAGGTGGTAGGCCAATTGGGTGCTGTGTTTCCCATGTCTTTGCTCTCGGTCGACTATTGCCAACTGAGTCATTGTCGCGATTGTGCTTTTCTCCGTGAATGAATATTGATTTCTTGATGATGCGATCACAGCAATTGAATTACTTATTGATGATACGAGTTGTGGTGAAGTAAATTAAATTCTATGGTTCTCACTGATAGAATGTTCTGCTAACACTGATTTTTCCGGATGGAAATTCTTGATGTAGCTGAAGTGTTCTTTGCAGCTTTGTTTGATTGACCTCCAGTCTGTCAGATGTAGGCTTTACTGCAGGTGCAACTGATACAGTAAACACCAGATCCTAGATCATCCTTTCAATTTTGTAGTCTACTTCTTAGGAGTGTCTGGATTTCTTGAGTCTGGGTTTGTTTGTTGAGCCTGTTGTGCATCACTCTAGTATTTTGTTTATGGTGCTTTTTGAGTATCCATTCTACCTTAAGGCTGTATGCAGGGACTGATGCTCTGTGTCGCTGATGGAGATTGCTCAGTGAAACAGTGTAGATAGTATTGTTGATCCACCACCAAAGCTTGTCTGGTAGCCCAATGCAACAAGACCATGGTCGTTTAACCTCAACCAACCAACCGAAGCAAAACCAGGCAGAACAAAAAACACCACATGATGGTCAACCTGATGAAGCCACTATCTCCATTCTCTCGAAGCACTTAAACTTCACTCCAGTACCGAGGAAAATCCACAAACTAGATTCACACACAAATCTGCAATTCAATCACTGAAAATGAGTGTGACCTTAGGTTTCAAAACCTACCTGGAACTGATCTTGCTGATATCCCAAGGGAACCTCTTCATGAATCACTGAACATTTGAAAAATGTATATTTGAAAACTTCCTACATCAAGAAGCCTACAGACATGGTGATCCTGTCCACTAAGGCTAATTATTAGATAATAAATTATTCAAATGAAGCCAAAATGACCATCATTATATAAATATGAGGGAAAGTGAAATGAAAACCTTAAAGGTACAACAAAAATTATAAGACACGCTGTATAAGTCAACGGTAACAACTGCTATTTACAAAAAGACCTTAAGCTGCAACATTGATCAAGTGAGCTACAAAGATGGTGCTTGTACAATCAACATCAAATGAAATAGGAGAAAAAATATTTTCTGGACAAAAAATGAGTTGGCAATGCTGCGAACACCGAGGCAATCTTGATAAGATGCTTGAGGAACCTCAAGCAAACTTTCCTGAAAAGCACAACTCCAGTATCGAAGGTCATGCTACACGTGGATTGTTAACTTTCGGGAGCATGCTGTCTGTCTACACAATTCTCCCCAAATGCCTGTTTGAAGATAACCTTCTGCTCGCATTTTATTTTTCAAATGTAGTTCTGACATTGTAGTCATTTTACAATTATTTTTATTTGTTCTTATTTTGCTTTGCTTTTATCTCATTTTTATAATTAATCGAAACTATGAAGATGTATGAAAATTAGATTAAATTGATGAAGAGACACTTAAAAAAGAGATTGCCAGACCATGACTCGAACCCGGAACCTAAAGCCGATAGGGTGGAAAAGACAGTCAATAACTCCTGGCCATGAACTGGATTATAAAATTTGTAATTGCTCAGGAGTATGCTCATGACTAATACCTGCTTTCGGACACTTAATTTATAAGTGACACACTTCGTTCGGTGGGGACAAGCCACGTATCGTTTGAGAGGAGGGACACACCATGTTCATATACTAGATACATTCATGGACTATAACTACTTGAAATGTAACGTACTAAACAATACTTTCGGAGATCAGTAGGACATAGAAATTTTGATATACAAGTTGAATTTTCTCTACTTATTCATTATGCCTAATAGATAATCTCGCAACAACACAAAATGTTTTAATTGACTCGAATTCACAATGACTAATATATACTGGACCTACATATTTTAAATGCACAATCTAAGTGACGAAAATATGCCTCAACAGGAAATGAAAATGCAATATTCATTCAATACACTAAAAAAGCTAACCAAAGCAGACTTTTAACAACATTACACACGTAACGTTTCCATCCTCTAACAGGGTTTTTGTTGGAGTAAGATTCACATGGCGTAATAGGATTTTCATTCACCACAAAGCAATAGCTATAAATATTAGATAAACCAGAAATGAGGGGTTAGTGTTCACCATAAGAGAGTTGCTGCAGGTGAAACAAAACACATATGTAAGGAAGAGGTGTGTAAGTGTGAGTTTCTCTGTGAAAATTGACTGAGTGGTAGAACTAGATGATTTTACGTCAGGGTTCCTATAGGTTCGAATACCGGTCTAGGCATTGGTGTTGTTTCTGAATGTTCTATTTATTTTATCTTCACTCATCTTCGTCCACATGATTGCCCAAAACTGGAAGAAAAGCGGCGCTAAATAAAAATAAAAAATATGTGAAAATTAGAAGGTTAATTAAGAGCTGATAGGTAAACTATACTCCATGAGCGATGTTCGATATAAGTTCTGTTAAGATGTCAAACCTGTAAGAAGCAAATAGCTAAGTTGTGTGAAGGATTGAAGATAAGCTTCGATCACATGGTCACCTGGATTGACTCGATCTGAACCAGTAAATGGGCAATGTTTAATCCCCAAGGTCATTCTGCAAAACGAATGCCAAAAGAGGTTCGGGTGTGTTGGTCAGCATGAAATTGTTGGGTGATGATAAGTGAATGGTATTTTTTCTGTTTTCATTATTTTACATTGCTTTGCTACCTCTGGATCTTGAATGACGAATAAATTAATTTGGTGAACTGACAAACACAAAAAAGCCAACCCTGTGGCTAATTGGTTAGCGCAAGCGCTTCGAAGTAAGATGAGGATGTCATTGTCTGCATTCCACTTTCATCTATCACATCTTCAACCTTCATCATTGTGATTATCCGAGAGTGGTAGAACAGTGACGTGAAATAACAAAAATATCACCCTCGGTGTCGATTTCAAAGTTTGAAGTATTGCTGTTTCTGCATTCAATATCGGCTCTAGATTGTGACAGTGATGCGAAATGCTTCTTATTTTATAAGAAATAGTAAAACGAGAAGAGCGATAGATATTCCTCTATTTTCAATTTTCTCTGTAACTAATTTCCCTGACTGTGGCGATAATAAATTCTATGTAGTATGCGAAATATACTTCAAATCAATTTATACTAATTTATGCATATGCAACTGATTAAAGAGAGCCTCCACGATGGTGCAAGGAAATCGTCGTCGCATTGTAACCAAGGAGTTCTCGGTTCGATGCCTGGTGGAGACACATAGTGGTTCGGATTCTAGTTTAAACTGTAGGTCTCATCCCAGTTTGCCTATCTGTACATAAAACTCAGACTCAGAATGATTAAGGACTTTTCGAAATATTCTGTCTGTATGGGAATGGTAACATTCTTCAGAACGAAAATGAATTCGTAAAGCAAGAATATGCACAGCACCTCTAATTACCCAATGCCCTTCAACATGCTACTATTCGTCAATTCAGAATTATTATTTTAGGGTTCAAATCCTGGCATCTGAAAGAGGGACACTTGGCCCCAAAAGTTTCAGGTTTGTTAACATTTACTACTTAAGGATATTTTTGTTAAGCTCCTGGGACCTGAAGAACAAAAATAGATATTTTAAAATGATTTCTCAAATCAAATGTAGAAATTATGCAGTACACTAGCCTAGGGACGCTATAGCTTATTCATGGGATGGAAAAATTGTCATTTCCGGCCCCCACCCCTCAAATTGGGGTGGCTACATATGCAAGAAAGACGAACGCTGCACACACTGATTTTACTTTACAAAGTTCTCAACCTCAAGTCACCTTCCTATCTCCTCTCTCACTTCCAATTTCTTCACGAATTTCACAATCGCGACACCAGATCACACAGCTCCTCAACTCTCTCTATCCCTGTCCACAGATCAAACATCTTCTCCAACTCTTTCTCCGTATCGGCTGTAAGACTATGGAATCAGTTGCCAGAAAACACTAGAACCTCCGTCGCTTCCTTTAGCAGACGTGTTCGCCACTCTCTTCAGAAGTCTCATTAGATCTTCCCCTGTCAAGCAGACCAAAGGGCTTATGCAAGTGCATTAATTCTTAAAATACTTTGTAATTACTTCTATACAATTTTAAATTTTGCATTAATCATATTTTGTGTATTATATATTTTGTATTTTGTGTGTTATATTCAGGGCGTTAAGACTTGTGTGTATGAGTATAATGTGTGTGTGTGGACTTATGTGAAATGACTTAATGTACTTTGTGTATAATATAATAATGTATAATTTTATGTGTATGGTTGAGTGGAAGAAAAGGCTTTGTACGACCTTAACTCCGCCATTTAAAACAAGGCTTTAATAAATAAATAAATAAATATATTCGATTGACTTGGATTCGAGTGTTAATATTGGTTATGATTATTGGTAAGTTCATTGAAACTTACATAACTATGCTACTTTTTATACAGTTTAAAAAATAATAATGACAATTATTGTGCCCAGCACTCTGATTTCTCTACTGGGAAGATAATTTACACCTGTAAGTTTTCCGAAACAAATACACATTTCACCTCGTATGACAAGAAGCGATGAAATTTCGTAAGTAGAAATTCAGTAGCATTAGTTTACCTTAACTTTCACAAGATATGAAAAATTCCGTTTTTGAATTGTTGGATCATAATGTCGTGACCATCCCTGATATTTTCCTTGCATATCAACGATATTTTTTTTTGAAAATAGGGTTAGCAACCCTTAATTGAAGACCAAGTGAATGACTTGCGATGTGATAATCGGAAACCTGGCCAGGACGAGCAATCGTTCATTGGAACTACGGAGTCAAGATGCCATACACGTCTGAAGCTACTCGTGGCCGTATAATTGGCATGTTCGAATGTGGCTGCACAATTTCCGATATCGTAATAGCCATTAGAAGGCATGAAAATGTTGTTCGTCAATGGATAGAGCATTTTCAACATGAAGGAGAAGAGGGCCTGAAAACAAGAATGAAATCAGGGCACCGCAGAGTGACATCGGGAGAGCAAGATGCTGCTGTTGTGGAACACATTGCAAATCATCCATTTTCTCCAGCCAGTATTGTTGCCAGACATTTACAACTGCAGTGTTCAAGTGATACAATACGAAGGCGTCTACAAGCTGCGGGGATACGGCACAGAACACCAGCAAGGAAAGTGCAACTCACAGCGCAACACGTAAATGTTCGGCTTGGGTTCGCTTTACAATATCTACCCATGACAAATTACTTTTGGGGAAACAGTAATTTGGACTGACGAGAAAGTGTTTTGTTCAGATGAAGATGGCCAAATTAATTTGTGGCGACCAGACAGAACTCGTTATGATCCAAGATATGTTCGTAGCAATCGAAGAAGTGGAAGAATTTCAGTGGCATTTTGGGCATGGATCAGTGCAGCTGGTGCAGGAGAGATCGTAGAAATATCCTCGAGGATGGATTCCGAAGAATATATTAAAGTGCTTGAAGAACATATGCTACCGACAGTTCGCGTTATTTATCCTCGGGAGGAAATGCCCATCATCAACTTCGTTCATGATAATTGCAGTATCCATACGCCCAAAAGAACGAAGCAATGGCTTGCACATCACCCTGACATTCAGCCATTCGAATGACCAGCAAAATCACCAGACTTCAATCCAATTGAAAACGTATGGTCCATTATGGTGAGAGAATGGAAACCTGGCTATGAAAGAACAAGAGAACAATTACGTGAGCATGTGTATGACATATGGAGAACTATACAGAACAGGCCACGTATTTGTCATAGACTTGTTGAATCTATGCCCAGAAGATTACGTGAGGTAATCGACAACAATGGCTGGTGGACTCATTACTGAACACACGTCAACATTATTTGAAACATTGAAAATCAAGTTTATTTTTTGTTTCTTTCTGTTTTGCCTAGAGACAATATATTTATTTTCTTTGAAACATTTTGAACTCTGATTTTTACAAGGCGTCATTAATTTAGCATGTGACACAACGGTCTCAAAATATGGCATTTCAGTTTGGAACAGGCAAACTAAAGTCGAGTCTGCAAAAGCAAATATATTTTTTTCACCCTTGTAACTCATTGTTTCTTCCAATTATCGAGTGCTTTCTTTGCTTTGCATTGCTCTAGGTCACTCAGTCGCCATTTTTGTTTGTGAGGATGTACTAAGTTTGATTGAAGCTTATCCTCTATCCTTTCATCATACAACTTGACTATGGGCTTCAGGTTTGGCATCTCAATAGAATTTCTATCAAATATCAATCATCAACTTAAAATGTATTTCACTTACTAGCTCCTACTTTCCAAAATTTGGTATGTTTGGTTTTCTAACGATACACGTGATTTCGCAAAATTTGAATACGGTAGATTTGTATTTTAAACCTATGGATATTACTTACTTACTTTTGTATCTCAGATCTCTTGTAATTACCTACAAATTATGCGAAACAATACACTAAACATCCACTACCCCTGACCTGTTTTCAAGGATCGATCCAGCATCCACCTCCCAGAAATTTCCACCTCGATCATTCATATCAAGTCTTCGTGAATCTTCCCTGTAATGCAGATCCATAATTTGCTACAGAGCATGTGAAGATAACTGAAAGCAAAACTTGCGTATATAATTTCAATTTTGAACTATTTATTCATCTATTTACTTCTTCCGTTGTGAGAGGGAGACTGGCAGTTGGGAGATAGGCCAAGGCCCTTCCAGGGCTGTAGAGCCACGTTTTTTTATTTATTTCTTTCGGTTCCAGGTTCCATACCCGGTGGAAGAACATAGTGGTTCGGATCTCACTTTACAACGTATGTCAAGTAACGATTAGCCTTTCTATGCAAAACATGGATTGAAAAAATTACTTAGTCAAAATTTGTGACAGTTAGTTACTGATCGCAAGTCGCATTTTTGCAGAATATGCGGATATTAGACGTGTTGAAAGCAGAGGTGTTCATTTGGAATCAACCTACCTCACCCTCCGAGATCGCAGTCACCCTCACCCTCCACCACCCTCACCCTCCAAGATCGCAGTAGCCCTCACCCTCCACCGCCCTCACCCTCACAAGTCTTCCGGAGGGTGAGGGTGAGGTCTGCCCTCACGAGGGTGAACACCTCTGGTTGAAAGAATCACGACGATGAGGATGAGTCATGATATGATAGAAGCACACAAAAAAACAATGCCCAGGCTGGTATTTTTTTAAAAAAAGGAATACACCCAATCGGTAGTATCCCCCGCCATTCACACATTTCTCAAACTTTCACACATGTCAATTTTTAATCTAATTTTTTCTCGGATATGAACGAGATGTGCCTCCCCAAACGGCCCATCAAACAAAAAGCGGATTCTCCCGGACGAACACATTTTGGATCTAATACCACTCATAAATTAAGTGTCCAGAAACAGATATTAGGCATGAATATACGATAAAATACTCCTTAGCAATTACAAATAATTATAAGCTAACTCAAGGCCAAGAGTTGGAACGATATGACTAAACTTACCCACTCTTGCTTCCGAGTTCGAGGCCTGGTCTCGGCATGGAGTTCTATCTCTGCAGTGTTTCCTTATCAATTTAATCTAATTATCATCAATCCTCATAGTTGCGATAAATTATAAATGTGTCATGGTAAAAACAAAGCAAAATAAGAACAAAAAAATATTGTAAGATTACTGCAATGTCAGAACTATGTTGGCAAAAAGAAAGGTGAACACCAGATCATTTTCAAACAGGCATTTGGGAGAACTGTGTAGAGATAGACAGACAACATGCTCCCGAAAGTTGCCAATCGACATGACCTTCAGTACTGAAGTTGTGCATTGAGAAAACTTTGCTTGAGGCTCCTCAAGTGTCTTATAACGAATGACTCGGTGTGCGCAGCATTGCCAACTCATTTTTCGTCGAGAAAATCTTTTCTCTCCTATTTAATTTGCTGTTGATTGTACCAATAAAGAGAAGTGGTGTCTTGTCTCATGGAAGACTAAATCTTATAGAAATTCTCTTCAAATGAAAATTAAATATATCTATGCATGCTTACCACAGCAGGAAGTTTACGAATGAATAAGGAAGGTCTACAATGGCCTCAGATGGGTCGAAAGGCCTTCTCAGTGGCTGATAAGTAACTGCACGTGCATCTCAAAGATTATTCTTCTTGAGGTATTCAGGCATTAACTCAGACTTGAAAATATATGTAGATCAGCAATGGTTCTATGCTAAAATACTGTGCGTACAATTCCTCGCGAGGCAGAGAGATCGGGAGAAGTGGTGGGCAGTGCTAACGGAGATGCCAACATTTTCGACCAGTAACGTCCTGCTAAAGTTTACCCTCGAAAGCGTTGTGCTTCGCTCGAAATCGTTTGAAGGTTTTGAATGTGCAACACTGTATCAAGATTACGTTGCAGACTAAACCGTTAAAAGTCAATGGTTTTCGTGAGCATTATTTGCAATCTGAAAGCTCCGAGCACGAGTTGCTCTTTCCTTCGCAACTACAGGTGCCCTGGACGGAGCTGGGAATGGAGTGAAAAACAGACCTTGAACCAAGAGCGTGTTAATTTCGTACTGTGTGAAAGAGTATGGTTATTGGTTACTTGCCGTGCTACTTCTTTGTATAATTGCAGTGTGTGTGTGTGTTGTGTGTGTGTTGTGTGTAAGTGAGGCGATTGAAATGCCACCCACAAAGTTCACGTTAGAACAAAGAATTTTTTAGTATGACGCATGAAAACAGACTCGTGTCGAGATGTGTGTAGGTAATTTGCATAGAAATTCCCTGGCGTTTCACCTCCAGGTAGAGAAATGGTTAGACGTCTTGTACTTACATTACGAGAAACTGGATCGTTAAATTTTAGAACCCCTAAGCAGAAACGATGGATTCTAAACGAAGAAAAACTCTATGAAATTGGGTCAGCGAGCACTGAAATAACCCTTATAGTATCGACGAACTAGAAGACAATATAAGGGCAGAACTTGGAAGAATTGAGTAAGAAAAATGTTTGTGTATGAATCAAAATTTTATCAAACGATGCCAGGAATGTGTGAATGTAGGTGGACCTCACTTTGAACAACTCTTATAACACAGGTTAGTGCTCACTTTGCAATATTAATATAAATATCTGCATGATAAAGATATGTCCATAAAAATAAGCGGGACGTTACTGGTTGAAAATGTCGGCATCTCTGCTAGCACTGCCTGCCACACTTCTCCTGATCTCTCGGCCTCGCAAGGAATTGGATGCACTGTACTTAAATACAGAACACATATGCAACCTTATATGCATAAATCTACTAGATAAAAACAAAATCAAGTTAAAGCTTTCACTTGACTCTCCCTTGCACTTTAACCCTTAACCGAGCAACCAGTACTGTAGCTTGTACTCCAAAGGATACTTCCTGCGAACATGATATTTCTTTTAATTTGTTTGGCTCTCTCTTTGTTCGTCATTCACAACATTTGACTTGATTTGAGTAAGAAGGTCACAGTGAAAAAATAATTTCCATTTCACTTATGTTAACAGACATGTAGTGTCTGTTGGACACAGTGTACAATTTATATGTAGTAAAGGTGTCTTCCTGACTTTTTGTATGGTGTTTTCTTCTTTGTTTATTAAATTTGATTTATTTTTTCAAAGCAGATGCCGAAGTTCCCTACTAATAATAATTTTGGTTCATATAAAAGATGTCACTTGTGCTCTTATGGGAAAAGTCATACACAGAAACAGTGGTGCAGCAAGTGCAAACTGCTGGTGCAATAAACATAGAAATGAAACTCGCCTATGCAAAAAATGAGTCTAGCTCTGGCATATACGCAAAGCGGGGAATGTTTGTCGTCTGCGGAAGACGTCACGTGACTCATAGGAGCAGTGTTGCAATTTGCGAAAGATACAATTCTACTAGACATGATACTGGCAAAGGCTATACCTAGGTATATGCTGTTGTGTCATTAAAAAAATTACTTACGAATCTAAAGTAGGATGCTGTCCTTCATGATCGTGAAATTCATTAATTGTTCTAAGAATAACAAACATATCAAATTCATCCACATAATTTTTAAATTTCTTTCTTCTGCATATTTTGTTAGGCGTTATTAATCCCTTCCCAGTTACTTTGTTGCGATCATTTTTGTTGAAGAGGCATTTCAAAGTACTTACTGACACACCAGTAGCCGCGGAAACATGCTATTCCACTTGTTCAACATTCAATGCAAGACCACTGTCAGCTTCTTTCTTCATAAACTTAGTCACGTTGATATAATTTATCAACTCCAATCTTCTTTCCAGCTTCTGTTGAATTATAAAACCCTAGGCAACACAGGACAACAATCACCTTTCTCGTGATAACACAATATGCCCCCTTCTTCTCCCCCCACTGGTGAGGAATTCGAGGAGAGGGAGAATGCCTCTTTTACCAAGGGGTTTCACCCACACAAATAATCCTCTGTCATTCTTTTCCTTGAACTATCACCTTCTCGAATCGTCACTTCTTTTTAAAAATAATAAATCCAGATACAAGTCCTGAACACCCCTGCTAATAAGCTCTAAAGTCAGATTATGTATATAGGTAATTGTTAAGGCAGTTAGCAACTCTGACTTCAGTGGAACTCTCCCACCGTCGGGGTGAGCGACAGGCTTCTGTGCATCTGAAGGCCAGAGCTCAAGCTAAATGGAATGTAAACACAACAAGTGCTTTCTTTTTTAATTTTCATGTGTCAATCATGAAGATAGTTATTGCAGCATTATTTCCATTCGAAGATATGTAAACATATAAAAAAAAAGTTGTACCATTACTTGGATATGTATTAACAAATGTTTAATGAATGAATAATAAAAAATAAAGTATTTAACAAGACACCACTTCAAATTATTATTAATTCTAAAATAAAAAGGATCTTGAAAATTTACCATTAGAGCAGTTAAACAATTTCCTCATATTACACTACACCTTAATGTATTTTATATCATATGGTGCAAACAAATATGGCAATGACGACGACGGCAATGATGATGATGAATACAATAATTATGAACATGACAATGATTACGTTAAGGATCATGTTACTTTCTTGTTTTTACAGTGAAATAACATTGAAATCTTTCAATAGAAGAAAAAGATCTATTTAAAGAACAGTGTCTGATAGACACTGCTTACCCAGATATATTACAAAAATTGCATGAACGGAGAAGGGTTAATGTGTATTAAACAAAGATTCATAATTGTGAAAAGAGACGTGGTAGTATATAAATATGGAGAAACTAGTACTCACTTTATCCGCGAAACTCTTTTCTCTTCTTTGTTCTATTAATTTCAGTGGCCACTGCCACCATCCTCATTGGAACTTGCTGTACTGTTGGTTGGCATGATGAACTACAAACAAAAGACGCACGCCAAGCAACAGTACAGCAAGTTCCAACGAGGATGGTGGCAGTGGTCACTGAAATTGATAGAGCAAAGAAAAAAAACAGTGTTGCAGATAAAGCGAGTACTAGTTTCTCCGTATTTAAACAAAACATATTAGTGAAAATGTTTTACAAGAATATTACTCACTTGAATGTTACTGGATTATTATCTTTCAAAGAAAATAAAGGACTCAAACTTGTTGTTATGTAGTGCATACCAGGAAAAGGCACTAAATTGGTGTATATTTCACTAATATCAACATTAAGAGATCCAGGAAATCTTGTTGAGCTGTAGTAAGACAGAAAATTAACAATGCTGGATCAACTTATTAAAAATAAGTATAATGAACAGGGTACATATATGATAAGATATACATATATGATTGATTGATTGATTGATTTGGTGTTTTAAGTCTATGCACAGTAAGGCTAATTGGCACTGGAACTACAATTTAAAGTGAGATCCGAACCACTATGTGCCTCCACTGGGTGTTGAACCCGGGACCCCTTGATTACAAGGCAATGACACTACCACTGTGCCATCGGGGAGTCCCATACATATATGATAAGAATGGAGTCTATTGCAGCTATAAAATATATGATATTTATTAAGGTTAATATCTGTTTGTCCTTCATCAACTTTTAATAAAATATTCACTTTCTGTAATTGCTGTATACTAGTGGGTTCAATTAACCTTCTCTAAAGCATCCAATAAAAAAAATACATATAAATAAATGCTGTCAGTAAAATTAAAGTTTTAGTAAAAACTGTGTAATTCAGAAAAATTCATATGATTGGTCCAGAACAGAAGTGCATCATTCCTTTAGCTTTCTGTCATGATGTTTCATTGTTTGAAGGCAACAAGTTAAACAAATGAAAAACAGCATGTGTTTCTGCATTCACTACAGGCATAAAAAAAAATAAACTTCTTTAAAAAAGAATACTACTACATACTTCACATACATAGAAATTATGAATATGCCTTTTAGGATGGAAAGTTTTACTTTTCGTGAAAATCGTGATGTTACAAAATCGATTTTGAGATTTTATCCTAGTAACAAGATCAACAGCTAATTTTATATACACAATTTGATTCGGAGACCAGCATTACCTGCCAGTACGTGGCACAGCCATGGGAACCAAAATGGACCCCTCCTATGCAAACCTGTTCATGGGCAGGCTTGAACAAGAGTTCCTAGACTCCCAACAACTGAAATCACTCCTCTGGCTCAGATTCATCGACGACATTTTTCTCCTCTGGACACATGGCGAACTCTCCCTCACCATCTTCCTAAACCAACTGAAGAACTTCACCACCCTCAAATTCACCTGGTTCCACTCCAATGACCAAGTGACCTTCCTTCATGTGGATATCCACATCGTGGGAGACCACTTGGAAACATCCATACATATCAAACCAACCAACCACCTCCAGTATCTTCACTACTCCAGCTCTCTCCCTCACAACGCCAGAAAAGGAATAAGATTCTCCTTAGCCCTTAGAGGCCAACGCCTCAACTCATCCTCCTCATCCTGCCAAAACTACAACCTACGCCTGCACCAAGCCCTAATCAACCAGGGCTACCCCTCCCTCCAACCTCATCAACAAACAAATAACCAGAGCCACGTCTCACACCTGTGCCATGCAACCCAAAACCAACCCTCCCGCTCTGATCACCCAATACAAGCCTCATCTCCTGAAAATTAAACATACCATCCACTCAGTCCTTCCCATCCTTCACAGTGATCCCGACACCAGAGACATCTTTCGGGACAAACGTAGGGTCGTCTTCCAATGGCCCCCCAACCTAAAAAACATCTTGATCCACAATACACCCACAGCTCCCATCCCACCACCCCCAGCCCACAAGTTCAACAAACCCAAATGTAAAACCCGGCCCCATACTTATCACCTTCCCCACCCTCTAGATCCCGACTGCAGCTGGTGAATTCACCCAAAGGGCACTTGTCACTCCTCCAACCTAATATACACCCTCATCTGTCAAATCTGTGGTTACTTCTACCTGGGTGAAACCTCTACTCCCCTGAGCCTCCGCATCAATAACCACAGAGCTTCAACCCAAAACTCCAATTTCACCATCGCCACCCACACCAACAGCCACAACACCACCTTCAACAACTGTTTCCATGTAGTCATAATACACCTATTACCCCAGCACACTGACACCTCCACCTGCAGGCGATGGGAAAGGGCCTACATTTCAGAAATGCACAGCCACAACCCACCCACCATCCATCCATCCAGCAGTAAACACTGGTGAAAGGATGTTTTCACAAAACCTGTGTTCTATCACTTGTTTCTGTCACCACTGTGCTGACAGACGCTGGCATCAGTATTCTGTGCCTCTACGCTTTTGTACTCCATACTTTCTACCTACTGTAAAAATGAGGTCATGATCTCAAAATATCAAACTTTTCTTCAATCGTGGTAAGTGTTTACTGTCTCCTACGCCATTTTTGTGTATATATATAAAACACAGGAATAGGGTGAGTATGTATATATATATATATATATATATATATATATATATATATATATATATCAAAGAAGGTAAAAGGAAACACTCACAGGACAGTAGAAAAATTCAAAATTTTTGCTAACTTCGTAGCATCATCGGTGTGAGGAGAAAGAGACGGAACCGTAACTGTCCGGTGAGTGTTTCCTTTTACCTTCTTTGATTTTTACTTAGCCCTTTTGGCCCTCCTTGCTTTTATCCATTATATATATATGTATGTATGTATGTATGAGGGCCATTTTTTTGTAGTGGCAACATGTATGGGAAAGAGACATGAAAGAAGATACATATCTGGAATCATTTGCAATCCTTCAATGTAATCTCCTGCTGCTGCGTTAACACGTTCCCAAACATCTGGCAGTCGTTGGATGCCATTGATAGCTCCTGTTCATGCCAGTGTGTGCAGAGACTGCATTGTGGCCGAAATGATGTTCGGTACTTCTGGAAAGGGTTTCCCCCTCAGTGGTTCCTTCCTCTTGGAAAACAAATCAAAGTCGTAGGGACTCATGTCAGGAGAATAAGGTGGGTGCTCCAACACCTTGTACATACTATGACTGATGTACCAATTTCAATTTACCATTACCATCGGTCTTTCTCTGCACTTTCCCAAGATCTCATTTTTCTGCTCTCTGACAAAAGGACAGCTATCTCAAACGAACCAGCATTCTTTCCCATGAAGCCCGGTCTATACGAGGGTCACTATTTATATTTTGAGCCTAACAATGAAAAAACAGGAATTTGGCATTGAAAACTGCTTTATTGTTTTTCGAAGTATTCTCCTTTATGGTCAATACACTTTTGCATTCGTTCGAACCATTTGTCAAAGCAGTTTTTCCAATCTTCTTGAGACACCTCCATAATATGGTTTTTGAACGCATCAACGGTGTCTTCCGCCGACGAAAATCATTGTCCACGCAATTTATTCTTGACATTCGGGAACAAGAAGAACCCATTGGGTGCCAAATCAGGACTGTACGGTGGATGACCCATCAATTCGATTCTTTGACTGTTCATAAAGTCGGTTGTTAGACGAGATGTGTGACAGCTGGCATTGTCTTGATGAAGAATGATCCGACGGCGTTTGTTTGTTTTCCAAATTTGACCGAAGACCTCTGGCAAACAAATTGTTTTGTACCATTCAGAGTTGACCGTTCTACGTACCTCTAAAGGCACAGTTGCCACATGACCAGTTTTCCCGAAAAAACAGGTGACCATTTGTTGGATTGGGTTCATCTTGAAACACCCATACAGTCGACTGCTGTTTATGTTCCGGCTCATATGCATATATCCATGATTCGTCACCTGTTACAATCTTATATACGTCTTTTGAAGCACAACGATTTTATTTATTGAGCATTTGTTTCCACCAATTGACGCGGGTGTCTTTTTGAGTTTTTGTCAAATTGTGTGGGATCCAACGAGAACATACCTTTCTCACAGCTAAATGATCATGTAATATTTTATATATGCTGGTGGAACTAATGCCTATGGTTGCCTCAATCTCACAGTATGTCACATGACGATCTTGCAGTATTAGGTTTTGCACAGCATCAATGTTTTCTTGGACAACAACTGATTTTGGACGACCTTCGCGAATCTCGTCGGTGAGCGAATGGCGGCCACGATTAAATTCGTTATACCAGCGTTTCACAGTGGCAAAGGATGGGGCTTCATCGCCAAATGTGGAAGTAAGTTGATCGATGCACTCTTGTCTTGATAATCCATGTCGAAAATCGTAAAAAAATCATCGCACGAAAATGTTCACAAGTTAATTTCATTTTATTGTTGTCGCGCAATCTCCAAGGCAACATAAACAACACAAATGAAGCTATTGACAAAACATTTGAAGTACGTTATGGTCAATAATGCCAGATGATTCCGTGCAAACGTCAAATCGCGCCTAACTTCAATCAGTGTTGCCAAGGCTCAAAATATAAATAGTGGCCCTCATATTTGATATTCAAGAGAAGGAAGCCCAGTGTGTTCCCGAAATAAACTTTGATATCCATCCAGTCCACATTCGGCTCACGTCACCATCAATTCACGTTTGGCTTGATGGTTGAAATTTAGAGAAGCAGGGGGCCAACGGTGAGATGCAGCTAATCATGAAACTTCAAGCAATTTAAAATTAAAAAACCCCAACGCGACTCTCGCCCTCGGTCCTGAACAATGACCCTCTGTTCTCAAGGGAGTATGCAGCTGCCCAGGCCCAGAATCAAAACAATAGTTCTGCACATAACAGACTCTAGCAGACGACATAACTTCTGCGAGCGTGCCAGCCAATCTACAGTTTGGACATTTCCTTGTCAATCTGACGGATATGAAAATTTGAACTACAACCCTGCCCGAAAATATCTCTTCGCCTCAGTGAAGTTTAGACAGCCACAGAATGCATAACTTTAACGAACTGTCCACATAACTTTAACAGACTGTCCAAGCTGTGAGCAGTTAAAATTAATTAGAGCGAGATACTTTTCGCTCTCCAAATCAAACCGCAAACAAGGAGTTATTGTGTTTCCGTGATATGCGATTATCGCTCTTCAGTGCAAACTTTAAGTCAAGTGGGGGTGGAGCTATAGTAGACTGACCAATAACAAAGAAGGCATTCCACCCTGGTAGCAGCGTAGCTGGAGAATCAAGGGTGAAACCACGATACATTGACAACAGTTCCAATACATCGCTCCAACTCTCTGGGAGAGAAAAACTTTGCTCGAACAGTTTTCGGTACATCGCTTGAACCCATAAGAAGCTTCAACACAAGACTCCAAAAGAGACTTTCCTCTTCACTTCAGTGCGAAAAGTCATGTGCTCTCTGATCTACAGTCAAACTTTATTGTTTATTAAGAAGTGCATCAGTATTAGTGTTTATGTGTACAGAACGTCGCAAGCGCGACTCGTGACCGTCGCTTGTCTTCACCCGGTGCATGATGGGCCTGTCGACTCACTGTGACAGTCAGCTGTTATGGTAACGTATGTAGTATGATGAGACGATGTAAGTATTTTGACAGCTCATTAAATAATTTTTTTTCATATGTCTGAGTGCCCTAATTTCTTGTAAATAACAATAATTGTGATTATGAAACTTGGCTGGTGAATAAAGACCAGCGAATAAGGACTTGAATGGCCTTCTCCGCTGGCCGTTAACAAAACATAAAACACACGTATTTGATATTGAATACATATCAAGTGTTGTGCTTATTTTCAAGTCTGTTGTGTGAAAAAAAAACAAAAAAAAAAAACAACATCCCATGCCAAACAATGATTCGAACCTACAAAATGATTTTTATTATAATACATACGCCGATCATTCTCCAGCAATCTGCGAAGTGCATCAAGGTGGTTTGGATCTGTTGCCGTGCCAGGATGCACTCCACCATGTTCTTTCGCGGCTGATTTACGACCACTTTCAAATGCCTTGACCCATCTGGCAACAGTACGATATGGTAAAACGTTGTCCCACATGCCTTGCATAAGCCCTTGTGAATTTGCCGTACATTCCTTCCCCATGCAACCTGAAATTTGATGAATATATTCGCTGTTCTTCACGCATGAACATTGTTCAGAGTGGTATTATACAGACACTTCACTTTAACGTCTTCTAACTATCACACAACAGTACTATTAAGCAACAAACACCTACACACGATCTGTAGTACAAGATTAAACAAGACCAGATCATCTATTGTCCCAGCGACAACTGACAAGCATATACCAAAAGTGTTGCCACTACAAGAAAAATTGCCCTTGTATGTATCTCATTCCAAATTCCAAAGAACACATAAACAACTAAAAATCAGTTTAATATGTACAAAACTATATTATAAAAAAGAGCAAAAAAGATGTAGGTCACCATTACCTAGCTGTTCCTTTAAAAGTTATAAGGCATAAAATACTTTTTTTAATATAGACAGGGTGAGTCATAAATATGGCTACACGTTTGAAGTAAATGTCGTGTGTGACTGTACAATGTAGAGGTAAATGGTGAATTGTATATTGACCTTGAAACTTCATTTCCTCATTTCAGATGAGAGTCACATGCTCTAGCTTTCTCGAGATTGCGTTGAACATACAGCAGCAAGTTACAGTTACAGTGTGGGCAATTTTATGCCAGAATGATTGTAAGACTGGTGAGATGTGTTTTTAATGTAACATTGTTGCCATCAACTGTGGGAAAATGGAGAAAATGACTGCTTACATCAAGTTGTTGTTTATTATAAGCTCATTGCTGTGCACACAGTTCTCATGATCATTCTGGTATGTAATTACCCAAGCTGCAACTGTAACTTGTTGCTGCATGTTCAGTGCTATCTTGGCTAATGACGTAAGCTCAGGTATGAGACTCTTTTTCTGAAATTAAAAAAAAAATGAAGTTTCATACACCATTCACCATTTCGCTCTACACTGTACAGTAACACACTATACTTACTTCAAACGTGCAGAAATATTTCTGACTCACCCTGTATATAAAAGGGTGGTTACCTTGTAAGATGTAGTAACATGTTGGCTACAATACAGTTCACATCTTCATAAGGTTGATGTAAATCAGGGGTAACCCCTGAAAACAAAATTGACAGTTGAATCCAGTTACTTCATCAGGAGGTGTCTTGTACGTCTGTGGGCAGATATCCAAGAGACCCTAGAAAGGGATTTTAATGTAGCAAACATGGAAAGGTTACAAAAAAGACATGTTTAAAAACAGTCTAGTTAGGAGTCTTTTCCAACAGTTCTTCCCGAACATATATTACAAATATATGGAAGTCAATATCAAATAGTCAAAGAGTCATATTAGTGTCTTGAGTTATGGAATATTTACTGGGGTGTCAGTGGAAGGAAAAACTCATTATGTGTATGTGTGTGTGTGGGAAGGAAGGGGGGGTAAAATTTCAGTAATGCTGCATATTTAACTCATTTTCTATTGACTCTACTTTGCATGAGGAATGACTACCCTGACAATATAGTTAACAGATGAACTTTTCTATTTGCAGCTTAAATGAGAGTCCATATGAACAAATTGACAATACTACCATCTACATTACCTAAAATGTAACAAATAAATAAAGTAAATGAAATTTTGTTTTTAAGTTCACTTTATGCACAGATATGCTGATTGGGACTCGACCTACAGTTTAAAGTGGGGCACGAACCACTATGTGCCTCCACCAGGTATGGAACCTAGAACCTCTTGGTTTCATGGCAATGACATTAGAAATTAGATTTTTATTTTTTTGAAAAGCCTGGAAAAGTTTTCCTATTATTTTTGAATGTGTCTCATCTTGTAATTTTGCTTTGAATGGATATTTACTCCAGTTCAGTGTATTTATGTTTGCAAGATGCAGTACTTTATCCAATTAATAATATAACTAGCCTTCATAAATTATATTTAAAATGAAGTGGCTTATTTTCTCCTATTTGAGCATACCAACAATATGCATTTCCCTTTTTTTTGTTATTGCATGTGTACACCACTCATTCCCTTAAATATTGATTGTTTGGTTTCAACAATAAAGTTGGACATTATTTATTGCTAGGATATCTAATAAGTAATTTGTATTTCCAATGTACTAGTTACTTACATCATAAGCAAGAAGAGAAGAAATATACAGGATTTTAAAAAAGATCTTAATTTTTGCTGCATGTTTGTACATGACAGTTCTTTGTGCTGGATGAAACATGTTTTTGACGAGTAAGACTAATGCAGATGCATGCACAACCTAAGCAGGACTGGACCTACAGTTTGAAGTGCAATATGAAGCAATGAAATATGTCCCACTGTGATTTGAACACAGAATCCCTTTATTACAATGTCGTAGCATTAACTGGCCTGTCTGAAATTTCTTGAAAAACTGAATTCCCTGATTATTCCATGTTTTCGAGTCCAAGAATTAACATTTTTCAGGCCACTTAATAGAGGCATGCATATTTTGTTTTTGACAGAGAAACAAAATGTGAAACAGCACAATAATATATATTAATTTTTCATGTTTTTGAGAGGTGCGAGGTGCATTTTCCCACCATATTTTGTCACGAAATTATGCAGAATGAATTGCAAAATGCGAAACACAGTCATAAACACGAAATTTAGAAATTTCTTTTACTCGACACTTTCTGAAGTCCGAATTTTCCTGCAATGTTTGCAAATCACGGAAAATTGATTAATTCTGCAGTAAATATATGAGTAGCAAAAATGAGACTCCTTTATGAAGGAATAAACTAAATCATCTTATAACTACATAAATGTACTATTAGAAGGGAAATTTTTATTTTGTGTAACAAAGGTAGATTTTAAAATTAAAATTAGGGTTGTATTCACAAATGTACTGCTCTTGATCCAAAAATGTACCCACTTTTTGTACCAAAATCTTGAACTTTTATTCACCATAAATTTGTGGCTCTAACAATGAATGTACATGAACACACATTTACAATCACTAACATTTTTAGTTATATACTCACCCTCAGAATTACACATATAATCTTCTATTTATAGTAAGTGGAAGTTTGTCTCATCTTTCACAAGTAAATGATTAACAAAAAAATAACTTTTTCCAAAAAATCATAATTATAGAGGAAGTAGGGCATAATTACAGTAAAATTTATTAATATATTACTCCAGTTACTTATCTACCAAAGACCCTAAAAAAATTCGGATTTCCCCAGAAAAAAGAAAATTTCCTTGACTTTTCCATGATTTTTCCAGAAAAATAAATTCCCTGAGCTTTTCCAGATTGATCAACATCCTGTTCACTGAAATGCTATTGAGAATATCCACAAAATGTTCCAACTGAGAGTACTAAAGCACATTATGCAAATTTATATTTTGTGCTGACAACTTTGTAACTTTTGGAACCAATCTTTAGCATTTTAAGTGATGTATCACTAAGTTTACGTTTTTTACAAATGATATACAAATACAGTGGAACCTCGATTATTCGCTTTCCAGGTGGATCAAGATGAGAAACAACATAAAAAGCAGGAAAATGTCAAATGTATGGAAATTTTATAACATTCTGCTCTGTTGGGACCATCAAGATTGAATGCATACTGCAGGAAAATGTAAAATCGGGGATCCACTGTATCTCTACAGATAGATGTCCATAAAGGTTTTGTCAAAAAGAGTGGTTTGCAGATAAGATTGAATATTTATATCTTATATCTGCAGTAGCACTGGCAGACGATTGATTGTACACAGATAAAACAGTGGAAGCGAAAAATCAGGCGAAGCCAGGCTGACTCGGTAGCTCAGTGGTAGAACTATAACATGGAATGCCAGAGACCCGGGTTCGAGTCCTGGTCAAGCCTGCATTTCTTGCTAACAGTTCTACATAAGATTGAATATAGTATTGAAGATTCATGAGGGACTGAAAAGGGTAGAGAATTCGGGAAGGAATACAAATTTGTTGGGAGAACTTGTTCTGGAGAAATTACACAAATTTGATTGATTGATTGCTTTATTTTACTTCGCTTTTCTTGACACTTTTGGCTAATCACAATGATGAAGATGAGTGATGATATGATAAAACTAATTGACACTCATGAACTTATAATATAAGGATAATAAATACGGAGAAACTAGTACTCACTTTTATCTGAGAAGCTGTTTTTTCTTTTTCGATTAATTTCAGTAGCCACTGCCACCATCCTTGTTGGTTTGAGTACAGCAAATTTCAACGAGGATGGTGGCAGTGGCCACTGAAATTAATCGAAAAAGAAAAAAACAGCTTCCAGGATAAAAGTGAGTACTACAAGGGTTGGATACAAAGTAATGGCAACACTGCTGTCCCGTGAAAGGGGTGAGTCACAGCGCCACAAGCATTTTGTGGCTGATAAAGGTATGTCAGACGAGGAAGTATAGTGAGTGGGAGCGATTGTATGTTATTCAGTCAAAAACAGCAGTGCTCTGAAACATAGGACGAGAGTGCAAGCGCCCTAACAATATGTTTAGGCAAGAAGAACAATGTCTCTCAGGCAGACGGTCAACGCAGCCTACTTCTGCACCTTCTTGCAACACCACCTTCGTCTCGCATTAAGAAGGAAGCGATGGCACGGTGTCCCATGATCCTGCTTGACAATGCAAGGTGTCACACTGTGAACAATGTGACGGCGCTCCTGCATAACTGGTAGTGGGAGGTACTGGAACATCCGCCGTATTCACCGGTATGAGACCGTGTGATTACGACCGTTTTGTCAAAATGAAGGAACCACTGGTTGGGAAGCACTACGACACGCGCGAAGCCATCATACGTGTTTTAGGGTGGTCACTGCGGGACATCGACAGAGATGGACGTGCTGACGGTGTACGACGCCTTCCATATGTGTGACAGAAGGTCGTAGAGATGAGGGGCGATTACTTTGAAGGAATGTAACACGTGCTCCTCTGCCAATACAGTCAAGTACCAATTATAAAAGTGTTGCCATTACTTTTTATCCAACCCTTGTAGTTTCTCCGTACTACCGCGTGTCTTTTTTCCCAATTATGAATAAGGATAATATGACAGAAATTTGCAAGAATACATGCTACAATTATCTCTACTTTGTACATATTTCTCTATTTCAGGTGAAGAACATCCAGTATTCAAGCCACGAGTTGTCTTTTTGCAGACAGAGTATTTCCAGTTTTCAAGTTTGACTGATATTATGTTTATTACGCATTTGCCTTACTAATATTATTTTAAGAAATGTTTGCCTTTGTGTTTAGTCTACAATGGGATGATGCTATGAATGTGATAGGTCATAAAAAAGAAAACATATCAGTTAAACTTGCAGGTGGATATGAAATTTTTCTTTCAAAGTAAAAAAAAGTTTAAAAAAATGTATATGTTGTTGTTGAATGTGATATCCTCATATAATTTAATTTAGTGCTAAGTAAGGAAAAGGTTAAAACTAGTTTAAATGTACAGTGCAAAATTTCAACATTCATACCACCAAAAAATATTGTATTCCACCATTAAACTTGGTGTGTAAGAAGCTGTAAATTTTGCTTTTCATTTTCTGTCTTGTGAAGTATAAATATGCTCTGAAACTGATGTTCATAATCATATTGGGGAAGGGGGTGCAGAGGTAGGGCACCACATTTTCACAATCTTGACCAATTGTGAAGGTAATGTGATCAGTCATCTTTCAATACAAACGTTACATGTAACTGTGAGGAAACTGTGATAATTTCATCTGTCTATTTATCTTAGATGGGTTTACATGCAGCCAAATGATTAGGACACTCAATCCTTGGTGCAAGTGGTCCTGGGTTTAATCCCGGGTGAGAACCCAAAAAAGTTTTTATTTTAAACCAGCACTGAGAGGACAATGGGAAGAGCTCCTTGAAATGAAGTGCAGCAGACTCTGGTTGAGATGACTGGGAACGAAACTCAACATGTTGGTCGTGCGGCACCAATGCCATTTAGCAGGTCTCAACACCGTAAGGGTTCTTGCCACAGAAAGTATATTCTGATTTAGGTGCTGTAGTTCCTCAAATGTCAATTCCTTGTCATATTCGACAATGGCAGAGTGGCAGAATAAAAAATATGATATGGTCATAAGAATATATATACCATAGATGAAATAGTGAATATCTATGAATGTAACAGTTTTAGAGATTGCCTTAGGGAGATATCATGATATCATGCTGTTATAATACTTCATCAGATTGGTTCTCTTCTTTAATATTTGACATTTAGTGTAATCCATTTCTTGTACATATTAAGTACAAAAATATTATACGAGGGGCATTCAAGTCAAACTGAGACTTTAGCAAGTGGCTAGTATGTCATATTTCTGATAGGTGGTGCACATGTCGCGTGCCAGTCTATAGATCGTTAATCAAGATGACAGACAACAATGTTAATGGCGCGTGGTGATGAAGTTTATTGTAAAGAAAGGTGTAAAATCCGTTGAGATCTACAGAAGACTTTAAGCTCAGTATGGTTATGAGACGCTCAGTAGCAGTCTGCAAACGATTAAAAGATGGGTGTACATTCGTCAGTGGTGATCCTGGTCCTGGTAGCTCCCTACCCATAGCTCTCCTTGGACGGTTCAGGCATACTGACAAATCTTTCTATGCCGAAGCTTTCCAGGCATTAGTTAAAGGTTGGGATAAGTGTGTAAATGTAGTAGGAGAGTATGTCAAAAAATAAATGCAGTTTACACTCCTTCAAATTAGTTCTTATATTTAATAAATTCAAAAGTCCAGGTTTGACTTGACCACCCTTTGTAATTTCGGCTGTACTTTCTGAGCATAGTGAAGCAATATTCACAAAAGGATGCCGCTCCATTCCAGGTTCTACGAGGAGGGGACTTAAAGATGATTACGATGCAGATGTCTGAAACAAGAAGGACCCAGCTGTGCCATTCTACTTTCAAGAAAGGATGTATACAAAAGATAAGTAATGATGTTTTCTTTAATATTTTACATTTAGTATAATCCATTTCGTGTTGTTATTTTAGGATGTCTGTCTGAAAAAAAGACAGGGTGTTTACCTGCGAGCTGTTAACGTCTCGGAACATCCAGTGCTCACCTTCAGAGCGGGTCCTGCTCCAGGGATTGGTGGGTAGGGAGAGAGTGGCCGATCTCCAGATGAACACTAGAAGGGATTCTGGGGGTTGGCAGTGTTGCAGGATTGTGCATTTTGTCTTTATTTCAGGTAGACATATTAGTATCTTTCGAATTATTCTGTTTACTACAAGTTTTTTTCTCTTTTTCAGGATAAATTCCATCACAGGATGTACCAGAGGAAATGTGGTGAGTTTTCTATAATATTCCATTCTCTTTTCTTGTTATTTTAGGATGTCTGTCTGAAAAAAAGACAGAGTGTTTACCTGCGAGCTGTTAACGTCTCGGATCATCCAGTGCTCACCTTCAGAGCGGGTCCTACTCCAGGGATTGGTGGGTAGGGAGAGAGTGGCCGATCTCCAGATGAACACTAGAAGGGATTCTGGGGGTTAGCAGTGTTGCAGGATTGTGCATTTTGTCTTTATTTCAGGTAGACATATTAGTATCTTTCGAATTATTCTGTTTACTACAAGTTTTTTTCTCTTTTTCAGGATAAATTCCATCACAGGATGTACCAGAGGAAATGTGGTGAGTTTTCTATAATATTCCATTCTCTTTTCTTGTAATTTAATAATGTCTGTCTGAAAAAAAGACAGGGTGTTTACCTGCGAGCTGTTAACGTCTTGGATCATCCAGTGCTCACCTTCAGAGCGGGTCCTACTCCAGGGATTGGTGGGTAGGGAGAGAGTGGTCGATCTCCATATGAACACTAGAAGGGATTCTGGGGGTTGGCAGTGTTGCAGGATTGTGCATTTTGTCTTTATTTCAGGTAGACATATTAGTATTTTAGGGTTCATTCTGTTTACTACAAGTTTTTTTCTCTTTTTCAGGATAAATTCCATCACAGGATCTACCAGAGGAATTGTGGTGAGTTTTCTATAATATTCCATTCTCTTTTCTTGTTATTTTAGGATGTCTGTCTGAAAAAAAGACAGAGTGTTTACCTGCGAGCTGTTAACGTCTCGGAACATCCAGTGCTCACCTTCAGAGCGGGTCCTACTCCAGGGATTGGTGGGTAGGGAGAGAGTGGCCGATCTCCAGATGAACACTAGAAGGGATTCTGGGGGTTGGCAGTGTTGCAGGATTGTGCATTTTGTCTTTATTTCAGGTAGACATATTAGTATCTTTCGAATTATTCTGTTTACTACAAGTTTTTTTCTCTTTTTCAGGATAAATTCCATCACAGGATGTACCAGAGGAAATGTGGTGAGTTTTCTATAATATTCCATTCTCTTTTCTTGTAATTTAATAATGTCTGTCTGAAAAAAAGACAGGGTGTTTACCTGCGAGCTGTTAACGTCTCGGAACATCCAGTGCTCACCTTCAGAGCGGGTCCTACTCCAGGGATTGGTGGGTAGGGAGAGAGTGGCCGATCTCCAGATGAACACTAGAAGGGATTCTGGGGGTTGGCAGTGTTGCAGGATTGTGCATTTTGTCTTTATTTCAGGTAGACATATTAGCATCTTTCGAATTATTCTGTTTACTACAAGTTTTTTTCTCTTTTTCAGGATAAATTCCATCACAGGATCTACCAGAGGAATTGTGGTGAGTTTTCTATAATATTCCATTCTCTTTTCTTGTTATTTTAGAATGTCTGTCTGAAGGGTAGGGACAGAGTAGCTGACCTCCAGATGAACACTAGAAGGGATTTCGGAGGTTGGCAGTGTTGCAGGATTGTGCATTTTGTCTTTAATTCAGGTAGACATATTAGTATCTTTCCGTTTATTCTGTTTACTACAAGTTTTCCTCTTTTCAGGTCAATTCTATCTTCTGGATGGAGTGCCCTGAAGAAAATTACAGGTTGGTAATAAATGATAAGGTGTTATGTACATAGACAGATTGTTTTCTACCAGGTTAAATTATATATTTTAAGGAACCCTAAACACTATCTGCAAACAGACAACTCACAACCACCAAATTCTGAAAATGGAATTCAGGTAAATAAGATAGTCTTAGTTTTTCTTTAGTGTTAGTTGCGTAATGACATATTCATGTAAGCTAGTGTTAAATTTATAAATATTATAATATATTTGTGCATACTGTTTGTGTTAAGGTCAAATTTTATGGTTGTGTTCTAATGTTTTTGTTTCTAATACAGGTTCTCTGTTTTTTTGGGCAAATATAAAATTTGCAATTGCAGATGTGTACAATCATATTTCCATGGGTGTTTTTTAGTGTTTTCAAATTAAGTACATACATTGTGATGAACTTTTTAACATTTCATAATTAGTAGTAGTAAGTCTTGAAGCTTTCCTGACGACAAAGATGAGAGTGACATTAGCTATCGAAAGCTTGGAATATTTTCCACAATTCAACTGGTCGATAGCCTGAGAGAATCTTTTCATCATTTTCATAATCATTTTTTAATCAAACTTCTAATGATATGGGATTTTTACAATTTTGACATTTTTAATTAATTGATTTATGTGATGTTTGCTTTTTTTTAAAACAATGAAATCATAATTTTTAACCACACCAGATGGTGCTTGCAAGAAATATAACAAATTATATATATAAAGTAGTGAAAAATATAGTTGTTGACAGAAAGCATTACTCAGAAATTTGTGGACCTCTTTCACTTTTGAGGTTGTTCAGATGTTATCAGCACTTGCAAGTAAAATCTGGCAGTCCTAAGTCTGTTGAAGTGGGAAGGGAGATTATGATTTCAAATTCTTTTCATCTGCCAAGATAGACAGACTTCCATTAACTTTCTGGCTTGCCAATGCAAAACTAGCACATGAGGAAGCTACTTTGTATCCATGGATGTGCTGTAGTTCTCAGAGTACAATGGAAAAATGTAATACCAAAGCAGTGTGTCAATGGAGCTGGGGACAGTGCCTAAAGATATGGAGGGGGGTGGATAAGAAGATACATACAATTTGTTGGCAAGTACATTAATGACATAGATGATTTTTAACACACACACTGTCCACTTCTTCTCTGATGTCCTGGTCAGTGATTCAGATGATATATTGCCGATATCACGATACACTTTGCCAACGCTGTTTTCAGCACAGACCGTGTGCCATAGAACAATGGAAAACCCAAAATGGTTATTTCAAAGAAAAGAATTAAAATTTGTATCAAATAGAAAGAAGAATTTTATGATAAGTCATTTGATTTTATTTCGATAAACAGGATTATAAAAATTTTAAACGCATACATGCCGAAAAAAAATTGTTCAGAATCATTCATGCAGTTCAAAAGTTATGGTCAACTGGTTATAAAAAAAATATCAAAAAACAAAAATGTGTAAGTGGCAACATGGGTGTATTTAAGGGAGGGGATTCAACGGGTCCAACCCCCCCCCCCTCTGGTTCAGTAAAATTACCACATTACTTGTTCTATCCACTATGCACACTAACTTGTTCGTAAAAATTTCTTCAGACTTATTTTGTTCTCATAAATTACAAGCGTATAGAATGGGATACAGATGGGAATGAAACTAATTCCACACACCAGATGGGACTGCAAAGCAAATGTCTACAATTTCCTGATAGATTCGGAATTTCTTTGGAAAATACTCAGAGAACTCCTGACATTTCATCTGTAGTACATGCAGTTAAACAAGTGGCTGCTCATTGTCAGTATCTTATAGATATGGGTAAAAGTGTAAGTAACAAAATTAATTGTGAAATTGATATTTACTTAATTTAGTCTCAGGAATACTTTAAAAGGTGCTGAAAATGTTCACTATTTTTAAAAATTCAGATCAATACTTTTTTTAAGCTTATTTTGAAACACTTAAACATATTGTTGCATCTTAAATAGTTCTTGCAGTATTTTTGGAAAGAGTTGATGTAGCTGCACCCTCCATAAACAGGGTTTTCACTTAATTTGCCAAACTAAATTTCATGACATCTTTTTTATAACGGTCTAGGAATATACAAAAAAAAATCACTAAGTAATCAAGACCGGTTCTGGCATGTAATTACTTTGCTCTCAAGCTTTCACCACATCATGAGACTTCCTCAGAAGATAGGACAAAGACAAAGCAGTGCCCTGTCACTCCTATCATCTTTTAATCTTTTTAACCTTTAACTTACCTTCCCATCTCTTAAACCTTAACTATACTTGTCCTATCTCCTGAGGAAGCCACATGATGTGGTGAAAGCTTGAGAGCAAAGTAATTACGTGCCAAAACCGGTTTTGATTACTTAGTGAAATGATGGCATGTGGTGTAAGTTATGCCTTATGCAAAAATTTACCAATGTTTTTATTATGTGGAAAGATTTCTTAAAGTTTACACATCAGATTTGTCAAAATATAAAAAAGGGGCATAATCAATTCCACATTCTTCTCACAATCAGGAAAAAATCTAAATTATATGGGAAAGACATTGGATTGCATACAATTTTGGGATGAAACATCATAGAGCAAACAGTGATGGAAAATGTTTTCTGTTGCTAAACTGCAGTATGTTTATCTACAAACTACAGCGCCTTGAATAACGTAGTGTGGAAAACGACCCAAGAAACTGGTTCCCCGAGGCGATGACAAGTAGATGCCAGTGAGTTCGACCCAGGTGCTAATTTTGTTATGAAAGTAATGCGGCTTAGTTAGTTTTTGGAATATATTGTGTAGATTTGTTTCTCTAGAAAGGCGGTAAGTGAATTGATGGAAACAGTTATATTTGTGGAGTGATTTGCAGTCTCGAAATGGCATTAATTTGGAAAGAAAAGTAAAATAAAATTATTAAATAAATAGCATGCGTAACACAAGAAGAAACATTGCAATGTGATTCCGGACGTCAGGTCTTGGACTGTGTATTAGAGTTTATTTTTCTATGTTATTAGAATATAAATAGTATCCTGAGAGATATTTCATACCGAGGCGACACACCACAAATGTCGCTTGAAAGCGAGCAGTCGGAAATCAATGCAGCCTTTCGAACCGTAGGGACACAAGCTCTGACTGCACCATTTCCTCAAGGAGATTTTACACCAAAGCGACATGCGACAAATGATACGAGGATTTCACACCAAAGCGACACGGGTCATTCGGTCCAAGGCAACTTTCACACCGAAGCGACACATGTTGCTTGGAAACGAGCCAATCAAGAGCAACATTTCACATCGTAGCGACATGACGGGAAGCACAGGCCAGCGTTCGGTTGGTGAAATCCTCAAGCGATAAGTGTCGCGTGCCGCTTGTCGCTTTGGTGCGCAATCTCACTAAAGCAAGACACTCCTTGCATCGCGTATGCGCGAACAACAAACCACGGCAACATGTTCCAAGCTATTGAGGAAATGGCCCAGTTGGCAACGCTTGCTAATAGACTGAAGGCACCATGTCGCTTGTCACTTAGTTGGGAACTTCCCCTGTAGCGCGTCGCTTCAGTCTCAGCACCCTTCCTTTAAGGAGCTTTCCGACCGAAGTAACAAGTAGCACGCGAATACGCCATATGAACGTGTCGTTTGCTGTTTGGACCCTCATGTGCAATGAATGCTATTTTACAGTCTGGAAGTGTGTGTCACTAGTGTGACAGTGTGAACATCCCGTGTCGCTTGTCCCATTGGTTTGAAAGTTGCCTTACACTCATGTCGATGGCACTAAGAAAGTTTTGTGGGGTTCCCCTTGTCGTTTCATGCAATCATCATTATCATCATCGCCGCGATTAGTTTAAAGCAGAAGAAAAGAGACAGTAAATATCAAAAATACAAATGCTTCAGTGTGTATATCTTTAAAAGAAATGATGATGATAACATGATGCTAATAATAACGGTCCTAATTCATACACAAAAATTTAGTTTCCAAGAGCATTCCACGCGTATTTTTTCTCCCGTATTATTAACGAAAGTATGACGATAACAGGACGTGGTCGACTGTCTAGAATGTTCGTTAATATCTTCGCGACCACTTTACCAAATATCATAGCAATTATCACATTCATAGAAATGCATCATGTAAAAGAATCAGACATTGCAGCGAAAACTACATTTACTTCCATTATAAGCAGTCAAACACCAAGCACCGGGGTCAACACCAGCGCCTCTAGCGGATCATTTTCGAATGGAACCAGCCAGAGAGCACAGAAGCATGCCGTTTTCCACACTACGTTATTCTAGGCGCTGTACTACAAACTAAACAATACAAATCTCATCTATGAATATTTATTCACTAATATGACCCATTGTATTTACTTGTGCTAAAACTCTTGAAAGTTCAATTACATAAGCAACAGAAAAGGATTATAAGTTTTTGCCTCTTATTTATGATTTGAAGCAGGGGTTTATCCATGATTTTTCCCCCCTTGGGGGGGGGGCAAGTTTGGGGATGTTAAGTGCATATTTTGGACCGTTTTTAAAATGTTCGCCCTAATTCAATTTGTTCATAGATGTTTCCAGAGATTAATCCCCTCCCCTTTCCTTCACATAACATTTCAGAAGAAAAAATATGTCAAATGCAGGAAAAGATGGAAAATAGATACTTGTGATAATGTTATCATTTCAGTCTAACATTTCGAATATTGCTTTCCGATAATGTTCAGTACTTGATTTAATCACTTGTTAGATAAAACACAAGAGATGACATTCAAAAACACAAAATTTAAATATATTATTACCAGGAATCATTTCATGTAATTCTTAAGCTAGTTATAAAGAAATTAGAAACATTTGCACAATATTTTCTAACTGTATTTGAATGTTTCTTTTCATAGGTGTAACTCTGAGTTCATGCAGTGATATTTAATCGATGAAATATCAGTGCATGGGTGCATGCATACTTGCTTGTCTGAACTAGTAGAAATAATGTATAGATACAATATGACTCTTGAATAAACAACCACACTGCGAGCGAAGCGAGGAAGGAAATTTTCAGAACTTTTTCTTTGCAAACTGATTATGTATATTATTAATTAAACATGATGTTTACTCTTTACAATCTTGCTTTACTTGTTTGGCGTCCACTTCAACTCAGCACATGCCCCTTGACCCCTCCTGTTCTAGCTTCAATTAGAAAATAAGCATACATATAATAGTATAGTGGCCTTGTATTAAAGGTGCCTAATGTGTTCGGATGTTTTTCTTGGATGTATTGCTATGAAGTTTGAACTGCATAATTTTTTTGTTTTCAAAGTCTACCTTTTGGTAATAGCGATTCATGTGACAGAGAGAGTGAGTGGATATTTGATTTTTGTTACTTAGCGTTGCTTTTCGGACACATCTAGCTAATCGTGACAATGAGTGATGACGTGAAATTGATGAAGAGACACTCCCAAACAGTGCTGCAACTACATAGGGTGGGGCAGAGGCATTGGACGGAAGTCCAATCTAGGGGGGGCAAACATTGAAGAAAAGAAACATGACTAGCAGAATCTAAGAATAGCAGGACAAATGGATACTGAAGATGGAATTAGTTTTCAAGTGTTTCTTGCATTTTTCTTCCAGACGGCTAAAGGCACTTGCAGGGGCCACAGATGGGCAATTGCCCCCTCGATTTCAAATTTTATACAAATAAAAGTACATTTCGTAAAATTTTCTTGCTCGCTTCGCTCGCAACCTCATTATCAGCTATTCTTATAGTCCAAGTTCAGAGCTATAGCTAAGGGGATAGGGAATCAGCCCTGGGAACCAAAACGATCTAAATAAAAAAAAAAATGTTAAAGAGAATGCCATGGTACCCCCATGAAATTATTTGCGCTCTATTAAATGAATATTGTTTTCAGTTAGCAAATAATTTGATATAAAGATTTTTCTGCTTTCTTCGATCCCAATATGATTCTTTCCGGTAATGCATTTTAAATTACCCGAGAGAAAAGTAAGTCAGATATATACTTCAGATTGTTGCTGCTTAAATGCATGAACATTTGAGAGACAATTTGGTGGATGAATTGATCATGTAATGTATTTAAATAATATATATATTTTTAAAGAAACTTTGAATACGCACACGAACACAATTTAGCGTTAACATGTTCCATATGTATTTCTTATTTTACGTCGCTCCACGTTGCATATGTGTAAAATATATGTTACATAAAAGTTATACGTATCATATCATATGTACAAAAAGAATAATGTTCATCATGCATATTCTGTCTTTCGAAAATACAGTTTGTGTGCTTGTTTTCCATTATTAGCTAATATGAAATTGAACGTGTTGAAAAAAATTTCAAATCATTTGTTCAAACACAAGAATATTATTTGTTCTATTAGTGAGGAGGATCTAAATGCTTTAGGGCCAACTTCTGCCCCCTTTGCATGATTTACGACGATAATAACGTCTTTTAATGCTACTATTATTACTACCATTACCAGCGCTATATTACTATTATTATTATTGACACATTTGTCCTGGTACTTGACCCCCTCTACAGAAAAAAATTGTGGTTTCGCCTCTGCTCACAAAGAATACTCATGCCCAGGCTCGAACCTGGAAGCCCTGGCTGCATAGTGTGTTATGTAACCATCCCACCATGGAGGTCGGCTAGTGCAAGATGGACAGCTTACTGGCTCAAATTATTATTAAACACGATGAAAATGTGATAGTGTTTCACATTTATTATTTCGGTTAGAAAGCGATAAAATTTGTAGTTTCATGCGGGTTACACTAAGTATCTTATGGAGTGTAAATATCAATTTCAAATCTTATGAATCATTTCTCTATGCAAACGCATCAAATAATTATGATAAGCAACATAGGTGTGTGTTATGATATCCATTTTATAAAGAGAAAGTTAAGTTTTAACCCTGACTGTTTGCATGATATTGTTTCCATAGCATGTTATATATTGCTCTCAGAATTTTAAACAGCAGTATAGAAATAAATGACATTTGTAACTGCGAAGTTATCAATGGGAATGCATACATTATGGACAGAAGATGCCATACATTGAAAGAAGAATTATTCGAGCAAATAGTGACTGAGAAGAGTTGCTTGTCTTGATGTCCTGTACACACTGTGAAAGTTGTCGGTGTTATCAGGCGGCACCCTATGAATATAGGTTAAAGATAATGACAAGTAGAAAAGAGCTGCAGTGAAATATAAATACGATTGAAAATCTCTCAAATTATATTCTATGTATTTTCTTATATTTATAATATTACACTGTCTGTAGCAGACATTGTCTGTTAAAGTACCTCAGGCACAACCTAATTTTTTGACAAATAATTATGTCAACTCTTCTGCTATGGAGTGGATTCTCCAAAGTTTATTCATATATCTTAAGCCATTCTGTGACTGGCAGAAATCAGTATCAGCGTAAAAAAACCTGAAATTTGGGGTTTGTATGCTTCTGCTCAAAAAGTGATGATGGTAAGCGGCCCAGAGATCTTGTGTCTCGGAAATGGGGTAAGGCGAAGGAGGCCCCTTATATCGTTCGGTTTCGTACCATAGTTAGTCATTAAGGAAGGTATTTTTCATAAAGTAAAGAGGATACAATATTTCCCTCTATAAAACTTGATATGAAATATTAATGATTGATGACACTGTAACCCAAGAAGTTATTGATCAATCAAGGGATTCCTATCTGTTTGTCGGGTGTCAAACACATGTATTTCAACAACACAATATTTTGTAAAATGGTTAACGTAACCAGTAGGCAAACATTGTCTGTAGTGATGCAACAGTCTTTCATTTGAAGCAAATAGAATTCGTGGTGGAGTATAAGGGACTCATGTTTTAATGTTTTAGCAAGTAGGCCTACAAAAAATGTATTACAATTTTTTACGCAATCATCAAAGTGTAGATAATGTGTAACCATTATTATTTAATTAATTCGATTTTTCTTGCATAACACAGGACAATTGTGTTGTTGGATAATCGTTAGATTCCTTTGTGCCTAAAAATCTTGCATACTGGAAACTAGAGGGAAAAATTATGAAGAACGATTTATAAAGGACTTTCTTAATCAGTTCTGCAGAGAAGGCAAAAGCTGTTGGTACATATTAATCGTCTATTAACATTATTGACCTGTAAATATAAAGTAGATACAGTCCAGATTATTTATGTTAAACTTTATCTTTGTATTCTTTGGTAGTCCGAAAAGTCATTATCGAAATATTGTTATTTGATGTTGCTCGAAATTGTTTTGTTCGTTGGACTTTCAAGACATCATCCTGTCACTTATCACTTTTGAAGGGGGGGGCAAGCGCCCCTCTGTACCCTGCTATATGTGCCAATGCAACACAAAATATTAAAAATTTGCCCCCTCTAGGATTGACTTTGCCCCCCCCCCCCCACTAAGAATTCCTGGCTACGGGCCTGAACAACACACGAACTGAGATGCTACACTGAGGCATTTGACTGTTCTCTTCTCTACCACTTCAAATTCATCCATCTCGTCCAAGTTACAGAAAAATAGTGGCCGCGGTGGCTCAGTCGGTAACGGGTCTGACTACCATGCTCAAGGTCCCGGGTTCGATCCCTGGCCGGTTCAAATCTGGGAACTTTTCTAACGGTGGAAGCGGCCCCAGTGCCCACCCAGCGTCGAATAACATGGGTACCTGGGGGAAACCCTGAATGGTAAAGGCGGTCAGGGGCGTGATGCTGATCACATCACCCCCACTCACGACCGGATCAAGAAAGTGTGGGGCGTTACCCCCACACCCCCTATACGCCTTCATGGCATGGTGCTATTCACAGGGGAACACTTTACTTTACTTTACTTTACTTAACAATACCAACACAATTCACTAAAAGGAGTTAAACCTGTATCTTTCAATTTCTTCCCTTACTTTTATCGTACATTTTTCACATGAAAGAATTGAAAGCAAAATGCAACAAAATGTAACTCAGGGGTTGAATTTATAAATCTGTAATGTATTTAAGAAATATTTATTTAGGTATTCAAATGCTGCTGTTAACACAGTGTGCCGTATGTGCTACCTATAAAGAGGGCAGCTTAACATTTTCCAGATGGGAGCATCCCTTTCCTAGAGCTGACCGAAGCCTTGTCAAGGGAGCTGGCTTTTCCAGGAAATGGCCATGCTGCACATTCCAACCTCCTTCTTTGACACTTTGGTTTTAGTTGATCAAAAGGTCCATTGGACTACGCTTCTTGTAGAGCTACAAATGGTTCCTTTTTGTTAATGTTGAAGTATTGTCATTCTATTGTTCATATAAAAATCCATATTTACAACCCCCCTATGGGGGGTTCCACTTTTCTGCTTGGGGGGGGGGTGTTAGGGAGTGTGGATAAATCACTGATTGGAAGGATGCCTCTTTTCTGATATGAAAACAGTAACAAGACAAATTTTGCGATGGTGTTGCTTAGTTTAACTTGCTCAGAAAACTCTTCTTGTAATTTTTAATGGTGTTATATTTGTTCTTCAGCTTCAAACATATTATAAAGATATTACAAGAGTCAAATGAAAACCTTAAAAATCCAATAAAAGTTACTTGACAGACTGTATACATCTCAAATAAACACGAGGTATCAACTGTTATTTACATAAAGGCCACAAGGATGAGACACTAATCAAGAGCTTCAAAATGCCATTCTTGTTATTTTTAAAGATGGCGCCTCGTATAAGGAAGCTACAAGGAAGTGGTGACAATTATTCACAACCTTCATTGAAGGTTCTACCCCAGCATTCACCTGGAGGTCTATGAGAAAAAGAAGAATCTCAGTCAGTGTGATTTAAACCTATAACTTCCTGAATACGAGACTGCATCTTAACCATTCATCTTAACTCACCTCACATTTTTAAGTTATACACATAGGTAAGTCAGTAAGTACATCACAAACGTTTACTAAAAAAATTCAAAGTGGATACTAACTTGAAAACAGTTTTTATTTTTCAACATAATATCCACCAACATTGATACACTTATCCAATTGCTTTATCAGTCCCTCAAAACCTGCTGCATAAAAGTTTTAGGGCTGCTGTCCCAGCCACAGTCACACCTCACGTTCAACATCTTCATCATCCACAAAACCTTTGCCACGCATACACTTTTTGGAAATTCAACAGACCATGCATTATGCTGTAGGCTAAACCATGCGAATACCCTTTTGCAGTTGTTATGCTGTCTCTCGTCCTTCACCTGTCGGCTTGAATCATCTCCTCCACCCGTACCATCTCCATGTACAGTCCTCGAGTACAGTCTCAATTTTTAAACTGAGCTGTCCCATGCATGCATCTGCTATCTAGCGACTGCTAACTGAAAATTATCAAGCTGGATTGTGCTGCCACCTAATGACACCTTCAGAAGCTACTCGCTACTATTTCCACTTATCCCACATCAGTATGTGACCTATGTACTGACTTCCCATCGTATTTTTAAACTAGATTTCCACTTAGTTAAAGCAAACAAGAAAATATATGAAAATTCTTACCAATTACCGTATTTCCATATCCAGGATAATTTGTAATCATAAATTTGCTATCAAATATGCATCCCAATGGCCCATTCTTAAATCGGGAAACTACACTATCAATCAATATAGCCTTCAATGAGAAATGAATGTACTTGTATTATTTCTTTTTTCAAGCAAAATTATGTCCACAAAATACACTAATGGTAATGAACATATAAAATACAGGTTGTTTGAACTATGACCTGTTCATTCAGTTCTTTGAATTCATCTGTAAAATTTATAGATGTTGTTATCACTATTGGTAAAAAAATATTATGAGAATTAAGAAAACAGTTTAGAACATACTGAAACACAGGTGAAAGTTACGGATTATTAACCCTGAAATATTCATGTAGTCTTTTTGTAACAAGGATGCAACACTGCTAGTTTCTTTTTTTTTTCCATGTATCTTGCTTACATTTTCTTGTAATTATTTGTTGAGGGTCAATCCATAAGAAGTCATACAACATGGTTGCTTGACCATTTTTAAAAAAGTTTATTTTTTGTGTGGTGTGAGCCTCATATGTTGACAGTTCAGAACCACTGTTATTTTATTTTTACTATCACCGATTTGAAGATGGCGGGCATTTTTTTATCATGGCGCGCGTCATTTTCTCCATTCGTAAGCATCAGCGGCAACTTTTTTTCTCAGCTCTGGTAAGTCCTAGGACAATAAGAGAAAATCTGTGATGTTAAGCACATTATAGGCTACAATTATATTTGTGTGTAATTTTCTAAATATTATTCCTTCATAATAAATTTTAAGGTCAAAATTGTGTATTTTAATCGCTCGAAATGACATTTTCGGACATTTCTTTGTGGGGAAAGGCTGTTTGTTTGACACTTGAATTTTTTTGTGCAAGTACCTGTGTACCAATAGAGTATGTCAAAATTATTTGAAGCTTAAGACTTTAATATTTTTTTCTACAGGGTCATAAACATGTACTTTTTGTTAAAAAATTCCAAGTTCAGGGTTTAATATCTTTGGTGGGCAGTTGTTTAAAAATCTGAAATTTGAAAGATAGAAGTTTGAAATCTTTAATGGAGAATCGGGAAGGTCTTATAAGTTCAATGTATGGTTGCTTAAAATCCAAAATGCGTTTACAAGGTAACAAAGAAAATAAAAACATAGGAAGCTACACTTTTCAACATGCCCTCGTATATATACTTTATTGTAGATCCATTTCAGGATTGTAATGTTGTTGATTGACATTCCAAATTACAGTTTGCAGAATTTCAACACAAAATGTTAATAAGAAATGAAATTAGGCATACCATATTTAATGCAAAATATTGAATTTTTCGCGAGTTTTGTATCTCTTAAACCAATTGAATCTCAAACTCAAAAATTTTGCTGAAGTTACTTATCATGGAGTACTGTATTGTGTACAAATTACAGATTTTTAAACAACTGCCCACCAAAGACATTTAACCCTGAACTTGGAATTTTTTAACAAAAAGTACATGTTTATGACCCTGTAGAAAAAGAAGATATTAAAGTCTTAAGCTTCAAATAATTTTGACATACTCTATTGGTACGCAGGTACTTGCACAAAAAAATTCAACTGTCAAACAAACTGCCTTCCCCCACAAAAAAATGCCCGAAAATATCATTTCGAGCAATTAAAATTCACAATTTTGACCTTAAAATTTATTATGAAGGAATAATATTTAGAAAATTACACACAAATATAATTGTAGCCTATAATGTGCTTAACATCACAGATTTTGTCTCATTGTCCTAGGACTTACCAGAGCTGAGAAAAAGAAGTTGCCACTGATGCTTACGAATGGAGAAAAATATGCACGCCATGATAAAAAAAATGCCCGCCATCTTCAAATCTGTGATAGTAAAAATAAAATAACAGTTGTTCTGAACTGCCAACATATCACACGACACAAAAAATAAACTTCTTTAAAAATGGTCCAACCTATGCCTACCACTCACCCTTGCTTTTATTTTCTCCTCTCCCATTTATTGCAGTTACTTAAACCCCGGCTGCAAAACCATTTTGGCTCCAGAAGAAGGTACTGAATGCTTTCCTGATCTCTACGTCATGCTTACTTCTTCCAGACCAAGTGCTGCTGATGGACTTCCTCTGCTGTGATTTTGTTCTTGGTCGTATGTCATTCTCACCAAGTGCACCCAACCAAAACTGGTTTCCAATTTGATTGCCATATTGTCCAACTGGAATACGTAGAGTTAAATAAATGTCGTGAACCTACTTGATGAATATAATTATAATTTTTATGGCAATTAAGTGACCAAGGAAGTGAAACATATCGTCACTGAGACAATCTCCAAATTGAAATGTTTTGACTGAAGCTTGTTCAGAATGTAATTGCTTCATCTATGCTATCGTCTTATATCTACATAAATCAATATTGATCATTTTGGTTCATCTTCAAAATTTTACGGTTATAATATCTTCTACATCGAACTTTAAAGATCATTCCTGACAAAAAAAAAAACTAACAAATTGACATTGAATTCTCAGAGGACCACTATGTGGTCAATGTGGACCAAACCATCGTGTTCATTGTTGTTATGAAGTCTATCATGCCTCTAAATCTAACTGACACAAAGATGCACTATGAAAACAAAAGTTGCTAAAAATTAATTCAAAAACTTAAAAGGTATAGCATCTCTGAACAAAATAAATAAAATGTGTATTTCAGTACTAAACATTTCAAAAACTTACCAATCCACCACAAACCAGTAAGTATATCAGTGAAATGTAAATACTTGGTATTAAAAAGTCAGGGGTCCTGCGATCAAAACTAGAAATGAAATTTTTTGCGGGGTTTTTATTTATGCATTTTTCAAGTTATCACCCATCCTCGTTGCCATGGTTAAGAGAGAGATGTAGAAAAACTGAAGTAAAATAATGAAAGTACAGTACAAATTGACTTAGGTCCAGGTTTCTTTTGTTTTATTGCAATTTCATCATGCTACGAATGCAATTTTAACATGGTTCGATTTCGATTTACTTGTGTTAACACATGCTGCAGAGTTTTAGTGATTACATAACAGCCAATCCATTTGTAATGGAGGTTACACTTTTACTAAGGTAAAGTGATAAATTATTCAAATTAATCTTGTTCTATCCACTTTGTTAGTCTGAGTCAGTAAATACACATGTCAACATTTATACTAGAAAGTTTTATGTTGAAATATCAAATCCATTTGAAGTAGAAACAATATTTAATATGTAACGGAGGTTACATTTTTTGGGAACAGGTGTACGACTTCGTACCTTTCCAATCAGAACCCTGGTTCTGTGTAGCAAAGAAAAATATTGGTTTTTCAATTTTTCTGTATTAAAGAATCAAACTGTAAACTGCAACAACTAATTTCTACGAGAAAAATTAAATTGATTGATTTATGATTTATTTGATAGGTAATGGAGGTTACACAAGTTTTGTAATGGAGGTTACACAAGTTTTGTAACAGAGGTTACAACTAATGTCAGATCGCTAACTGAACTACTCCTGAAGCAGTAAATCGTAAATTAATCTTTTTATGTTTATAACAGAATGAGTTGCATAATATATAAAACTATAGGCAGTCTGTCAACGTACATATCTTGAAGTAAATTAGTTGTATGTTAGTGACAAAACATAATACAAGATTTTGAAGCCTACATATCAAATCATATAGCATACAATATTAGCATACAATATTTTATAACTGTGACTAAGTTCAGGATGCCAACTTAAAATCAATAGGAAATATTGTGCAGTGGATTTGGAAATTATGAAAAAATGTATAAAATAAAATACAAGTTAATAACTGCACATTATAGAGAGAAGACAAATGTGCAAAGAAAGTAAAGTTACACTTGCACAAAAAAACTAACATAAATAATGGTAAAGTACATGATTTTTTGAAGTTACTTGCTTCAAGATCGGGATACTCTTTGATATTGTATCAAATGTTACTTTCATTCACACCAACTGGATATGGAAATTCATACAGAACCTTGTTTTCCATAATCTTCACATTTGTAGGAGGTAAGTTTGTCTATTTGTTCATAGTTTACATACTTTTCATCATGTTCATCAATCTTAAATATTTTACCGTCACTTCCATACAATTTTAGAAATACCACCCGAACTTCATCATCGTCACAGCCAGTCTGACAGATACCTGCATACTTATATGAAACATGACTTTTAGTGCCAACCTTGAAATCGACCAGAACATATGTTCCTGGCTTAATATTTTGTGGTGTGAGATCAAATTCCGATATAGGTTTTGCAACTGATGGCCCAGGAATGTCAGAAGAACACTTTTGTATGGTAGATAATGTGTTGCTATCATCATCAGTGTAGACATTAATGTATTAATATATTCCAACATACTAACTTAGGTTATGTTTAATATAGTGTAACATAGTAGTTTCCCTAACCAGATAGCTAAATAGCAATATTACAATTTCAGACATGTAGCCACCGTTACATGTAACATGTAACCTCCGTTACATCTTTTTAAAAGGAATTAATATATTTACAAATCAATTATTTTAGCTCATACATTAGTTATGACTCCATTATTACTCTCCGAGATTTTGGTGTAAATAACAAACCTATGTTCAATTTTACATGAATTAATCACTAATGTTTGTATAGGAAGCTACATCATGTAGTTACTAATAAAAATCTTAATAAGTTTGAAACAGCATGTGCCTTACAATTAATTATTGGTATGTTGAAAACTACAACAGTGCTTCTTTATTTATCACCTTAAGTATGTTTCTTCACTTTCTCCATTCGATTGTTACAAGCCATCTAACTTGCACATGTTTGAATGGAAACTTGGACCTAGTGACAACAGTTGCATTCAGTGATAAGAAAATGATACAAAGAAGTACAATAAATGCAAACATCAATTGGTTTCTTAAAATATATGGATTATAAATTCTACTGTAGATATAAATATTCTTCACATTTCATTTTCCATTTTCTCTTGAAATTTCCACTATTCATGGATTAGCTGATAAGTAATTTTGAAGGTGTCTTTTTCTACAACAATAACTTTTTACAAAATCCAAACAGTGCTCATTACTTTAAGGAATGTTTCAAATTTTGTGTACAATGATTACCAAAATTCTACAATATAATTAGTCTGTCGTGCTAGGAGAATATGAAAAAAAAAAATCATAAAACGATTGGAACTGTTACGTTTATTTGAAACAGGAATATTCACAATGAAATCCCTCGATTACTTGAAAACACAAAAATATGCCAATGACCTCACCATTGACACATACATGAATAATCAACTGATTTAACCACAAAAATTTTACATACCTTGTATGAAAATAAATTCACTCATGAAAATGACATAGAACCATTGTTTTTTCTCAATATGCCATATCCTGTAAAGAAAATTATGGTACCATAAAGAATAAACTTTTATCCTTAAAAAATACACTAACCACCAGTGTGGATAAAAATCATGATTTTTATTTTAAAAAATCATATGGTTTTCGGCAACATACATATACAGTAGATTTTTTTTATACAAAGGCTTATTGTAGTAAACAGCCCTGTAAAATATTTGATCAGTTTGATTACAGCAAATAAATAAACTATGCTTAAATGTAAATTTTTCTTTTTATGATACTATATATAGCCTATGTGTGTCTGTGTGTGTGTGTGTATATATATATATATATATATATATATATATATATATATATATATATATATATATATATATATATATATATATGAACCTACCAATGGTGTGGCATGAATGTAACCAGTGTTACTGCAGGTAACAGCAAAATGTAAAGAATTAGAAAGTTGCTTCAATAAAATGACAACAATGTTAAATACATTAACCAATAGCGTTGCTATCGAGTGGATATTGAAGGAGACATTTTTTTCTGCAGCCAACAGAAGAGAAGAGGGATGCCGTACAGGTATCCTCAAGAGGTAAAAAGAGAAGAAGGCGCCAATGCAAGGGAAGAGCGGGGAAATACTTTGGGGCAAGTTTGCTCTGGGGTTATTCATATGCCTGCTTAGGGGCCTTGTTACCGGCGAGGCCTGCCGGACACAGGCCAGTTCTGTCACATTGGATTGGCAGAAAAGAGTTAAATCCTGCTTAAAATTGGGTTGCAGTCAAGCAACTAGAGGTAGACTGCAAGTCAAGGCTGGATTTAACTACAAATGAGACCAGTTAGGTATTAGGTGAAAAAATAGTTTTTTGGTGCGATTTGAGATTTGGACAAGCCTTGCTCCAAAATACTAAGTTGGCAACAGTAGTACGTACAGCTGGGCTTCCCTTCCACATTGATTATCACTGGAGGAGGGGAGTTATGTCATCTGCCCACCACACAAAGGTCAAACTGACCCAAGAAAAGTGTGGTTCTTCCTCTTTGCACCTCATTGCAAAGAACAGAGACAGATGAAGAATTGACAAAGGTCGACCACTATTCATTGGATCTTCACAGTAACTGTCTCATGAGTGGTAGATCTTTCTAGTAGTGTTTGTGACTAAATCACTGTGTGGATTGCAAATAAAGAATGAGATGGTAAAATTTACTATTCCTCGGACACCTATAACTTCTTCGTTTCATCAATTTTTGACATTTGTACTTACCTATCTGCTTCGTGGAACATTCCTTAAGGTGCATTCACGTTTTTTTGATCAAAGTAATTGCAATTTTTCACATTACGAGTACTTCTTTCTCATAGTCTTTTCCCTTGCCTCAGAGACAATATGGCGCGTACACCTTCCTACATAATCGCACTTCGTCCTTGTGTTTTGTCGATTTTCATTCATTATGCAATGTTTCAACCAAGAAATGCCCATGAACAAAGCTCATGTGATCTAATTTTTTTTTATTTTTAACTTTTTCACATTGTTTTACAAAGAAAATTGTAATGGTTCGTGGGGCTATCCGTCCCGGAATCGGTTGGAAATTGAAAGTAATTTTTTTTTTTTTTTTAAATTTTTGAGTCCAAAATTACCACCAATTCTGGGCTCCGCCCTGGGGTAATTGACTTACCGACCTCTAACGCTACCGCGGCCCCGCCTCTGCTCCAGCTACCCGGCATTCTCTATAATCCCCCTGTTAAAGGAATGTTAGAAATTGGCCGAAGTCACCTGCCCCCAAATGAGCCCCAAACTTTTAAATTTGAAGAAATCACTTTCCAGAAAATTTACCTGAATTTCACCACGCATCCATGACATGTCATGTTTCTAACTTTCACTGCAAACACAGACGGTTCGAAACACTGGATACTCAATGAACATGAACAAAACACAATCACGATGCGTGATGATGTACGAAGGTGTACGCGCCAAAGGCTATTCTCCGTCGGAGAATTAATTTTCAACAAAGAACATGAATTTCCCCATCATACATTCCCACATCACACAAAACACCTTCCCGATGTTAGACAATGCTACAGGAACTTATTACGGTAAGTAGTTTCTTTTGTAAAAATGAAGAAATCTGTCCAAAGCATAGAAAATTAGTATCCTAATACGTTTATATTTATAAACATTCTGATCAGAACCAAATTTTAATTGCAACAAAGTTCAAGAATCGGTATCAGTGTGAATTGGTAAGAGTATTGGTTCAATACTTTAAGAAAACACCCATTTGCCAATCAACGCATTTCAAATTGGTAAGCACTGTCTGTCAAATGTAACTTATGCTCGTTCACTAGTATGCAGTCAGTTGGTATACAGTCTGTGACACAAGCTTTGAAATAACTACCTGTAATAGCCAACAGCCAACTGACCATGAATTGTGAAGTAAGTACCCACAAGCAGTTTGGGAAGTCAGTATCAGTGATTCAGATGTACAGAGTGATCACAAAGTCCCATTACCATAGGCGCCGACTCACTCCATGCCGCTTGGGAGGGGGGGGGGGGGGGGGCTCGAGCCCTCCAATGTTAACAATGGGGTAGCAGAGCCCCCAAATAATTTTTCTTAAGAGGATCTAATGTATTATTTTGCTTCTCTTGTAAAGTTTACTCTGAATTGTCCCACATGAACTTAACTTTAAATACACATTTGAAATGTTCTAGACCATCATCTTTGGGGGCTGAGACCGCTAAACCATCAACTTTTGGGGGCTATGACCGAAGACAGCAAAACACATGACTTATTACTATATACTAAGTATAGATTATTATTTACTATTATAGAGTAAGGTGGGGCAAGACTGCGCAGTTTGAGTTCATAATTCTATATTGAAGCTATGAAACTACAGACACACATGAAAAATGCAATACACATTGCACTATCCTTTGCTGACTCACAGTAAATTTCCGAAAGCTGAATGAACAATATTTCTGCATGAAACAATTACAAAACCGTGACCATGCAAATGCGCAGTCTTACCCGCACCGCGGGGTAAGACTGCGATCAAGTTGGGGTAAGAATGCACACTTTCTACACAGAGTCACATTTATATAAAAAGAAACACAAATCACCTAAAAAAGTTCTTCTATCATATGGGATACATTTCTCGTGGTATTCTCACAGTAGGCACAGTGAATCCCGTCCTTCACTTGGGTTAGGAATCGCTAACTCAAATCACAAATAAAGGTTCCTGTTTCATACGAGATGCAATTTTCATACCACCACTCGTCACATGTGGAACACTGGATCCAATCCTCTACTGGAGGATCGCCGTACTTCTCATTACATCCTGGGCAATTGTACTCTTTCTTCTGGCGTTTTCTGCTTGCTACATTGCTTCAACAACGATGTTCCGTTTCTGTTTCCCCCGAACTTTCTTCTTACTCTTCTCAGCCAACGAGGCTTCCAAGTTGACTTTGAATGGAGATCCAGTTAACACCTGAGACTGCCTTCTCTTTCGTCGGCGGTGCTGAATATGCTCTGCACGTGGAAGTGGTGAATCTGGTTAACGGAAATGTGCCCGCATGATCCAGTATTGTTAACCCCACTTGTTGAAGGTTGCTCAAATGGAGTTGGAGCTGATACATTTGTCACAGTAGAGGGAAGAAACTCGTCCTCAGTGAAAATGTCTTGATTGAATGGGAATAATCCAGTCACTTCAAAGCCCTTCATGGCATTCCCAACTGTAGCTGCCTTCCCATATTCCTTTGTAAAAATGGATGCCACTTGGAAAACTGTGATTGGGCGACCCGGATGGTTACTCATCCACTTATCATACTCAGATGAATGAAACAACTTCAGTGGACCAAAAAATGATCTAATGGCTGGGCCTTGCAAGCCACACACTTGTGGGATAAATTGTGCACGTGCGCAGTCGTGCCCCGTGCTGCTTTCCTGAACAAATCACGTGATGCTGCCCAGCCATTGCACAAAGCAATGGAAACTAATACACAGGTGGGCTCGGCATTAACACAGCTTCTTCTATCCATGTAAAATTTTATACATTCACAGTGACGTAGTACTCAAAACACGAAGTACCAAAATAAATAGCAAACACCCTCAAAATCTTTTCACTTACCTCTCTCAGCACAACGAATTTCAAACGTATCTTCACCACTGTCCACAGCTAACTACCATCTTGGATGAAGTAACGGTGGCGCAGTGGTGCCAACTGTGTGTGATTTTCACCTCAGAAAACCGGTGCGCAGTCTTACCCGCCGCGCAGTCTTACCCCACCTTACTCTACATATATTAATCAGAGACATAATGAATTTAGCCAATGACTTGTTAAAGACTGTTTGGGAATCCCTAAAAGAATGCAAGTATTTCAGAATATTTTTGATGTGAATGAGAAAGCTGGCCATATTGGACTGCAACCACTTTGCCCTCGTAGGTGGACGTTGAGAGTCTCCAGTATGCAACAGATCTTAAGGAACTATGAAAACCTACTCAATTTTTTTTGAGAAATTTTCTGAAGAAGATTCTACTGACACAGCATCAAAATGTGCTGGATACCTGGAGATAATGCTTCACTTCAAGACTTTTTCTTTCTCTCCCTCTATTGCCATGTGATGGGTCCAATAGAAGAGGTAAACTGTAAGATTCAATTTCCACGCATTGGTGCTACAGAAGTGGAATCAAAACTAAAATACTTGACTGACATCTTTCAAGAAAAGTGAATGGGTTTTGAACAGTTCTGGCAGAAATGCACAGAGGGCATACTCAGCCTCATTGCCCCGGCAATGTCACGTCCCTAAGAGACTTGAAAATTCTGATGCTGACAAAACTCACAAGTTCTACACTCCAAAATAACATTATAAATCAATATACACTGACGTCTGTGACACAACAAAATCATGTGTTAAACAAGGACATGAATCTATAGGACTACAAAAGGTAACAGCCGTAGAGAAAGAATGCATCTCAGCTGTGATCAGTTGCACAACAAACTTTCAGCAAACGCGAGAATTCTTTCGCCAAGATTTGGATGCCGATAAGCTCTCCTTACACATGTCCATGCTTGGTGATATCGCCAAACAGAAGAAATTGGTTCTAACTACCATGCATGACATAAGGAAGTTTCTTTTGGAAGACAGCATCCTCCACGAGCTTCTGCCTCAAGTTGCCAAATTCATGATGGTCCTCCGCACTGTGCCAGTGACGACAGCCACAGCCGAAAGGTCATTCAGTGCTTATCGCTGACTAAAGACATATTTGAGACCTACATTGTGGCAGAAGAGACTAAGCAGCTTAGCGGTACTCCACATACATCAAACTGTGCTTGATAATTTGGAACTGAGACCGCTCGTTAATGAGTTCATAAAAAAAATAACCCAGTATTTTTATATCATGTTCATATGTTTTTGTTCTGTATGTCACTTTATACAGAGTGTCCGAAAAGTCATGCAACCCAGTGTTTACGACCGCACAACGGAATAGTGAAATGGAATGAGATGAAACACTTTCTGCCAAGAGAATGTCCTGTATATTGGGAAAATTTGGAGAGACAAACATATGTAAGAACATGCATGTTTTAATAACAAATAAGCAAAGTGTTGCCAAAGGTGGAATTTTTTTTTCTTTTTTTTTTGCAAATCGTGTGTATTGATGCACAGAACTCACTGAGGTAAATTATTGAAACATTTCACAATACCAACGAACAAATTGGATGGCCATCTATTGAATTTGACAGAAAAAGAACTTTGACGAAGTTTCAAAAACATTGCACAAGGGAATAAATGGGCTGTTCCAAAAATTGATGTTTTCACAATATTACGAGGGACACTGGCAACACTGTTGCTGTCACGTGTCACTAACAGACGTGTTTCTCCTCAGGCTATCACACTAAGGCACTTTTAATGACAAAGGAGAAAGTTGGTTATTCTCGAACATATGCAATAAATTATATACACCTTGCAACCCTGAAATGTGGGTATCCCTACAAATTAAAGCAAATGTTCGAAGTGTCCACAATTTTCTTGGATACATAAGTTGGTTCGCTTGATCATGTTCTAAGATACCTTCCTGAGGGTTGCAGCACCGATATTATCAATTTCCTGTGTAATGTTTCGTATCACTCCTCCAATGTTCTGGGTCTCGTTTGGTATACTTTCCCCTTTAAGTAACCCCACAGGAAAAATCTGCAGATGTTAAATCGGGCGAGCGACTGGGCCATAAATCCTTAGATATTAGACGATCACCAAAAAAATCTCTCAGCATACGAAGAGATTCATTAGATGTATGGCAAGTTGCTCCATCTTGTAGTAGCCAAGCATCACGTTCGTCTTCTTCCAGGAGAGCAACGAATTGCATTATGAGATCCCCTTACACAGCGGTATTCACTGTTGTCTCAAAGAATAACGGTCCCACAATATGATGTCGCGATATTCCACACCATACACCGATTTTCGGAGAATGCAAGGGTAGTTCATGCAACTGATGTGGTTTTCTGTCGTCCTGGAATTTTGGCTGTTGACATGCCCATCCAATTGAAACCAGGCTTCGACGCTAAAAAAAAACAACTTTATTCAGTACATTGACACCATTTTGTTGAACGAATGATTGAAACCAATGACAGTAACGCAACCTTGCCGCTTTCAATTCATGAACAACACGAACTCTATACAGGTAAAATTTCAATTTTCGTATAGCCTTGTGAGCAGTTGGCTTGCGTAAGTCCAATTCTGAGATGAGCTTCCGAACAGACTTTTGTGGTGATGTCACCATTCTTTGTTCAACACACTGCATAACATGAGATCCTAACACAGAAGGGCACCCTGAACGTTGCCTGTAATGTACTGACCCAGTTTGGCGAAACCTTTGCACAAGATGAAAAATTGACGACTTGTCTGGACAGGGAGTAGTCGGAAATTGGCACTAAATGCTTCTCTTACCCCAGAATATGACAATGTTCGGATATATTCTTCAACAATAAACACTCTTTTCTGTGTAGAATATGGCATTTTGAAAACACACACACGACATCAGCATAAGTAGACACAATCTGGAATGCCGTTCGCGGCAAACAGCAACCACCTAAGGCACAGAAAAAATAACAATTGTACCCACATTTCAGGGTTGCAAGGTCTGTGTAATTTATTGCATATGTTCGAGAATAACCAACTTCCTCCTTTGTCATTAAAAGTGCCTTAGTGTGATAGCCTGAGGTGAAACACATCTGTTAGTGACATGGGACAGCAACAGTGTTGCCAGTGTCCCTCGTAATATTTTGAAAACATCGATTTTTTTGGAACAGCCCATTTATTCCCTTGTGCAATGTTTTTGAAACTTCGTCAAAGTTCTTTTTCTGTCAAATTCAATAGATGGCCATCTAAATTGTTCGTTGGTATTGTGAAATGTTTCAATAATTTACCTCAGTGAGTTCTGTGCATCAATACACACGATTTGCAAAAAAAAGAAAAAAATCCGCCTTTGGCAACACTTTGCTTATTTGTTATTAAAACATGCATGTCCTTACATATGTTTGTCTCTCTAAATTTTCCCAATATACAGGGAATTTTCTTGGCAGAAAGCGTTTCTTCTCATTCCGTTTCGCTATTCCGTTATACTGTCGTAAACATCAGGTTGCATGACTTTTGGGACACTCTGTATTTGGCACCTTTTGTTGATACCGTGGATTATTTGTTACCCCAAAGGTTTCGTACACAATGTAGATATGACAATACATGCCAGTTCTTTTCCTAAGCATTAATATATGATGCATTACTTTATTCTATTGTAACTTATTTATTTTTTACAATTTTGAAAGAAAAATTAAATAAATTTGCTATGTTAAACAAGGTCGGGTTACGACCGGATCCAAATGCACTTCTAGAGAGAGTTTCCACATACTCCTCTACATTTTCCTCAATTTCATATTATCTGTAGTCATCATCATCAGCCATCCTCTTCTTTCAAAATCTGACACACACACACACAAAAGTACGAGTAGCGAATCCACTCTCGGTCATCTTTTTGAATGCCATTTTCCATAATTGTAGGACAACATTTTCGCATGCATATAACCACCCTACAGGGTCGATTATTATTAGCACAAACAATGTTTTTTCCAACATCTGACTGCACCTAGTAATAAAGCTGATGGCGTAGTGGTAATGTCATCCCGAGGTCAATACACGTGTAACGATTTATGGCAAGTTATTTCACATAAATCTTACAACTTCCAACTTTTTGGTTGGAAATGGCTACGCTCAAATACGCAATGTACAATCGCTTATTATTTAGTTCATACGATTCACGACAGATGGCTCTACTAGTCACTTGCAAGTTATCAATCGTAAAATCACGCCCCCTGGTTCAACGGAAGTGAAAGTGTGCAGACATGTGCGTGGAGAGCAGACAGTCGTGTTTTTCGTTTGGTACCACCAACAACTCTCTAGTCTAATCTGTGGAATGTCGTCGTCGGTAACGAAGTTTGAACTTTGATTGTCTGACTTGTAAATCGTAATACGCGATGAAATTGCCGAGTTTCGTTAAGTCTAATTCGATAAACTTTGTTGTAAAATTTGCAAGTATTACTTGGTAAATATGGTACCTAGTTGGTGAAATGGGCGCGTGTGTTTGAAAAAAGGCCGTTTGACAAAATGCTATTGGAAGTCGTATTGGATATCGTTGAACACGTACTACTTTCGGAATTCCAGCCGAGACGTGCACTCATCAATGTGGATTTGACTGCCATTAATTGAAGGAATTTGTGTCCCATTTTCCAGGACCGAGAAGTTGCCACTATTAAAACAAGGTAGGCAAAAGTGGATTTTGATGTATTTTTGTGGTGAATAGTAGTGCGACGGAAAAAACCTGATTTTCTTATTTGACTACGAATTGTGTGAATAGCTTACGAAAGTGCGTCATGTTGCAAAATAAATCTTTCGTTAATCGAGTTGGTAAAAGCTCACTAAATTGCTAATCTGAATACCGCTCATCGTAAAAGTTAATGGTTCATCACGATACCGTGATATACGTCTCCCAGTTTAAACGTGTGGACAAAAAGTTAAAAATGATAATATGAAACACGCGAGTGCAAAACTGCTTACTGTTTGATGATTGGCAAACGCTCCCCCACATTTCCCTTTTGCTAAGAAAAGCCTTTACTTGGCATTTGTAAAGTACGTCGCAAATCAGTACTTGAGGTAATCGCGACAAATCGTCATTTAGCCCCCCCCCCCCTTTTGCACTTTCTTGTTCTTTATAATAAGATTTGATTAAGTTATTGTCGAATTGCACAAGGCAATAAATTATGTTGTTAGGGAATGAGCATCTAGGGAGAAAAATTCTTCCTCGTACAAAAGATTTTGGTAAATTCTTTGCGCCGTCATTTCAAATGTGAATGTATACAGTTTTATGAATCTATAGTAATCATAATTGGTGGTTATTGTTATTAAATGATAAGAAACGTTTTTTGATTAAACAAGGTAATTACGAGAAGGTTAAGCTTGGATAGAAACGGGAGTTGAATAAAATTGTAAGTTTCTTTGCACATTGAATCGAGGCGTTGTTCTTAGTGAAATCGTCTTGTTGAACAATTGATTAACATTGTGTGTGTTAAATAACATAGGCATTTAATTGACAAATGCGGTGAAAATTCTTATTGCACAAATTGTGTAGGTGTTCCGATTTTATGCGTATTTAAAAAAAAAAAAGAGGCATAACTTTGTACTTGACTTATATTTTACGGTATGCTACTGGAAAACAAATATTGAATTGATTAATGTAATTATTGACGTAACCTGGTTTATGCTGTTACAAAGGAAGGGGTTAACCTCAAATTTATTGTTGATTGTTCAACGCCAAAAAAAAGTTGCATTGTTATTAAAAATTGTTAAAATTGGACAATTGCCTGTTTCTTGACATAATTAACGCTAGTCACCTTCCCAATTTCTCCATGCGGTTAAGACGCATGTACGCAAGAATACATCAGGTATCGTAGTTAGTGATATTTGTAGAATAGCAAAAGTAGTAGTAGTGATATTGGAGTGTCATAAGCTAGTTTGGGTTACGGTGCGTAACGCATTTTTGGAAACTGAATAGTTGTACTATTTATGTTATTACATTACCCGATCTTACGAATCCTTCTTTGGTAAAATTTGTATTTTGTCGACCATTTACTAACCCCCCCTCTATAATTGTTTGCAATCCTGAAAACAAAGGATACTGAAGTTCATAGTAACTTGAGGCGTTGCGAACAACGCAACATTAACCTCCACCCGTTTGATTTTTGTGACGTCTACCGAGGTGCTTATAAAATAGATCCCGGCCTTAAGGTAAATATTGTAACAATGAGGTCCAGCCGCAATTAAACTAAAGAAAAGCTCTCGGCGAACTTGCACGTTACACACGGTGGAGGCGCAGTCGTTTGGATTCCACTTGAAACTGTTGGTCCAATCCCGGTTGGCCCTTATGTACGTACATAAAGTGGACATAAAATAACAATCCAAGTCATTACGTAATCATGCTTGAAAATTTTAACAGTAAGCCCAACATAAAAAAATATGAAATCACTCTGGGGTGGTGCAACACCCCTGTACTATCAAAGAGTTCAACAATTAAAAATCAATAGAAAAACGGTACAGAACAACACAAAACTGAACCAAGATCAACAGAACTCATTTTCACAATATTCTATGGTTACTTAAGTACACACTTTTTCTGTACGTTGGTGATAAAAGACGAATAATAGATGAAGATATATATTTGGTTTCAGATGTTGAACTAACTGGGTAGTTCATGGAACGTTGTATGAGCGAGAGTCTGGAATTTGGAAAGTTGAAAGTTTCGTTGTTCCGTGCTTTATGTCCAGGCAAAATCGTCTCAGTGGACACTTGTGTCAAACCGTCGGAATGCGAGCTAAACCCCGTACCAGCTAACTGTAGATCAGGCGAACAAGAACAAGTCTCTTTGCAAGTAGTGAGGCGAGAGGCTCCACCAGTGAACAGTGAGAGAAACAGGATTGTGTAATGGGCGACGGGAGTTACCCGTTCTCTCTGTAAGGGATGCAAACTTTTGAAAAGGATAATACTGAAAGCACATGGCAAACGGACCGTATTTTTATCTCCAGGTCCGTACGATTGGTTTAAGAATTTCTTAGGGAAATATTAGGGATAAAACTGCAAGAGCAAGTTTTGACAAGCCGTGCATTTAGAGTACGGACTAAAGTCTGGACCGTACGTCCGCACATGCCATGAAATTTCGCGCTTTCACTACTCGATTTTCCTCCTCCTCTGCCGATATGCGCGGCCCTGCTCTACAGTTAGCTGGGACAGGGTATAGTCGAGCAAGAAAATTTGAAAGCGACAATTACTCTTTTCGTTAGGATGGACCTGCTTTTCTCAAAACAATGATTATATGAACCATATCGTTATTGTTGTACTAGCAACCATTGTTGCTACAATTGCCATGGCTTCATGAACTACAATGTCCAATTCGTTCACATAGGATTATGTTCAGGAAATGTTAAAAGATGTAAGTAAGAATGGATTTGTTTTTATTAGAACATTAAACTACATCAAGACAGCTGAGATAATAGTGGTATGTTTAAGTTAATAAGCTAGCATTTAATTACTTAAAGGTTCGAGATTAAAGAACTGGAAATATAACTTGGAGCTACCAGTAAGGCATCGGGTGACTAATCAAATAGTTTTCAATGAACAAAACGAAATATGAACCCAGAGACTGATCTTTCAATATTTTACGAGTTCCTCTAGTGTTCCATGAAATTCATTTATCCAACTTTCATACTTTTATGCTGATACGTAACGGTGAATCAAACATAATATTTAGAGTTCTTGATTGTCAAATGTGGAAGTAGTAGGGCTACAAAGGAGTAAGATTAAGCATCATAATTGTATTTTTCTGATTCTACGATGTTTTTATACCATTTTTAGCTAATCATTCCGATGAAGATGAATGATGATCAGAAGGAAACTGATGAAGACTCACAAATAAATTCCTAAGACAAGAATCGGGTACTTCAAAGACCACATCTTGAGTGTGCCACTGGCTACCGAGGCGGTAATGTGTAATAATTATATACAAAATATGAAATGGTAGAAATTTATATAATAATAACTAATATAATATGATAACACAGGTGTTAGTTGGTCTATCAAATTACAGCCAAGCGGAGGAGAAAGTGTATTTGATTTTGAATCACATTTGGATTGTTTAAAGAAAATTGTTTTCAGAGCACTTCATGCTCAGATATGCTAATCGGAACTAAGTAAGCCAACAGTTTGAAATGCGATCTCAACCATTGTGAAATATATATTCACCGGGAATCAAATCTGCAATCTCTTGGCTATACGAAAGTGGACAGTGTTAATCAGTAAATTGTTTTATGTACATTCTATTATAAAATGAATCTGGAAGATATTGCACAGAATTTGAAAACATTACAGCCTGTCGAAGTTGTGTTTACTTTTGAAATTAGTTTCTTCAAAATGTGTTTGTCTGTATTTAATGAAATACTTAACAATGTTCATCGTTAATAAGATAACGCATTTTCAGCCCATTTACTCCTGATGTTGACAAGTTTTATAATCAAAGAACTAACTTGTAAACTAATTGATGTTCATATGTAGATATATTAACAATATTGCAAAAGCTATTTCATTGTTCTATGAAGGTAATCTTTTGAAAACTTCGTTGAAATGAAGGGTGTACTCTTTCTGTCTACCTGAGAGTAGTTTTGTGCTATCTCTGCTAGCTATTTCCTTATGTAATTTTATATTTGCTTTAATCCTTATTCAGTTTTTAAAATGATCTTCTATTTTACAGGATGTGCGTTTTCAGGTTGGCATTGAGAAAGCCGTATTTTCTCACACGTCATTCAAGGGTATTTTTATATTAATTAGATTAGACGAATCTTCTTTCAACATTTTTTGAGGCAATGGAAGTTTAGAAAATGGGGAATTGTCTTGAGATTAATGCATTTTCAACCACTAATTTCTTTCACTGTCAATTTAGTTTTCTGAATTTAATTTTGCATTTTTTATGTTTATCCTTACTCTACATTTAAAACAAGCCGACATTGAAGTAAAATTTGATTCTATTGTTGGAATTTTAACAGAATTTGGATACCACGCGAAATAGGCTATGTACCTTGCGTAATTTGGCCAACAAAAGAGAGAGAGAGAACCTACTTACCAAACTCAATTTTATTGCAAGAAGGTCGAATTATAAGAATAACTTATCACTTACCTTTACAGAAACCAGTAATTAGTTGATTACAATGTAACAACTTGAAATTACAAGTATAATAAAATTTGCAATTTTAATTTCTTTTTGCTTCAGATATTTAAAAAGTTACATAAAATATTAGATAATAAACATTTTTCTTAATACTATTTTCAAATTTACTATTGAGTTGTACAAAACATAAAATCATAAAATTACTAAACAAAGTATCCAAAGTAAAGTAAAGTAATTCGAGTTATGTTCCAGGATGAAAATCTTGTGACATGTAGTTCTATTTGACATACACACTTTGGATTTCTAAATTAATTTAAAGAGAAGTATCCTGAATATATCAAGATAGGGCAGATTAAACAAGTGGGAGAATTATCATGAGCAAACGGGGAGGGGGAATTATTTTGAGAGTGTCAATCAGTTATATTTATTATTTATAATTTTCGAATACTTATCTGCATCAGAAGTAAAGAGCTGCGAGAACTCAGACTGACTATGAGGAGCGAATTAAGACAGCTACTGTTATTTTTTAGTATTTTTGAAATATTGAGGATGCAGAATTACTGTTGTCATTATTGATCAATGCAAGGAAAATACAATTTCTATTATGAATATTTTTCATTCTGGAACATGCTTGATGGCATCACTTCTTTTTTCCGGTGCTTATTTGAGTTTAATTAGCTGTGTATTCATCCATACTCTTCAATATATATTGTCATTAAATATATTTCAATAAATTTAAAACCAATTAAATCATCCTTAATTAATTTTTTTATTATATTCAAAGTAGTCACAAATGGATTAAATAATTACAACCTTCAATTTTTTATTACTAACCAATTTAAAATTCATAGTATCCACATTTATTAGATTTTGGAATTCAAATAAAAATTATATCTAGGAATTAGATTAGGTTAGGTTAGGTTAATGCTATGAAAATTTAGAATGGCAGTATTATCTTCTTTTTGATTTTATCATGAAATAAATATTTTACATAAAATCTGGCAAATAAAACCCGTATCCAATAACATATTTGACTATGTATATGTAACTATGTTACATTTTAAATTAGATTAAAATTAAATTGTGACTTGTTCTGATTTAGTGCATGCTTGGATAAGAGTCGTTTAATACAAGTGCTATGATAAATATTAGACTCTAATAATAATAATAATGATAGTAATAATAGCGACAATAATAACAAATATAGCTCTATAATTAAAAAACGTTTCCATCTCTAATAGCAATACTCATTTTTCCACAACAATAAAACATGCTGCACAACACAAATGTTTCAAAATGAAACCAACTTGTATTTCTTTAGAAAAGGCTGTTCACTTTGAAAATAAGTAGCCTTTCATTCCGAACTCATATTCTCATTTGCCGAAGTATCCTGAATATATCAATGTAGGACACATTAAAAGTGGCACAATTATCATGAGCAAATGGGGAAATAATTTGAGAGTGTCAACCAATCGAATTAAATGTTTCTAATTTCCGAATACTTTTTCGTATCAGAATTATCGAATTGCATGAATTAAGACTGACTATGAGGAGCGAACGTAGGACACCTACTGTTCATTTGAAATATTCAGGATATGTAATTTCTTTTTATCAATGGAATAATGTAGTAAGTGAAGATGATACTTTTATTTTTTTTTCATTTTGAAACATGTCTTATGCATTGATAGGTGCAATTTTTACTATTTCATTTCATTTTTTTTCACATTGTATCTACATTTGATCCCGTTGATTTTCAATGTACGAGCTCGGGTATATTCAACACTGAACTACTTCCATGGAATGTAATTATTGACTATTCTAATCAGGAGGCGATATAATATATGATTCCTAATAATACTTATTGGAAATATTTTATCAGCTTATGTCAGCAAATTTTATAAAGTTCTTAAATAGAAATTTGAAATCAAATTATAGATAAATTAACAATTCTTTTTCATAAGTTGTAGGCGTTCGAATTAAAATCTAATAACATCATTTAAAGCTATTTTGGGGAATCTTAATGTTCCAATTTGTGTTAATTTTTAATGACAAATGAGGAAGAGTTGAATTTGAAACGGTTCATTTATGTTTCGGAGAGGGTGAGTCTTATATTTTACTTAGTGTATTCACTTTAATGTCTATATTTAGTCTAAATCAAGATTACAATTATCTCTTTTGTAATGTTCTTCACTTTATCTAATATTCATTTTTCTTGAGGTTTTTGTCTCTTTGGGTTTGGTAAGGCTTGTAATTCTCCCATGTGACAGATGAATGAATGAATATACGCCACGAAGATTTTCAGATTGTGTACTTTTTTATAACTTTTTCTCGATTTTCACTTTTGTGCTGTGTTTATTACGGCAGCAAATCATAATTTTTAACCACACCAGATTAAACTGCAGTCTATTTACAAAAGAAATATTGTGGCAAGGTGTCTTATTGACGATAAAAGTGCCAAGCCTGTACAAACTCTTCGACCTCATTTCAACCACTCTCACTAAATATAGATAAACGCGGAAATTTTGGATTCGTAGGACCAAAATTCGATACGCTCACCATGTTTTACTTAACGAAAAGCACACTTGATGAGCTGTTCTGCTTTGGAGTTTAGCTTTATTGAAATTCAAAGCAATGCATTCATATGTTCAATTTCAACTATTACTGTTGCTGATTTTTAAGACTCAATCGCTGAAACTACAGCATGCAGATTTTGTATTGCACAACGTTTGAAGTTTAAAAATAACAGAGCAACATCAATATCTATCCTCAAAAACTTTCAAAAATAGTTTGGAATCTTGTATTTACTATCAATAAGACACCCATCCACATTAAAATGAACTAACTAATGTAGTTTAATCTGACAGTCCTAAGTCTGTTTAAAGTGGGAAGGAAGATTATAATTTCTGTCGAAACGATTCTCCTGCAATAATTAGATGTGTTATTCATTAATTAATGTTAGATATCTTGACTGTTACAAGGTGCTGTGCTGTGTTCCGTTTGGGACAGGTGTAGACATGATTAAACAAACAAAAGAAAAGTTAATACACCTTTTTATGGTGTGCAGCACAACATCAGGTTTGTAACAGTGCACGGACAATGTCATTTGAGTTCCTTTCTGAAATCAAATTTACGTTTTTTTGTTTATTATTTTAAATGTATCGAGTACATCAGCCATTACGCTCAGAGAAAAGGTCCAGGATGGTTTTCTACAATGCCATTATTGTCATAGAGTGAGTGCAAAGTTTAGCAATGTTTAGAAACAAACAATGAATTTCGAATCACCATTAACATATTCAGCTACAAGAGCGTGGAATGCTTTCTCCTTCCCTCATTAATCGCAATAACTTCAAAGACAAACTAAAAACTCTATTGTTAAATGAACAATATCTGTGTTCCAGCACTCACGATTAATAGCTATCATTTCTATACCAACTTCCTAAAAACAAGTATTTTCATTTTCATTTTGCTTGTTTATTTTTCCCCCCTTACATGTTGCCAATGACGATATGTTGTCCTTTGTCCTATATTAAGAACATTTATATGTTTTTACATAATATTAATTCCTATCATTCTTAACTATATCACACCAAGCACAATTGAGTCAATTAATTTGTGTATATGTTTACAGTATTTTTCCTTTCTCTTTTAGTGTGTAGACTAGCCTTTGTTCTCACTTTTGTAAAAATTTGTTCTTTTTGTGACTTCTTTATGTTTACTTTTTTCTTCTTTATTTGTTTTTTGTTATTTGTACAAACATTTAGTATGTAGAATGTATTTAGTACGTATGTATATGTATCCATCGTGGTTAGGTGGTAGAACAGCCGCAGGCTGAACCTCGCCCTTTAATAAAGAAAAATTGAATTGAATTGAATAATAGCATATCACGCGCATATTCCTACAGATCAAAATTCAACTTATTCAAATCTTAATCAGTGTCGACAGATTGTAGTCGGCCTGTAACTGTAACCTCTCGTGTAAGATACAGAAAAGATAATGATTACGCTCTGTGTTTTCAGCACTGTGTTCAATATTTCGACAAACTGAACATTTGTCAAACTTTTATTTATGAAACTGGATGAAGGACCAGGTGAATTATCATACTAAAAAATTGTACCTTTACTGTAACATTTGTCATTCTCTTCATGCGACTTTGTAACCAAGGGGTCTCGGGTTCGATACCAGGTGGACGCACATACATGTAGGTCCAGTCCCGATTAGCCTTACCATGCATAAAGTGGACTTAAAACACCATCTCAATCTTTATGCGATTGTGACAGAAATACATGCTGCAACTTTGCACTCCAGTCTATTACTTTATTTTCAGGTAACTGTGGCTAATTATAGATATTTATGGACTTCTAATGTAGTCTTTTGTGAAGTTCATTATTTCTGAACTCCTTACGGCAGTTCAAGTTGCTGTCAAGTTGAAGTCACACCACTATTTTGCAGATATGTTTCTTTTGTCTCGGATAAGAGAAAATGGATTTTTTAAAATGTTGGTCAGTCTTTACATCAATTATAGCAATTTTCCGTTGACAAATAATCACACCATGTAACAAAAATTTGTTTTAGTGAATTTTTTTCCTGTTTCCGATGCAGTTTACTACAAAACACTAGAAAAACACAATTTTACATATGGGAAATTGTTTTTAATGAAATTACAACGATTTTCTGATTTTTTAGTAAATGCATGTATTTGGGACAATGAGAGCTGGTTTACATTGATAAACAAGTTTGAACACATGTCCAAATGGAGTGAGGAAATATAAAGAAAGGGCTACAGTAGAAGACCTGTACATTCCATGTAAAGATAATAAGGTCTCTAAAAATGTGTTGTTTTCCTACTTTTCCTATTGAGATGTACATCAGCTTCTCTGATCAGTCCCCAGATGTACTAGCCTAGCATCCGCTCATTATACTGTCCCTGGTACCTTCTTTCAAACAATTGTAAGTCCTGATGGAACCTTTCGCCCTGATCCTCTGAGCATGCACCCATGTGGGATTTGAAGACATCTAGATGTGAATGGAGTACATGCACCTTTACAGACATTCTACATCCCATTGCTTTGTAGTTATTCAGAAGACCCTGTACTACATCTCTGTAATTTTCCACCCTGTGATTACCCAGGAAACTATTCACTATGTCCCTGAAGCTATTCTAGGCATTTCTTTCAACAGGCTGAATCTTTCTGATGAAGTCGTCAGCGTTAAGAAGTTTCTTCACTTGAGGGCTCACAAAAATTCCACCCTCTATCTTAGCCTCGGATAGTTTGGGGAAAACAGTCTGAAGGTACTTGGAAGTTTCCACATTTGTATGTAATAATCTTTTCACAAATTGCTTGATGAGACCAAGCTTAATATGCAGGGGAGGCATTAGGATCTTTCCTGCTTGAGAAGGCGTTCCCACTTCATGGATTTCTGTCCAATCTCTAACACTCAAGTCTCAAAATGTCTACCTGTATCCCTTCTATCCCAAAGGCAGCGAAAACAAGAATACTTTGTGTTTACCCCTTGTAAGCCCATCAAAAATGCAATCATTTTAAAGTCACCGATTACCTCCCACTGATGTTCAGCATAGCTTACCACCTGCAGAAGATGTTGAACATTGGAGTAATCTTCCTTTAGATGAGTCAAATGAGCGATTGGAATTGATGATCACTTATTTCGATTGTGAACGAGAACAGCTTTAAGACTCCTGCAGGAGCTGTCAATGAAGAGCCGCCAGTCCCTTGAGTTATATTTCAAACCCTATTTCTTTGAAAAGGCCATCCACACTGTGGCAATAACATATTGTTTCTGTGAGAGTATAGTATTGTGAGAAAGTTTCATGATGCTTCCTCTGGAGGGATATCTTGCAGGTTTTATCCAATAGGTTCCAAAGCTTTAATCGCGATGTTAAAATTTCTGCATTTGATTTTGCTAGTCCTAGATCCCTGATTAAGTCATTTAACTCAGTTTGCATGGGGAATTGAGGTGTATCAGTTGCATCCCCTGAGAGGCCTTCTTCGTGGTAGATGTCGGTATCGATTCAATACTGGTATCTACACGTTCATCAGCAGGTTAGGATATTCAAAAACACATTTTCTTACCCCTCTTGTGATGGGACAAGTCTACAACACAGAAATAGTAGTTGTATAGGTGATCCGAAGGTTCTCGCCAAATTCTAGGTACGCCGAATTTCATTTTCCTGTTTTCTCCTCTATACCAGGCTTTGAGAGTGGATCTACAGCACCCGCACACAACATGTGATGCCCATTTTTTGTCTTGGTCTCCCACAGACATACCGAAATAAGATTTGAATGCTGAGCAGAAGTTGTTGCCCTCCTTTATCCTATGTTTTAGTGCCTTTGAACTAAGGAAGATGCCACACACATAGCAAAACTGTCTGTATCATGCTTACAACGACGGGAAGATTACATCCTTACATACTGCCACCCTCCAAAACAAAAACAAAACAGATTTTAGAATACTAGGTTGTACAGTTTTATCTTATAATGAACTTTCCTATGCTTAATTCATGTTAACCAATACATTTTAATATAATTGACCACCATTACCAGAAAAATAATTACATGAAGGTAATACCACATACATATTAGTTTTGAGCTAATTTATCATAAACAAAACAAAAATTCACTTAAACAAAAAATAATCAAGGGCATCCTGCAGGATTTTTTCTCATTGGGGTGGGGCAGAGTAATATTTTCTATCATGACCTCATATCATAGAAACGTTTATTATCATTATTATTATTATTATTATTATTATTGTTATTATTATTACTGCTATTATTAGTATATTTCTATATAGGGTGTTCCGTATAGGATGCCGAATTCGAAAAATAAATAAAAATAGGGAAAATATCATGAAAATAGTTATATTTCACATATATGTAAGTAGTAACATCTGTCATTTACGTATGAAAGACAATGTAAGGTATATGTCCACCCCTACTGAGCCTGCATGCATTTATGCGCTCCACAAACTTATTGATAACACTCTCGCAGATTTCTGTCCCGATGCCTCCAATCACCCGAATGATTTCCGCCTTCAGTTCCAAAAGGCTTCGTGGTTTGTTGGCGTACACCTGTGATTTCACAAACCCCCATAAGAAGAAATCACAGGGTGTAAGATCACATGACCTTGCCGGCCATTCCTGGTCACCACTTTGGTAAAATGTATTCACAATAACAACACGTTGCTCAATCGTAAACTTTTCCATATCGTAACCACAACAAACGAGTCAAAACAATTGAGGCTACATTAATCGGCATAACAACAGATACCAACATTGGTAAGAACAGATCTGCCAACCTCGATACAAAGCAATAGCACTCGATTCAAATTCGGCGTTCTATACGGAACACCCTTTATTTTACAAATCATAAAATTCAATTTGAATTGAAAATGTACAAGTTCAAACTCTAGATAGAAACTGGATTCGTCTTGCTTATTTTCCATGAACATACATCACTTTGTTGATGAACAGTTCTTTGTGTTTTTATACTTTTTCACAAAGCACAGATAACAGAGACTACCTGTACTCTGTTCCAGGTTATCTCTGGAGGAAGCTAACAAAAACAAGTCTCTGCGCAAATAGTGACGCGAGATCTGTCTAATAATGAACACGAGAGGGAATGGGATAGCGTGAAGGAAGTAAAGCGACTGCAGTTACCAGCCCTCGCAGCGGCGTGTACAGCTTCGCTCTCCCCACTCAATCCCCCCCCTCCCGCTTCGCTGCCGCTATGTACGGTCTTGCTCCAGATATAACCGAGACAGAGTACAATCAAAAGTCCTTCATGGCACTTCTGATCCATTTTTTTACGTGCCGAAGGGTACAGTAAAACTAGTAATAAATGTAAATGACGGGATGTGAATTGTAATGGTCAGTTCCCGACTTTTCGTAATCCCGATCAGCTGAGAAATTCTAAAGGATCTTATTTAACGGATGTTAATTCTTGATATTTTCTCTGCTATAAATATCTGATGTCTTCAAATTAACAGTTTTTATATTCCAGATGTGAAAAAACAATCTCTTGAAGGAGAAATAATGTTTACAATTCGAGATTTTCGCCTCATAAAGAAATTTTTAATTTTTCCCGACGTGGTTTGGAAATTGAGAATTTGTTTAGTCCCAATTCCGTAACGACGAAATATTTTCCGTCCCGCACACTCGGCCGTCAACATGATTCTAATATCTCTTGTGAAAACGTTCTCCCTTTATTTTGTAATTCTTGTAACTAGCAGCCTCTAAATCGCAAAAACAATATTATTTCTGATAAATATCGCTACTATTTCACCATCCAAATTGTACTTATCTTTTCCAGATATTTCAGGGGAGGCGCAAGTGGTCCATTGGTCTCCCTCTGAGGGCTCCCTTGCAACTCATACTTATCTCTTCTGAGCCTCTAATTACTCAGTTTTGTGCAGTGGGAATAGTTTAGTGATCTTAAATTCTCTTGTACCTGTCGTCTCGTTTCTGCCTTCTTCCTCTTTCTATTACCTTATAACTTCTTAATTTTCTTCTCACTTCTTCTTCTCGCCCTCACTTTATTTTCCCCCCTCTTTCTCTCTCTCCCTCTCTCTTTCTCTCTTCTCCCCCTTTCTCTGTCTCCTCTTGCCTTCTCAATTTTCCATTTCTCTTTCTCTGAATCCTCTTTCCTTCTCTCTTCTTTCCCTTTGCCTCCTTCTCTATCTCCCCCCTCTCTTCGTCTCCCACTATTCTTCTAGACTTTCAAGTAATGTATGGTTTCTCCTCTTTCCTCAGCCTCCTATCGTTCTTCTTTTATCTCTTCAACTTCTCATTTTACATGCTATTTAGTTTCTCAATTTTCTTTGTTCTTCTTTTCTGAGAATGTCACGTCAAGCTACTGTGCATATTAGTATTGGACTAAACTTTAAACATGAACTTTGTTAAACAGAAGAATGCATTTATATAAAAGTAATAGCAAAAATTAAATTGAGATAACTTACGACAGAGGTTAACACTGCTTCTCATTTTCTTTATGTTGTGTTCATATTTCCCGCAGAGCCTCCTGTACAGCCATCTATCGGTTGAATTTTCAGTTAATACTCATTATGTGAGCGGGTTCTGATTCAAAGTGCTGTTTGTCCCAGGGTTTATTGCTAATTTGTCATCCTAGTTCTTTCAGTAAAAACTCCCAACCGCAGCTCCTCTGCCTGCGATACAGACCTGCTAAAGTAAAGAATCATGTTGCAAACAATTTATGAAGATGGCGCTCATAAAACGAACTGTGTTGCAGAGGATGGTTTGAGTTGCAGAGTTGGCATATGGAATAGCTCTTCAAGAAACTCTCATATATCTGCAGGAAAGTTGCATATTTCCTAGAAAGATTGACCTTCCGCCACTGTATTTTAAAAGCAAGACATTTGTGTGACAACTTCCATAGGCGGCTGTAGCATTTGTTTTCCTTGGAGTGGCACAGATGCATACAAGATGTACAACCTTAGTGACAATGAAGTTCGACCAGTCACAAATATAGGAGTGCATTGTGAAAGAAGGAGAACACATGCATATGCTGAACATATTTTATTCAGCAGGCTACATGGAACAAAGGAAAACATATAAATTTCCGCTGCAACGCAGCAATGTGTGGTGTCCACACAAAATAAAACATTTTTATCCATCTACACGTGACATTGAAGTTCGACCACTGTTAGAGGGGATCCTGTTTACCATGGTGTGACGCCGCCCCGTCGGCGAATAACTGTGGCAATACGTCGGGGAATGCTGCGGACGAGTTGTTCAAGGTATTCCACATCGATGCGGTGCCATTCCTCCTGCAGGCAGGCGATAAGAGCAGCCACTGTCGTGGGTCCCCTCCGTTGCACACGTCGCTTAAGAACACGCCACACATTCTCAATGGGCGAGAGGTCAGGACTCGATGGTGGCCATGGCAGAGTTCGCACGTGATGGCGAGTCAACCATTCTCTTGTCAGCGGCGCTGTATGAGGCCTGGCATTGTCGTGTTGAAAGATGAGACGCCGCCTGTGGAACAGGTGCCTTCGCACTGTGGGAAGATGCCGCTCCAGTATGCGTGTATAGGCGTGTGCATTCACAATGCCCTCACAGACGTGTAGTGGGCCAACCCCAGATGCCGTCATGCATCCCCATACCATCACTGACGCAGGTTTCTGTACCCGACGTGCATAACATTTTGCTTCATTCTGTTCCTCCTTCCGACAAATGACTGCTTTCCGTATTTTCCCGTACACAACATTGAAAATGGATTCGTCCGTCTACAAAACCCTGTTCCACTGCCGAAATGTCCATCCCTGGTACATTCGAGCCCACCGTAGTCGATTGCCTTTGTTCACCATGGAAAGGAAGGGTTTACGTTTCGCCTTGTACACTCGGTACACATCGCTGTAGGTAACGGCGAATGGTTCTGGTTGACACTTCAATGTGAAAGCGTTCTCGAGTTCACAGTCGTAATTCGGCCACAGAAACATGATTGTTGGTCTGGATATAGCACCTAAATATCCGTAGGTGACGCACGCTCAGCAGGCGTTTTCGACCGGGGGCCTTACCTGGCTCTGTAGTACCCGTATTTTGGTGATGTTTGATGATGCAGTGGACGGTTGACTTGGATAAGTTCAGTTGGCGCCCTATTTCCAGTTCACTGAGTCCATCCCGTTGCAACTCCACCACTCTTCTCCTCACGGTGTTGTCAATAGGTTTGCCCCTGGCCATGGTGATGATGCACTGCGGTTCCTCAGTGTACAGCACGCGCTTATATACGGCGGACTCCCTTATCGTGTCCGTGACGTCATGCTTCCGTCGAATGCGCCACTATCTGGAATTTGCCGTATGGGTCTGGTGCCTGGTCGAAGTTCAATGTCACGCGTATTGTTCCCCGTTTTCGTTCTTTACGTGACCTTGGGTGCAACATGCTGGGATCACGATTCTTGCCTGCTCACACGCCTCATCTTACACACATGCATCACTTCTGCGGGTCACCCATTCCACCGCCTATGCCTCTGTGCATTTAATCACGTATTCCTTTCTGGTCGAACTTCATTGTCACCAAGGTTGTAGTAGGGCCTAGTACTCTTATATATGTGTGTTATTAATTAATGATTTACGCAAACATCTGATTGATTCTCGCAAACTCTTGTCTGCAGACGATTTAAAGTTTACAAAAGAATAACAATAACAGTGTCCTTACAACGCGACATAAATAGGTCGAGTCCGTGGTGTTCATATAATAAACTTTCCCTAAATGTTAAAAAATGCTTCTCTTTTACATACACCAAGCAACATACGCATATAGATTATGAGTATAAGATAAATAGTGTTAACCTTAAAAATGCAGAAAAGGCAAGAATTCTATAGGAATACTTTTTGATTCCAAATTAACGTTCGCCTATCATCTGGACACAGTAATAAGCGACTCCTACAAGCTTGTTGGCTTTATTATTCACACGGGCAGGGGCATCAGAAGTACACAAGCACTAAACATATTATATTATTCTCTAGTGCGTACAAAACTCTAATTTGGCTCTGTCATATGGAACACAGAAGTTCAAAACCTTCCCCCAAATTTAGAACGTGCGCAGTCAAATTATTGCGATGCATGAAATCAAACTGGAAGGAGAATACTCCAGGTTAGAATCATATAATATCCTGATAGAGCAATTCCATATGGACAGACTTGGCCCCAGAAGGACGGCCCGGGACCTTATGCTACTTTGGAAAACTTTCAACGGTAAACTCCGATCTCCTCTGTGGCTTTCACAATTCAAAATACGTATTCCGAACATTAAAACACGACCCAAGCATGGAACCTTCTATGTGAGCAAAGAACGAACAAATATCATGAAAAGGTCACCTATTTGGAGAATGAGTGCGTTCTACAATGCTTTAGAGAATGAGAATAAAAGCATCGATTTGTCGCATTTGCCAATGCTGACTTAAGGTCATAGTAACCCAAATCTAGAGAGTTGCCATTTTATAAAGGATTCTGTAAATTTAAGTTTATTCAGGTACCGCCTGCAGTTAGCAGATGCAGCCAAGCGAGAGCTTACGGGCTACCGCTAACCCCCGATTGAAGAATAATTACTTTCATCTAAAGGGCTCCAGGTTTGATCCCCGAACCTTTCGAGGTTCACACGCTTAGTAAAAGTGCGTCACAAGACGTTAAAGTCAAAAGCGCTGACATTATTTGATAGGTGCAATTTTTATTATTTCATTTCATTTTTTTCACATTGTATCTACATTTGATCCCGTTGATTTTCAATGTATAATGTACATATGTTTCGATATATTAAAAACAGCCTAAACGTGTGGGGCGTGTGTTTGTATGTACCGTGCGTCCATTTCGATCTGCAGCCGAGAGATCGGGAGAAACGTGGCGGGCGGCGCTGACGGAGGTGCCGACATTTGCGGCCTGTAATGCCCGCATATTTTTATGGACATATGCAGACATTTATATAAATATTGCAAAACTAGCACTAACCTGTGTTATAAGAGTTGTTCAAAGTGATGTCCACCTACATTCACTCATTCCTGGCATCGTTTGATGAAATTTTGATTCACACGCAAAAGTTCTTCTTCCGTAATTCTTCCTAGTTCTGCCCTTATATTGTCTTTTAGTTCGTCGATGCTATGAGGGTTATTTCGGTAGACTCTATTTTTCAAGGTTCCCCACAAATAATAGTCACATACGGTAAGATCTGGCGAACGTGAAGGCCATAAACCTCTTGAAATTATTCTGTCATCAAACACCTCCCTTATAGCGTCCAAAGAATCAGCGGCGGTATGGGCTGTGGCCGAATCTTGTTGAAAATACCCATATTGTCTCTCATTATCTGATAACAACTGAAAAAACGGCGCGAGTATTTGTGTGCGGTACCTCTCTGAATTTATTGTGTCTTCAAAAAATATAGGCCCTATTATTCTTTTGGCACTTACAGCACACCACACACCAATTTTTGCATCGTGTAACGGAACTTCGTGTATTATTCGGGGATTTTCAGTGCTCCAGTATCTATTGTTCTGTGAACAAATATGACCACGCAAGTGAAACCATGCCTCATCCGAAAAAATTATGAACTGTGGATCAACAATACCATCTACAATATTCTGCAAAACCCAATTACAGAAATTTATTTTACTTACGTTGTCAGGGGGTCGTAATTCTTGCACTATAGAAACTCTGTACGGTTTTAATTTTAGTAGCTTAGTGGCTGTATGTGCTGATGATTTTGACACGCCCATCTCCTGTGAAACACGGCGTAGAGGTTTGTTTGGAGAACGTTCTAACGCTGCACCAATTTCATCGAGTTTTGCTTCGGTTAGAATCAGTCGTTTTTGCTTAGGTGTTTTAAAATTTAACGATCCAGTTTCTCGTAATTTAAGGACAAGACGTCTAACCGTATCTCTATGTGGAGGTGAAACGCCTGGGAATTTCTGTACAAATTGCCTACACACGTCTCGACACGAGTCTGTTTTCACGTAAGTGTCATAGATAAAAATTCTTTGTTCTAACGTGAACCTTGCGGCTGGCATTCCAATCGTCTGACTGACACAACACACATACACACTGCAATAACACAAACAAGTAACGGCAAGTAACCAAGAATAACACTCTTACGCACAGTACGAAATTAACACGCTCTTGGTTTACATCTGCCTGCCACTATATTCACAGCTCTGTAGTCGCGAAGGAACAAAAAACTTGAGCAAGGAGATTTCGGATTGCAAGGAAGCTCACGAACACCATTAGCTTTTAACGGTTCGTCTGCAGCGTAATCTTGATACAGTGTTGCACATTCGAAACCTCCAAACGATCCCCATCGACACAAAACTCTTTCAAGGATATAAACTTAAGCAGGACGTTACTGGTCAAAATTATGATTAAAATGTTTTACAGAGTATTATCTGTGGCTCTTAATATAATTTCTAAAGCGTATTTATTTGTGTATATAAGGGTGGAACTTGGAAGAATTACAGAAGAACTTTTGCTTGTTATAACACAGGTTAGTGCTCGTTTTGTAAGATGTCCACAAAAATAAGCGGGCATTACAGGCCTCAAATGTCGGCATCTCCGTCAGCGCCGCCGGCCACGTTTCTCCCGATCTCTCGGCTGCAGATCGAAATGGACGCACTGTATATTCACATCCAGACAATATGAAGGGTTTGTTGTATATTATATTTTGGTCAGATAAACTAAACGGTAAACGGAACTGGACCTTCAAAGTGTTTCAGAGCCACTGCCCAAGGTTAGCTCCCCAGTGGTACTGCACTCTGTCCAGGGGATCTCTGGAGCAAGCAAACAAAAACAGGACCGTTCATGTAGGACCCAAGAGGACTCGAACAATGAACGCGCTAGAGGAGAAGTGAGTAGAAGGAGGGGAAACCGCTGCTGCAGCTACCAGCCGTAATAGCAGCGCGCATCGTTTCACTTCACTACTTGCTTTCTCCACTTAACTACCGTCATGCGCGGCGTTGCTCCACATATTTCCGAGGCAAAGTGTACTGATTCGAGAGGGCTCGACCAAAGAACGTCTGAGCGTCTGAGAGGAGAAGTGAGTGCATGGAGGGGTAAACGCGGGTACAGCTACCAGACATTTGCAGCATCACACACAGATTCGTTCCTCCCACTCGCTTCCTTCCCTTCTCTACCATTATGCGCTGCCTTGCTCCATAGATTCCCAAGACAGGATGTCGCTCACCTGACGCTGTTCTGTAGGGGTGTACAAGACAAAACCTTTGTAGTGGTGACGGGAATTTTCTTAAATTCCAACGTTCGGGATGGGGAGAATTCGCAATTTCCCGACCATGTCGGAAAATTTTCGGGATGGGCAATCCTAAAAAATTCCAAACGCTGTAGAAATCTTGAATTCTACTCCCCATTTTCCCATAAGTGGTTTTTTACTGCATTTCTGGAAAACAATCGAGAAGTGGAAGACACTTACAATGCAGAAAACATTACGACTTGTCTACTTTTTAAAGTAACCATTTTGGAATTACCCAACTGCTCGGAATCCCGAAATGGGGATCCGGACTGGGATTCTTTTCCCCTATCCCGGTACCGACTTTTCTGGATCCCACACACCCGTACTTTTCCGTTTCCAACACAAATTTTAATTTCCACACAGAAGCTAACACCAACCAACCTCTCGAAAACCGCCATATTCTCAACCACCCTTTCCCACAATCGTCTCCCGTGATGTTCTGTCCCCTTCATACTTTCCCCTTTTATCCAGACGCAATATCTGGCTGGAGAGCATGCATAATTCAATTCCTGTGCGAAAGATGAAAGACAATTTCTTCTCTCCTACGCAGCTTTCCCCTGTCAAACGTCCAACTCTTCTGCTGCTTCCTACGGGGGTGGGGGGGAGAGTAATAAGATTTTATCCCTATTTTGGGGCGCTTATTTCCATCCACCGTGCGAGTAGACGTATAATGCATGATTTAATTTGCGAGGATTTTTGGCTTCAGACAAAGGCATGTGGAATCTATGATGTGCAAGAAGTAGCAGGATCATCCTATTTCAGGGAGTTGCAGTGAACCGTCGACTTACATATTAATTTTCTGGCAAAGGAAAGTTTACCAGTATTATTATTATTAGTTTTATATCTAACATGTGTATTTAATGCTTCAACGACATAAAAATCTATAAAAACTGCTGTGTTGTTTTTACGTACACAGCTGGAAACTGGAAACTGGAAAGTATATATATATATCTTTGGTATATGTACGAATTTATTTCTTTGTAAATGTTCTGGCCTATAGCCTGACAAGTTAAGTCCCGATATGCGCAGATCGCTGCGGAGCACTTCCTATTACATCATCCTCCCCACCACTCGTCTAGGTACTGGTCTGGCTTTGGGACTACGAGTGGTGCCAACTCAGCAAAATTAAGCTGAAAAAAATATGACAAACGATTTTTACATGTGTAGATTGTCGGTGCCGGCTCATATCAGTTTATCAGTGGTTCATTTGATTTAATCCGGTCTTTGAAAATGCGAGCCGTGCGCGGATCGTAAACTGTAGTATTACGCACGCGCGTTAAAGTTTATAACGAAGAGAAACTATTGGGCGAATGACTTCATTTTCTGAATGCGACATCGAGCAGTGGCTTGGTTTTTCTTTTTTTAAAGATGAGTGGGGTGGGGGTTCTTTTGTTTATCGTACAACAATCACTACGAGAAGGCAATCTGATAACACGCTTGCCTGTGTTATTTTTTAAAGCACTCAAATGTTCTTACTCTTTACTCTTGGCTGCATATTTTTGAAATGCAAAAATCAAATCATGCCGTGTCCAACGAAATCCAAAATCTGCTCTGGAAAGTCTCTTAGAGGACAGGCCAGAGAAATTGTTTACAATGTTGCAACATATTTGCGAAATCAGAAGGAGTAACATAAACTTAAGTATAATGTTGTCGAGTCCACAAGCGCCGCCACGGGAGTATCTAAATGGATGGTTTCTCAAGTTTTAAAAGAATTGGATTGGATTGATTTGTTGTTTTAAGTCCACTTTATGCACAGTAAGGCTAATCGATACTGGACGTATAGTTTAAGGTGGGATCCAAACCACTATGTGCCTCCACCGGGAATCGAACCCGGGATCCCTTGATTACAAGGCGACGACGCTACCATTGCAACATCGGGGAGTTCAAGTTTTAAAAGAAGGAAAAGAGTCGTTGGCGAAATGTGAGCTGAAGTTCTGTACTCCGACAGGTAAAAGACAGCCCAGGAAAAAGCGAATACAAATTTCGTTGAAAATCCTCATGGCATTCCCCTCCCTCCAGGTTGCAACACTGCGAACCAACGTCGCTCCGAAAAGTGGAGTGGGGAAATGTGGTGTGAGCTGCGCAACAGCTATTTGCAGAGTCTTGTTTGTAAACTTGTCAAGTTATAGGTTGATTTTAGCCCGGTAGCCAGGGAAACTAACGATTGGGTTTCCTCAACGGCTTCCCCATTTGAAAGGTAACAATGTGACCTTGCCTCGGTGGTTGGGGGGCGGCGCCAGAAATTTTCGACTGGGTGGGCAGAAGCTCCATAGTGATAGATTAGGGTGGGCAGTATAAATGTAAGACCATGTATGTATACGTATGACGTATGTATCCCACACTCCTTTTAAACTCCCGATTTTCCTCTTACTTCCTTTGCGTTTCCTTGTTTTCCTCTTCATTCTTTTCTAATCTATTCTCGCATCTTGTTCCATTTCCTTTCGTTTTGTCTCTGATGGACACAATTATTTCAACGAAGTGTTTACATATGCGCAGCCATACACCAGCCATACATTCTAATTACAGTCTTTCATGCATGTTAATACAGTGAAATAAATGTGAATTAGGTTTAAGCTTGTGTTGCAAATACAAGGCACATACTTGATTTTATGTATTCGGCGACAATGATAGAAAGTGCGATGGTAGACAATCGTGAAGTTTCTCGTAATTTAAATGCATGTTGATGAGCATAGTATTTTCATCGTATAAGTTTTTGACTGAAAGAGTTTTCTTACTCCTTGGGGGTTACTTTTCTTAGCTTACATGGTTTGTACAACTGACAAATCTATCTGAATGTTTGTAGTAGCATCGATTGGGTGCCAACATTTGAGGGGCAAGGACAATATACGCAGGGGTGCCCATCCCAATGGCGCATCCCCACAAAAATCATGTCCATGTCATCCGCCCCACCCCCCTAAAATCATATTATTTGCGCCCTGAAACTATATCGTAATCCCTACACCGAAAGTAACCTTTTTCTTAGCTTTTTGTTACAAATTAAAGCACCTGCTTTAAAATAAGCAGTATACCAACACTAAGCACTATATTTTAAGAAGTGATGTTACTCACGAATATGGAGAATATCGCTCATGTCTTGTAATGCAGCTAAAAGTTCACATCCACTTCAGTAAAGCGCCAAACACGCATTGTTGTAACACATTATTGCGAGCGAAGCAAGCAAGAACATTTTTACATCCATTTCTTTTCAGGATTTCAAGAATATTAATTTAACGGGGTGTCAATACTTTCTTAGGATCCAGGGATATTTAGTCTTTTCCAACTTTTGTTTTGGCACGTTCGGGGTCGAAAACGTGTGGATACCATATCGCTAAATACAGTCTCCAAAATTTAATGTTCAAACTCTCGCTTCACTACAGAAATCCCTTGACAATCTAAGATTTAACACTTTATCAAGAGCTTCCTATCTCCCCCTTTAAATTTCATACTCAATCCTACCACAAAAATATCCATGCCAATTTTAGACTTACTGTTGATATTGAAGACTTGATATTGCCTCCTCCAAAAAAATAATTCTGTCTCCACACCAGAATTTCTGCAACATTCTAAGACAATAGTAATACACAAGAAATGGATACCTTAATGCTCAATGCCCCTCTAACTAAAATACTCGCCATAATCTAAGACTTAGAGTTGAATACTGTCCCCGCCAACGTTTAATTCAGAATTCCCCCCAGAACCCACCCGTCAATAAGGCCTAATATATGAGTTGGATATTCGTCCCCCCCCCTCGCACCTTCAATAATGACCTTAAACGCTTTCTTTTCTTCATATAATGGATTAAATATGGTGAATTTAAGGTGTAAAATTTTTACCTGTATTTTGGAAAAATATATAAATGTTCAATTTTACCTTATTTGAAGGGAAAAAATCCCCCAAAGAATCTCGATGGCGCAGCCTGCGCCATAATCCCCCCTGTGGGCACCCCTGAATATAGAAAAGGCTTAGCATAAAGAGACCATAGTGAGGGGGCAAAAAGTGGCAAAATGTGGCTCGGGAACTGCATCCCCCACTTCCCGCTCCTCCTAATCGCCGCCACTGAATGTTTGGATTAAAATGAACGTCTTATTAGGAATGATTTAAAACACACAAGGAAAACCAATTCTTTGTTAATTGTCCATTAAGTATCCCTAGGCTAATGAAAGGCTATTTTGACAAAATATCACTCGTTATAAGTAATAAACAAGTAAGATTGGGAAATTTGTTCAGAATTTAAGAGATTATTAGCTAAGTTACTATTCGTTTTCTGAAGAACTGTCATATTACTAATGCGGAGAAGCAATACACGTATGGTTACATGAACATATTTTTTTAGGTAACCAAATGATTTAGGACAGTGGCCGCGGTGGCTCAGTCGGTAACGCGACTGACTACCATGCTAAAGGTCCTGGGTTCGTTCCCCGGCCAGTTCAAATCCGGGAACTTTTCTAACGTTGGAAGCGGCCCCGGCGCCCACCCAGCGTCGAATAACATGGGTACCTGGGGAAACCTGGGGGGTAAAGGCGGTCAGGAGCGTGATGCTGATCACATCACTCCCACTCATGACCGGATCAAGAAAGTGTGGGCGTTACCCCCACACCCCCTATACGCCTTCATGGCGTGGTGCTAAGCACAGGGGAACACTTAACTTTACTTTATGATTTAGGACACAAAGAATTCATCGAAGTTGATCATCGTACAAGTAATAGTTCATCTATTTTTCATTGGGTTGTATGGCATGACCATTTCGAACACACTAGAATGTCAACCTCTATCCTGTGCAGCATACCCTGGAAACTTTATTCTTTCAGGGCAACGAGTCCCTGGCGCCTGGAATCACTGTCAAAGTAATAATTTATGAGGGTTTGTATTTTGAGTGTCAGTATGTGTTTGTTTTCGCCCCTTCGTTACTTTCATCTAATCACCATTGAATCTTATAACGTCGTCATTATTAAAATTAGCAGAAAAATGACTTACAATAAAACAAATCAATCAGAACTTACTCTTCCAAAAATGGAGTTTCATTAGTTTATACCTCTTAGAAAGTTGAGGTGGTAATTTCAATCGCACAGCGTTTCATTAGTGGAACAAGGCAGCTAATTCCGTGAACAATGACGTTGCTTTCCGAAAGTCTCAAATATTTGTCTCAGGCAAGCACACTCTTAAAATAGACGCATCTTCTGTGGTGATAAAATGCCACGTTTGGTGCGAGTTCTTTCTGTATATTTTTTCCCCGAATGGCATAACGCTATCGCATTATAATGAAGAGGTCCTGTGTTCGACTCCGCCCTACTCTGGTGGAAGCACAATGCACACGGGTTCGGACTACACGTTAAACTGAAGGTTTAGTCCCGATTAGCATATCTGAGCATAAAAGTGGGCTTAGAGACAAACTAACAAAATCGCTTCTATATACTTCGTGACATAACTTTTTTTCTTTACTTCAGCTGCATCTACAGATTCTGTTGACATTTTCGGTTGATTCATGTGACAAAATTTATGTGTGGAACGAGGATTTCTAAATGGGATAAGCCACTCATTAGCAATTGAATAATTCTGTAGCTTTTTCCATATGTAACTGATTTATTAAAATTTATTCACTTCGGTATTGTAGTGATTGTTGTGATTCCTTCTTATTAATAGAACGAATATAAAGTTGATATTTCGTATACCATATTGATATTTGAAGATGACAGGTATATAAAAATTGTAATGAAAAAAAGGGGACACTTCTGGAATTTCAATGCAAAGCTAATGCCTCTATAGCAGGCATGTCCAACATCAATCAAGCAGTGATCTACTTTTTATTGTCACAACAGGCAGTGAACTACTATTAATCATTAATCTTTGCAAAAATTTGTACCTATTCAGCCATTATACATTATAGAAGTTGAATTCAAATAACGTATATTAGTATAATTACAATAGATAACTGCGATCGACCAACAAAACGCCCCGCGATCGACTCGTTGGACATGCCTGCTCTATAGCATACTTAAACCCGAAGGTTTATGGCTGCAGCAACACAAGCCTTCCATCTGTCCCTATCCTGGACAAGATCAATCCAATCTTTCCCATCCTTACCGATTTATTTTAGGTCCATCTCAACGTTATCCCTCTATCCTCGTCTTAGCCTTCCTACTGGTCCCTTACCATCAGGTTTCCCAACAAGATTCCTGTAAACTATTCTTTCCTCTACCATTCGTGTCACACAGCCTGCCAATCTAAGTCTTCTTGATTAAATTATTCTAATATTAATTAAAAAGTCGAAATAATTTATTGTGTTGCTGGTGGAAGTAACGCTAAAATGATGTTTAGATTTGTTTATTTGGAGATTATTTTAACCATAGTCAGGCTGGAATATATATATATATATACGTAGTGGAGGCCCGGAGCTGCAGCCCTCAAGTTCACCCTCAATTCTGATTTAATCTTGATCATACCCTGCATAATTTTGAGCCTCCTAAGCCTACTATCTGCTTTTAAACATGGAAGTATTAATTTAATCACAGTTTTTGTTTCAACAATGACAAAAGTGGCTTTTTATGGGTTGATAATATGTGAACATTCCCAGCATAGATAATATTCACAAGTAAAATATACATGTTATGAACACCAGGTTACACTTAAATATTTGATCATTCATATATCCCCGAGTATATGTACTTATTGAATTTGATTGGGTGGGCAATCGAGTGGGCACAGGAATTTTTGGGTGGGCGCTTGCCCACCCGTGCCCACCCCTGTCGCCGTCCCTGGGGGGCGGGTCGTTTGTCGGAGTATAAATACCGGGTGATGGAGTGAGGCAGTTCTTATGGATGTATAGAAATACACAGAGAGTGAGCGCCGAATGTTTAAGGACCTCTGCTGGTTAGCGCTATGGTAAATAGTGCGCTCGTAGAGTAAAGTCTTGATAAGTGCATTACATTTCTTGGATCTGAAGTGAAAGAAAGTAATAATTCTTTTCCCACAATTGACGCATGCATCGCTTCAGATCCAAGAAATGTAATATAAGTTTAGTTCAGAGCTCTCGTGTAAAATAATTACTTCTCCTATATGAAGAAATTAATGTAGAAATGCTCATGAATGTCTTCGCAGAGCAAGCTGTCCTTTTTCCCAGAATTGACACATGCGCAGCATGCACCGCATGTGTTCACGAGACACCTCTGGTTCCAAGTAACTTAACATCTACAAACTTCAAAACACCTCAAGAACAGAGAAACGAAAATCAAAAGCAAGAACCAACAGTCTTTAATCAAGCCATCACTAAGTAAGTCAGGACCTCAGTTATCTCATTTCAATGAAGATTTGTTCAGGACCTTGGTGTCAGCAAACATACCACTAGCAAAGTTGAAAAACAAGGTCTTTGCAGACTTTCTGAAGAAATACACTGAATGGCCTGTTCTAGACGAATCTACTCTAAGAAAAAAATATCTTCACATTAAGTACGTAAATTGAGAGCAAAAACAGTGGACAAAACTATCTGGGTTTCTTTGGATGAAACAGCAGATTCTGAGAGGTATGTTGTTAATTTTGTGTTTGGTGTTCTTGGTGTTGAAGAAGAGAGAGAGAATTTTTATTTACCCACAGTGTCTGTGCTAGAAGGTGTGAATCACTCAAGTATCGCAGCATTTTATAATGATGCGCTGAGTCTTTTGTAGCCTTTCGTAACGTGTACGCTCAGTCAGAAAGCCAAAACAGACGGGAAAGAGAAGATTTTTTTTCAAACGTTGTAGGGCCCGAGTTGACATCCCACACACTAGACACTATACTAGTGGGAGATTTTAACTGCGTAATTCGTTCACAAGATCAATATCCAGGATACAACTTCTCACGTGCGCTCTATGAATTAACGCAGGGGTTACAACTGCATGACGCTTGGATACACGCCAACGGCGAAAGTCCAGGTTACACACATATCACCTCCAATAGTGCGTCAAGGATCGATAGGTTTTATGTCGCACCAAGATTTCAGGAATATATAATTAGTGTTCAAAATTTTCCAGTATGCTTTAGTAACCATAGTGTCCCAATTCTCAAAATAAATTTAGATTTGATCAAACCCCGACAAGGTAGCGGATACTGGCTTTTAAATAGCACATTATTAGACAATGGTAGTTATGTCCAGCTAATCAGGGAAACGTGGAACGAACTCAAGGCCTCTCGGCCAGTGCAAAAGACCCTAATCGAGTGGTGGGAAACTCGAGTTAAACCTAAATTTCGTCAGGTCAGTAAATTCTTCAGTTCAGAGGTTAGTAAAGATCAAAGAAACAAATATAATTTTTTGTATGCAGTCTTGAATGATCTCCATCGTTTAGCACTGCAAGGTAATTTCGATCGTCCTTATGCAAATGAAATAAAAGCGCAATTACTTTCTATACATAGGAAACGAAAATCTGTAGCTATAATAAAGAGAAAGATTCTTCCTATAGACCCTGACGAGAAAGCCACAATAAGTCACATTCTTCAAGAACATAAACACGCCAGAAGTCACGTCATTCATAAATTAACTTTAGATTCTGGTGAGGTTATCACCAGCCCTCATAGTATACACTACAGGTTTTTGCAATACTATAAAAATATTCTTGGTCAAGCCTTTAAACCAACAGAAACGCAATGTAATTTTTTGAACTACCTCCCTGCATCACTGACGGAAAATGAAAGAACTGAGCTCACACAACCGTTTAGTAAAAAGGAGGTTCATGATGCAGTATTCAAAGCGCCGAGGAATAAAACTACAGCCGAAGATGGATCACCATGTGAATTCTATCAATGTTTCTGGGATCTAATAGGAAACGAATTAACGAAATGGGTCAACGAAGTGTTGACAACAGGGACAATAGGGAAGACCAGTAGCACGGGAGTTATAGTGTTAGTTCCCTAAAAGGCAAATCCAAAGTTCGTCACAGATTTTAGGCCAATTTCAATATTGAGTAGTGACATCAAACTTATAAGTAGGTGCATAAATCAGCGTTTAAAAAATATATGGTTAAACTTATTGGCAATTTACATTTCCCTTGTAATACGTCTCAAAGTATACATCACTTGCTGCAAACGATAAGAGACGTAATTATTACCAAACAAAATAAGAATGCATCCGAGGCAATTCATCTTTAGACTTTTCCCAAGCATATGACAGAGTGAGCCACGAATATCTGTACAAAGTCTTAGAAGCATATGGCTTCGGAGACACTTTTATTAATTGGATCAAAACATTATATAATCATATGCTGCTAAAACTCAAAATAAATGGTTTCTTGACAACAAGTTTTAAAATGTGACGAGGTGTACTACAAGGTAGTCCCTTGAGTAGCACATTGTACGTCCTCACAATAGCCCCCTTTTTGTTTAGTATCCAGCATCATTTACAGGGCATTTCTATGGCTTCCACCACAATACAAGTTGGCAGCTTCATGGACGACGTCACGATTTTTCTCAAGGATGAAAGGGATCTGTACAGTGTTAAAAGCCAAATACATAATTTTGAGCTCACATCAGGAGCAAAACTAAACAATCGAAAGTCATTCCTGATGCCCCTTGGCAAGGAGAATCCTTTCACAAACAATACGGAGATCCCTGTAGACAAGAAAATAAAAGTTTTAGGTATAAACTTTTACGCAAATATCGATGAAACGATCGAAGCCAATAGTAAACTCATGTGCGAGAGGGCAATCTACGTCCTCAGAGTGAACAAGATGCGCTCTCTGAGTTTAAAAGCACGAGTAAGATTTATCAACGATTTTGCTCTCTCTAAACTTTGGTATGTAGCAAAAATCCTGCCCTTCAAAACACAACAAAGCTGTTGGCTGCTTTTTGTGGCACGATACAATTTTCCGGGTGGCAATAAATGAGGTCACGTTACTAGAGAAGACAGGTGGGTTGGCACTAATACACGCGAACACACAGGCAAGAGCATTGTTTGTACAGACTGACCTTCAAACAGCTTTCTCACTGCACGAGTTAACGACTCAAGCATGTATACAAATGATAATATGCAACATTACATTAGAAGCTCCCATCGATATCCAAAGTATCCCCAAAAGGTTTTTGTTTTATAAGGACATCGCTTTACAAGTATGCTACCAGTTATTATGACATGAAACAATTACACCATCCGTTAAAAAGTTATATAGTGAAATCAATAGTTCAAAGCACACAGTACCACGAATAGTCAGGGATTTCAATACACATAATTGGCCACAAATATGGGAAAATGTCTCCGCCAAACACCTTTCAAAAGCTGGCCAATCAATATGGTACAAAGTGTTTCATCGTGTTATAGTGACAAGAGATAGGACATACCAATATGGAATCAGTGACTCTCCTAACTGTATATCATGCAACGTGCCAGACTCTTTAGCCCACAGGATAACGAAGTGTCGAAACTCCTCCACGGCATGGAAGAAAATGCGAACAATGCTCAGTCGTATATGCCGCACCTCATTAACAAAGTTTACGGATACAGATATAGTTTTTTCCCGATTTCAATTTTTTTCCACCAACAAAACAACGAGCAGTACAATGGTTGATAACTGAATACTTATTATATATATTTCACAATGACGAGAGCAGTTTTCAGAAACAATTCAGTACCTTCTTGCAAGAACAATACGAAAAAATTCCTCTCGAAGCAAGGAAGAAATGGTATGCAAATTTCTTATTAGTGCTTTATACTTAATGTAGGTCAAACAAAAATGTAAAGGTTAACCAGATAGAAATACAAATTGTAATAGCAGTAATACACTTATGTCAAAAACAATGTAATTCCATAACTTGTATATCAGAATGAGACAATAAAAAAATAGTGGAAAGTATTCTCGATTGGGCTGCTAGCGGTACTAGGGAGGGGAAATATTAAATTACAACATCTTCATTTCAACGAACCGATAAGTCGAGAAAAATTGGATAATTCTTATAAATGTTAAAATTACATTCATGTTTTTAGTGGTATAATCACAGGTAAAATCAATGATCTTACGTGAAAGATTTCATCTTGCTCTGAACTCAGCCAAAAGGCATATGGCACCGATCTAATACATTCTCCAATATGTTTCAAAACATTATTGAGTGTTTTGTTTCATGTCGATAATTTGATCAATGCATCAATTCTTGACGCCGAGACTATATTTTCTCCAACTACATCTTCTCTCCTTTCGTTTCCATTCTCTTCTATTTTCTCTTCTCCTTCTTATTCTTCTCTCCCCTCCTTCTCCTCTGCTTTTATCTCATATCACCATCTCTATTTTTCTCGCATCTTGGCTCCATCCTACTCTTCTCCACTCCTCTTATCTCCTTTCCTGTCTTAGATTTCCGACTCCACTGCACTCTTCTCCTCTTCTTTTCATTCTTCCCTTTTACTCTCTTTTACTCTAATTTCCACTCCCCTCTTCTCGTTTCCTCCTCTCCTCTACTCTCGGTTTCCTCCTCTCTTCTTTGCTCCATTTTCCTCATTCCTCCTCGCTTTTTCCTTTCTTCTCACTACTTCTCCTCTACTCGTCTATCCTCTCTTTCTTCTCTCCTCTACTTTTCCTCTTCTCCTTTCGCTTTCACTTTCTACTCTCCTTTGTCATCTTTCATTTCCTCCAACCTCTTATCCTTTCCTTAGGCTCATCAGCGACGAAATACAAGAAAACCTAGTTCCTTTCTTTTAAAAAGAAGTTCGTCATTTGCGATATAATATTCATATTTTTAATAATTTTATACAAAAATACTTCTTTTCATTTCTTTCGCGTATTTCACAAATATCTATTGTGCATGTGGCAACCCTGAAATTGAGCCTAACTCTACACGCAACCCACAAATGCCTTGTGTAAATTGGGTTGCCTAGTTTAAAATGTCGTTGTCCTAAAACTTTTGAGAGACACTGTACAGGGGACACCGGTCGGCTTGCCAATTCCTAGCTAGTGCAGGGTGTGTCGCGGCATCCTTTAATCCTTTATCCAGTGCTTGCTTGTCGGAGGTACTGGCTGGCTACGACCAGTTCCCAACTGTGGTTGGGGGTACCACGCACATACTACTTTCTCTTACAGGGGAGCCCGTGACGTCAGCAGCGAACAGCGCCCTAAATAAAATTAGGTCCCTATACTCCCCCTGGCGCCTCACTGCGAGGAATAAATTGAATGGTGCCTTCCCCCCTTTTGAGTCCAGAAGTGGTGAATGCACGTGTATGGTAAATGTAAATACACATAAGTGATAAAGGTTAAAGACTAGTGTGCTAACACACTTTCTTACGATAAGTTTATAATAAACATATATATATATATATATATATATATATATATATATATATATATAAAGCTATTGCACGTTTTACCCCGCAAGCCCTGAGTTATCTAGAGTCTGTGCCCACCGATTGAATTAAGAAAGTTAGCACTTATGGGTAGACTTTTGCCGTTCTCCTAATTGAAGTGTTTAGAGTGTGGCGATTATGTGGTAGGACGTTGGAAAATATTTGTTTGTCTCGGGACACATGGTCAATCTCGTCTCGTCTCGAATTTTTAAAAGCCTGTCCCATCTCGTCCCGTGGGCAACACTAGTAACAACTGGTTGATGGATTTGAAAACCTGCCCCCCCCTCACCCCCACTCCAAAATAAGTTCCGACGTCCCTGCCGTGGAGTGGATGCAACATCAGCGTAACTGGAACCTCAAGCTATGTAATGAAATAAGCTCGTACAATTGCATTGACAGTTACAATTAAAATGAGCACATACCTTGATGCAACAGTTGTTGGAAATGTTGTCCTCCTGCTTCTACACATTTACGACATTTTTTTAAAGAAAATTTTTACTAACACATATCAGTTCCTCTTCCGAAATTGCTTCAATTTCTCTCCTGATGTTTTCTTTAAATTCTTCTAATACAGGGGTTCTCAACCTGGGGGCCCCCTGGGGAGGCATTGAAGAATTTCAGGAGAGGCGTGATGAGCAATGAAAAATATATACATGAATTATCCCCCAACGAAAAAAAGAGTTGTGACAAACACAAACCCCTTGTGTAGGTCTCAGAAAAGAAACTTCTGCAAATAGTTCTCTCTGTCACCGTTATTCACACACACATCTTATTTACACTGCCCTCTGCATAAATAGTTTGCCCCGATATCGCTAGAACCCTTCATCTCTGTTGGAAGCAGACGAGCAGTGTAAATAGAGGACAAGTAATAGAAAAGTTAAAGAAATCTCCGTTCTTTTCTCTGCAATGTGATGAGACAACTGACATTTCAATACACTCGCAGTTGCTGTTTTACTGTAGATATATACGTATATTGACGGAAAATGCTTCATAGAGGAAGTATTATTTTCCCAAACTCTTTAGACAACCACTAAATCTGAGGATGTTTTTTCTGCTCTGTGTAACTTTTTGGCAGCTAACAATCTTCCTTTGGAGAACGTTGTTGGAATATGCACTGATGGCGCACAAGCCATGATAGGATGTCATTCTGGATTTGTTCAGCTTGCAAGAAAATAGAATCCTAACATCATTTGTTCTCACAGACAAGCTTTGGAAGACTCTGCCTGAAACACTTAAAACTGTTTTGAAATTAGTAATCGAAGTTGTGAACTACGTCAAATCTAGTGCTCTGAATACTAGACTTTTTGAGGTTTTATGTGAAAGAGTTGAATATTGACCAACAACCTCTTCAGTACCACACTGAAGTTCGTTGGCTCTCAAAATGTAACATGCTTGCTTGGCTATTCAATCTGAAATCTGAAGTTGAAATATTTTTGATGAGTTCAAATAAAAAAGATCCGTACATGCAATTTACAGATGATAAATGTATCCACCACTTGGCGTATTTATCAGACTTCTTTGAATCGATCAACCTTTGAATTTGAAACTGCAAGGGCAGAAAAACATTTTGAAGGCTTATGATAGCATGAAAGGTTTCCTGGAAAAAATAGCTTTGTGGCAACGTCGCCTTCAGAGTTCCGAACCTAACTTTATGTCCTTCCCGCATCTCAATGAGCTTCTTGATGACACAAAATCTTACACTAAATTTGAAAAGTGAATTGAAGAACTTGATTTCAGAACATTTGGCATCCTTGAAAACTGAAATTGGATGCTTCTTTCCATATATTTTTTCAGATAGCCTGCAATTTTAGTTGACACGAGATATAGTGTCAATAGAAGTGAACTTGCTTCCTGATTCCCTTCAGGAGCAGGCAATCGACCTAAAATGTGATTCTCAAGTAAAAGCGGAGTTCCCAAACATGAATGTTGAAGATTTTTGGTTAAGCTATTTTCCTGTATATCCACAAGTTGCTATGTAAACTGCAAGGTTGTTGGTGCAGTTTTCATAAACATATCTACGTGAGTCTGTTTTTTCTACGCTGGCTTTCATGAAATCAAAATACCGAGCACGGCCGGATGTTGAAAATGATCTGAGGTGTGCATTATCGCAGTTGGAACCAAACTTTCAAAAACATGTGAAAGAAAAACAGTGCAAACCCTCCCATTAATTGTGTTCTTAAGAAATAAAACCAAATGATGTAGCTTGAAATTTTAACTGCAGTGAGAGCAGAATCCTTTGTAATGTAGGTCTATTAAGTTTTAATTAATGAAAATGTTCTATCAACAAAACAAGTATTTGTATGTTTTAATATCTATAATAATAAAAGCATCATAAAATATTTTTAAGTTTGATTTATTAACCCTAACAGCACAGTAGAACTTTTGTTCATCAATAATTCATTACGCCTAGAGGGAGGGGTCATAGACTAATTTGTGGATGCAAGGGGGGGCGCAGGCCCAAAAAGGTTGAGAACCCCTTTTCTAATATATGGCCTCAGGTTTAAAAGCTCGGTAGGTTGCTACGCAGATACTTGAAAATGTCTGGTTCACGTGCAAGGTGCCGGAAGGATTTGTGAGGTGTATGTTGCATTCGTGCACCAATGTTGTCTAGTTTCTTCCCTGTAAGCACATGCAGTTTCATCCTTTGCTTCTTATCAAGAACAGACCCTGTTTCCATAAATCTGTTCACAAATTTTCCAATATTGTCCCTGTATGGAACAGGAACATCTTTATTTAGTTATTTATTTATTTATTCTGCTGCAAAACACCTTCTAACTTCCCTACAAGCATTGTAACGACGTAAGAGTCCTACATAAAAATTAGTTGTTTTAAATTACACTGTAGAAAAGCACTAGTAATATGTAAACTAAAACAAAACAATCTAAAACACTTGTTAACAACTTAATACTTCACAAACACTTGCAAACTCGACACCAGTTATCTGAGTACTGAAGCACTGACACGTCCAGTGCCAAGGTCAGCATTGCATGTACATATATACTGTACCTTGCTTGAATTCAAACACAGGATTCCTTTCTCTATCCCTGAACCATCACTTCTAGGTAGTATATAGTAGTGAATGTTAACTTGATGTTGTGGATTAATGCTCGAACTGTATCATTTGTTTATTGGTCATTGACCACTACAAATTACAAGCAATTGCTTTGTGTTAGCAATAACAGAAGTGTGATTCCTAACACCACAAAAAGGATAAAAATTGTGAAAATCATTAATTATATAAAAGAGTAAATTCAAATAGCTATGCTTTTACCCTCATTCCAATCCCAAGACCATGACAAAGGCTACAAAAAAGCATTTCCTTTTATTAGTTCTTTTATCTAAAAGGGATGAGTGGACAGGAGAATGGGGAATTTAGAACTGTATAATATGTATTCATCTCAATATATTATTAGAATAATTAAATCAAGAAGACTTAGGTGGGCAGGCCATGTGGCATGAATGGAAGAGGAAAGAAGAGTTTACAGAATTTTCGTTGGGAAACCTTATGGTAAGAGGCAGGCACGTATCCAGTAATTCTTTTCGGGGGGGGGGGGGGGGGGGGCTGAACACCATTTTTTAAAGGGGTATCACAATTATATGTTTAAGGCCAGTGGTGGCAATTGGATTCTAAAATGAGGGGGGGGGGCAAGGAAAGTTTACTTCCTCTGGGTAGACAAGAATTAGCATTAAGAGACCATAGTGTGATAGTGTGGAGGCAACAAAAGAATGGGAAGCAACTATCACTTAAATCGTCGCCACTGTTTAAGGCTGTCATTTTAATCAGAATGTGAAATCGGAACATTTTCTACCACTCAACTCCTCTGTTTCCATGCATTAACATTGTGTGCCAAAACCATCTCAGCACGTGTGTTTGTCCATTTCTTTTCATCAGGCATCAAAACATCTATGTACCAGGAGTGTTTTTACGAAGGTGTTACACATGCACGGGATGCACAATCCAATCGACAATGCGAGATTCAAACTGTGTGCTGGGATCTGGATGCAGACAGTTCTCGAATATTTCTCTCTCATTCGAGCCTGAACACCACTAATGTGTCTTGTCCTCCCATGTTTGCAGCTCTTATAAAAGCCGAAACCCACCAAATTGTTCAAATTCAGGCCTAAGCACTTGCAAGTGTTCAAAATTGTCTGTTGAGTGTGTGTCGAACAAAAGTATTTTTTTATGCCATGAAATTCTCTGACTTCATACACAAAATTTGGTCCTGGCACAACTAATGCCCCTATCACACAGAACTGGATTTTTAGTAGGAATGCCCTAGTTGGCGCTGAACTAACTTTCTAGGTAGCAATCATGGCTGCCTGGCTGACTGCTTGACTGGTTTGGAGGAATAGGACATGTTCTAATTGCTACTTGCTTTCCTCGACTGGATTCTGTGGAACAGCCAATCAGAGCAAAGTTTCCCCATGTGAAGATAATCTGTGAGTGTGCAAAGGAGCGTTTTTGTCTGTGGTTCCCGAGTGTTACTTCAGCAATGTATAACGTATACAGCATGAAAGGCGCATTTAGTTACACCATCTATGCTCAGTGCACTGTGTTTACATTTGAAACAATTAAAATATTCTTCCATACTTGTACAGTAAACGTTGTAAAGTATGTATTTAAGCAGCGCCACTGTTTTGTACCTAATAACGTTTTATATGAAACGTTATTCCTCTCGGTTGAATACTTATCGGCTTTTAAAAATGTGAAGTGATACATTGTTTACATCTCACGCGGCGGCCATTACAACTTCCCTCGTATGGGAACAAAAGTCCATGGACAAGTACACTGATAAGTATCGTATGAGGCGAAAACTAGGAAATTGGTAGCCAGTCCAGCACCAACTAGGGCATACCTACTGGAAATCCAGTTCCGTGTGATGCGGGCTTAAATCACCACTCAAAACTTGATTTTAAGTTCATCTGTGCAGCTCATTTCTTTTTTAATAAATCGCTCCAATGCCCTGTCCGATACTGCCAAAATATTCACTTTAGAGAGAGAGACCTTCGATCTCTTCGGCTCTCGACCCGAACTACTCGTATCGTAGCACTACACTGAGGCTCCGGAAGTTCCGCTGTCGTTAATGCATTTAGCTTTGGGACCAAACTGGAACTAGTAGTAGACTTCGTTACTTTACGGTATTTAGCTCATTTTATTTTCGAATTTCTGGATCTTATAAGCAACCAATGGACACTGACTGATCACTACTCGACTGTATGAATTGTCACACTTACATCTGAAGTCGCAACCTATTCTGTTGTACAGATCAACCGGGAAATTGAAGCCGCGTATTAATATTTTCATTACATTCTAGAATGTTTCACAGATAAAACGATTCGTAAATATTGCCAGTAGTTCGACTCCTTCTCTTATTCAAGAACGTTCCCTCTCTCGCTTTCCAGAGATTAAAAAATTACAATGAATCCGAATCGCCCTACGTGTGGCATTCTCCGTCTTGCCTTGATAAGTATTTCTCTCCTTAAATTATAGTCACATTATTCAAGAAGACAAAAACCTAATTTTATCTAGTGTAAACTGAAAAATTCCCTTGTAAGGGGGGCACGAGTCACCTGATCCCCACCTTGGATACGCGCTATTAACAATAACAGGGTTATAGAACATTCTCCATCTTGCGTCGATAATTATATATCTCAAATTTTTATCACATTATTCAGGAAGCCAAAAACCTACATAATTTTATCTAGTGTAAACAAAACAATTTCCTAAAGAGGGGGGTGAGGGCTCGAGACCCTTATCCCCACCTTGGATACATGCCATTAACAATAATAGGGTTATAGAACATTCTCCGTCTTGTCTCGATAATTGTTTCTCTCATAAATTAGCATCACATTATTCTTGAAGTCAAAAACCTAATTTAATCAGTGTAAACTAAAAAAAATCCTGGGAGAGCGGGGGGCCTCGAGACACCTGATTCCTACCTTGGATACATGCTATTAACAATAGCAGGCTTATGGAACATTCTCTGTCTTGCCTAGAAAATTATATCTGTCAAATTATCATCACATTATTCAAGAAGCCAAAAACCTAATTTTATCTAGCGTAAACTGAACATTTTCTGAAGGGGGGGGGGGGGGGTTGCCCCCTGATTCCCACCTTGGATGCGAGCTGTTACCAATAACAGGGTTATAGAATATTCTCCGTCTTGCCTCGATAATTATTTCTCTCCTTAAATTAACGTCACATTATTTTATTTAACACCACAAGAAACAGAAAATCTCATTTTATCTAGTGTAAACCAAAAACATTCGGGGGGAGCTCGAGCCCTCTAAGCCCCCCTACCTTGGATACGTGCCTGGTAAGAGGCCTGTAGGAAGGCCAAGAGGAAGATGGAGATATAATGCTGAGATGGACGTAAAGGAAGTTGGAAAGGATAGAAAAGATTGGAAGGCTTGTGTTGCTGCAGCCATAAACTATCGAGTGTAAGAAGTCTAGATTTGGTTGGTAAGTTAGTTAGTAGTTATTTTATCTACTTCATCACTTCACTATTCATCCTCATTGTTTAAATTAACCTAGTGAAGTAGAACAATGATGAAAAATAACGAAAAACAAACAAAACAACAGTTTATCTGTGTACAATCTCTAGATTTAATTGAACTGAAAATTACTGCTTATCCTCTTACTGGGATGTCATTATGTACAAGGCTCATTCAATATATAACAGGAAATATTTGTGTTGTAACAAATATTTATTACAAGCACCAAAAGAACTACAGTACTATGTTTCAACATAGTGCCCCTAGTTCAATGCACCTATGCCATCATTTGATAAGGTCACTGCTTCCACAGGAAAATAAATATTTGGACGTGTGTGTAACCACTCATGCACTATTGACTGGACTTCGTCATCATTCTGGGGAACCTCGATCCACTTAGTGCACCTTTCAGTGGACCAAAGGTGTGGAAATCGGAGGGTGTGGTAAGCACTCAAACTTTAGGTCCTCGATGGTAGACAATGTGACACTGGCATATGATCTTTAAATGATCAAAATATGCATTTAAAATTTTAAAAATTTACATCAATCTAGAAAATTTAGCCATAGCTTGTAACTATTTATTAATTCTACTGTTTACATAAGTAAAAAAGTATGGTTTGGCTTACCTTATTGACAATTGACCATATTTTACATATGGCTTTTGTATATGTATTTTTATCGTAAGTCCACTAACTGTTTCTGACTTCACTGAACGTCACGATTAGCAGAATTTCATCAGCTGTCTCTCATTCATTCTACTCAGCATGAAAGGTTACTATTGCACTTAATAACTATGAATTGCTTCAGATGCTCAAAAGTAAACTTATGCCTGTTATCCACGAGAATACTTTCAAACTCTGAAAACACTCTCTCCACATCACAAGAAACAATAGGCGCATGTTGTAATTTCAACAAATCTGAAATGTGCAGTTCACTTGGAATACCGTCCACATTTTGTTTCTCTTCATGAAAAGAGCAAGTGTCCTTTAAAAGCTTGTAGCCAGAATTCTCACAAACACATACTGAAATTTTTCGATCACTTCTGGCCTTCCAGCATTCAACAGAACTTGTTCCACCTTTTCCACCTCCTGAAGACTTTCCTTAAGAGAGAGTCCCCTTGTCTGCAGTTTCCTTATTGCTGCTGCAATGCACATGAAATTCAAGCTAATAAATACAAGCTCTTCTCTAACACTGTTTGTATTCAGAGCTGTTTTTGCCTCCTTGATACAAACAGCATCCTTGGGATCTAATTGTTCAACAATGTTGCTCACTGCTTCAAAATTGTCTGCATAGTAAGTTGCAGTATGAAGGCAAGTGCTCCATCTTGTTATAGCGGAGGAAGGAGGGAGGGGAGTGTTTATGGAACAGTTTTGAAACTTAGGTTTGCGATTTGGGGCTTTCACAAACATCTTTTTCACAGAGGAAATTAATCTGTTTACTTTAGGGTAAAGCGCACGAACCACTTCAGCTACATGACGAAGTTCATGCACCACACAAGTTATGTGGATCATTTTTTGATACAGAACTTGAAGACCTATCATAGCTTTTGTCATGTAAGTTGCTGCATCTGTACACACCAGAAGCACACGATCGTAGGCTAAGCCCAAAGGCTACAAAAGACTCAGCGCATCATTATAAAATGCTGCGATACTTGAGTGATTCACACCTTCTAGCACAGACACTGTGGGTAAATAAGAATTCTCTCTCTCTTCTTCAACACCAAGAATACCAAACACAAAATTAACAACATACCTCTTATCAGAATTTGTTGTTTCATCCAAAGAAACCCAGATAGTTTTGTCCACTGTTTTTCCTCTCAATTTACGTACTTAATGTGAAGATATTTTTTTCTTAGAGTAGATTCGTCTAGAACATGCTGCGCATGTGTCAATTCTGGGAAAAAGGACAGCTTGCTCTGCGAAGACATTCATGAGCATTTCTACATTAATTTCTTCATATAGGAGAAGTAATTATTTTACACGAGAGCTCTGAACTAAACTTATATTACATTTCTTGGATCTGAAGCGATGCATGCGTCAATTGTGGGAAAAGAATTATTACTTTCTTTCACTTCAGATCCAAGAAATGTAATATAAGCTTAGTTGAGCACTCTTGTGTAAAACAAATACTTCTCCTATATGAAGAAATTAGAATGTAGAATTTCTCATGAATGTCGTCGCAGAGCAAGCTGCCCTTTTCCCCATAATTGAGGCATGTGCAGCATGCACCGCATGCATTCATGAAACACCTCTGCTTGGAACCTTTTCCCAGCTGACACTGAGGTTTCACAGTATTTACAAAACAAGACTGAGCCGTCAGTAGAAAAATCTTTAAATTCTTTTACATACGCATTGAGCGAAGTACAGATCGCTTGCTTCTTCTTTGGCATCTTCGGATTGCGGTCTCGCACAGCCACTGTAAAACTAACGATTCTCCCACTCTAAAACAACTTGTAGATAATTTAAAATTACGCACCGCATTAGCACCTGTTCTAGCAGAGGCATTTCCAGAGAGATATGACTCACCTGCAAACAAAGATAACAAACTGGTTTTGACTACCAAGAACACCTGACAAAAGAATCATGTTTCTGAATTGCTCCAAAGGAAAGGAAACTACAAATTTTCAGACATAAACAGCAGAATATGCATTTGTAAGACAAAAATCTGTAAAATATGCAATATATCCTTAAGACACTGAAAATATGCATTTGCATATGCTATATGCAAAATGCATAACTATCCGAAACCTAGTCATGACTGATATGATGGGCTGATCCTACACTTATTTCCATCTGGGAAGCAATTTCACTGACAGTAATATGCCGGTTCTCCTGTATTAAGTCCTCCACTTGAGCAATTTTGCTTTCCATGACTGCAGTGACAGAGCGGTCTGGACACTGGTTATGTATGCCCTGTTTGAACTTCTCAGCCTACTCGTACATTGTGATCTACTCATACAGTTGTCACAGAGGTGAACTGTCATGCAGCAATGAATTTATATCGGTTTTATGCCTTCACTCAACAAAAATCTCATGACACTTCGCTGCTCCAGCTTGGGGCACTACTGTAAGGGTGCTGCCATCTTGTGTAACTGCTTCCCAGCATCCTGTGTGTGAGGCAGGGATGCCAGCCCCGGCTATGAATAGCTTACAGATGCCTCCACAAAATAACAAACATATAACAATCACGGTCGTATTTTACATTTCTTATACTACTTTTCCAGTTATTTATTGAATGTACCTTGTAAATTCCAAAATGCACTAACAAATCATGAATAAGGAAAAATAATTGCAGACACAAACAGACATAAATTTCTTCAATTACTATTTATTTTAAAAACTAAGAAATTATAATCCAAGATTTACAAAAACTGATTTTATTGACAGTGACCATTTCTATCCTGTACCTGACTTTCCTGAACTGAGTTACGCATAAAGCCATCTTCATTCCTATTGAACTGTCTTCAAGAGGAACAATTAAACTTTATCAATAAATCATTCTTTTATTATCACTTTTATTTTGCATAATTTACTGGTATCTTCTCCAGTAAAAAAAAAAACAATACAAATTTCACGTGCTTGATTGTTAATAATATGCAATTAGTTCAACTAATTCCATACTAATGATGATGATGATGATGATGAAGAACTGCCTAATGAGTTGCCTGCTTGTTATCTTCCCCCCAAACTTGAATAGATATGTAGTTACTATCTGTACAAACTTTAAAGTTGTTTTTATTGTAGTTATTTTAAACTGGCAACGATGTATATTAATAATATGATAGTTGAAGATTAGAAAAAGTAATAGGAGTTGTCTATGAAAAATAATAAGGCTAAGAGAATGATAAATTATTGTTTTGCCATATGTAAAATAAGGCTTGCTCTCCCCAACCATGAATTTTCATTCTCTCCTCTCACCACAAGAATATTCTTTTGTGACTTTGAAAACTATGTAGGGATTAAGTGCAATTACGCTTCAATGAGTAAAATGTCAAAATGTTAGAATTGTTGACTACGTTGAGTAAAAATTAAAAATCCACACTAAACATAGAAAAATTGTATATGAATGTCAAAAGGTTAGAATTGTTGACTACTTTGAGTAAAAATTAAAAATCCACACTAAACATAGAAAAATTGAAATATGAATGCAATTCCATTTTTTAAAGTGTTTTTTTTTTTTTTTTGTAATTATTAAGGATGAATCAAATTAAATATTTACAGATCCCCTCAAGTGCTAATCTAGTAATATGATGTTAAAACTCTGTGGCACAGCAATCCTTCAAGAAGCAAGACCTGCCAAGAGACTTTTGTTTGGTTGTCAGGGCATCGAGTCCCATTAAAAGTTTTCTTAAGCTTTTGATGCCAGTCTGCATTCAAGGAGTTCTCTAGTTACTCTGAGAATGCTAGACAGATCCTGCAGAGAATCAAACTCAAAACCACTCACACCAAAGTTGGAAGCTCAACATAGCATTTATCAACATCAATAACTGATTCAGAACCTAACTGCTATAAAGTGATCTTCATAAGTGAGTCACTAAATTTCTTAATCAATGTACACATATTAGGCATGGAAAAAGATGATGGATATTAAATATTTATTAAAAAAATCACAGTAGTACATGAATTAAATTTTCATATTCATAAAATCAATAACAAAAAGACAGAATAATGCCCTCAATGAAAATAATGGATTGGTATACAATAGTTTACCATTGAATTGATAGAGCTTAATAACGTCAACTGTATCCAGTAACAATTATGCAAAGGTCTGCATTGTATTGTTCCTCTCTCCAGATCTGGTGCTGCATCATTAATGGTTAAAGAAGATGCAATAAATTAAGAAGAGAAAGAAACAACTAATATCAGCAACAGCAGGACACATCTTTCCGGAAGTGGACAATGATAAGTATTAAAATCTTATTTCATTACTTTTTTAATTACGGCATTTTTCCCTCTAGAAGTAATAATGATCTACATATGTTAGTTTTAATATTGTATATACGTAGTTGTTTTCAGTTCAATTTATATAGAGAAAAGCTAACTTGGGCCAGTTTAGAGTGGTATCCAAACCACTCACATATGTATCTGAGTTCTGGGTGCACTTTTTTCGGAGTATTTTTAATATTCTGTGTTTTTTTCTTATTTCCTGTCTGAAATAAAGAGATGACCTGTTAATGTCTGGATGCATCCAACGTTCACCTTGAGAGCAAGGTCTACTATAAGGGTTGGTGGGAAGGGGAATAGTAGCCGATCTCTAGATGAACACTGGGAATAGTTCATCTAGAGGTTAGCAGTGTTGCATTGTCTTCTTTTCAGACAGGTGCGTTGCCATCTTTAACTTTATTCTGTTTATTAAAGTTTCTTCTCTTTTTTCAGGTTAATTTCTACTACCACTGCCCCTATCTTTGACTTCTGGCTGGAATTTTGGTGAGTATTTTTAATATTTTGTTATTTTTATTTCAAGGTGCCTGTCCGACTAGAAGATAGTGGCCTGTTAATATCTGGATGTTTCCAGCGCTCACCTACTATAAGGGTAGGTGGGAAGGGGGAGAGTAGCCGATCTCTAGATAAACACTGGAAAGTGTCATCTAGGGGTTGGCAGTGTTGCAATGTCTTCTTTTCAGACAGACACGTTGTTGCCATCTTTAACTTTATTCTGATTATTAAAGTTCACTCTCTCTTTTCAGGTTAATTTCTACTACCACTTCGCCTATCTTGGGGTTCTGGCTGGAATTTTGGTGAGTATTTCTAATACCTTGTTATTTTTGTTGTTACTGTCTATCAGTTCATGATGTGTATTACAAGGTTTTTCTCTTTTGCAGGTAGAAAGAGTATAATTGTGGCATAGAGCATTGAAGGAGAAACAATGGTGAGTATAATGTAAAGTATTCTTGTAGTAATTTAGTTATTAATAATTTTTATAAAAGATCACATCACAATTACAAGCAGGCAACTCATCTTCCATATGAAGTGAATTTGGAACTTTCTTCCCAACAAGTATGCAGAACAGGTAACTACAATTATGTCTGATTATAAATTTGATGTTTTATAATCTAGTAAAAACATATTTTAAAGGTATTGTAGTTTCACTGTTTGCAATTACTTAAAACAATCTAATTAATTTCTCTCCAGATGCAGGTTTTTGAATTCTCTTAGATTTGTCAGGGTAACATTGCTTGCCATTTGACTGTGAGTATCATCTCATGTGTTGTTTGATGAAATATCAATATGTGATATGGCACTAACGCATTAACGATCAATCTTGATTGGGTGCTTTTTTAATCAACATTTTCCATAAACTTTCAATACAATTGAATCGGTGAGACCATCGACCTTACTTTTGGGAAATAAAAAAAACAACTCATAGCAACCAAAACTAAAAGCCGGATGAAGAAACTTAAAATTACAAACTTATTCATCATAAGCATAGTAACAATATTCCATAAGTGGTTTGTTTTTAAAACCTTTATTTTAGCTCTGATATGTATTCAAAGTATTCAGCCCATTTTGTTCAAAAAGTGGAATCTTTCTCTTCTTGGTCTCACCGGTTCAATTACAAACACACACATGTACCAACAAAACCAATTTGGTACATACTATACACCATGGTGTGAATTGCAAAGAATTGACAATGTATTAACAGTTTTACGCAACTTTTAATACGAAGTAAGCAATTGAAACCAACTAAAGCATGGAGAACATTAAGTAACTACACTTTGAAAATAAGTATGGTATTACTGTAAACTATTACAACTTGATTTTCTCACCATATGACATCATACAGTTTCATGCATTTGCATCGTGTCAAGTTTATTTCCAAATAATGAGCCAATTTGAAAACTGTTAATATTAGCTAAAATAATATTTCTGATTTTTGGAGGATCATATCAATTTATGCATTTCATCTGCAATATAACTAAAGTTTTACAGTTTCTTTTTCTCTGGAGAAGATGTGAAACTGTCGACAGCAGATTGGCAGGAAAACATAGCTCAGGCTATGGGGACATGTTTTTATAAGTTTAGCCACAGCTGTGCTAAGACTTTTGAACATTCTGTAAGAAAGTGAATTCTCCATTGCCCCTTTTACACTGTCCTTAGAAGAAAGGAAAGTGTTGCTGAGAATGATAGGGCCTTCAGAACAACATCCACCCAAGCACCATTTGCAGTAATGTGACAAAATTATGGCTGAGCCGATACTGATGCCGATGTATCGGTATCGGCTGATACCAGTGGTATTGGTATCGGAAAGTATTGGTTGGAATTCATCTACCGATACCAGCCGATACTTTTCCGCATTTTGGTCTTTCACGGGGTTTGCAAAAATGCCTTGCGACACTTTTGGGGAGTCTGATTATCCTGGAAATTATGCAAAATTCAAACTTCCTTTTTATTTTGCACAAATTATCGATGAAAAACTATATTTTGTGATTACGTAACATCTATTTTGATATTCTGATGCAATTCTTTAATATTTTAAAGTAAATTTCTTGGTAAATTGATGCGTGTAATTGGAGAAGAAAATGTACACGCCAATATTGATCAATATTTGAACAAATTTTAATTATTGCAATTTTCAAGTATCGGTATCAGTATTGGTCGGAATTGGTAAGAGTATCGGCATCGGTATCGGTTCAAAGTGGTATCGGCTCAGCCCTAGACAAAATAGTAATAACGAGAGCCATAAACCATTGGCTTAGGAAAGATGACCGAGACAAAATTCGGAAGCTTCTGGGAAGATACACTGGAACAAGATTGGACATACACACTGAAATTATACAACAATAGCAAATACAGTGAGAGAGTTCCCAACAAGGAAATAGGATATATGGACTTCTCCCAATCATACTGGAAAGACTAAGTGTAACATACAGATGGGGGACAAAATAAGACGAACACCTGTGAAAAAGTATGCCACATTTCACACCGGCAGTACAGCAGCACCACCTGGCACTGAAGTCTGCCACCTAGTGGCTGTGAAGGGGAAGGTATTAGTTTGCCAACAGCAGTCATTGGTGGTGCATTCGTCTATCATACGCTCTCAAGAGACACTGCAATGTCAGACCTGACAGAGTTCCAAAGAGGCATGATTGTTGGAGCACGTTCAGCTAGAGCCACGGCTACTGAAACCTCAAAGCTTGTTGGGTGTGCAAGGAGCACAGTATCAGCTGTTATGACAGCGTACACAACACAAGGTAAGATGGCGTCTTCAAAGCACAACAGTGGACGAAAGACAAAGCTTGCTGCTCGGGATAGGAGGGTGTTGAAGTGCATAGTGGCCCGAAAGCACAAGCAATCGTTATCCGAGATAACATCTGAAATGAACAGGCATCTCCAGGACCCCATTTCAACCAAACTGTCAAAAGGGAACTCCATGCTGCAAACATTCATGGCCGAGTGGCAGTTCGTAAGCCATTGGTGTACAAACTTCGTGCTCGAAGTCCGCCTCCAGCTACACTTTCGGAATTGGAGACTGCTCTGGAAGAAGAATGGCTCCATATTCCCTTAAACATTGTGCATGACCTCTATGCGTCCATCCTACGTCGCATACAAAGTGTACTTCAGTCACAGGGTGGTCCAACCCCCTATTAATAAAGATTTTCTCTACATTCACAGGTGTTCGTATTATTTTGTCCCCCATCTGTATATTCAGCCTACTCAAGGCATGATGAATTTCCAACCAGGACATGGACTGTACGAGATTCAGCTGCCTAAGATAAACCAAAGGAAGGGGGGTGCCCCTATGCTGTGCATGTTAACAAAGAGAGGATATACCAGAGCACAAGCTTTTAATTTGTCCATATCACAACAACAAGATAATTCAGCTGAAGCAAGAACTACCAAACTGAAATGTAAACTACTTAATTAGTACAGATACAGAGTTATGGTGAATAAAATATCAAGATTTCGGTACAAAAATTTTGGCATATTTTGGAAGCAACAGCAATATATAAAATGACAATTCGTTGTTAAAATAGTGAGTAAAAACCTAAATTTGATTTAAAATGTATACTTATTACACAAAATTAAAATTAACAATTAGGGAGAATTTCAATGAGCATTCCTTTAAATTAAATTTTTAAAATGAATATCTGAATGGGGAAATGAGACACATATATATCCACTTATATTATTGTTTTGTCCATATGTTACTCTTAATAGCAGTGGAAAAGATATTATACAGGTGCAGTGAAAAATGCAGGACTTGAACCCGGGTCTCTGGAATACCACGCCATTTCTCTACCACTTGTGTCCTGGTCAATTTTTCGCTGAAATTCTATGTAGTACATCTCCTGCATGTTCCTAATCTTAATTAAATGAATTTTCATCTCTATGCTTTGAAGAACCAGGCAACGAACGGCAACATCTACAGTGTTTCAAAGGCAACAAATTACGTTGCAGTAGCACTAGCAGGAATGATTCCAAGCAGGTAAAACCGTGGCAGCGAAAAATCGGGTGAAGCCACTCTGACTTGGTAACTCGTGATAAGTCTGGCGAGAACTGCACTACAAGGAAGTTGTGTGAACCAAGCACTCACCCAACTCCCAATGACGCGTCATGCTTAGCCAGTGCATTATGTAAGCGTTCCATGGAAGTTTAATACATCGAAGCCCAATGGCGATTAAAAGGGTTAATACTCTGAAATGCAACATTCGAGACAAACCGATGTCGACGGATTTACACCGTTGGGTAAGTAACACACTGAAACTAACGCCGGACCAGGTAGTGAGTATTAAAATAGACCTATTTAGAAAATACTTGTGTCTGAAACTAGTCTCTCAGGTTCTGTGTGAATGATTGTTGACCCAATCGAATGGCTCATATGTGTTTATTGATTTAGAATGTGACCATGAACTCCAGGTAACATGGGTAGACAGTGCAAGAGTAATAGTTCGTCTCCACATGATTCCTAGTGAACAATCTGATGACCCAGTATGCATGGTTTTGAGTCAATATCGCAGAATACATAGAATGACAGATGAGAAGTATAATGATGAACACATATACCCTGACCGAACGGGCTAAAAAATAGTAAAAATGAAATTGATGAATTCGATTCATTCCTATGTGTCTATAATTGGGGGGAGGTACTGGGTAACATATAATTGTCAAGCTTCCCAGGAACATTTTTTCAATGCCTCAGTCGCAAGAGACCATCGGCATGAGCAAGTGACAAGTGTGACCCACCCCATTCAATCTTACCAGAGCAAAAGAAGTGATACCTAGCGAACTGACAGTATTCCCAGTTGAAACAACCAAGAAACAAACCGAACCAACTGCATCTGCCAGTTCTGATACAATACAGGGTGTTCCACGAAAGTCGACCAAAGAAAACTGCACCTCGCCTAGTGATGAAATTTCCATCGATTCCACGGATATTCCAGGGTTCACCAATGATGAGGCTATCAGCTTGCCACCAACTGTCTATCCTATGTAGATGGATCCATTGGAAAGCTTAGAGAATTTACCACCAATGGATGCAGTTTCTTCACAGATGCCTGCCATGAATCTGCCTCCAGCTATCCCATCTGTTCTGCTTCCACCCTCACCTCCACTGGGGAAACAAAAATGGAAGAAGACATGTCGCACAGATCTAACCAACGATCATCCAAGAAGGAAATCCAGTAACCAGCATTCACCATCGCCAGTAAGGTTTACCCTTTCCCACACTGTGTCCAAGCCTTCGGAAACATGCCCTGATGACGAAAACTGATAAGAATGGCTCTTCAGAAAACCTATAAGTACATACATTGTATTGGTTGTTTATTTCATTAGTGTGTTATATGATGGCTTCCGTCTTAACATTTTGCCACTGTTAATCTGAATTAACTGTCATCATCTATGGTTAAACACCATGCCTTAACCGATTATATAAAGCAAAGTGCCCTCGATCTTCTCTTCCTCCAAGAGGTTGGTACAGACAATTTCACATGTGGACCCGATTATACCATACATAATAATTTTACATACAAAACCACAGGTACAATTTTACATACAACGCTACAGGTACTGCCATCCTGGTATGACAAGGTATACCTGTCAATAAAACATTCCTGCATCCACCTGTACAAATTACATGTGTCAAGATATATTAAATCTGGTTTTGTAATATCTAAGCACCTTCAGGATCAGTGGCCCGTGAAGCACGAAATACCTTCTATGCTACAGAAGTGGCGATGGCACTGTGGGGCAACCACCAGCATATTGTCCTTGTTGGGGATTTCAATTGCGTATTGCGATGACAAGATCAATACCCAGGTTTCAACTCATCAAATAGTCTATGAACGCTGGTCGAGGCCTTCCACCTAAAGAATGTCTGGGAGACCAAGCACCCACACCTGGATGAATTAACCTTCATACGTCCAGACTCAGGCAGTAGATTAGACTGTTTCTATGTAAATGCAAACGTATTGCCCACAATGTCATCCACAAAGATTTTTTCCACTTGTTTCATCGACCACTTTAGTGTGCGACTAGACATGGCAATCGATGTCACAAGTTCTGTGTGGGGACGGCTTTATCAGAAACTAAATACTCTCGATCCTTCATGACTAACAATTTCGCACAGCCTTTAAACAAAAGTGGAAGGAATGGGAAAATATGAGTAGGCACCAAACAGACATTATTACGTGGTAGGACACATTTCTAAAACTGTTGATCAAACACTTCTGCATAGCATTTACAGGTACGATGCACACAGATTTTTAAAAGAAATACAATTTCTATTACAGAGTTCTCCACGAGCTGACAACACAACTCAAGTCTTTATGAAACTGAAATGCATACAATTGGTGCTACTGCGGATGCATTGTGAGCGAATGGCAAGCTTTGTTGTGAGGAGTCACCTCTCAATAAAGGATTCCTAGGAACAGGCAAGCATTGCCCAGGTGAATGCAGAACGCTGAAGTGGGCAAAGAAAACTCATTACGAGACTTCAAGGGATGAGTGCCTCACATGACCTTCTGACATTTGTGCATGCTTACATGCTTATTTGAACATTTTGCAACCCAATTTGAAGCACCACTGACATCCCAGGCAGAAGAAGAGCTTGTGCTGTTCCCTGATATTCCCATGCTATCAGAGGAAGAGGAAGCAATCTTGAACCAACCGTTCACCAAGGAAGAAGTGGACGCTGCTCTCCAACAAGCTCAAAAAGGCAAACCCTAGGACTTTTTCAAACATTCTGGCCAACGATGGCAGACTTCCTTATGCAGTGGCTTAAGGCCTGTTTTTCGCAGAAGAGAGTTGGTCGCACAAGGTGTGACAGGTGTGATGGTTCTAATCCCAAAAGTGATACACCTTGTGACACATAAAGAGTATATATATATATTGAGAGTAATATAATGGCGGAAGAGGTTATTACGATGTATATGGATAAAGAGGTTATTAGGATGTGTATGGATAAGTATGTACACCCAGGTTTGGGTTGCAACTGAGCCCAGTGTTGCAGCTTGTATGGTTTTAAAAAAAAAAGAATGTTGAAAACACAAAGTAGGGTAAAATAAACTTGTTCCAAAAAGGAATAGCATTATTTCACATACATTAAAGTTATGAATCTGCCCTTTAGGATGGAAATTTTTACTTTGTGATAAACATCAAATTACAAAATCAATTTTGAATTTTTATTGTATTGGTTTATTTTGTTCACTTTTCTGCCACTTTTGACTAATTGTGAAGATGAGGATGAGTGATATGTAGGGGCATGCATATTTCGTTTTTGACGTAAAAACGAAATTTGAAAAAACACATTGTAGTGTTAATTTTTCATGTTTTTGAAAGGTGTGAGGTGCATTTTGTGACCATATTTTGTCACGAAATAATGCGAAATTAACTGCAAAAAGCGAAATTAACTCTTAAACAAGAAATTCAGGGTTTATTCACTGACGCGACACCTTCCGAGGTCTGAATTATCCTGAGAGTTATGCAATTCCCGAAAAATTGATTAATTCTGCTGTTAATATTGGAGAAGCAAAAATGGACTCCTTTACACAGAAATAAACTTAATACTCTGATAACTACATAAATGTGCTATTAGAAGTGAAAAGTTAATTCTGTGGAATAAGTGTAGTTTTTAAATCAAATTTAGGATTATTTTCACAATTTTAAAACCAATATGTCTTTTTATATACCACTTTTCATCCATTTTTTCACCACTATAACACCGATATTTTATTTTATTTACCGCTTTTGAACCCGAAATTGACTGTTTTTGTACCGAAATTTTGCCTTTTTATTTACCAAAAATATGTGCCTCTAGTGATATGAAATTGATGAAGGGACGCAAAGAACATCCATGCCTAGGCCAGGATTAAACCTGGGACTCCTTGGATTGATAATCAAAGTTGAGATTTTATCTATGTAACAACATCAAAATATAATTTTATGTACCAAATTTGAATGTGAAATTCAGTCCATTTTTGTATTTTATATTTGCCACAATAAATATCTTATGTACATACCTTTTTTCTACAATACACCTAAACACTCAAAAGTCAGTGAAATATGCAGAAAAATACAGAGTGATCGAAAAGTCACACAACCCATGGAGGGACTATAAAAGATGTTGGAAATGGCCACCATTCAGTTCCTCACACATGTGCACCCCTTTGATCATGTTCCTGAAGACCCTCTGGAGTGTATCACATGAAATGTTGTCCACAGTACATTGAATATTCGTCTTCAGTTCATCCAAAGTGTGTGGATGCATTACGTAGGCCGCAGACTTCAGAAATCCCCAGAGAAAAATGTCTTGCGGAGTGATATTGGGAGACCTGGGCAGCCATAGTGGCTTCGTAATGATGCACCCAGGTAACACAGATTCAAGATAGTCCATGCTCACATGAGAGGTATGGGCTGTTGCACTGTCCTGCTGAAACCATGTTCTGTCCTTTTCCTTGTCAGTCAGAGTGTCAAAGAATTGAGTGATCAGCCGAAGATAATGTTCACTGTTTATTGTTGTTTCGAAAAAGAGAATAAAAATTCTCTTTCGAGATATAGCACACCACACGTCGAGCGTTTGGGCGTGAAGGGGAGATTCATGCAGTAAATGTGGATTGTCAGTCCACCAATAACGGGAATTTTGTGAATTCACATACCCGTCGAGGTGAAACCATGCCTCGTCAGACCAATACCAGTCATCCAATTCCTCCCCATCAGGCATCACGTGTTCCATAAACCAATGACAGTACGTTACACGCTTCACAAAATCACCATCCCTTAACTCCTGCACAACTCTTATTTTGTACGGAAACATTTGCTATGCTCTTCGTAAAGTGGTATGAACTGTGCCATAAGACACACCACTCTGGCCAGATAACCTGCGCAGGGACTTATGCGGACTTATGGCAATTGCTGCACTGATATCCATTACTTTGTCTTCTGTGAGAACTTTTGCTCTACCACTTCGGGATGCATCAACCACACTCCCTGTAATCTTGAACTTTTCATACAGACATTTCATTGTTGATTTCTTCGGAGCTGTCTTCTCAGGATACGCCTCGGCGAAGCATGCTGCGGTGGTTCCGTAACTCAAACTCCGTAGGTACTGTTCAAGAATGAAGACCCGTTCCTCAAGTGAGTACACCATACTGCTGTGGACCTCTACACTGCTTCCTGCCTCAACTAGCACCACCAGTCACCTGCAACACAATAAAAAACAAATGTTACATGGGTTGCGTGACTTTTTGATCACTCTGTATATTATAAAGAAGGGTAAAAAAATGTATGTCTTCTGTCTGCATTACCTAGTTGTTTCTTTTGTTTTTGTTCCCACATATTTCATCACTAGACTATAAACATGGAGTGGTATAAAAAGGCATAAAATTCTTTAATAATGTTAAATGAAAGAATGGTTACCTTGTAAGATGTAGTAACATGTTGGCTACAATGCAGTTCATGTCTTCATAAGGCTGATGTAGAGCAGGGGTCACACCTGGAACCAAATTGACAGCTGAATCCAATTTCTTCATCAGGAGGTGCATTTACGTCCATGCGCAGATATCCAAGGGAGCCTAGATAAGGAGATTGAAATCTCTTAAAAATACATTGACAGGAGGTATCCCTGGACATGCAGTGATGCAATCATCAAAACAGGATTTTGTGCACGTGGAATAATTTACATATTTTTGGGTTAGGAATTGGGAGGATGTTAAATTTCCTAACCCTTTTCTCGGTATCATCCTTTTATATTTAATTTTCCCTTTCACAGAATTTTAAGTTTTCAATAATAGGTAAGGGGGAGAATGAAGGTGTAAATCCCAATAACCCAGAAAATTATATTGGGTATGTGTATGATATTGTGTATCATATATTACACCCCCAAGATTAATAGAAATGCTAAAATGTATAGGTATTAAAATAATTTACACAATAATTTAAAAGTAATTAGCAATTACAAATACTAATAAAAGGTGTCTCAGAAATATTTTCGTTTTTAAAACTATTAAAATAAATAATTAAATTTTTTGTATAAAGATAAATTTATTACCAAAAGAAAGCTTAAACATTAGATTTTAATTTGTGGAAAAGAGTATTGGACAATTGGCGACCGTTCATGTTTTCACATTCAATTATTCTTGAACTAACGATTGGCGAGGATCCTCACTAACAGACTGGCACACATGTGGCATGGAGGATATTTTGCTTGGTTCCCTTTGCTACACCCAGTACACATGATCTGCCTTGATGACACTGGAAGCACTATGACGAGTATGTTGTTGTGCGTCGTTTGTACCAGCATCATTATAACCTGGCAGAAATGAAAGACGTCCCAAGTGCAAATTTAATTAAATGTTGGGTGAGAATCATTATTTTTATAAAACTCACGAACAGAAAAAGCAGGTTGCTGCCCCGTAAAGTGCTCCATGGCAACTAAATATTACCAATGTTGCCAAGCGTTTTTGATCTATCTCATTTCTCCGTAATGTGCAAATTGCCCCAGAAGGTGGATTCAAAAATTAAATATTTCTGAGACACCCTATATAATGCCTAAACCACACTTTTATTATGTATTAAAATCTCATTTTCCTTCCACTTTTTAAACTTTTGCTGCAGAAAATTCAAAGGACAAAACACACAATACACCAACACATGCTTATCTATAAACATCAGGGACGGCAACAGGGGTGGGCACGGGTGGGCAAGCACCCACCCAAAATATCTTGTGCCCACCCGATTGCCCACCCAATCAAATTCACTAAGTACATACACTTGGGGATATGTGAATGTTTCAATAAATAAGTGTATTCTGGTGTTCATTACATGTATATTTTACTCATGAATATTATCTATACTAGAAATGTTCACATATCATCATCCCATAAAAAGCTGTCTTAACTTTTTCATTACAAAGCCAAAAGAATTACTAGAGAACTTGAAACAAAATAAACTGTCATCAATTGAATACTTCTATGATTAGAAGCAGCTAGTAGGCTTAGGAGGTGCAAAATTATGCAGGGTATGGTAAGGATTTAGGGTGACCTTGAGGGCTGCAGCTCTGGGCCTTCTCTGGGGAAAACTGCTTTGAAAAGTACTGCATAAAGAAAAAAAGGAGGTACTACGGATGTGATGAAAAAATGTAGAAATACGTATAACTAACCACCTCATGTAGCTTAGCGAAAAGTTATAACTGAATCTGGAGGGGATTGGGGTGGGGTCTTTGGTGTTGTAAGCTCCGGGCCTTCACATATAGAAGTTCCGGCCTGCGCATGATTAAAATAATCTCTAAATGAACCAATAAAAAAAACATCTTAACCTTGCTTCCTCCAGCAACACAATAAATTATTTCGACTCTTTGTAATTACGTCTACATTGAAATTCCATAAGTGTCTCTTCCCTTATTTTATTACAATTTTTACATACTTGTCATCTTCAAATATCTACGTTGTATACAAACAACAACTTTGTATTCGTTCTACTAATAAATACTAAAAAGAAGTAATCACAATAATCACTACAATACCGAGGTGTATAAATTTTGATGTAACAGTTATGTGGGTTTGGAAAAATCTACAGAATTATTGAATTGATAATAGCCAATCAGTTACGTAATGATGCAATTTTTCTTGTGATTAACTTACGTAGAATTAAAAGAAGAAAGATGTTGGTAGGAAAGCTTTGTTTTGAGGGCGTCAGAAAACTAATCAATCACGATGAGAATGGTTTAAACTTTAGAAGCATCAGAGGTTCGGCCGAAAAGGTCAACAGAATCTATAGTTGCAGATGAAGTAAAGAAAAAGGGTGTCCATTAGAAAATTTTGTTTCTTTGTTTTTAAATCCACTTTTATGCTCAGATAGGCTAATCGGGACTAAACCTACAGTTTAAAGTGGAGTCCGAACCAGTGCGCATTGTGCCCCCACCAGGGGAGGGGGTAATAGAAGCCAGAACCTCTTCATTATAAGGCAACAACGTTATGCCATTCGAGAAAAAATATGCATAAAAAACTCACAGAAAACGTTTCATTTTATCACCACAGAAGATGCGTTCATTTAAGAGGGTGTATTGACAGAGAGAAATATTTGAGATTTTCGGAAAACAACTTTATTGTCCACGGACTTAGCTGCCTTGATCCAAGAATGAAACAATGTGAAATTGAAACTACTACCTCAACTTTCGAAAGGTATGGATTAACGAAACTCCACTTTTGAAAAAGTAAGTTGTTGCTGATTCGACTGATTTGTTCTATGTGAAGTCACTTTTCTGCTAACTTGGCTAATGGCGACGATGAGGTTCAATGGTGATTAGGTGAAAGCGACGAAGGACGAAAACAAATACACACAGACACTGAAAATACAACCCACCACAAATTATTATTTTGACTGTGGTTCCAGGTGCCAGAGATTCGTTCACTTGCAGGATTAAAGTTTCCAGGGTATGCTGGGCAGGATAGAGGTTGACATTTGACGGCTTTCGAAAAGGTCGCGCCATACAACCCAAGTCATCTGTGAAAAGAGATGAATTACCAGGTATGGTAATCAATTTAGATTAATTCCCTGTGTACAAAATCACATTCTACAAAATGTAAACTATTTGTTACCTCAGTGCATGTGTTCATCTAACCCTACGTGTGTTACTTCACCCGCATGAGTAACAAAGACTAACTTCAGAAAACGAATAGCAACGTAACAAATAATCTCTTTAATTCTTAACAGATTTTTTAATGTTACTTGATTATTACTTTTGGGCGATGTCTTGTCAAAATAGCCTTTCATAAGCCTTGGGATACTTTATGCAGATTGAACAAAGAATTATTTTTTCCGTGTATGTGTGTGTGTGTGTACATTCCCAATAAGACATTAATTTTAATCCAAATATCCAGTGGCGCCGATTAGGAGGAACAAGGTGGGAAAGTCCCCCCCCCCCACCCCCCACCCCCGCCACATTTTGTCACTTGTTGCATCCACACTATGGCCTCTTAATGCTAAGACTTTTCTACCAAAAAAGTAAACTGTCCTTGCCCCAAAGTTTTGGCACCCGATCGCCGTTACTGCAAACATACATTCAGATATATTTGTCAGTTGCAATAACCTTATAAGCCAAGAAAAGTAATCATAAATCCCCAAGTTTCAGTCAAAAACTCATATGATGAAAATAAAATGATGAGGAACATGCATTTAAATTACGAAAAAGTAATTTCATTCTTCAGCATTGTCTACCATCACACTTTCTATCACTGTCGCCGGATAGCTATATAAAATTGAGTATGTGCCTTGTAGTTTTTGCACTTGAAGGACAAAATGTGATGCAACCGATTCACATTTATTTCCCTACATTGACATGAATGAAAGAATGTGATTAGAATGTATGGCTGCTCACACACAAACATTTCCTTGAAATAATTGTGTCCATCGGAAACAAAGAAGTGGAACAAGATGCGAGAATAGATTAGAAAAGAAAGAGGAAAGACACCAAACACACACACGTGTCTGCGTGTGTGCCAGTTAAGAGAAATACTTGAAGAATTCAACGAGAGAAAGTGAATGGGAGAAAGAGGTAACAAGCTGAGAAAGATATGAGAAGGCATTAAAGAGTAAAAAAGAAAAGATGAAAATTACAGGGAATAGAAGCGTAGGGAAATCGGGAGTGTATGAGAGGAGGGGATACATATTAATATATACATACATATATGTATATGGCCATACATTTATACCTGCCCACCTTAATCTATCAATATACAGCTTCTGCCCACCCGGTGAAAAATTTCTGGCGCCGCCCCTGATAAACATTATCCATGAACCAAAATCCTCCATAAATGTCTGTACTTACTTCTCTAAAGATACAGACACCACAAAAGTGTCATTTCAAAATTATCTAAAAGTAGAATTATGAAAAGTTTAAAGTTTAGAATTTCTTCTCGAAATCTTATCGATCCGAGCATTACATATTTATTTATTTCCTCTAGCTTTATTTTTGCTATGATATCATTTGAAAGATCCTAACACATTTTCACTTCATTCATTTACAATTACAATTTATTTTGTCTTGCAAATATGAATAATCCACATTATTTTTAGCTTACGATTAGATCAAATTATTAAAGATAAAGTAAAAGAGAGTTTTCAGTTTGACTTTTCTGTTCGAAGTGCACTTTATGCACATATAGGCTAATCTGGACTGGAGTTTAAAGTGGGATACAAAACACTATGTGCCTCCACTGGATATCAAACCCTGGACCCCTTGATTACAAGACAATGGAGATTCTTATTTTTTGAAAAGTCAGGAAAATATTTCCTGTTAGCTGTGAAATTAGGGCATATCAAGAATAAATATAAAGGAATCTCATATTGTAATTCTGCTCTGAATTGACACTTACTTCAGTTCACTATTTTTATGTTTAAAAGGTGGAAATTCCATTGTGTATAAATATCTAGTTCTCTATGAAATTATTAATATTAGCCTGGGTAAATTATATTTAAGATGAGGTGGGTTGTTTTCTTCTATTATAGCATACCAACAATATGCATTTCCTTTTTTATTGTTACAGTGTCTCTACACTACTCACTTCCTTAAATATAGATTGGTTTCAACAATAAAGTTTGACATTATTTATTGCTAGGATATCTAACTAGTAATTTGTATCTCCAATGTGGAAGTTAGTTACATCGGAACCAAGATGATAAGAAATATACAGGTTTTAAAATATCTTAATTTTTGCTGCAGGCTGTAGAATAATAATTAATAGAACTACTTTAATAATGTTTATGTTCCAATATTATCTCTAGTATTCAGTAAATATTTATTTTACATGGCAGTTCTTTGAATTTTTAAAATCACCTACACTCTTTTGTGCTGGATAAAACATGTTCTTGATGAGTGAGACCAATTCAAATGCATGCACAGCCAAATTAGGAGTGGACTTATAGTTTGAAGTGGGATATAAAGTAATGAAATGTGCCCACAGTAGGATTTGAACACAGAATACCATGATTACAATGTCCTAGAATTAACTAGGCTGTCCACACATTTTTTTTAAAAATTAAAATCCCTGACATCTAGAGGATTTCCAGTCCAAGAACCAAAATTTTTCAGACCAAGTCACTGAAGAAATTAATTTTCAAAAACATACATTTGTTCACTAACAAATAAGATCACTAACATCATCATCATCTTTTGCAGTTCCCTGCCTGTGGCTGGGTCAGCATAGAAGTCAAGCCTCTCCATTTTTTCCTGATCTTCCACCACTCCTCTCTTTCCATGATGTTCCAATCTTGTCCTCAGGGACGGCGACAGGGGTGGGCACGGGTGGGCAAGCGCCCACCCAAAAATTCCTGTGCCCACCCGATTGCCCACCCAATCAAATTCACTAAGTACATATACTTAGAGATATGTGAATGTTGCAATAAATAAGTGTATTCTGGTGTATATTTTACTAATGAATATTATCTATACTAGAAATGTTGACATATCATCATCCCATTAAAAGCTCATTTAACTTTGTCATTAGAATGCAAAAGGAATTACTAAAGATCTTGAAACAAGAAAACTGTGACCAATTGAATACTTATATGATTAGTAGCAGCTAGTGGGCTTAGGAGGCGCAACATTATTCAGGGTATGGTCAAAAAAAGGTCAGTATTTAGGGTGAGCTTGAGGGCTGCAGCTCCGGGCCTTCACTAGGGAAAAATTGCTTTGAAAAGCACCACATAAAGAAAAAATTAGATAGTTCAGATGTGATGAAAAATGTAGAAATACGTATCATGTAGCTTGGCGAGAAGTTGTAACTGAAACTGTGGAGGGGATTGGGGTGGGGTCTTGGTGTTGTAAGCTCCGGATCTTCACATCCCGGCCTGCTTATGATTAAAACAATCTCTAAATAAACAAATAAAAACCTCAGCGTTGCTTCCTCCAGCAGCACAATAAATTATTTCGACCGTTTAATTAGGTCTACATTGAAATTCCAGAAGTGTATCTTTATCTTTCTTTATTTCATTACAATTTTTATATTTATATTTTAGATACCTGTAATTTTCAAATATCTACATTGTATTCAAAATAACAACTTTGTATTTGTTCTACTAATAAATACTAATAAGAAGCAATCACAATAACCACTAAAATACCGAGGTATATTAATTTTGATGGAACAGATACGTGGGTTTGGAAAAAGCAACAGAATTATTGAATTGATAATGGGTGGGTAATTCTATTTAGAAATCCTAGTTCCACACATAAATTTTGCCTATCAGTTACGTAATCATGCTATTTTTCTTGTGATTAACTTACGTAGAATTAGAAGAAGAAGGGGTTGGAAGGAAAGCTTTGTTTTGAGGGCGTCAGAGAACTAATCAATCACGAATGAGGATGGTTTAAACTTTAGAAGCATCAGAGGTTTAGCCGAAAAGGTCAAAAGAATCTGTAGATGCAGATGAAGTAAAGAAAGAAAGGTCTGTCACGAAGTATCCATAAGACGATTTTGTTAGTTTGTTCTTAAGCCCACTTTTATGCTCAGATAGGCTAATCGGGACTAAACCTACAGTTTAACGTGTAGTCCGAACCAGTGTGCATTGTGCTTCCACCAGGGGAGGAGCAGTAGAAACCAGAACCTCTTCATTATAAGACGACAACGTTATGCCATTGGAGAAAAAAATATGCGAAAAGAACTCGCAGGGAACGTGTCATATTATCACCATAAAAGACGCGTTCATTTAAGAGGGTGTATTGCCAGAGAGAAATATTTGAGACTTTCGGAAAACAACTTTATTGTTCACGGAGTTAGCTGTCTTCATCCAACAATGAAACACTGTGGAATTGAAACTACCACCTCAAATTTCGAAGTGGTATGAACTAATGAAACTCCACTTTTGGAAGAGTAAGTTGTTGCTGATTCGACTGATTTGTTCTACGTGAAGTCACTTTTCTGCTAATTTTGGCTAATGGCGACAATGAGGTTCAATGGTGATTAGATGAAAGTGACGAAAGGGGGAAAACAAATACACGCAGCCATTGAAAATACAACCCCCCACAAATTATTATTTTGACTGTGGTTCCAAGCGCCAGAGACTCGTTTGCCTGCAAGATTAAAGTTTCCAGGGTATACTGCGCAGGATAGAGGTTGATATTTGAGCGCTTTCGAAAAGGTCACGCCATACAACTCAAGTCGTCTGTGAAAAAGAGATGAATTACTGGGTATAGTGATCAATTTCGATGAAATCCTTGTATCCAAAATCACATTCTACAAAATGTAAACTATTTGTTCCCTCAGTGCATGTGTTCATCTAACCATACGTGTATCACTTCTCCCGCATGAGTAACGAAGACTTACTTCAGAAAATGAATAACAACTTAGCTAACTGATTTGTAAATGTTACTTGATTATTACTTTTGGGCGATACCTATTTTGTAAAAATAGCCTTTCATAAGCCTGGGGATACTTTATGCAGAATGAACAAAGAATTTGTTTTTCCGGGTGTGTGTGTTTACATTCCCAATAAGACATTAATTTTTATCCAAATATTCAGTGGTGGAAATTAGGAGGAGCGAGGGGGGAGTTCCCCCCGCCACTTTTTGCACCCGCACTATGGCCTCTTAATGCTAAGACCTTTCTACCAAGAAAATAAACTGTCCTTGCCCCAAAGTTTTGGCACCCGATAGCCGTTACTGCAAACATTCAAATACATTTGTTAGTTGTAATTACCTTGTAAGCCAAGAAAAGTGATCATTAACCACCAAGTTTCAGTGAAAAACTCATATGATGAAAATAACATGATCAGGAACATGCATTTAAATTACGAAAAAGTAATTTAATCCTTCACCATTGTCTACCATCACAATTTTTATCACTGTCGCCTAATATATAAAGTGGAGTCGGTATGTGCCTTGTATTTTTAAACTTGAAGGACAAAATGTGATGCAACCAATTCACATTTATTTCACTACATTGACATGAAGTAAAGAATGTGATTAGAATGTATGGCTGCGCACACACAAACACTTCCTTGAAATAATTGTGTCCATCGGAGACAAAGAAGTGGAACAAGATGCAAGAACAGATTAGAAAGGAAAGAGGAAAGACACCAAATACTCACATACATACATGTGATACGTGTGTGCACGGCAGTTAAGAGAAACATTTGAAGAATGGAACGACAGAAAGTGAAAGGGAGAAAGAGGTAAGAAGCTGAGAAAGAAAGATATAAGAAGGCATTAGGGAGTAAAACAGAAAAGATGAAAAGGAAAGGGAAAACAAGTGAATGGAAATCGGGAGTATAAGAGAGAAGGAGATACATATGCATGTATGTCGTACACAGGGGCGCCGACTAGTCAAAATTATTGAGGGGGCTCTGATCACTGAAAGAAATTAATGAATGACTCACTCCCATCCTTTTTTAAGTTTTTGCCTCAGTGTTCGGAATCTCGTAAAAGTCCATAAATTCCTCAAAAATATCAAAATTTTCATTCACAGTTCGAATGCAGAATGTCAATTGTTCACGGATGGATATGTCATAAGTTTCGTCAACCATAATAGCAAAATATTCCCGACTTTTAATATCTGCTACCACGGAGCGCAAAACAGATCTCAATAATATATATCAATGATCTCGTTCTGAATATCATGTGAGAGCCATTTGTAGCCCGAACGTTCCATCCACTCTCCTAGATCATGCACATCGTCTTTTGAAACTCTTTTTAGTAAAAATGTTAACAATACTCATAATTATATACTTAGTATATAGTAGTAAGTTGTGTGTTTTGCTGTCTCTGGTCATAGCCCCCCAAAGTTGATGGTCTAGAACATTTCATATGTGTATTTAAAGTTAAGTTCATGTGGCACAATTCAGAGTAAACTTTACAAGAGAAGCAAAATAATACATTAGATCCTCTTAAGCAAAATTATTTGGGGGCTCTGCCCCCATATCGTTAAAATTGGGGAGGGGGGGCTCGAACCCCCCAAGTCCCATAGAGTCGGCGCCTATGGTCATACATATATGGCCTTACATTTATACCTGCCCACCCTAATCTATCAATATACAGCTTCTGCTCACCCGGTCAAAAATTTCTGGCGCCGCCCCTGCTTGTCCTCTTCTCCTAACATTCTCCTGGTTTCCCTTTTGGCCTTATTCCTACTCCTTGTGCATTGTAAGAACTTACTGGTAGTCTTTCTGCATTCATCCTCTTCATGTGTCCAAACCATCTCATCTGTGCTTGATCTATCCTGTCCTAAAGCTTCACCATCCCCACAGTCTGTTGTATCTCCTCATTCCTTATTCTATCCCTTCTAGTCTTCCCCAATATACTCCTTAAAAATTTCATCTTCACTGCCTGTCTCTCTCTGTCATTGGCTGAGTCCCTCCTCCAAACATAATTATTGGCACACAGTATGTGTTATATATTACCTTCTTGCATTTCATAGGTACATGACTGTTCCATATTAATATTCTAACGCTTTGATATAGTCCACCACCCATTTGTCCTCTTCTACAAGGTGATCCAAAAAGGCCGCCCCTTTTCAATTGGCTACTGCAAAGCCAACACTGGCTGGCGCACGCTGGCGGCAGTGAAGCGTATTCACGAATAGTGGGAGAATCAGTTGCGATGGAGAAGTGGAATGTGCAAGACCGTGTTCGCGCGGTAGAGCTGTTTATAAAAAGCAAGTCCATTGTTGCAACCCAACGAGCTTTCCGCCGACTAGGCCAGCGTAGAGACGCACCGGACAAACACACCATACGGCGCTGGGTAGCGAAATGGCACGAGGAGGGTTCAGTGCGACACAGGTCGTCTCCTGGACGACCCAGAGCTGTAAGGACACAGGAACACATCAACCGTATGCGGGATGACATCCAAAGAAGTCCACGAAGATCAGTGCGCCGCAGATCGCAAGCATTTCATATGACGTATGGCAGTTTACATCGCATTTTACACTTGGATTTACAGACACGAGCGTATAAGGTGCAAGTAGTGCAAGCAATGACCGCAGCCGACAAAGTGGCAAGTGTTCAGTTTTGTGACACGTTTCTCGACATGTGGGCACAAGATGCACGCATTGTCGACAACCTTCTGATGTCTGACGAGGCACACCTTTTGCTATCGGGGTCGGTCAACAAACAGAATTGCCGTTCCTGGGGTACAGAAAACCCGCAGCGATTGCATCAGCGTGAGTTGCACAGTCCCAAGTTAACTGTGTGGTGTGGGATCAGTACATCAGGAATCATCGGACCATACTTCTTTCGCGATGCCACTGGTGCCACGTGTACTGTCAATTCAGAGCGTTATGTGACCATGCTCCAAGACTTTCTCGTGCCGGCACTCCAACGCCTTCCTCTCATCACATGGTTCCAACAGGATGGTGCAACGGCACACACAGCCCGTGTGTCCATTGCCACATTGTGCGACCTTTTCCCCGACCACCTCATCTCCCGATATGGCGACGTGGCTTGGCCGGCACGCGCGCCGGATCTGACGGCAGCTGATTTTTTCTTGTGGGGATACCTGAAGTCCCGGGTCTACGAAACCCGCCCAGGAACGATCCAGGAACTGGAGGCGAACATCCGCCGTGAAATCGCTGCTATTCCGGTTGCTATGCTGGAGAATACATTGCGGCGTAGCTTCGTGGCTCGGCTTCATGAGTGCTCCAACAACGGTGGTGCTCACCTGAGTGATGTTATATTCAAAACTTAAGTGAGACGTGATGTGATGTGACATTCACAACCTGATTGACATATCTTGTATCAAACTCCCATGTCTGTGCAACACTTCTGTCCTTGTAGCTTGCAATTATTCGCCTAAATAAAGTTATGCTCACCAATTGAAAAGGGGCGGCCTTTTTGGATCACCTTGTATTTATCTCCTCATCTATTCTTCCACTTCTCTCAATTATGCTTCCTACATACTTATTTGAAGCTCTCCACTACCCTGAACTCTTCCATGTCCATCTTTACTTCTTGGTTCATTTCTGGCTCTGTTTCTTGTTGTTATTAGCACCTCACTCTTTTCTGCACTGAATTTCATTCCTCCTCTTCTGATTTCCTCATTCCAACTATCAACCTGTCTCTGTACTTCTTCTTCTCTTCTTCTCTTCCTCTCCTATCTTCTTCCCCACCTCTTCATTAATTGCATCCATTGTAATTATGAAGAGCAGTGGGGAAAGAGCACATCCCTATTCACTAACATTTTAGTTAAACATTCACCCTTAGAATTCCACATATCACCTTCTTTAAATGGTAATTTATAGTAAGTTTATTGTTTGTTTCATCTTTCACAACCTAATAATATTTATGTTCTTCGTAAAGGTTCGCATAACCACTTTTTGTAGATGCAAAATAATATAGTGCAGTTATTTTGCATCTACAAACTAATGATTAACAAAAACCTCACTTTTTACATAAATTCATAATTATAGAGGAAACAGAACATAATTATAGTAAATTTTATTAATATATTACTTCATTTTACCAAATGCCCTAAAATAATTCAGATTTGCCAGAAAGAAAGAAAATTTTCTTGACTTTTCTCTGATATTTCCAGAAAGAAAATTCCCTGACTTTTCTATATATTCAAGGTTTCCAGATTGGTGTACACCCTGTTAACTGAAATGCTATTCAGGGTACCCACAAAAATGTTACAAATGGACATTCAATGTAAAGGGTGTTCCGTTTAGGATGCTGAATTTGAATCGAGTGCTATTGTTTTCTTTCGAGGTTGGCAGACCTGTTCTTACCAATGTTGGCATCTATTGTCATACCGATTAATGTAGCCTCAATTGTTTTGACTCGTTTGTTGTGGTTACGATATGGAACACTTTACCATTGAGCAGCGTGTTCTCATTGTGAAGACATTTAACCAAAGTGGTGAAAGTGCAACGCAGGCAGTGCGAAAACTTCGGAAGGAATAAAACGCCAAACGAGTCTACAATTCGCAGACTAATGTTGAACGGTGACCAGGAACGGCTGACAATGACTCTTACACAAACCCGTATAAGAAGAAATCACAGGGTGTAATTTTGTGGAGCATATAAATGCATGCAGACTCAGTAGGTGTGGACATATGCCTGACATTGTCTTTCATACATAAATGAGAGATCTTACTGCTTACATATATGTGAAATATAACTATTTTCATGATATTTTCCCTATTTTTATTTAATTTTCTAATTTTCCTATATGGGACACCCTATACTATTATGGGTAAGTTAGAAAATTGAAATCACAAAAGCAGATTATGCAAATTTATATTTTGTGCTGATAACGTTCTAACCAATTTTTAGCATTTTAATTGATGTACTGGGGATAGTCAAAAAAATAAAGTTTCCCCACAAGTGTATTTTCAGAAAGCGTGGATATTTTGGGTTGCTTATATGTTGTGGTTATATGGGCATCATCCTTCTTTTGTTGTGTGACATGCAACAACCTTTTCCTTGCAAAGAATGCCAGCGTACTTCTTTTTTGAAGACAGGAAGAGTTGAGAAGCGTGTGTCTGGCCGGCATGAACAACAGAGGTTTGTTGCAATCGCTGGTGGAAGTGTATGGGCCTCACGTAACATCAAAGCACTTCTTCCCCTGTTCTGAAGAAGGCCCTGGGAGGAAAGCATTTCACCACAACAGCAGAAGTGGAAGCTGCCGTACGTAACTTCATCAGCGGTGTATACTCTGGGTCACCTAGGTAATTGGAGATGACCAGGCTATAATTTTTTAAAAGTTGTTTTTTATTTCTTCGCAATATTCTTCCGAACCAATCTTTGATTCACGTATTTCTTTGCTTCCAGTGAGCGAATTTTTACAACCGTTGTCCGTGAGGCTTTTTCTCCAGCTGGTGGAATCTGGTACTGTCAGGCTGAGATTCCACCGGCTCCCTTTAAATCCCTTGATGGGAGGGAGGGGAAGGAAACACTGTTTCTCAGGCACGGTGATTCCGTGGCAAGGGTAACCTTCTTCTGGAGAGAGTCCATCGGTTGCACTCTCCACCCCAGAGCCTTTGTCGTTCCCTTGGCTGGCACCCTCTTCTGCAAAGTAAGTATATAATATAGTTCTCTTCTGCCATTCTTCCCCCATGGCCTTTGTATCGTAGGAGCTGTGTTGTTTACGACAGGGAAATTTGTCAGGAAACAGAATTCTGGGTTCACAAATTACGTACTGAAAAGGAAAGTAGAGAAAATACATCTGAAATTGCGCAAGAAACAGGGAAATCTGAACAACATTTGCGAACCAATTCTATGTTAATTCTCATTTTACATTTGCTTCTGTCTTCCAGATCTCTGCTATTTCAGCAGATATTGTCAAAAAAAAAAAACAACTTTAATATTGAAGATGAGGGTAATTAAATAAATTAAAATTTGAACTAGAAATTCAAGAAATTACAGCGACCTTCGTTGCGGAGAGTTAGCACAGCTCTCTTCGATGCCAGAGCTCCAGGGTTCGAATCCCGGCCTGTGCATGGGTGTTCTTCGTAAGTGTTCCTTCATCAATTTCATATCATCACTCGTAGTGATTAGCCAAAAGTGGCAGAAAAGCGACGTCAAATAACAATTTAATAAATAGATTAATGAAGTAATTAAACTATTTATATGCTTACTTTTTTCATTTTTGTATTTTAAAATGCATGATTACTTTCTTTGTAGCCTTCAAAACCAGTGAGAGTGCTTCTTTCACAGAAATGAATATGTTTTAAAAGGGAAAGCTATCAGAAATAAATTATATATATACGTACATATATATTAGGTAATTTAAGTTGCTTTTCCCACCTCTTTAGATTAAAAATGATCATAATGATAAAAGATGTTTGAATGTAAAATATATAAACAAAAAACGCAATGATTCCAACTTATAGAACCTCGTGCATCGCAGGGAATATAAAGCTGGGAAAGGGAATTTTTCAGCATCCATAGGGAATTTAATTCTGTGTCAAGCAGGAAGGAACCAGAATAGAAGGTTGGCACAGGGAATTGAATGCGTGGTGTAGCGATTCGAGAATTTAATATTTGTTTAGCTGTTAGTGGTTTAGTATTCGTGCTAGTGCTGTGTTTACTGAAGTTAAAGGCAATGGATATAATACAATATTTGCATGTGAAAATATTTGGAACAGGATCTTTTCCGGAGAAATTGCAAATAGTTAATGTAGGTAGGTCAGTAGCATCTCTTGTACCACAGGTCTTGAACTTAAACTTCCGTGTATAAAAACAAAAATCGGGAATGCACGAGTAACTGGGTACTGGGGTAACTTGAATTTTACACTTCAATTAATATTGAGGGTTTTTATTTCACTACTGCATTCCTTTCACATTCTTTGTTACAGGTTTTTTTCTTATAGATTTATTATATTTTCTTGTTTTATTATTTGAAATTGTAAATATAGATTAACTGCAAGTGCAATCACAACAATTATTCGACAGTGGTCGCAACAATAAGATAAAATTTTTAACACATATATTCATAAATCCTGTATGGATGTTGAGGTAAATTTGCAGGGAGAGTTCAGGAGTGGGTGGATGAATCAAGTGTCGGAGTTTTCCCACTAGTTAAAACCAGCATACGCCACTGAACTTCATCCATAAACAGGACACGCAGGTTAACGAACAGGGTTTCATGAAACTTGTGAAGCGATTACGACAAGTGCCTGAATGTCGCTGTGGAAATGTGGAAAAATAGTGTAAAGATGTATCTTTCTACTCATGTCATGTTCTTCCTCTATAATAAAACTCTCTGCAGTCAGCAGACTAGGGAAACTTTTTTTTTACTATCCCTCATGTCACTAAGTTTATATTTTTTACAAATGATATACTGTGGAACCTCGATTATTCATTTTTCAGGGGACCAAGCTGAAAAACAACTTAAAATGTAGGAAAATATCACATGTAGAGAAATTTTATAACATTCTGCTATGTTGGAACAATCGATTGAACATATAATGGAGGAAAATGTAAAATTAAGGAACATAAAATCCAGGTTCCACTATATCTCTACAGACAGATGTCCATAAAGGTTTTGTATATGAGAGAGGTTTGCAGAGATTGAATGCCTTTTGCAGTACGAGGGTTTGAAAAGGGAACAGAATTCGGGAAGGAATACACAATTGTTGGGTGAACTTGTTCTGGAAAAATTACACAAATTTGATTCATTGATTGACTGATTTGGTTTATTTTACTTCGCTTTCTGCCATTTTTGTCTAATCACACTGATGAATCTGAGTGATGATATGATGAAATTGATTGACACTCACAAAGAACATACATGCCCAGACCCAGATTTGAATCTAGCACCCTTGGCATGGTAGCGAGCCATGCTAACCACTCTGTACAGAGGTAAGCTAGAACAAATGTTAATCAGAGAGTTTAGAGCTTATTTGAGTTATATATTACAGGTGTCCAAATACATATGAAAATTTATCTAAATTTGAGAGATTTTGATAGTGGATACTTGTTTGTCCATGTTATGTACATTATATTTGGATCATGCACCTTGAAAGTGTCTGGATATTTAGATAATGTGAGTAATCCTGTATCCAGAGTATCTGTTGACTCTGTGGATACTGGAAAATTTTAAACCAGATACCTGTCATCTAGACTTTGGACCATCTGCAGTATTTCATCGAAGATTTGGATCTGTACTGATAATCTTTTCACATATTTTTACAATTCATAAATTGGAATTAGTTTTCTAATTCACAGTAGTAACATGGTAGAACATTTATAACATAAAGGTAATATGACGCACCATGGCCATGTGGTCTAAGGCATCATGCTCTGACTCCGGCTATGGGATGTGCACAGGTTCGAGTCTTCTAGGGAAAGCATAATAACTTTTCTCCTGACATTTCGGCCAGTGTATAGGACTGGTGGTCACTCACCAACATGAGGATACTGGGGAGGTACAAATGAGTAGCGTAACCCAGTCGTGGAAACCTACAACAATGATTAGGGGTTCGCCATGCTGACTACATGTCACTCCGTAAGTGGTTTGATGATCTCCCAACTGGCGGTGGGAGTGAGGCTGGCAGTCTGCAGGTAGGCCCTGGCCCTCGTGAGCTGTTGCACCACGGATAAGTATTATTATTATTTTAACATGACAGAAATTTGCAAGAATTCCATGCTACAATTATTTCTACTTTTGAATATGTTTCTTTATTTCAGGTGAGGAACAGCCAGTATTCAAGCCCCGAGTTGTCAGTAAGCAAAATATTTCCAGTTCCAAAGTTTGACTGATATTCTATTTATTAAGCATTTGCTATACTAAGTCTATTTTAAGAAATGTTTGCCTTTGTATTTAGTCTACAAAGTAATGATGCTACAAATGTAATAGATCAAAGCAAGGAAAAATATATCAGTTAAACTTGCAGCTGGTTATGGAATGTGCTTTCAAAGTAAAGAAAATAAAAAATGTAATATATTGTTGTTCAGTGTTATCTCCTCATATAATATTAATTTGTGATTAGTAATGGAAACTGTTAAAATTAGTTATATGTAGAAATTATAAATAGCAAGCTAATAAATTAAATATACAGTGCAAATTTCAACATTTATACCTCCAAAAAAAATGTTGTATTTAACCATTAAACTTGGTGTCTAAGAAGCTGTAAATTTTGCATTTCATTTTCATATCTTTCTAGCAGACTCGGGTCAGATGACTGGGAATGAAACTCAACATGTTGGTTGTGCGGCACCCAATAAAAAGCTATCTAGCAGGTTTCAATCCTGAAAGGGTTGTTGCACTAGGAAAATTAGTTCAGCTTAGGTTCCATAATTCCTCAAATGCCAATTCCTTATCATGGTCGACATTGGCAGAGTGACAGAATCACAACTGATAAGGTCCTACGAGCATAAACAACATAGACAAAATAGTGAATGTCTGTGAATCTGACAGCTTCAGAGATTGGCTTAGGGAGATATCTTAATATCCAGCTGATATAACATTCATCAGTTTGGTTCTCTTCTGAGATTCATAGAAACATACCAGGTGTGCCAGTTAATAATTCTTAATTGATCCGAAAGAAAACAAGTGTATCTGGGGAGAAAGGTAACAAATGCTTTATTCAAAGTATGCGCCATCGCTAGTTATACATTGTGCCCATCTGTCCGTCAAATTGTGGATGCCCTTCCAGGAAAATCGTTCACATTTTGAAGTGATCCAGTCAGCAAGCCATTGTTCGACATCTTCATAATTGTTGAAGTGTTGCTGGGAAAGTGATTGAGACATCGATGAAAGCAAGTGGTAGTCCGAAGGGGCTAAGTCAGGTTAGTATGGCGTGTGGGGCAAGAATTCCCAGCCAAGTGCAGAAATGGTGTCTCTGATGCCTTTTGCTGTGTGTGATGAGGCGTTGTCGTGCTGCAAAATCACTTTTCCGTGTCTTGCCGCCCAATCTGGGCACTTTTCGATCAATGCATGGTTCAAATTGATAAGTTGTTGATGGTAGCGAACGGCATTCACTGTTTCACCTGGTTTCAGAAGCTCATGGTACACTTTCTTTCATGCCGAGAAAGCAACACCTCACACATCATGTGTTTTTCGCTTTTCCATATATCTGTCATTCAGATGATGTGGGACCCATTTTCCTGTCTTCTGGATCTTTCCCATGGCATGAAGACGATCAGATATGGTTTGGCGACCAACATTTAACTTCTCTCCCAGTTGTTGTTGCATTTGAGTATCATCTTCGTCCAACAGTGCTTGCAATTTTTTCAGCTGGCCTGGGCGATCTTTGTCTTTCAAGTCGAAATCACCACTTTTCAATCGTCGAAACCAACGCACACATGCGTCTTGCATTAGGACATTGTCACTGTATGTTTCCACAAGGATACGATGGCTTTCACTCGCGTTTTTCTTTTGATTGAACAAGAAAAGCAGGACATGCTCCTTATTTGGTTTGAAGGTCAACATGTTTCCCACACAAACCCAATATCACGATCACTCGCACTTGGTTGCACATCCACGGCATTTTGACTAGTATTGTCCTGGCAAAACACTGACGTAACAGTTCAGACTGTGCACAAACCCTTCCTTCCAGCACCATCCAGCGACGAAATTAAGAATTATTAACCGGCACACCTGGTATTAAGCACAAAATATAATATTTTTTGGTTGCACTTCATGAATATAGTGAAGCAATATTCACAGAAGAACGTCACTACATTCCCGGTTCTAAGAGGAGGGGACTTAAAGATGATTAAGATGCAGATGTCTGAAACAAGAAGGACCCATCTGTGCCATTTCACTTCCAAGAAAGGATTCATCCAAAAGATAAGTAATGATATTTTCCTTAATATTTAACACTTAGTTTAATCCATTTCTTGTTGTTATTTTACGATGTCTGTCTGAAAAAAAGACAAGGTGTTTACCTGGAAGCTGTTAACGTCTCGGAACATCCAGCGCTCACCTTCAGAGCGGGCCCTACTCCAGGGATTGGTGGGTAGGGAGAGAGTAGCCGATCTCCAGATGAACACTAGAAGGAATTCTGGAGGTTATCAGTGTTGCAGGATTGTGCATTTTGTCTTTATTTCATGTAGACATATTAGTATTTTTTGGTTCATTCTGTTTACTACAAGTTTTCTTCTCTTTTTCAGGTTAAATTCCATCACAGGATGGACCAAGGGAATTGTGGTGAGTTTTCTATAATATTCCATTCTCTTCTCTTGTTATTTTAGGATGTCTGTCTGAAAAAGAGACAGGGTGTTTACCTGCGAGCTGTTAACGTCTCGGAACATCCAGTGCTCACCTTCAGAGCGGGTTCTGCTCCAGGGATTGGAGGGTAGGGAGAGAGTGGCCGATCTACAGATGAACACTAGAAGGAATTCTAGATGTTGGCAGTGTAGCAGGATTGTGCATTTTGTCTTTATTTCAGGTAGACATATTAGTATCTTTCGGATTATTCTGTTTACTACAAGTTTTTCTCTTTTCAGGTCCATTGATATCCACTGGATTGAGTGCCCTGAAGAAAATTACAGGTTGGTATAAAATTAGAAGGTGTTATGCACATAGACATAGATTGTTTTCTAGCAGATTAAGTATATATTTTAAGTAACCTTAAACACTACCTGCAACAGACAACTCGGTGGAATTGTCAACCACCCTACTCTGAAAATGGAAGTCAGGTAAATAAGAGTGTCTTAGTTTTTCCTTTAGTGTCAGTTTCATAATTAAATATTGGTGTAAGCTAGTTGTAAATTTATAAATATTATAATATAATTGTGCATACTGTTTGTGTTAACTTCAACTTTATGGTTGTGTTCTAATATTTTTGTTTCTAATATAGGTTCTTTGGGATTTTTACAATTTTGAAATTTTTAATGAATTGATTTTTGTGTTGCTTGCTGTTTTTTAAACAATGGAATCATAATTTTTAACCACACCAGATGGTACTTGCAAGAAATATAACAAATTATGTACATAAAATAATGAAAAATATAGTTGTTGGCAGAAGTTGACGATTTCTTGGCAGGCCACACATGTAACTGTTATTTTTCTGTCACAGATTGAAGGAGTGTGATCAGTTGATATTTGCACTTGGGGTCTGCCTTATCGTATTTTTATTCTAATCCAAATAAAATTACAAATTAAAAATAAACATTACACAGAAACTTGGGTACCTCTTCCACATTTGAGGTTGTTCAGAAGTTATCAGCACTTGCAACTACCATCTGACAGTCCTAAGTCTGTTGAAGTGGGAAGGGAGATTATGATTTCAATTTTTTTTTTCACCTGCCAAGAAAGACAGACAGCCATTCAGTTTTGGCTTGCCAATGGTGAAACTAGCATCTGAGGAAGCTACTCCTGTATCAATGGCTGTGCTGTAGTTCCCAGAGTGCAATAGGATACCAAAGCGAGGTGCTATTGGGGCTGGGAACAGCCCCTAAATGTATGGACAGAAAATTGAACAAATTACATGCAATTTGTTGGCAAATACATTAGTAGCTTAGAGCAGTGGTTCACAAAGTGTGCGCCGCCAAATGTTCCAATAGTTTCACTGAAATGACACTTACTTCCAAATATGTGCTTATCTAGTACTTTTACATGTAAATATTTCTGATTGTGAAATATGTGTTTATTTTTTAACTTGGGGAAGCAACGAAACCACACTAACTGAGTGTTGCAGGTGTTAGATAGGCCTACATTATGACTTGGGTGCCATGGAAAAATCTTGAAACACTAAGGCCGCCGTGGAATCAAAAAATGTGGCAACAACTGGCTTAGACACTTCTCAATAATAATATTAATCTTGTCAATCTTCTCAATCCCAGCAATTGCATTGCTTATTGATGATACAAGTTGTGGTGAAGTAAATTAAATTCTATGGCCCTCACAGATAAAATGTTCTGCTAACACTGATTTTTTCAGATGGAAATTCTAGATGTAGCTGGAACGTTTTTTGACATCATTGTTCGACTGCCCTCTTGTTTGTCCAATGAAGGATTTACTGCAGCCACAAGTGATACAGTAAACACCAGGTGTCTTCAGTCCTTTTCAGTCAGTTTCTGAAAGTGTCCATCCCTGTTTGGTGTTCCTAGCATTTTGTTAATGATGCTTTTTGAGTATCCATTCTGCCTTAAGGCTGTATGCCGGTAACTCATTTCATCTTGAAGGTGCTTTGTGTCACTGATGGAGATTGCTCAGTGAAACAGTCTAGATAGTGTTGTTGATCTGCCACCAAAGCATGTACGGAAGTCCAAGGCAACAAGACCACAGCCGTTTAGACTCAGCCAACCAACTAGAAGTTCGAAGCAAACCATGTGAAACACAAACCATCACATGGTGGTCAACCTGATGGGCAAAGTTTTCGATGAAGTGACCATCTCCCTTCTCTCGAAAGGCTCGAACTTCTCTCCAGTACTGAGGAAAATCCCAACCACAGACATCTTTAGCAGCATTGAGATCTCCCAGATGCAGTTGCCCAAGACAAGCATATGTGGCTTTTAAAATAGCAGTTCCACAAAATCATAACATCACAGCAGCACAGAATAGGACATTATCATAATGACAGCAGACGAAGGAAATACTTTGGTTATACTCAAATTCACAGACTGTGACAATTCTAACTGACTGCATATACCAGCCACTTTTTCAAGACCCCACAGCTGCAATAGAATGGCAGACCAGAGAATCACTGAAGACATTTTCATTGCTGTTAGAATCTCAGGACAGATCAACACAAAATGGAAACAGTAGCACCAGAACTTCCCAAAATGTTGAACCAGTCCTGGCTGACAATAGTTGATTGAGAGAGTGGATGTGAGAGACACAACACCCGATTGACCTGTCACCTACACCAGACCTCAACCACACTGCATACATACAAATAGATTCACACAAATATATGCCCTTCAATCAATATATGCCCTAAACCTATCTGGAACTGATCTTGCTTATATACCAAGGGAACCTCTTCATGAATCACTGAACATTTGAAAACTTCGTACATCAAGAAGCCTACAGACATGGTGATCCTGTCCACTAAGGCTAATTACTAGATAATAAATTATTCAAAGAGAGCTAAAATGACCATTATTATACCTAGGTATAAATATGAGGGAGTAAAATAAAAACCTTTGTGATTGTCTTCTACATTCACAAATAACTAATATTTACTGCATTTCTATTGTGTACAAATTTATAAAATTAACAGGGAACCATTGAGATTAAGAATGCTGTATCAATGTCGATATTTTTTTAAGTTGTTGATTTTGATTCCTTGTTATGTAAGAGGCTTGATTTAAAAAGTCTTGTGTCGAAAGTTGCAAAATGAGTTTATATCGAATGATTTAAAGTGAAATAATATTTATGAAGTTGAGTTGTTTTGTTTAATTCTTGCAACATAAGTATAATAACATTATGGAAACCATTTGAGCACTGAGTACTTGCAATTTAATTATAAATTTGCATTAAAGTCTGCTCATCCTTCACGTACTATATACCGTGTGTTTCAAAACGATTTGAACAATTTCAACTCCTTATAATTTTTTTATTAATTGTGCAATTTACTGAAAATTTTAAACATAAGTACTATAACTGTCCAAGTTTTAGTGGTAAAAATTGTAATACAGTAACTCACAAATACTCAATGTGAGCCCCCTTTGTTACCCTGCATACATCAGTTCTGTAATTCAATTCTTCCCAGACCTGTTTCAGCATATTTTCAACATCAACAGTTTGCACTGCAGAAGTAATGTGCTCTTGCAGTTCAGAGACATCTTGGGGTAGAGGTGGTTTGTACACAATGTCTTTGACATGTCCCCTGAAAAAAAAATCGCAGGGAGTTAAGTCCGGTGATCTTGGTGGCCAACGTAAAAGCTGTTGATCATTGTGAGCAGCTCGCCCAATCCAGCGGTGTGACAGTCTCTCAGAGTTAGGTGGTAGAGCAGCCCAAGGCTGAATCTCGCTCTGTAGTAAATAAAAAGACTTTCTATTCTATTCTGTGCATTAAGGTGATTCCTAACATTGCGATGAAAGTGGCAAGGGGCTCCATCCAGTTGATAGATAAAGTTTGCACTGTCATGTTCAAGCTGTGGCATAAGCCACGTAGTAACATAGTAAGCATGTGTAGAAATGTTTCTCCAGTCACATTTTCTTCGGGAAAGAAGTACGGACCGTACACTTTAGAAGATGAAATGGCACAAAACACATTTGTTTTTGGTGAATCATGAATAATTTCAACGCTTTTATTAGGCTTCTCAGTCCCACAGATACAAACATTTTGTTTGCTTACTCGTCCTATAATATGGAATGTAGTTTCATCACTGAAACACACTTTGTTCAAAAAATCATCATCACTGTACAACTCTTGGAATGACTCACCAAATTCATTGCTGGACTTGTAATCATTAGGTGTTAAATGTTGTAACAACTGCACACGATAGGGATACATGTGTAAATGCTTATGCACTACGCGCCACACAGTTGTTCGAGACATTTGAAGTTCTTGACTAGCTCTTGCTGTAGTCTTTTGAGGGCTGCATTGAAAACAAGCTCAAACTCTCTTGATATCTACCTCAGACGTGGAAGGCCTACCAGACGATTTTCCCTTGCAAATGCATACTGTTGTCTTGAATTGTTGATACCAATTGCGAAAGGAGTTCTTTGATGCTGGTTCTTTATGAAATTTGGTACGAAACTCACGCTGAACACTCACAACAGACTGACTAACGTGAAATTGTAGGATGCACAATGCTTTCTCTGCACCACAGGCAGCCATCATATAACTTGTCACTCTGACACCTGGTGGAAGAACTTCAAACTACTATGAACGTACCAAACGAAACTTGAGGATGTGGTCGAAAGTATTTCAATACAATTTTAATCGTTGATAGTGTTTTAACACTCATGGAACGATTTCTTTTCGTTCAAATCATTTTGAAACAGGCTGTATATTCAGTGGAAAGTATAGTTGCACTTTAAAGGCTCAACAAAAATTATAGGACACACTGCATACAGCTCAAATGTACATGAGGTATCAACTGGTATTAACAAAATGACCTCAAGCTGCAATACTGATCAAGTGAGCTTCAAAGTTTTATTTTGAAGATGGTGCTTCCTCCACACACTTTCACCAGTGAAGAAAAGTGGTGTCTTGCCCCTGGGAAAACTAAAACTTGTAGAAATAATTTGGCAAATAAAAATTCATAATCTTTATGCATGCTTACCACGCGAAGATTATGAATAGAGGAGGAAGTTCGACAATGGCCTCAGTTCGCAGGCAGATGGGTGGAAAGACCATCACAGTGGCTCATAAGTGCTGCACGTGCATCTGAAAGGTAAACAGGCACTAACTCAGTGATAAAATCCAGCAAACTTGTGCAACACTACATGCAGAAATCTACCAGATAAAATAAAAACAAACAAATAAATTGCATTTTCATTTTACTCCCCCTTGTACTTTAATGTATATTAAACAAAACATACTAGTGAAAAATGTTTTATAAGAATATTACTCACTTGAATGTTACTGGATACTTACCCTTCAATGAAAATAAAGTACTCAAACTTGTTGTTATGTAGTGCATACCAGGAAAAGGCACTAAATTGATATATATTTCACAAATATCAACATTAAGTGATCCAGGAAATCTTGCTGCCCTGTGAAAAGACAGAAAATTAACGATGTTGAATCAACTTAAGGGAAATAAAAATAATGAACAGGCTACTTGAACATATATGACAAGAATGGAGTCAAAAGACTTGCTAAACATGTCTCTTGCATTAAAATTGGTGATTCGAATGAATTTTCATAAAGGTATATGATAGTTATTATCAATGTTAGTATTTGTATACAGTTCAACTTTTAATAAAATGTTCACTTTCTGTAATTGATGTATCCTTGTGGTTCAAATAACCTTATAAAGTGTCCAATTTTAAAAATAAAACACAGAAATAGATAAATGCTGTCCATATAAGAAAAAGGTAACTAAAAACAGTGTAATACAGTAAAACTCATACAGTATGTAACATTGTTATTCGGACACATAGAATTTCCGAGGAAAAAATGTCATATCTACTAGTAAATATAATCATTTTCATATGTACCTGTAAATTAATGTTAATGAAGGTTTCACCAACAAATGTAAATAAAAATGTATGTTCAAAGTGTATAAACAGAGCATATAATTTGTGTGAAAAGAGAAAAACACACTGTTTCATGAAACATTGCTATTCGTACAGGCAAGAGTTTCAATCTTCCTCGCATACAGCGCCACCGCTATTCGGGCGATTCTGTGCAGTTTGCAACTTTGTAACAAGTTTGAACATGCAGGTGCGCTCCCCATCAAGCAGTTGGCTCTTATAGGTTATTCGTTAAGAAAAATTGGACGAACAGTCAATAAATCACACTCCACAGTTCAGTACATAGTAATCAAACTTAGAGAGGAAGGTTCAACACAGAATGTGCCAAGAAATCCAAAAGAGAGACAGTTGAATAACCTTTATGAACGCTTTATTTTAAAAAGAGTGCAAGAAAACCCCCGACTAAGTGTTTTTCAGTTACGACCGTTAGTAGAAAATGTTGCTGGCAAGATGATGTCCTATCAAACTGGTGTGGAAGCATGGATATCATGGCAGAATACCATGAAAGAGGCCGTATGAAAATAAGGTGAATCACAGGAATAGACTTTCATTCGCAAAAGAGCACATCCACAAGGACTAGGAATTTTGGGATAGTGTCATATGGTCAGACGAGTCAGATGGGATAAATAGGGTCTGGAGAAAATAAAATAAAGACAATGATCACATTAACACAGTTCCAACAGTTAAACACGGTGGTGGGTCATTAATGATTTGGGGCTGTATGTCAACCAAAGGTGTTGGTACCATCCAGTTTATTGATGGTATCATGGATGCATATGTCTATTTGGACATATTGAAGAACAATGTAAAGCAGAGTGCCCAAAAAATGGACATGTCGCCTATCTACAGATTCCAACAAGACAATGGCAGTAAGCATAAAGCACGAGTTAACATGAATTGGCTAATATGGAATGTGCCCAAACTACTACAAACACCAGCTCGAAGTCCAAACTTAATGCCAATGAGCATTTATGGGCAATTTTGAAGAGACGAGTCCATAAAGCAGACATCAAGTCCAAACAAGAGTTGAAAACTGTTGTGCAAGCTGAGTGAAATAAAATAAGCTCTGAAACATGTCAAAAACTGGTTAATTCTATGAAGAACAGGTGTCAAGCAGTAATTAAAGCCAAAGGATACGCATCAAAGTATTAGAACTGTTCAGTCAATTTGCTCTGAATATACTTTTTTCTTTTATATTATTAAGTGTACGAACAGAAAAGTTGTACAAAAAATGGCATGTTTCTCTTTCAGTTTCATTTAATTTATTATTGTCATTGGTTATACGAATTTGGGTAAGATTTTATGTTCCAAATGAAATTAATTAATGAATTGTAAAGAAACAATTTCAAAAGTGTGTATTTCCTTTCAGGTATTAAAGCAGTTTCTTTGAAAATCCACGTGTACGAATAAGAATATTACATACTGTATGAGTGTAAAATCAGATTTGTCTTAGCTTTCTGTCTTCATATAGGAATGTTCAAAGGTACCAAGTTCAACATATGAAAGACAACAAGTATTGTTGCATTCACTCTATGGCAGGCAGTGGTAAAGTATCATATCTTAGGAAGGACAATGGTGTTTTTATATTGGACTGGGCCCAGTATTGCAACTTGTATGGTAAAAAAATATTGATGAATAATGAAAATGTGACTAACTAACTAACTCTCTAGCCTTCTTAAACCCAAAGGTTCATGGCTACAGCAACACAGGCCTTCCATCTGTCCCTATCCTGAGCAAGATCTATATACTCTTTTCCATCCCTACCAATTTCCTTTAGTTCCATCTCAACGTTATCCCTCCATCTTCATCTTGGCCTTCCTACAGGTCTCTTACCATCAGGTTTCCCAACAAGAATCCTGTAAACTCCTCTTTCCTCTCCCATTCGTGCCACATGGCTTGCCCACCTAAGTCTTCTTGATTTAATCATTCTAATAATATCTGGACATGAATACAAATTATGTAGTTCTAAATTATGTAATCTTCTCCACTCACCTGTCTCCTCATCCCTTTTAGATCCAAATATTTTCCTAAGGATCTTATTTTCAAATACTCTCAATTTATGTTCCTCTTTCAATGTTAGGGACCAAGTTTCACACCCATATAATAAAACACGCAGAATTGCTGTTTTCTACAGGTATATTTTAACTTTTAGTTTTCTAGATATTAAACGAGAGAAAAGTAACATGCATTTCCTGAATTTAGCCTGCTTTTTATTTCCTCTTTAATATAATTTTAATTTGTTAGTATTACTCTGACATGTCCTTCCCGGACGTATGAACAGTCTGCTGAAGTACATCATCCCGCCTGATAGATATGAATCTTGGAATAGAAGTTACGAGATTAATGGAAGTTCATATGATAATTTTTGTGCTGCTGTTACTATGATATTTAGTGCATTTCGTTATGATGTAAAATGTTGTTCTTAATTGCATAATCAAGATAAATATATTCTGAACCTAGATGTTAACACGTAAGTCCTGAGTTTGTTAATTTACTGCAAATCTTAATGTTTTCCCGTGCCCTGGGAGGTATCACGTGTATACCGATATACAGTCTCATGTTACTCATGCTCAATTTGTATTGAGATAAATTTATTCTTATGGATATTAATATGCTATAGTTGAACCTGGCACGACCGTGTCAATAATTTTGATACCTCCCAGGGCACGGGCAAACATTAAGATTTGCAGTAAATTAACAAACTCTAACTGTGCCTGTATAATTTTATCCTCCCATTCTTCATCCTTCTCCTTCACCTCAGGCCATGGAAAATTTCTTAGCACGTGAGATGAAACTGGATGTCTGAAGAATAACTCTGTTGGACAGCACCCGGTCATATCTGACACAGAATTATTTAGCAACCAAGCTACATCATATAGATGCTTGGACCATGTCTGATGGTCATGTTGGCAGTACACACGAAGTATACGTACTATTCCTGGTTAGATCTCCAGCATAAGAAGTTGTATCTAATGGTGGATGGAGAGCCAAAATTATTGACACGGTCGTGCCAGGTTCAACTATAGCATATTAATATCCATAAGAATAAATTTATCTCAATACAAATTGAGCATGAGTAACATGAGACTGTATATCGGTATACACGTGATACCTCCCAGGGCACGGGAAAACATTAAGATTTGCAGTAAATTAACAAACTCAGGACTTACGTGTTAACATCTAGGTTCAGAATATATTTATCTTGATTATGCAATTAAGAACAACATTTTACATCATAACGAAATGCACTAAATATCATAGTAACAGCATCAAAAAAATTATCACATGAACTTCCATTAATCTCGTAACTTCTATTCCAAGATTCATATCTATCAGGCGGGATGATGTACTTCAGCAGACTGTTCATACGTCCGGGAAGGACATGTCAATCGCCCCCTCCATTGAGAAACAAAATCGACGACGACTCGTGGAAGCACTCACAGTCTAGGAGATTTTGGATTCAACCTTCTAAAAGTATTTTCCTCATGTCTGGAGAACAATTAAAAATCTTCAGATTGTCGAAATTTACCTTGCACACTTCCTTACGAGTTTTTGTGTCCAATAACACTGCCGTGTTGAATTTCACTTGGGTAGCTATGAACGGTCCTGTCCACAAATAAAACAACTTGGAAATGGTTTGGTTAACAGCTGAACTTGGACGATGACTTCTTAGCAGCACCAGGTCATCCTCCTTCAACTGCAAAGCATGGCACTTCTGCTTCAGTTTCCGCCTCTGCACAGAATATCGTTCCCTTAACTGCACTTGAACAACCTTACTCTGCCAGTCTTTCTCACCGTCTTCTGACACAGGCCATGGAAAATCTCTTAGCACTTGTGGTGGAACTGAATGGTGGAAAAACAATTCAATGGGTGAATATCCTGTAACTTCAGAAAGAGAATTGTTAATTAACCAGGCAACTTCATAAAGATGCTTGGACCAAATCTGGTGATCGTGCTGGCAATACACGTCAAGAAAACGTAAGAATTTCTGCAACTCAACTGGATAAACTCTTTGACTCACTGGAACGTCACTGGACAGTTGAATGTCACAAACTAAGCCCTTTGCCGTGCCAGGCCTCTCTGAAAACACCTTCCTATGTGCAATAAATATCTCGAACAATTCGGCTCTTTGTTCCTTAGCCAATAATTCACTGGAGTCAATCTTCTCTCTTATATCCTCTAGCGGTGTAGCCCATTTATCGTAGCTAGCTTCAATCCTCCGGACGCTCATCTGCTTATCAACGGAATCATCATCATCTAGCTTTTGCTCAATTGGCTCTCCATCCACCATTAGATACAACTTTTTATGTTTGAGATTGATCTCTGCTTCATATTTCTGCAGGAACGAATAACCCAATAATAAGTCTGAAGGCAAATCCTTCACAACAAAAATTTCTAAAGGTATGGTGCTCTCAGCAATTTCCAGCACGATTCTGCGCTTTTCCACAACTCGAGTTCGACTTTTTCCAGCGAAATCAATAAGTCGTACCTCCGGAGTAGCTTGTAACATGGCCCCTGGCAAATTTTGCTTTATTTTCTTCCAAATCTCGAGACTCAGAACAGATATTTCAGCTGCAGTGTCCACTATACAAATGATATCAACATTTGCTACACGTGCCTAGAACTCAGGCGCTCTTCCAAAATTTTTAGACTGACTAGCCTGACACAAATTGTAAAGAAACTCACTCTCCTCATGATTAATAACAAACACCAGCTTCAGATCATTACTTACAGACTGGGAATTATTTTCTGCAGGCCCCAGTTCTATCCGAGACCGCCCGACATCAAAAGGGGACGTTTCTATACCAGGCGTGGGGTAAAATCCCACACTTGGTCGAGATTTGCTCCATTCTCCCAGCAAAAATTTCTGGTCAGCTCAACGCTCTGTTGCTGCTCGTTACTAGGGTACTACACTACAGCATCTGTTTGTAAGCCACTGCTCGCCGCTTGGAATCGTGGAGAGCTAAGACCTTCCCTCAAAGGTTCACTGTGCTCCGGTGAAGATACACGGTTCTCATTTCGTGGTCTCTCACAAGGTTCATATCTGGGAGCAGCATACTCACGTCTCTGCCTATTTTGGTTTTGTTGACGATAACGATTGCCGTTTCTATATGGGCCTGCAGGGTGATTTTCACGGTAATTATTCTGCCTCTGGACCATACGAACCCTCGGGTTTCTGTTTGCCGAGTTGCCTGGAATATCTCTGTTGTTCTGGTGAGTAGGATTCTCCTTCCTCCACGCAGTTCGCCAAGCATCCTGCTCTTCCGCTTGCTCGTATCTCTTAACAAAATCTGCAAGCAAATCAACAGTTACGGGAGCGTGGGCCATACACAATTGCTTCACTCTATAAGGCAATTGGCTGATTATGAGGTTTACCACCTCCTGCTCTGTGTAGTGGCTACTCAGGTTTCTGTAAGCAGAGTATACAGACCAAACATATTCTTCCAAACTATTGTCATTGTTTTTATTGTACCGTTTGGCCCTAACAGATGCCAACTCCCTTTCTTTTGCCTCTGAAGACGCAAAACGCCTCTTAAACGCCCTACGGAAATCTGAATATGTGTGGAAATCATTCTTATGAGAGTAGAACCAATGATAAGCCATGCCCGTTAGCAAACGAGGAATAATCTCCAGCCTGTATCTATGCGGGATCTGAAGGATCTCAAGGTTGGTATCTAATTCTTTGAGATAAATCTCAGCCGAAGTGGCTATAATATTTCCGTCGAATTTCCGCATGGAATTCAGGTCAGCCATCCGGGGAGTCATCCCACCACGCATAGCATTGGTTCGAGATTTTCTTTCTTTTCTCTTTTCCGATAAAGTCGACTCGCTGCCTGAAGAACTGGAAACGATCTCTCTGTGGCGTCTTTTTTTTTAAATGTGTACGGTTTGGTTGCTCCGAAGAGACCTCAGAACGACTAGGAGACAGTAACCTTCGAAAAGGCACGCCCAGCTGGTCCACCCATGGTAACTCTGGTTCACCGGAGAGTGGCAACTTGCTTAAAGTGGTTGAAATTTGAGCCACTTCGTCACAAAGATTACGCATGTCTGAAGAAAGCTTCCCTTGTTTGGATTCCATATCATTTTTCCACTCTTCAGCATTCTCTCTAGGACCCTCTGTGCCTTTAAGTTTTTCCGCCACAGTCTCTTCAACTCGCAAATTCAGGTTTTCTCTCAGCTGATATGCCATATTGGTCACCTGGTTGTCCAACTCTCTGGACATTTCTTCTCTGAAACCGCTCTGCGTTTCACTGATTTCCTTTCGGAACTCCTCCTTGGTCTGCTCAGCTTCTTCCCTCAACAGAACAACTGTTTCATCGAGTTTAGATTCCAGCTGCTGAGAATTTGACTGACATGCTTGACGTAAGCTCATCATCTCAATTTCAAGGCTTTCCTTCAATTTCTGCTGTCCCTCAGACATTTGCAGAGTCAGTTGTTCGATCCTCCGTCCTATCTCTGAATTGGACGCAGCGAGTTGTGAACAACTATGGGCCAGTTTCTCCTCCATCCTTGCTTCTAGCCGGCACTCAAGAGTTCTACTACTTTCTTCTAGTCTTAGTTGTAAACTGTGCTCCAAGATATTCATATTTTCCTGAAGTTTATCCTCTAACCTCCTAGAGTTCTCATGTAACTTAGCCTCCAAGCTATCAGAATGTTCCCGCATTCTAGATTCTAGATTACTAGTATTTTCAGCCATTTTAGCTTCCAGATTGCTGGAATTTGCCTCCAGCATTCGCTGCAATGATGCGAGCAAATCAGTAGTAACAGGAACAACAGGAACTGCAAGTTTTTCATTGCATGCGAGACATGTTAATTCACAAGGAGAATTACTTTCCTTTGGTGACTTTAGCTTTGCACAATTTAAATGAAAAGTATTGTGACACTCAGTGCAAACAAACGTATCATCAAGCCTTGATGTAGTCTCACAGCAAAACACATGAACTGTGCTTTCGTCAACATTTAACGCTTTGCTTCCACTTCTTAATATTTTCTTTTCCATTGTTGTGCATCAAAAGTTCTGAGTCAACTGCAAATCTAAAACACGTTACCAAAGATTAACGTAACTAATGCACAATGTGTTCGCGGCCCCACATTCTGTGCGCCAAATTATTGACACGGTCGTGCCAGGTTCAACTATAGCATATTAATATCCATAAGAATAAATTTATCTCAATACAAATTGAGCATGAGTAACATGAGACTGTATATCGGTATACACGTGATACCTCCCAGGGCACGGGAAAACATTAAGATTTGCAGTAAATTAACAAACTCAGGACTTACGTGTTAACATCTAGGTTCAGAATATATTTATCTTGATTATGCAATTAAGAACAACATTTTACATCATAACGAAATGCACTAAATATCATAGTAACAGCAGCACAAAAATTATCACATGAACTTCCATTAATCTCGTAACTTCTATTCCAAGATTCATATCTATCAGGCGGGATGATGTACTTCAGCAGACTGTTCATACGTCCGGGAAGGACATGTCAACTCCTAAGTACTTGAATTTGGAAACTGTTTCAAACGAGTTATCAATAATTATATATTGATTATTACCTAACACTTGGTTTCAGCCTGTAAGCATATATTTACATATATTTAGTTTTCTCTTTGCTAACTTCCAAACCATTATTCTTAATTGTGTTTATATCATCCTCTAATAAGTCTACATCATCTGCATATGCTAACAACTGAGTCACACCATTTAATTTTAGTCCTTCCTTAGTTTCTTTTACCTTCCTAACAGCATATTCTAAGGCAAAATTAAAGAGCAATGGAGATAATGCATCTCCTTGTTATAAACCATCATGAATTGTAAATTTGTCAGACATAATAATACCCACACGAATTTTACTTTCTGTTTCATTGGTGTATACTTTTATCATATTAACAAGCTTCTTAGGTATTCCAATCTCGACTAATATATTATATAATTTCTCTCTCTTGAATGAATCATATGCTTTTTTGAAGTCAATTAATAGCTGATGGACACTTTGATTATATTCCAACTTTTTTTTTCAAGTGTCTGTCTGATGTGAAAAATTTGATCTGTAGTTGATCTGTTACATTTAAATCCACATTGATAATCACCTATAATTTCATTAGCATATGGGTTTAGTCTTGTTAAAATAATGTTACATAATATTTTATATGTTGTTGAGAGTAGAGAAATTCCACGGTAATTATTGCAGTTCATTTTATCACCTTTTTAAACACAGGAACAATAATGGATTATTTCCATAATTGTTGACCAGAGCTGCAAGGTAAGGTCATCAAACTCCATCATGACAATGCCAAGCCTCACACAGCCATGATGCCACAGCAAACAATCATGAAAATGGGATGGGAAGTCGTCCCTCAGCCTCCATATAGTCTTGAATTGGCTCCTTCGGATTTCTTCCTGTTTGGTCGTCTGAAGGCCCACCTGCGGGGAAAAATATTTGACAGTGACAAGGACCTCATTTCTTGCGTGAAACAATGGTGTAAAAGTCAGCCACCTGAATTTTACCAAAGTGCGTTCAAGGCATGGGAAGAACGTTGGACGAAATGTGTCACAGCAGATGAAGGCTACATTGAGTGACATGGTCTTCTAGCCAAAGGATCAAAGTATGTTCACCTAAAATTTCATCATCATATTGCAAATAATAAAAATATTATAACCATCTGTGCAAAACTTATTGAACGCCCATTGTACTTCCTTGGATTAGTTATTATCTTAATTGTATCTGAGAATTGATTGTTTAAATAAGTGTGCCTTATTTCCACACCACATCCAAATCAATCCATGGTATAAAGTATACTGAACTTCAGATATCTACAAACAGATCGACTGATAGCTGTGCAACAATTGGATCCAGAAGAGTGTAGACATACGGGAATATTGAAGTTTTTTCTTATTTTTAAAATACAACTTCTTATGTAATTTTTCACAAGCATAGCCAGCTGGTTAACATTTTTTTTGGTGGAGGCCCTTCACAGCTTCCTTTTGGTGGGGGCCCTGGGGCAATTGCCCCAGTTGCCCATAGGTTAATCCGGCCCTGGAATTTGCTCAAGATAAGGACAGATGGAAGGCCTGTGTTGCTGCAGCCATGAACCTTCGGGTTTAAGAAGGCTAGAGAGTTAGTTAGTTAGTTATTTTTATCCTTGACTTTGTGGTTCATTATTTTCTCCCTTATGTTCTATGTGTTTGATTCTTTCCTAAATGTTGATGTTATAGCTCTTTTCATTACTAATAGATGATGGTCACTTCCCATTTCAAAACCTCTATACACTCTAGCATCGAGAACATTCCTAAATTCTGTTTTCTGCACTAAGCTGTAATCAATGATGGACTTCTCCATGCAACTGGGTTCCTCTCTTGTGTACTTATGAATGCCTTTATGTTGAAATTTGGTGTTGACTATTATTAACTCATTGCTGACACACAGATCAATTATTCTTCTTCCATTGTCATTTTGATGTGTCTAGTCATATTTACCCATCACTTCTTCAATACCCTTTACTTCTTTACCAACTCTTCCATTTAAGTCTCCTAGTACATATATTTTTCGTTCACTGTCGTCTATTACTTTCTGTAGTTCTTCATAAAAAGCAACCTTTTTTTCCGCTGTCTCGTCATTTGGTCCATATGCAGCAATATAGGCATGGGCGTATTTCAGGGGGGTTTCAATGGGTCCAACCCCCCCCCCCCTTTGGTTCAGTAAAATTGCCAGATCACCCGTTCTATCCGCTATGAACAGAGACTTGTTCGTAAAAATTTCTTCAGACTTATTTTGTTATAAATTATAAGCGTATAGAACGGGACACAAATGGGAAAGATATTAATTTCACACACCAGATTGGATTGCAAACCAAATGTCTGCAACTTTCTTTTCGATTTGTCCCTATTGGAGATTGTAACTGCATGTGGGTTAGCTTCAGTTACCGTTACTTCTACTCTCTCTTGGTTGGGTGGGTGTGGATTTAGAAAAAAATGGTTGGCGAAGGTATGATGGTGTTGATGTAATGAGTGGTAGCATTAAGGGGGTGAGACAGATAATTTCACAGAAGTGTACATTGTTCAGCACATATTTTAACCTTGGCTGTTGGCCATTTCTGTGGAATTTCTGTGATATTGAGACTGTCAAATCAGTTATAATTTTTCCCCCTCGAGTCTTCTCAAAGGAGCTGCTCCCCATGGTGAAGTAGTTAGCACATCAAGCTATGATGCCTGGGTTTGAAACCTGGCCTAGGCATCAGCGTTTGTGGGTGTCCATTCTTCAATTTCATCATGTCATCACTCATCCCAATCTTTGCAAATTAGCCAAAAGTGGCACAAGAAGCGAAGCAAAATAAAGGAAACCAATCAATCAATTTTCTCAAAGGAATTTGGTCTTAAAAAATGCAGTGCAAGATAGCCAGGGAAATACTGTAACGTTCTCAAGTTCTTTGACACAAGATGGACAGAAAAGTATGAATACTAAGTAAGGTGACCTGTGAAATTGTATACACTAATAGTATAAACTTTACTGATGTCCATTTTTGGACCATTTTGTAGTAGAAATGAACCCAACTTTATCTGAACACAGTGAACACATTGAAAATTGCAACAACTTATTCAAATATGACATGCCTATTCCTCATTCATTGCAACAGTGTCAAAATGATGGATGGCCTGGTTGATATTTTTTACATTTTCAAATCTGAATGAAAAATTTGGCAAACAGAAATTAGAAAGGTATGTCCAGGGTCTGCATTGTAGGCAGTACAAAATTGTGACAAGCTCTTGTACTCAAATATGCACAAATTGTTGGTGATTTTGGCAACACTGCCAGTTTCATCTTCAACATCCAATAATGTCCTCACAATTCAACGGGAGATTTTTGACTAATGGACCCTGCACTGTTTAGTGTACATACATACGAATATTAAAATAACACCGATGATGTTATTTTCAATTTTGTAGCAAGGAGGAAAAGAGTAATTCCAATACTGTATTTTAAAGTGAAGCTGGGATTAGCATTTTCAGTTCATTTTATGTAGAGAAGTTAGAAGTTCCTAGATATACTTAATTTAATAAATTTGTGGCCTTTCATGTGGTGGCAGATTGGATTTTGATAAGCCTGATCATACCTAGGGGTGGTATACATCCAGGATTTCAATCCCGGAATGGTATTTCCTGAACTTTTTGATATTTAAATGCGTGGATGTAATTATAAAATCCTCATTTTACAAAACAATCTAACTCTACATTTAACCACTCCCTCTCCATAATACAAGAGTTAACGAGGTACAGATGGTACTGCAAACATCTTTGACTTCACGATGGCACCGCCGTCTGCTAGCAGTGCTGAATTTCAGTTACGATTCTCTTCTATTATATAGTAACCTGCTTACTACAAAGAGTCAGTGCCTATCTGTTCAGTCCGCAGTTTTCAAATAAAGTTCCCACAAAATGTGGGATGTAAATGACAATTATGTTGTACATACATACAACTTAACCCTAATTGTACCAAAAGTTGAGTCCCCCCCCCCCTTACATGAACTATATGTATGCCCATGAATATAGGTAATAGTCTGATAGTCTGTACTATTGGTATCTACAGTTAGTTGTATTAGTCTCTCGTTTATATACTGCCAGTCTTTTATATGATATCAATATCTTTCTGGTATGATTATGCCTACTCCTGCTTTAGCTCGTTGGTTCATGTCCACTCCTGAGTAGAATAAAAGATATCTATTCCCACTTTCTGGTTCCATTATCTGTTTGCATCCTCTCCCCTTCTTTTTAGCTTCGGTTACTGCTAGTATATGTACTAGGGATGTTCAATATATAAGTTTCCCTGTGCTATAAAATATTATATAAAGCAATGCCATTAAAAAGAACAACCCATCTCATCATTCATGAGAAATTGCAATACCGCAAAGTGTGTGCACGTTGGGTTCCTCATCAACTGAGTCGCGATAATCGACTGATGAGAATGGGATGCAGCCTTGAAGGTTTAATGCAAAACCAGCAAGATGGCAATCAGGGCCGTAGCCAGGCAGGGGCCGGGGGGGCTGAGCCCCCCTCGAACTACTCAGCCCCCTTGACATTAGGTAAAGCTATTCTGTGCAGTGAAAAGTGAAAATGTAGACAGCAGATATCATTTCCCTCACAACTTTGATGAAAGGGAGCATGAACAGCAGCTATTACATTTGTTCATCCTATTTATAAGAAGAAGTCTTAAGTAGCGGCAAGTATTTAGGAGATTTCTCTTCTCTAGACTTCAGAAAGTTTCTTCACAGGGGAGCTTCTTTATCTGTACCTTCGTTGCCCCTGTTGCAATCTTTCATTTATACAGAAATCTGTGACTTTGATGTCATAATGCAAATTCCCTCCACATCTGCGTCAAAGGTCAACAGATCCCAAGTTTTGCGAACGAAGGGGAGTTTTATTGTTTCGGCCGGGGAGTGGAATGTACAGTAGACCCTATGATTGAATATTGTCTATCTTTTTCTGTGTAATATAAATATCTGTATCATCAAACGTATGGAATGTTTAGTAAGGGATGTGTAGTAAGGGATGATTTCAGTAGCAGCCAATTAACACCTCAAGTGATATTTTAAATGATATAGAAAAATGTAGTATTTGTGTGATAGTTCTAAACGTTATGTAACTTAATGACTCTCTCCTCCCCACACACACACACCTAATTTACCTTCATTCAACATTGTTAAACTTTTGAAAAATGGACTTGATTTACAAAGCCCCCCTTGATAACCCATGAGCCCCCCCTTCCCCCCTGGAGATCAATTCTGGCTACGGGCCTGATGGCAATGCATTCTTCTTGACGATAATGCTCGCCCCTACTCAGCAGTGCAAACACAACACAAAATTGAAGAATTGGGGTGGGAACAGCTGTCCCACCCTCCATACAGCCCCAATTTAGCGCCAAGTGATTTCCATCTTTTTCCGGTGTTAAAGTCTGAATTGCAAGGTTACCATTTCGAAACAGATGAAGAAGTGAAGCGCAATGTGAGAATAGTGCTCAATAGCCAGAGCCCTAATTTTCTTGCAAAGTGAACGGACAAATTGGTGCAACAGTGGGACAAATGCCTGAATCTCTATGGGGATTATGTGGACAAGTGAGGAAGGATCCTCCTACACATGTATGTATAGTTTTCTAATGTTTCTTAAAAATATTTTTTTTTACAGCATACGGAAACTTATATATTGAACGACCCATGTAGTTTTGCTTTGTTTATTTCTCTCATAAGTTCTATTTCTTTTCCATGCACACCACACACATTCAAAGTTCCAATTTTCAAAATCCTGTTTCCTGGTCAAAAGTAGTCATCCACCTGGCATCCTTCTGTTTGCTTATAACAAGATATTCTCGGACTAATGGGTTGTCAGCCCCCTGAGTCCAAAGCCATTGGAGATGCCTCCCCTCTTAGCCCTTGGCCTGCTAGTTTCTATGTCAGGGTGTACTCCCTTAGCCTTTGAGGATCCATCCTCAACACGAGGCAGTGGGTTCCCTCTTTATTTAAAACCCCAAGAGGGAGGGTTGCCTCTTCTGCCATTTGCACCGTACCGAAGGACTCCTTTTCCACTACATCTGCCATTGAGGACTTGACCGTAACACTGGCAAGGGGCCCTTACATGGTACTATCAGCCGGAGCCAGCTGAACAACAGTTTTTTAAAGAGGTGTTACTCCTCTGGTTCATCCGCCTCTTCTGCCATTGAGATGACCATCCTTCTTCTTCCGCCATTGGAGCCGTTGACCAGTAGGTTGCTTCTTAGTCTCGCTCTTCCTCACTAGCCTGCCCAGCATGGGAGACCCTACCAGTAGCTATGCTACTGGTGATATAGCCTTGTGAATCATCAGAGCACGCAAGCCCCACCACCAACTACAAGGTCACGCAACCGCAACCACTAGGTGGGGCAACAAGAGGTTTGAAACAAGGATGAATACTAGGTCCCCTCCATTTCATCATATTGATGGATGAAGTCATAAAATAATGTAACAAAAAAGTCAAAAAGTTACAGCTAGGATCAGTGGATAGGATAGTACACCCGTACACCCGGCGTTCCCAGATTTAAAATTTCAAAAATGCGTAAATGCTGTGAATATAAAGTAAAACTTGACGAATTCCATATATGTTTGACCTTCATGGCATTATAATAGCTATTTTTCGCGATCCGCTTTGAACGCTCCACTCCCACCAATCGTTCTAGCATCTTTTTTCAATGCCTTTCCTGGCCGGACGCTGATCAGGTTTGGCGTAAAAGACTCTATATTCCTTGCTGCCTTTCTGGAGGGAAAGCTTTGATGTCTACAGCACGTGCGTAAATGCTCTCTCGTACGCCAGCATACGGAGCAGAGGTCTACCCGGCTACCGTGATTGGTTCATGTGACCCATCCTGCCTTCTGAAGGACGACAGCGGTAGAATTCCTACCTGGTTCTTCGTGCTCATGCAACTCGTGCTATGTGATGCTACAATACGCAATATTGACTGACGTAACTTTACGAATCTCAAATATACAATTTCTTAATGATCACTGCATTGTATAATTTATCGCAATGTGCAGCGATGTGCATTAGAAACTAAAAGATCAACACAGTTTTTGTCAAATAAGTTGGTGAAGTCCTCATGGTAGAAATTCAGCCTGTGGCTGCTCTACCACTTAACCATCAAAACTATTATTTTTTTGTTATTATCTAACTGCTTAATATTGTGTCAATGGAAATATTTACCATTCATTTGGAAACTCTTATGATCGAATTGTCTCTGGACAAAATTATTTTAAAATGTTTATCAGCATTCTCAAGATGTAATAAACAGTGGTCTGAATTACTAATCAGCACTGTTACGTCAGTAGAGTGTACGATATTTGGATCATCCACCCACCTCCGTGTCAGAGTGCTCTTCACAGTGCGCCAAGACGACAGAGGTCCCTGGTTTGAATCCCGGCGTGAGCACGGGTGTTCTTTGTCAGTGTACCTTCATCAATATCATCACTCATATTCATATTCGCAATTAACCAAAACTGGTAGAAAAGCGAAGTAAAATAAACCAAATCAATCAGTAGTTGGATCATCCACAACAATGACGTCTACTGTTGTGCAGAGGCGCTTGTGATTCAGGTAGGTTTTTAATGACTTGCGTCATGCAGAAAGATATAAAAAATGTATAAAACACCAGAGTTCAAAACATTTGTGGCATAGTGAGGCATCTAATTTTCTAGCTAAAACATGCATGGATGATGTTTTATTGAAAACCCAGCTGACTTCAGGCAAATAAACAATACCTGTGGCGACTAATTCCATAAGTAAATTATTAAGCAAAAAAGGGCCGACCCTTCCTCCGGACTTGGCGTTCCCACCCGAAATGGCCATGCTACGCCACTGGCTAGGATATAAAAACATGAGGCCAGTACAACTGTCACATTTTGCATATGCAGACGATATCCTAATTTTAGGAAGCTCTGAGAAAAATCTACAATATAAGATGAAAATTTGCAATAAACAACTCCTAAAATATGGGATGAGAATAAATAATAATGAAACGAAGACCACGATAATAGCAAGAGAAGAGGTAGAGCATAAAATATACCTTGAAAATCAAGAATTAGAACAGGTTAATAGCTTCAAATAACAAAGTCAACAAAACTAGCAGTGTATAAAACCATATACATACCCACGATTCTGCACAGCTGCGAGTCCTGGACATTGACTTCAAAACACCAAAGTAAACTGCAGACAATGGAAATGAGATTCTTGCATAGGATAGAAGGAAAAACAAGAAGAGATCGAGTGAGAAATCAAATCATAAGAAATTGTTTGAGAGTTTCTCCCTTACTAGAGAAAGTAGAACAGAGCCAACTAAGATGGTTTGGTCACGTGAAGTGAATGGTTGGAATGCACGTATCCAAAGTGTTCTACGAAGTGAAAATGCAGGGGACAAGAGGAAGAGGAAGACCTAGAAAAGTGTGGGAAGACGATGTAAAGGAAGCTCTGGAAATAAGGGGCAGCGACTGGAAAGAAGTGCAAGATCTAGTGCAAGACAGGGACAGATGGCAATCCTTCTACACCACAAGGTAGAAGAGGACAGATAAGTAAAGTAAAGTATCTATTTCTTTTTATTCAATTTTTGCTAAGATTACTTCTTCATTTTAAAGTTCACAACACATTTTCCTTTCCTTTATTTAAAATTCCAATTTATTTTCTCTTGCAAATATAAATAATTCACTTTATTTTTAGGTTAGGTTTTGATAAAATTATTAACCATAAAATAAAGGGTTCTCTTTGTTTGTTAGTTTTAAGTCCCTTTATGCACATATAGGCTAATCTGGACTGGACTTACAGTTTAAAGTGGGATCAAAGCCACACTGAGCCTCCACTGGGTATCGAACCCCAGACTCCTTGATTACAAGGCGATGATGTTTCAATTCAGATTTTTATTTTTTCAAAAGTCAAGAAAAGTTTTTCTGTTACTTGTGAAATTAGGGCATGCAAAGAATAAATATAAATGAGTCTCATCTCGTAATTCTGCTCTGAATTGACATTGACTTCAGTTAACTATTTTTATGTTTAAAATGTGGTAATTACTTTGTGTATAAATATCTAGTTCTTTATTAAATTACTAATACTAGCCTGGGTAAATTATATTTAAAATGAGGTGGCTTATTTTCTCCTACTTTAGCATAACAACAATATAGATTTCCATTTTTATTGTTACTGTGTGTGTACAACACCCATTCCCTTAAATATTGATTGTTTGGTTCAACAATAAACTTGGACATTATTTATTGCTAGGATATCTAACTAGTAATTTGTATCTCCAAATGTGTGAGTTTGTTACAAAAGAAGAAGTAGTATATAGGAATCAAGACAATAAGAAATATATAGGTTAAAACCTAAATCTTAATTTCTGGCTACCTGGTTATAGTATAATAGAACTTCTTTAATAACGTTATCTCTAGTATTTATAAAATATTTATTTTACATGAATTTTTAAAATCACTTACATTCTTATGTATTGGATGAAACATGTTCTTGATGTGTGAGATGAATACATATGCATACACAACATTAGCAGGACAGGACCTACAGTTTGAAGTGGGATATAAAGCAACGAAATGTGCCCTACTTGAATCTGAACCCAGAATCCCATGATTACAATGTCCTAGCATTAACTAGGCTGTCTGCAATTCCTTTAAAATTAAATCCCCTGACATTTCCATTCCAAGAACCAAATTTTTCAGGTGGAAACACGAAATGTGAAATAACACATTGTTATATTCATTTTTCATGTTTTTGAAAGGTGTGAGGTGCATATTCCCAACATATTTTGTCACGAAATGATGCGAAATACACTCATAAATACAAAATTTAGAGTTTATTTAGAGACGTGACATATTTTGAAGTCTGAATTATCCTGTGTGGATTATGCAAATCACGGAAAATTGATTAATTCTGCTGTAAATATTTGAGATGAAAAATGGACTCCTTTCCACATGATACTCTGATAACTACACTACCATGCTATTAGAAAGGAAATGTTTATTTTGTGTAGTAAGTGTAGTTTTTTAAATTAAATTTAGGGTTACGATCAGTGATTTAACCACACCTCCCTAACACCCTCCCAAATTTTGGTGAACACCCTCCCAAATTTTGGTGAACACCCCCCAAGCAGAAAAGTGGAACACCCCCCCCCCCCTGCAATACTTCATCATTAACTGCAAGGAATCATTTGTAGCTGAAGAAGCATAGTCCATTGGACCTTTCGATCAACTAAAACCAAAGTGTCAAGGAAGAAGGGTGGAATGTGCAGCATGGCGATTTCCTGGAAACAGCAGCTCCCTTGACAAGGCTTCGGTCAGCTCTAGGGAAGGGACACTGCCATCTGGAAAATGTCAAACTGACCTCTCGCCCTCCTTCCAGGGAGCACATTCCGTGCACAGTGTTCACAGTTCAGCATTTGAATACCTTATATATTTCTTAAATACGTTACAGATTTGTAAATTCAATTATTCAACCCCTGAGTCAATGAAATTTACATTTTGTTGCATTTTCCTTTCGATTCTTTCATGTGAAAAATGTACGATAAAAGTAAGGGAAGAAATTCAAAGATACAGGTTTGACTCCTTGTAGTGAATTCTGTTACTATGGTTAGCAGCACTATTTTCTGTAACTTGGCGAGATGAATGATTTTGGAGTGGTAGAGAAAAGAACAGTCAAATGCCTTAGGTCAGTCTCAGTGTAGCATCTCCGTTCGCGTGTTGTCTTTCTGTTTAGTGTATAACAATGTCTGAAACTTTACTGCAAAACTGTCTGAAGGAGATAGAGAAAATGAAAAACGAGACGGAAAGAAACCGAAAGTGGTGAGTAGAAAATCAGTGACACTATATGTAGGTATAATTTCTTCCAACCGATATTCATAAAGTACCAATATAAAATTTACTGGCCGAGTATTCGATATAAAATGGCAAGTATTTCATGAAGAACCTAAGTGATTCATTCACATCTATAGTTGATGACCATTTTTGTGGCTCCAAGAGTTCTTACCTTTGTAAAAGAAATTATATACTATTAGAAAGAGAGTTGTAAAAGGGGGAGGGTCCACGTGGGGTGCTTGCCTGAGTGCTAAGTACAAATTGGGTGCCGAACAAGGAAAACAGATAAAAATAGAAAAGCATTAACGTCGTGGTGCCCTGTGAAATTACTAGCACCCTATGAAATTAAAGCAGTTTGCAAAGATATAGCTTTAGTCAGTTCCCTGACATAATGACATGTTTAATTTTATTCAACTTTTCAGAGGAAGCAAAGGAAGTGTAAGCAGGCCCGTAGCTAGAGGGGGAGCAGGGTACAACTGCCCCCCTGAGAGCCTGCTTTGCCCCCCTGTGAAAAATACAGAACACCTGAAATTCTCACTAATTTTTGCAATTACTCTAGCAACATAACAAAGACACTTATTGATTTTGTGATTTATGAAGGTGTGTGGGATTCAGTATAATGTCGTATCAGAATTGGGGGGTGGGGGAAATTCCCTTTCTAGCAGCATAGTGATAGTGATTCATGTGGTAGAGAGAGGGAGTGGATATTTGATTTTTGTTACTTAGCGTTGCTTTTCTGCCACTTATAGCTAATCGCAACAATGAATGATGATGTGAAATTGATGAAGAGACACTCATAAGCAGTGCCGCAACCACAGGGCGGCAGGGGGCATTGTCCCCCCCACCCTCCTGACCTTGGATGGAAGTCCATTCTAGGGGGAAAAAAATACATCTTCCCTTCACCCCCCCCCCCCCCCCAATCGCTGCTCCATCCTGTCCGTACCCTTCCAGAGACAGCATGCTTCACCACTGGTAATATGGTAGAACATTTATAATATAACGATAATATGACAGAAATTTGCAAGAATACATGCTACAATTATTTCTACTTTGAACATGATTCTCTATTTCAGGTGAGGACCATCCAGTATTCAAGCCATGAGTTGTCTGTTTGCAGACAGAGTATTTTCAGTTTTCAAGTTTGACTGATCTTATGTTTATTACGCATTTGCCTTACTAATATTATTTTAAGAAAGGTTCGCTTTTGTGTTTAGTCTAGAAAGGGATGATGCAGTGAATGTGATAGGTCATAACAAAGAAAAATATATCAGTTAAACTTGCATTTCGATATGAAACTTTGTTTTCAAAGTAAAGAAAGTATAAGAAATGTAAAATGTTGTTGAATGTGATCTCCTCATATAATATTAATTAGGTGATAAGTAAGGAAAAATGATAAAACCAGTTATATGTAGACAGTGTAGCAAGCCAATAAATTAAATGTACAGTGCAAAATTTCAACATTCATACTACCAAAAAACTTGGTGTCTAAGAAGCTGTAAATTTTACTTTTCATTTTCATATCTTGTTAAGCATAAATATGATCTAAAGATTAATGGGAACTAAATATTTACTCTTACAAAAATTAAACTGCTTTGTATAGTAACAAGAACATTATTGAATTTATATGCCACAGGTAAAAGTCATACACATTGGAACATGCCATGTAGTTATATGTAAAGAAAGGGGTGCAGGGGTAGGGCACCACACATTCAGTCTTGACCAATTGTGAAGGTAACGTGATCAGCACCATGCTCCAGCCATCTTTCAATACAATCACTACATGTAACTGTGAGGCAATAGCAAGCACTTGATAATTTAATCTGTCTATTTATCTTAGATGAGTTTCCATGCAGTCAAATGAACAGCACACTCAACCTTTGGTGCAAGGTTTAATTCCTGGTGAGAATCTAAAAAGTTTTGATTTTAAGCCAACATTAAGGGGAGCTCATTGAAATGGATTGTAGCACACACTGGTTCAGATGTCTGGGAAAGAAACTCAACATGTTGGTCCTGAGTTACCCAATAAAAAGTCACTTAGCTGGTCTCAGTCAGTTTAGATACTGTAGTTTCTCAAATTCCAATTCCTTGTCAAACTCAGCATTGGCAGAGCCACAGAAACACAACCGATGATAAGGTCATACAAATATAAATACCACAAATGAAATAGTGAATCTAACAGCTTCAGAGATTGGCTTAGGGAGATATCTTGATATTACACTGTTGTAATACTTCATCAGTTTGGTTCTCTTCTGTGATTCCTAGAAATATAATAAGTGGAAAATATTATACGAGGGCATTCAAGTCAAACTGGGACTTTAGTAAGTGGCTAGTGTGTCATATTACTGATAGGTGGTGCACATGTCGGGGGGCCAGTCCTTAGATTGTTAATTAAGATGGCAGACAACAATGTTAGTGCATACATGGAATGGTGTGAGGTGATTAAGTTTATTGTGAACAAAGATGTAAAATCTGCAGAAATCAACAGAAGACTGCAAACTCAGTATGGTGATGAGATGCTCAGCTGCAGTCTGTAAACGATTCAAGGATGGGTGTACGTTCGTTAGTGACGATCCCCGTCATGGTGGTTCTCAGCCCACAGCTCTCCTTGGATGGTTCAGGCATACTGACAAACCTTTCTATGCCAAAGCTTTCCAGGCATTAGTTAAATGCTGGGATAAGTATAAACGAAGCAGTGGAGTATGTCGAAATATAAATGCAGTTTACACTCCTTTAAATTAGTTCTTTTATTTAATAAAGTCAAAAGTCCCAGTTTGACTTGAACAACCTTCGTATTTTCGGCTGTACTTTATGAGTATTGTGAAGCAATATACACAGAAGAGTGCCACTCCATTCCAGGTTCTAAGAGGAGGGTACTTAACAGATGATTAGGATACAGATGTCTGAAACAAGAAGGATAGGTCCTTCGTGTGCCATTCTACATTCAACGAAGGATGTGTACAAAAGATAAGTAATTATGTTTTCTTTAATATTTTATATTTACTTTAATCCATTTTTGTTGTTGTTATTTTAGGATGTCTGTCTGAAAAAAAGACAGGATGTTTACCTGCGAGCTGTTAATGTCTCGGAACATCCAGTGCTCACCTTCAGAGCGGGTCCTGCTCCAGGGATTGGTGGGTAGGGAGAGAGTGGCCGATCTCCAGATGAACACTAGAAGGGATTCTGGGGGTTGGCAGTGTTGCAGGATTGTGCATTTTGTCTTTATTTCAGGTAGACATATTAGTATCTTTGGGTTCGTTCTGTTTACTACAAGGTTTCTTATCTTTTTCAGGATAAATTCTATCGCAGGATGTACCAGGAGAATTGTGGTGAGTTTTCAATAATATTCCATTCTCCTTTCTTGTTATTTTAGGATGTCTGTCTGAAAAAAAGACAGAGTGTTTACCTGCGAGCTGTTAATGTCTCGGAACATCCAGTGCTCACCTTCAGAGCGGGTCCTACTCCAGGGATTGGTGGGTAGGGAGAGAGTAGCCGATCTCCAGGTGAACACTAGAAGAGATTCTGGAAGTTGGCAGTGTTGCAGGATTGTGCATTTTGTCTTTATTTCAGGTAGACATATTAGTATCTTTGGGTTTGTTCTGTTTACTACAAGTTTTCTTATCTTTTTCAGGTTAAATTCTATCGCAGGATGTACCAGGAGAATTGTGGTGAGTTTTCAATAATATTCCATTCTCTTTTCTTGTTATTTTAGGATGTCTGTTTGAAAAAGAGACAGTGTGTTTACCTGCGAGCTGTTAACGTCTCGGAACATCCAGTGCTCACCTTCAGAGCGGGTCCTACTCCAGGGATTGGTGGGTAGGGAGAGAGTGGCCGATCTCCAGATGAACACTAGAAGGGATTCTGGAGGTTGGCAGTCTTGCAGGATTGTGCATTTTGTCTTTATTTCAGGTAGACATATTAGTATCTTTCAGTTTATTCTGTTTATTACAAGTATTTCTCTTTATAGGTCAATTCATATCCACAGGATTCAGTGCCCTGAAGAAGATTACAGGTTGGTAAGAAATTATAAGGTGTTATGTACATAGACATAGATTGTTTTGTAGCAGGTTAAGTATATATTTTAAGGAACCTTACACTATCTGCAAACAGACAACTCACAACCACCCTATTCTGAAAATGGAATTCAGGTAAATAAGATAGTCTTAGTTTTTCTTTAGTGTCAGTTGCATAATTAAATATTCATGTAAGCTAGTGTTAAATTTATAAATATTATAATATATTTGTGCTTACTTTTTGTGTTAAGATCAAATTTTATGGTTGTGTTCTAATGTTTTTGTTTCCAATACAGGATCTTTGAATTTTGGGGCAAATGAAAAATTGGCAATGGCAGAATCATACAATCATATTTTCATGGTTAATTGTAACGTTTTTAAGTTAAGTAGATTTCTAATTAACATTTTTACATTTTCAAAATCTGTTTTTAATCAAACTTTTAATTATATGTCTTTTTTTATAATTTTGACATTTTCAATGAATTGATTTTTGTGATGCTTGCTTTTTTTAAAAGCAATGAAATCATAATTTTTAACCACACCAGATGGTACTTGCAAGAAATATAAAAAAAATAAGTAGTCAAAAAGTGGTATTTTTTTTTATCATGGATTGACAAATTACACTTGAGGTCTGCCTTATCATATTTCAATTCTAATCCAAATAGCATTACAAATTAAAATTAAATTCTACACAGAAACTTGGGTAACTCTACAACTTTTGAAGTTGTTGAGATGTTATCAGCACTTGCAAGTACCATCTGACAGTCCTAAGTCTGTTGAAGTGGGAAGGGAGATTATGATTTCAAATTCTTTACATCTGCCAAAACAGACAGACTTCCGTTCACTTTCTGGCTTGTCAATTGAGAACCTAGCACGTGAGGAAGGTACTCCTGTATCCATGGATGTGTTCTCAGAGTACAATGGAATACCAAAGTGAGGTGCCGATGGGGCTAGGGACAGCCCCTTAAGTATGGAGGGAAAAAAGGAGATACATGATGATATTTGTTGGCAAGTACATTATCAACATAGATTCTCAATAACAAAATTTCTTGTTTAGAATCATTCATGCAGTTCAAAAGTTATGGTCAATTGGTTATAAAAAATATCAAACAACAAAAATGTATTAGTGATAACAATTTGGAAGAGTGCTGTCTGTGAAATTTCTGGAAAAGAAAGTAAAATAAATCACTAATAAATTTGATCACCCATGCTGGTTGATACTTTTCCAGAGTCCAGATTTCTCATATGTAGAGCAACATTTTCATTGAGTGATTGAGTGTAAATTATCCTGTAAATGATGCAAAGTTCAAAATTATCATGCATTTCTCACCAATATATGAGGGGCAGTAAAAGGAAAACCATACACCCGCTACGAAGTGACAATGGAGTTTGTTTTATTCAAAAGTAAGTGCCACAAGTGTTAGACATTTATCCCAATGGGAGACAAGACAAAGAGAAAACTAAATATATGCTTACAGGCCGAAACCAAGTGTTAGGTAATAATCAAAATCTAATTATTGATAACAACTCGTTTGAACCAGTTTCCAAATTCAAATACTTAGGAGTAATATTAACAAATGAAAATTATATTAAAGAGGAAATAAAAAGTAGGCTTAATTCTGGAAATGCATGTTACTTCTCTCTTCATAAACTTTTGTCTTCTCATTTAATATCTAAGAAACTAAAAGTTAAAATATACAAAACCGTAATTTTGCCTGTAGTATTATATGGATGTGAAACTTGGTCCCTTACATTGAAAGAGGAACATAAATTGAGAGTATTTGAAAATAAGATCCTTAGGAAAATCTTTGGAGCTAAAAGGGATGAGGAGACAGGTGAGTGGAGAAGGTTACATAATTTAGAACTACATAATATGTATTCATGTCCAGATAGTATTAGAATAATTAAATCAAGAAGACTTAGGTGGGCAGGCCATGTGGCACGAATGGGAGAGGAAAGAGAAGTTTACAGGATTCTTGTTGGGAAACCTGATGGTAAGAGACCTGTAGGAAGGCCGAGACGAAGATGGAGGGACAACGTTGAGATGGACCTAAGGGAAATCGGTAGGGATGGAAAAGAGTATATAGATCTCAAGATAGGGAAACATGGAAGGCCTGTGTTGCTGCAGCCATGAACCTTCGGGTTTAAGAAGGCTAGAGAGTTAGTTAGTTAGTTAGGGAGACAAGACGATCAATTCCAGTCTTGTAGAAAGAGGTAGGTCGCTGATGGATCCACAACCACACCCACTGTTGCACTTCCTCGTCTGAATGAAACCCACGTCCACGAATGTCTTTCTTCAGGTCACCAAAAATGTGGAAGTCACAAGGGGAAATATCGTGGCTGTATGGAGGATGTTCAAGAGTTTCCCAGCCAGATGTCTGAAGCTTATCCCTCACCAGATTGGCAGTATGGGGATGGGCGTTCCTCAGTGATTCGTCGGTCTTCCTGGATCAGACCATCGATCCTCGCAATCACATCAGACGTAATGGCTTGATAGGCCTGTACCAGGCGCGGATCGTCTTGCAGTGATGTGCGTCCTTCGCAGAATCTCTTCTGCCACTAGTGCACACTTGTCAGGGACATGCAGTGTTTGCCATACACTGCAGACATGCGACGACGAATTTCGCGTGTTCCAGCACCCTCAGTCACCAAGAAAAGAACCACACCTCTCTGCTCTTCTTTGCTTGCCTCCATTTCCAATGGTGGATGAACACACTTTTCACTATGCTCACCTCCTGAGCAATGACGAAGCAACTGTGTGGACCTGTGCATTTTCACTATGCATTTATCCTACCCTACAGATGGCAGTATCGATACGTAACAACAGTGTTGCCAACTTTTGCGAGGAATGTGTTTCATGGTGGGTGTTCGGTTTTCATTTGACTGCCCCTCATAATATTAAAAATGGATCTTGTGTTTAAATGACAGTTATAATTAAGGCTGAGGAGATACCACTTTGAACCAATAAACCGATACTGATGCTTGAAAACTGTAACAATTAAAAGTTGTTTAAATATTGATTAATAATATTATGTAATTATTCCACTCCAATTGTATCATTAGAGGCATACCCTTTGGTAAATAAAAAAGCAAAATGGAAAACAGTCAATTTAGGGTTCAAAGGCGGTAAATAAATTTAATTTTGGTGTTATAGTGGTGAAAAATCAAATCAAAAACACTATGTAAAAATGAGATTTTGGTTTGAAAATTGTGATTATGATCCAAAAATTTGATTTAAATACTGCACTTACGTACAGTGTGTCCGCATAAATATCTACCAATAAGAAATTAAATTATCTGGGTAACCAATAGTGATAGGATCATCTGGTTTTCTTTGTCTGAAAGAGAAACTCAACAGTTTTATCACCAAGTGGTGGAAGGTGGCAAGATTACTAGAGTGCATTCGCTTCGCGTTTGTTTACAAGTGAGCAAAATGGCTTCATTTCCAGTGCGTCAGAAAGTTCAGTGCTGTTCTTGGTTTGCTGAATTCATGTCTCCTGTACAGAGAAAATTCAAACAAGAATATGGACAGGAACCACCAGAGCGTCATTCCATTGTTGGAAATGGGTTCTGTGTTGTGTAGGGAAGGCAGTGGCATGAAACGTGTGAGTGAGGCAAAAGTGGAGGCAGTTTGGAAAGCTTTTCAATGCAGCTAACAAAAATAGATTAGATGGGCAAGTACAAAACTTCAAATCTCTCGATCAACTGTGCATGACATTGTACACAAAAGGTTGCAGATAAGAGCTTACAAGATACAGCTCATTCAAAAAATTAATTGTAATGACAGACCTTGAAGGAAGGAGTTCGCTATTGAAATGTTATCGTGCATTGATGAAAACAATGAATTCCTAAAACGTGTAGCATTTTCTGACGAAACAGCTTTCCATACATCAGGTAAAGTGAATAGGCATAATTGCAGGATATGGGGTGAGGAAAATCAATACTTCATGGTAGAAAATGAAAGGGACAGTCCCAAATTAAATGTGTGGGGTGAGTTGACTCATGATTCTGTGATCGGGCCTATTTTCTTTCAAGAGGATACAGTTACAGGAAACACCCACTTGGAAATGTTGGAATATTACGCTGTACATCATATAAAACATGGATACAAATTTCAACAGGATGGGGCTCCTCCACATTATGCACGGAATGTCAGAAACTTCCTCGGTCACCGTTTCCCACAGAACTGGATTGAAAGGGAAGGACCTATTCAATGGACACCGAGGTCCCCTAATTTGCCCCACTAGACTTCTTTCTATGGGGGTACTTCAAGACTCTCGTGTACCAAACACCAGTACAAGACTTGGACGATCTTCGGCAAAGAATTATTGCTGCATGTGAATCTGTGACGCCTCAAATGTTACAGAACACCTGGAGGGAGGTTGAGTATCGCCTTGATGTTTGTCAAGCAACCAAAGGAGCACACGTGGAGATATATTAAGGTGAGTGCACTGAATATTTTGTGTTGGTGATAAAACTTGTTGAGTTTCTCTTTCAGACAAATGAAACCAGACGATCCTATCACTATTGGTTGCCGAGATAATTTAATTTCTTATTAGTAGATATTTACCCGGACACCCTGTATTACACAAAATAAACACATTCCTCCTAAGAGTACATTTATGTAGTTAACAGAGTATTAAGTTTATTCCTGTATAAAGGGTACATTTTTGCTTCTCAAATATTTACAGCAAAGTTAATCAACTTTCCGTGAATTGCAACTTTGCAGGATAATTCAAACTTCAGAAAATCTCATGTCGGTAAATAAACACTAAATTTTGTTTTTTAAAAGTCTATTTTGCAGTTCATTTTGCATCATTTCATGACAAAACTGGGTATTAAAATGCACCTCACACATTTCTGAAACATTAAAACTTAACATTACAATGTGTTATTTCATATTTCATGTTTTCATCAAAAACAAAATATGCATGCCTCTATGTATCATCAATTTACCAGGGTTTTAATTTTAAGTGTTTAAGGATTACATCATAATATTCATAGCATGCTGTGCGGAGGTCGGCCAGAGTTTCTAAAAATAATGCGACTATTAAAATTTCGACGCCTGTCACCTTTACCATTTTTTTTGATATTTTTAAATAGAATTGGTGTTTATATCTGGTGTGGGACAGCCAAGTTGTTTAACTTTTAATTTAATATTGTATAGTAAAAAAGGTAAAGGTAAAGTGTTCCCCTGTGCATAGCACCATGCCATGAAGGCATATAGGGGGTGTGGGGGTAACGCCCAACACTTTCTTGATCCAGTCGTGAGTGGGGGTGATGTGATCAGCATCACGCCCCTGACTGCCTTTACCCCCCCAGGGTTTCCCCCAGGTACCCATGTTATTCGACGCTGGGTGGGTGCCGGGGCTGCTTCCACCATTAGAAAAGTTCCTGGATTTGAACCGGCCGGGGATCGAACCCGGGACCTTGAGCATGGTAGTTAGGCACGTTACCGACTGAGCCACCGCAGCCATATTGTATAGTACCTTGGAAGACAGTGTATGTAATAATGCTCTAATGTGACTCATATTTACTAACTACCCTTCCTTTCACACACCATCGGACGCTTTCACTTCACTAAAAAGAAAAACACTGAACAATTAGAGACACCGAGTCGATCACGGTATTCTCGCCTTGCTTTGTTTATAATTTGCAACCCAAGCACGGCAGACGGTACATCAACAGTCGGTGTTACTAACAACTGAAATATGATTATCTGCTAAATGAACTGTAGATCTGTAGATCTACAATTTTTAGAATTCAATGCAAGAAATTGAATTATATCTCCAAGTGAAATTCTTATATTGATAGATTTTCTGTGTGATTTTTTACAAATATTAAAGTAAAAAGTCCCCTGGTGATGCAAATTCCCTTTGATATTTAGGCAATTCTTTTGTACAGAAAATGTCTTTAATATTGTCAATGTCAGTTGCAACACATGAGTGTCTGTGTGCATGAGAGCAAGGGATATATATTTTCTTAAGGAAGAAATCGATAACAAAAAAGTCTGGATGCCTCTTTAGATGCATCTATCTAAATGGTTAAATAAATTTGGGGATGATATTACGTTCGCTCTTGCCAAGTATGCAGGAAAGTGTCTTTCTCGCGAATTACTTCTCCAACGAGTAATACAAATCGGTCAGGATTAGTCACTTCTCTGTGAAGTTTGCAACTATGTCAACACAATGTGAAAGTTCTCGCATCGTGCCACCCAAAAAGGGGCACGGCTGGTTGTCTTATGGCTACCACTGGGCTTCCACTTCCTCACTCGTTAACTGGGGAGACTTTTTCATGCCTCCGCGCACAGGCCAGACTATGCTGGCCCAGAGCAAGTGAGAGAACAGCTGGGGATCTGGTGCAGGAATTGAGGCGGCTGTAAGCTCGAACGCTTATGAGATTTGAATCTCCTTCTTCGTAAATGTATTAATTTAACTATATTTTGGCAAAGCAAGTGCTTTTTCTTTTTCTGAAGGTATAGCCATGGCACGGGGGCTCTCCCCTTAGAGCCGCCACTGTGTTCAATTAACTCTCTATTATCCAAAATGGTGTTGTAAGGAGAAGTTATTACATCATCATTCTTTGAAGAGTAGTATACGCAGGTGACAAATCTGGAATGAAAAAAACAAAAACAAATCAATCATCTGATTTATTTGATCTGTAGTACATGCAGATAAACAAGTGGCTGCCCATTGTCACTATCTTATAGATATGGGTAAAAGTGTATGTAACAAAATTAATTGTGAAATTGATATTTACTTAATTAAGTTTCAGAAATGCTTTAAAACATGCTGATAATGTTCACTATTTTTAAAAATTCAGATCAATACATTTATTTTCAAACACTTAAATATAGAGTCATGGTTGTTGCATCTTAAATAGTTCTTGCAGTATTTGGGGAAAGAGTTGATTCTAGGGTTTTCACTCAATTTGCCAAACTAAATTTCATGACATCTTTTTTATAACTGTCTATGAATATGCAAAAATTTACCAATGTTTCTATTATGGGGAAAAATTTCCTAATGTTTATACTTCTAATTCGTCAAAATACAAAATAAAAAAGGGGAATAATAAATTCTACATTCTTCTCACAATCAGGAAAAATCTAAATTATATGGGAAATACATTCATTGGATTGCATACAATTTTGGGATGAAACATCATAGAGCAGTGATGGAAAAGGTTTTCTATTGCTAAACTGCAGTATGTTTTTCTACAAACTGAACAATACAAATCTCATCTATGAATATTTATTTATGTTGTCCCATTAATAATAATAATAATAATAATATCGTCTGTGCTAAAAGTTATGAAAGTTAAATTACATCAAGCAACAGAAAAGGATTATAAGTTCTTGACTCTTATTTATGATTGGAAGGATGCCTCTGCTCTGTGATATGAAAATAATAACGAGACAAATTTTGCACTGGCATTGCTTAGTTTAACTTGCTTAGAAAGCTCTTCTTGTAATCTTAAATGGTGTTATATTTGTTCTTCAGCTTCAAACATATTATAAATATATAAATTACAAGAGTCAAATGAAAACCTTCAAAGTTCAACAACAACTGTAGGGCAGACTGTAAAATAAAGTATTCCCCTGTGCTTAGCACCACGCCATGAAGGCATATAGGGGGTGTGGGGGTAACGCCCCACACTTTCTTGATCCGGTCGTGAGTGGGGGTGATGTGATCAGTATCACGCCTCTGACCCCCCAGGTACCGAAGTCATTCAATTGCGGGTGGGTGCCGGGGCCGCTTCCAACGTTAGAAAAGTGTCTGGATTTGAACCAGCCGGGGATCGAACCCGTGACCTTTAGCATGGAAGTCAGATGCATTACCGACTGAGCCACCATGGCCACTATATACAGTTCATATAAACATGAGGTATCAACTATTATTTACAAAACAACCTCAAGGCTGCAACACTAATCAAGTGAGCTTCAAAATGCCATTTTTGTTATTTTAAAGATGACACCTCCTATACACACTTGCACCAGTGAAGGGGAGTGGTTTCTTGGCCTTTTTCACCCTAAAATCTGCAGAAACTTCTCGGCAAATGAAGATTCAATATCTCTGTGCATGCTTACCACACCGGCAAGTTTACTAATGGAGGAGGAAGTTTGAAAATAGCCTCAGTTTGCAGGCAGATTGGTGGAAAGGCCTTTGCAGTGACTCATAAATGACTGCATGTGGATAAGAAACAAAAACAAATTAAGGTTTTCATTTCACTCTCCCTTGTAAATGTTTTAAGCTAACTAACTAACTCCCTAGCCTTCTTAAACCCGAAGGTTCATGGCTGCAGCAACACAGGCCTTCCATCTGTCCCTATCTTGAGCAAGTTCTATATACTCTTTTCCATCCCTACCGATTTCTATTAGGTCCATCTCAACGTTGTCCCTCCATCTTCGTATCGGCCTTCCTACAGGTCTCTTACCATCAGGTTTCCCAACAAGAATCCTGTAAACTCCTCTTTCCTCTCCCATTCGTGCCACATGGCCTGCCCACCTAAGTCTTCTTGATTTAATTATTCTAATACTATTTGGACATGAATACAAATTATGTAGTTCTAAATTATGTAACCTTCTCCACTCACCTGTCTCCTCATCCCTTTTAGCTCCAAAGATTTTCCTAAGGATCTTATTTTCAAATACTCTCAATTTATGTTCCTCTTTCAATGTAAGGGACCAAGTTTCACATCCATATAATACTACAGGCAAAATTACGGTTTTGTATATTTTAACTTTTAGTTAAAACTAGTATGCCTTCTCTTATCAATGAGAATATGATCTATCTGATTATGAGTTTTACCATCTGGAGAAGACCAAGTATATTTATGGATATCTTTATGTTTAAAAGTGGTACTTTTCACAATTAAATTCTTTGAGGTTGCAAAAGTAATCCAATCTTATTCCATTATCATTACTTAATTCATGAAGACTTTCTTTACCAATCGTGGGTTTAAATGTCTCTTCTTTGCCAATCTGTGCATTACAGTCACCTAACAGAATTTTCATATCATACTGAGAAAATTTATCAAAGACCTGTTCTAACTCTGTATAAAAATCATTTTTAGTATTATCATCTTTATCTTCCGTTGGTGCATGTATGTTTATTAAAATAATTTTACACCACCTACCCTGTAAAACTGCATATGATATCCTATCATTAATAAATTCTACTGTTTTAAGAGCCGAGATAATTCTATTATTTATGAAAAAGCCTGTTCCAAAATTATGATTTTCAGTACCACCATAGAAAAAAGTATAATTTTTAGTTTTACAATTCCCTTCTCCTGGCCACCTAACTTCCTGGACAGCTACTACATCTAATTTATATTTAACTATCTCATTAACTGTACACTGAAATGCCCCAGGCCGGTAAAGGCTCAGAACATTCCAGGTGCCTAATTTAATATCCTTATTCCTAATGTAGATCTTATCCTTAGTCCAGGGACCTCCCAAAGTAGTCCCCACCCGGAGATCCAAATAACAGGAAGCCCCAAAGACTGAAACAACTCTCCACAGCCTTCCAAATAACTTGAAGCAAGGAATCATGGTAATGATTTCCATGAGTTTTGTTACCAACAATGATGATTCATGTGGAACTTGTGAAAAATTGTTACATTTTTTTAAAAAGAAACTACTCAAAAATATGGTCGAAAGGTGAAAAAATTAGGGCCAATTCAAATACACTGTTGGTTATCACCAGGGCCCAGATTTTGATTACATATAATATTTTTTCCTTATGTAGTATGCATTACTCTTAGGTATTAAAATGCTGAATACAAACATCAACTTACAAAAATTTGAATTTTATTGTGCATTTTCGTCATATTTTCTATTTTTCAAGATTTACATCACTTTTTGGTCAATTTTCGCATTTTACATACTTTTCAGACTTCATTTTTTTGGCGTAATTTTTTAAAAAAAGGTATTGTAACTGCATAACGTTTCACTCACTCATTTTTAGCCAGGAACTGAACATTTTACACTTTGATGTCGGAAACAATGAAAACAAGAATTCTATCTACTGCAATAATTCTGAATATGGTAAGATTTTTATACTAATATTTACATACATCTTGTAATTTTAGTTCTAACATTACAGAAGTTAATATACTACCGTACTAACTGCCATATCCTGAAATAAAGACATTTTAAAGTCATTTTAGGTCATTTTATTGATCATTTTTCAGATACTTTTAGGCATTCAAAATCCGGGCCCTGGTTATCACCATCCCTGACACCTTGAATGACATAGGAGAAAGTTATTGGCCAACTCCTGAAATGATTCAAGGCTGATGTGACCTGGCAGTGGAATGCCAGAGATCTTATGTCATTAGAGCATGTTCATACTTGGATGTTCGGAGGTGAACGTAAAATAACAGCTATCACTATTTAATCAAAAGTTGGTTATATCAACCTTCATATTAATTCCTGGCACTAATAGTTGAACATGTCATAATTAAAAACTTATTAGATAATACATCTTAGTCAAAAATGCAATATGCTGATTACTAAAAATCCTTCACAGAGATACTGTAAAGATTTACTTTGAACAGTATTCTGTCAACAATCTTAACCTTTACACATAGAGTGCTGAGTGTATTTCAACAGTGGAAGTAATAAATAATTCTAACTGTAAAATACAGAAGGAAGTTTAACAACACATTGTAAAATACTTAATTACGTATTTAATAAAATACCAAAAAACAGTATACTTATGATATGTGAGTATGTATCGTTTATAAAGTTTTATCAAAACATTGGAAAGTTTTTAGCAACCTTTTTTACCATAGTGAAACCTATCTCCTTACTCCTTGTTTTACACTAAGTTGACACAGCAAAATGCGATAGCGCTAGCCAAGGAAAGAACCTGAAGAAGGGAGCAGTCGACTCCCGAAATGTTGTTTTATAACGATACATACTCACAAATTGTAAGTACAGTGTTTTTGGTATTTTATTAAATAAGTAATTTGTCACAAAGTGAGTAATTCGCACAAGCACAAAATATGAAAAAATACTTAATACATACTTGAATTTGGGGTGATGATGATAATGCTACCAACATCTATAGAAAGTGAACTAAATCTGTTAATATGAGAGGGCCAGTGTTTCGGTGGGGCACCGCTCTATTCACTTGGCTTACAGGAAGAAACCGAAATGCGCACACTTTCTCTTCTATACGCTCGGCTTGCATTATAAGAAAAGGTTGCTTCTTTGTAACACATGTTACTTGTGATAATGAGATGAAAGGATCATGGTTAAGGGAGCTACAAGGAAGTGTAGTCAATTATTCACAGTCTTCATTGAAGGTTCTATCCCAGCATTCACCTGGAGGTCCATGAGAAACAGAAGAATCTCAGTCAGTGTGATTTAAACCTATAAAAAAAAGGTAAAATGGTCCCCTATGCTTAGCACCATGCCATGAAGACGTATAGGAGGTGTGGAGGTAACGCCCCACAATTTCCGATTCGGTCGTGAGTGGGTTTGATGTGATCAGCATCACGTCCCTGAATGCCTTTATCCTGCAGGCTATCCCCAGGTACCCATGTCATTCGATGCTGGGTGGGCACCGGAGCCGTTTCCAACGTTAGAAAAATTCCCGGATTTGAACCAGCTGGGGATCGAACCCAGAACATTTAGCATGGCAGTCAGATGCATTACCGACTGAGCCACTGCAACCTCCTGAATATGAGACTGCATCTTAACCATTCATCTAAACTTATATCATACTTTTAAGTAACACACATAGGTAAGTCAGTAAGTAGGTCACAAACATTTAGTAAAAAAATACTAAGTGAGAAACTAACTTGTGAGGTATGCCAGAGATCCGGGTTCAAGTCCTTTTTTCGCTGAAAATTTCTACATAATACATCTCCTTTGTGTGCCTAATCTTCAAATTAACATCTCTACCCTGGGAGAAACCAGACAACAACGAAGTCTACTGTGCTTCAAAGGCAACAGATCCCTTTGCGGTAGCCCTGGCAGAGACGACTCCACGCAGGTAAAACAGCGACAGCGAAAAATCAGGCGAGGCCAGGCTGGCTGGGTAGCTCAGTGGTCAGAGAAATGGCATGGTATGCCAGAGACCCAGGTTTGAGTCCTGGTCAAACCTGCATTTTTCACTGAAAATTTCTACGTAAGTTGAAAACAGTTTTTATTTCTCAACACCAACACTTATCCAATTATTTATCAGTCCCTCAAAACATGCTGCATAAAAGTCTGTCCCACCTCACGCTCAACATCTTCATCGCCCGCGAAATGTTTGCTGCCACAGTTTGTACACTCTTCGTAAATTCAACCGATCATGCATTATGCTGTAGGCTAAACCATGAGAACACCCTATTGCAGTTGCTATGCTGTCTATCGTCACTTATTAGTCGGTCTCCCCGATGGCGCAGTGGTAGCATTGTCGCCTTGTAATCAAGGGGTCGTGGGTTCGATACCCGGTGGAAGCGCATAGTGGTTCGGATCCCACTTTAAACTGTAGGTCCAGTCCCGATTGGCCTTACTGTGCATAAAGTGGGCTTAAAACACCGATTTAATCAATTTATCAGTCACTCATTAGTCGGCTTGAATGAGTCTCCTCCATCCGTACAATCTCCATGTACAGTTCTCGAGCATGGTTGTCATTTTTAAACTGCCCATGCATGAGTCTGCTATCTAGCAACTGGTAAATGAATATCATCAAGCTGGATTATGCTGCCACCTAATGACACCTTTAGAAACTACTCATTACTATTTTCAGCTATCCCTCATTAGTTTGTGACCTATTTACTGACTTCCCATCATGTATTTAAACTAGTGTATCATCATTTGCATGCCTGACGTTAATTTAAAGATTTCTACAATATTTTGAAAATATAGGTCTACTGTGAAACATGCATAAGGAAAAATATATTATTATTTTCTGTGAAAAGAAGCAGTATATGGAGATATGTGGTTCATGTAACTCCTATTTCTCAACTTTTTAACTATCAATTACCAGCCAGAAAGTGATTAAAGATTTGGATTCTCTTTCAGAATGTGTTCCTCTCAGTATAAATATGTGTGGGATAGTAAAGCCAAATTTTAATATTTTCTGAATTTCCAAGTGCCTTTTCTCCTACTGCAAAATTTATGAATCCCACATTGAAAATAACTTTTAACTGTTCCTAAAACTAAATATTTTGTGTAAAATTACAGTTGCTTTTGCTAATATACTTCTCTTTCTCCATTAAGGTAATATGAGCCAGTAGTTGACACCACAGATATTACATTTCTGGAAGGTCTGACCTTGGATATTGTTATAAGTCTGCTGCCTTTTGGGATATGAGTGAATTTGGTATATCCTATAAAGTATACTTGAAATTAATAATAAAGGAAGCTAACATATTATGTGAAGGACATTTAGTTATCAATATCATGAAATAAATTTGTCACATTCTTGATTGATTGATTTGTTGTTTTAAGTCCACTTTATGCACAGTAAGGCTAATCGGGACTGAAGCTACAGTTTAAAGTGGGATGCGAACAACTTGTGCCTCCACAAACCCAGGACCCCTTGATTACAAGGTGACGACGCTACCACTGCGCCATCGGGAAGGCCAAATTTGTCACATGCGATCCATGATGTTTGAAGTCATTTTACATTGAAGTTCTCCTCCATTTTGAACATTTTCACAATTGCTGGCTGGCTGAGGTCCATGAGCAATCATCTCACAATCTCACAACCAAAGGGCACCTCTTTTTGAGTGCCCTTTCATCTTCATTGCTATCATTAGCCAAAAGTAACCGAAAAGCAACAATATAACAACAACAATATACAGGGTAGCCCAAACAAAACTATACCCAAATGATATTACCATCTTTGTGTTTGGGCCACTCTGCATATTTACAAAATTGTTTGCAGTCTATAGAGTAACTAGGGAATATAAATTGGTGATACAGTGTATTCCAAAATAATGTGTACACTCTTTGAACTTTAATAACAGAGAAACTATTAGAGATGACTTGACTGGACTTTTTTAGATTTGAAGCTGCAATATCTATGTGAGCATGTGTGAGAGCATACAGGCCTTCTTTTAATCCCATCACAGCCTGCCAAGCGGTAGTCATTTGTGTAATAAAACGGTAGAGGTGAGAAAATTTTGTTTCAAGAAACGTAAGAAGAGTAGAATATCCATCCAGATCTCCTGATTTAACACACTTAAATTCCTACCTATGGGGAACTGTGATGAATGCTGTGTATGCCACAAAGCCAGAGACACTGAGTGACCTGGGACATGCAGTTGAGGCCTATGCTTCCCACCTCGTGGATACCATATAGGGTGTTTGCAAATCTGTTCAGCATTGCAAATATCGTATTGTTGCCAATGGTGGTCGTTTTGAACATTTATAACTTTTAGGTATGCGACATAAAAAAAAATCATACTTGCTGTTATTAACTTTCAAAGAGTGTAGACACTATTTTGGGACACTGTATTGTTGGATAATTATATTAAGCACTGTAAAAAGCCTAAGGTGACATCTACATTACACTTAAAGAATGATCCTTATTTTGAATACATATCATTTTTCATCTCACATGTGTCCTTATACAATTGATCTGTGTGTGTTATTTGTATTATTTTAACAAGTTGTTCTCAGCAGTCATATAAGATGAAATATGGAATTGGAGGAAATCATTAGGGACAGAATAGGGTTAAACACATACAAACACAATGATTACAATGACTAGCACTTGCAGGGAAGACAAGATGAAAAAAAATTAAGAGTAAGAGGAACACCAATAAGACTTATAAATAAAAATTTTGTATTACATGTGTAAATAAAATAGAAATATATAAAATTATGTAACATTACTTGAAGTTTTCATGCAAATAATTTTATAAAGTAAACACAAAAGTAAACCGCTCTGGGTTTGAATCCCAATCTGTCCATGGTGAGCGCACCTTCATCAATTTCATGACATCATCACGATTAGCCAAACGTGGCAGAAAAGTGAAGTAAAATAAACCAAACCAATGAAAATAAAATCACACTATCACCTATGAGCAATTAGCAGAACTTGTTGAAGGTTAAAATAAAGAATTATGCAAGGTTCTAAATTGGCGTTTCTTGGTTCGACGTTCATTATATATAATTTACAAAACTCTAAAAGTTTGAAAGTGGCAATTTTTAGTCATATCCAATAAAATTCTCGACTTTGGTTTATTTTTCATTGAATTTTGACACTGTTGTGAATTTGCATTCTTTCCAATAAAATACTATTACCAAGGACACCCGTAGGATTTTTCTCAGGGGGCCAGAATCATAGAAATTTATTATTATTATTATTATTGCTATTATTTTCTTCGATGTTACTACTACTACTTTACAAATCAAAAAATTCAAATTGAATTGAAAATACTTTGGCGTTGTATACAAGTTCAGACTCGAATCTATTATTTAGATAGAAACTGGATTCGCCTTGCTTTCTTTCAATCATCATCAATCACTTTCTTGATGAGCAGTTTTTGTCAATTTGTACTTTTTCACAATGCACAGATATCAGAGTCAGAGACCACTTAATCTACTGTCCCTCATGGTACGTACCTCTGATCCATGTTTGTAAGTTCGAAAAAAAATAGTCTCATTATTTTAGGGAGCTACTTGGGGGCAAAAAGACCATATCCACCCCTGACAGACGTCCCTGACGCCTGTGAAGTGGAGTGATTATTTCAAGATCTAGATGTCTCATTTTTATTTCGTATGACTGTACATCTTCAGAGCACAACAATTCGGAAGTAATAATTGGGCATTGTTGACATATAAAGCAGTATCTTAGTAACTGCATTCACATACATATCAATTACTGATTGCGTGAGTACCTGTAAGACCTTAGAACTTGGTAAAATAAAATTCTCACTGTGCGAATTAAGCATTCTGCTTTTTTGGTGTGGGGGAGGGGGAATGCCCACTCTTTCGCATATTTGTATTTTCATTTTGGACACCTTTTTTGGGGGGGTACTTGAATTTGAATTTATGTTTCAAGTACACTTTATGTGTGTCTAACATTGGTTCTCACCTAGGTCATGAAATCCTATGATAATATTTACACGTAATTTAGAAACAGTACCCACTTAAAACTGTAGGTTCAGTCCCGATTAACCTATTTGTTCACAAACTGGGCATTAAACAACAATCCAATCAACTAGTAACATCGAAAACTTGACCAACTTTCCATTGCCAAGTTCAAATTTAACGTCCATTTAACTTACCTACGTGTTTCTTGTGAGGACTTTAATACATGTAAAATATCACCACTATGCCATGAAAACCTAAGTGGAGAACAGTCTGATGTTGTCTCGGTCGGTAGGTCTAATCTACTACACCCATAAATTCACATTCGAGAACACATTACATCAGTATCTTTAAGGAAGCTTTGAATTTCTTTTTAACTCCACTTTATGCACAGAAAGGCTAACCAGGACTAGACCTACAGTTTAAAGTGGGATCCGAACCACTCTGGTGTTCGAATCGAACTGGAAACTCCTTGGTGTTTCAGTTTTCAGATGTTTGATAATGTTTGAAAATCGTCAATTACTCTAACATGGCTACTTGTCTGAATCCGAACACAAGGGTATTACATGCATCAATTAACAGTAGAAAATGCATTAAAGCAGTACCCCAAAGGAAGATTTTAAGTGTATGAAATGATGAATTTGTATCAAAATTAATAAGTGCTTCTAGTGTTATTACTAGCATGCACCAGTAAAAGTTCTACAGATATGTTAAGTTAATGTATGCATATAATTACACTTCACATAAAATTTTTTGTATAGTTTTTAATGCCCTGTCTTTCTGGTGATGTATTAGTGTTTCTGCATAACCTAATAGTGTTTTAGTGTTTGGGGTGAGCAATTCCAGCTTTTATCCTTGGGTGGTAGGTTCAGAATTTATGTGTTGACTAAGTATCATGAGAACAATAGGGACACTACTTGAAAACAATAGGAGGGGTCTAAAAATTTAGTCATTATGGAGGTAAGTTTAAGCTTAGTTTAGATGTTTAATCTTATTGGCAAACTTGGTTTATTCTCACCTCTAGTTAACTTTTAATTACTATGATTAAACATTTGAAAAGTACTAAGAATTATACACAACAGAAAAAAAAATACTCAATGATGTGTTGAAATATAGGAATACCAATGTTTGATTGATTTGGTGTTTTAAGTGCACTTTATGGACAGTAAGACTATTTGGGACTAGACCTACAGTTTAAACTGAGATGCGAACCACTACGTGCCTCCACCGGGTATCAAACCTGGGACCCCTTGATTACAAGGCGACGATGCTACCACTGCGCCATCAGGGAGGCCTGGTATACCAATGTGCTTGCAGGAAATGCAGTAGTCATAGGATTGCATTGTAGTACAGATTCCATTGAATTATTGTATGCATGTTAAACATTTCATGGATTGATTGGTTTGGTTTATTTTACTTTGCCTTTCTGCCACTTTTGGCTAAGGATGAAGATAACGATGAGTGATGATATGATAATCACAAGGAATGCCTGTCTGCAGGATGAGATTCGATCACGGGACCCTTGGTATTGTAGCGCATAGTGCTAACCACTCTCCCACGAAGGCTCTACCTTTCTTTCATACTGATTTGTTTTCATCCAACTTCAGTCTAAGAAATCAACAATCACCTTATATATCTGGTTCTGTTTAGGTTATTTTACATCTTTTCCAAATTTGCAATTAGTCATGATAACTTGTCAAATAACAAGCTTGAAACATAGGTCATGTTTAATATTCCACCTTTCAAGAAAATCAAATCACTTGTACGCAGAATAAAAAAATATCTACAAATCCAATAATTAGGAACACAGCAGAAAGTGTTACCATTAAATTTACATTTAGTAAGATTTCTCCAAATCCACAACCACGAGCATTTCTAAAACATATTGCTGCTAAGTGACCACCACCTGAAAAGATGAATGACAAAACCAAGAAAATCTCCTGCACTAAGAGAGCCTAAATGGAAATAGTATTTCCAAGTATTCTCTCCCTTGAATTTCACAAGGAAAGTTAAAATGCAGTCATCAGGGATTCCTTCATCTCAGTGGTGTATGCTGAGACCAACATCAGGGCTATCTCCAAATATAGTACTGTTTGAATTTTAAATGAAACTCTGTCTGGCAAAAAAAAAAAGGGGAGGTCTTCCTCATTCATTTTGGATTTGTTTTTGTTTACATCGAAATATTAACATTAAAAACAACAATAGTAAGCAATGGACATAAACTATTTCATAGCCGGCCCCTGTGATGGAGTGGTGTCGACCTTCATAGCGAAGTGGTTAGCAGAGCGTGATACATCGCCAGGGGTTCCAGGTTCGAGTCCTGGGTAAGGCACAGGTATTTGTGATTGTCTGTCCTGAAAAGTACTGAAATAGAAATTAGAATGAAATGCTATGAGAGAATGACGTGTGATGGGGGAAGCTTCCGCACAGGAGCTTTCCTTATATATATATATATAAATAAATAAAAAAGAGGTTAGCACATTGTGCTACAATGCTAGGGGTCCTGGGTTCGAATCCTGGCCTGGATGTTTGAGTGTTAATTCATCAATTTCATGATATCATCCCTCATTTCCATCTTCACAAATTAGCTAAAAGTGGCACAAAAAGCGAAGTAAAATAAATCAAATCAAATCAAATCAACCATCTCATGCTTATTTATAAAAAGGAGCGGTCTATAACATGCAAAATGTAATGTAGGACCTACATGCGAGTATGAAATAATAATAATTAACTTCTTCCCTTACTTGTAGGTAAACTCCATTCGTCTCTCCTTTTGCGTGAATTTTTTGGTCACTTTATCGAAGAATGTGTCCTCACATGAATAGCCAAATTACTAAAACACAGAACAACACAGCACAACAAAAGGGCCTCGGTCACTGATTTCTTATAAAAAAAGCATTCCCATCAATGGTAAACACGACACATGGGCGGCACAAGGAACTCGGATCTTGGACACGTTTCACCATATATACACACTTTGCGAAAAACACCGACCCGCGTCGATGAAAACATGTGCATTGAATAGTTGCTATGACAACAACGACTGTTTATGTTGCCAAACGTATTTCCATTCAGAAGGGATGGCTCGGGCTGAAACCCCACCTCGAGCGCAAAGGTTTTGACATTTTGACAGGGGGGGCAACATGGCTGACGTCATCAGAATGTCCCATATAGCTGCGACCACAGTGGAATTCCAACGAGAAGCAGAGTGCCAACTTCAGGGGTAAATCACTAAATTTGGCAGATTTTGTATTTCCATTGTTGGCAACACTACAACATCGCCAGGATGCAGAGAAGCCTTTAGTCTCCAGTGCTTGGGGTTGGAAGCCAGCACGAGGGATCACCAAGGTCGTCCTTGCCAGCACAAATACGTCATGGGTTGAAAGCACCACCTGCTGGTTCAAAGACTTTTCTCTCAGACGAAGAAGCCTGACAATAAATAAAGACGACCATACACTAGCGCTTATCCCTTGGTCGTTACTTGAGAGTGAAGCATGTATGGACAGCCAGGGCCATATTTAGGTTGCAATGACCTTATTGCCACAACAGGGTCATTATAACCTGTGCTGCAACAGTCCATTGACGGCCCAGGCCTGTCTACCAACTGCTGGTCTCACTCGCTCACCCGAGGTGGGAGATCATCCAATCAGTGACGTGGTCAGCACAATGAACCACCAGTCGTCATTGTAGGTTTCCATGACTGTGCTACGCTACTTATTCATAGCTCCCTCATTTCCTCATGATGGTGGGTGGCAATCGGTCCCTTACACAGGCCGAAATCTCAAGAGAAAATTTATTATGCTTCCTCCCAGGAGACACCAACCCTCATGTGTCCCATAGCCAGAGTCCAAAACATGATGCCTTAAATCACATGATGCCATGGTGCAAGGCACAATGGGGTCATTCCAACCAAGTAAACAATATCTCACTTAGTTTAGGTTTTCATGTTAAATGTGTGATCTTATTTTTTATATACAGAAGTTGCTTTATACGTTTTTAAAAACTTTAACTAATGACAACACAAGCAAATGGCACAAAATTTAAATAAGCCAACAATATTCTGCAGTAACATGAACAGATTTTAAGTCATAATGTTGTGGTCAATTTATGAGTTTCTTCCTTCACAGAACAGAAGTGAAAAATGATTCTATGTTCTGTTTATGTATACTATACATACAAAGTGCCTATGCAAGAATGTCACCGTTTTTTTAGTTTTCCCATTTATAAGACACGAGAGTAGTACTTTGTACAGTATTTGAAGCATCGAAAAAAATAATATATATATTGTGCTTGTGTGTGTGACCAGTAAATAAGTGTCCTCATGATTTCTTGTTTAATATTTATAATTTTGTTGTTGTATATCTCACCAGTGGTTTGTGTTTATGGTACCAATACACTCTGCACAGTTGCCTTTAGTTTGTCATGCGTTACCTCTTGTGTGCATTCTATCAGTTGTGTTGAAATATATGCTCTGATAGCAAAGGTAAGTGAAAGTGCAAAAATATTTTTTAAACATTTAGCAACTTACGATTTTGAGAAATATTGAGTAAGATATGGACTCACGTAATTTAGTTGTTTTTTTTTTTGTATTAATTTCATTTTAGTGCATAGGATTTTGATTTTATGAATTACTGTATTTGCTGGCATATAAGATGTGCTTTTTTCTTTGAAAATAGGTCTAAAAACAGGAGACTTATATATGCCGATAGCAATGTGAATGGCAGATAAGGGTGTAGACTAGCTTACCCTGTTCGGTTTAGAAATAAGACCAGTAGCTCCTGCTTCTCCGATGATTCCAGATCAAAAGACCTCGTGTCGCTCTCATGCGCACCTATTTAAATCCTCGCTTGGCCTCTCGTCACCTCTCGCCAAAGGCCAGTGTTCTTACCATTTCCTGTGAAAGGCTTACCCTACACATTTCTGAGCAGGAGCTGACAAGGTCTGCCAGGGTCAATATTTCTTAATCGAACGGATATGCTACGGTACAAGGTCAGAAAACAGCACAAATAGAACTTGAAAGTTTTTAATAATGTAATAATATACAAATAAATTGGCTAATAAAGCACTGGCCTGATCTAATATTTTTTATCTGTTTTGGCAGTTTCTGTGTCTGTAACTTTTAGCCAATTTAATAGTTTTAGAAGTAGAAATATGCTTTGTTATAAAATGATTGTTTCTGATTGTTTGGAACAAAGTAGACAAAATATGCAATTAACATTGATAAAAGTTATATACATATTTGGTATGTGCACTCTTAAACTTAAAGATGTCTTCCAATTCAATGTAAATAAAATCAGTAACAATTTAGAAAGCTTTATTTATGCCTCTAATATATACAATAAGTTGTAGGAAAACATGTAAATAAAATATTTTCATGTATATCTGTGGCACATTTTCCTTATTATGTACAATTTTTTTGTGTGTAAGAGCATATTTTAATTAACTACAAAACAATATGTCTTTTGCAATGACAGGAGATCATTACTATTCTGAACAATATGTAGCATCAAAAAGGTGTGGTGTGTGATTAAATGAAATGCCGAAAAATCCAGATTCAATTCATGGTTGAGCCAGGACTGTTTGTAAGTTATAGAGAGCTTTCAGACCGTAATGACACAGGTCTCTTTGAAACAGATCCACACTTTGAACAGAAGTGCTACAAGCTGCACATATCACCTCAGTCAGTCTGTGCTTATAGACTGCAGGGGTCCTTGTTTCGGTGTGAACCACCCCTGTTGCCTTGGTCTGAAAGCTTCCATAAGCACACAAGTATTGACAAGGATATAAAACGTCAAATGAAAAGTAAGTATAGTATACAGGGGTTGATATAAATACCAGAAACCATAACAAGATATAAGGCACACATGTTGACCATATGGCTGAAACCAACAAATTACTGCAGGAAGCAGATAAATCTTACACGTAATAACAAATTAAAAGTTTCCCAATGTAATTCACAAGTTGCTCAACTACGGAGTAACTTCATTAAGTAATTATTGTTGCATAATAAATATTGTATAATATTGTAATAGGAGAATTGTAAAATATATTTAGAAAATAATTTGCAACCTTTATTACAAAATATGCATTACATGCAAAAACATACCTGATTTAGTGGCAACTGTAATTAAGGCAACAGTTTGAGTAAAATGTGAATGATTTGTTTATATCACTACATTTTAAAAATGATTCATGTATTTACGCAGAGGCATGACAATTAAATAGTGTTATATACAGTCACGCACACTTCTGGGTTGTAGTTGCTGCAATCTAGAAGTACCTGTGACTACAAACAATCCACAATTTCATCTTATCAACATATAAATGTTTTCTTTCCTAGGTTTTGAAATTTTGTATCATGTTACACAAACTTTCCTTGCTTTCTATGAAATCCCCCTTCTCCATGCCTTCAACTTGCAAATAATGATGAATGTGAGCCTGTGGCAAAAATCAAGACGAAATTATAATTTTATTATTATGTGGAATTATTTACGGGGGTGAGTCAATACCAGCAGTATCGGAAAGTGTGAGTTCAAATTTAATCACCAATAACTGTACTTTTTTGGAGAGGGAGTTTTGGAATCTCGCATGGTCCACATAAAAGACACATGGTATTTAAATATTCTGAAATTATGCAAAATGCCTAGTTGCCATTGTTTTGGCAACAGGATTGTAGGATGAAGGGTTTTTGTTATTAAATATTTTGTCAAATTATGAATATTTTAAAGCAAAACTATTAGTTTCATATGGTATAGCGTTAATTACATTTTAAATGATGATACAAGTTGTGGTGAAGTAAATTAGATTCTATGGTCCTCACTGATAGAATGTTCTGCTAACACTGATTTTTCCGGATGGAAATTCTGGATGTAGCTGAAGTGTTCTTTGCAGCTTTGTTTGATTGACTTCCAGTCTGTCAGATGTAGGCTTTACTGCAGGTGCAACTGATACAGTAAACACCAGATCCTAGATCATCCTTTCAATTTTGTAGTCTGCTTCTTAAGTGTGTCTGGATTTCGTTAGTTTTTTTTTGTTTGTTGAGCCTGTTGTGCATCACTCTAGTATTTTGTTTATGGTGCTTTTTGAGTATCCATTCTACCTTAAGGCTGTATGCAGGGACTGACGCTCTGTGTCGCTGATGGAGATTGCTCAGTGAAACAGTGTAGATAGTATTGTTGATCCACCACCAAAGCTTGTCTGGAAGCCCAATGCATCAAGACCATGGTCGTTTAACCTCAACCAACCAACCGAAGCAAACCAGGCAGAACAAAAACCACCACATGATGGTCAACCTGATGAAGCCACTATCTCCATTCTCTCGAAGCACTTAAACTTCGCTCCAGTACCGAGGCAAATCCACAAACTAGATTCACACAGATATCTGCAATTCAATCACTGAAAATGAGTGTGACATTAGGTTTCAAAACCTACCTGGAACTGATCTTGCTGATATACCAAGGGAACTTTTTCATGAATCACTGAACATTTGAAAAATGTATATTTGAAAACTTACTACATGAAGAAGCCTACAGACATGGTGATCCTCTCCACTAAGGCTAATTATTAGATAATAAATTATTCAAATGGAGCCAAAATGACCATCATTATGTAAATATGAGGGAAAGTGAAATGAAAACCTTAAAGGTACAACAAAAATTATAGGACATGCTGTATAAGTCAAAGGTAACAACTGCTATTTACAAAAAGACCTTAAGCTGCAACACTGATCAAGTGAGCTACAAAGATGGTGCTTGTACAATCAACATCAAATGAAATAGGAAAAAAAATATTTTCTCGACGAAAAATGAGTTGGCAATGCTGCGAACACCGAGGCAATCTTGATAAGATGCTTGAGGAACATCGAGCAAACTTTCCTGAAAAGCAGAACTCCAGTATCGAATTTACTGTCTCCTACGCCATTTTTGTGTGTATATATATAAAACACAGCAATAGGATGAGTATATATATATATATATATATATATATATATATATATATATATATATATATATATATATATAAAATGTATGTATGTATGGGGACCATTTTTTTGTAGTGGCAACATGTATGAGAAAGAGACATGAAAGAAGATACATATCTGGAATCATTTACAATCCTTCAATGTAATCTCCTGCTGCGTGAACACGTTCCCAAATATCTGGCAGTCGTTGGATGCCATTGATAGCTCCCATTCATGCCAATGTGTGCAGAGACTGCCCTGTGGCCGAAATGATGCTCGGGACTTCTGGAAAGGGTTTCCCCCTCAGCGGTTCCTTCATCTTGGAAAACAAATCAAAGTCGAAGGGACTCATGTCAGGAGAATAAGGTGGGTGCTCCAACACCTCGTACATACTATGACCGATGTACCAATTTTCATTTACTATTACCATCGGTCTTACTCCGCACTTCCCCAAGATCTCATTTTTCTGCTCTCTGAGAAAAGGACAGCTGTTTCAAACGAACCAGCATTCTTTGCCATGAAGCCCAGTTATGTTTGATATTCAAGAGAAGGAAGCCAGTGTGTTCCTGCAATAAACTTTGATATCCATCCAGTCCACATTTGGCTCACGTCACCATCAATTCGCGTTTGGCTTGATGGTTGAAATTTACAGAAGCAGGGGGCCAACGGTGAGATGCAGCTAATTACGAAACTTCAAGCAATTTAAAATTAAAAAAACCCAACGCGATTCTTGCCCTTGGTCCTGAACAACGACCCTCTGTTCTCAAGGGAGTATGCAGCTGCCCAGGCCCGGAATCAAAACAATAGTTCTGCACATAACAGACTCGACCAGATGACATAACTTCTGCGAGCATGCCAGCCAGTCTACAGTTTGGACATTTCCTTGTCAATGTGACGGATATGAAAATTTGAACTACAACCCTGCCTGAAAATATCTCTTCGCCTCAGGAAGTTTAGACAGCCACAGAACGCATAACTTTAACAAACTGTCCACATAACTTTAACAGACTGTCCAAGCTGTGAGAAGTTAAAATTAATTAGAGCGAGATACTTTTTGCCCTCCAAATCAACCCACAAACAAGGAGTTATTTTGTTTCCTTGATACGCGATAATCGCTCTTCAGTTTAAACTTTATGTCACGTGTGGGGTGGAGCTATAGTAGACTGACCAATAGCGAAGAAGGCATTCCACCCTGGTAGCAGCGTAGCCGGAGAATCAAGGATGAAACCACGATACATTGACAACAGTTCCAATACGTTGCTCCAACTCTCTGGGAGAGAAAAATTTTGCTCGAACAGTTTTCGGTACATCACTTGAACCCATAAGAAGCTTCAACACAAGACTCCGAAAGAGACTTTCCTCTTCACGTCAGTGCTCTCTGATCTACAGTCAAACTTTATTGTTTATTAAGAAGTGTATCAGTATTAGTGTTTATGTGTACAGAACATCACAAGCGCGACTCGTGACCGTCTCTTGTCTTCACCCAGTGCATGATGGGCCTGTCGACTCACTGCGACAGTCAGCTGTTATAGTAACGTATGTAGTGTGATGAGACGATGTAAGCATTTCGACAGCTCATTAAATAATTTCTTTTCATATGTCTCAGTGTCCTAAATTCTTGTAAATAACAATAAATTGTGATTAATAAACTTGGCTCGTGAATAAAGACCAGCAAATAAGGACTTAAATGGCCCTCTCCACTGGCCGTTAACAAAACATAAAACACACATATTTGATATTGAATACATATCAAGTGTTGTGCTTATTTTCAAGTCTGTTGTGTGTTAAAAAAAAAAAAACCATCCCATGCCAAACAATGATTCGAACCTACCCAATCATTTTTATTATAATACATACAAAAATACGCCGATCATTCTCCAGCAATCTGCGAAGTGCATCAAGGTGGTTTGGATCTGTTGCCGTGCGAGGATGCCCACCACCATGTTCTTTCGTGGCTGATTTACGACCACTTTCAAATGCCTTGACCTATCTGGCAATGGTACGATACGGTAAAGTGTTGTCCTCACATGCCTCGCGTAAGTGCTTGTGAATTTGCCGTGCATTCCTTCCTCGTGCAACCTGAAATTTGATGAATATATTCGCTGTTCTTCACGCGTGAACATTGTTCAGAGTGGTATTATACATACACTTCACTTTAACGTCTTCTAACTACCACACAACAGTACTATTAAGCTACAAACACCTACACACAATCTGTAGTACAAGATTAAACAAGACAAGATCATCTATTGTCCCAGCGACAACTGACAAGCATATACCAAAAGTGTTGCCACTACAAGAAAAATTACCCTCGTATGTATCTCATTCCAAATTCCAAAGAACACATAAACAACTAAAAATCAGTTTAATATGTAGAAAACTATATTATAAAAAAGACTGTACAATGTAGAGGGAAATGGTGAATGGTATATTGAACTTGAAACTTCATTTCCTCATTTCAGATAAGAGTCACATGCTCTAGATTGCGTTGAACATACAGCAGCAAGTTACAGTTACAGTGTGGGCAATTTTATGCCAGAATGATTGTAAGACTGGTGAGATGTGTTTTTAATGTAACATTGTTGCCATCAACTGTGGGAAAGTGGAGAAAATGACTGCTTACATCAAGTTGTTGTTTATTATAAGCTCATTGCTGTGCACACAGTTCTCATGATCATTCTGGTATGTAATTACCCAAGCTGCAACTGTAACTTGTTGCTGCATGTTCAACGCCATCTTGGATAATGACGTAAGCTCAGGTATGAGACTCTTTTTCTGAAATTAAAAAAAAAAATGAAGTTTCATACACCATTCACCATTTCGCTCTACACTGTACAGTAACACACTATACTTACTTCAAACATGCAGCCATATTTCTGAATCACCCTGTATGTTCCGTACCTTGTGCTTTTGGAGCCAAGATGGCCGCCATGTTATTCTCTGGACACTAGTGCCTACTGAAAGTGAGAGAGTCAAGAGTCTGTGAAGAGAGAAGCGACGTTTTACGAGAGATGTATTGCAGGCTGGCTGCAAATAATGTAGAATTGCAACGAATACATCAGTTCGATGTAATTGAGTGTTTCATTTATGTGTATTAGTCTACCTACAGCACTATTACCTTCCTGGAAATGCTACAAACAGCGGCCGAAACAAGAAAGGTGTTTTCTTGTTGGATGACGGGCGCGAACATGGTCCTCCTTGTGCCGGATGTTGACTGCGATCAGCATTCGTTGTGTTGTGTTGAACTTTTGTTCTAGCATGCATTCGTGAACTGTGAATAAATACATTGATATACTGTTTGCTACGTGAAAACAATTTCAGTGCACCTTTTGTAGTGCCAGGAAGTGTTTCGTGCGTGCATTGTAGTTTGGACAACAACAATCCGTGCGCGACTCAATAAACATGGAAGCCATATCGGCAGCAAAGACTGTGCTCAAGCGAGAAGTTACTCGCCTTGAGAATAAAGTGAACGCGGGTTTATTGGACAATGTGACAATCGCGTTATCGGTAAACAAAGCCAAACAATTAATGGACGATTGTAAACAGTTATTATTAGACCTGGCTAGTGCGTGTGATGATGCAACTTTTGAGAGTTATGACGGTGAAATCGGTTGTATTCAAGACCGTTTAGATGCAACCATGTGCAGGCTTTGTTCGTTGCAGCAGCAACAGACTCAAGCTACGGTGACGTCATCGACAGAAGCACGAACAAGTGAAGTGCGTCTCCCGAAGCTCACGCTTCCTGTGTTCACGGGACAATTACAAGAGTGGCTTTCTTTCCGTGATTTGTTTATCGCGTCGGTGGACAAAAACAAGCAATTATCCAGTGCCCAAAAGCTACAGTATTTGAAAGCTTCGTTAAAGGGGCAACCTGCATTGCTTATCCAGTCCATGTCGGTGACTGATGATAACTATGCAGAGGCGTGGAACATTCTAAATTCGCGTTATCAAAACAAACGGGAAATTGTTATGGACACAATCAAGCGTTTAGTCGCGCAACCCAAAGTGCAACGTGAATCTGCAGCAGCCTTACGTAGCCTGCTAGACACAACTACCGAGTGTGTTCGCGTGTTGAAAGTGATGGACATTCCCATAGAACATTGGGATCCTATCCTAGTATTTCATGTGACAGAAAAAATGGACAGTGATACTAGACAACAATGGGAACTTTCATTAAAGACAACCGAGTTGCCTACGTTTCAGGAGTTGAGTGACTTTCTTGATCAGCGTTCTCGTGCATTATCAGCTACAAATCTCAGTGCTCAGAGACTGAAGCAGTCGACTCACAATAGCTCCCAGTTCAAGGGTGTGTATCATGCAGTGTCGGATGATACCTGTGAAAAATGTAAACTGCATCATGTGCTATACAAGTGCAAAGACTTCAAAAGCCTTTCGGTAATGGACAGAATGAAATTTGTTAGAGAAAAGGGTTTGTGTTATAATTGCATTCAAAGTCATCATAGGGCATCGGTATGTGACTCAGGGGCGTGCCGCGTTTGCAATAAAAAGCATCATACTTTGTTACACTATTATAAGCAGAGTGACTCTAGTGAAACAACAACTTCCCCCCAAGAAGTTTCTTCTCATGTGGCTGGAGAAGGAGACAAGGGACTAAAGCCAGTGTTGCTATCCACTGCAGTTGTTTATGTGCAGGGAAGAGATGGTGTTTATCAACCAGTTCGTGCGCTCCTAGACTGTGCCTCCGAGACTTCTTTTGTGACCTCACGCTGTGTGCAAACGTTAGGTTTACGTCAGCATAAGGCAGACATCACTGTGAATGGAATTACAGCAACAGGCGTAGGTGTAGGCAGTGCAGTAGTGGATCTACAATTCCAACCCAGTAGCAGAAGGAAAACATTCACCACAAGGGCAATCGTACTTCCTAAAATAACAGGAAACATTCCCAGGGAACCTTTACCAGATTTCAGGAAGTGGACACATATTCAAGGACTGAAGTTGGCAGATCCAAGGTTTTATGTGATGGAACCGGTGGACATTTTACTTGGAGCAGATTTGTTTCCTTTTCTTATGCAAAGTGGCAAACGTGTTGGGCCAAAGGGAACACCTATTGCACTACGTACTGTTCTTGGTTGGATTCTGTGTGGCAGTGTGGACTTTCCCAAGGTAAGGACAGTAGCATCATTTCATGCATCTTGTAGTCTTGATAGTGCACTTCGCCAGTTCTGGGAGGTAGAGGAGGTCCCAAGGCAAATGCATCTGACATTAGAGGAGATACAATGTGAAGAGCACTTTTCGGTGACTCATGTTCGAGAAAACAATAAGTTCAGTGTGAGCCTTCCATTCAAGGAAGACATTCCTCCCTTAGGATACTCTCGTGAAACAGCTGTGGCGAGATTACAGCAAATGGAACGGAAGTTTGCAAGGTCTCCTGTTTTTCATCAGAAGTACTCAGAATTCATGCATGAATATTTAGACTTGGGACATATGGAGCCTGTTCCTGCAAGTGAAGTGAAAAAGAAACCATGTGATAGTTTCTATTTACCGCATCATGCTGTAATCAATCCAAATTCCACCAGTACACCTCTTCGTGTAGTTTTTGATGCCAGTTCAGTGACTTCAACAGGGATTAGTCTCAACGATAAGCTTCAAGTTGGGCCAAAACTGCAAGGTGATATCTTTCCATTGTTACTCAGGTTCAGGAAGCATCAAATTCCTTTGTGGGCAGACATTTCCAAAATGTATAGACAAATATTGATCCATCCATCAGATACAGACTTTCAGCGAATAGTGTGGCGCGACAATCCTAAAGAATTGATAAGGGACTATAGACTACTCACGGTGACGTATGGGACTTGCAGTGCACCTTATCTTGCAACAAAGTGTCTTCAACAATTAGCTACTGATGAAATGAATGCATTTCCATTAGCAGCCCCAGTGTTATTAAATGATTTTTATGTTGACGATTTGGTATCTGGTGCCAGCAATGTGGAAACAGCTATCGAATTGCAGTCACAATTGATACAGTTACTAGCAAAGGGTGGTTTTGAGTTACGTAAATGGTCCTCTAGTGAGCCACAAGTGTTGACAGCAGTACCTGTAGAGTTGAGAGAAACTAATGTGCCTTTAGATATCCATTGCAGTGAACTTGTGAAAACGTTAGGTCTAAGGTGGCATCCTGGTGCTGACCACTTCACTTTTCTTGTGACTTTACCACCAAAACGTCCAACATTGACGAAAAGACTATTGTTATCTGAAATTGCAAAATTGTTTAATCCTCTTGGTTTCTTAGCCCCAACAGTCATACAAGCAAAAATACTTATTCAAGAATTGTGGAAAGAAAGGTTGGGCTGGGATGAGGCATTATCCGTGGAAACATGCGAACTGTGGCTACATTTTTGTAGTGAACTTCCTGTACTGCAACAATTACAAATCAAACGTGCTATTGTATCTGCAAATGCTATTGCTTGTCAATTAGTGGGTTTCTGTGATGCCTCACAACAAGCATACTGTGCGGTAGTGTACCTTCGCTCAGTTTATGTCGATGGTCATGTTGAAGTAAGGTTGGTAGGAGCAAAGACTAAGGTGGCTCCAATCAAGCAAATGTCTCTACCAAGGCTAGAACTATCAGCGGCAGTTTTATTGACACGATTGCTCGTAGTAATCTCCAATGCACTATCCTACAAATTGGAAGATGCGTGTGTGTGGACTGATTCTACCATTGTGCTTGCTTGGTTATCCTCAACACCAAGCAGGTGGAAAACATTTGTAGCAAATCGAGTGGCAGAAGTGCAGGAGAGTCTTCGTCGTGAACAATGGTCTCACATCATGGGAAAATCAAATCCTGCAGATCTTGCTACAAGAGGTATCAGTGCTCCAGCCTTAGCTCAGTGTGAGTTATGGTGGGCGGGACCAGAGTTCTTACAAGAAACTTCATTGGCAACGTTTGATCATCATGAGACAAGCAACGAAATTTTGGAAGAAGTTACAAAAGAAGAGAAGAAGATTGCCATTACAGTTATGTACAGTACAGTAGAAGAAGATCTGATCAGTAGATATTCAAGCTTTTCTAAAATGCAGAGAATAATGGCATGGATCCAACGATTTGTGTTCAATACTCGTCAGTCAGTGAATCAGAGAAGGCAAGGAGCATTGACAACTAAAGAGCTTATGACAGCAACGACCTCTCTTGTAAAACAAGCTCAGAAAAGTGAATTCACAGCAGAATTACATTGTTTACAAGCTAAAATTCCTCTGCCAACAAAAAGCAGGTTATTGTGTTTGGCTCCTTTTGTTGATGAGGCAGGTGTCATTTGTGTTGGAGGGAGGCTACACAAAGCAAGAATAACAGTGGACCATAAACATCCAATGTTGCTACCTGCAAAGCACAAATTGACTCACTTATTAATTAAAAATGAACATTTACTTAATCTTCATGCTGGTCCCCAGTTAGTGTTGTCCTCATTGCAACGAACATTCTGGATACTGAGAGGCCGAGATACAGTGCGTAACATTGTGAAGAAATGTGTAACTTGTCATCGCTTTTGTACACAAGCTGGGGAACAATTAATGGGTAGCTTACCAGAATCTAGAATCAATCCTTCTCGTCCATTTATAAACTGTGGTGTGGATTACGCAGGGCCCATACTGTTGAAGGAAATGGTTGGACGCTCTCGTAAGCAGTATAAGGGTTATATTGCCTTATTTGTTTGTTTCGCAACGAAAGCAGTTCATTTAGAAATAGTGAGCAGTGGTACTACAGAGACGTTTTTGGCTGCACTTCGGAGATTTGTATCTCGTCGTGGAAAACCCAGTAATATTTACAGTGATTGTGGAACAACGTTTGTTGGTGCTAATAGAGAGTTAAAGCAATTCATGAGATTGGCAAAACAACCAAAGCGCAATGAAACTATTTCAAGTGCTCTAAGCAGCTTAGGCATCCAGTGGCATTTTAATGTTCCTCGTAATCCTCATGCAGGAGGTTTGTGGGAGAGTGGTGTCAAATCAGTTAAATACCACCTCAAAAGAGTTGTGGGGAATGCCATACTTACCTTTGAGGAATTGTATACAGTATTAACACAAATAGAAGCATGTTTGAATTCCAGACCGTTAACTGCTCTATCCAGTGATCCCAACGACATGCAGGCACTTACTCCAGGCCATTTCTTAATAGGAAATGCATTGATAGCTACTCCAGATAGGGACTTTGCTACAATAAAAATGAACAGACTGTCGAAGTGGCAGCTCGTGCAAAGGCTGACACAGCATTTCTGGCGCAGATGGTGTAGGGATTATCTTTCTCAGTTACAACAACGTCCTAAGTGGAGAAGGGAGCAACGGAATCTACAGGTCGATGACTTGGTTGTGGTCAGAGATGATCAACTTGCACCTCAACAGTGGAAACTTGGCAGAGTAATCAACGTTCATCCAGGTAAAGATGGATTGGTTAGAGCAGCAACAGTGAGAACCAGTGAAGGAACCTACAAGAGGCCAGCAGTGAAGCTGTCCCTGTTACCAGTGAGTGAAGTTGAACACCGATGAGAAAGAACTTAAACTTTAAAATTTATGCATAAAAGGCAATCATTAGTTTGTTCAATTTCTTTTTAATTTTGTGTTGTCATTTTCAGTAGGAAATTTTGGGAAAATTGTATTCAATTTACATTTGTTCATCAAAACTGTGTTCTATGTATGTACTTTGTAAAGTGTTGAAATTAATAATTTCAAGGTGGGCGGTATGCTCCATACCTTGTGCTTTTGGAGCCAAGATGGCCGCCATGTTATTCTCTGGACACTAGTGCCTACTGAAAGTGAGAGAGTCAAGAGTCTGTGAAGAGAGAAGCGACGTTTTACGAGAGATGTATTGCAGGCTGGCTGCAAATAATGTAGAATTGCAACGAATACATCAGTTCGATGTAATTGAGTGTTTCATTTATGTGTATTAGTCTACCTACAGCACTATTACCTTCCTGGAAATGCTACAAACAGCGGCCGAAACAAGAAAGGTGTTTTCTTGTTGGATGACGGGCGCGAACACTGTATATAAAAGGGTGGTTACCTTGTAAGATGTAGTAACATGTTGGCTACAATACAGTTCACATCTTCATAAGGTTGATGTAAAGGAGGGGTCACCCCTGAAAACCAAATTGACAGCTGAATCCAGTTTCTTCATCAGGAGGTGCTTGTACGTCTGTAGGCAGATATCCAAGAGAGCCTAGAAAGGGATTTTAATGTAGCAAACATAGGAAGGTTACAAAAAAGGCATGTTTAAAAACAGTCTAGTTAGGAGTCTTTTCTCACAGTTCTTCCCGAACATATATTACAAATATATGGAAGTCAATATCAAATAGTCAAAGAGTCATATTAGTGACTTGAGTTGTAGAATATTTACTGGGGTGTCAGTGGAAGGAAAAACTCATTATGTGTATGTGTGTGTGTGGGAGGGGGGTAAAATTTCAGTAATGCTGCATATTTAACTCATTTTCTATTGACTCTACTTTGCATGAGGAATGACTACCCTGACAATATAGTTAACAGATGAACTTTTCTATTTGCAGCTTAAATGACAGTCCATATGAACAAATTGACAATTCTACCATCTACATTACCTAAAATGTAACAAATAAATAAAGTAAATGAGATTTTGTTTTTAAGTTCACTTTATGCACAGATATGCTGATTGGGACTCGACCTACAGTTTAAAGTGGGGCACGAACCACTATGTGCCTCCACCAGGTATGGAACCTGAAACATCTTGATTACAAGGCAGTGACATTAGAAATTAGATTTTTATTTTTTTGAAAAGCCTGGAAAAGTTTTCCTATTATTTTTGAATGAGTCTCATCTTGAAATTTTGCTTTGAATGGATATTTACTCCAGTTCAGTGTATTTATATTTGCAAGATGCAGTTCTTTATCCAATTAATAATACAACTAGCCTTGATAAATTATATTTAAAATGAAGTGGCTTATTTTCTCCTATTTGAGCATACCAACAATATGCATTTCTTTTTTTTATTGTTATTGCATGTGTACACCACTCATTCCCTTAAATATTGATTGTTTGGTTTCAACAATAAAGTTGGAAATTATTTATTGCTAGGATATCTAATAAGTAATTTGCATCTCCAATGTACTAGTTACTTACATCATAAGCAAGAAGAGAAGAAATATACAGGATTTTTAAATAGATCTTAATTTTTGCTGCATGGTTACAGCTTAATAGAACTTAATCAATAATGTTTATGTTTTAATGTTATCTCTAGTATTCATAAAATATTTAATGAACATGACTGTTCTTTGTGCTGGATGAAACATGTTTTTGACGAGTAAGACTAATGCAGATGCATGCACAACCTAAGCAGGACCAGACCTAGAGTTTGAAGTGGGATATAAAGCAATGAAATATGTCCCCACTGTGATTTGAGCACACAATCCCATGATTACAATGTCCTAGCATTAATCAGCCTGTCTATAATTTCTTGAAAAACTGAATTCCCTGATTATTCCATGTTTTCCAGTCCAAGAACCAACATTTTTCAGACCACTTAATAGAGGCATGAATATTTTGTTTTTGACAGAGAAAAGAAATGTGAAACAGCACACTATAATATGTATTCATTTTTCATGTTTTTGAGAGGTGAATTTTCCCACCATATTTTGTCACGAAATTATGCAGAATGAATTGCAAAATGCGAAACACAGTCATAAACACGAAATTTAGAAATTTCTTTTGCTCTACACTTTCTGAAGTCCGAATTTTCCTGCAATGTATGCAAATCACGGAAAGTTGATGAATTCTGCTGTAAATATATGAGTAGCAAAAATGAGACTCCTTTATGAAGGAATAAACTTAATCATCTTATAACTACATAAATGTACTATTAGAAGGGAAATTTTTATTTTGTGTAACAAAGGTAAAATTTAAAAATAAAATTAGGGTTGTATTCACAAATGTACTGCTCTTGATCCATAAATGTACCCACTTTTTGTACCGAAATCTTGAACTTTTATTCACCATAAATTTGTGGCTCTAGCAATGAATGTACATGAACACACATTTACAATAACATTTTTAGTTATATACTCACCCTCAGAATTACACATATAATCTTCTATTTATAGTAAGTGGAAGTTTGTCCCATATTTCACAAGTAAATGATTAACAAAAAAATAACTTTTTCCAAAAAATCATAATTATAGAGGAAGTAGGGCATAATTACAGTAAAATTTATTAATATATTACTCCAGTTACTTATCTACCAAAGACACTAAAAAAATTCGGATTTCCCCAGGAAAAATTTCCTTGACTTATCCATGATTTTTCCAGAAAAAATAAATTCCCTGAGCTTTTCCAGATTGATCAACATCCTGTTCACTGAAATGCTATTGAGAATACCCACAAAATGTTCCAACTGAGAGTACTAAAGCACATTATGCAAATTTATATTTTGTGCTGACAAGTTTGTATCTTGTGGAACCAATCTTTAGCATTTTAAGTGATGTATCACTAAGTTTACATTTTTTACAAATGATAATCAAATACAGTGGAACCTCGATTATTCGCTTTCCAGGTGGATCAAGATGAAAAACAACATAAAAAGCAGGAAAATGTCAAACGTAGGGACATTTTATAACATTCTTCTCTGTTGGGACCATCTAGATTGAATGCATACTGCAGGAAAATGTAAAATCGGGGATCCACTGTATCTCTACAGATAGATGTCCATAAAGGTTTTGTCAAAAAGAGTGGCTTGCAGATAAGATTGAATATTTATATCTTATATCTGCAGTAGCACTGGCAGACGATTGTACACAGATAAAACAGTGGAAGCGAAAAATCAGGCGAAGCCAGGCTGGCTCGGTAGCTCAGTGGTAGAACTATAACATGGAATGCCAGAGACCCAGGTTCAAGTCCTGGTCGAGCCTGCATTTTTTGCTAACAGTTCTACATAAGATTGAATATAGTATTGAAGATTCATGAGGGACTGAAAAGGGTAGAGAATTCGGGAAGGAATACAAATTTGTTGGGAGAACTTGTTCTGGAGAAATTACACAAATTTGATTGATTGATTGCTTTATTTTACTTCGCTTTTCTTGACACTTTTGGGTAATCACAATGATGAAGATGAGTGATGATATGATAAAACTAATTGACACTCATGAACTTATAATATAAGGATAATAAATATGGAGAAACTAGTACTCACTTTTATCTGAGAAGCAGTTTTTTCTTTTTCGATTAATTTCAGTGGCCACTGCCACCATCGTCGTTGGTTTGAGTACAGCAAATTTCAACGAGGATGGTGGCAGTGGCCACTGAAATTAATCGAAAAAGAAAAAAACAGCTTCCCGGATAAAAGTGAGTACTACTTTCTCCATACTACTGCGTGTCTTTTTTACCAATTATGAATAAGGATAATATGACAGAAATTTGCAAGAATACATGCTACAATTATCTCTACTTTGTACATATTTCTCTATTTCAGGTGAAGAACATCCAGTATTCAAGCCACGAGTTGTCTTTTTGCAGACAGAGTATTTCCAGTTTTCAAGTTTGACTGATATTATGTTTATTATGCATTTGCCTTACTAATATTATTTTAAGAAATGTTTGCCTTTGTGTTTAGTCTACAAACAGATGATGCTATGAATGTGATAGGTCATAACAAAGAAAAACATATCAGTTAAACTTGCAGTTGGATATGAAATTTTGCTTTCAAAGTTAAAAAAAGTAAAAAAAAATGTATATGTTGTTGTTGAATGTGATATCCTCATATAATATTAATTTAGTGCTAAGTAAGGAAAAAGGTTAAAACTAGTTTAAATGTACAGTGCAAAATTTTAACATTCATACCACCAAAAAAAAATGTATTCCACCATTAAACTTGGTGTGTAAGAAGCTGTAAATTTTGCTTTTCATTTTCTGTCTTGTTAAGTATAAATATGCTCTGAAACTGATGTTCATAATCATATTGGGGAAGGGGGTGCAGAGTTAGGGCACCACATTTTCACAATCTTGACCAATTGTGAAGGTAATGTGATCAGTCATCTTTCAATACAAACGTTACATGTAACTGTGAGGAAACTGTGATAATTTCATCTGTCTATTTATCTTAGATGGGTTTACATGCAGCCAAATGATTAGGACACTCAATCTTTGGTTAAAGTGGTCCTGGGTTTAATCCCGGGTGAGAACCCAAAAAGTTTTTATTTTAAACCAGCACTGAGAGGACAATGGGAAGAACTCCTTGAAATGAAGTGCAGCAAACTCTGGTTGAGATGACTGGGAACGAAACTCAACATGTTGGTCGTGCGGCACCAAACAAAATGCCATTTAGGAGGTCTCAACACCGTAAGGGTTCTTGCCACAGAAAGTATATTCTGATTTAGGTGCTGTAGTTCCTCAAATGTCAATTCCTTGTCATATTCGACAATGGCAGAGCGGCAGAATAAAAAAATTGATATGGTCATAAGAATATATATACCATAGATGAAATAGTGAATATCTATGAATGTGACAGTTTTAGAGATTGCCTTAGGGAGATATCATGATATCATGCTGTTATAATACTTCATCAGATTGGTTCTCTTCTTTAATATTTTACATTTAGTGTAATCCATTTCTTGTACATATTAAGTACAAAAATATTATACGAGGGGCATTCAAGTCAAACTAGGACTTTAGCAAGTGGCTTGTATGTCATATTTCTGATAGGTGGTGCACATGTCGCATGCCAGTCCATAGATCGGTAATCAAGATGACAGACAACTATGTTAACGGCATGTGGTGATGAAGTTTATTGTAAAGAAAGGTGTAAAATCCGTTGAGATCTATAGAAGACTTTAAGCTCAGTATGGTTATGAGACGCTCAGTCGCAATCTGCAAACGATTAAAAGATGGGTGTACATTCGTCAGTGGCGATCCTGGTCCTGGTAGCTCCCTACCCACAGATCTCCTTGGACAGTTCAGGCATACTGACAAATCTTTCAATGCCGAAGCTTTCCAGGCATTAGTTAAAGGTTGGGATAAATGTATAAATGTAGTAGGAGAGTATGTCAAAAAATAAATGCAGTTTACACTCCTGCAAATTAGTTCTTATATTTAATAAATTCAAAAGTCCAGGTTTGACTTGACCACCATTTGTAATTTCGGCTGTACTTTCTGAGTATAGTGAAGCAATATTCACAGAAGGATGCCGCTCCATTCCAGGATCTACGAGGAGGGGACTTAAAGATGATTACGATGCAGATGCCTGAAACAAGAAGGACCCAGCTGTGCCATTCTACTTTCAAGAAAGGATGTATACAAAAGATAAGTAATGATGTTTTCTTTAATATTTTACATTTAGTAAAATCCATTTCTTGTTGTTATTTTAGGATGTCTGTCTGAAAAAAAGACAGGGTGTTTACCTGCGAGCTGTTAAAGTCTCGGAACATCCAGTGCTCACCTTCAGAGCGGGTCCTACTCCAGGGATTGGTGGGTAGGGAGAGAGTGGCCGATCTCCAGATGAACACTAGAAGGGATTTCGGAGGTTGGCAGTGTTGCAGGATTGTGCACTTTGTCTTTATTTCAGGTAGACATGTTAGTATCTTTCCGTTTATTCTGTTTACTACAAGTTTTCCTCTTTTCAGGTCAATTCTATCTTCTGGATGGAGTGCCCTGAAGAAAATTACAGGTTGGTAATAAATGATAAGGTGTTATGTACATAGACAGATTGTTTTCTACCAGGTTAAGTTATATATTTTAAGAAACCCTAAACACTATCTGCAAATAGACAACTCACAACAACCAAATTCTGAAAATGGAATTCAGGTAAATAAGATAGTCTTAGTTTTTCTTTAGTGTTAGTTGCGTAATGAAATATTCATGTAAGCTAGTGTTAAATTTATAAATATTATAATATATTTGTGCATACTGTTTGTGTTAAGATCAAATTTTATGGTTGTGTTCTAATGTTTTTGTTTCTAATACAGGTTCTTTGTTTTTTTGGGCAAATATAAAATTTGCAATTGCAGATGCTTACAATCATATTTCCATGGGTATTTTTTAGTGTTTTCAAATTAAGTACATACATTCTGATGAACTTTTTAACATTTCATAATTAGTAGTAGTAAGTCTTGAAGCTTTCCTGACGACAAAGATGAGAGTGACATTAGCTATCGAAAGCTTAGAATTTTCCCCACAATTCACCTGGTCGATAGCCCGAGAGAATCTTTTCATCATTTTCATAATCATTTTTTAATCAAACTTCTAATGATAAGGGATTTTTACAATTTTGACATTTTTAATGAATTGATTTTTGTGATGTTTGCTTTTTTTAAACAATGAAATCATAATTTTTAACCACACCAGATGGTACTTGCAAGAAATATAACAAATTATATATATCAAGTAGTGAAAAATATAGTTGTTGACAGAAAGCATTACTCAGAAATTTGTGGATCTCTTCCACTTTTGAGGTTGTTCAGATGTTATCAGCACTTGCAAGTACTATCTGGCAGTCCTAAGTCTGTTGAAGTGGGAAGGGAGATTATGATTTCAAATTATTTTCATCTGCCAAGACAGACAGACTTCCATTAACTTTCTGGCTTGCCAATGGCAAAACTAGCACATGAGGAAGCTACTCTGTATCCATGGATGTGCTGTAGTTCTCAGAGTACAATGGAAAAATGTAATACCAAAGCAGTGTGCCAATGGAGCTGGGGACAGTGCCTAAAGATACGGAGAGAGGGGGGGGGGGTGGATAAGAAGATACATACAATTTGTTGGCAAGTACATTAATGACATAGATGATTTTTAACACACATACTGTCCACTTCTTCTCTGATGTCCTGGTCAGTGATTCAGATGATATATTGCCGATATCACGATACACTTTGCCAACGCTGTTTTCAGCACAGACCGTGTGCCATAGAACAGTGGAAAACCCAAAATGGTTATTTCAAAGAAAAGAATTAAAATTTGTATCAAATAGAAAGAAGAATTTTATGATAAGTCATTTGATTTTATTTCGATAAACAGGATTATAAAAATTTTAAACGCATACATGCCGAAAAAAAATTGTTCAGAATCATTCATGCAGTTCAAAAGTTATAGTCAACTGGTTATAAAAAAAATATCAAAAACAAAAATGTGTAAGTGGCAACATGGGAGGGGATTCAATGGGTCCAACCCCCCCCTCCCTGGTTCAGTAAAATTACCACATTACTTGTTCTATCCACTATGCACAGTAACTTGTTCGTAAAAATGTCTTCAGACTTATTTTGTTCTCATAAATTACAAGCGTATAGAATGGGATACGGATGGGAATGAAACTAATTCCACACACCAGATGGGACTGCAAAGGAAATGTCTGCAATTTCCTGATAGTTTCGGAATTTCTCTGGAAAATACTCAGAGAACTCCTGACATTTCATCTAACTCATGACATTTCATCTGTAGTACATGCAGTTAAACAAGTGGCTGCCCATTGTCAGTATCTTATAAATATGGGTAAATGTGTATGTAAAAAATTAATTGTGAAATTGATATTTACTTAATTTAGTCTCAGAAATGCTTTAAAAGTGCTGAAAATGTTCACTATTTTTAAAAATTCAGATCAATACTTTTTTTAAGCTTATTTTGAAACACTTAAACATATTGTTGCATCTTAAATAGTTCTTGCAGTATTTTTGGAAAGAGTTGATGTAGCTGCACCCTTCATAAACAGGGTTTTCACTTAATTTGCCAAACTAAATTTCATGACATCTTTTTTATAACGGTCTAGGAATATGCAAAAAAAATCACTAAGTAATCAAGACCGGTTCTGGCATGTAATTACTTTGCTCTCAAGCTTTCACCACATCATAAGACTTCCTCAGAAGATAGAACAAAGACAAAGCAGTGCCCTGTCACTCCTATCGTCTTTTTATCTTTTTAACCTTTAACTTACCTTCCCATCTCTTAAACCTTAACTACCTAGGTATACTTGTCCTATCTCCTGAGGAAGACACATGATGTGGTGAAAGCTTGAGAGCAAAGTAATTACATGCCAAAACCGGTTTTCATTACTTAGTGAAATGATGGCATGTGGTGTAAGTTATGCCTTATGCAAAAATTTACCAATGTTTTTATTATGTGGAAAGATTTCTTAATGTTTACACACATCAAATTTGTCAAAATATAAAAAAGGGGCATAATCAATTCTACATTCTTCTCACAATCAGGAAAAAATCTAAATTATATGGGAAAGACATTGGATTGCATACAATTTTGGGATGAAACATCATAGACCAAACAGTGATGGAAAATGTTTTCTGTAGCTAAACTGCAGTGTGTTTATCTACAAACTAAACAACTCAATTGCCGAAGCATTTGCAAAACACTTTCACTCTGTTTACGTACAGGAACCATCTTCTTACGAAAAACCAACCCCTTTGTCTGAAACCGACGCCCTTCTATCTTCTCTAAATTTACAGGATATATCAATCGCTGAAGTAGAAGCAGCAATAAAGAACCTTAAACCTAAAAGAACGGCAGGGCCTGATCTTATCCCCCCCTACGTAATCAAGGGATGTGGTGAAAGTCTAAAATATCCTTTACATATATTCTTCAACCTTGTAATACAAACATCGAGATTTCCAGATAAATGGAAATTGTCCCAAATTTGTCCCATACCATAAACATCAGATAAATCTCAAATTTCAAACTACAGACCAATTGCGATACTCTCTGCGCCAGCTAAACTATTAGAACAGATTCTTTATAAACACTTTTTTGCTCACGTAAAACAGATTCTCTCCTCGCAGCAGCACTGATTCGTACCAAAGAGATCTGTCGTGACGAACCTTGTAGAAATTTCAAACTTCATTTCCACTGAACTTGACAACAGAGGTCAGGTAGACGTTATATACACAGATTTCTTCAAAGCGTTCGACACTGGAAACCATGATATTCTCTTGAAAAAATTAGCATTTTGTAACTTCTCCTCTTCCCTCATAGATTTAATGTGCTCATATCTCAAAAACAGAAAACAATACGTAAATTATCAAGGTTGCTGCTCCGATGAATTTGTAGCTGGCTCAGGCGTACCTCAAGGTTCTAATCTTGGTCCCTTGTTGTATTTAATATTAATTAATGACCTACCAAAGCAGCTTAGAAATTCCGAGAAACTCTTATTTGCTGACGATTTAAAATTCTATAGGAGCATTCACAATGAAGATGTTTCCATTAAATTACAAGAGGATATCGAAAATCTCAACGCATGGTGTAAAGCAAATAAAGTTAATCTAAACCATAAGAAATGCAGGGCCGTAACATTTACCCGATTGAAATCCCCAATACACTATAACTACAAAATAGCACACACACAAATAGACAGGGCAAACTCAATAACAGATCTTGGCATAATGTTCGATGATAAATTATCATTTCAGTTACATATCACCAAGACTGTTAATGACGTGCATAGAAAACTGGATTTCATTATGAGAACTGAAAAAGAATTCAATGAAAATAAAGCGTTGTTATCATTATTTAACCTATATGTTAGGCCCAAATTAGAATATGCATCTATAGTGTGGAGTCCACAAACCAGTAAACAAATAGATCTTATTGAAAAAGTTCAAAATAAGTTCACTCGCTATATAGTTTTTAGGATAGATGGTGCATATCCAAAGATGACACCTTATAATGAATTACTAATTAAATTACACATTACCTCCCTTGCAAACAGAAGAACCATACATCAGCTCCTTTTTCTTTTCAAACTTCTTAACGACAAATTGGATTCTTCCCCTCTGCTTTCAAAAATAGCTATCTATGTCCCCCATTTAAAGTTGCGATCAAGAAAGCAACTCTTTGCAATTTCCCGCATCCCTACAAAATCCGCAGAAATGGCTCCCCTGCGAAGAATGTGTAGCTTGTATAATGAATGGTTACAGAGGGGCATACACTTGGACATATTTGCTAAATTTTCTAAGTATAAACACTATTTAATGGACAACATTCTTACTTAATTTTGTATTTTTTATTATTATTATTATTTCTATTATTATTATTATTTTTACCTTCTTTATGTGTATATATATATATTCATACATATATGAATGTAATTGTGTAAGGTTTGATTCATTTCTTATCCACGGTAATGTTTAATGTTTATATATATAACCTCTATATGTATTTTTTTTATATCTGAAATGTGTACAAATATTATTTTGATGTGTATAAATCCTATGTAAGACATTTACTGTGCACTGTAAAAAGGCAGATGCCTGTTGTGGATAATAAATAAATAAAATAAATAAAATCTCATCTATGAATATTTATTCACTAATATGTCCCATTGTATTTACTTGTGCTAAAACTTTTGAAAATTCAATTACATAGGCAACAGAAAAGGATTATAAGTTTTTGCCTCTTATTTATGATTTGAAGCAGGGGTTTATCCATGATTTTTCCCCCCTTGGAGGGGGGGGGCAAGTTTGGGGATGTTAAGTTCATATTTTGGACCGTTTTTAAAATGTTCGCCCTAATTCAATTTGTTCATAGATGTTTCCAGAGATTAATCCCCTCCCCTTTCCTTCACATAACATTTCAGAAGAAAAAATATGTCAAATGCAGGAAAAGATGGAAGATAGATTTTTGTGATAATGTTATCATTTCAGTCTAACATTTCGAATATTGCTTTCCGATAATGTTCAGTACTTGATTTAATCACTTGTTAGATAAAACACAAGAGATGACATTCAAAAACACAAAATTTAAATATATTATTACCAGGAATCATTTCATGTAATTCTTAAGCTAGTAATAAAGAAATTAGAAACGTTTGCGCAATATTTTTTAACTGTATTTGAATGTTTCTTTTCATAGGTGTAACTCTGAGTTCATGCACTGATATTTAATCGATGAAATATCAGTGCATGGGTGCATGCATACTTGCTTGTCTGAACTAGTAGAAATAATGTATAGATAGATACAATATGACTCTTGAATAAACAACCACACTGCGAGCGAAGCGAGGAAGGAAATTTTCATAACCATACCTTTGCAAACTGATTATGTATATTATTAATTAAACATGATGTTTACTCTTTACAATCTTGCTTTACTTGTTTGGCGTCCACTTCAACTCAGCACATGCCCCTTGCACCCTCCTGTTCTAGCTTCAATTAGAAAATATGCATACATATAATTTTATAGTAGCCTCCCGATGGCATAGTGGTAGCGTTGTCACCTTGTAAACAAGGGGTCCCAGGTTCAATATCCGGTACAGGCACATAGTGGTTCGGATCCCACTTTAAACTGTAGGTCCAGTCCCGATTAGCCTATCTGTGTATAAAGTGGACATAAAACACCAAATCAATCAATATAATTTTAATAGTTCTATGTAGCGAGTGAGTTCCAAATTCTACTGGTGTTTTCAAATCTCTGTTTAAAGTTGGGATGCACGTTTGATAGATACCTGGTATTGCTTTAGAACTAAATCGGGCAAGGAATTTCACATTGAAGTTTTATACCCTTACAAAACTTTGGAAAATACACAGCCCTATTGATGAAAGTGAATCTTTCAAATACTGAACAAGATACCCTAGGAGTTATGTGTCTCTTTGCCTTAAAAGAAAAAAAATAACATGTGCAAAACAAATGACATGTTAACTGCAAAGGGAAGGCAATGAACTTTCACTTCTAAATTGAGGTAATGCTTTATTTTCAATTATTTAAAAATTGAATAGCATTCATTTCACTTTCCAGCACAAAGAGCACAATGAATCAAACATTTTTCTTTACTCTCCACGTATTCCAGCAGGCAGTGGCAAGCACCTTCGTGGCCCCACTGGTGCGCCTATGGTCAGATATAAATTTGGAACTTTATGTAAATTAAATTGCTTTTCATGTTTAATTCCTTATACTTCCTTGCTTCCTCTGAAAAGTTAAAAAAAATTAAATATGTCACTATGTCAGGTAACAGACTACGAGATTAAAAGAGGAAGACAATTTTTACTAAATCTATATCTTTGCAATCTGACAATAACTTAAATTTAATAGGGTGCCAGTAATTTCACAGGGCACTACGACATTAACGCTCTTCTGTTTTTATGTTTTGCTTGTTGGCACCCCATTTGTCCTAAGAATCCAGGCACAGGGTGGCTACAAACAAGCAGAAATAAAATTCCCTGACTTTTCCAGGTTTTCCAGGACAAAATTTAAATTTTTCCCTGACAATTACAAACTAAACTAAATCGATGTTTTTGCAAATGGAAATAATAAACTCATACAGATCCAGGTATGGATTTGTTAAGTACCAATATTATCTTCTATGAAATTGACTCAATTTCTCTATTCTCTATGATTTGAATTCAAACTGCAAAATAGTGAATTTGGAAAATTATTACAATTCACAAGCTAAGGAAGGATTACGGAATTTTGTCATACGCAGTATGACACTAAATTACAATAAAATTGTTCCTGTGTTTAAAAAAGGTGATAAAATGAACTGCAATAATTACCGTGGAATTTCTCTACTCTCAACAACATATAAAATATTATCTAACATTCTTTTAACAAGACTAACCTAATATGCTAATGAAATTATAGGTGATTATCAATGTGGATTTAAACTTAACAGATCAACTACAGATCAAATTTTTCACATCAGACAGACACTTGAAAAAAAGTGGGAAGCTATTCATTGATTTCAAAAAAGCATATGATTCAGTCAAAAGAGATAAATTATATAATATATTAGTAGAGTTTGGAATATCTAAGAAGCTTGTTAGTATGATAAAAATATGCACCAGTGAAACAGAAAGTAAAATTCGTGTGGGTATTAATATGTCTGACAAATTTACAATTCATGATGGGTTAAAACAAGGAGATGCATTATCTCCATTGCTCTTTAATTTTGCCTTCGAATATGCTGTAAGGAAGGTAAGATAAACTAAAGAAGGACTAAAATTAAATGGTGTGACTCAGTTGTTAGCATATGCAGATGATGTAGACTTACTGGGGGATGGTGTGAATACAATTAAGAATAATGCTAAAATATTTTTCAAAACTGCTAAAGAGATAGGTTTGGATGTTAACAAAGAGAAAATTTAATATATGCTTACAGGCCGAAACCAAGTGTTAGGTAATAATCAAAATCTAATTATTGATAACAACTCGTTTGAACCAGTTTCCAAATTCAAATACTTAGGAGTAATATTAACAAATGAAAATTATATTAAAGAGGAAATAAAAAGTAGGCTTAATTCAGGAAATGCATGTTACTTCTCTCTTCATAAACTTTTGTCTTCTCGTTTAATATCTAAGAAACTAAAAGTTAAAATATACAAAACAGTAATTTTGCCTGTAGTATTATATGGATGTGAAACTTGGTCCCTTACATTGAAAGAGGAACATAAATTGAGAGTATTTGAAAATAAGATCCTTAGGAAAATATTTGGACCTACAAGGGATGAGGAGACAGGTGAGTGGAGAAGGTTACATAATTTAGAACTACATAATTTGTATTCATGTCCAGATATTATTAGAATAATTAAATCAAGAAGACGTAGATGGGCAGGCCATGTGGCACGAATGGGAGAGGAAAGAGGAGTTTACAGGATTCTTGTTGGGAAATCTGATGGTAAGAGACCTGTAGGAATGCCAAGATGAAGATTGAGGGGGCAACGTTGAGATGGACCTAAGGGAAATCGGTAGGGATGGAAAAGAGTATATAGATCTTGCTCACGATAGGGAAAGATGGAAGGCCTGTGTTGCTGCAGCCATGAACCTTCGGGTTTAAGAAGGCTAGGGAGTTAGTTAGTTAGTTAGCAATAAGTTTAAAATAAAATACTTGATTATTTTTACTGTTACGACTAAATGAAATTAAAGTGAAGAGTGATTGATTAAGAAATACAATTTGTAATTTATCAGTCTCCTTATACATTCTCGGTATTATATGTTGATATTTCCACTGAGGTTTGGAACCCTTTGCTTGCAAGAACCATGAGTGCGGACTCATTTTTCAATGCATAAAGCTCTCTTCTCTGTAAAGCAAACAACTTAAGTCTTGCATATAACAGTTGGGCTGAAAAGTTCGTAGGCTAACATAGTAAAAAATATTTTTTTGACAAAATTCGTTTTTATTATTTAATATAGTTGCCTTTGGGGGCGATACAACGATTATAGCGGTCATACAATTTTTCGATGCCATTTTTATAGTACGATTTCTCTTTAGCCTCAAAATAGGCCTCAGTTTCGGCGATTACCTCTTCATCAGTGCTAAATTTCTTTCCAGCGAGCATTCTTTTAAGGTCTGCAAACATGAAAAAGTCACTGGAGGCCAGATCTGGAGAATATGGTGGATGGGGAAGCAATTCGTATTCTAATTCATATAATTTTGCCATCGTTTTCATTGATTTGTGACACGGTGCATTGTCTTGATGAAACAGCACTTTTTCTTCTTCAAATTGGGCCGTTTTTTCGTGATTTCATCCTTTAAACGCTCCAACAACGCTATGTAATAATCTCAGCTATCTCGATCAACTTCACTTTACGATCATTTAAAATTATTTTGTGGACTTTTTGAATGTTTTCGTCGGTAACAGCCTCTTTGGGGCGTCCACTGCGTGCATCGTCTTTGATGCTCATTTCGCCTCGTTTAAATTAGCAAACCACTTCTCAACGGTTGATTTTCCTGGTGCAAAGTCCGAATAATGTTTATCAAGCAAAGCCTTGGCTTCAACAGTATTTTTTTTTCGCCAAAAAGCAATGCTTTATTAACACACGAAATTCTTTTTTATCCATTTTTTCACAATAACAAAAGCTGCTTCACTCACAATGCTATATCTCACGAACTAATTATCCGGCAGCTGTGAAATTTATACACGTATCTTTTGAAGGTTAGTACTAAGTAAAAATCACATGGATTTAATTCTAGTAACGCCATCTATGAGTCAGCCTACGAACTTTTCAGCCCAACTGTTAAGTGAAACAATTGAATCGAACAAAATAAATTGTCATATTTCCTTACATTATCAATGGGATTTCTGCTTCAGTGCAGTATATCCGAGTGAAGTACTGTGAAACTGACAACATGCAGTTATACCATTAATGCTGTCGTAAAGGGTATGTAGGTATTAGAAATTTAACGCAGGGAATTTATAGAATTGCATTGTATAGGTACCTGATTTAGCTAACCATACATTAAAACAGGAGCACTCTAATAATAAAAGCTTCTGAAAGTTCATATACGAGGGGCATCCTGAAAAAAACTCCAATGGTGCCTATACGCAGCACTGGTGGTCAGAGATAGACACACACCCATGCAGGCAGGAAGAAGTGGCATGTAGCTGTAATCTGGTACAGTTGCAATGCAGCCGTTTTAGGACAGTTCTAGGTTAAAGATTGCAGCTGTCATACAGTCTCCCACCGAGCCTAGCCTACAATGCACTCTCAGAATTTGGCACAGAGCCACCAGCAATTGTGTGAGGTGTGCAGACAGGACATCGTGCATGGTCAAATGATGGTGCAGACAATTCACGGAAGGCCAATTGAATGTGCACAACCCCATACAGCTGAGTACACACGGGCCCTTTGTGTGAAAGATCTTGGACCACTCCCTGTACAGACCTGGCCTTGAATGTACCGACTTTCATCTCCTAGTTTAACTGAAGAGGTTTCTGGCAGGGCAAGGATTTGACAGCTACAGTGCGGTAGAGATAGTTCCAGTCTTTTCTGTCAGACACATACACCATGGGCATAGAAAATTTAGTGCCATACTACGACAAATGCCAGAACAACGTTGGTGATTATGCCGAAAATTAGGTTAAGACTCACTGTTACTAATGCAATAAATTACTACTGATATTCATGTTTTATTTATGCCTAATGCAATAAATTACAACTGATATTCATGTTTCATTTATGCCTAATCGGTAGGGACCTTGATATTTTGTTATTTTTTTTTCAAATTGGTGTATTTTCTTATTTTTTATTTTTTACTATACCGAGTTATTTTTCTCAAAATTCACATTTTCATTTTAGTGCATTTTCTGGCAAATATCTGACATTATTCCTTCATGTTATTTTTAAACTACTGTTTCAAATTGTAAGTCACACGGCTAACGCCTCTTTGTGAGAGTTTGATATCTTGAAAGTTCTTTTGGAAAAGTTATTTTTCATACCCCTTTTTTTAATTTTAAGGTAAGGATTTTAGATAATGGAGTTTCCCCCATATATACTGAAGGGTGCATAATGACCATAAGTGGCGACGCACCCAAAAAATTAAAATCAATCAATCTCACGTGACAGATACCGATATATTATGGCACCAAAAATTGGTATTATCCTTTTTTGACTTGTCAGTATTACGTTTCCCAAAATTCGCGTTTTTGTTTTAGAACATTTATCTGCCAAATATACTGAAACTTAATACTCCATTGTGCTTTTAAACGATTATTTTAAATTGTAGATCACATGGTCTACGTATTTTCGTGACAGTTTGATATGTTGGAACAGATTTTTGAGGAAGTAAAAGTAAAAGTAAAGTGCTCCCCTGCACTTTGCCATGAAGGTGTATAGGGGTGTGGAGTTAGGGCCCCACACTTTCTTGATCACCGCTGAAGGTGGGAGTTATGTGATCAGCACCACACTCCTGGCTACCTTTATCCCTCAAAGTTTCCTCCATGTACCCGCTTGATGTGACGCTGGGTGGGTGCCGGAGCAGTTTGAATAGGTGGAAAAGATCCCGGTTCTCCTCCGCAGGGGTTCGACCCCGGGTCTCTCGCATGGTAGTCAGACGCCCTAACGACTGAGCTCCATTATGTCTCGCTCGACAAATGCTGATGGTGCGAACTTAGATTGGTAATTCAAAACACATCTCGCGTGACAAATACTGAAGATGTGGCTCCCGTGTGACGGTATATACGCACTTGATCTCCTGTTAGAACCCTGCCACTTTGCTCTGATGCAAATGGTTTTGATATAAGTTGAAAAAATCGTGGGAAATACATGATTTAATGTGGCTGTCGGAATTATTCCATGTACTTCTAACTCTATAGTTTACTCCTTCGTAAAATGTTGGAAAACTTGCATGTTCTATGTACATAAACATGGCCTAGAAAAGTCAAGAATGTTGGATTTCATGGAATTTTTCGTTGTTTTAGGTCATTTCTTTTAAAAAAATTGCTAAAATGCCAACAATTCACATTTTATGCCAAATTCGCATTATTTCGATATTTAGAAAGGGCGAAAAATGTGTCCAGACATCACTGCACATTCCTAAACATAACTTCGCAGCAATTAACATTTTTCACGGTTTTGGCATTTGCGAAAAATCAATCGGAAATTACTTTCTGGCCACCCCTCGTATAAATCAGTAGATGGAAAGTGAAAATTTAGCAGGGCTGGCAGAAAAAAGTCAATTCTTGAAGAAAGTGATTTGCTTTTATGATTGAATGATTCGAGTAAATATGATATTAAAATATTTACGTATTTATTATATTTTATTTCATAATATTGGACATTAACGTTACTCAGTGAGAGATTAATGAGCATCTCTCACGAGTTTAAACAGACAGGACAGAAAATGGTGTTTGCAATACTAGTGTTGCAGTAAATTTGAGGTTGGGAGCATGCACTTGCCAATTTTTATAACGTTCACCAACTCAGATTTATGTTTCACTTTTTCGTGATAGTATTCAATATATATCCCGTTTTGTTGGATTGTTCTTGATATCTAATGTGATTGTAAACGTATGTTAACTTGTGCAAAACCAGTAATACGTCAGGAGGATGAAAGCACTGCTACATTAAATGAGGTGAAGTGAGCCAGAAGACTAACAAGATTCCAGCAGCATATTTGCAGTCTAAAGCTCTTCTTGTTTATGCATATGATTTTTGTTGGATGTTGCAGTCCGAAGACATCGATCAAAAATCATAAGAGTCCCATGCATGCAATTTCTGTCACATGTTGTAGTGAGATACTTTGTCGGGTGCCGATATTCGACAAAAATCGTATGTTTCAATGGAACCTATTTGTTTCCATGTTCCTTTAGTTTGCCCAACAAAATGCCTTACTACGACGTCCGACAACTATCGGACGGCGCCACCCGCTCCCATACCCTCCATCTGTTGACAGTTCCGTCTCCTTACTACTCCCATACGGACAAGAAAAAAATGATAATTCAATGCATTTTCCACATAATATTTAGAGGCTTAACCTTTACTCCCCCGATGATATTATATGGTATCATCAGAGTAAGGTCATTCTGGCCCGATGAAACCATATGGTATCATGGTGCAGATTACGAAATGAATGTGCATTTTGGACCCTCATACTCTTCTGTTTGGGTTCAAACTCTGACACAGGTCTGGATCAAGCCTAGGTAAATTCATATTGATGACCAACCTTCCACCCCTCTCCGCAACATATCCATGACACATTTCCGAATAGTTTCACATTTTGGCTCATTATTCAACTTGTATGGCACCCAGGAACATGAAACAAGTTTCAATCTCTTTGGAATCGTCCATTCTTTGAAGAGAATACTAAGGTTTGCGCCTTCTTCCGAAAATAGCGAGAGAATAGAGGGAGCAAACTCCAGATTTTTTTTTAATTGAAATTCGATGGTCACGTCCCCAAACCCCCCTTCCTTGGTTCGGCGATTTTAATTGTACACGGTTGCATGCTATGATGTTTTAGCTGAAAAACAAAACTTATCCGAAGTAGATTGCTCCAATAGTGCCTGAGTTATAACAATTTTCCTCCAAAAATGCTAATTACCTATTTTTCGTAAAAAAAAAAAAAAAAGAAATCACATTTTGGCTTATTATTCAACTTGTATGACACCCAAGAACATGAAACATGTTTCATTCTCTTCAGAAATGTCCATTCTTTAAAAATAATACTAAAGTTCGCGCCTTCTTCCCAAATAGCGGGAGAAGAGGGGGCAAACTCCAGATTTATATGGTTTTTTCATTGAAATTCAGGGGTCGCGCCCCCCATACTCCCTTCCTCGGTTCGGCGTTCTAAATTGTACACGGCTGCATGCTATGATGTTTTAGCTGCAAAACAAAACTTATCCGAAGTAGATTTCTCCCATTGTGCCCGAGTTATAACAATTTTCCTCCAAAAATGCAAATTACCTATTTTCTCTTAAAAAAATCACATTTTGGCTTATTATTCAACTTGTAGGGCACCCAAGAACATGAAACATGTGTCATTCTCTTCAGAAATGTCCATTCTTTGGAAAGAATACTAAAGTTCGCGCCTTCTTCCCAAATAGCGGGAGAAGAGGGGCAAACTACAGATTTTTATGTTTTTTCCATTGAAATTCGGGGGACGTGCTCCCCCCCCCAAGCCCCCTTCCTCGGTCCGGTGTTCTAAATTGTACACGGTTGCATGCGTTGATGTTTTAGCTGCAGAACAAAACTTATTCGAAGTAGATTGCTCCCATAGTGCCCGAGTTATAACAATTTTCGGCAAAAGAGTGATCGAAGTCAATGAAGACTATATTCACTGACATTTCCCTGACTTTTATTGACACCTCAAATTCCCTGACTTTTCCTGGTTTTCCAGGTTTTCCAGGTCTGTCGCCACCCTGCAGGCAACCACCCCACGTGGACACTCCGCCCCTTTTACAACTCTCTTTCTAATATATAATTTATTTTACAAAGGTAAGTAAGAACTCTTCGAGCCACAAAAATGGTCACATACATCTACTATAGACGTGAATGAATCACTTAGGTTCTTCATGAAATACTTGCCGTTTTATATTAAATACTCAGTCAGTAAATTTTATATTGGTACTTTATGAATATCTGTTGGAAGAAATTATACCTACATATATTGTCACTGCTTTCTATCCTCCACTTTCAGTTTCATTCTGTTTGGTTTCATTTTCTCTACCTTCTTCAGAGTGTTTTGAAGAAAAGTTTCAGACATTGTAACACTAAGAAGAACAACAACACACGAACTGAGATGCTACACTGAGGCATTTGACTGTTCTCTTCTCTACCACTCCAAAATCATCCATCTCGTCCAAGTTACAGAAAAATAGTGTTGCTAACCATACTAACACAATTCACTACAAGGAGTTAAACCTGTATCTTTCAATTTCTTCCCTTACTTTTATCGTACATTTTTTACATGAAAGAATTGAAAGCAAAATGCAACAAAATGTAAATTTCATTGACTCAGGGGTTGAATTTACAAATCCGTAACATATTTAAGAAATATTTATTTTGGTATTCAAATGCTGAACTGTTAACACAGTGTGCGGTATCTGCTCCCTAGAAACAAGGCAGCTTAACATTTTCCAGATGGGAGCGTCCCTTTCCTAGAACTGACCGAAGCCTTGTCAAGGGAGCTGGCGTTTCCAGGAAATGACCATGCTGCACATTCCAACCTCCTTCCTTGACATTTTGATTTTAGTTGATTTATTTATTTTTATTTATTTATTTATTAATGTCTTGTTTTAAATGGCGGAGTTAAGGCCGTACAAAGCCTTTTCTTCCACTCAACCATACGTTTAAAATTATACATTATTATATTATACACAAAGTACACTAAGTCATTTCACATAGGTCCACACACACACATTATACTCATACACACAAGTCTTAAAGCCCTGAATATAACACACAAAATACAAAATATATAATACACAAAAAACTAAATATAGAAAGAAAGAATGCAAAATTTAAAATTGTATTTAAGTAACTGCAAGGTATTTTAAGAATTCGTTCACTTGCACATGCTTTTTAGTCTGCTTGACAGGGGAAGATCTAACGACTACTCTGAAGAGAGTGGCGAACACGTCTGCTAAAGGAACCGACGGAGCTTACTGCTCTAGTGCTTTCTGGCAGCTGATTCCATAGTCTTACAGCCGATACGGAGAAAGAGTTGGAGAAGAAGTTTGATCTGTGGACGGGGATAGAGAGAACTGAGGAGCTGCGTGATCTGGTGTCGCGATCGTGAAATTCGTGAAGAAATTGGAAGCGAGAGAGGAGATAGGAAGGTGACTTGAGGTTGAGAACTTTGTAAAGTAAAATCAGAGTGTGCAGCGTTCGTCTTTCTTGCATACGTAGCCACCCCAATTTGAGAAAATAAGGTGATAGGTGGTCCCAATATTTTAAATTAAAAATGTATCGTACGCAGGCATTTTGAACACTCTGCAGACGTCTAGCTGACTCACCTGTTAAGCCGGAATACGCTACGTCACAATAATCTAAATGGCATAAAACTAGGGACTGACATAGTTTGGCCTTGATAGAGGTGGGGAGGAACTTGCCCATGCGTCTTATAGAATACAGAGATGCGAAAGCTTTTCTACATGCCGAACTTGTGTGATGTGACCATGATAAATTTCCGTCTAATACAATTCCCAGATCTTTAACAGTTTGGTTAAATGGAATGTGAGTCGAATCTACAAGAATGGAAGGCAGAATGTTAAGATCTACGTAACGTTTCAGTTTATCGGAAGCAATCAAAATTGCTTGTGTTTTATTAGGGTTAATATACATGCCATTGTCTAGCGACCAGTTAACAATCCTCTCTATATCTTCATTAACCTTGGAAATACCATCGTTTAACATTACTGGGGGTGCAGAATAGTACAACTGGAGGTCATCGGCATACAGGTGATAACGGAAGTGTTTCAAGATATTTGGTAGGTCATTAATGTATAAAGAAAATAATAAAGGGCCGAGTACACTTCCTTGCGGAACGCCACAAGTAATCTCAGATAGCGCCGAGCACTTGCCATCATAAACCACCCTTTGTTTACGTCCAGTTAAGTAGGATTTGACCCAGGTCCATTGGACTATGCTTCTTGTAGAACTGCAAATGGTTCCTTCTGTTAATGTGGAAGTATTGTCATTCTATTGTTCATATAAAAATCCAAATTTACAACCCCCCTATGGGGGGGGTTCCACTTTTCTGCTTGGGGGGGGTGTAAGGGAGTGTGGATAAATCACTGATTGGAAGGATGCCTCTTTTCTGATATGAAAACAGTAACAAGACAAATTTTGTAATGGTGTTGCTTAGTTTAACTTGCTCAGAAAACTCTTCTTGTAATTTTTAATGGTGTTATATTTGTTCTTCAACTTCAAACATATTATAAAGATATATATTACAAGAGTCAAATGAAAACCTTAAAAATCCAATAAAAGTTACTTGACAGACTGTATACAGCTCAAATAAACACGAGGTATCAACTGTTATTTACATAATGGCCACAAGGATGAAACACTAATCAAGAGCTTCAAAATGCCATTTTTGTTATTTTTAAAGATGGCACCTCGTATAAGGAAGCTACAAGGAAGTGGTGACAATTATTCACAACCTTCATTGAAGGTTCTACCCCAGCATTCACCTGGAGGTCCATGAGAAAAAGAAGAATCTCAGTCAGTGTGATTTAAACCTATAACTTCCTGAATATGAGACTGCATCTTAACCATTCGTCTTAGCTCACCTCACATTTTAAAGTTATACACATAGGTACTGTAAGTGAGTAAGTACGTCACAAATGTTTACTAAAAAAATTCAAAGTGGATACACTTGAAAACAGTTTTTATTTTTCAACATAATATCCACCAACATTGATACACTTATCCAATTGCTTTATCAGTCCCTCAAAACCTGCTGCATAAAAGTCTTAGGGCTGCTGTCCCTGCCACAGTCACACCTCACATTCAACATCTTCATCATCCACAAAACCTTCATCATCCACACGATTTACAAAAAAGGAAAAATTCCGCCTTTAGCAACACTTTGCTTATTTGTTATTAAAACATGCATGTTCTTACATATGTTTGTCTCTCTAAATTTTCCGAATATACAGGGCATTTTCTTGGCAGAAAGCGTATCTTGTCATTCCGTTTCGCCATTCCGTTATACTGTCGTAAACATCAGGTTGCATGACTTTTGGGACACTCTGTATTTGGCACCTTTTGTTGATACCGTGGATTATTTGTCACCACAGAGGTTTCGTACACAATGTAGATATGACAATACATGCCAGTTCTTTTCCTAAGCATTAATATATGATGCATTACTTTATTCTATTGTAACTTATTTATTTTTTACAATTTTGAAAGAAAAATTAAATAAATTTGCTATGTTAAACAAGGTCGGGTTACGACCGGATCCAAATGCACTTCTAGAGAGAGTTTCCACATACTCCTCTACATTTTCCTCAATTTCATATTATCTGTAGTCTACATCATCAGCCATCCTCTTCTTTCAAAATCTGACACACACACACACACAAAAGTACGAGTAGCGAATCCACTCTCGGTCATCTTTTTGAATGCCATTTTCCATAAGTGTAGGATAACATTTTCGCACGCATATAACCACTCCACAGGGTCGATTATTAATAGCACAAACAATGTTCTTTCCAACATCTGACTGCACCTAGTAATAAAGCTGATGGCGTAGTGGTAACGTCATCCCGAGGTCGATACACGGTGGAGGCGCAGTTGTTTGGATTCCACTTGAAACTCAGTGACGTGCACTGAGGAGTAGCTAGTCTAGCAGAGATAGATCAATCAATCTCACATCTCTAATTATTTTCAAATCACAATATTTATTGTCTTGTTAAAGCCACCACAGCTCATATTCAACACCTTCTTTCGCACGCTCTTCTCGTCCATCGGTGTTCTCCGCGGGCAAAGCTGGCTGGATACCCTAGCTCGCTCTTCTTCCGCCAGACCAGTTTCCAGGTAGAAACGGCCGGCCCAAGGAAAAGGAAGATTTCTACCTCTACCTCCCTTGTCCCCACACCCCCCGCTGCAATGGTTGAAAGCCCAGGCTTTCAGGTCCCCCAGTCTATCTCCTATAGGACAGATAGGGGATTGGTTTCTCATAATTTTTTTGTAAATCCTCTAAAGAACACAGGGTAAAATTTTCTGCAGTACTTACTTTCTCTGTATTTACACAACCTTTTACACGTTGTACAATATGTGCATATGTATAATATGGGATGTAGTTTTATTATTTATGAAATGGGAACGTGTTATGTGCAGACAATAATGTTATGCTTTCTTTCTTTTTTCTTTTTCAAATATGGAATATATAATGATAAAATTACAAATATGTGCTCAGGCTGTCTCTGACTCTTGTTTTAGTAGTGTTTTATTTAAATATACTGCTCTTGGTCTCTCACAGTCATAAATACAGATGTATTTATTTGGGCAAGAGAACGCGTGTTCATATTGTTGTTGGTTTGGTTTATTTTACTTCGCTTTTCTGCCACATTTGGTTATCGCGAAAATGAGGATTGAGTGATAATATGATGAAATTGGTTAAGGGACCTCATATGAACAATCCAGGCCAGGATTCGAACCCGTGATGAGTGCGCATTCTTGTCCTATGTGTTGCAGTGAATAATGAAATAATTTGGAATGAAAAATGTATCTCAGAACTCAAAAAGTCAAATGAATATCATTGAAGAAACTACAAAAAAGTTTGTTGTGTTTTGTTACCAGTCACCAAATCAACCAAGCGTGGGGGAGTGGTTATCACAGCGTGCTACGACACCAGGAGTTCCGGGTTCGAACCCTGACCCGGGCATGGGCGTTCCCTGTGCTCGTCCCTTCATCAATTTCATCGTATCATCTTCGCAATTAACCAAATGTGACAAAAAAGCAACGCTAAGTAACAAAAATGAAATCAAATCATTGATTGATTGCTCAATTTGGTTTATTTTACTTCACTTTTCCGCCCCCTTTGGTACGACAAAATTGATGAAGGGACAGACACAAAGAACACAAATGGCCAATCCGAGATTCGAACCCAGGATCTCTGGCTTAGAGTCAAATCAAATAGTTTTTTATTTTCGAATGTGGGTGGGGGTTACGTGTACTTTTTTCTAGTACTCATTCATAATTTTGCAATATTTTCCTGTTACTGATATTCTTCTTTTTTGTAGGAATACTGGTCCTAAAGGGAGGAGGGGTGTGACCCACACCAACCCCCCCTCCCCTTGAGCACACCACTGACTGCTACCCCAAGTGTCGACGTCACCGCACGTCACTGTTGAAACTGTTGGTCCAATCCCGGTTGGCCCTTATGTACGTACATAAAGTGGACATAAAATAACAATCCAACTCATTACGTAATCGTGCTTGAAAATTTTAACAGTAAGCCCAACATAAAAAAATATGAAATCACCCCTGTAGTATCAAAGAGTTCAACAATTAAAAATCAATAGAAAAATGGTACAGAACAACACAAAACCGAACCAACATCAACAGAACACATTTTCACAATATTCTATGGTTACTTAAGTACACACTTTTTCTGTAGGTTGGTGATAAAAGACGAATAATAGATGAAGATATATATTTGGTTTCAGATGTTGAACTAACTGGGTAGTTCATGGAACGTTGCATGAGTGAGAGTCTGGAATTTGGAAAGTTGAAAGTTTCGTTGTTCCGTGCTTTATGCCCAGGCAAAATCGTCTCAGTGGACACTTATGTCAAATCGTCGGAATGCGAGCTAAACCCCATACCAGCTAACTGTAGACCAGGCGAACAAGAACAAGTCTCTTTGCAAGTAGTGACGCGAGAGGCTCCACCAGTGAACAGTGAGAGAAACAGGATTGTGTAATGGGCGACGGGAGTTACCCGTTCTCTCTGTAAGCGATGCAAATTTTGAAAAGGATAATTCCGAACGCACATGGCAAACGGACCGTATTTTTATCTCCAGGTCCGTACTATTGGTTTAAGAATTTCTTAGGGAAATATTAGGGATAAATCTGCAAGAGCAAGTTTTGACAAGCCGTGCATTTACCGTACGGACTAAAGTCTGGACCGTTCGTCCGCACATGCCATGAAATTTCGCGCTTTCACTACTCGATTTTCCTCCTCCTCTACCGATATGCGCGGCCCTGCTCTACAGTTAGCTGGGACAGGGTATAGTCGAGCAAGAAAATTTGAAAACGACACTTACTCTTTTCGTTAGGTCATGGACCTGCTTTTCTCAAAACAATGATTATATGAACCATATCATTATTGTTGTACTAGCAACCATTGTTGCTACAATTGCCATGGCTTCATGAACTACAATGTCCAATTCGTTCACATAGGATTATGTTCAGGAAATGTTAAAAGATGTAAGTAAGAATGGATTTGTTTTTATTAGAACATTAAACTACATCAAGACAGCCGGGATAATAGTGGTATGTTTAAGTTAATAAGCTAGCATTTAATGACTTAAAGGTTCGAGATCAAAGAACTGGAAATATAACTTGGAGCTACCAGTAAGGCATCAGGTGACTAATCAACTAGTTTTCAATGAACAAAACGAAATATGAACCCTGAGACTGATCTTTCGATATTTTACGAGTTCCTCTAGTGTTCCATGAAATTCATTTAACCAACTTTCATACTTTTATGCTGATACATAACGGTGAAGCAAACATAATATTTAGAGTTCTTGATTGTCAAATGTGGAAGTAGTAGGCCTACAAAGGGAGTAAGATTAAGCATCATAATTGTATTTTTCTGATTCTATGATGTCTTTATACCATTTTTAGCTAATCATTCCGATGAAGATGAATGATGATCAGAAGGAAACTGATGAAGACTCACAAATAAATTCCTAAGACAAGAATCGGGTACTTCAAAGACCACATCTTGAGTGTGCCACTGGCTACCGAGGCGCTAATGTATAATAATTATATGCAAAATATGAAATGGTAGAAATTTATATAATAATAACTAACATAATATGATAACACAGGTGTTAGTTGGTCCATCAAATTACAGCCAAGCGGAGGAGAAAGTGTATTTGATTTTGAATCACATTTGGATTGTTTAAAGAAAATTGTTTTCAGAGCACTTCATGCTCAGATATGCTAATCGGAACTAAGTAAGGAAACAGTTTTAAATGCAATCTCAACCATTGTGAAATATATATTCACCGGGAATCAAATCTGCAATCTCTTGGCTATACGAAAGTGGACAGTGTTAATCAGTAAATTGTTTTACGTACATTCTATTATAAGATGAATCTGGAAGATATTGCACAGAATTTGAAAACATTACAGCCTGTCGAAGTTGTGTTTACTTTTGAAATTAATTTCTTCAAAATGTTAATGAAACACTTAACAATGTTCATCCCATCGTTAATAAAATAACGCATTTTCAGCCCATTTACTCCCGATCTTGACAAGTTTTATAATCAAAGAACTAACTTGTAAACTAATTGATGTTCAAATATCGAAAAGAGAAACATATCTTATGTAGATGTATTAACAATATTGCAAAAAAGTTAAGCTAAATATTTCATTGTTCTATGAAGGAAAACTTCGTTGAAATGAAGGGTGTACTCTTTCTGTCTACCTGAGAGTAGTTTTGTGCTATCTCTGCTAGCTATTTCCTTATGTAATTTTATATTTGCTTTAATCCTTATTCAGTTTTTAAAATGCTCTTCTATTTTACAGGATGTGCGTTTTTAGGTTGGCATTCAGAAAGCCGTATTTTCTCACACGTCATTGAAGGGTATTTTTATATTAATTAGATTAGACGAATTTTCTTTCAACACTTTTTGAGACAATGGAAGTTTAGAAAATGGGGAATTGTCTTGAGATTAATGCATTTTCAACCACTACTTTCACTGTCAATTTAGTTTTCTGAATTTAATTTTGCATTTTTGATGTTTATACTTACTCTACATTTAAAACAAGCCGACATTGAAGTAAAATTTGATTCTATTGTTGGAATTTTAACAGAATTTGCATACCACGCGAAATAGGCTATGTACCTTGCGTAATTTGGCCAACAAAAGAGAGAGAGAGAACCTACTTACCAAACTCAATTTTATTGCAAGAAGGTCGAATGATAAGAATAACTTATCACTTACCTTTACAGAAACCAGTAATTAGTAGATTACAATGTAACAACTTGAAATTACAAGTATAATAAAATTTGCAATTTTAATTTCTTTTTGCTACAGATATTTAAAAAGTTACATAAAATATTAGATAATAAACATTTTTCTTAATACTATTTTCAAATTTACTATTGAGTTGTGCAAAACATAAAATCATAAAATTACTAAACAAAGTATCCAAAGTAAAGTAAAGTAATTCGAGTTATGTTCCAGGATGAAAATCTTGTGACATGTTGTTCTATTTGACAAACACACTTTGGAATTCTAAATTAATTTAAAGATAAGTATCCTGAATATATCAAGATAGGGCAGATTAAACAAGTGGGACAATTATCACGAACGAACGGGGAGGGGGAATTATTTTGAGAGTGTCAACCAGTTATATTTATTATTTATAATTTCCGAATATTTATCCGCATCAGAAGTAAAGAGCTGCGAGAACTCAGACTGACTATGAGGAACGAATTAAGACACCCACTGTTATTTTAGTATTTTTGAAATATTCAGGATGCAGAATTTCTGTTGTCATTATTGATCATTGCAAGGAAAATACAATTTCTATTATGAATGTTTTTCATTCTGGAACATGCTTGATGGCATCACTTCTTTTTTCCGGTGCTTAGTTGAGTTTAATTAGCTGTGTATTCATCCATACTCTTCAATATATATTGTCATTAAATATATTTCAATAAATTTAAAACCAATTAAATCATCCTCAATTAATTTTTTTTATTATATTCAAGGTAGTCACAAATGGATTAAATAATTACAACCTTCAATTTTTTATTACTAACCAATTTAAAATTCATAGTATCCGCATTTATTAGATTTTGGAATTCAAATAAAAATTATATCTAGGAATTAGATTAGGTTACGTTAGGTTAATACTATGAAAATTTAGAATGGTAGTATTATCTTATTTTTGAGTTTTATCATGAAATACATATTTTACATAAAACTGGCAAATAAAACCCGTATCCAATAACATATTTGACTATGTATATGTAACTATGTTACATTTTAAATGAGAGCAAAATTAAATTGTGACTTGTTCTGATTTAGTGCATGCTTGGATAAGAGTCGTTTAATACAAGTCATATCATAAAGATTAGACTCTAATAATGTCTGAAGATACCTTCCACGTATCTACATGAAAGAAAACTAGCATCTCTGGGTATGACGCCATATTGTCTATCTTACCATAGGGCTGGAACAACGGATATAGAAACAAATTCGCATATGATATAAGTCCTTTAATTCACTTGGTATTGTATAATAATTAAATATGTTTGCACACTGAAGAAATACAAAAAGGCCCACATCCGATAGGCTAGTTGAAATGTTCTCCCGCTGCCGCGAGCCGACATGCACCATGCCGTGCGTTCGAATATCACGCTCCCAGAATTCCGAGTTCTTGCAAGAAGCTCCCAGCGGAAGTAAAATAAAAACAAGTGAGGAGCGGAAAGCAATATACTATTTACAATCTTCAACATTCTCCCCCCCGTTGGAATGCGCAGCATCCAAATTAAATCATGAAAGTTCAATTGATCTTCCCATCTGGAAGAGGTACAATCTTACAGAGAGCCCTTCGGTACACTCCATCCTTGGTGCGAACCACGGCTACACGAACTAAATTGTCTTTCCCTGGAAACACTTCTTCTATAATGCCCATTTTCCAGGATAATGGGGGTAGGTTGTTTTCTTTCAGAAGCACAAGTAGTCCTGGTTGCAGGTTGGGCTGCGTGGTTGTCCACTTCTGACGCTGTTGCATACCATGAAGATAATCTCGGGACCAGTTTCTCCAAATCCTTTGTTGAAACTGTTGAACTCGTTGCCACCTGGAAAGTCTATTTTCCTTGAGATCAGTTAAGTCTGGTTGAGGAAAGGAAGTTAGTGGACCACCAATAAGAAAGTGGCCTGGAGTGAGGTAATTAAATTCTTCATGAGAGTCAAGTAAGGTTGTAAGAGGTCGAGAGTTTAAGCAAGCTTCGATTTGGCACAAAAGAGTTGACAGCTCTTCGTATGTCAGTACAGCATTCTTGGCGACTCTACGAAGATGGTACTTCATGGATTTTATGGCGCTTTCCCAGACACCACCGAATGTTGGGCTACGTGGAGGTGAATTTTTCCACTGAAAGTTTTCTTGTGCTGCATACCTTTGAATGTCTTCACTGAATCCTTGCGATTGAAATAGCAATTGAAGTTCCTGAAGTTCGTTCTTCGCTCCTTGAAATGTTGTGGCATTATCGCTGATAATGGTGGAACACTTGCCTCGTCTTGCTGTAAAGCGTCGCAATGCTGCTATGAAAGCTTCAGAAGTAAGGTCTGTTACTAGCTCAAGATGTATTGCTCTCGTGGCTAGGCACGTAAAAAGAGCTATGTAGCATTTCTTTGTGATTTTACTCCTGATTGACCCTACTTTGATAACGTATGGTCTGGCATAGTCTATGCCCACATGATTAAATGCCTTGCTAGGTGTAACTCTGATGGGAGCTGTCCCATTAGCTGCTGTGCTGCAGATGCCTTCAAACGATAACAAGTTAAACACTGATGAATGATTTGCTTAATAACTTGTCGTATTCTAGGAATCCAGTACCTTTCTCGAATGGATGAGATTAACAATTGAGGTGCTGCGTGCATCAATCGTTCATGCTCTGATGCAATTAGTAGACGGGCGAAGTGACTTTTTGGATGCAAAATGATTTGATGCTTGCTGCTGAATTCCAAGTTGCTATTTTCTAGCCTACCTCCGACACGAAGAATTCCCTGATTATCCAGAAAGGGGTGTAAGTCTTTAAGGATACTTTTGTTGGATACTTGCCCTTTGGCAGTGAGATCATTTATCTCTCGATGAAAGAACGAAATTTGTGTCATAACGACACACGTTTGAGTAGCGTCTTCAATGTCAATTGAAGTAAGTGGATCGCATTGTTTGTTACTTGCATTTTTACAATTGCGAATGAATCTTTTACAGAGCGCTACAATCCTTAACAATTTGAAAAATGTAGAAAAATCGTTTATTATTGCCTCTGATTGCAGATGAGACACCAGTGTAGTTACAGGAAGCTTTCGTTGTTCAGGAACATCTTTGTTCTTAAGACTTGTGTCAGATGATGATGATGGCCAGCACGTTTCATCTTCTTGCAACCAAGCTGGACCATGAAACCATAGCGAATGATGATGAATATCTTGAGGTTTAACTCCACGGGAGATTAAATCTGCTGGATTATCCTTGGACGAAACATGTCTCCATTGATAAGTTTGAGTAAATTCTTGAATTTGCGCTACTCTGTTGGATACAAAAGGCTTCCATCTGTTTGCTGGCGATCTGAGCCATGCCAGAACTATTTGTAAATCTGTCCACAAATAAACATTGTCAATATTAAGTCTCAAAATTGGGAGAGTCTTGTTGAGTAATTTGGCCAATAAGACTGAAGCGCACAGTTCCAATCTAGGAAGAGTGGTTTTCTTGATCGGGGCGACCCGTGATTTTGAGCACAGCAAGTGAACTTCGGTGTAACCTTCTTCGTTTGCTGAGCGAACATACAAGCAACTGCCATAATTTTTCTCCGATGCATCGGAAAAGCCATGGATTTGTATATTCTTGACACAACCAGGTGTTAGGATGAAACGTGGTATTTGCATTTCACTGATGACTGGTAGCTGAGAATGAAGATGAACCCATTCAACTTGCAGGCTTTCTGGAAGTGGATCATCCCAGTTTATGTTGTGAAGCCACAACTGTTGTAAAAAATACTTATACATTACAGTTACTGGTGAAAGTAGTCCAATTGGATCAAAAATCTGGGCAATAACACTGGCTACTTGACGTTTGGTTGGTTTGTGTGACATCATGTTAACAGACTTGGCTCCAATGTTAATCATGAAAGTGTCTGCCGAGGGATTCCATGAAATTCCTAGAGTTTTAACACCTTCGGTATGAAAATGAATTAGATTTTGAGTCTCTCTCAGTGATTCTGGAATAGCGTTGAGTACTTCAGTGCTGTTGGAGCACCACTTTCGTAAGATGAATCCTCCTCTTTTCAGAAGTTCTGAAAGATCTTGGTAAAGTTGTAACGCACCTTGCACGCTACTGCTTCCTCCAACGTAATCATCAACATAGAAATCACGCTGCAACACTTGACATGCGTGTGGGAAGTTAACTGCTTCATCTTCGGCTAACTGCTTCAGACATCTGGTTGCTAAAAAGGCACTTGATGTAAGCTCATACGAGACCGTATTCAATTGAAATACTGTTATGAGTTCCTGAGGAGAGTTTCTCCACAGAATGCATTGCAGTGGCCTGTCATCTGGATGTATGTGTATCATTCTATACATCTTTGTTACATCAGAAACCAATGCCACCTTGTGAGTTCGAAATCTTAGAACAATTGAAAATAAATCTTCCTGTATGGTAGGTCCAACCATTTGTATGCTATTTATTGATTCACCGCTTGTTGATGGCGAACTCCCATCAAAAACAACACGTATTTTCGTTGTACTGGAATCCTTGAAAACACAATGATGCGGAATGAAAAATTTTGTGCTGTCATTTGTTTGTACATCATTTAAATTCCCTATGGGTTCCATGTGTCCCAACTGGTAATATTCTTGCATAAATTCTGTATAATCAGCTTTTAATTGTGGTTGACGTTGAAGCCTCGTTTCTAATTGGTGAAATCGAGTTAATGCAGAGTGTGAGGAGTCACCTAACACTGAACGATCCTTACATAATGGCAGCCTGACCGTATAACGGCCACTTTCATCTCGTGTCACATTTCGCTGAAAATGTTGCTCGCAAGCAATTTCTTCTGGTGATTGCAGTTTCGTGTGGATCTCCTCTATGATCCAGAACTGTTGGAGTTGCGAGCTGAGAGAATCTTCCTTTCTCGTGAAAAATGACCTAGTAATACTGTTGCTAGAAGATTTTGCTGGAATCTTCCCTGCAATAATCCATCCAAACTCTGTGTCTTGAAGAATGGGGAAATTTCCTGGTTTTGTTCTCTTTTCAGGCTTCATAACGGTAAAGAAAACCTCTGCACCAAGCAGAATCTGTATTTTGCCAGGCGAACAAAAGCTTGGGTCTGCTAAACGAATATCTGTTGGAATGTTCCATTCAGATGCATCAAACTTTTCTGAAGGCATTAATCCTGTAATGGTTGGCAACACTGAGCACGAAATACTTGTCGCAAAATTGCTATTATTAGATCTCAGACGGATCTCTACTGAATGACTCGATTCAGCTGACGAATTGTTGATTCCCTGAATGGGAACTCGATGCTTTACCTTTCTAAAACGATGACTTTGAACAAAATCTTCAACAATGAAATTATTCTGACTCGCCGCGTCCAAGAGAGCACGACAATTGACCCAATTGCCCGCTATATCTTGTACTTGAACAATTGCCGTAGCAAGTAACACCTGTGACGCGTTTTTCTGCTTAATTGAACAATAAGAAACCTGAGGTGCTTGATCTGAATGCTGTGAAGAATCGCTTGTATTGTTTACCATCGATGTGTTCACGTGACCCCCAGATGACATTTCACGCTGCTGGTTTACATTGGATGTACCTTCATCTACATGAAGTAAAGTACTATGCTTCTGTTTACATCGCTTGCACACTCCATATTTACACTGTGCCGAAACGTGATTGTTGCTGCTAAGACAGTTAAAGCATACGCGATTCTCACGTAAAAATTTATACTTTTGTGAAATAGAAGCTTTCTTAAAGGCTTCACACGAAAATAAGCGATGTTTGTTTGCTTTACAAAACATGCACAATGAAGAATCTGTTGTAACATATGACTTCGAAGATTGTTGACATTTAGCACTGTACTGTTTGTGCATATTTGTAGATGATTTTGTTGCTATCTTGTTACCTTCACTCGTAACTGGATTAATCTTTTCAAGAGCCTGGCATCTGTGCTCCAGAAAACTAAAGAGCTGATCTAATGTGCTAAATTCAGTATCATTACTTTCTAGTTCAAATGCTCTTCTCGTTGCAGGATCGAGATTTGAAACAAGATGCTGAACTAAAATTATATCAGTTAACGACATGTTGTCAGCTATCATTTTGAGCGCTGAAATAGAGCTAACTGCAGTGTTTGTAAAGGCACGAAGTTCCTGACAATTCTCCTTTACAACTGGATTGATATGTAAAATATCATTTACATGTGAGACTGCAATCAACCTTTTATTGTCGTATCGCTCATTGAGTTGCTCCCAAGCAATAGCGTAATTTGCTTCTGTCATTGGCAAATTTTGAATTAGATGTAAGGCCTCGCCTTTCAACGATACGCGCAAATACTGAAACTTCTGAACATTTGAAATATCTACATTGTTGTGTATCAGCGATACGAACGTGTCCTTGAAAGACACCCACTGTGTGTAATTACCGCTAAAATGTGGTAATGCAATTGCCGGCAGTTTCACTTGCGTATTTGAAGTTTTAGATACACATTTGTTTTCTACACATGTTGCTTTATCATGGTTGTCAATTAATGTTTGCATCTGTGACTTTAAATCGAAATACATTTCTTCGATTTCATTCCTTTCCGCGTCGTGCTCACCCTCGGTTGTTTCTGATTCTATTGTGTCTAGAACGCCTTCCAATTTACTCCAGATAGCATTTACATGTTCCATGCGGGTTTTTATTTGTTGTATTTTAGCTGAGGATTCGTCGTAAGTACTGACATACGATTGAATGCGTATAAGTTTCCCTTTGTGGGAGCTTCTTTCTTTGATCAATGCTCTTACGTTTGCCATGCTTGCTGAGAAACGAAACTGAATGCAGAAATAAACACAAGAATACAAAGGGCTATGAAACAATGAAGGAAAAGGAATGTTATAGGAAACCAGACTTTTGTACTCACCGCTGCCGAAGCTAACACACTTCACGGGGAGTTGATTGTTGATTGTGTTTTTCTCCGCAGAGCTTCATTGTTGATTCCGACGAAAATCGTAGAACGGAAGAAAAGTTCAAGGTCAGCTATTGCTTTATGTTTTCGCGAACGAGAGTTCCTGAAACAGCTGATTCCACCGTACCGTGACGATTAATGCTACTGTAATCGCAACCGAGTTCAAGGTCACTGCAAAATTCGTTGTAACGATGTTCGTTACGAAAACGCGGAAAACATGTAATTGTGCAAACCAAAAACACTGTTTGTTCTGTAACACTGTCACAATTAGCACTGTCACAACTGATGATCACTGACCTGCACGAAACAAACTGCCACTATATCCGGAATGCGGAGGACCATAAATGTCTGAAGATACCTTCCATGTATCTACATGAAAGAAAACTAGCATCTCTGGGTATGACGCCATATTGTCTATCTTACCATAGGGCTGGAACAACGGATATAGAAACAAATTCGCATATGATATAAGTCCTTTAATTCACTTGGTATTGTATAATAATTAAATATGTTTGCACACTGAAGAAATACAAAAAGGCCCACATCCGATAGGCTAGTTGAAATGTTCTCCCGCTGCCGCGAGCCGACATGCACCATGCCGTGCGTTCGAATATCACGCTCCCAGAATTCCGAGTTCTTGCAAGAAGCTCCCAGCGGGAGTAAAATAAAAACAAGTGAGGAGCGGAAAGCAATATACTATTTACAATCTTCAACAAATAATAATAATAATGATAGTAATAATAGCAACAATAATAACAAATATAGCTCTATAATTAACAAACGTTTCCATCTCTAATAGCAATACTCATTTTTCCACAACATGAAACACGCTGCACAACACAAATGTTTCAAAATGAAACCAACTTGTATTTCTTTAGAAAAGGCTGTTCACTTTGAAAATAAGTAGCCTTTCATTCCGAACTCATATTCTCATTTGCCGAAGTATCCTGAATATATCAATGTAGGACACATTAAAAGTGGCACAATTATCACGAGGAAATGGGGAAATAATTTGAGAGTGTCAACCAATCGAATTAAATGTTTCTAATTTCCGAATACTTTTTCACATCAGAATTATCGAATTGCGTGAATTAAGACTGACTATGAGGAGCGAACGTAGGACACCTACTGTTCATTTGAAATATTCAGGATATGTAATTTCTTTTTATCAATGGAATAATGTAGGAAGTGAAGATGATACTTTTATATTTTTTTCATTTTGAAACATGTCTTATGCATTGATAGGTGCAATTTTTAATATTTCATTTCATTTTTTTCACATTGTATCCACATTTGATCCCGTTGATTTTCAATGTACGAGCTCGGGTATATTCAACACTGAACTACTTCCATGGAATGTAATTATTGACTATTCTAATCAGGAGGCGATATAATATATGATTCCTAATAATACTTATTGGAAATATTTTATCAGCTTATGTCAGCAAATTTTATAAAGTTCTTAAATAGAAATTAGAAATCAAATTATAGATAAATTAACAATTCTTCTTCATAAGTTGTAGGCGTTCGAATTAAAATCTAATAACATCATTTAAAGCTATTTTGGGGAATCTTAATGTTCCGATTTGTGTTAATTTTTAATGACAAATGAGGAAGAGTTGAATTTGAAACGGTTCATTTATGTTTCGGAGAGAGTGAGTGTTATATGTTACTTAGTGTATTCACTTTAATGTCTATATTTAGTCTAAATCAAGATTACAATTATCTCTTTTGTAATGTTCTTCACTTTATGTAATATTCATTTATCTTGAAGTTTTTGTCTCTTTGGGTTTGGTAAGGCTTGTAATTCTCCCATGTGACAGACGAATGAATGAATATACGCCACGAAGATTTTCAGATTGTGTACTTTTTTATAACTTTTTTCTCGATTTTTACTTTTCACTTTTGTGCTGTGTTTATTACGGCAGCAAATCATAATTTTTAACCACACCAGATTAAACTGCAGTCTATTTACAAAAGAAATATTGTGGCAAGGTGTCTTATTGACGATAAAAGTGCCAAGCCTGTACAAATTCTTTGACCTCATTTCAACCACTCTCACTAAATATAGTTAAACGCGGAAATTTTGGATTCGTAGGACCAAAATTCGATACGCTCACCATGTTTTAATTAACGAAAAGCCACACTTGATGAGCTGTTGTGCTTTGGAGTTTAGCTTTACTGAAATTCAAAGCAATGCATTCATAACGTTTGAAGTTTAAAAATAACATAGCAACATCAATATCTATCCTCAAAAACTTTCAAAAATAGTTTGGAATCTTGTATTTACTATCAATAAGACACCCATCCACATTAAAATGAACTAACTAATGTAGTTTAATCTGACAGTCCTAAGTCTGTTTAAAGTGGGAAGGAAGATTATAATTTCTGTCGAAACTATTCTCCTGCAATAATTAGATGTGTTATTCAATAATTAATGTTAAATATGTTGACTGTTACAAGGTGCTGTGCTGTGTTCCATTTGGGACAGGTGTAGACATGATTAAACAAACAAAAGAAAAATTAATACACCTTTTTATGGTGTGCAGTACAACATCAGGTTTGTAACAATGCACGAACAATGTCCTTTGAGTTCATTTCTGAAATCAAATTTACGTTTTTTTTGTTTATTATTTTAACTGTGTCGGGTACATCAGCCATTACGCTCAGAGAAAAAGTCCAGGATGGTTTTCTACAATGCCATTATTGTCATAGAGTGAGTGCAATGTTTAGCAATGTTTAGAAACAAACAATGAATTTCGAATCACCATTAACATATTCAGCTACAAGAGCATGGAATGCTTCCTCCTTACCTCACTAATCGCAATAACTTCAAAGACAAACTAAAAACTCTATTGTTAAATGAACAATATCTGTGTTCCAGCACTCACGGTTAATAGCTATCATTTCTATACCAACTTCCTAAAAACAAGTATTTTCATTTTCATTTTGCTTGTTTATTTTCCCCCCTTACATGTTGCCAACCCTTGACAATATGTTGTCCTTTGTCGTATATTAAGAACATTTATATGTTTTTACATAATATTAATTCCTGTCATTCTTAACTATATCACACCAAGCACAATTGAGTCAATTAATTTGTGTATTTGTTTTCAGTATTTTTCCTTTCTCTTTTAGTGTGTAGACGAGCCTTTGTTCTCACTTTTGTAAAAAATATTGTTCTTTTTGTGATTTCTTTATGTTTATTTCTTTCTTCTTTATTTGTTTTTTTGTTATTTGTACAAACATTTAGTATGTAGAATGTATTTAGTACGTATGTATATGTAGCGGCGGCTCAAGGGATAGAGCCGCCGTGCCATGGCACTACCCTCAGAAGAAATTCATATGTCGCCAAGTAAAGTTAAATGAATACATTGATAGTTTACGGACAAGGAGATTCGAATCTTGCAATCGGTCAAGCTGACTTGACGACCGCCCCAACCTCCTCACTGCATCGCCAGCTGTTTCGTTCGTACCCTTGCGAGGCAACAGTCCGTGCCGCGGAAGAGCTGGCCTAATCATGGACCTACCCAAGTTGACACACGTGCAGAGGGTTGAAAAAGTCTCAGCGAGGAACATTTCCACCATGAGCCGAGAACAAAGTGGCAGGGGGCGTGGTTAGCCCATAAGAAACCGTGCCAGTCTTAGCCTGGCCTGGCGAGGGAACTTTCGCAGTGTTGACACGACACAGTTGCCACCTTCAGAAAAAAGTCGCTAAATACGACTGGTTTGTAAGACCCGTTGGGGAAGTAATTTCTGCCTACTTTTGGAGAAACGAACCTAATATTTTTCCAAAGTTAAATTAACATTTTTGATAACAGATAGATGCACCAAGAGGGCCATCCAGACTTTTATAAAAATATCCTATGATGATGCGAGTTTCCTTTGGCATTTCGACAATTTCTTTTCATAACAAAGATATTTTCGACATCCAGTTAGAATACGTGTGCATGGGGGAGGAGAAGGTGATTGGATTTGTAATTGTTATATTTTTAGGGAAGTTTCCTGTAGTGTATAAAGATAGGTTAGTGAGTGAAGATGAATCGGATTATTACCTTATTACTTAAACACATGTTGTTTTCCACGTTACCAAACGAGGACAAACATCTTGGCTAGTGGCGCAACCTCAAGGAGGGGACGGGGGGCATTGCGGAGTTTTTTTTTCTATTTACTTGATCACGTTGGCACTACCCATCATAGTTGCTGCCGGCCGCCACTGTGTATATGTATCCATCGTGGTTAGGTGGTAGAACAGCCGCAGGCTGAACCTCGCTCTTTAATAAAGAAAAATTGAATTGAATTGAATTGAATAAAGCATATCACGCGCATATTCCTACAGATCAAAATTCAACTTATTCAAATCTTAATCAGTGTCGACAGATTGTAGTCGGCCTGTAACTGTAACCTCTCGTGTAATAAGATACAGAAAAGATAATGATTACGCTCTGTGTTTTCAGCACTGTGTTCAATATTTCGACAAACTGAACATTTGTCAAACTTTTATTTATGAAACTGGATGAAGGACCAGGTGAATTATCATACCAAAAAATTGTACCTTTACTGTAACATCTGTCATTCTCTTCATGCGACTTTGTAACCAAGGGGTCCTGGGTTCGATACCAGGTAGACGCACATACATGTAGGTCCAGTCCCGATTAGCCTTACCATGCATAAAGTGGACTTAAAACACCATCTCAATCTTTATGCGATTGTGACAGAAATACATGCTACAACTTTGCACTCCAGTCTATTACTTTATTTTCAGGTAACTGTGGCTAATTATAGATATTTATGGACTTCTAATGTAGTATTTTGTGAAGTTCATTATTTCTGAACTCCTTACGGCAGTTCAAGTTGCTGTCAAGTTGAAGTCATACAACTATTTTGCAGATATGTTTATTTTGTCTCGGATAAGAGAAAATGGATTTTTTAAAATGTTGGTCAGTCTTTACATCAATTATAGCAATTTTCCGTTGACAAATAATAACACCATATAACAAAAATTTGTTTAAGTGATTTTTTTTCCTGTTTCGGATGCAGTTTACTACAAAACACTAGAAAAACACAATTTTACATATGGGAAATTGTTTTTAATGAAATGACAACGATTTTCTGATTTTTTAGTAAATGCATGTATTTGGGACAATGAGAGCTGGTTTATATTGATAAAAAAGTTTGAACACATGTCAAAATGGAATGAAGAAATATAAAGAAAGGGCTAAGGTCTCTAGAAATGTGTTGTTTTCCTACTTTTCCGATTGAGATGTCCATCAGCTTCTCTGATCAGTCCCCAGATGTAATCACCTAGCATCCGCTCATTATACTGTCCCTGGCACCTTCTTTCAAACAATTATAAGTCCTGATGAAACCTTTCGCCCTGTTCCTCTAAGCATGCACCCATATGGGATTAGAAGACATCTAGATGTGAGTGGAGTACATACACCTTTAGAGACATTCTACATCCCATTGCTTTGTAGTTATTCAGAAGACTCTGTACTACATCTCTGTAATTTTCCACCCTGTGATTACCCAGGAAACTATTCACTATGTCCCTGAAGCTATTCTAGGCATTTCTTTCAACAGGTCGAATCTTTCTGATGAAGTCGTCAGCGTTAAGAAGTTTCTTCACTTGAGGGCTCACAAAAATTCCACCCTTTATCTTAGCCTCGGATAGTTTGGGGAAAACAGTCTGGAGGTACTTGGAAGCTTCCACATTTGTATGTAATAATCTTATCACAAATTGCTTGATGAGACCAAGCTTAATATGCAGGGGAGGCATTAGGATCTTTCCTGCTTGAGAAGGCGTTCCCACTTCATGGTTTTCTGTCCAATCTCTAACACTCAACAGTCTCAAAATGTCTACCTGTATCCCTGCTATCCCAAAGGCAGCGAAAACAAGAATACTTTGTGTTTACCCCTTGTAAGCCCATCAAAAATGCAATCATTTTAAAGTCACCAATTAATTCCCACTGATGTTCAGCATAGCTTACCACCTGCAGAAGATGTTGAACACTGGAGTAATCTTCCTTTAGATGAGTCAAATGAGCGATTGGAATTGATGATCACTCATTTCCATTGTGAACGAGGACAGCTTTAAGACTCCTGCAGGAGCTGTCAATGAAGAGCCGCCAGTCCCTTGAGTTATATTCAAACCCTATTTCTTTGAAAAGGCCATCCACACTGTGGCAATAACATATTGGTTCTGTGAGAGTATAGTATTGTGAGAAAGTTTCATGATGCTTCCTCTGGAGTGATATCTTGCAGGTTTTATCCAATAGGTTCCAAAGCTTTAATCGCGATGTTAAAATTTCTGCATTGGATTTTGCTAGTCCTAGATCCCTGATTAAGTCATTTAACTCAGTTTGCATGGGGAATTGAGGTGTATCATTTGCATCCCCTGAGAGGCCTTCTTCGTGGTAGATGTCGGTATCCGATTCGCTACTGGTATCTACACGTTCATCCGCAGGTTAGGATATTCAAAAACACGTTTTCTTACCCCTCTTGTGATGGGACAAGTCTACAACACAGAAATAGTAGTTGGATAGGTGATCCGAAGGTTCTCGCCAAATTCTAGGTATGCCAAATTTCATTTTCCTGTTTTCTCCTCTATACCAGGCTTTGAGAGTGGATCTACAGCACCCGCACACAACATGTGGTGCCCATTTTTTGTCTTGGTCTCCCACAGACATACCGAAATAAGATTTGAACGCTGAGCAGAAGTTGTTGCCCTCCTTTATCCTATGTTTTAGTGCCTTTGAACTAAGGAAGATGCCACACACATAGCAAAAACTGTCTGTATCATGCTTACAACGACGGGAAGATACATACATACTGCCACCCTCCAAAACAAAAACAAAACAGATTTTAGAATACTAGGTTGCACAGTTTTATCTTATAATGAATTTTCCTATGCTTAATTCATGTTAACCAATACATTTCATATAATTGACCACCATTACCAGAAAAATAATTACATGAAGGTAGCAATACCACATACATATTAGTTTTGACCTAATTTATCATAAACAAAACAAAAATTCACTTAAACAAAAAATAACTTTTTTTTGTTACATGGTGATAATCAAGGGCACCCTGCAGGATTTTTACTCACTGGGGTGGGGCAGAGTAATATTTTTTTTATCATGACCTCATATCATAGAAACGTTTATCATCATCATCATCATCATCATCATTATTATTATTATTATTATTATTGTTATTATTATTACTGCTATTATTAGTATATTTTTATATAGGGTGTTCCGTATAGGACGCCGAATTCGAAAAATAAATAAAAATACGGAAAATATCATGAAAATAGTTATATTTCACATATATGTAAGTAGTAACATCTGTCATTTGCGTATGAAAGACAATGTAAGGCATATGTCCACCCCTACTGAGTCTGCATGCATTTATACGCTCCACAAACTTATTGATAACACTCTCGCAGATTTCTGTCCCGATGCCTCCAATCACCCGAATGATTTCCGCCTTCAGTTCCAAAAGGCTTCGTGGTTTGTTGGCATACACCTGTGATTTCACAAACCCCCATAAGAAGAAATCACAGGGTGTAAGATCACATGACCTTGCCGGCCATTCCTGGTCACCACTTTGGTAAAATGTATTCACAATAACAACAGGTTGCTCAATCGTAAACTCTTCCATATCGTAATCACAACAAACGAGTCAAAACAATTGAGGCTACATTAATCGGCATAACAACAGATACCAACATTGGTAAGAACAGGTCTGCCAACCTCGATACAATGCAATAGCACTCGATTCAAATTTGGCGTTCTATACGGAACACCCTTTATTTTACAAATCATAAAATTCAAATTGAATTGAAAATGTACAAGTTCAAACTCTAGATAGAGACTGGATTCGCCTTGCTTATTTTCCATGAACATACATCACTTTGTTGATAAACAGTTCTTTGTGTTTTTATACTTTTTCACAAAGCACTGATAACAGAGACTACCTGTACTCTGTTCCAGGTTATCTCTGGAGGAAGCTAACGAAAACAAGTCTCTGCGCAAATAGTGACGTGAGATCTCTCTAATAATGAACACGTGAGAGGGAATGGGATAGCGTGAAGGAAGTAAAGCGACTGCAGTTACCAGCCCTCGCAGCGGCGTGTACTGCTTCGCTCTCCCCACTCAATCCCCCCTTCCCACTTCACTGCCGCTATGTACGGTCTTGCTCCAGATATAACCGAGACAGAGTACAATCTAAAGTCCTTCATGGCACTTCTGATCCATGTTTTTACGTGCCGAAGGGTACAGTAAAACTAGTAATAAATGTAAATGACGGGATGTGAATTGTGATGGTCAGTTCCCGACTTTTTGTAATCCCGATCAGCTGAGAAATTCTAAAGGATCTTATTTAACGGAGGTTAATTCTTGATATTTTCTGCACTATAAATATCTGATGTCTTCAAATTAACAGTTTTTATATTCCAGAAGTGAAAAAACAATCACTTGAAGGAGAAATAATGTTTACAATTCGAGATTTTCGCCTCATAAAGAAATTTTCAATTTTTCCCGACGTGGTTTGGAAATTGAGAATTTTTTTAGTCCCAATTCCGTAACGACGAAATATTTTCCGTCCCGCACACTCGGCAGTCAACATGATTCTAATATCTCTTGTGAAAACGTTCTCCCTTTATTTTGTAATTCTTGTAACTAGCAGCCTCTAAATCGCAAAAACAATATTATTTCTGATAAATATCGCTACTATTTCACCATCCGAATTATACTTATCTTTTCCAGATATTTCAGGGGGGAGGCAAGTGCTCCATTGGCCTCCCTCTGAGGGCTCCCTTGCAACTCATACTTATCTCTTCTGAGCCTCTAATTGCTCAGTTTTGTGCAGTGGGAATAGTTTAGTGATCTTAATTTCTCTTGTACCTGTAGTCTCGTTTCTGCCTTCTTCCTCTTTCTATTACCTTATCCCTTCTTAATTTTCTTCTCACTTCTTCTTCTCGCCCTCACTTTATTTTCCCCTCTCTTTCTCTCTCTCTCTCTCTCTCTCTCTTCTCTCCCTTTCTCTGTCTCCTCTTGCCTTCTCAATTTTCCATTTCTCTTTCTATGAATCCTCTTTCCTTCTCTCTTCTTTCCCTTTGCCTCCTTCTCTATCTACCCCCTCTCTTTGTCTCTCACTATTCTTCTAGACTTTCAAGTAATGTATGGTTTCTCCTCTTTCCTCGGCCTCCTATCGTTCTTCTTTTATCTCTTCAACTAATCATTTTACATGCTATTTAGTTTCTCAATTTTCTTTGTTCTTCTTTTCCGAGAATGTCACGTCAAGCTACTGTGCATATTAGTATTGGACTAAACTTTAAACATGAACTTTGTTAAACAGAAGAATACATTTATAAAAAGTAATAGCAAAAATTAAATTGAGATAACTTACGACAGAGGTTAATACTGCTTCTCATTTTCTTTGTGTTGTGTTCATGTTTCCCGCAGAGCTTCCTGTACAGCCATCTATCGGTTGAATTTTCAGTTAATACTCATTATGTGAGGGGGTTCTGATTCAAAGTGCTGTTTGCCCCAGGGTTTATTGCTAATTTGTCATCCTAGTTCTTTCAGTAAAAACTCCCAACCACAGCTCCTCTGCCTGCGACACAGACCTGCTAAAGTAAAGAATCGTGTTGCGAACAATTTATGTAGATGGCGCTCATAAAACAAACTGTGTTGCAGAGGATGGTTTGAGTTGCAGAGTTGGCATCCGGAATAGCTCTTAAAGAAACTCTCATATATCTGCAGGAATGTTGCATATTTCCGAGAAGGATTATGACCTTCCGCCACTGTATTTTAAAAGCAAAACATTTGTGTGACAACTTCTATAGGCGGCTGTAGATTTTTTTTTTCCTTGGAGTGGCACACAACATGCATACAAGATGTAGTAGGGCCTAGTACTCTTCTATATGTGTGTTATTAATTAATGATTTACGAAAACATCTGATTGATTCTTGCAAACTCTTGTCTGCAGACGATTTAAAGTTTACAAAAGAATAACAATAACAGTGTCCTTACAACGCGACATAAATAGGTTGAGTCCGTGGTGTTCATATAATAAACTTTCCCTAAATGTTAAAAAATGCTTCTCTTTTACATACACCAAGCAACAGACGCATATAGATTATGAGTATAAGATAAATAGTGTTAACCTTAAAAATGCAGAAAAGGCAAGAATTCTATAGGATTACATTTTGATTCCAAATTAACGTTCGCCTATCATCTGGACACAGTAATAAGTTACTCCTACAAGCTTGTTGGATTTGTAGCGTACATATCGTTATTTACAGTTCTGTACAGGTAGAAATTTAGGTGTTAAATCGGGAGATCTGGATGGATGTTCGACCCTTCTTGCTCATCGCTGCCATTCTGAGTACACTAATGCCTACCGCCTGGCGGGCTGCGACGAAACTAAAAACAACAGAATGCCTACCTGCTCTTAACCACTTCCCTGATTAACCCGAGTTAACTCGGAATTTGTTTTTGCGTTACATATTATTTACCCGAGTTATCTCGTTAAAATCGTGCAACTGCAGTGCACTTTTCTGCCTACCCGGACAAACTCGTTTGAGCTTTAAAAGTTGTTAATTCCCATTTTGGCCACTAGATGGAAGGTGTAGATAGCTTGCTGGCATCTACCGGATTCCCATGACACTACGTAGTTGTCACCTTTCGAGTGGTACTTGTGGTCGTTGTGTGAGTGTAGTGCCAAAACTTACAGAGTGTTTTTGTGTTGTGAATACTTTCTGTTCATGTTTTAGTGTTTTCCATCGTGTGAAGAACGACAAGATGAGTGATGACAAGTTTAGACAACAGCATAGAGGAGGAGGAGGAGGAAATGGATGTGAGTGAAAGTGATACAACAGTGGACAGTGTGTGTACTGACGAGACACATACAGATAGTTGTGGTGGTGTACAGTCGCCTTCCAAAATCTTTGCTTTGGTATATGATTTGTTGGGAAAGGGGTACTGTTTGACAATGGACAATTATTATAACTCACCACAACTTGCAGATCTGTTGATTTCTAAAAAGACTGATGTATTTGGAACACTGAAACGCAGTAGGAAAGATCTACCACAGGCTCTAAGAACAGCCAAATTGAAGAAAGGTGAAGAAGTAGGGTTGCAAAGCGGCAAAGTGACAGTCACGAAATGGAAAGATAAGAAGGATGTAACATTATTGTCAACCATCCATTCTGTTGAAATGAAGACTGTAACACAACGTCACAAAGCAAAAATTAAACCACGAGTGGTGGTCGATTACAACAACAAAATGCATGGTGTTGATCAGCATCTTGCTTCGTACGCCACACCAACGAAGCGTGGCAAAAAGTATTATAAAAAGATTTTCTTTCATCTGTTGGATCTGTCTCTTTCGAATTCAACATTAAAATGTGAAGACATTTTATTTTCCACAGTTTATATGCTATTTTGAAACATTTGTAGTACTTTACATGTATGTACGAGTTAACTCGGGTTAATAATTATGGAGGTTTTTTGAATAGTTTGGTAACCTTATTTGACCCCAAAAATAGAATTTCATTACTGTTCCTTAATTGCCGATATCGGTACATTACAAACACACAATAAAAAAATGTGTAAAATATGGACCACTTTTGGGAAAATTATGTGTCAGGCAAGTGGTTAACCTAGACATTGCCGCTTCAAATACAAGAAATCCAGTCATCTAGTTTCTCAGTTATTAACGTCAAAAGCTCTGACATTATTTGGGGACACTCTGTATAATGTGCATATGTTTCGATATATTAAAAACAGCCTAAACGTGTGGGGCGTGTGTTTGTATGTATATTCACATCCAGACAATATGAAGGGTTTGTTGTATATTATATTTTGGTCAGATAAACTAAACGGGACTGGACCTTCAAAGTGTTTCAGAGCCACTGCCCAAGGTATCTCCACCACAAAACAAAACAAGAACTAGCGTTAGTACATCTTTGTGAACTGGTGGTAGTCAGTGGCGTAGCATGGGCATTTCGGGTGGGAACGGCAAGTCCGAAGGAAGGGCCGGCCCTTTTTTGCTTAATAATTTACTTACGGTATTAGTCGCCACAGGTATTGTTTATTTGCCTGAACTCAGCTGAATTTTCAATAAAACATCATCCACGCATATTTTAGCTAGAAAATGAGATGCCTCACTATCCCACAAATGTTTTGAACTCTGGTGTTTTATACTTTTCGGTATGATGCAAGTCATTAAAAAACCTACCTGAATCACAAGCGCCTCTGCACAACAGTAGACTTCATTGTTGTGGATGATCTAACTACTGATTGATTTGGTTTATTTTACTTCGCTTTCTACCATTTTTAGTTAATCGCGAATATGAATATGAGTGATCATACTGATGAAGGGACACTGACAAAGAATACCCGTGCTCATGCCGGGATTCGAATCAGGGGCTTCTGTCGTCTTGGCGCGTGTAGTAGGGAAATGTGCCAACGTCTGTTGCTATTTAATATTCGCAATTAATTTGCACGTACTTATAACTAATTTGCACGGGTTTTAATTAATTTGCATGTACTTAGAACTAATTAGCATGTACTTAGAATACTTTACATTTATGTATTTGCTTAATTATAACTTTTATGAATATATAATTATTTATTTTATGAAAAATATATACATAAAAGGTAATTAGAGGTACTAAACGCTTTGCATATGGTTTTATATTCATTACTGCAAAGTATGTAATGTATAAATCGATAATAATTAATGTTTACAGTATTGAAAATAAGAGTTTATGGCTTATGAACCGATATGAGAGGTGTTAATGGTACGAAAGAAGACGGTCCCGGTACTCGAACCCACGATATGTAACGGTAATAAATATAGTGCACTATGTAATACTGTTATATGGCATGTAATATATTGAGCGGAGACGAACTATGTATAACATGTGAGCTGAGTCTGATGCCAGACAGACAAGGGTGAACTCCACGCAGGTAGAGGGGAGGGATTGAACCAGACAACAAAGGATGTCTGAGAATGCGCGATGTAGGTCAAATCTCTGAAGCTATGCCTCGCTTGTAGAACCGGTTTCCGCCGCCAATTAATATTCAGCTCAGGGTTGCCCCAAGGCACAGGACGCTTTAGCGTGTCGTTTTAGGCTAGAACGCTTGCATGTCAGAACAGGTTTCTGTCTAAGTAAGCCAAGGTTACCGAGAACACAAGAAAGAAGGATTTTTGGATACCCAATTAGATTGGAGCGAGAACTTTAAATTGAACAAGGAGAACGAAGCGTAAGGGTTTATTATTTGTACTATGAAGAAGGGAGAGCTCTCAGGGCCTGGACCTACAGTTTTCACTATTTGCTTTTATCACGGGGTACCGAACCTAGGACCTTTTGATTATTGATTTAGGTAGTAAATTTATGTTATTGAGTTTATTTTTTACCAAACTTTGACTTTATGTCAAACATTTTCACAGGTTATTCTTATTTTTACCAAAATAACACAATTCAATCTGTTCAGGAAAAACTTTTAGTTACATTTTCGACACACAAAGTCTGTGTTCTCAACTTTTATCTGTTTATTTCACAAATTTATACCTACTTTTACCAAAATAACACTACTTATACTATTCAGGAAAGACTTTTAGTTATATTTTCGACACACAAAGTGTGTGTTCTCAGTTTTTATTTGTTTATTTCACAAGTTTAGCCTAATATTTACTCAAATAACACGATTTGAACGTGTTTTTTTTATTACATTTTAGACTCACAAAGATATTTTTACAACTTTTTAACTTATTATTTACCAATTTTATACCTATTTTTACCAAAATAACACTATTTATAGTATTCAGGCACCATTTTTTATTAAAGTTTGGACTCACAAAGACATTTTTTCAACTTTGAACTTATTATTTTAAAAGTTTTTTTCAATGTTTTTTACTCAAATAACACAATTTAAGTTATTCAGACAGAAGTGTTTATTTCATTGTGCATTTACAAAGAGAGATTTTGAACTTTTAACTCATTATTTACAAGTTTAGGCTTATTATCACTCAAATAACACAATTTAATCTGTTCAGGAAAAAAAATTTAGTTACATTTTCGACACACAAAGTGTGTTTTCTCAACTTTTATCTGTTTATTTCACATATTTATACGTATTTTTACCAAAATAACACTATTTATACTATTCAGGAAAGACTTTTAGTTATATTTTCGACACACAAAGTGTGTGTTCTCAACTTTTATTTGTTTATTTCACAAGTTTAGCCTAATATTTACTCAAATAGCATGATTTGAACGTGTTTTTTATTACATTTTGGACACACACGCACTCGCACACTCGCACACACACACACATCCACACACACACACACACACACACACACACACACACACACCCACACACACACAGAGAGAGAGAGAGAGAGAGGGAGAGAGAGAGAGATTTTTCCAAGTTTACAGGATTATTCTCTAGTTTACTCAAATAACACAATTTAGAGGTGTTTTGAATTAAATTTTGTACACATGAAGTGTGTTTCGTCAAGTTTTACCTTTTTATTTGACAAGTTTAGGCTTAATATTACTCAAATAACACAATTTAATCTAGTCAGGAAGGATTTGTTATTATATTTTGGATGCACAAAGAGATGTTTTCAACTTTTTTACTGATTTTTTGCAGGGTATGTATTAATTTTTATTTATTTTGTTTTGTATCATATATACATTTACAAATTTTTAACTTAGAGTTTAGTATTTATTTAAATCTTTTCAAAAACACTAAAGAAAAAGTATTTTTAGCTAAAATGTAAGCCACACAATATATTATTATTATTATTATTATTATTAGGGTTTACTGATTTCCACTATGCTATTTTTGGTTCTGTATTTCTATATGTATTTATTTAGGTCAGGTTATGCCTGCTACGTAGGAAAGTTTGTTTATTTTAGAGTTTGCTGAGTATTTTGTTACTCTTATACTAAATATATCAGGTAGGGCTCCATCCATATATTTTTGTTTTTGCTGTTTGGAGATGATGCGATCAGCATCACTCTCCATCTGCTTTTTATTTTATGTACCCAATATTATTTTGAGGCTTAGTGAATTCTAAAGCCTATTTATGCAGGAGAGAGGGCTTGAAAATTTTGATCTCAGATAACCCACAACTATTTGTCAGAGTATCTTAAAGGATATTTTATATTTATTATGTGCCACTAGAATATCAAATTTTGCTTAATTTTTGTCTGTAACACTGTTATTGTATTTCTAGATAAAGCTTACTGGATAAAGTACACGAAATGTTTATCATTTCGATTATTTACCTTTATATGAGGCCAAATTTTTAGTGTAACGAAAATTATTGTGTGTCTATAAAGACTGAAATTTCTTTACCGATGGGTCCATAACTGGGCGCGTACCAACATTGTTCCTTTCTTTTTTTTAAAAAAAAATATATATCTAACCATTTATCAATATATTGACAATTCACAGGATAAGACGAAGTTCACAGACGACTGACTATATGGACCATAGGTCCACTTGCTAAACTTTTTTCTATGCTAGAAGAATAACTTAGCCTTATAGCCTTTTTCAAGGTATTTTTAAAGTATTACTGGTTTTTTGGGTGCATCAACACTTGGGTTATTTCCATTTGGTTTATTATACGAGGCTACAATCACTATCTGAGGACTGAAACCATCTGATTGAAGCTACAAGCTTAGGCTGTAACTAGGCACTTAGCATATGTATATCGACAATTTATAGGACAACACGAACTTTACAGAGGATTGTAGGTGACGTAGGACCACACGCCAGAGCCTTATTAGTCTGCAAGAAGCATTTACAGCTAATGTTACGAGGAAATAAGGTTGATTTTTACTGTTTCACAAGAAGGCTATTCTTTACACACCCAATATTTGCTTTTTCAAGTAACTATATGTACCAGATGTACACAGGCCTACACTAACTAGATTTTGATTTATACTATATCATGTACTTAATGTAGCAAGAACTATGATTGTCTATATTTCTGAGAAATTACGCAAAAGCAGATTACCCGATTAAAGTATTTGAAAAACAGATTTTTCTATGCAAGTATATTTTTATTGACTGGATTATTTAACAGATCAAACAGGAAGACTGCAAAATTCATTAAATGTAGTTCTATAGTATAGGTGGTTTCAGAGATATAAAAAGAACAAAAATAAGATTTCGCTTTTTTTCTTCTGAGGCTAATCGCGACGCTAAGGGTAAATGGCGAGGAAATGTAACGTAGGAGAAACAGTCCCAAAAGTTATGGGCTGCATGTAAGTTAATACCACAGAGATATTACAGTAGGTGTAGGTTCTACCACCAGAACATTTCTATCATAAAAATACTGGTTATGCTGTACTGTTAGCTAAAGATGCTGATATTTGAGAAACTTAAAAGCTTATTTGCAAAATTTTAGATAAATAATAATCTGTTAGACTGTAAACATATTTTATATCCATTCTGCAAAAGATCCGATGACAAAATTTAAAAATTGTTATCGCCCAGACAGGGACTCGAACCCTGGACAGATAGGTTAAAAGCCTAACGCTATACCAACTAAGCTATCTGGGCACAAGGTATTTTTTTTGAAAAGTTAGTTATGTTAAGAAATATATTGAAACACTTGAGAACACTCTTGGTCTGGTTCGACAGAGAAGGAGACAACATTTCCAAATATTTACAGACTGGCTGTATTTTTCCACTATATGCAATTCGAAACGCTAAAGTTCAGCTAGCTTCCAAAATTGAGGTAAAGATTGTGTCTGGCGAGATTAACAAGTTACATTTATATCCAGTTACGGACAAATAAAGCTAAAACACTCAGATTTACTGTACTAGCCAAGTTTTAGTAACATTTTCCTTCACGTTAGTACAAATACCAAAGAAATAGGTATATTTTATTTATAATTTGACAAAATGTACTAGTATTTAATTCACAAAGTTAGGTAAAAAAGCAGTATTTTTAAAAAATATTTTTAATGCCTTCAAATTTTATGTTATTTAGCCACTAACAACTGGTTTACACTGTTTGGCATCCTTTAAATAGGAAAAGAAGGAATTATTTGTGTTTAGTATTTTTAGTATTTTATATTTATTTAAGGAAACAATTCTACAGTTTAACTTAATTTTTAACAAATTGTTACTAATTTATATATCAAAGTTATGTTATTTAGAGTGCATGAAGGCGTATAAAGTTAATATTTGTACTTATCAGTGCAACTAACAATTATATTTTACACATAAAAGATAATGTTTACAGTTAAATTATTTGAATCAGAGAATAATATTTTACAGTAATTGATTCATTCAGCACTAGTCAGTACTTTTATGTATCAGAAAGTTTTCTTAATTTTCTATTACGCATGCTATTTTGGACTATTTTTAAAATGTATTTCTAAGGCAAACTGGTTTAATTTTCTGCTTATAATGCAAAGTTGACATAGTTTTCGCACAATGCATTGTACATTTGTTATATTCACTACTTACAATCCAAATATTATGCTTATTTAATGTATAACTAACTAACTCTCTAGCCTTCTTAAACCCGAAGGTTCATGGCTGCAGCAACACATGCCTTTCTTCTGTCCCTGTTCTGAGCAAGATCTATATACTTTTTTCCATCCCTACCAATTTCCTTTAGGACCATCTCAACATTATCCCTCCATTTTTGTTTTGGTATTTCTATTGGTGTTTTACCATCAGATTTCCTAACAAGAATCCTGTATACTCCTTTTTCATCTCCCATTCGTACCACATGACTTACCCACCTAAGTATTTTTGATTTAATCATTCTAATAATATCTGGACATGAATACAAATTATGTACTTCTAAATTATGTAACCATCTCCACTCATCTGTCTCCTTATCTGTTTTAGGCCCAAATATTTTCCTAAGGATTTTATTTTCAAATACTCTCAATTTATGTTCCTTTTTCAATGTAAGTGACCTATTTACTGTATTTAAATTTTATTTTCTTGTAATTAACAAACGAATCTAATTACTATGACATGTTAAATAGCTTATACTGTAGTTACTATATCTTTTTCTATCAGCTTATTTTCAAATTAATATTATTAGGTATAGTCTTTGATTTTTAACTATATTGCTGTTTTTATCAAATTATCTAAGAGTACACATAGACAAACACATCTGTACACATCTTTATGTACATAGATATGCCTTTTTTCAAAATTTAGAATGAAGATTGCACTTTAGCTATTCAAGCACGGGTAGGAAAGGTAGGATTTCTGAGAATTTGTTGCAGGATTTTGTTGTCTAAGTATAGATGAGAACTGAGCTGGGAGACTGTTTCGAGCCTTTTCACGAGACTTGCATGTGAACTGTATGCAAATTGAGCACTATTGACTGTGCATGCTTCTAAGTTTTCCTTTTTTTCTTAGATCTTTATCTACAACAACCTAAGTCAGATTCAAGCAGCAAAAAGAATAAACAGAAACCAACATGGCATCCAGAAAGAGAAATCAATAGTCACGCCAATAGCACAGTCAAAAAACTACATAGCTAAAACCTTAGAGAAAGATGAAACTGCAAACACAATATATCTAGATTCTTCCAAGGCATAGGATAGAGTAAAAACATGGCTTGCTTATGGACAAACTCAACAACATAGGAATAAGATAGACAAGCAATCCTTTTTTCAGTACAAAATTCCAATTACTCAAGTAATTACTCAGAATACTAAGGCTTCAAAAGTGAACACTAAGAATAATATTCAGACTAAAGTATAAGGCATCTTGCAAAGGATTATTACTCCCTACATCTAGAATTCAATAACAATTATTCTAAATACTATGAACTTGGGCAAAATATAGTCAAATACACTACACAAGAAGGAAAAATAATTACAAAAAGAACAGCAGACACTTAATATCTCAAAACAATCAGGTAAAAATATTCTACAACAAACTGCCTCATAACATAAAACTGCTAACTCCCCAAAACATATACAAATACAATCAATAAAAAAAACTACTTGAAAAGGGAAAACTCTCTACAGTCTTACAGAGTTGATGTAAAATAACATCAAAACTTAGAAGCATGCACAGTCAATAGTGCTCAATTTGCATACAGTTCACATGCAAGTCTCGTGAAAAGGCTCGAAACAGTCTCCCAGCTCAGTTCTCATCTATACTTAGACAACAAAATCCTGCAACAAATTCTCAGAAATCCTACCTTTCCTACCCGTGCTTGAATAGCTAAAGTGCAATCTTCATTCTAAATTTTGAAAAAAGGCATATCTATGTACATAAAGATGTGTACAGATGTGTTTGTCTATGTGTACTCTTAGATAATTTGATAAAAACAGCAATATAGTTAAAAATCAAAGACTATACCTAATAATATTAATTTGAAAATAAGCTGATAGAAAAAGATATAGTAACTACAGTATAAGCTATTTAACATGTCATAGTAATTAGATTCGTTTGTTAATTACAAGAAAATAAAATTTAAATACAGTAAATAGGTCACTTACATTGAAAAAGGAACATAAATTGAGAGTATTTGAAAATAAAATCCTTAGGAAAATATTTGGGCCTAAAACAGATAAGGAGACAGATGAGTGGAGATGGTTACATAATTTAGAAGTACATAATTTGTATTCATGTCCAGATATTATTAGAATGATTAAATCAAAAATACTTAGGTGGGTAAGTCATGTGGTACGAATGGGAGATGAAAAAGGAGTATACAGGATTCTTGTTAGGAAATCTGATGGTAAAACACCAATAGAAATACCAAAACAAAAATGGAGGGATAATGTTGAGATGGTCCTAAAGGAAATTGGTAGGGATGGAAAAAAGTATATAGATCTTGCTCAGAACAGGGACAGAAGAAAGGCATGTGTTGCTGCAGCCATGAACCTTCGGGTTTAAGAAGGCTAGAGAGTTAGTTAGTTATACATTAAATAAGCATAATATTTGGATTGTAAGTAGTGAATATAACAAATGTACAATGCATTGTGCGAAAACTATGTCAACTTTGCATTATAAGCAGAAAATTAAACCAGTTTGCCTTAGAAATACATTTTAAAAATAGTCCAAAATAGCATGCGTAATAGAAAATTAAGAAAACTTTCTGATACATAAAAGTACTGACTAGTGCTGAATGAATCAATTACTGTAAAATATTATTCTCTGATTCAAATAATTTAACTGTAAACATTATCTTTTATGTGTAAAATATAATTGTTAGTTGCACTGATAAGTACAAATATTAACTTTATACGCCTTCATGCACTCTAAATAACATAACTTTGATATATAAATTAGTAACAATTTGTTAAAAATTAAGTTAAACTGTAGAATTGTTTCCTTAAATAAATATAAAATACTAAAAATACTAAACACAAATAATTCCTTCTTTTCCTATTTAAAGGATGCCAAACAGTGTAAACCAGTTGTTAGTGGCTAAATAACATAAAATTTGAAGGCATTAAAAATATTTTTTAAAAATACTGCTTTTTTACCTAACTTTGTGAATTAAATACTAGTACATTTTGTCAAATTATAAATAAAATATACCTATTTCTTTGGTATTTGTACTAACGTGAAGGAAAATGTTACTAAAACTTGGCTAGTACAGTAAATCTGAGTGTTTTAGCTTTATTTGTCCGTAACTGGATATAAATGTAACTTGTTAATCTCGCCAGACACAATCTTTACCTCAATTTTGGAAGCTAGCTGAACTTTAGCGTTTCGAATTGCATATAGTGGAAAAATACAGCCAGTCTGTAAATATTTGGAAATGTTGTCTCCTTCTCTGTCGAACCAGACCAAGAGTGTTCTCAAGTGTTTCAATATATTTCTTAACATAACTAACTTTTCAAAAAAAATACCTTGTGCCCAGATAGCTTAGTTGGTATAGCGTTAGGCTTTTAACCTATCTGTCCAGGGTTCGAGTCCCTGTCTGGGCGATAACAATTTTTAAATTTTGTCATCGGATCTTTTGCAGAATGGATATAAAATATGTTTACAGTCTAACAGATTATTATTTATCTAAAATTTTGCAAATAAGCTTTTAAGTTTCTCAAATATCAGCATCTTTAGCTAACAGTACAGCATAACCAGTATTTTTATGATAGAAATGTTCTGGTGGTAGAACCTACACCTACTGTAATATCTCTGTGGTATTAACTTACATGCAGCCCATAACTTTTGGGACTGTTTCTCCTACGTTACATTTCCTCGCCATTTACCCTTAGCGTCGCGATTAGCCTCAGAAGAAAAAAAGCGAAATCTTATTTTTGTTCTTTTTATATCTCTGAAACCACCTATACTATAGAACTACATTTAATGAATTTTGCAGTCTTCCTGTTTGATCTGTTAAATAATCCAGTCAATAAAAATATACTTGCATAGAAAAATCTGTTTTTCAAATACTTTAATCGGGTAATCTGCTTTTGCGTAATTTCTCAGAAATATAGACAATCATAGTTCTTGCTACATTAAGTACATGATATAGTATAAATCAAAATCTAGTTAGTGTAGGCCTGTGTACATCTGGTACATATAGTTACTTGAAAAAGCAAATATTGGGTGTGTAAAGAATAGCCTTCTTGTGAAACAGTAAAAATCAACCTTATTTCCTCGTAACATTAGCTGTAAATGCTTCTTGCAGACTAATAAGGCTCTGGCGTGTGGTCCTACGTCACCTACAATCCTCTGTAAAGTTCGTGTTGTCCTATAAATTGACGATATACATATGCTAAGTGCCTAGTTACAGCCTAAGCTTGTAGCTTCAATCAGATGGTTTCAGTCCTCAGATAGTGATTGTAGCCTCATATAATAAACCAAATGGAAATAACCCAAGTGTTGATGCACCCAAAAAACCAGTAATACTTTAAAAATACCTTGAAAAAGGCTATAAGGCTAAGTTATTCTTCTAGCATAGAAAAAAGTTTAGCAAGTGGACCTATGGTCCATATAGTCAGTCGTCTGTGAACTTCGTCTTGTCCTGTGAATTGTCAATATATTGATAAATGGTTAGATATATATTTTTTTTTTTAAAAAAAAGAAAGGAACAATGTTGGTACGCGCCCAGTTATGGACCCATCGGTAAAGAAATTTCAGTCTTTATAGACACACAATAATTTTCGTTACACTAAAAATTTGGCCTCATATAAAGGTAAATAATCGAAATGATAAACATTTCGTGTACTTTATCCAGTAAGCTTTATCTAGAAATACAATAACAGTGTTACAGACAAAAATTAAGCAAAATTTGATATTCTAGTGGCACATAATAAATATAAAATATCCTTTAAGATACTCTGACAAATAGTTGTGGGTTATCTGAGATCAAAATTTTCAAGCCCTCTCTCCTGCATAAATAGGCTTTAGAATTCACTAAGCCTCAAAATAATATTGGGTACATAAAATAAAAAGCAGATGGAGAGTGATGCTGATCGCATCATCTCCAAACAGCAAAAACAAAAATATATGGATGGAGCCCTACCTGATATATTTAGTATAAGAGTAACAAAATACTCAGCAAACTCTAAAATAAACAAACTTTCCTACGTAGCAGGCATAACCTGACCTAAATAAATACATATAGAAATACAGAACCAAAAATAGCATAGTGGAAATCAGTAAACCCTAATAATAATAATAATAATAATAATATATTGTGTGGCTTACATTTTAGCTAAAAATACTTTTTCTTTAGTGTTTTTGAAAAGATTTAAATAAATACTAAACTCTAAGTTAAAAATTTGTAAATGTATATATGATACAAAACAAAATAAATAAAAATTAATACATACCCTGCAAAAAATCAGTAAAAAAGTTGAAAACATCTCTTTGTGCATCCAAAATATAATAACAAATCCTTCCTGACTAGATTAAATTGTGTTATTTGAGTAATATTAAGCCTAAACTTGTCAAATAAAAAGGTAAAACTTGACGAAACACACTTCATGTGTACAAAATTTAATTCAAAACACCTCTAAATTGTGTTATTTGAGTAAACTAAAGAATCATCCTGTAAACTTGGAAAAATCTCTCTCTCTCTCCCCCTCTCTCTCTCTCTCTCTCTCTCTGTGTGTGTGTGTGTGTGTGTGTGTGTGTGTGTGTGTGTGTGGATGTGTGTGTGTGTGCGAGTGTGCGAGTGCGTGTGTGTCCAAAATTTAATAAAAAACACGTTCAAATCATGCTATTTGAGTAAATATTAGGCTAAACTTGTGAAATAAACAAATAAAAGTTGAGAACACACACTTTGTGTGTCGAAAATATAACTAAAAGTCTTTCCTGAATAGTATAAATAGTGTTATTTTGGTAAAAATAAGTATAAATTTGTGAAATAAACAGATAAAAGTTGAGAAAACACACTTTGTGTGTCGAAAATGTAACTAAATTTTTTTTCCTGAACAGATTAAATTGTGTTATTTGAGTGATAATAAGCCTAAACTTGTAAATAATGAGTTAAAAGTTCAAAATCTCTCTTTGTAAATGCACAATGAAATAAACACTTCTGTCTGAATAACTTAAATTGTGTTATTTGAGTAAAAAACAATGAAATAAACTTTTAAAATAATAAGTTCAAAGTTGAAAAAATGTCTTTGTGAGTCCAAACTTTAATAAAAAATGGTGCCTGAATACTATAAATAGTGTTATTTTGGTAAAAATAGGTATAAAATTGGTAAATAATAAGTTAAAAAGTTGTAAAAATATCTTTGTGAGTCTAAAATGTAATAAAAAAACACGTTCAAATCGTGTTATTTGAGTAAATATTAGGCTAAACTTGTGAAATAAACAAATAAAAATTGAGAACACACACTTTGTGTGTCGAAAATATAACTAAAAGTATTTCCCGAATAGTATAAATAGTGTTATTTTGGTAAAAGTAGGTATAAATTTGTGAAGTAAACAGATAAAAGTTGAGAACACAGACTTTGTGTGTCGAAAATGTAACTAAAAGTCTTTCCTGAACAGATTGAATTGTGTTATTTTGGTAAAAATAAGAATAACCTGTGAAAATGTTTGACATAAAGTCAAAGTTTGGTAAAAAATAAACTCAATAACATAAATTTACTACCTAAATCAATAATCAAAAGGTCCTAGGTTCGATACCCCGTGATGAAAGCAAATAGTGAAAACTGTAGGCCCAGGCCCTGAGAGCTCTCCCTTCTTCATAGTACAAATAATAAACCCTTACGCTTCGTTCTCCTTGTTCAATTTAAAGTTCTCGCTCCAATCTAATTGGGTATCCAAAAATCCTTCTTTCTTGTGTTCTCGGTAACCTTGGCTTACTTAGACAGAAACCTGTTCTGACATGCAAGCGTTCTAGCCTAAAACGACATGCTAAAACGTCCTGTGCCTTGGGGCAACCCTGAGCTGAATATTAATTGGGGGCGGAAACCGGTTCTACAAGCGAGGCATAGCTTCAGAGATTTGACCTACATCGCGCATTCTCAGACATCCTTTGTTGTCTGGTTCAATCCCTCCCCTTCCCTGCCCTACAGTATTGCATACCTTTCCTCTGTTATTGCGTACTGGTTAACCTTGGAAAAACCGGTTCTGATTGGTCAATCGGGTTCTTTCTTTGTTCTGGCGTTCTGACGTCATTTGACCTTGACCGCAATTCCTTTCTCCTCTACCTGCGTGGAGTTCACCCTTGTCTGTCTGGCATCAGACTCAGCTCACATTTTATACATAGTTCGTCTCCACTCAATATATTACATGCCATATAACAGTATTACATAGTGCACTATATTTATTACCGTTACATATCGTGGGTTCGAGTACCGGGACCGTCTTCTTTCGTACCATTAACACCTCTCATATCGGTTCATAAACCATAAACTCTTATTTTCAATACTATAAACATTAATTATTATCGATTTATACATTACATACTTTGCAGTAATGAATATAAAACCATATGCATATATACATATTTTTTCATAAAATAAATAATTATATATTCATAAAAGTTATAATTAAGCAAATACATAAATGTAAAGTATTCTAAGTACATGCTAATTAGTTCTAAGTACATGCAAATTAATTAAAACCCGTGCAAATTAGTTATAAGTATGTGCAAATTAATTGCGAATATTAAATAGCAACAGACGTTGGCGCATTTCCCTACTACTGGTGCGCTGTGCAAAACACGGAGGTGGGTGGATGATCCAACTATCGTACACTCTACTAACGTAACAGTGCCGATTAGTAATTCAGAACACTGCTTATTACGTCTTGAGAATGCTGATAAACATTTTAAAACAATTTTGTCCAGAGACCATTCGATGTTAAGAGTTTTCAAATTAATGCTAAACATTTCCATTGACACAATATTAAGCAGTTAGATACTAATGAAAAAAATAATAATAGTTTTGCGGGTTAAGTGGTAGAGCAGCCACAGGCTGAATTTCTACCACGAGGACTTCACCAACTTATTTGACAAAAACTGAGTTGATCTTTTAGTTTTTAATGCACATCGCTCTTTGTGTGATAAATTATACAATGCAGTGGCCATTAAGAAGTGCTATATTTCAGTTTAGTGAAGTTACATCAGTCAATATTGCGTATTGTAGCAACACATAGCATGAGTGGCACGAGCGCAAAGAACCGGGTAGGAATTCTACCGCTGTCGTCTGCTTCAGAAGGCAGAAAGGGTCACGTGAACCAATCACGTAGCCCTCTGCTCCATACGCTGGTGTAGGAGAGAGCATTTGGGCGCGTGCTGTAGAGATCCAAGCTTTCCTTCCAGAAAGGCAGCAAGGAATATAGGGTCCTTTACGCCGAACCTGCTCGGCGTCCGGCCAGGAAAGGCATTGAAAAAATGCTAGAACGAGTGTTGTTAGTGGAGCGTTGCAAGCGGATCGCGAAAAATACCTATTATAATGCCATGAAGGTCAGATATATATATATATATATATATATATATATATATATGAAATTAGTCAAGATTTACTTTATATTTACAGCATTTACGCATTTTTGAAATTTTAAATTGGGGAACGCAGGGCGTATTATAATGCTACGCCACTGGTGGTAGTTCTACTTTATTTGTGTTATCATGATTACCGAAAGGGAGAATTTTTACCGCTACTAACGTGTAATTTTCGTTCTAGCCTAGTGGCACATCATTTATCTACATCCACGTTTAGCTCCCCAGTGGTACTACACTCTGTCCAGGGGATCTCTGGAGCATGCAAACAAAAACAGAACCGTTCATGTAGGACCCAAGAGGACTCGAACAATGAATGCGCTAGAGGAGAAGTGAGTAGAAGGAGGGGAAACCGCTGCTGCAGCTACCAGCCGTAATAGCAGCGTGCATCGTTTCACTTCACCCACTTGCTTTCTCCACTTAACTGCTGACATGCGCGGCGTTGCTCCACATATTTCTGAGGCAAAGTGTACTGATTCGAGAGGGCTCGACCAAAGAACGCCTGAGAGGGGAAGTGAGTGCATGGAGGGGTAAACGTGGGTTCAGCTACCAGACATTTGCAGCATCGCACACAGATTCGTTCCTCCCACTCGCTTCCTTCCCTTCTCTACCATTATGCGCTGCCTTGCTCCATAGATTCCCAAGACAGGGTGTCGCTCACCTAACGCTGTTCTGTAGGGGTGTACGAGACAAAACCTTTGTAGTGGTGACGGGAATTTTCTTAAATCCCAACGTTCGGGATGGGGAAAATTCGCAATTTCCCGACCATGTCGGAAAATTTTCGGGATGGGCAATCCTAAAAAGTTCCAAACACTGTAGAAATCTTGAATTCTACTCCCCATTTTCCCATAAGTGATTTTTTGCTGCATTTCTGGAAAACAATCGAGAAGTGGCAGACACTTACAATGCAGAAAACATCACGAATTGTCTACTTTTCAAAGTAACCATTTTGGAATTACCCAACTGCTCGGAATCCCGAAATGGGGATCCAGACTGGGATTCTTTTCCCCTATCCCGGTACCGACTTTTCTGGATCCCACACACCCGTACTTTTCCGTTTCCAACACAAATTTTAATTTCCCCGCAGAAGCTAACACCAACCAACCTCTCGAAAACCGCCATATTCTCAACCACACTTTTCCGCAATCGTCTCCCGCGATTAACGCTGTTCTTTTGTTCTGTCCCCTTCATAATTTCCCCTTTTATCCAGACGCAATATCTGGCTGGAGAGCAGGCACAATTCAATTCCTGTGCGAAAGATGAAAGACAATTTCTGCTCTCCTACGCAGATTTCCCCTGTCAAACGTGCAACTCTTCTGCTGCTTCCTACGGGGGTGGGGGGAGAGTAATAAGATTTTATCCCTATTTTGGGGCGCTTATTTCCATCCACCGCGCGAGAAGATGTATAATGCATGATTTAATTTGCAAGGATTTTTGGCTTCAGACAAAGGCATGTGGAATCTATGATGTGCAAGAAGTAGCAGGATCATCATATTTCAGGGAGTATGTGGTTGCAGTGAACCGTCGACTTACATATTAATTTTCTGGCAAAGAAAAGTTTACCAGTATTATTATTATTAGATTTATATCTAATATGTGTAGTTAATGCTCCAACAACATAAAAATCTATAAAAACTGCTGTGTGGTTTTTACGTACACAGCTGGAAACTGGAAACTGGAAAGTATATATATTTGGTATATATGTACGAATTTATTTCTTGTAAATGTTCTGGCCTATAGCCTGACAAGTTAAGTCCCGATATGCGCAGATCGCTGTGGAGCACTTCCTATTACGTCATCCTCCCCACCACTCGTCTACGTACTGGTCTGGCTTTGGGACTACGAGTGGTGCCAACTCAGCAAAATTAAGCTAAAACAAATATGACAAACTATTTTTACTGTGTAGATTGTCGGTGCCGGCTCATATCAGTTTATCAGTGGTTCATTTGATTTAATCCAGTCTTTGAAAATGCGAGCCGTGCGCGGATCGTAAACTGTAGTATTACACACACGCGTTAAAGTTTATAACGACGATAAACTACTGGGCGAATGACTTCATTTTCTGAATGCGACATCGAGCAGTGGTCTGTTTTTGTTTTTTTTTAAAGCTGAGTGGGGTGGGGGTTCTTTTGTTTATCGTACAACAATCACTACAAGAAGGCAATCTGATAACACGCTTGCCTGTGTTATTTTTTAAAGCACTGAAATGTTCTTACTCTTTACTCTTGGCTGCATATTTTTGAAATGCAAAAATCAAATCATGCCATGTCCAACGAAATCCACAATCTGCTCTGGAAAGTCTCTTAGAGGACAGGCCAGAGAAATTGTTTACAATGTTGCAACATATTTGCGAAATCAGAAGGACTAACATAAACTTAAGTATAATGTTGTCGAGTCCACAAGCGCCGCCACGGGAGTATCTAAATGGATGGTTTCTCAAGTTTTAAAAGAATTGGATTGGATTGATTTGTTGTTTTAAGTCCACTTTATGCACAGTAAGGCTAATCGATACAGGACGTACAGTTTAAGGTGGGATCCAAACCACTATGTGCCTCCACTGGGAATCGAACCCGGGATCCCTTGATTACAAGGCGACGATGCTACCATTGCACCATCGGGGAGTTCAGGTTTTAAAAGAAGGAAAAGAGTCGTTGGTGAAATGTGAGCTGAAGTTCTGTACTCCGACAGGTAAAAAAACAGCCCAGGAAAAAGCGAATACAAATTTCATTGAAAATCCTCAGACCATTCCCCTCCCTCCAGGTTGCAACACTGCGAACCACCGTCGCTCCGTAAAGTGGAGTGGGGAAATGTGGCGTGAGCTGCGCAACAGCTATTTGCAGAGTCTTGTTTTTAAACTTGTCAAGTTATAGTTTGCTTTTTGCCCGGTAGCCAGGGAAACCAACGGTTGGGTTCCCTCAACGGCTTCCCCGTTTGAAAGCTAACAATGTGACCTTTCCTCGGTGGTTGGAGGGCGGGTCATTTGTCGGAGTATAAATACCGGGTTCCGACTTGTTACGTTCTCTCATATCTCAAAATCCCAGGTTCGCAGATTCTTCGATACAAGGCCCGATGGAGTGAGGCAGTTCTTATGGATGTATAGAAATACATAGAGGGTGAGCGCCGAATGTTTAAGGACCTCTGCGGGTTAGCACTATGGTAAATAGTGCGCTCGTAGAGTAAAGTCTTGATAAGTGTAATTCCCTGTCTTATGGGGCACAAGGCAACCGGGAGTAGTTGATAATGGATTTGTTATGGAAAGATGTATATTCGGCGAAGGGTAGAAGTGTAAATAAATGTTGTACATAAAGAGAGAACTGCTTGAGACGTTATTCTTGTCAACACAACATAAATGAGACTAGAGAGCTAAACTCTTCTCTTCCTTGTGATCAAACTATCTCAGAAATTTAAAAATGAATATAAATATATAAAGCTACTGCATGCACATGCCATGGAATTTGTGTGGAGAATATTTGGGATGCTGTTAAGAGGGTGTTGAGGATAAATTGTTGGGGCACGACACATTAACAAAGGCGATTTTTTTCTGGAGGTGTGCCTCCCCGATGTCGTAGTGGTATAATAGCCTATAACGACTTGACGTGATTTTGTTTTGTTATTCTTAGTTTTGCTTCTAATTACTGTTCGATCAAGAGAAAATAATATCTAGTATTATTATACTTTTAATATATGAAAGAAAACAATAACAGGTTATCTTTTTTTAATTTTAATTAAGGTAGAACACTCAGAAACAATTCACTAAAAAGAATCAACGTTCTTGATTAACATGAGAAAACCCAATACAAAAAGTCAACACCAGTACTTTGAATTATCTTGGCGAAAGGAAAACAAGGAAAAATCTAAAGTTTCATTTGTTTATAAAAATATTAAACAGATTAACATGTAGGTCTACTTACGGACACCTCGCCAGCTTTTAAATCGGATTAGCGCTATACTCTTCAAACTTTACTGGGGATTTTCTATCAGAACTAGGCTTGCGGGGTTTAACATTGATTGATTGATTTGGTGTTTTAAGTCCACTTTATGCACAGGAAGGCTAATCGGGACTGGACCTACAGTTTAAAGTGCGATCGGAACCACTGTGTGCCTCCACCGGGTATCGAAGCCGGGACCCCTTGATTACAAGGCGACGACGCTACCATTGTGTCATCGGGGAGCCCCTGTGGGGTTTAACACACGAGAGCTTTTTACACTAGTGATTCCTTCTCTAAAAATCTTCGTTGTTCACTGAATGTTCCGTCTTCTTTTCCTGCTGGTTCCTCAGTGGCTTGAAGCTGAGGAAATTCCCTCTTTACAACCTCGGGTCCACGATCGACCCTGGGGCGCTTCGCTGATACAATTTAGAATGTCAATCTAGGATCACACTGTCTGAGCCATTTTCCATAGTTGCTACCATAACGAGTCAGAAAACACAAGTTCTGTTCACACTTTCAGTCTTTGCAGTCTCACTTCGCGAAAGCCCAATGGAGTTTTCACTTCGGCTGATCACTCGCAGACTTGGCGTTTTATTGCCAGAAACTTAAAGGCATGCGATACAGTTTCCACGGGACTCCTCCCAAGCTGTTCCGTCCGTGGCAGTGTGCCAACTTAGCTCCCTTGGAGCCGGAACTGGCTCTTTCGTGCACTCGTTCCGCTGTGAACTGGGACGCCCACCCCGTGCCCCACTATGATGCCATCACTGTTCCGGCCCACATAGACCAACTTTTGTCATAATTATACGTTTTGCACGTGACGTGATATTGTTATATTAGCTGTGTCGCCCCACTCCCTCTTATCTTCCCAGCTACTTCTTTATAGCGCAATGTTTGACGTGAAATTGATATAATATTGTTATCAGGGAATTATTTATTTTCGATTTCATACCACCATCGGTGGATTATTGAGATGGGCGATGCATCTGGATCTAGATGTTGAAAACTAAGAATAAAGTGTCATCAATTTAGAATTAACGATAATAGCAGTGCCCCCACCCCTTTGACAACTAACATTACCCTAGGAGGCACTTTATCCAGCCATCGTAAATCTAGCTCCTTCAAGTCAGTCTTAATTCCATTTAAGGTAAAATGTATTTCTTTTATGCGCATCAGGTTTGGCAACACTGAAAGGAGGCAAGGAGAAAAGCATTGATCTTATGGGAGTATCATTTGATTCGTTCTGCTGGGAATATGAAACTTCCTAAGGAATAGAAAAATATGTCAACGGCAAAAGGGCAGTTTGTAGATGGATTTCACCAGTGGAAAAGTCGGAACTTCCATTTGATTAGCCGTAACTTGATGTTGAAGTTGATTCCCCATAAGGAATACATTTGATTCCGAAAATTCTTATTCATCATAAACACAGTCAAAAAAGTTTTACATCACCCGAGAAGTGATGAAAATAGAGTCCGCAACATGCCGAAGCGGAGAAGAAACGATGAAGCAGAGCTCATTGTGCGAAATAAAATGGTCGACGTGCAATACCGATCACCAAAGACGACTACCGGAGTCGGCAAGCAGATGCGTGTGTTCGTTCAAGCATAGCACCATGGTAGTCGGCGAAGGTTAGTTAGGTGTTCCTTGTGTCCAGTTAGCGATGGTGAGCGAGTGCAGCTGTGTGCAAGGCATGCCTAGGCATACAATACTGTAGTTTGATAGGGCCAGGATCATCACTCTACTGCAGACTGGCATGTCACAACGGGCTGTAGCTAGGGCTGTTGGAGTGGCGCAAAGCGATGTTTGTAGGACCTGGATGCGGTATACAGACACAGGAACAGTAGCAGATCGTCAACGGACAGGTCGCCCACGGGTCACAACACCAGCACAACGCCACTATGTACGATTCTCAGCTCGGCGACAAAATACCATGACGGCAAGGAACATCACTCATGCTCTCCTGGCAGCCTCTGGTGTGCGTGTGTCAAACCAAATTGTCCGTAACAGACTCCGAGAAAGTGGTTTATGTTCCAGAAGACCTCTCCGGCACCTATTGCCACGACATCGGCGCGACATTGTGCATTGGTCCTGTGCACTTCGAAATTGGGGACCCGATCATTGGGCTAATGTGCTCTTCACCGATCAATGTAGGCTCTGTCTAATGCCAGATTCACGAACAGGACGGGTGTGGCGAGGCCCTGGACTGCAGGAGCTGCTTCGTGGTGTCTAGGGGGTCCATCCATACCAAGGAGGAGGAATCATGGTGTGGGCAGGGATCATGCTCGGACGTCGAACGCCCATAATTCAAATTAGAGGGACACAAACGGCTGTTCGATATGTCAGGAACATTCTCCAGACGACTGTGGAACCATTTCAGGAAATTGATGACGAGTTTGTCTTGGTGGATGACAATGCCCGTCCACACTGCGCACAGATGGTGCACGATTTTCTGCATGCGGCGAATATCCTTTGCATACTCTGGCCAGCGCAAAGTCCCGACATGAATTGCATCGAACATGCATGGTCAATGCTAAAAAATGCCATTGCAAACCGTCCTGTGGCTCCCACGCTTACCACAAGATCACCTCGGTCGTCTCATCCTCAGTATGGCACAGCATCTTCAAGACCTTCTTGCAGCCAGGGGAGGACACACCAGGTGGGAGACAATGTTTCTGGTGGATCCGCTATGAAGAACAGTCTTCTTGTGACAGTTCTTTTTTTTTTTCGCCTCCATCATGAATTGTGCCATTTTCGTTTTAAGCGCATTTCTGACAAAATTGTACGATTTTTGTTCACTTTTTATTCAACATATCTTGTTCTTCATCTTTTTATTTGTATTCGCACTGTCATTGTCAATAAACCTTGTGCTTCATATATCTTTTGTCATTTGACATCCTGATGCAAAACTTTTTTGACTGTGTTTATTTTTCAAACATCGTGTCTAGCGTAATAATCAACAACAATTTATTGGCCTTTAGAATGTATACACACGTACATATTCATACATATATACATACACATATACAAATACAGCACATATACATATCTAAAGGGGGAAACCTCCCGAAGTAGCCCGCCTCCACCCGCGTACTTTCGAGGGTATGCTCTCAATGTCCTGGTACCTTTAAATAAACCAGGACGTCAGTTTCCTGAATTTAAACGGTTCCCCCGCCTTTTTATCCTACTTCTTCTCATCTTTATTTTCATACATAAAATACAATTACAAAAAATAAAATAAAATACATGGAGATTCTATACATAGCTACATTTAATAATTTTTAGTTTGTATTATTTTAATAGACCGTTCTGGTGACCGGAACAAGTCTTAAAGATTTCTTGTAAATTTACTGTGCATTTGTATGATTGGTAGTTAATTAAATTTGTTAATAGTAGTTATGGATTAGTTTATGTTAGTTTATTGGTTAGTTTTAGTTATCGTATAGATAGTACTATAGGAAATGCTATGTACGTAATAATCAACATAAAAAGGTGCTTCCACTTGTAACATGGAGAGAAATTAATACTCTTGGATACACCAAGTTTTTTTTAGTAGCAGTGCCCATTCGGGCGATATTGAAATAAATGCACAATTGGTGCGTAACTGTATCTCCTCCCCTTAACGACCCAAAAAACATGTCCACAAATGTCTGCTTAAACTAACCGACCAAGCACACTACAGTGCGAAAGGCATAACCTAGCACGGCTCCGCCAAAACCTTCTCTGTCGTCTGCAGGACATTGTTGCCACTGATTTCAGCGCCAGCAAGCAAATGTAGTGACAGGCCGCGCTGCAAGCGGTAATTTGGGGGTGCAAGCACAGATGTCTCCACCACCAGAACATTCACGTCCTTGACAACGTGGCATCAAAGGAAGGAAGCGACGATCCTTGGTAGGCAGAGGACAAAGCACGTGTTGTCTCCAAGGCTTCTGCCATTGGTGGAAAACACTCACGTGACGCCCGGGAAAGTCTGCTAGCAGAAGGATATCTATGGTTTGGCGCGAACTGTTCGCAGAAGAAAATTGGTCGCACAAGGTGTGACAGGTGTGATGGTTCTAATCCCGAAAGTGATACACCTTGTAACACCAGAACATTATTGTCCCATTACATTTTTAAGTACCGATTATAAAATATTGACACCAGTATTAACACGTCTCCTACAACATTTTGCAGTCACCTTAATAGGCCCCCATCAATATGTGCATGGAGCCAATCATGGGCGTGCGGTAGGGGGGGCAAGGGGGGGCCATGCCCCCCCCCTGGAAAACGAAAGTCAACCAAAAATTACATATTTCACACATATAATTTAATTTCAGCCACAATAATGTGTGTTACTTATTGCACGAACATGATAAATTCAAATTTAAGCAATGTTTTTTGAAGGATGAACACTATTATTGGGGAAAATATGCCATGTTGGCCCCCCCTGGAAAAAATGCCTTCCTTGCCCTCCCTGGAAAAAATCCTGCGGACGCCCATGGAGCCAATGGTAACATAACTACTATTCTCACTAGTATAGGAGACATAACTACTGCAATGAATGAGGCCTCTGACTCTGAAGCAGCTCTACCTGCCCTGTACTTCAAAGGAGAATTTGACTCACTATATCATCATTATCTACGTTTTTTGGCACTTAATCAAGTTGGATGTGGTGACTCATTCATAAAGAGTATATATATTGAGAGTAATATAATGGCGGAAGAGGTTATTAGGTATATGGATAAAGAGGTTATTAGGATGTGTATGGATAAGTATGTACATCCAGGCTTGGGTTGCAACTGAGCCCAGTGTTGCAACTTGTATGGTTAAACAAAAATAATGTTGAAAACACGAAGTAGGGTAAAATAAACTTGTTCAAAAAAGGAATAACATTATTTCACATATGTTAAAGTTATGAATCTACCCTTTAGGATGGAAATTTTTACTTTGTGATAAGCATCAAGTTACAAAATCAATTTTGATTGTTTATTGTATTGGTTTATTTTGATCACTTTTCTGGCACTTTTGACTAATTGTGAAGATGAGGATGAGTGATGATATGAAATTGATGAAGGGATGCAAAGAACATCCATGCCTAGGCCAGGATTAAACCTGGGACTTCTTGCATTGAAAATCGAAGTTGAGATTTTATTCATGTAACATCAAAATATAATTTTATGTACCAAATTTGAATGTGAAATTCAGTCCATTTTTGTATAGAAATCTGATTTTATATTTGCCACAATTAATAAGAGGAGATACCCAAAAAAACCTGAACCTTAATGTTGCGTGGATTACCGATGTAGTTACGGCTTGTGCTGCTAGGTGTCATTAGTATGGGATATCTTGCATCATTCTGGAAGTTGGCATTATTCTGTGCTGAGCGATTCGTTCGTAGTGTTGCATTGTTTGTGGTGTTGCGGCAAGAGTCTGGCGATTTTTGAGTGATTGTTGAGATGGCAGACCACAAGGAGCAAAGGACCTGTGTTAAATTTTGTTTCTTGTTGGGAAAAACGGCTGTTGAGACCATTGTTATGCTTCGCCAAGCTTTTAATGAAGCTGATTTGGGAAAGACACAAGTCTACGAGTGGTTTTCCCGGTTCAAAGATGGCGACATGTCAGCTGAAGACTTGCCAAGGCCTGGCCGTCCTTCGACAGGCAGAAATGAAGAAAACATTGGAAAAGTTCGAGATGCCATTAATGAAGATCGTCGAAAGACCATCGAGTAAATTTCTGAAGAAGTGGAATTGTCCTGGAGTACTTGCCAGCACATTTTAACTGACGATTTGAAGATGAGACGGGTGTCTGCTAAATTTGTGCCTCACTTGCTGTCAGAGGAGCAGAGAGAGAATCGAGTGAATGTTTGTCACGACTTGAAGGCTGAACTGTGCAAGGACTCAAATTTTCTCAAACGAATTGTGACTGAGGATGAGCCCTGGTGCTATGGGATTTTTGATCTATCTCATTTCTCTGTAATGTGCGAATTGCCCCAGAAGGTGGATTCAAAAATTAAATATTTCTGAGACACCCTATATAATGCCTAAAACACACTTTTATTATGTATTAAAATCTCATTTTCCTTCCATTTTTTAAACTCTTACTGCAGAAAGTTCAAAGGACAAAACCCACAGTACACCAACACATGCTTATCTATAAACATTATCCAAGAACCAAAATCCTCCATAAATGTCTGTACTTACTTCTCTAAAGATACAGACACCACAAAAGTGTCATTTCAAAATTATCTAAAGGTAGGATTATGAAAAGTTTCTAGTTTAGAATTTCTTCTCGAATTCTTATTGATTCGAGCATTATATATTTATTTATTTCTTCTAGCTTGATTTTTGCTATGATATCATTTGAAAGATCCTAACACATTTTCACTTCATTCATTTACAATTCCAATTTATTTTGTCTTGCAAATATGAATAATCCACATTATTTTTAGCTTACGATTAGATCAATTTATTAAAGATAAAGTAAAAGAGAGTTTTCAGTTTGACTTTTCTGTTCGAAGTGCACTTTATGCACATATAGGCTAATCTGGACTGGAGTTTAAAGTGGAATCCAAAACACTATGTGCCTCCACTGGGTATCAAACCCTGGACCTCTTGATCACAAGACAATGGAGATTCTTATTTTTTGAAAAGTCAGGAAAATATTTCCTGTTAGCTGTGAAATTAGGGCATATAAAGAATAAATATAAAGGAATCTCATATTGTAATTCAGCTCTGAATTGACGTTTACTTCAGTTCACTATTTTTATGTTTAAAAGGTGGAAATTCCATTGTGTATAAATATCTAGTTCTCTATGAAATTATTAATATTAGCCTGGGTAAATTATATTTAAGATGAGGTGGCTTATTTTCTTCTATTAGAGCATACCAACAATATGCATTTCCTTTTAATATTGTTACTATGTGTGTACACTACTCATTTCCTTAAATATAGATTGGTTTCAACAATAAAGTTTGACATTATTTATTGCTAGGATATCTGACTAGTAATTTGTATCTCCAATGTGTAAGTTAGTTACATCGGAACCAAGATGATAAGAAATATACAGGTTTTAAAAAATCTTAATTTTTTCTGTAAGTTGTAGAATAATAATTAATAGAACTTCTTTAATAATGTTTATGTTTCAATATTATCTCTAGTATTCAGTAAATATTTATTTTACATGGCAGTTCTCTGAATTTTTAAAATCACCTACACTCTTTTGCGCTGGATAAAACATGTTCTTGATGAGTGAGACCAATTCAAATGCTTGCACAGCCAATTTAGGACTGGACTTATTTCACTACCGCATTCCTTTCATATTCTTTGTTACAGGTTTTTTCTGATAGATTTATTATATTTTCTTGTTTTATTATTTGAAATTGTAAACATAGATTAACTGCAAGTGCAATCACAACAATTATTCGACAGTGGTCACAACAATAAGATAAAATTTTTGACACATATATTCATAAATCCTGTATGGATGTTGAGGTAAATTTGCAGGGGGACTTCAGAAGTGGGTGGATGAATCAAGTGTCGGAGTTTACCCACTAGTTAAAACCAGCATACGCCACTGAACTTCATCCATAAACAGGACACGCAGTTTAACTAACAGGGTTTCATGAAACTTGTGAAGCGATTACGACAAGTGCCTGAATGTTGCTGTGGAAAAATAGTGTAAAGATGTATCTTTCTACTCATGTCATGTTCTTCCTCTATAATAAAACTCTCTGCAGTCAGCAGACTAGGGAAACTTTTTTTTTTACTATCCCTCATGTCACTAAGTTTACATTTTTTACAAATGATATACTGTGGAACCTCGATTATTCATTTTTCAGGGGACCAAGCTGAAAAACAACTTAAAATGTAGGAAAATATCACATGTAGAGAAATTTTATAACATTCTGCTATGTTGGAACAATCGATTGAACATAAAATGGAGGAAAATGTAAAAACCAGGAACATAAAATCCAGGTCCCACTGTATCTCTACAGACAGATGTCCATAAAGGTATTGTAAATAAGAGAGGTTTGCAGATTGAATGCCTTTTGCAGTACGAGGGTTTGAAAAGGGAACAGAATTCGGGAAGGAATACAAAATTGTTGGGTGAACTTGTTCTGGAAAAATTACACAAATTTGATTCATTGATTGACTGATTTTTTTTTATTTTACTTCGCTTTCTGCCATTTTTGTTTAATCACACTGATGAATCTGAGTGATGATATGATGAAATTGATTGACACTCACAAAGAACATACATGCCCAGACCCAGATTTGAATCTAGCACCCTTGGCATGGTAGCGAGCCATGCTAACCACTCTGTACAGAGGTAAGCTAGAACAAATGTTCATCAGAGAGTTTAGAGCTTATTTGAGTTATATATTACAGGTGTCCAAATACATATGAAAATTATCTAAATTTGAGAGATTTTGATAGTGGATACTTGTTTGTCCATGTTATGTACATTTTATTTGGATCATGCATCTTGAAAATGTCTGGATATTTAGATAATGTGAGTAATCCTGTATCCAGAGTATCTGTTGACTCTGTGGATACTAGAAAATTTTAAACCAGATACCTGTCATCTAGACTTTGGACCATCTGTAGTATTTCATCGAAGATTTGGATCTGTACTGATAATCTTTTCATATATTTTTACAATTCATAAATTGGATTTCGTTTTCTAATTCACAGTAGTAACATGGTAGAACATTTATAACATAAAGGTAATATGACGCACCATGGCCATGTGGTCTAAGGCATCATGCTCTGACTCCGGTTATGGGTTGTGCACAGGTTCGAGTCTTCTAGGGAAAGCATAATAACTTTTCTCCTGACATTTCGGCCAGTGTATAGGACTGGTGGTCACCCACCAACATGAGGATACTGGGGAGGTACAAATGAGTAGCGTAACCCAGTCGTGGAAACCTACAACAATGATTAGGGGTTCGCCATGCTGACTACATGTCACTCCGTAAGTGGTTTGATGATCTCCCAACTGGCGGTCTGAGTGAGGCCGGCAGTCTGCAGGTAGGCCCTGGCCCTCGTGAGCTGTTGCACCACGGATAAGTATTATTATTATTTTAACATGACAGAAATTTGCAAGAATTCCATGCTACAATTATTTCTACTTTTGAATATGTTTCTTTATTTCAGGTGAGGAACAGCCAGTATTCAAGCCCCGAGTTGTCTGTATGCAAAATATTTCCAGTTCCAAAGTTTGACTGATATTCTATTTATTAAGCATTTGCTATACTAAGTCTATTTTAAGAAATGTGTGCCTTTGTATTTAGTCTACAAAGAAATAATACTACGAATGTAATAGATCAAAACAAGGAAAAATATATCAGTTAACCTTGCAGGTGGTTATGGAACTTTCTCTCAAAGTAAAGAAAGTAAAAAATGTAATGTTGGTCAGTGTTATCTCCTCATATAATATTAATTTGTGATTAGTAATGAAAACTGTTAAAACTAGTTATATGTAGAAATTATAAATAGCAAGCTAATAAATTAAATATACAGTGCAAAATTTCAACATTTATACCACCAAACAAAATGTTGTATTTCACCATTAAACTTGGTGTCTAAGAAGCTGTAAATTTTGCATTTCATTTTCATATCTTGTTAAGCATAAATATGCTCTAAAGATAAATGCGAATTAAATATTTACTCTTACACAATAAAAACTGCTTCGCATTGTAACAAAAGCATTATTGAATTGATATATCACAGGTGAAAGGGTAAAGCTACAACACATACATTGGAACATGCCATGTAGGCATATGGGAGGAGGGAGATGCAGGGGTAGGACACATGTGAATCTTGACCAATTGTGAAGGTGATGTGATCAGCACCATGCTCCAGTCATTTTTCAATACAATCGTTACATGTAACTGTGAGGCAACAGCAAGCACTTTGTAATTTCATCTGTCTATTTATCTTACATGGATTTGTATTTAGTCAGATGGTTAGCATACTCAACCATTCTTGCAAACAGTCCTAGGTTTAACTCCTGGTGAGAACCGAAAAAGTTTTGATGTTAAGCCAGAATTGAGAGGACAATGAGGGGAGCTCCTTGAAATGAAGTATAGCAGACTCGGGTCAGATGACTGGGAATGAAACTCAACATGTTGGTTGTGCCGCACCCAATAAAAACCTATCTAGCAGGTTTCAATCCTGAAAGAGTTGTTGCACTAGGAAAATTAGTTCAGCTTAGGTTCCATAATTCCTCAAATGCCAATTCCTTATCATGGTCGACATTGGCAGAGTGACAGAATCACAACTGATAAGGTCCTATGAACATAAACAACATAGACAAAATAGTGAATATCTGTGAATCTGACAGCTTCAGAGATTGGCTTAGGGAGATATCTTAATATCCAGTTGATATAACATTCATCACTTTGGTTCTCTTCTGAGATTCATAGAAACATACCAGGTGTGCCAGTTAATAATTCTTAATTGATCCGAAAGAAAACAAGTGTATCTGGGGAGAAAGGTAACAAATGCTTTATTCAAAGTATGTGCCATCACTAGCTATACATTGTGCCCGTCTGTCCGTCAAATTGTGGATGCCCTTCCAGGAAAATCGTTCACATTTTGAAGTGATCCAGTGAGCAAGCCATTGTTCGACATCTTCGTAATTGTTGAAGTGTTGCTGGGAAAGTGAGTGAGACATCGATGAAAACAAGTGGTAGTCCGAAGGGGCTAAGTCTGGTTAGTATGGCGTGTGTGGCAAGAATTCCCAGCCAAGTGCAGAAATGGTGTCTCTGATTCCTTTTGCTGTGTGTGATGAGGCGTTGTCGTGCTGCAAAATCACCTTTCCATGTCTTGTCGCCCGATCTGGGCACTTTTCAATCAATGCATGGTTCAAATTGATAAGTTGTTGATGGTAGCGAACGGCATTCACTGTTTCACCTGGTTTCAGAAGCTCATGGTACACTTTCTTTCATGCCGAGAAAGCAACACTTCACACACAGTGCATTTTTCGCTTTTCCATTTATCTGTCGTTCAGATGATGTGGGACCCATTTTCCCGCCTTCTGGATCTTTCCCATGGCATGAAGACGATCAGATATGGTTTGGCGACCAACATTTAACTTCCCTCTCAGTTGTTGTTGCATTTGAGTATCGTCTTTGTCCAACAGTGCTTGTAATTTTTTCGGCTGGCCCGGGCGATCTTTGCCTTTCAAGTCGAAATTACCACTTTTCAATCGTCAAAACCAACGCACACATGTGTCTTGCATTAGGACATTGTCACAGTACATTTCCACAAGGATACGATGGCTTTCACTCAAGTTTTTCTTTTGATTGAAGAAGAAAAGCAGGACATGCTCCTTATTTGGTTTGAAGGTCAACATGTTTCCCACACAAACCCAATATCACGATCACTCGCACTTGGTTGCACATCCACGGCATTTTGACTAGTATTGTCCTGGCAACAAAACACTGACGTAACAGTTCAGACTGTGCACCAACCCTTGCTTCCAGCACCATCCAGCGACGAAATTAAGAATTATTAACCGCACACCTGGTATTAAGCACAAAATATAATATTTTTTTGGTTTCACTTCATGAATATAGTGAAGCAATATTCACAGAAGAACGTCACTACATTCCAGGTTCTAAGAGGAGGGGACTTAAAGATGATTAAGATGCAGATGTCTGAAACAAGAAGGACCCATCTGTACCATTCACTTCCAAGAAAGGATTCATGCAAAAGATAAGTAATGATAATTTCCTTAATATTTAACACTTAGTTTAATCCATTTCTTGTTGTTATTTTTGGATGTCTGTCTGAAAAAAAGACAGGGTGTTTACCTGTGAGCTGTTAACGTCTCGGAACATCCAGTGCTCACCTTCAGAGCGTGTCCTACTCCAGGGATTGGTGGGTAGGGAGAGAGTGGCCGATCTCCAGATGAACACTAGAAGGGATTCTGGAGGTTGGAAGTGTTGCAGGATTGTGCATTTTGTCTTTATTTCAGGTAGACATATTAGTATCTTTCGAATTATTCTGTTTACAACAAGTTTTTTTCTATTTTTCAGGATAAATTCCATCACAGGATGTACCAGAGGAAATGTGGTGAGTTTTCTATCATATTCCATTCTCTTTTCTTGTTATTTTAGGATGTCTGTCTGAAAAAAAGACAGAGTGTTTACCTGCGAGCTGTTAACGTCTCGGAACATCCAGTGCTCACCTTCAGAGCGGGTCCTACTCCAGGGATTGGTGGGTAGGGAGAGAGTGGCCGATCTCCAGATGAACACTAGAAGGGATTCTGGAGGTTGGCAGTGTTGCAGGATTGTGCATTTTGTCTTTATTTCAGGTAGACATATTAGTATCTTTGGGTTCATTCTGTTTACTACAAGTTTTTTTCTCTTTTTCAGAATAAATTCCATCACAGGATGTACCAGAGGAATTGTGGTGAGTTTTCTATAATATTCCATTCTCTTTTCTTGTTATTTTAGGATGTCTGTCTGAAAAAAAGACAGGGTGTTTACCTGCGAGCTGTTAACGTCTCCGAACATCCAGTGCTCACCTTCAGAGCGGGTCCTACTCCAGGGATTGGTGGGTAGGGAGAGAGTGGCCGATCTCCAGATGAACACTAGAAGGGATTCTGGAGGTTGGCAGTGTTGCAGGATTGTGCATTTTGTCTTTATTTCAGGTAGACATATTAGTATCTTTGGGTTCATTCTGTTTACTACAAGTTTTTTTCTCTTTTTCAGGATAAATTCCATCACAACATGTACCAGAGGAAATGTGGTGAGTTTTCTATAATATTCCATTCTCTTTTCTTGTTATTTTAGGATGTCTGTCTGAAAAAAACACAGGGTGTTTACCTGCGAGCTGTTAACGTCTCGTAACATCCAGTGCTCATCTTCAGAGCGGGTCCTACTCCAGGGATTGGTGGGTAGGGAAAGAGTGGCCGATCTCCAGATGAACACTAGAAGGGATTCTGGAGGTTGGCAGTCTTGTAGGATTGTGCATTTTGTCTTTATTTCAGGTAGACATATTAGTATGTTTCGGATTATTCTGTTTACTACAAGTTTTCTCTTTTCAGGTCCATTGATATCCACCGGATTGAAGAAAATTACAGGTTGGTATAAAATTGGAAGGTGTTATGTACATAGACATAGATTGTTTTCTAGCAGGTTAAGTATATATTTTAAAGAACCTTAAACACTATCTGCAACAGACAACTCGGTGGAATTGTCAACCACCCTACTCTGAAAATGGAATTCAGGTAAATAAGAGTGTCCTTTAGTGTCAGTTCCATAATGAAATATTGGTGTAAGCTAGTTGTAAATTTATAAATATTATAATATAATTATGCATACTGTTTGTGTTAAGTTCAACTTTATGGTTGTGTTCTAATATTTTTGTTTCTAATACAGGATCTTTGGGATTTTTACAATTTTGAGATTTTTAATGAATTGATTTTTGTGTTGCTTGCTGTTTTTTAAACAATAGAATCATAATTTTTAACCACACCAGATGGTACTTGCAAGAAATATAACAAATTATGTACATAAAATAATGAAAAGTATAGTTGTTGGCAGAAGTTGACGATTTCTTGGCAGCCCACACATGTAACTGTTATTTTTCTATCACATATTGAAGGAGTGTGATCAGTTGATATTTGTACTTGGGGTCTGCCTTGTATTTTTATTCTAATCCAAAATGAAATTACAAATTAAAATTAAACATTACACAGAAACTTGGGTACCTCTTCCACATTTGAGGTTGTGCAGAAGTTATCAGCACTTGCAACTACCATCTGACAGTCCTAAGTCTGTTGAAGTGGGAAGGGAGATTATGATTTCAATTTTTTTTCACCTGCCAAGACAGACAGACTGCCATTCACTTTTGGCTTGCCAATGGTGAAACTAGCATCTGAGGAAGCTACTCCTGTATCAATGGCTGTTCTGTAGTTCCCAGAGTGCAATGGATGACCAAAGCGAGGTGCTATTGGGGCTGGGAACAGCCCCTAAATGTATGGATAGAAAATTGAAAGAAATTTTTGATTTGATTTGATTTAGTTTATTTTACTTCGCGTTTTGTGCCTCTTGGCTAATTTGCGAAGATGGGGATGAGTGATGAAATGATGAAATTGATGAATGGACATTCACAAACAACCAAGCCCGACCGGGATTCGAACCCGGGACCCTTGGCGTCGCAGCGCAATTGAAAGAAATTACATGCAAGTTGTTGGCAAATACATTAGTAGCTTAGAGCAGTGGTTCACAAAGTGTGAGTCGAAAAATGTTCCAATAGTTTCACTGAAATGACACGTACTTCTAAATATGTGCTTATCTAGTACTTTTACATGTAAAATATTTCTGATTGTGAAATATGTGTTTATTTTCTAACTTGGTTAAGCAACGAAACCACACTAATTGAGCGTTGCAGGTGTTAGATAGGTCTACATTCTGACTTGGGCACCATGGAAAAATCTTGAAGCACTAAGGCCGCTGTGAAATGAAAAAATGTGGGAACCCCTGGCTTAGACACTTCTCAATAATAATATTAATCTTGTCAATCTTCTCAATCCCTGCAATTTTATTGCTTATTGATGATACAAGTTGTGGTTAAGTAAATTAAATTCTATGGCCCTCATTGATAAAATGTTCTGCTAACACTGATTTTTTCAGATGGAAATCCTTGGTGTAGCTGGAATGTTTTTTGACAGCATTGTTCAAGTGCCCTCTTGTATGTCCAGTGAAGGATTTACTGCAGGTGCATGTGATATACTAAACACCAGGTGCCTTCAGTCCTAGATAGTCCTGTGAATGTAGTCTGCTTTGGTTGTGTAATGGATTTGTTGAAATGTCAGTTTCTGAAAGGGCCCACGCCTGTTTGTTGTTCCTAGCATTTTGTTAATGATGCTTTTTGAGTATCCATTCTACCTTAAGGCTGTATGCAGGTGACTGATTTCATCTTGAAGGTGCTCTGTGTCGCTGATGGAGATTGCTCAGTGAAACAGTGTAGATAGTATTGTTGATCTGCCACCAAAGCTTGCATGGAAGTCCAAGGCAACAAGACCATAGCCGTTTAGCATCAGCCAACCAACTGGAAGTTCGAAGCAACCATGTGGAACACAAATCACCACATGGTGGTCAACCTGATGGACAAAGTTTTCGATGAAGTGACCATCTCCCTTCTCTCGAAGGGCTTGAACTTCTCTCCAGTACTGAGGAAAATCCCAACAAAAGACATCTTTAGCAGCATTGAGATCTCCCAGATGCAGTTGCCCAAGACAAGAATATGTGGCCCTTAAAATAGCAGTTTCACAAAATCATAACATCACAGCAGCACAGAATACAACATTATCATAATTACAGCAGACAAAGGAAATGCTTTGGTTATACTCAAATTCACAGACTGTGACAATTCTAACTGACTGCATATACAGGCTACAACTTCAAGACCCCACACCTGCAATAGAACGGCAGACCAGAGAATCACTGAAGACATTTTCATTGCTGTTAGAAACTCAGGACAGATCAACACAAAATGGAAACAGTAGCACCAGAACTTCCCAAAATGTTGATCCAGGCCTGGCTGACAATAGTTGATTGAGAGATTGGATGTGAGAGACACAACACTCGATTGAACTGCCACCTACAACAGACCTCACCCACACCGCATACATACAGATAGATTCATACACATTATGCACTTCAATCCCTGATGAGTGTGACGTTAGGTCTCGAAACCTATCTGGAACTGATCTTGCTGATATACCAAGGGAACCTCTTCATGAATCACTGAACATTTGAAAAGTGTATATTTGAAAACTTCCTACATCAAGAAGCCTACAGACATCGTGATCCTGTCCACTAAGGCTAATTACTAGATAATAAATTATTCAAAGAGAGCTAAAATGAGCATTATTAAATAAATATGAAGGAGTAAAATAAAAACCTTTGTGACTGTCTTGTACATTCACAAATAACTAATATTTACTTCATTTCTATTGTGTACAAATTTATAAAATTAACAGGGAACCATTGAGATTAAGAATGATGTATCAATTTCGATTTTTTTTGTTGTTGATTTCGATTCCTTGTTGTTATGTAAGAGGCTCGATTTAAAATGTCTTGTGTCGTAAGTTTCAAAATGAGTTTGTATCAAATGATTTAAAGTGAAATAATATTTATGAAGTTGAATTGTGTTGTTTAATTCTTGCAACGTAAGTATAACAATATTATGGAAACCATTTGAGCACTGAGTACTTGCAATTTAATTTTAAAATTGCATTAAAGTCTGCTCATCCTTCACGTACTATTTACCATGTGTTTCAAAATGATTTGAACGATTTCAACTCCTTATAATTTTTGTATTAAGTGTGCAATTTACTAAAAATTTTAAACATAAGTACTATAACTGTCCAAGTTTTTGTGGTAAAATTGTAATACAGTAACTCACAAATGCTCAATGTGAGACCCCTTTTGTTACCCTGCATACATCAGTTAGGTAATCCAATTCTTCCCAGACCCGTTTCAGCATGTTTTCAACATCAACAGTTTGCACTGCAGCAGTAATGTGCTCTTGCAGTTCAGAGACATCTTGGGGTAGAGGAGGTTTGTACACAATGTTTTTGACATGTCCCCCCCCCAAAAAAAAATGCAGTGGGTTAAGTCTGGTGATCTTGGTGGCCAACGTAAAAGCTATTGTTCATTGTGAGCAGCTCGACCAATCCAGAGGTGTGACAGTCTCTCAGAGTTAGGTGGTAGAGCAGCCCAAGGCTGAATCTCGCTCTGTAGTAAATAAAAATACTTTCTATTCTATTCTATTCTATTCATTAATGTAATTCCTAACATTGCGATGAAAGTGGCAAGGGGCTCCATCCAGTTGATAGACAAAGTTTGCACTGTCATATTCAAGCTGTGGCATAAGCCACGTAGTAACGTAGTAAGCATGTGTAGAAATGTTTCTCCAGTCACAGTTTCTTCAGGAAAGAAGTACGGACCGTACACTTTCCAAGATGAAATGGCGCAAAACACATTTGTTTTTGGTGAATCATGCATAATTTCAACGATTTTATTAGGCTTCTCAGTCCCCCAGATACAAAAATTTTGTTTGCTTACTTGTCCCGTAACATGGAACGTAGTCTCATCACTGAAACACACTTTGTTCAAAAAATCATCATCACTGCACAACTCTTGGAATGACTCACCAAATTGATTGCTCGACTTGTAATCATTAGGTGTTAAATGTTGTAACAACTGCACACGATAGGGATACATGTGTAAACGCTTATGCACTACGCACCACACAGTTGTTCAAGGCATTTGAAGTTCTCGACTAGCTCTTGCTGTAGACTTTTGAGGGCTGCGTTGAAAACAAGCTCGAACTCTCTCGATATCTACCTCAGACGTGGAAAGCCTACCAGACGATTTTCCCTTGCAAATGCATCCTGTTGTCTTGAATTGTTGATACCAATTGCGAAAGGAGTTCTTTGATGCTGGTTCTTTATGAAATTTGTTAGGAAACTCATGTTGAAAACTCACAACAGACTGACTAACGTGAAATTGTAGGATGCACAATGCTTTCTCTGCATCACAGGCACCCATCATATAACTTGTCACTCTGACACCTGGCGGAAGAACTTCGAACTACTACGAATGTGCCAAACAAAACTCGAGGATGTGGTCGAAAGTATTTCAATACAATTTTAATCGTTGATAATGTTTTAACACTCATGGAACGATTTCTTTTTGTTCAAATAATTTTGAAACATGCTGTCTATTCAGTGGAAAGTATAGTTGCACCTTAAAGGCTCAACAAAAATTATAGGACACACTGCATACAGCTCAAATGTACATGAGGTATCAACTGGTATTAACAAAATGACCTCAAGCTGCAACACTGATCAAGTGAGCTTCAAAATGTTATTTTGAAGATGGTGCTTCCTCCACACACTTGCACCAGTGAAGAAAAGTGGTGTCTTGCCCCAGTGAAGACTAAAACTTGTAGAAAATATTTGGCAAATAAAAATTAATAATCTTTATGCATGCTTACCACTCGAGGTTTATGAATAGAGGAGGAAGTTCGACAACGGCCTCAGTTTCCAGGCAGATGGGTGGAAAGTCCAGACTTAAATCTCATTGAGCAATTATGGGCAAGTTTGAAGAGGCGACTCCATAAAGCAGGCGTCAATTCCAAACAAGAGTTGAAAATTGTTGTGCAAGCCGAGTGGAATAAAACAAGGTCTGAGACATGTCGAAAACTGATTAATTCTATGAAGAACAGATGTCAAGCAGTAATTAAAGCCAAAGGATATGCATCAAAGTATTAGAACTGTCAGTCAATTTGCTCTGAATATACTTTTTTTTATTTTATATTATTAAATGTTCAAATAGAAAAGTTGTACAAAAAATGGCATGTTTCTCTTTCAGTTTCATTTAATTTACGAATAAGAATGTTACATACTGTATGAGTGGTAAAATCAGATGTGTCTTAGCTTTCTGTCATGATATGGGAATGTTTGAAGGCGCCAAGTTCAACATATGAAAGGTAACAAGTACTGCTGCATTCACTCTATGGCAGGAAGTGGTAAATTATCATATCTTAGGAAGGACAATGGTGTTTTTATATTTGACTGGGCCCAGTATTACAACTTTTATGGTAAAAAAATATTGATGAATAATGAAAATATCACTAACTAACTAACTCTCTAGCCTTCTTAAACCCCAAGGTTCATGGCTACAGTAACACAGGCCTTCCACCTGTCCCTATCCTGAGCAAGATCTATATACTCCTTTCCATCCCTACCGATTTCCTTGAGGTCCATCTCAACATTATCCCTTCATCTTCATCTTGGCCTTTTTACAGGTCTCTTACCATCAGGTTTCCCAACAAGAATCCTGTAAACTCTTCTTACCTCTGCCATTCATGCCACATGGCCTGCCCACCTAAGTCTTCTTGATTTAATCATTCTAATAATATCTGGACATGAATACAAATTATGTAGTTCTAAATTATGTAACCTTCTCCACTCACCTGTCTCCTCATCCCTTTTAGGTCCAAATATTTTCTTAAGGATCTTATTTTCAAATACTCTCAATTTATGTTCCTCTTTCAATGTAAGGGACCAAGTTTTGCATCCATATAATATTACAGGCAAAATTACGGTTTTGTATATTTTAACATTTAGTTTCTTAGATATTAAACGAGAGAAAAGTAACATGCATTTCCTGAATTAAGCCTACTTTTTATTTCCTCTTTAATATAATTTTCATTTGTTAGTATTACTCCTAAGTACTTGAATTTGGAAACTGGTTCAAACGAGTTGTTATCAATAATTAGATTTTCATTATTACCTAACACTTGGTTTTGGCCTGTAAGCATATATTTAGTTTTCTCTTTGCTAACTTCCAAACCTATCTCTTTAGCAGTTTTGAAAAATATCTTAGCATTATTCATAATTGTATTTATATCATCCCCTAGTAAGCCTACATCATCTGCATATGCTAACAACTGAGTCACACCATTTAATTTTAGTCCTTTGTTAGTTTCTTTTACCTTCCTAACAGCATATTCTAAGGCAAAATTAAAGAGCAATGGACATAATGCATCTCCTTGTTTTAACCCATCATGATTTGTAAATTTGTCAGACACATTAATACCCACACGAATTTTACTTTCTGTTTCACTGGTGATTACTTTTATCATATTAACAAGCTTCTTAGGAATTCCAAACTCGACTAATATATTATTTAATTTATCTCTTTTGACTGAATCATATACTTTTTTGAAATCAATTAATAGCTGATGGACACTTTGATTATACAGAGGTTGTTCGCTTTATATCCGACCATTTTCGATTCGGTGCTGCCACCTGGCATATCATGCTGGAACTATGGGTCTGCTGGTGAGAACAGTGTTATGTCTGACCTTGTAGGTGCGTGAGTGGTGGTAGTGAATGTTATCAAATGGCGCCGACAATCAACCGGTATTAGGAGGGTTACGTAATGGCCCTTTTCCATTCTAGGTTTTCATACGTACACATTGTGAAACACTCGGGCTGACTACTGCAAAAGCTATTGTGGCCCATTACACACAACAGGCTCTCCTTGCGAAACATTCACCCATGAAAACCACCAGGAGAAGGACTGCAAGCAAAGTGTCACATACCGTGACATTGATGGCAAGGGGCGCATCAACTTTGTTCGTCAGTGCAGGGAAAGTTTCCCTCGTGGCTTTATGGTTGTGACGGGATTCGGATATGAGGGTAAGTTGATGATATGCAAGATGGACAATAACGTGAAGGTGAATGCCAAGACTCCATTCTGACACCTATCTATCGGAGAGACATCCCAGAATTGTATGGAATGGACGCGAACCAGGTGATGATCCATATGGACAAGACTCCGAGTCATACTGCCAGAACATCACTACGTTTTTATCAGGAAATTGCAGAGCAATTAGGAATTCATGTCATTCCATTTGAAGACATTCCTGTGAAAAGCCCAGATGCCAGTCCAATGGATTTTTGCGCATTTGGACTGTTGAAACGACGTCTTCAACATCGGCACCCGTGCACTCTGGATGATCTATGTAAAGCTTGTAGGGAGGAGTGCCTGTTCTGTGCCGGAGCTTGCTTCAATGGAAATTGTGATGCCGGGCGATAGTCCACAATGCTGGGGGTTTAATAGAACATGATCAGTGGTGGCAGTGCAGTATCTCTTAAGGTGAGTACCCATCAAAAATGGTCGGATATAAAGTGAACAACCTTCTGTATTCCCACTTTTTCTCAAGTGTCTGTCTGATGTGAAAAATTTGATCTGTAGTTGATCTGTTACGTTTAAATCCACATTGATAATCACATATAATTTCATTAGCATATGGGGTTAGTCTTGTTAAAAGAATGTTAGGTAATATTTTATATGTTGTTGAGAGTAGAGAAATTCCACGGTAAGTATTGCAGTTCATTTTATCACCTTTTTTTAACACAGGAACAATTATGGATTCTTTCCACTGTTGAGGGATTTCTTGTTAATTCTATATTAAACAAATTAATTTATGAATTTGACGTATTAATGAATTTCCACCATATTTAATTAACTCAGCTGGTATTAAATCAATGCCAGATGCTTTGCTTTTCTTTAGCTTTTTAATAGCATCTTTAACTTCAGTCAAGTTAGGTTCTGGAACTAAAGGTTCTGCTGTGTGTATTTCAATTACTTCTGATTTATCTCTTACATGAACATTTAAGAGATCATTAAAGTAGTTCTTCCATCTATTTAAAATATCGCTTGGATTGGCCAAAAAATCACCGTTATTATCTTTTATGAAGTTTACTTTTGGTTGCCACCCCTTTCTAAATTAATTTGCACCTCAATATAAATCTCTGATATTTTTGTTTTTGCTGTTTGTTTCAATTTCGTTAATTTTACTTTTCAAGTAATCTCTTTTTTTACTTCTAAACATGCGGTTAACTTCTCGCTTTATTCTATTATAATTGCTTAGATTTGTATCATCAGAGTTATTTAACCACCTAAGTCTAGCCTGATTTCTTATTTCTATTAGATTATGACATTCGTTATCAAACCATGGCTTACTTTTTATTGGTTATGGTATCCTATAATTTCTATAGCTGCTGATTCTATTCCATTACGTATGCACTCCCAATTCTTATTTATGTCGGTTTCATTTCATTTTCAATCCTGCAAAACATCGAATCTATATGACAGTTTAATTTGGTAATGAAAATTGATGAAGGGGAAATAAACTTGTTTATAAAGGTATACTAGTACCATTTTTATGAACATCATGAAAATTATGAATATGCCCTTTAGGTGAAATTTTTCTTTGTGTGAAAATCTTGAAGTTAAAAAAATCAATTTTGAGATATTATCTACGTAACATCAAAATGTAATTTTCTGTAGTAAATTTGAATGTGAATTTCAGTCCACTTTTATGTAGAAATGTTGGTTTTATAATTACCACAATATCTCAAGTGGATCATTCCGCTTCTAAATCAGTTTAATATGTAGAAAAGTATATTATAAAGAAGGGTAAAAAGATGTGGTTCTCCATTACTTAGCTGTTTCTTTTGTTTTCCCCCAACATTTTCCATCCCTTCACTATAAATATGGAGTGGTATAAGAAGGCATGAAATACTTTAATACTATTACATGAAAAAATGGCTACCTTGTAAGGTGTAGTAACATGTTGGGTACAATGCAGTTCATGTCTTCATAAGGCTGATGTAACGCAGGGGTTACCCTTGGAACCAAATTGACAGCTGAATCCAATTTCTTCATCAGGAGGTCCATGCGCAGATCCAAAAGAACCTATAAAGGAATTATTAAGTTAGCAAACATGGAAAAGTTACAAAATAGGCTTTTTATTTACTTTTCTAAAGGAGCAGATACAATTGTTGCTTAATGAATATATATATATTGACAAACATATATTGTAAGACATGAAAATATCACTATGCTAAATACGAACACACAAAAATCTATTGTTAGTTCAGAATTTCTTCATGGATTCATGCATTCACTTCTTGCTGATCTGAGCATTTCAACTTCTTTATCTATTTCTTCTGATTTAGCATTTCCAGTTCTAACATAGTTGCGGCATTTTTTTATACAGAGTCTTTATGCCTTGTAGTAGATCTTCCTCTATTCCTCTTTGCTTTATAATTGCCCAGATCTTTGCCCTAAGTATGGTGTCAAAGGGTTTTTCCATGTTGAGCCTTGTCTAAAAGGAGTTGAATTATAATTCTTAAACGTGATTCCAGTATTCGAGCATAAATTTTTCCTGGGATATTGAGTAAGGAAATTCCTCTGTGGTTTTCACATTTTCTATTGTCTCCTTTTTTATATATTGGTATTATGATACTGACTTGCCAATCCTCAGGTATTCTACTCTCCTTCCACACCAGGGTGAATACTTGGAGCAGCATTTGTTTACTTTCCATTCCCATGTATCTCAACATCTCTGGTGTTATCTCATCATGGCCTGCTGACTTTCCTAGCTTTATCCTTTTGATAGCCTCATCCAGTTCGCCCATGGTAATCACATTTTGATCCTCTTCCTCTTTTCCATTTCCATTGTTTCTCAAGTTCTACTCTTGCTCCCACTGTTCTCTTTCCCCTTCCCCATTTTGATCTTCCTCTATGGTCAACAGTTCCTCAAAATGTTATTTCCATCTTCTCATTATATTTTCTTCATTGGTTAATAGGATGTGGCCGCGGTGGCTCAGTCGGTAACGCGTCTGACTACCATGCTCAAGGTCCCGGGTTCGATCCCCGGCCGGTTCAAATCCGGGAACTTTTCTAACGGTGGAAGCGGCCCCGGCGCCTACCCAGCGTCGAATAACATGGGTACCTGGGGGAAACCCTGGGGGGTAAAGGCGGTCAGGGGCGTGATGCTGATCACATCACCCCCACTCACGACCGGATCAAGAAAGTGTGGGGCGTTACCCCCACACCCCCTATACGCCTTCATGGCGTGGTGCTATGCACAGGGGAACACTTTACCTTTTTTTTGGTTAATAGGATGTCATTCTTACTCTTTATAAATTTTAATGGGCATTCTTTATCTTTCTTTATAGCCTTTAGTGTTCTGTAAAACAGTTTCTGCTTTTCATTAAAATTAGTCTCTAATTTCTTGCCAAATTTTCCCAAGATTCTTGTTTTTCCAGCTTTAACATTTCTTTAACAGTAGTTTCCTTGTTTCTTGTATTCTTCGTATGCGTTAACTGATCTCTTATTCAAGGATTTCTTCGAGAGTTATTTTTACCTTTTGACTTGTTCCTTGATTTCCTCTGTCCACCACGGCGTTCTCTTTTGCTGTCTTCCTACTTTCATTTTTCCACATGCTTTTGTTGCTGCTTCAAGAATAATTAGTTTAAACTTTTGCCACGTATCCTCTAGAGTATTTGAAGTGCCATTTTCTGTTGGATTTCTTCTTGGTATATTTGCCTTTTTTTATCCTTGAGTTTGTGGTGAGCGGTCTACAAAGTGAAAATGCAGGGGACAAGACCAAGAGGAAGACCTTAGAGTGTGGGAAGACGATGTAAAGAGAGCTGTGGAAGTAAGGGGCAGTGGTAGGAAAGAAGTGCAAGATCTAATGCAAGACAGGGGCAGATGGCAATCCTTCTGTAAAACCTCTACACCGCAAGGTAGAAGAGGACAGATAAGTAAAGTAAAGTATCTGTTTCTTTTTATTCAATTTTTGCTAAGATTACTTCTTCATTTTAAAGTTCACAACAAATTTTCCTTTTCCTTTCATTTATTTAAAATTCCAATTTATTTTCTCTTGCAAATATAAATAATTCACTTTACTTTTAGCTTAGGATTTGATAAAATTATTAAACATAAAATAAATAGTTCTCTTTGTTTGTTAGTTTTAAGTCCCCTTATGCACAGATAAGCTAATCTGGACTGGACTTACAGTTTAAAGTGGGATCAAAGCCACAATGTGCCTTCACTGGGTATCGGACTCCAGACCCCTTGATTAAAAGGCGATGATGTTTCAATTCAGATTTTTATTTTTTCAAAAGTCAGGAAAAGTTTTTCTCTTACTTGTGAAATTAGGGCATGCAAAGAATAAATATAAATGAGTATCATATTGTAATTCTGCTCTGAACTGACATTGACTTCAGTTAACTATTTTTATGTTTGAAATGTGGCAATTACTTTATTAAATTATTATTACTAGCCTGGGTAAATTTTATTTAAATTGAGGTGGCTTATTTTCTCCTACTTTAGCATACCAACAATATGCATTTCCATTTTTATTGTTACTGTGTGTGTACACCACTCATTCCCTTAAATATTGATTGTTGGGTCTCAACAATAAAGTTGGACATTATTTATTGCTAGGATATCTAACTAGTAATTTGTATCTCCAATGTGTGAGTTAGTTACAAAAGAAGAAGAAGTACATAGGAATCAAGACAATAAGAAATATATAGGTTAAAACCTATATTTTAATTTTTGCTGCATGGTTATAGTATAATAGAACTTCTTTAATAATGTTATCTCTAGTATTTATAAAATATTTATTTTACATGAATTTTGTTGGATGAATACATATGCATACTCAACATAAGGAGGACAGGACCTACAGTTTGAAGTGGGATATAAAGCAATGAAATGTGCCCCTACTTGGATCTGAACCCAGAATCGCCTGATTACAATGTCCTAGCATTAACTAGGCTGTCTGCAATTTCTTAAAAATTAAATCCCCCGACATTTCCAGTCCAAGAACTAAATTTTTCAGGTGGAAACACAAAATGTGAAATAACACATTGTAATATTCATTCTTCATGTTTTTGAAAGGTGTGAGGTGCATATTCCCAACATGCAATTTTTATATACCACTTTTTATCCAGAAATGTGCACAGTTTTTGTACCAAAATCTTGAATTTTCTTTGCCATAAATATGTGGCTCAAGTAATTAATGTACACACAAACATACATTTAACATGACTAACATTTTAGTTGAAAACACCCTCAGAATCTCACATGTAACCTTCTATTTATAGTAAGTATAAGTTTGTTTCAGCTTTAACAAGCAAAGGATTAACAAAAAATAACTTTTACCAAAAATTCATAATTATAGAGGAAGTAGGACATAATTACGGTAAAATTTATTAATATACATGGTGATGCGGTGGGGCTACACTTTGAACATTTTGTTGTGTTATGGCTGGCCTACCAGGATGTTCCTCATCCACAATAATACCAGTTTGAATGAATTTGTTGACTAGATTCTTGATAGCCAGCCTGGTGGTGCCCGGATTTCTGAATTCCAGGTGAAGTCCGTCCACACCTGTTCTTACTTCTACTGTGAGCATACCTTCACATAACATCCACCGTCACGATATCACTAAAATGTTTAGAGACTTTATAATCACCCTGTACCAAACTTTCTAAAAATATTCAGATTTCCCCAGAAAAAAGAAAATTTTATTGACTTTTCCAGATTGGTCAACATCCTGTTAACTGAAATGCTATTGAGAAAACCCACAAAATGTTCCAACTGGACATTCAATGTACTACTATTTAGAAAACTTAGAGCACGAAAGCAGATTATGGAAATTTATATTTTGTGCTGACAAGTTTGTAACTTTTGGAACCAATCTTTAGCATTTTAAGTGATGTATCACTACATTTACACTTTTTACAAATGATATACAAATACAGTGAAACCTCGATTATTCGTTTTCTAAGGGGACCAAGCTGAAAAAAAAAACACAAGAAGCAGGAAAATGTGAAATTTAGCGAAATAATATAACATTCTCCTCTGTTGGGACCATCAAGATTGAATGTATAATGCAGGAAAATGTAAAATCCAGGTTCCACTGTATCTCTACAGACAGATGCCCATAAAGGTTTTGTCAAAAAGAATGGTTTGCAGATAAGATTGAATATTTATATCTTATATCTGCAGTAGCACTGGCAGAGACGATTGTACACAGGCAAAACAGCGGAAGCAAAAAATCAGGCGAAGCCAGGCCGGTTCAGCAGCTCAGTGGTAGAGCAATGGCACGGAATGCCAGAGACCCGGGTTCGAGTCTTGGTCCAACCTGCATTTTTGCTTTTGCTAACAGTTCTACGTAAGATTGAATATACTATTGAAGATTCATGAGGGACTGAACAGGGAATAGAATTCGGGAAGGAATACAAAATTGTTGGGAGAACTTGTTCTGGAGAAATTACAAATTTCATTGATTGATTGATTGATTTGGTTTATTTTACTTCGCATTTCTTGACACTTTTGGCTAATTACAATGATGAAGATGGGTGATGATATGATGAAACTGATTGACACTCATGAAGAACACACAACCCCAGGCCAGGATTCGAACCCAAGGCACCTGGCATGGTAGCGAGCTGTGCTAATCACTCTGCCATGGAAGTTAGCTAGAACAGATATTAATCATAGAGTTCTCGTTTTAGGTATAAATTACAAATGTCCAAATACATATGAAAATTTTATCTATTAATAGATTTCAGATATTTTGATAGTGGACACTTATTTATCGATGTTTTGTGCAGCATATCTGGATTATGCATTTTCCAAATGTCTGGATATTTAGGTAACGTGAGTAATCCAAATATCCAGATTATCTGTAGCCTTGAAAATAGATACTGGAAAATTTTATACCAGATACCTGTCATCTAGACTTTGGACCATCTGTGGTATTTCATCCAAGAATCTGTGGACATATTTTTACAATTCATGAATTGGATTTATTTTCCAATTCATAGTAATAAGCAGTGGCGAAGCATCCTAAGAGGCCCGGAGGCCAGGCCTACCCAAATATATTTGTCTATTATGGATTATTTTATTACTTATAAATTTCATTAAACGATGCTAAATAAAAGAAAACTGAAATTCTAGGTCTTCCAATAATTACCGCAAGTTTGCAACCCTGCCTGGAACCGAATCTGCACATTCAGCGAGGCCCGCCTGAGAGTGCCTCAGCTGGTGCCATAATAACCTATTTGATTCGTACGGGAAAACATAATTTCAGGGGCATGTTCGCCTGTAAAGTAAACTGAGAGGCTGGCCTCTTTTCTCTCTCTTACCCTCTCTCCCTGACTTCCAAAGAATGCCGATCGTGTATGAGCACGTGATGAAGCCGGCAGTGGACGCACAGAGCTTGTTGAAGCAGCATTTCCATGGAAGATTCAGAGCTGTGCTGGAAGCGGAGCACACCCAGCTGCTAACATGTAGCGAAAATGTGTTGCTAACACCACTAAGCCTGGCCTCCTAACCTATCAAAGTAGGCATTATTAGAATTCTAACTGCAAATAATGCATGCAAGTTGGTTACCAGTGTTAAGTTTGGTGCTTTCAGCTCTTTTGAGGAACTGCTTTTTGCAAAGTGTTAGCTGCTGTATGTGCCCCACACCAATCTCGATTCAGAGAGGGGAAGTATTTTATTTCTTTGAGAAAAGGGATATTGAGGCGAAATTTCCTTTCATGATTAGTGACATAACTGGAAATGCGCTACTTTTAAAATGGGGCAAAGTACAATGCAAACGCATAGAGAAAATCCATGTTTCTGAAATTTTCTGCTCGGTGTGTTACACAGAAAGGTGTTCGTGTTCTCATTTAGAATTTCATCATTTTCTAAATCATATTATAATTTTTAAAAAAGTTGCATGTTGAAGAACAATTATATCCATAAAAGAGTTAAAAAGAAATAATTGATTGATAGATTTAGTATATTTTACTTGGCTTTCTGCCATTTTTGTCTAATTGGGAAGACGAGAATGAGCGATAATATGATGACATTGACGAAGGGACACTCACAAAGAACATCTATGCCCAGGCCCTTGTCGTGGCACGCTGTTATAACCAATCCACCGCAGAGGTCAGCATTAAAAAGAAATAAACGCTAAGTGACGATCAAGTGATCCATTTCTTTAATGCAAGAAACATTTACAATACTGTTATTGAAGTAGCAAATATGTTTTACGAGCAGCTTCAATATAAGAAATGTAAGAGGGCTAGGACCTCACAGAATGGCCTTTGGTCAGAACTTCGAGTCCCATCGTCACTGTTTTCTGACCTTCGAGACAGAAGCACCTTTATTCTCAGTAGAATCTGAACCAATGCCTCCAGGGGAATCTAACCTTCTGCTTCTTGATTATAATGTGAGAGCGTTAATCACTACATTATCCTTTTCAATCCCTATCCCGATTTTCTCGAACATCAGTAGATGAGATTCAGGTAATATGTTATACTTTATTTTCTAGGGGCTATATTTTAACATACTACTGTTAAAAAAATAAATACATCTTCCTTCCCCCCAAATCCCTGCTCCATCCTGTGCGTACCCTTCCAGAGACAGCACGCTTCGCCACTGGTAATATGGTAGAACATTTATAATATAACGATAATATGACAGAAATTTGCAAGAATACATGCTACAATTATTTCTACTTTGAACATGATTCTCTATTTCAGGTGAGGAACATCCAGTATTCAAGCCATGAGTTGTCTGTCTGCAGACAGAGTATTTTCAGTTTTCAAGTTTGACTGATATTATGTTTATTACGTATTTGCCTTACTAATATTATTTTAAGAAAAGTTCGCCTTTGTGTTTAGTCTAGAAAGGGATGATGCAGTGAATGTGATAGGTCATAACAAAGAAAAATCAGTTAAACTTGCATTTCGATATGAAACTTTGTTTTCAAAGTAAAGAAAGTATAAGAAATGTAAAATGTTGTTGAATGTGATCTCCTCATATAATATTAATTAGGTGATAAGTAAGGAAAAATGATAAAACCAGTTGTATGTAGACAGTGTAAATAGCAAGCCAATAAATTAAATGAACAGTGCAAAATTTCAACATTCATACTACCAAAAAACTTGGTGTCTAAGAAGCTGTAAATTTCACTTTTCATTTTCATATCTTGTTAAGCATAAATATGCTCTAAAGATTAATGGGAACTAAATATTTACTCTTACAAAAATTAAACTGCTTTGTATAGTATCAAGAACATTATTGAATTTATATGCCACAGGTAAAAGTCATACACGTTGGAACATGCCATATATTCATATGGGGAGAAAGGGGTGCAAGGGTAGGGCACCACACATTCAGTCTTGACCAATTATGAAGGTAATTGTGGCAGAGCCACAGAATCACAACTGATGATAAGGTCATACAAATATAAATTCCACAAATGTAATAGTGAATCTAACAGCTTCAGAGGTTGGCTTAGGGAGATATCTTGATATTGCACTGTTGTAATACATCATCAGTTTGGTTCTCTTCTGTGATTCCTAGAAACATAATAAGTGGAAAATATTATACGAGGGGCATTCAAGTCAAACCGGGACTTTAGTAAGTGGCTAGTGTGTCATATTACTGATAGGTGGTGCACATGTCGTGGGGGGGGGGCAGTCCTTAGATTGTTAATTAAAATGGCAGACAACAATGTAAGTGCATACATGGAATGGTGTGAGGTGATTAAGTTTATTGTGAACAAAGATGTAAAATCTGCAGAAAAAAACAGAAGACTGCAAGCTCAGTATGGTGATGAGATGCTCAGCTGCAGTCTGTAAACAATTCAAAGATGGGTGTACTGTCATGGTGGTTCTCAGCTCACAGCTCTCCTTGGATGGTTCAGGCATACTGACAAACCTTTCTATGCCAAAGCTTTCCAGGCATTAGTTAAATGCTGGGATAAGTATAAACGAAGCAGTGGAGTATGTCGAAATATAAATGCAGTTTACACTCCTTTAAATTAGTTCTTTTATTTAATAAAGTCAAAAGTCCCAGTTTGACTTGAACAACCCTCGTATTTTCGGCTGTACTTTATGAGTATAGTGAAGCAATATACACAGAAGAGTGCCACTCCATTCCAGGTTCTAAGAGGATAATTAGGATGTCTGAAACAAGAAGGACCCAGCTGTGCCATTCTACTTTCAAGGAAGGATTTGTACAAAAGATAAGTAATTATGTTTTCTTTCATATTTTATATTTACTTTAATCAATTTTTGTTGTTGTTATTTTAGGATGTCTGTCTGAAAAAAAGACAGGGTGTTTACCTGCGAGCTGTTAACGTCTCGGAACATCCAGCGCTCACCTTCAGAGCGGGTCCTACTCCAGGGATTGGTGGGTAGGGAGAGAGTGGCCGATCTCCAGATGAACACTAGAAGGGATTCTGGGGGTTGGCAGTGTTGCAGGATTGTGCATTTTGTCTTTATTTCAGGTAGACATATTAGTATCTTTTGAATTATTCTGTTTACTACAAGTTTTTTTCTCTTTTTCAGGATAAATTCCATCACAGGATGTACCAGAGGAAATGTGGTGAGTTTTCTATAATATTCCATTCTCTTTTCTAGTTATTTTAGGATGTCTGTCTGAAAAAAAGACAGGGTGTTTACCTGCGAGCTGTTAACATCTCGGAACATCCAGTGCTCACCTTCAGAGCGGGTCCTACTCCAGGGATTGGTGGGTAGGGAGAGAGTGGCCGATCTCCAGATGAACACTAGAAGGGATTCTGGAGGTTGGCAGTGTTGCAGGATTATGCATTTGGTCTTTATTTCAGGTAGACATATTAGTATCTTTCAGTTTATTCTGCTTATTACAAGTATTTCTCTTTTCAGGTCAATTCATATCCACTGGATTCAGTGCCCTGAAGAAACTTACAGGTTGGTAATAAATTGTTTGTTTGATTGTTTTCTACCAGGTTAAGTATATATTTTAAGGAACCTTACACTATCTGCAAACAGACAACTCACAACCACCCTATTCTGAAAATGGAATTCAGGTAAATAAGATAGTCTTAGTTTTTCTTTAGTGTCAGTTGCATAATTAAATATTCATGTAAGTTAGTGTTAAATTTATAAATATTATAATATATTTGTGCTTACTTTTTGTGTTAAGATCAAATTTTATGGTCGTGTTCTAATGTTTTTGTTTCCAATACAGGATCTTTGAATTTTGGGACAAATGAAAGATTTGAAATGCAGAATCATACAATCATATTTTCATGGTTAATTGTAACGTTTTTAAGTTAAGTAGATTTCTAATGAACATTTTTACATTTTCATAATCTGTTTTTAATCGAACTTTTAATTATATGTCTATTTTTATAATTTTGACATTTTCAATTAATTGATTTTTGTGATGCTTGCTTTTTTTTAAAACAATGAAATCAAAATTTTTAACCACACCTGATGGTACTTGCAAGAAATATAAAAATATAAGTAGTCAAAAACTTTTTTTTTTATCATGGATTGACAAATTACACTTGGGGTCTGCCTTATCTTATTTGAATTCTAATCCAAATAGAATTACAAATTAAAATTAATGTTACACAGAAACTTGGGTAACTCTTCCACTTTTGAAGTTGTTGAGATGTTATCAGCACTTGCAAGTACCATCTGACAGTCCTAAGTCTGTTGAAGTGGGAAGGGAGATTATGATTTCAAATTCTTTACATCTGCCAAGACAGACAGACTTCCATTCCATTTCTGGTTTGCCAATGGAGAAACTAGCACGTGAGGAAGCTACTCCTGTATCCATGGATGTGTTCTCAGAGTACAATGGAATACCAAAGTGAGGTGCCGATGGCACTTGGGACAGCCCCTTAAGTATGGAGAGAAAAAGGAGATACATGATGATATTTGTTGGCAAGTACATTATCAACATAGATTCTCAATAACAAAATTTCTTGTTTAGAATCATTCATGCAGTTCAAAAGTTATGGTCAACTGGTTATAAAAAATATCAAACAACAAAAATGTATTAGTGATAACAATTTGGAAGAGTGCTGTCTGTGAAATTTCTGGAAAAGAAAGTAAAATAAATCACTAACAAATTTGATCACCCATGCTGGTTGATACTTTTCCAGAGTCCAGATTTCTCATATGTAGAGCAAAATTTTCATTGAGTGATTGAGTGTAAATTATCCTGTAAATGATGCAAAGTTCAAAATTATCATGCATTTTTCACCAATATATGAGGGGCAGTCAAATGAAAACCATACAATCGCTACAAAGTGACAATGGAGTTTGATTTATTCAAAAGTAATTGCCACAAGTGTTAAGACATTTATCCCAACGGGAGACAAGACGATCAATTCCAGTCTTGTAGAAAGAGGTAGGTCGCTGATGGATCCACAACCGCACCCACTGTTGCACTTCCTCGTCCGAATGAAACCCACGTCCACGAATGTCTTTCTTCAGGTCACCAAAAATGTGGAAGTCACGAGGGGAAGTATCGAGGCTGTACGGAGGATGTTCAAGAGTTTCCCAGCCAAATGTCTGAAGCTTATCCCTCACCAGATTGGCAGTATGGGGATGGGTGTTATCATGACCAATGCCAACCTGAACACGAATTTCTTCCTCTGTGATTCGTCAGTCTTCCTGGATCAGACCATCGATCCTCGCAATCACATCAGGCGTAATGGCTCGATAGGCCTGTCCTGGGCACGGATCATCTTGCAGTGATGTGCGTCCTTCGCAGAATCTCTTCTGCCACTAGTGCGCACTTGTCAGGAACATGCAGTGTTCGCCATACACTGCAGACATGCGACGACGAATTTCACGTGTTCCTGCACCCTCAGTCACCAAGAAACGAACCACATCTCTCTGCTCTTCTTTGTTTGCCTCTATTTCCAATGCTCGACGAACACACTTTTCACTACGCTCACCTCCTGAGCAATGACGAAGCAACTGTGTGGACCTGTGCATTTTCACTATGCATTTATCCTACCCTACAGATGGCAGTATCGATACGTAACAACAGTGTTGCCAACTTTTGCGAGGAATGTGTTTCATGGTGGGTGTTCGGTTTTCATTTGACTGCCCCTCATAATATTAACAATGAATCTTGTGTTTAAATGACAGTTATAATTAAGGCTGAGGAGATACCACTTTGAACCAATAAACCGATACTGATGCTTGAAAACTGTAACAATTAAAAGTTGTTTAAATATTGATTAATAATATTATGTAATTATTCCACTCCAATTGTATCATTAGAGGCATACCCTTTGGTAAATAAAAAAGCAAAATGGAAAACAGTCAACTTAGGGTTCAAAGGCAGTAAATAAATTTAATTTTGGTGTTATAGTGGTGAAAAATCGGATCAAAAACACTATGTAAAAATGAGATTTTGGTTTGAAAATTGTGATTATGATAGAAAAATTTGATTTAAATACTGCACTTATGTACAGTGTGTCTGCATAAATATCTACCAATAAGAAATTAAATTATCTGGATAACCAATAGTGATAGGATCATCTGGTTTTCTTTGTCTGAAAGAGAAACTCATCAAGTGGTGGAAGGTGGCAACATTGCTAGAGTGCATTCGCTTCACGTTTGTTTACAAGTGAGCAAAATGGCTTCATTTCTAGTGCGTCAGAAAGTTCAGTGCTGTTCTTGGTTTGCTGAATTCATGTCTCCTGTTATCGTACAGAGAAAATTCAAACAAGAATATGGACAGGAACCACCAGAGCGTCATTCCATTGTTGGAAATGGGTTCTGTGTTGTGTAAGGAAGGCAGTGGCATGAAACGTGTGAGTGAGGCAAAAGTGGAGGCAGTTTGGAAAGCTTTTTCAATGCAGCTAACGAAAATAGATTAGATGGGCAAGTACACAACTTCAAATCGCTCAATCAACTGTGCATGACATTGTACACAAAAGGTTGCAGTTTAGAGTTTACAAGATACAGCTCGTTCAAAAAATTAATTGTAATGACAGACCTTGAACGAAGGAGTTCGCTATTGAAATGTTATCGTGCATTGATAAAAACAATGAATTCCTAAAACGTGTAGCATTTTCTGACGAAACAGCTTTCCATACATCAGGTAAAGTGAATAGGCATAATTGCAGGATATGGGGTGAGGAAAATCAACACTTCATGGTAGAAAATGAAAGGGACAGTCCCAAATTAAATGTGTTGGGTGTGTTGACTCATGATTCTGTGATCGGGCCTATTTTCTTTGAAGAGGATACAGTTACAGAAAACACCCACTTGGAAATGTTGGAATATTACACTGTACGCCATATACCACATGGATACAAATTTCAACAGGACGGGGCTCCTCCGCATTGTGCACGGAATGTCAGAAACTTCCTCGATCACAGTTTCCCACAGAACTGGATTGGAAGGGAAGGACCTATTCAATGGACACCGAGGTCCCCTAATTTGACCCACTAGATTTCTTTCTATGGGGGTACATCAAGACTCTCGTGTACCAAACACCAGTACAAGACTTGGACGATCTTCATCACAGAATTATCGCTGCATGTGAATCTGTGATGCCTCAAATGTTACAGAACACCTGGAGGGAGGTCGAGTACCGCCTTGATGTTTGTCAAGCAACCAAGGGAGCACACGTGGAGATTTATTAAGGTGAGTGCATTGAATATTTTGTGTTGGTGATAAAACTTGTTGAGTTTCTCGTTCAGACACATGAAACTAGATGATAATTATCACTATTGGTTGCCAAGATAATTTAATTTCTTATTGGTAGATATTTAACCGGACACCCTGTATTACACAAAATAAACACATCCCTTCTAATAGTACATTTACGTAGTTAACAGAGTATTAAGTTTATTCCTGTATAAAGGGTACATTTTTGCTTCTCAAATATTTACAGCAAAGTTAATCAACTTTCCGTGAATTGCAATTTGCAGGATAATTCAAACTTCAGAAAGTGTCGCGTCGGTAAATAAACACTAAATTTTGTTTTTTAAAAGTATATTTTGCAGTTTATTTCGCATCATTTCATGACAAAACAGTCTAAGAAAATGCCCTCACACATTTCTGAAACATGAAAACTTAAAATTACAATGTGTTATTTCATATTTCGTATTTTCGTCAAAAACGAAACAGAGTTTTAATTTAAAGTGTTTAAGGAATACATCATAATACCAAAACACCTGTTACGTAAGCACAAAATCCAACCCCCCCCCACACACATAATACTGATGCAAAATAAATGAAAACTTCAAATTTTTCACGATTTCCAGAATTATTAGGCTCCACGAAAGTATTGTGTGCATTTTTGCAGACTCAACAAAATGCCAGGAAAGTACTGGCTGGTATCGGTACATAAATTCAAACAAATACTTTCTGATTGGCTAAGCTCTAATTTTAATATTTTGATGTAATTCTTTGAATATTTTAAAGCACAACTCTAGTAATTAATGTATACTTGTACTCTTAAGTGTTGCAATGTTCAAGCATCAATCAGTATCAATTCAAGCTCGCATTTGCTCAGGGATAATTACTATATTTAATAAGTATCTAGGATGTAACATACCTCATTTCCAATTGGAAAGATTCAACTGGCATGTTCAATCAGTGGCAGCTGGCAGCTAGTATGATGGATAGTGCCAACGTGATCAAGAAACCGAAAAATTTTTGCTAGCACATGTCATAGAAATCTAATGAAAGAGGTTATTTTAATGGAACTTAGTTTACTAAAATTGCAGACAAAAATTCAGAGTTCATAAGATTGGTTTATTTTACTTCACATTTGTACTACTTTTCGCAAATTGTGAAGATAAGGATGAGTGAACACTCACAAAGAACACCGATTCCCAGGCCGAGATTCGAACCCTCAATCCCTGGCATTGTAGAATGCTGTGCAGAGGACGGCCAGAGTTTCTAAAAATAAATGCGACTATTAAAATTTCGACGCCTGTCACCTTTACCATTTTTTTGAAATTTTTAAATAAAATTGATGTTTAAATCTGGTGTGGGACAGCCAAGTTGTTTAACTTTTAATTTAATATTGTATAGTACCTTGGAAAATGGTGTATGTAATAATGCTCTAATCTGACTCATCTTTACTAACTACCCTTCCTTTCACACACCATTGGACACTTTCAGTTCACTAAAAAGAAAAACACTGAACAATTAGAGACACCGAGTCGATCACGGTATTCTCGCCTTGCTTTGTTTATAATTTGCAACCCCAGCATTGCAACAATCAGTGTTACTAACAACTGAAATATGATTATCTGCTTAATGAACTGTAGATCTACAATTTTTAGAATTCAATGCAAGAAACTGAATTATATCTCCAAGTGAAATTCTTATACTGATATATTTTCTGTGTGATTTTTTACAAATATTAAAGTAAAAAATCCCCTGGTGTTGCGAATTCCCTTTGATATTTAGGCAATTCTTTTGTACAGAAAATGTCTTCAATATTGTCAATGTCAGTTGCAACACGTGAGTGTCTGTGTGCATGAGAGCAAGGGATATATCTTTTCTTAAGGAAGAAATTGATAACAAGAAAGTCTGGATGGCTCTTTAGACGCATCTTTCTAAATGATTATATAAATTTGGGGATGATATTATGTTAGCTCTTGCCAAGTATGCAGGAAAGTATCTTTCTCGCGAATTACTTTTCCAACGAGTAATACAAATCAATCAGGATTAGTCACTTCTCTGTGAAGTTTGCAACTATGTCAACACAAGGCTTTGTGCCAGCCAAAAAGGGGCACGGCTGGTTGTCTTATGGCTACCACTGGGCTACCAACTCCACGCTCGTTAACTGCAGAGACTTTTTCATGCCTCCGCGCATGCCTCTGCGCACAGGCCAGACTATGCTGGCCCAGAGCAAGTGATAGAACAGCTGGGGATGTGGTGCAGGAATTGAGGCGGCCGTAAGCTCGAACGCTTACGAGATTCGAATCTCCTCATTCGTAAATGTATTAATTTAACTATATTTTGGCAAAGCAAGTGCTTTTCCATTTTCTTAGGAATGTGTTCAATTAACTCTCTATTATCCGAAATGGTGTTGTAAGGAGAAGTTATTACATCATCATTCTTTGAAGAGTAGTATACGCAGGTGACAAATCTGGAATGATTTATTTGATCTGTACATGCAGATAAACAAGTGGCTGCCCATTGTCACTATCTTATAGATATGTGAAAAAGTGTATGTAACAAAATTAATTGTGAAATTGATATTTACTTAATTTAGTCTCAGAAATGCTTTAAAAGATGCTGATATTGTTCACTATTTTTTAAAAATAAGATCAATACATTTATTTTCAAACACTTAAATAAAGAGTCATGGTTGTTGCATCTTAAATAGTTCTTGTGGTATTTGGGGAAAGAGTTGATTGTAGGGTTTTCACTCAATTTGCCAAACTAAATTTCATGACATCTTTTTTAGAACTGTCTATGAATATGCAAAAATTTACCAATGGTTCTATTATGTGGAAAAAGTTCCTAATGTTTATACTTCTAATTCGTCAAAATATAAAAAAGGGGCATAATAAATTCTACATTTTTCTCACAATCAGGAAAAATCTAAATTATATGGGAAATACATTGGATTGCATACAATTTTGGGATGAAACATCATAGAGCAGTGATGGAAAACGTTTTCTATTGCTAAACTGCAGTATGTTTTTCTACAAACTGAACAATACAAATCTCATCTATGAATATTTATTTACTATGTCCCATTGTATTTACTTGTGCTAAAAGTTATGAAAGTTAAATTACATCAAGCAACAGAAAAGGATTATAAGTTCTTGCCTCTTATTTATGATTGGAAGGATGCCTCTGCTCTGTGATATGAAAACAATAACAAGATAAATTTTGCACTGGCATTGCTTAGTTTAACTTGCTTAGAAAACTCTTCTTGTAATCTTAAATGCTGTTATATTTGTTCTTCAGCTTCAAACATATTTTAAATACATATATTACAAGAGTCAAATGAAAACCTTTAAAGTCCAACAAAAACTGTAGAGCAGACTGTAAAAGGTAAAAACGTAAAGTATTCCCCTGTGCTTAGCACCACGCCATGAAGGCGTATAGGGGGTGTGGGGTTAAGGCCCCACACTTTCTTGATCCGGTCGTGAGTGGGGGTGATGTGATCAGTCCCTGACCCCCCAGGTACCCAAGTTATTCAATGCTGGGTGGGCGCTGGGGCCGCTTCCAACGTTAGAAAAGTTCCAGCATTTGAACCGGCCGGGGATCAAACCCGGGACCTTTAGCATGGAAGTCAGATGCGTTACCGACTGAGCCACCGTGGCCACTATATACAGTTCAAATAAACATGAGGTATCAACTGTTATTTACAAAACGAGCTCAAGGCTGCAACACTAATCAAGTGAGCTTCAAAAAGCAATTTTTGTTATTTTAAAGATGAGCCTCCTATACACACTTGCACCAGTGAAGAGGAGTGGTTTCTTGCCCTCTGTCATCCTAAAATCTGCAGAAACTTCTCGGCAAATGAAGATTCAATATCTCTGTGCATGCTTACCACACCGGCAAGTTTACTAATGGAGAGAAAGTTCGAAAATAGCCTCAGGTCGCAGGCAGATTGGTGGAAAGGCCTTTGCAGTGACTCATAAATGACTGCACGTGGATAAGAAACAAAAACAAATTAAGGTTTTCATTTCACTCTCCCTTGTAAATATTTAAAGGCACTCTGAAATATGAAATAATCTTTTACACCAGGTAACTGTTCATAACTAGTATATTATATTAGATGTCACTGCCGAGAAATGTTAATAATGGATAAAAAACGCATTTAAAAAAAACAAAACATAATCTTGCCTTTCTATATTTGGATATTCATCCTATAATATTTTAAGTGTGGCTGTTCCAACTCCAGAGCCTGTACCTCCTCCCAAAGAATACAATAAAAGGAAGCCCCAAAGACTGAAACAATGCTCCACAGCCTTCCACGTGATCAAATAATTAATTAGAGCGAGATACCTTTCACTCTCCAAATCAAACCGCAAACAAGGAGTTATTGTGTTTCCGTGATACGCGATTATCGCTCTTCAGTGCAAACTTTAAGTCACGTGGGGGTGGAACTATAGTAGACTGACCAATAACGAAGAAGGCATTCCACCCCAGTAGCAGCGTAGCTGGAGAATCAAGGGTGAAACAACGATACATTGACAACAGTTCCAATACATCGCTCCAACTCTCTGGGAGAGAAAAACTTTGCTCGAACAGTTTTCGGTACATCGCTTGAACCCATAAGAAGCTTCAACACAAGACTTCAAAAGAGACTTTCCTCTTCACTTCAGTGCGAACAGTCGTGTGCTCTCTGATCTACAGTCAAACTTTATTGTTTATTAAGAAGTGCATCAGTATTAGTGTTTATGTCTACAGAATGTTGCAAGCGCGACTCGTGACCGTATCTTGTCCCAGTGCATGATGGGCCTGTCGACTCACTGTGACAGTCAGCTGTTTTGGTAACGTATGTAGTATGATGAGACGATGTAAGTATTTTGACAGCTTATTAAATAATTTCTTTTCATATGTCTCAGTGTCCTAATTTCTTGTAAATAACAATAATTGTGATTAACAAACTTGGCTCGTGAATAAAGACCAGCGAATAAGGACTTGAATGGCCTTCTCCGCTGGCCGTTAACAAAACATAAAACACACGTATTTGATATTGAATACAACTCAAGTGTTGTGCTTATTTTCAAGTCTGTTGTGTGTAAAAAAAAAACATCCCATGCCAAACAATGATTCGAACCTACAAAATCTTTTTTATTATAATACATACCCCAATCATTCTCCAGCAATCTGCGAAGTGCATCAAGGTGGTTTGGATCTGTTGCCGTGCCAGGATGCACTCCACCATGTTCTTTCGCGGCTGATTTACGACCACTTTCAAATGCCTTGACCCATCTGGCAACAGTATGATACGGTAAAGCGTTGTCCCACATGCCTTGCATAAGCCCTTGTGAATTTGCGGTACATTCCTTCCCCGTGCAACCTGAAATTTGATGAATATATTCGCTGTTCTTCACGCGTGGACATTGTTCAGAGTGGTATTATACAGACACTTCACTTTAATGTCTTCTAACTACCACACAACAGTACTATTAAGCAACAAACACCTACACACGATCTGTAATACAATATTAAACAAGACCAGATCATCTATTGTCCCAGCGACAACTGACAAGCATATACCAAAAGTGTTGCCACTACAAGAAAAATTGCCCTTGTGCGTATCTCATTCCAAATTCCAAAGAATACATAAACAACTAAAAATCAGTTTAATATGTAGAAAACTATATTATAAAAAAGAGGAAAAAAGATGTAGGTCACCATTACCTAGCTGTTCCTTGGAAAGTTATAAGGCATAAAATACTTTTTTTAATATATACAGGGTGATTCATACATATGGCTACACGTTTGAAATAAATGTCGTGTGTGACTGTACAATGTAGAGGGAAATGGTGAATTGTATATTGAATTTGAAACTTCATTTCCTAATTTCAGATAAGAGTCACGCTCTAGCTTTCTCGAGATTGCGTTGAACATACAGCAGCAAGTTACAGTTACAGTGTGGGCAATTTTATGCCAGAATGATCGTAAGACTGATGAGACATGTTTTTAATGTAACATTGTTGCCATCAACTGTGGGAAAGTGGAGAAAATGACTGCTTACATCAAGTTGTTGTTTATTATAAGCTCATTGCTGTGCACACAGTTCTCATGATCATTCTGGTATGTAATTACCCAAGCTGCAACTGTAACTTGTTGCTGCATGTTCAGCACCATCTTGGCTAATGACGTAAGCTTAGGTATGAGACTCTTTTCTGAAATTAAAAAAAAATGAAGTTTCATACACCATTCACCATTTCGCTCTACACTGTACAGTAACACACTATACTTACTTTAAACGTGCAGCCATATTTCTGACTCACCCTGTATATAAAAGGGTGGTTACCTTGTAAGATGTAGTAACATGTTGGCTACAATACAGTTCATGTCTTCATAAGGTTGATGTAAAGCAGGGGGTAACCCCTGAAAAAAAAATTGACAGTTGAATCCAGTTACTTCATCAGGAGGTGTTTGTACGTCTGTAGGCAGATATCCAAGAGAGCCTAGAAAGGGATTTTAATGTAGCAAACATGGAAAGGTTACAAAAAAGGCATTTTTAAAAACAGTCTAGTTAGGAGTCTTTTCCAACAGTTCTTCCCGAACATATATTACAAATATATGGAAGTCAATATCAAATAGTCAAAGAGTCATATTAGTGTCTTGAGTTGTGGAATATTTACTGGGGTGTCAGTGGAAGGAAAAACTCATTATGTGTATGTGTGTGTGTGGGAGGGGGGTAAAATTTCAGTAATGCTGCATATTTAACTCATTTTCTATTGACTCTACTTTGCATGAGGAATGACTACCCTGACAATATAGTTAACAGATGAACTTTTCTATTTGCAGCTTAAATGAGAGTCCATATGAACAAATTGACAATACTACCATCTACATTACCTAAAATGTAACAAATAAATAAAGTAAATGAGATTTTGTTTTAAGTTCACTTTATGCACAGATATGCTGATTGGGACTCGACCTACAGTTTAAAGTGGGGCACGAACCAGTATGTGCCTCCACCAGGTATGGAACCTGGAACCTCTTGATTACAAGGCAGTGACATTAGAAATTAGATTTTTATTTTTTTGAAAAGCCTGGAAAAGTTTTCCTATTATTTTTGAATGTGTCTCATCTTGTAATTTTGCTTTGAATGGATATTTACTCCAGTTCAGTGTATTTATGTTTGCAAGATGCAGTTCTTTATCCAATTAATAATATAACTAGCCTTGATAAATTATATTTAAAATGAAGTGGCTTATTTTATCCTATTTGAGTATACCAACAATATGCATTTCCTTTTTTATTGTTATTGCATGTGTATACCACTCGTTCCCTTAAATATTGATTGTTTGGTTTCAACAATAAAGTTGGACATTATTTATTGCTAGGATATCTAATAAGTAATTTGTATCTCCAATGCACTAGTTACTTACATCATAAGCAAGAAGAGAAGAAATATACAGGATTTTAAAAAAGATCTTAATTTTTGGTGCATGTTTACAGCTTAATAGAACTTAATCAATAATGTTTATGTTTTAATGTTATCTCTAGTATTCATAAAATATTTATTGTACATGACAATTCTTTGTGCTGGATGAAACATGTTTTTCGAGTAAGACTAAGGTAGATGCATGCACAACCTAAGCAGGACCGGACCTACAGTTTGAAGTGGGATATAAAGCAATGAAATATGGCCCACTGTGATTTGAACACAGAATCCCATGATTACAATGTCGTAGCATTAACTAGACTGTCTGAAATTTCTTGAAAAACTGAATTCCCAGATTATTCCATGTTTTCGAGTCCAAGAATTAACATTTTTCAGGCCACTTAATAGAGGCATGCATATTTTGTTTTTGACAGAGAAACAAAATGTGAAACAGCACACTATAATATATATTCATTTTTCATGTTTTTGAGAGGTGCGAGGTGCATTTTCCCACAATATTTTGTTACGAAATTATGCAGAATGAATTGCAAAATGCGAAACACAGTCATAAACACGAAATTTATAAATTTTTTTTACTCGACACTTTCTGAAGTCCGAATTTTCCTGCAATGTATGCAAATCAAGGAAAATTGATTAATTCTGCTGTAAATATATGATTAGCAAAAATGAGACTCCTTTATGAAGGAATAAACTTAATCATCTTATAACTACATAAATGTACTATTAGAAGGGAAATTTTTATTTTGTGTAACAAAGGTAGATTTTAAAATTAAAATTAGGGTTGTATTCACAAATGTACTGCTCTTGATCCATAAATGTACCCACTTTTTGTACCGAAATCTTGAACTTTTATTCACCATAAATTTGTGGCTCTAGCAATGAATGTACATGAAAACTCATTTACAACCACTAACATTTTTAGTTATATACTCACCCTCAGAATTACACATATAATTTTCTATTTATAGTAAGTTGAACTTCGTCTCATCTTTCACAAGTAAATTATTAACAAAAAAATAACTTTTTCCAAAAAATCATAATTATAGAGGAAGTAGGGCATAATTACAGTAAAATTTATTAATATATTACTCCAGTTAATTATCTACCAGACACCCTAAAAAAATTCGGATTTCCCCAGAAAAAAAAATTCCTTGACTTTTCCAAGATTTTTCCAGAAAAAATAAATTCCCTGAGCTTTTCCAGATTGATCAACATCCTGTTCACTGAAATGCTATTGAGAATATCCACAAAATGTTCCAACTGAGAATACTAAAGCACATTATGCAAATTTATATTTTGTGCTGACAACTTTGTAACTTTTGGAACCAATCTTTAGCATTTTAAGTGATGTATCACTAAGTTTACATTTTTTACAAATGATATACAAATACAGTGGAACCTCGATTATTCGCTTTCCAGGTGGATCAAGATGAAAAACAACATAAAAAGCAGGAAAATGTCAAATGTAGGGACATTTTATAACATTCTTCTCTGTTGGGACCATCTAGATTGAATGCATACTGCAGGAAAATGTAAAATCGGGGATCCACTGTATCTCTACAGACAGATGTCCATAAAGGTTTTGTCAAAGAGAGTGGCTTGCAGATAAGATTGAATATTTATATCTTATATCTGCAGTAGCACTGGCAGACGATTGTACACAGATAAAACAGTGGAAGCTAAAAATCAGGCGAAGCCAGGCTGGCTCGGTAGCTCAGTGGTAGAACTATAACATGGAATGCCAGAGACCCGGGTTCAAGTCCTGATCAAGCCTGCATTTCTTGCTAACAGTTCTACATAAGATTGAAGATTCATGAGGGACTGAAAAGGGTAGAGAATTCGGGAAGGAATACAAATTTGTTGGGAGAACTTGTTCTGGAGAAATTACAGAAAGTTGATTGATTGATTGCTTTATTTTACTTCTCTTTTCTTGACACTTTTGGCTAATCACAATGATGAAGATGAGTGATGATATGATAAAACTAATTGACACTCATGAACTTATAACATAAGGATAATAAATCCGGAGAAACTAGTACTCACTTTTATCTGAGAAGCTGTTTTTTTCTTTTTCGATTAATTTCAGTGGCCACTGCCACCATCCTCGTTGGTTTGAGTACAGAAAATTCCAACGAGGATGGTGGCAGTAGCCACTGAAATTAATCGAAAAAGAAAAAACAGCTTCCTGAATAAAAGTGAGTACTAGTTTATCCGTACTACCGCATGTCTTTTTTCCCAATTATGAATAAGGACAGAAATTTGCAAGAATACATGCTACAATTATCTCTACTTTGTACATATTTCTCTATTTCAGGTGAAGAACATCCAGTATTCAAGCCACGAGTTGTCTTTTTGCAGACAGAGTATTTCCAGTTTTCAAGTTTGACTGATATTATGTTTATTACGCATTTGCCTTACTAATATTATTTTAAGAAATGTTTGCCTTTGTGTTTAGTCTACAAAGGGATGATGCTTTAAATGTGATAGGTCATAAAAAAGAAAACATATCAGTTAAACTTGCAGGTGGATATGAAATTTTGCTTTCAAAGTAAAAAAAAGTAAAAAAAAAAAATGTATATGTTGTTGAATGTGATATCCTCATATAATTTTAATTTAGTGCTAAGTAAGGAAAAAGGTTAAAACTAGTTTAAATGTACAGTGCAAAATTTCAACATTCATACCACCAAAAAAAATATTGTATTCCACCATTAAACTTGGTGTGTAAGAAGCTGTAAATTTTGCTTTTCATTTTCTGTCTTGTTAAGTATAAATATGATCTGAAACTGATGTTCATAATCATATTGGGCAAGTGGGTGCAGAGGTAGGGTACAACATTTTCACAATCTTGACCAATTGTGAAGGTAATGTGATCAGTCATCTTTGGATACAAACGTTACATGTAACTGTGAGGAAACTGTGATAATTTCATCTGTCTATTTATCTTAGATGGGTTTACATGCAGCCAAATGATTAGGACACTCAATCTTTGGTGCAAGTGGTCCTGGGTTTAATCCCAGGTGAGAACCCAAAAAGTTTTTATTTTAAGCCAGCACTGAGAGGACAATGGGAAGAGCTCCTTGAAATGAAGTGCAGCAGACTTTGGTTGAGATGACTGGGAATGAAACTCAACATGTTGGTCATGCGGCACCAAATAAAATGCCATTTAGCAGGTCTCAACACCGTAAGGTTTCTTGCCACAGAAAGTATATTCTGATTTAGGTCCTGTAGTTCCTCAAATGTCAATTCCTTGTCATATTCGACAATGGCAGAGCGGCAGAATAAAAAAAAATGATATGGTCATAAGAATATATATACCATAGATGAAATAGTGAATATCTATGAATGTGACAGTTTTAGAGATTGCCTTAGGGAGATATCATGATATCATGCTGTTATAATACTTCATCAGATTGTTTCTCTTCTTTAATATTTTACATTTAGTGTAATCCATTTCTTGTACATATTAAGCACAAAAATATTATACGAGGGGCATTCAAGTCAAACTGGGACTTTAGCAAGTGGCTAGTATGTCATATTTCTGATAGGTGGTGCACATGTCGCGTGCCAGTCTATAGATCGTTAATCAAGATGACAGACAACAACGTTAACGGCATGTGGTGATGAAGTTTATTGTAAAGAAACGTGTAAAATCCATTGAGATCTACAGAAGACTTTAAGCTCAGTATGGTTATGAGACGCTCAGATGCATTCTGAAAATGATTAAAATATGGGTGTACATTCGTCAGCGGCGATCCTGGTGCTGGTAGCTCCCTACCCACAGCTCTCCTTGGACGGTTCAGGCATACTGACAAATCTTTCAATGCCGAAGCTTTCCAGGCATTAGTTAAAGGTTGGGATAAGTGTGTAAATGTAGTAGGAGACTATGTCAAAAAATAAATGCAGTTTACACTCCTTCAAATTAGTTCTTTTATTTAATAAATTCGAAAGTCCAGGTTTGACTTGAACACCCCTTGTAATTTCGGCTGTACTTTCTGAGTATAGTGAAGCAATATTCACAGAAGGATGCCGCTCCATTCCAGGTTCTACGAGGAGGGGACTTAAAGATGATTACGATGCAGATGTCTGTAACAAGAAGAACCCAGCTGTGCCATTCTACTTTCAAGAAAGGATGTATAGAAAAGATAAGTAATGATGTTTTCTTTAATATTTTACATATAGTATAATCCATTTCTTGTTGTTAGGATGTCTGTCTGAAAAAAAGACAGGGTGTTTACCTGCGAGCTGTTAACGTCTTGGAACATCCAGTGCTCACCTTCAGAGCGGGTCCTACTCCAGGGTTTGGTGGGTAGGGAGAGAGTGGCCGATCTCCAGATGAACACTAGAAGGGATTCTGGAGGTTGGCAGTGTTGCAGGATTGTGCATTTTGTCTTTATTTCAGGTAGACATATTAGTATCTTTGGGTTCATACTGTTTACTACAAGTTTTTTTCTCTTTTTCAGGATAGATTCCATCACAGGATGTACCAGAGTAATTGTGGTGAGTCTTCTATAATGTTTCATTCTCTTTTCTTGTTATTTTAGGATGTCTGTTTGAAAAAAAGACAGGGTGTTTACCTGCGAGCTGTTAACGTATCGGTACATCCAGTGCTCACCTTCAGAGCGGGTCCTACTCCAGGGTTTGGTGGGTAGGGAGAGAGTGGCCGATCTCCAGATGAACACTAGAAGGGATTCTGGAGGTTGGCAGTGTTGCAGGATTGTGCATTTTGTCTTTATTTCAGGTAGACATATTAGTATCTTTGGGTTCATACTGTTTACTACAAGTTTTTTTCTCTTTTTCAGGATAAATTCCATCACAGGATGTACCAGAGGAATTGTGGTGAGTCTTCTATAATGTTTCATTCTCTTTTCTTGTTATTTTAGGATGTCTGTCTGAAAAAAAGACAGGGTGTTTACCTGCGAGCTGTTAACGTCTCGGAACATCCAGTGCTCACCTTCAGAGTGGGTCCTACTCTAGGGATTGGTGGGTAGGGAGAGAGTGGCCGATCTCCAGATGAACACTAGAAGGGATTCTGGAGGTTGGCAGTGTTGCAGGATTGTGCATTTTATCTTTATTTCAGGTAGACATATTAGTATCTTTCGAATTATTCTGTTTACTACAAGTTTTTTTCTCTTTTTCAGGATAAATTCCATCACAGGATGTACCAGAGGAATTGTGGTGAGTCTTCTATAATATTTCATTCTCTTTTCTTGTTATTTTAGGATGTCTGTCTGAAAAAAAGACAGAGTGTTTACCTGCGAGCTGTTAACGTCTCGGAACATCCAGTGCTCACCTTCAGAGCGGGTCCTACTCCAGGGATTGGTGGGTAGGGAGAGAGTGGCCGATCTCCAGATGAACACTAGAAGGGATTCTGGAGGTTGGCAGTGTTGCAGGATTGTGCATTTTGTCTTTATTTCAGGTAGACATATTAGTATATTTCTGTTTATTCTGTTTACTACAAGTTTTTCTCTTTTTCAGGATAAATTCCATCACAGGATGTACCAGAGGAATTGTGGTGAGTTTTCTATAATATTCCATTCTCTTTTCTTGTTATTTTAGGATGTCTGTCTGAAAAAAAGACAGAGTGTTTACCTGCGAGCTGTTAACGTCTCGGAACATCCAGTGCTCACCTTCAGAGCGGGTCCTACTCCAGGGATTGGTGGGTAGGGAGAGAGTGGCCGATCTCCAGATGAACACTAGAAGGGATTCTTGGGGTTGGCAGTGTTGCAGGATTGTGCATTTTGTCTTTATTTCAGGTAGACATATTAGTATCTTTGGGTTCATTCTGTTTACTACAAGTTTTTTTCTCTTTTTCAGGATAAATTTCATCACAGGATGTACAAGAGGAATTGTGGTGAGTTTTCTATAATATTCCATTCACCTTTCTTGTTATTTTAGGATGTCTGTCTGAAAAAGAGACAGGGTGTCTACCTGCGAGCTGTTAACGTCTCGGAACATCCAGTGCTCACCTTCAGAGCGGGTCCTACTCCAGGGATTGGTGGGTAGGGAGAGAGTGGCCGATCTCCAGATGAACACTAGAAGGGATTCTGGAGGTTGGCAGTGTTGCAGGATTGTGCATTTTGTCTTTATTTCAGGTAGACATATTGGCGTCTTTCGAATTATTCTGTTTACTACAAGTTTTTTTTCACTTTTTCAGGATAAATTCCATCACAGGATGTACCAGAGGAATTGTGGTGAGTTTTCTATAATATTCCATTCACCTTTCTTGTTATTTTAGGATGTCTGTCTGAAAAAAAGACAGGGTGTTTACCTGCGAGCTGTTAACGTCTCCGAACATCCAGTGCTCACCTTCAGAGTGGGTCCTACTCTAGGGATTGGTGGGTAGGGAGAGAGTGGCCGATCTCCAGATGAACACTAGAAGGGATTCTGGAGGTTGGCAGTGTTGCAGGATTGTGCATTTTATCTTTATTTCAGGTAGACATATTAGTATCTTTCGGATTATTCTGTTTACTACAAGTTTTTTTCTCTTTTTCAGGATAAATTCCATCACAGGATGTACCAGAGGAATTGTGGCGAGTCTTCTATAATATTTCATTCTCTTTTCTTGTTATTTTAGGATGTCTGTCTGAAAAAAAGACAGAGTGTTTACCTGCGAGCTGTTAACGTCTCGGAACATCCAGTGCTCACCTTCAGAGTGGGTCCTACTCCAGGGATTGGTGGGTAGGGAGAGAGTGGCCGATCTCCAGATGAACACTAGAAGGGATTCTGGAGGTTGGCAGTGTTGCAGGATTGTGCATTTTGTCTTTATTTCAGGTAGACATATTAGTATCTTTCTGTTTATTCTCTTTACTACAAGTTTTTCTCTTTTTCAGGATAAATTCCATCACAGGATGTACCAGAGGAATTGTGGTGAGTTTTCTATGATATTCCATTCTCTTTTCTTGTTATTTTAGGATGTCTGTCTGAAAAAAAGACAGAGTGTTTACCTGCGAGCTGTTAACGTCTCGGAACATCCAGTGCTCACCTTCAGAGCGGGTCCTACTCCAGGGATTGGTGGGTAGGGAGAGAGTGGCCGATCTCCAGATGAACACTAGAAGGGATTCTTGGGGTTGGCAGTGTTTGCAGGATTGTGCATTTTGTCTTTATTTCAGGTAGACATATTAGAATCTTTGGGTTCATTCTGTTTACTACAAGTTTTTTTCTCTTTTTCAGGATAAATTCCATCACAGGATGTACCAGAGGAATTGTGGTGAGTTTTCTATAATATTCCATTCACCTTTCTTGTTATTTTAGGATGTCTGTCTGAAAAAGAGACAGGGTGTCTACCTGCGAGCTGTTAACGTCTCGGAACATCCAGTGCTCACCTTCAGAGCGGGTCCTACTCCAGGGATTGGTGGGTAGGGAGAGAGTGGCCGATCTCCAGATGAACACTAGAAGGGATTCTGGAGGTTGGCAGTGTTGCAGGATTGTGCATTTTGTCTTTATTTCAGGTAGACATATTGGCGTCTTTCGAATTATTCTGTTTACTACAAGTTTTTTTTCACTTTTTCAGGATAAATTCCATCACAGGATGTACCAGAGGAATTGTGGTGAGTTTTCTATAATATTCCATTCACCTTTCTTGTTATTTTAGGATGTCTGTCTGAAAAAAAAGACAGGGTGTCTACCTGCGAGCTGTTAACGTCTCGGAACATCCAGTGCTCACCTTCAGAACGGGTTCTGCTCCAGGGATTGGTGGGTAGGGACAGAGTAGCCGATCTCCAGATGAACACTAGAAGAGATTCTGGGGGTTGGCAGTGTTGCAGGATTGTGCATTTTGTCTTTATTTCAGGTAGACATATTAGTATCTTTCTGTTTATTCTGTTTACTACAAGTTTTTCTCTTTTCAGGTCAATTCTATCTACTGGATGGAGAGCCCTGAAGAAAATTACAGGTTGGTAATAAATTATAAGGTGTTATGTACATAGACAGATTGTTTTCTACCAGGTTAAATTATATATTTTAAGAAATCCTAAACACTATCTGCAAATAGACAACTCACAACCACCAAAGTCTCAAAATGGAATTCAGGTAAATAAAATAGTCTTAGGTTTTCTTTACTTTTTTTTAGTTTTTCTTTAGTGTTAGTTGCGAAAGCTAGTGTTAAATTTATAAATATTATAATATATTTATTCATACTGTTTGTGTTAAGATCAAATTTTATGGTTGTGTTCTAATGTTTTTGTTTCTGATACAGGTTCTTTGTTTTTTTGAGCAAATATAAAATTTGCAATTGCAGATGCGTACAATCATATTTACATGGGTATTTTTTAGTGTTTTCAAATTAAGTACATACATTCTGATGAACTTTTTAACATTTCATAATTAGTAGTAGTTAGTCTTGAAGCTTTCCTGACGACAAAGATGAGAGTGACATTAGCTATCAAAAGCTTGGAATTTTTTCCACAATTCACCTGGTCGATAGCCCGAGAGAATCTTTTCATCATTTTCATAATCATTTTTTAATCAAACTTCTAATGATATGTGATTTTTACAATTTTGACATTTTTAATGAATTGATTTATGTGATGTTTGCTTTTTTTTTAAAACAATGAAATCATAATTTTTAACCACACCAGATGGTACTTGCAAGAAATATAACAAATTATATATATCAAGTAGTGAAAAATATAGTTGTTGACAGAAAGCATTACTCAGAAATTTGTGGATCTCTTCCACTTTTGAGGTTGTTCAGATTTTATCAGCACTTGCAAGTACTATCTGGCAGTCCTAAGTCTGTTGAAGTGGGAAGGGAGATTATGATTTCAAATTCTTTTCATCTGCCAAGACAGACAGACTTCCATTAACTTTCTGGCTTGCCAATGGCAAAACTAGCACATGAGGAAGCTACTCTGTATCCATGGATGTGCTGTAGTTCTCAGAGTACAATGGAAAAATGTATTACCAAAGCAGTGTGCCTATGGAGCTGGGGACAGTGCCTAAAGATACGGAGGGGGGTGGGGGGTGGATAAGAAGATACATACAATTTGTTGGCAAGTACATTAATGACATAGATGATTTTTAACACACACACTGTGCACTTCTTCTCTGATGTCCTGGTCAGTGATTCAGACAATATATTGCCGATATCACGATACACTTTGCCAACGCTGTTTTCAGCACAGACCGTGTGCCATAGAACAGTGGAAAACCCAAAACGGTTATTTCAAAGAAAATAATTAAAATTTGTATCAAATAGAAAGAAGAATTTTATGATAAGTCATTTGATTTTATTTCGATAAACAGGATTATAAAAATTTTAAATGCATACATGGTGGAAAAAAATTGTTCAGAATCATTCATGCAGTTCAAAAGTTATGGTCAACTGGTTATAAAAAAAATATCAAAAAACAAAAATGTGTAAGTGGCAACATGGGTATATTTAAGGGAGGGGATTCAACGGGTCCACCCCCCGCTCTCTTGGTTCAGTAAAATTACCACATTACTTGTTCTATCCACTATGCACAGTAGCTTGTTCGTAAAAATGTTTTCAGACTTATTTTGTTCTCATAAATTACAAGCGTATAGAATGGGATACGGATGGGAATGAAACTAATTCCACACACCAGATGGGACTGCAAAGCAAATCTCTGCAATTTCCTGATAGATTCGGAATTTCTCTGGAAAATACTCAGAGAACTCCTGACATTTCATCTGTAGTACATGCAGTTAAACAAGTGGCTGCCCATTGTCAGTATCTTATAGATATGGGTAAAAGTGTATGTAACAAAATTAATTGTGAAATTGATATTTACTTAATTTAGTCTCAGAAATACTTTAAAAGGTGCTGAAAATGTTCACTATTTTTAAAAATTCAGATCAATACTCTTTTTTAGCTTATTTTGAAACACTTAAACATATTGTTGCATCTTAAATAGTTCTTGCAGTATTTTTGGAAAGAGTTGATGTAGCTGCACCCTCCATAAACAGGGTTTTCACTTAATTTGCCAAACTAAATTTCATAACATCTTTTTTATAACGGTCTAAGAATATGCAAAAAAAAATCACTAAGTAATCAAGACCGGTTCTGGCATGTAATTACTTTGCTCTCAAGCTTTCACCACATCATGAGACTTCCTCAGAAGATAGGACAAAAACAAAGCAGTGCCCTGTCACTCCTATCATCTTTTTATCTTTTTAACCTTTAACCTACCTTCCCATCTCTTAAACCTTAACTACCTAGGTATATTTGTCCTATCTCCTGAGGAAGACACATGATGTGGTGAAAGCTTGAGAGCAAAGTAATTACATGCCAAAACCGGTTTTGATTACTTAGTGAAATGATGGCATGTGGTGTAAGTTATGCCTTATGCAAAAATTTACCAATGTTTTTATTATGTGGAAAGATTTCTTAATGTTTACACATCAAATTTGTCAAAATATAAAAAAGGGGCATAATCAATTCTACATTCTTCTCACAATCAGGAAAAAATCTAAATTATTTGGGAAAGACATTGGATTGCATACAATTTTGGGATGAAACATCATAGAGCAAACAGTGATGGAAAATGTTTTCTGTTGCTAAACTGCAGTATGTTTATCTACAAACTAAACAATACAAATCTCATCTATGAATATTTATTCACTAATATGTCCCATTGTATTTACTTGTGCTAAAACTTTTGAAAGTTCAATTACATAGGCAACAGAAAAGGATTATAAGTTTTGCCTCTTATTTATGATTTGAAGCAGGAGTTTATCCATGATTTTTCCCTCCTTGGGGGGTGGGGGGGGGGCAAGTTTGGGGATGTTAAGTGCATATTTTGGACCGTTTTTAAAATGTTCGCACTAATTCAATTTGTTCATAGATGTTTCCAGAGATTAATCCCCTCCCCTTTCCTTCCCATAACATTTCAGAAGGAAAAATATGTCAAATGCAGGAAAAGATGGAAAATAGATTTTTGTGATAATGTTATCATTTCAGTCTAACATTTCGAATATTGCTTTCCAATAATGTTCAATACTTGATTTAATCACTTGTTAGATAAAACACAAGAGATGACATTCAAAAACACAAAATTTAAATATTATTACCAGGAATCATTTCATGTATTTCTTAAGCTAGTTATAAAGAAATTAGAAACATTTGAGCAATATTTTTTAACTGTATTTGAATGTTTCTTTTCATATGTGTAACTCTGAGTTCATGCACTCATATTTAATCAATGAAATATCAGTGCATGGGTGGATGCATACTTGCTTGTCTGAACTAGTAGTAATAATGTATAGATATAATATGACTCTTGAATAAACAACCACACTGCGAGCGAAGTGAGGAAGGATATTTTAAGAACTATTTCTTTGCAAACTGATTATGTATATTATTAATTAAACATGATGTTTACTCTTTACAATCTTGCTTTACTTGTTTGGCGTCCACTTCAACTCAGCACATGCCCCTTGACCCCTCCTGTTCTGCTTCAATTAGAAAATATGAATACATATAATTTTATAGTAGCCTCCCCGAAGGCACAGTGGTAGCGTTGTCGCCTTGTAATCAAGGGGTCCCAGGTTCGATGCCTGGTACAGACATATAGTGGTTCGGATCCCACTTTAAACTGTAGGTCCAGTCCCGATTAGCCTATCTGTGTATAAAGTGGACATAAAACACCAACTCAATCAATATAATTTTAATAGTTCTATGTAGTGAGTGAGTTCAAAATTCTACTGGTGTTTTCAAATCTCTGTTTAAACAATGATTCACAAATTGAAACAAAGTAATGAAACTATATATTTAGAGCATGGCCATGGAGACTTTAAAATATAGTGGGAAGTTGGGATGCACGTTTGATAGATACCTGGTATTGCTTTTGAACTAAATTGGTCAAGGAATTTCACATTGAAGTTTTATACCCTTACAAAACTTTGGAAAATACACAGCCCTATTGATGAAAGTGTATCTTTCAAATACTGAACAAGAGACTCTAGGAGTTATGTGTCTCTTTGCCTTAAAAGAAAACTAAATAACATGTGCAAAACAAATGGCATGTTAACTGCAAAGGGAAGGAAAGGAATTTTCAATTCTAAATTGAGGTAATGCTTTATTTTGAAATATTTAAAAATTGAATAGCATTCATTTAACTTTCCAGCACAAAGAGCACAATGAATCAAACATTTTTCTTTACTCTCCACGTATTCCCGCAGGCAGTGGCAAGCACCTTCGTGTCCCCACTGGTGCGCCTATGGTCAGATATAAATTTGGAACTTTATGTAAATTAAATTGCTTTTCATGTTTAATTCCTTATACTTCCTTTGCTTCCTCTGAAAAGTTGGAAAAAATTAAATATGTCATTATGTCAGGTAACAGACTAGATTAAAAGAGGAAGACAATTTTTACTAAATCTATATCTTTGCAATCTGACAATAACTTTAATAGGCTGCCAGTAATTTCACAGGGCACTACGACGTTAACGCTCTTCTATTTTTATGTTTTGCTTGTTGGCACCCAATTTGTCCTAAGAATCCAGGCAACCACAACACGTGGACACCTCCCCTTTTACAACTCTCTTTCTAATATATAATTTCTTTTACAAAGGTAAGAACTCTTTGAGCCACAAAAATGGTCACTATAGACGTGAATGAATCGCTTAGGTTCTTCATGAAATACTTGCCGTTTTATAATGATACTTTATGAATATCTGTTGGAAGAAATTATACCTACATATATTGTCACTGCTTTCTACTCACCACTTTAAGTTTCATTCTGTTTGGTTTCATTTTCTCTACCTTCTTCAGAGTGTTTTGAAGAAAAGTTTCAGACATTGTAGCACTAAGAAGAACAACAACACACGAACTGAGATGCTACACTGAGGCATTTGACTGTTCTCTTCTCTACCACTCAAAAACCATCCATCTCGTCCAAGTTACAGAAAAATAGTGTTGCTAACCATCCTAACACAATTCACTACAAGGAGTTAAACCTGTATCTTTCAATTTCTTCCCTCACTTTTATCGTTCATCTTTTACATGAAAGAATTGAAAGCAAAATGCAACAAAATATATATTTCATTAACTCAGGGGTTGAATTTACAAATCCGTAACATATTTAAGAAATATTTATTTAGGTATTCAAATGCTGAACTGTTAACACAGTGTGTGGTATGTGCTACCTATAAAGAGGGCAGCTTGACATTTTCCAGATGGGAGTGTCCCTTTCCTAGAGCTGACCGAAGCCTTGTCAAGGGAGCTGTCGTTTCCAGGAAATGGCCATGCTGCACATTCCAACCTCCTTCTTTGACACTTTGGTTTTAGTTGACCAAAAGGTCCATTGGACTACGCTTCTTGTAGAGCTACAAATGGTTCATTTTTGTTAATGTTGAAGTATTGTCATTCTATTGTTCATATAACCCCCCCCCCCCCCTATGGGGTGGTGTTTCACTTTTCTGCTTGGGAGGGGGGTGTTAGGGAGTGTGGATAAATCACTGATTGGAAGGATGCCTCTTTTCTGATATGAAAACAGTAACAAGACAAATTTTTCAATGGCGTTGCTTAGTTTAACTTGCTCAGAAAACTCTTCTTGTAATTTTTAATGGTATTATATTTGTTCTTCAGCTTCAAACATATTATAAAGATATTACAAAAGTCAAATGAAAACCTTAAAAATTCAATAAAAGTTACTTGACAGACTGTATACATCTCAAATAAACACGAGGTATCAACTGTTATTTACATAATGGCCACAAGGATAAAATACTAATCAAGAGCTTCAAAACACCATTTTTGTTATTTTTAAAGATGGCGCCTCGTATAAGGAAGCTACAAGGAAGTGGTGACAAATATTCACAACCTTCATTGAAGGTCCTACCCCAGCATTCACCTGGAGGTCCATGAGAAAAAGAAAAAGAAGAATCTCAGTCAGTGTGATTTAAACCTATAACCTCCTGAATATGAAACTGCATCTTAACCATTCATCTTAACTCACCTCACATTTTAAAGTTATACAAATAGGTAAGTCAGTAAGTACGTCACAAACGTTTACTAAAAAAATTCAAAGTGGATACTAACTTGAAAACAGTTTTTATTTTTCAACATAATATCCACCAACATTGATACACTTATCCAATTGCTTTATCAGTCCCTCAAAACCTGCTGCATAAATGTCTTAGGGCTGCTGTCCCAGCCACAGTCACACCTCACGTTCAACATCTTCATCATCCACAAAACCTTTGCCACGCACACACTTTTTGGAAATTGAACAGACCATGCATTATGCTGTAGGCTAAACCATGAGAATACCCTATTGCAGTTGTTATGCTGTCTCTCATCCCTCGCCTGTCGGCTTCAATCATCTCCTCCACCCGTATCATCTCCACATACAGTCCTCGAGTACAGTCTCAATTTTTAAACTGAGCTGTCCCATGCATGCATCTGTTATCTAGCGACTGCTAACTGAAAATTATCAAGCTGGATTGTGCTGCCACCTAATGACACCTTCAGAAGATACTCGCTACTATTTCCACTTATCCCACATCAGTATGTGACCTATGTACTGACTTCCCATCGTATTTTTAAACTAGATTTCCACTTAGTTAAAGCAAACAAGAAAATATATGAATATTCTTACCAATTACCATATTTCCAGATGCAGGATAATTTGTGATCATAAATTTGCTATCAAATATGCATCCCAATGGCCCATTCTTCAATCGGGAAACTACACTATCAATCAATATAGCCTTGAATGAGAAATGAGTGTACTTCTATTATTTCTTTTTTCAAGCAAAATTATGTCCACAAAATACACTAATGGTAATGAACATATAAAATACAGGTTGTTTGAACTATGACCTGTTCATTCAGTTCTTTGAATTCATCTGTAAAATTTATTGATGTTGTTATCACTATTGGTAAAAAAATATTATGAGAATTAAGAAAACAGTTTAGAACATACTGAAACACAGGTGCAAGTTACGGATTATTAACCCTGAAATATTAATGTAGTCTTTTTGTAACAAGGATACAACACTGCTAGTTTCCTTTTTCTGTCCATGTATCTTGCTTACATTTTCTTGTTATTATTTGTTGAGGGTCAATCCATAAGAAGTCATACAACATGGTTGCTTGACCATTTTTAAAAAAGTTTATTTTTTGTATGGTGTGAGCCTCATATGTTGACAGTTCAGAACCACTGTTATTTTATTTTTACTATCACCGATTTGAAGATGGCAGGTATTTTTTTATCATGGCGCACGTCATTTTCTCCATTCATAAGCATCAGCGGCAACTTTTTTTCTCAGCTCTGGTAAGTCCTAGGACAATGAGACAAAATCTGTGATGTTAAGCACATTATAGGCTACAATTATATTTGTGTGTAATTTTCTAAATATTATTCCTTCATAATAAATTTTAAGGTCAAAATTGTGTATTTTAATCGCTCAAAATGACATTTTCGGACATTTTTTTGTGGGTGAAGGCAGTTTATTTGACACTTGAATTTTTTGTGCAAGTACCTGTGTACCAATAGAGTATGTCAAAATTATTTCAAGCTTAAGACTTTAATATTTTTTTTTCTACAGGGTCATAAACATGTACTTTTTGTTAACACATTGGGGTCTCACGACGGGCATAGCCCGCAGTGCACTTAAAGTCAATGTGGACAAACGACGGGCATGGCCTGTCCTGCGGTATGCAATCGCTTTGCCGATTGAACAACGGGCTATGCTCGTACTTGTCTCATGCGCGTGTTCATTCAAGCCCCTCTGTTGAAATTCCGACCACTAGTGACTCATGTGCTATCTTTATCTCGCACCTGTGAATGTTTGTTGTCGGGTTGATGTACTGTGCATTGTTTAGAATGGCGTCGTTAGATCCAGACTGCATAGAGGATTCTGCCTCAGAGTTTGAAGTTAGCCACGATTTTGATGATGCAGATGAATTTGAAGATTTGGAAGGTAGGTTATATTCGTAATAATTATTGTCAACAATATAAACAGTGTTGCAAACTCTAGTATTTTATGAATGAAGTGAGAAGAGGTAATTTTTTTGGGTCTATTCATCTTGCCTCTTGCTTGATTCTCCTACATGCACTGATGTATTTTTAGTTTTTCCATTTATTATTTTGTATAGTGTATGTAAAATGAAAATGTATTTTATTTATTTAGTTTATTTATTTATTTCTTCAATTTTTACAGATGACGCAGAACCAACTGATACATCATCTAGTCCTGTCCTGCAGCCACTTTTTCATACAAAAAATAATTACTTGTAATTTGTAATTATTTTTTGTTATGTGCACATAAGAAGTATTCTTATGCAAGATTCAAAAGATGTATTGATAGTTTATGTAGTTAATTATTGAAATTTCCAGATTACGAACTTAAAATATCTCTATATTAAAATTTGTTACAATGTTCTACTTTTTTCTTCTTCACAAAACATTGCTGAAAAAAATATTAAAAAACGTCTGAAAATGAAAATAAAATTTAACAAATTTTTGTTCATTGAAAAGAGGAAGTTTTGTTGATTTAAGAAATATGTGGTTTAATAAAAACAAATTAAAAATATTTCTCCAATGACTTTTTGAAAAACAACCAAAAACCGCAGACCAGAGGTAACAATGCTGTATTATGAGGCCAGACCCGAATGTGTTAAAAAATTCCAAGTTCAGGGTTTAATATCTTTGGTGGGCAGTTGTTTAAAAATCTGAAATGTGAAAGATAGAAGTTTGAAACCTTTAATGGAGAAGCGGGAAGGTCTTATAAGTTCAATGTATGGTTGCTCAAAATCCAAAATGCGTTTACAAGGTAACAAAGAAAATAAAAACATAGGAAGCTATACTTTTCAGCACGTCCTCGTATATATACTTTATTGTAGATCCATTTCAGGATTGTAATGTTGTTGATTGACATTCCAAATTACAGTTTGCAGAATTTCAACACAAGATGTTAATAAGAAATGAAATTAGGTATACCATATTTAGTGCAAAATATTGAATTTTTCGCGAGTTTTGTATCTCTTAAACCAATTGAATCTCAAACTCAAAATTTTTACTGAAGTTACTTATCATGGAGTACTGTATTGTGTACAAATTTCAGATTTTTAAACAACTGCCCACCAAAGATATTTAACCCTGAACTTGGAATTTTTTTAACAAAAAGTACATGTTTATGACCCTGTAGAAAAAAAATATTAAAGTCTTAAGCTTCAAATAATTTTGACATACTCTATTGGTACACAGGTACTTGCACAAAAAATTCAAGTGTCAACCAAACTGCCTTCCCCCACAAAAAAATGTCCGAAAATGTCATTTTGAGTGATTAAAATTCACAATTTTGACTTGGAGAAAATGACGCGCGCCATGATAAAAAAAATGCCCGCCATCTTCAAATCGGTGATAGTAAAAATAAAATAACAGTGGTTCTGAACTGTCAACATATGAGGCTCACACCACACAAAAAATATATTTTTTTTAAAATGGTGAAGCAACCATGTTGTATGATTTCATATGGATTGACCCTTGTGTGATTTGTATCTGTTTAAGCTATTTTTCACTACATTGGAAGAATATTTTACATTTATGCATTTTAAAGGGCAAAACACTGAAGTATTTTAATAATTCTGCCTTCAATAAATTTACTATTTTTTGTTGTTGTTAAAGTTTAATTTAAAGATTTCTACAATATTTCAAATATTTTGAAAATGTGTCTACTGTGAACTGAATGGAGCTGTCAATGGTGAAAATTGTGAGCAAATGGTTTGATTGATTCAATTTTCTGCCACTTTTGGCTATTTGCAAAGATGAGGATGAGTTTAAGGAAGCACATAACAAGGAGCACCCATGCCCAGGCTGGGATTCGAACCCCAGGCCTCTGACTTTGTAGCACACTGAGTTAGCCATTCTGCCACCGAGGTCAAATTGGTTAGAGCAAAAACTACAGGTACCTATGCCTACCACTCACCCTTGCTTTTATTTTCTCCTCTCCCATTTATTGGAGTGATTTAAACTTCCCGGCTGCGAAACCATTTTGGCTCCAGAAGAAGGTACTGAATGCTTTCCTGATCTCTATGTCATGCTTACTTCTTCCAGACCAAGTGCTGCTGATGGACTTCCTCTGCTGTGATTTTGTTCTTGGTAGTATGTCATTCTCACCAAGTGCACCCAACCAAAACTGGTTTCAAATATGTTTGCCATATTGTCCAACTGGAATAAGTAGAGTTAAATAAATGTCGTGAACCTACTTGATGAATATAATAATAATTTTTATAGCAATTAAGTGACCAAGGAAGTGAAACATATCGCCACTGAGACAATCTCCAAATTGAAATGTTTTGACTGAAGCTTGTTCAAAATGTAATTGCTTCATCTATGCTATCGTCTTATGTCCACATAAATCAATATTGATCATTTTGGTTCATCTTCAAAATTTTACGGCTATAATATCTTCTACATTGAACTTTAAAGATCATTCCTGAAAAAAAACTAACAAATTGACATTGAATTCTCAGAGGACCACTATGTGGTCAATGTGGACCAAACCATTGTGTTCATTGTTGTTATGAAGCCCATCATGCCTCTAAATCTAACTGACACAAAGATGCACTATGAAAACAAATTAATTCAATATCAAAAACTTAAAAGGTATAGCATCTCTGAACAACATAAATAAAATGTGTATTTCAGTACTAAACATTTCAAAAACTTACCAATCCACCACAAACCAGTAAGTATATCAGTGAAATGTAAATACAAGTACTTGGTATTAAAAAGTCAGGGGTCCTGGGATCAAAACTAGAAGTGAAATTATTTGCGGGGTTTTTATTTATGCATTTTTCAAGTTATCACTCATCCTCGTTGCCATGGTTAAGAGAGAGATGTAGAAAACTGATGTAAAATAATGAAAGTACAGTACAAATTGACTTAGGTCCAGGTTCCTTTTGTTTTATTGCAATTTCATCATGCTACGAATGCAATTTAACATGGTTCGATTTCGATTTACTTGTGTTAACACATACTGCAGAGTTTTAGTGATTACATAACAGCCAATTCATTTGTAATGGAGGTTACACTTTTACTAAGGCAAAATGATAAATTATTGAAATTAATCTTGTTCTATCCACTTTGTTAGTCTGAGTCAGTAAATACGTATGTCAACATTTATACTAGAAAGTTTTATGTGGAAATATCAAATCCATTTGAAGATGAAACAATATTTAATATGTAACAGAGGTTACATTTTTTGGAAACAGGTGTAGGACTTCGTACCTTTCCAATCAGAACCCTGGTTCTGTGTAGCAAAAAAAAAAAAAATATTGGTTTTTCAATTTTTCTGTATTAAAGAATCAAACTGTAAACTGAACTACTCCTGAGGCAGTAAATCGTAAAATAAATTATTTTATGTTTATAACAGAATGAGTTGCATAATATATAAAACTATAGGCAGTCTGTCAACGTACATATCTTAATGGAAATTAGTTGTATGTTAGTAACAAAACATAATACAAGATTTTGAAGCCTACATATCAAATCATCGGTATAAAGAAAAGACAACATTATATAGCATACAATATTTTATAACTGTGACTAAGTTCAGGATGCCAACTTGAGATCAATAGCAAATATTGTGCAGTGGATTTGGAAATTATGAAAAAATGTATAAAATAAAATACAAGTTAAAAACTGCACATTACAGAGAGAAGACAAATGTGCAAAGAAAGTAAAGTTACACTTGCACACAAAACTAACATAAATAATGGTAAAGTACATGATTTTTTTAAGTTACTTGCTTCAAGATCGGTATACTCTTTGTTATTGTATCAAAAAGTTACTTTCATACACACCAACTGGATATGGAAATTCGTACAGAACCTTGTTTTCCATAATCTTCACATTTGTAGGAGGTAGAATTTTGTCTATTTGTTCATAGTTTACATACTTTTCATCATGTTCATCAATCTTAAATATTTTACCATCACTTCCATACAATTTTAGAAATACCACCCGAACTTCATCATTGTCACAGCCAGTCTGACAGATACCTGCATACTTATATGAAACATGACTTTTAGTGCCAACCTTGAAATCGACCAGAACATATGTTCCTGGCTTAATATTTTGTGGTGTGAGATCAAATTCTGATATAGGTTTTGCAACTGATGGCTCAGGAACGTCAGAAGAACACTTTTGTATGATAGATAATGTGTTACTATCATCATCAGTGTAGACATTAATGTATTAATATATTCCAACATACTAACTTAGGTTATGTTTAATATAGTGTAACATAGTAGTTTCCCTAACCAGATAGCTAAATAGCAATATTACAATTTCAGACATGTAACCACCGTTACATCTTTTTAAAAGGAATTAATATATTTATAAATCAATTATTTTAGCTCATACATTAGTTATGACTCCATTATTACTTTCTGAGATTTTGGTGTAAATAACAAACCTATGTTCAATTTTACATGAATTAATCACTAATTTCTGTATAGGAGGTTACATCATGTAGTTACTAATAAAAATCTTAATAAGTTTGAAACAGCTTGTGCCTTACAATTAATTATTGGTATGTTGAAAACTACAACAGTGCTTCTTTATTTATCTTTTATATCCTTTATCTTTATTTTATTTTGTATTAATCTTCCAGACAAGGGTCTGTTGTAAGAACGACCCTAGAGGCCGAAACACGCCCGCTCCAATAAAGGCGATTTTATTATTATTATTATTATTATTATTATTATCACCTTAAGTATGTTTCTTCACTTCCTCCATTCGATTGTTACAAGCCATCTAACTTGCACATGTTTGAATGGAAACTTGGACCTAGTGACAACAGTTGCATTCAGTGATAAGAAAATGATACAAAGAAGTACAATAAATGCAAACGTCAATTGGTTTCTTAAAATATATGGATTATGAATTCTACTGTAGATATAAATATTCTTCACATTTTTTTTTCCATTTTATCTTGAAATTTCCACTTTTAATGGATTAGCTGATAAGTAATTTTGAAGGTGTCTTTTTCTACAAGAATAACTTTTTACGAAATCCAAACAGTGCTCATTACTTTAAGGAATGTTTCAAATTTTGTGTACAATGATTGCCAAAATTCTACAATATAATTAGTCTGTCGTGCTAGGAGAATATGAAAAAAAATCATAAAACTATTGGAACTGTTACCTTTATTTGAAACAGGAATATTCACAATGAAATCCCTCGATTACTTGAAATCACAAAAATATGCCAATGACCTCACCAATGACACATACATGAATAGTCTACTGATTTAACCACAAAAATTTTACATACCTTGTATGACAATAAATTCACTCATGAAAGTGACATAGAACCATTGTTTTTCTCAATATGCCATATCCTGTAAAGAAAATTATGGTACCATAAGGAATAAACTTTTATCCTTAAAAAATACACCAACCACCAGTGTGGATAAAAATCATGATTAGCAAATAAATAAACTATGTGTAAATGTAAATTTTTCTTTTTATGATACTATATATAGCCTATGTGTGTGTGAGTGTGTGTGTGTGTGTGTGTGTGTGTGTGTGTGTGTGTGTGTGTGTATATATATGAACCTACCAGTGGTGTGGCATGAATGTAACCGGTGTTACTGCAGGTAACAGCAAAATGTAAAGAATTAAAAAGTTGCTTCAATAAAATGACAACAATGTTAAATACATTAACCAATAGCATTGCTATCGAGTAGATATTGAAGGAGACATTTTTTTTCTGCAGCCAACAGAAGAGAAGAGGGAGGCCGTACAGCTACCCTCAAGAGGTAAAAAGAGGAGAAGGCGCCAATGCAAGGGAAGAGCGGGGAAAGACTTTGGGGCAAGTTTGCTCTGGGGTTATTCATATGCCTGTTTAGGGGCCCAGTTACCGGCGAGGCCTGCTGGACACAGGCCAGTCTTGTCACATTGGATTGGCAGAAAAGAGTTAAATCCTGCCTAAAATTGGGTTGCAGTCAAGCAACTAGAGGTAGACTGCAAAGTCAAGGCTGGATTTAACTACAAATGAGACCAGTTAGGTATTAGATGAAAAAATAGTTTCTTGCTGTGCCAAAGGTGGAATTTTTTTTTGCAAATCGTGTGTATTTACCTCAGTGAGTTCTGTGCATCAATACACACGATTTACAAAAAAAAAAAAAATCCGCCTTTGGCAACACTTTGCTTATTTGTTATTAAAACATGCGTGTTCTTACATATGTTTGTCTCTCTAAATTTTCCCAATATACAGGGCATTTTCTTGGCAGAAAGCGTTTCTTCTCATTCCGTTCCGCTATTCTGTTATACTGTCGTAAACACCAGGTAAACACAACTTTTGGGACACTCTGTATTTGGCACCTTTTGTTGATACCGTGGATTATTTGTCACCACAGAGGTTTCGTACACAATGTAGATATGACAATACATACCAGTTCTTTTCCTAAGCATTAATATATGATGCATTACTTTATTCTATTGTAACTTATTTATTTTTTTACAATTTTGAAAGAAAAATTAAATAAATTTGCTATATTAAACAAGGTCGGGTTACGACCAGATCCAAATGCACTTCTAGAGAGAGTTTCCACATACACCTCTACATTTTCCTCAATTTCATATTATCTGTAGTCATCACCATCAGCCATCCTCTTCTTTCAAAATCTGACACACACACACAAAAGTAGCGAATCCACTCTCGGTCATCTTTTTGAATGCCATTTTCCATAAGTGTAGGACAACATTTTCACACGCATATAACCACCCCACAGGGTCGATTATTATTAGCACAAACAATGTTCTTTCCAACATCTGACTGCACCTAGTAATAAAGCTGATGGCATAGTGGTAACGTCATCCCGAGGTCGATACACGGTGGAGGCGCAGTCGTTTGAATTCCACTTGAAACTGTTGGTCCAATCCCGGCTGGCCCTTATGTACGTACATAAAGTGGACATAAAATAACAATCCAACTCATTACGTACTCGTGCTTGAAAATTTTAACAGTAAGCCCAACATAAACAAATATGAAATCACTCTGGGATGGTGCTACACCCCTGTACTATCAAAGAGTTCAACAATTAAAAATCAATAGAAAAACAGTACAGAACAACACAAAACCGAACCAACATCAACAGACCTCATTTTCACAATATTCTATGGTTACTTAAGTACACACTTTTTCTGTAGGTTGGTGATAAAAGACGAATAATAGATGAAGATATATATTTGGTTTCAGATGTTGTTGAACTAACTGGGTAGTTCATGGAACGTTGTATGAGTGAGAGTCTGGAATTTGGAAAGTTGAAAGTTTCGTTGTTCCCTGCTTTATGTCCAGGCAAAATCATCTCAGTGGACACTTATGTCAAACCGTCGGAATACGAGCTAAACCCCGTACCAGCTAACTGTAGACCAGGCGAACAAGATCAAGTCTCTTTGCAAGTAGTGACGCGAGAGGCTCCACCAGTGAACACTGAGAGAAACAGGATTGTGTAATGGGCGACGGGAGTTACCCGTTCTCTCTGTAAGCGATGCAAACTTTTGAAAAGGATAATTCCGAACGCACATGGCAAACGGACAGTATTTTTATCTCCAGGTCCGTACGATTGGTTTAAGAATTTCTTAGGGAAATGTTAGGGATAAAACTGCAAGAGCAAGTTTTGACAAGCCGTGCATTTAGCGTACGGACTAAAGTCTGGACCGTACGTCTGCACATGCCATGAAATTTCGCACTTTCACTAATCGATTTTCCTCCTCCTCTGCCGATATGCACGGCCCTGCTCTACAGTTAGCTGGGACAGGTTATAGTCGAGCAAGAAAATTTGAAAGCAACACTTACTCTTCTCGTTAGGTCATGGACCTGCTTTTCTCAAAACAATGATTATATGAACCATATCGTTATTGTTGTACTAGCAACCATTGTTGCTACAATTGTCATGGCTTCATGAACTACCATGTCCAATTCGTTCACATACGATTATGTTCAGGAAATGTTAAAAGATGTAAGTAAGAATGGATTTGTTTTTATTAGAACATTAAACGGATTTGTTTTTATTAGAACATTAAACTACATCAAGACAGCCGAGATAATAGTGGTATGTATAAGTTAATAAGCTAGCATTTAATGACTTAAAGGTTCGAGATTAAAGAACTGGAAATATAACTTGGAGCTACCAGTAAGGCATCAGGTGACTAATCAACTAGTTTTCAATGAACAAAACGAAATATGAACCCAGAGACTGATCTTTCGTATTTTACGAGTTCCTCTAGTGTTCCATGAAATTCATTTATCCAACTTTCATACTTTTATGCTGATACATAACGGTGAAGCAAACATAATATTTAGAGTTCTTGATTGTCAAATGTGGAAGTAGTAGGCCTACAAAGGAGTAAGATTAAGCATCATAATTGTATTTTTCTGATTCTACGACGTTTTTATACCATTTTTAGCTAATCATCTGGATGAAGATGAATGATGATCAGAAGGAAACTGATGAAGATTCACAAATAAATTCCTAAGACAAGAATCGGGTACTTCAAAGACCACATCTTGAGTGTGCCACTGGCTACCGAGGTGCTAATGTATAATAATTATATACAAAATATGAAATGGTAGAAATTTATATAATAATAACTAATATAATATGATAACACAGGTGTTAGTTGGTCTAACAAATTACAGCCAAGCGGAGGAGAAAGTGTATTTGATTTTGAATGATATTTGGATTGTTTAAAGAAAATTGTTTTCAGAGCACTTCATGCTCAGATATGCTAATCGGAACTAAGTAAGCCAACAGTTTGAAATGCGATCTCAACCATTGTGAAATATATATTCACCGGGAATCAAATCTGCAATCTCTTGGCTATACGAAAGTGGACAGTGTTAATCAGTAAATTGTTTTATGTACATTCTATTATAAGATGAATTTGGAAGATATTGCACAGAATTTGAAAACAATACAGCCTGTCGAAGTTGTGTTTACTTTTGAAATTAGTTTCTTCAAAATGTGTTCGTCTGTATTTAATAAAACACTTAACAATGTTCATCCCATCATTAATAAGATAACGCATTTTCAGCCCATTTACTCCCGATCTTGACAAGTTTTATAATCAAAGAACTAACTTGTAAACTAATTGATGTTCAAATATCGAAAAGTGAAACATATCTTATGTAGATACATAAACAATATTGCAAAAAAGTTAAGCTATTTCATTGTTCTATGAAGGTAATCTTTTGAAAACTTCGTTGAAATGAAGGGTGTACTCTTTCTGTCTACCTGAGAGTAGTTTTGTGCTATCTCTGCTAGCTATTTCCTTATGTAAGTTTATATTTGCTTTAATCCTTATTCAGTTTTTAAAATGCTCTTCTATTTTACAGGATGTGCGTTTTCAGGTTGGCATTGAGAAAGCCGTATTTTCTCACACGTCATTCAAGGGTATTTTTATATTAATTAGATTAGACGAATTTTCTTTCAACACTTTTTGAGACAATGGAAGTTTAGAAAATGGGGAATTGTCTTGAGATTAATGCATTTTCAACCACTACTTTCACTGTCAATTTAGTTTTCTGAATTTAATTTTGCATTTTTGATGTTTATACTTACTCTACATTTAAAACAAGCCGACATTGAAGTAAAATTTGATTCTATTGTTGGAATTTTAACAAAATTTGGATACCACGCGAAATAGGCTATGTACCTTGCGTAATTTGGCTAACAAGAGAGAGAGAGAGAGAGAGAGAGAGAGAGAGAGAGAGAGAGAGAGAGAGAGAGAGAGAGAGAGAGAGAGAGAGAGAGAGAGAGAGAGAGAGAGAGAGAGAGCGAGAGCGAGAACCTACTTACCAAACTCAATTTTATTGCAAGAAGGTCAAATGATAAGAATAACTTATCACTTAGCTTTACAGAAACCTGTAATTTGTTGATTACAATGTAACAACTTGAAATTACAAGTATAATAAAATTTGCAATTTTAATTTCTTTTTGCTACAGATATTTAAAAAGTTACATAAAATATTAGATAATAAACATTTTTCTTAATACTATTTTCAAATTTACTATTAAGTTGTGCAAAACATAAAATCATAAAATTACTAAACAAAGTATCCAAAGTAAAGTAAAGTAATTCGAGTTATGTTCCAGGATGAAAATCTTGTGACATGTAGTTCTATTTGACATACACACTTTGGATTTCTAAATTAATTTAAAGAGAAGTATCCTGAATATATCAAGATAGGGCAGATTAAACAAGTGGCACAATTATCACGAGCGAACGGGGAGGGGGAATTATTTTGAGAGTGTCAACCAGTTATATTTATTATTTATAATTTCCGAATATTTATCCGCATCAGAAGTAAAGAGCTGCGAGAACTCAGACTGACTATGAGGAGCGACTTAAGACAGCTACTGTTATTTTAGTATTTTTGAAATATTCAGGATGCAGAATTTCTGTTGTCATTATTGATCAATGCAAGGAAAATACAATTTCTATTATGAATGTTTTTCATTCTGGAACATGCTTGATGGCATCACTTCTTTTATCCAGTGCTTATTTGAGTTTAATTAGCTGTGTATTCATCCATACTCTTCAATATATATTGTCATTAAATATATTTCAATAAATTTAAAACCAATTAAATCATCCTCAATTATTTTTTTTATTATATTCAAAGTAGTCACAAATGGATTAAATAATTACAACCTTTAATTTTTTATTACTAACCAATTTAAAATTCATAGTATCAGTATTTATTAGATTTTGGAATTCAAATAAAAATTATATCTAGGAATTAGATTAGGTTAGGTTAGGTTAATACTATGAAAATTTAGAATGGCAGTATTATCTTCTTTTTGATTTTATCATGAAATAAATATTTTACATAAAAGCTGGCAAATAAAACCCGTATCGAATAACATATTTGACTATGTATATGTAACTATGTTACATTTTAAATGAGAGCAAAATTAAATTGTGACTTGTTCTGATTTAGTGTATGCTTGGATAAGAGTCATTTAATACAAGTGCTATCATAAAGATTAGACTCTAATAATAATAAAAATGATAGAAATAATAGCGACAATAATAACAAATATAGCTCTATAATTAACAAATGTTTCCATCTCTAATAGCAATACTCATTTTTCCACAACATGAAACACGCTGCACAACAGAAATGTTCCAAAATGAAACCAACTTGTATTTCTTTAGAAAAGGCTGCTCACTTTGAAAATAAGTAGCCTTTCATTCCAAACTCATATTCTCATTTGCCGAAGTATCCTGAATATATCAATGTAGGACACATTAAAAGTGGTACAATTATCACGAGCAAATGGGGAAATAATTTGAGAGTGTCAACCAATCGAATTAAATGTTTCTAATTTCCGAATACTTTTTCGCAGCAGTATTATTGAATTGCGTGAATTCAGACTGACTATGAGGAGCGAACGTAGGATGCCTACTGTTCATTTGAAATATTCAGGATATGTAATTTCTTTTTATCAATGGAATAATGTGGGAAGTGAAGATGATGCTTTTATATTTTTTTCATTTTGAAACATGTCTTATGCATTGATAGGTGCAATTTTTACTATTTCATTTCATTTTTTTCACATTGTATCTACATTTGATCCCGTTGATTTTCAATGTACGAGCTCGGGTATATTCAACACTGAACTACTTCCATGGAATGTAATTATTGACTATTCTAATCAGGAGGCGATATAATATATGATTCCTAATAATACTTATTGGAAATATTTTATCAGCTTATGTCAGCAAATTTTATAAAGTTCTTAAATAGAAATTTGAAATCAAATTATAGATAAATTAACAATTCTTCTTCATAAGTTGTAGGCGTTTGAATTAAAATCTAATAACATCATTTAAAGCTATTTTGGGGAATCTTAATGTTCCGATTTGTGTTAATTTTTAATGACAAATGAGGAAGAGTTGAATTTAAAACAGTTAATTTATGTTTCGGAGAGGGTGAGTGTTATATTTTACTTAGTGTATTCACTTTAATGTCTACATTTAGTCTAAATCAAGATTACAATTATCTCTTTGTAATGTTCTTCACTTTATCTAATATTCATTTTTCTTGAGGTTTTTGTCTCTTTGGGTTTAGTAAGGCTTGTAATTCTCCCATGTGAGAGACGAATGAATGAATATACACCACGAAGATTTTCAGATTGTGTACTTTTTTATAACTTTTTTCTCGATTTTTACTTTTCACTTTTGTGCTGTGTTTATTACGGCAGCAAATCATAATTTTTAACCACACCAGATTAAACTGCAGTCTATTTACAAAAGAAATATTGTGGCAAGGTGTCTTATTGCCGATAAAAGTGCCAAGCCTGTACAAATTCTTTGACCTCATTTCAACCACTCTCACTAAATATAGTTAAACGACGATTTTTTTTGGATTTGTAGGACCAAAATTCGATACGCTCACCACGTTTTACCTAACGAAAAGCCACACTTGATGAGCTGTTCTGCTTTGGAGTTTAGCTTTATTGAAATTCAAAGCAATGCATTCATAAGTTCAATTTCGACTATTACTGTTGCTGACTTTTAAGACTCAATCGCTGAAGCTACAGCTGCACAACATGCAGATTTTGTATTGCACAACGTTTGAAGTTTAAAAATAACATAGCAACATCAATATCTATCCTCAAAAACTTTCAAAAATAGTTTGGAATCTTGTATTTACTATCAATAAGACACTCATCCACATAAAAAGGAACTAACTAATGTAGTTTAATCTGACAGTCCTAAGTCTGTTTAAAGTGGGAAGGAAGATTATAATTTCTGTCGAAACGATTCTCCTGCAATAATTAGATGTGTTATTCATTAATTAATGTTAGATATGTTGACTGTTACAAGGTGCTGTGCTGTGTTCCGTTTGGGACAGGTGTAGACATGATTAAACAAACAAAAGAAAAATTAATACACTTTTTTTTATGGTGTGCAGCACAACATCAGGTTTGTAACAGTGCACGGACAATGTCCTTTGAGTTCCTTTCTGAAATCAAATTTACGTTTTTTTGTTTATTATTTTAAATGTGTCGGGTACATCAGCCATTACGCTCAGATAAAAAGTCCAGGATGGTTTTCTACAATGCCATTATTGTCATAGAGTGAGTGCAATGTTTAGCAATGTTTAGAAACAAACAATGAATTTCGAATCACCATTAATATATTCAGCTACAAGAGCGTGGAATGCTTCCTCCTTCCCTCACTAATCCCAATAACTTCAAAGACAAACTAAAAACTCTATTGTTAATTGAACAATATCTGTGTTTCAGCACTCACGATTAATAGCTATCATTTCTATACCAACTTCCTAAAAACAAGTATTTTCATTTTCATTTTGCTTGTTTATTTTTCCCCCCTTACATGTTGCCAATGACGATATGTTGTCCTTTGTCGTATATTAAGAACATTTATATGTTTTTACATAATATTAATTCCTATCATTCTTAACTATATCACACCAAGCACAATTGAGTCAATTAATTTGTGTATATGTTTTCAGTATTTTTCCTTTCTCTTTTAGTGTGTAGACGAGCCTTTGTTCTCACTTTTGTAAAAATTTGTTCTTTTTGTGACTTCTTTATGTTTACTTCTTTCTTCTTTATTTGTTTTTTGTTATTTGTACAAACATTTAGTATGTAGAATGTATTTAGTACGTATGTATATGTATCCATCGTGGTTAGGTGGTAGAACAGCCGCAGGCTGAACCTCGCCCTTTAATAAAGAAAAATTGAATTGAATTGAATAATAGCATATCACGCGCGTATTCCTACAGATCAAAATTTAACTTATTCAAATCTTAATCAGTGTCGACAGATTGTAATCGGCCTGTAACTGTAACCTCTCGTGTAAGATACAGAAAAGATAATGATTACGCTCTGTGTTTTCAGCACTGTGTTCAATATTTCGACAAACTGAACATTTGTCAAACTTTTATTTATAAGACTGGATGAAGGACCAGGTGAATTATCATACCAAAAAATTGTACCTTTACTGTAACATTTGTCATTCTCTTCATGCGACTTTGTTACCAAGGGGTCTCAGGTTCGATACCAGGTGGACGCACATACATGTAGGTCCAGTCCCGATTAGCCTTACCATGCATAAAGTGGACTTAAAACACCATCTCAATCTTTATGCGATTGTGACAGAAATACATGCTACAACTTTGCACTCCAGTCTATTACTTTATTTTCAGGTGACTGTGGCTAATTGTAGATATTTATGGACTTCTAATGTAGTCTTTTGTGAAGTTCATTATTTCTGAACTCCTTACGGCAGTTCAAGTTGCTGTCAAGTTTAAGTCACACCACTATTTTGCAGATATGTTTCTTTCGTCTCGGATAAGAGAAAATGGATTTTTTAAAATGTTGGTCAGTCTTTACATCAATTATAGCAATTTTCCGTTGACAAATAATCACACCATGTAACAAAAATTTGTTTAAGTGAATTTTTTTCCTGTTTCCGATGCAGTTTACTACAAAACACTAGAAAAACACAATTTTACATATGGGAAATTGTTTTTAATGAAATTACAACGATTTTCTGATTTTTTAGTAAATGCATGTATTTGGGACAGTGAGAGCTGGTTTACATTGATAAACAAGTTTGAACACATGTCAGAATGGAGTGAAGAAATATAAAGAAAGGGCTACAGCACATGAAGACCTGTACATTCCATGTAAAGATAATAAGGTCTCTAAAAATGTGTTGTTTTCCTACTTTTCCTATTGAGATGTCCATCAGCTTCTCTGATCAGTCCCCAGATGTAATCGCCTAGCATCCGCTCATTATACTGTCCCTGGTACCTTCTTTCAAACAATTGTAAGTCCTGATGGAACCTTTTGCCTGTTCCTCTGAGCATGCACCCATATGGGATTTGAAGACATCTAGATGTGAGTGGAGTACATGCACCTTTAGAGACATTCTACATCCCATTGCTTTCTAGTTATTCAGAAGACCCTGTACTACATCTCTGTAATTTTCCACCCTATTCACTATGTCCCTGAAGCTATTCTATGCATTTCTTTCAACAGGTCGAATATTTCTGATGAAGTCGTCAGCGTTAAGAAGTTTCTTCACTTGAGGGCTCACAAAAATTCCACCCTTTATCTTAGCCTCAGATAGTTTGGGGAAAACGCCCGACCCTGTGGCCGAGTGGTTAGCACATCGCGCTGCGACACCAAGGGTCCTGGGTTCGAATCCCGGTCAGGCTTGGTTTTTTGTGAATGTTCATTCATCAATTTCATCATTTCATCACTAATCCCCATCTTCGCAAATTAGCCAAGAGGCACAAAACGCGAAGTAAAATAAACTAAATCAACAACAAGTTTGGGGAAAACAGTCTGGAGGTACTTGGAAGCTTCCACATTTGTATGTAATAATCTTTTCACAAATTGCTTGATGAGACCCTTAACATGCAGGGGAGGCATTAGGATCTTTCCTGCTTGAGAAGGCGTTCCCACTTCATGGTTTTCTGTCCAATCTCTAACACTCAACAGTCTCAAAATGTCTACCTGTATCCCTGCTATCCCAAAGGCAGCAAAAACAAGATACTTTGTGTTTACCCCTTGTAAGCCCATCAAAAATCATTTTAAAGTCACCGATTACCTCCCACTGATGTTCAGCATAGCTTACCACCTGCAGAAGATGTTGAACACTGGAGTAATCTTCCTTTAGATGAGTCAAATGAGCGATTGGAATTGATGATCACTCATTTCCATTGTGAACGAGAACAGCTTTACGACTCCTGCAGGAGCTGTCAATGAAGAGCCGCCAGTCCCTTGAGTTATATTCAAACCCTATTTCTTTGAAAAGGCCATCCACAGTGCGGCAATAACATATTGTTTCTGTGAGAGTATAGTATTGTGAGAAAGTTTCATGATGCTTCCTCTGGAGGGATATCTTGCAGGTTTTATCCAATAGGTTCCAAAGCTTTAATCGCGATGTTAAAATTTCTGCATTGGATTTTGCTAGTCCTAGATCCCTGATTAAGTCATTTAACTCAGTTTGCGTGGGGAATTGAGGTGTATCAGTTGCATCCCCTGGTGGCCTTCTTCATGGTAGATGTCGGTATCGATTCAATACTGGTATCTACACGTTCATCAGCAGGTTAGGATATTCAAAAACACTTTTTGTTAATCCTCTTGTGATGGGACAAGTCTACAACACAGAAATAGTAGTCGGATAGGTGATGCGAAGGTTCTCGATAAATTTCATTTTCCTGTTTTCTCCTCTATACCAGGCTTTGGGAGTGGGTCTACAGTACCCGCACACAACATGTAGTGCCCATTTTTTGTCTTGGTCTCCCACAGACATACCGAGATAAGATTTGAACGCTGAGCAGAAGTTGTTGCCCTCCTTTATCCTATGTTTTAGTGCCTTTGAACTAAGGAAGACACCACACACACATAGCAAAAACTGTCTGTATCATGCTTACAAAGATGGGAAGATGCCATCCTTACATACTGCCACCCTCCAAAACAAAAACAAAACAGATTGTAGAATACTAGGTTGTACAGTTTTATCTTATAATGAATTTTCCTATGCTTAATTCATGTTAATCAATACATTTCATATAATTGACCACCATTACCAGAAAAATAATTACATGAAGGTAGCAATACCACATACATATTAGTTTTGACCTAATTTATCATAAACAAAACAAAAATTCACTTAAACAAAAAAATTTTTTTTTTTTGTTACATGCTGATAATCAAGGGCACCCTGCAGGATTTTTTCTCACTGGGGTGGGACAGAGTAATATTTTCTATCATGACCTCATATCATAGAAACGTTTATTATTATCATCATCATCATCATCATCATCATCATTATTATTATTATTATTATTATTATTATTATTATTATTATTATTATTGTTATTACTGCTATTATTAGTATATTTTTATATAGGGTGTTCCGTATAGGACGCCGAATTCGAAAAATAAATAAAAATAGGGAAAATATCATGAAAATAGTTATATTTCACATATATGTAAGTAGTAATATCTGTCATTTACGTATGAAAGACAATGTAAGGCATATGTCCACCCCTTCTGAGTCTGCATGCATTTATACGCTCCACAAACTTATTGATAACACTCTCGCAGATTTCTGTCCCCATGCCTCCAATCACCCGAATGATTTCGCCTTGAGTTCCAAAAGGCTTCGTGGTTTGTTGGCGTACACCTGTGATTTCACAAACCCCCATAAGAAGAAATCACAGGGTGTAAGATCACATGACCTTGATAGCCATTCCTGGTCACCACTTTGGTAAAATGTATTCACAATAACAACACGTTGCTCAATCGTAAACTCTTCCATATCGTAACCACAACAAACAAGTCAAAACAATTGAGGCTACATTAATCGGCATGACAACAGATACCAACATTGGTAAGAACAGGTCTGCCAACCTAGATACAAAGGAATAGCACTCGATTCAAATTCGGCGTTCTATACGGAACACCCTTTATTTTACAAATCATAAAATTCAAATTGAATTGAAAATGTACAAGTTCAAACTCTAGATAGAGACTGGATTCGCCTTGCTTATTTTCCATGAACATACATCACTTTGTTGATAAACAGTTCTTTGTGTTTTTATACTTTTTCACAAAGCACTGATAACAGAGACTACCTGTACTCTGTTCCAGGTTATTTCTGGAGGAAGCTAACGAAAACAAGTCTCTGCGCAAATAGTGACGCGAGATCTCTCTAATAATGAACACGTCAGAGGGAATGGGATAGCGTGAAGAAGTAAAGCGACTGCAGTTACCAGCACTCACAGTGGCGTGTACTGCTTCGCTCTCCCCACTCAATCCACCCCTTCCCACTTCGCTGCCGCTATGTACGGTCTTGCTCCAGATATAACCGAGACAGAGTACAATCTAAAGTCCTTCATGGCACTTCTGATCCATGTTTTTACGTGCCGAAGGGTACAGTAAAACTAGTAATAAATGTAAATGACGGGATGTGAATTGTAATGGTCAGTTCCCGACTTTTCGTAATCCCGATCAGCTGAGAAATTCTAAAGGATCTTATTTAACGGAGGTTAATTCTTGATATTTTCTGCACTATAAATATCTGATGTCTTCAAATTAACAGTTTTTATATTCCAGAAGTGAAAAAACAATCACTTGAAGGAGAAATAATGTTTACAATTCGAGATTTTCGCCTCATAAAGAAATTTTCAATTTTTCCCGACGTGGTTTGGAAATTGAGAATTTTTTTAGTCCCAATTCCGTAACGACGAAATATTTTCCGTCCAGCACACTCGGCAGTCAACATGATTCTAATATCTCTTGTGAAAACGTTCTCTCTTTATTTTGTAATTCTTGTAACTAGCAGCCTCTAAATCGCAAAAACAATATTATTTCTGATATATATCGCTACTATTTCACCATCCGAATTATACTTATCTTTTCCAGATATTACAGGGGGGGGTGGGCAAGTGCTCCATTGGCCTCCCTCTGAGGGCTCCCTTGCAACTCATACTTATCTCTTCTGAGCCTCTAATTGTTCAGTTTTGTGCAGTGGGAATAGTTTAGTGATCTTAATTTCTCTTGTACCTGTCGTCTCGTTTCTAACTTCTTCCTCTTTCTATTACCTTACCCCTTCTTAATTTTCTTCTCACTTCTTCTTCTCGCCCTCACTTTATTTTCCCCTCTCTTTCTCTCTCTCTCTCTTCTCCCCCTTTCTCTGTCTCCTCTTGCCTTCTCAATTTTCAATTTTTCTTTCTCTGAATCATCTTTCCTTCTCTCTTCTTTCCCTTTGCCTCCTTCTCTATCTCCCCCCTCTCTTCGTCTCTCACTATTCTTCTAGACTTTCAAGTAATGTATGGTTTTTCCTCTTTCCTCGGCCTCCTATCGTCCTCCTTTATCTCTTCAACTTCTCATTTTACATGCTATTTAGTTTCTCAATTTTCTTTCTTCTTCTTTTCCGAGAATGTCACGTCAAGCTACTGTGCATATTAGTATTGGACTAAACTTTAAACATGAACTTTGTTAAACAGAAGAATACATTTATATAAAAGTAATAGCAAAAATAATACCGCCTGGCGGGCTGCGACAAAACTAAAAACAACAGAATGCCTACCTGCTCTTAACCTAGACATTGCCGCTTCAAATACAAGATATCCAGTCATCTAGTTTCTCAGTTATTAACGTCAAAAGCGCTGACATTATTTGGGGACACTCTGTATAATGTGCATATGTTTCGATATATTAAAAACAACCTAAACGTGTGGGGCGTGTGTTTGTATGTACATTCACATCCAGACAATATGAAGTGTTTGTTGTATATTATATTTTGGTCAGATAGACTAAACGGGACTGGACCTTCAAAGTGTTTCAGAGCCACTGCCCAAGGTATCTCCACCACAAAACGAAACAAGAACTAGCGTTAGTACATCTTTGTGAACTGGTGGTAGTTCTACTTTATTTGCGTTATCATGATTACCGAAAGGGAGAATTTTTAACGCTAGTAACGTGTAATTTCCGTTCTAGCCTAGTGGCAGGTCATTTATCTACACCCACGTTTAGCTCCCCAGTGGTACTACACTCTGTCCAGGGGATCTCTGGAGCAAGCAAACAAAAACAGAACCGTTCATGTAGGACAATGAACGCGCTAGAGGAGAAGTGAGTAGAAGGAGGGGAAACCACGGCTGCCGCTACCAGCCGTAATAGCAGCGCGCATCGTTTTACTTCCCCACTCGCTTTCTCCACTTAACTTCCGTCATGCGCGGCGTTGCACCACATATTTCCGAGGCAAAGTGTACTGATTCGAGAGGGCTCGACTAAAGAACGCCTGAGAGGGGAAGTGAGTGCATGGAGGGGTAAACGCGGGTGCAGCTACCAGACATTTGCAGCATCGCACACAGATTCGTTCCTCCCACTCGCTTGCTTCCCTTCTCTACCATTATGCGCTACCTTGCTCCATAGATTCCCAAGACAGGGTGTCGCTCACCTAACGCTGTTCTGTAGGGGTGTACGAGACAAAACCTTTGTAGTGGTGACGGGAATTTTCTTTAATTCCAACGTTCGGGATGGGGAAAATTCGCAATTTCCTGACCATGTCGGAAAATTTTCGGGATGGTCAATCCTAAAAATTTCCAAACACTAGAAATCTTGAATTCTACTCCCCATTTTCCCATAAGTGATTTTTTACTGCATTTCTGGAAAACAATCGAGAAGTGGCAGATACTTACAATGCAGAAATCATCATGAATTGTCTACTTTTTAAAGTAACCATTTTGGAATTACCCAACTGCTCAGAATCCCGAAATGGGGATCCAGACTGGGATTCTTTTCCCCTATCCCGGTACCGACTTTTCTGGATCCCACACACCCATACTTTTCCGTTTCCAACACAAATTTTAATTTCCCCGCAGAAGCTAACACCAACCAACCTCTCGAAAACCGCCATATTCTCAACCACACTTTTCCGCAATCGTCTCCCGCGATTAACGCTGTTCTTTTGTTCTGTCCCCTTCATAATTTCCCCTTTTATCCAGACGCAATATCTGGCTGGAGAGCAGGCACAATTCAATTCCTGTGCGAAAGATGAAAGACAATTTCTGCTCTCCTACGCAGATTTCCCCTGTCAAACGTGCAACTCTTCTGCTGCTTCCTACGGGGGTGGGGGGAGAGTAATAAGATTTTATCCCTATTTTGGGGCGCTTATTTCCATCCACCGCGCGAGAAGACGTATAATGCATGATTTAATTTGCGAGGATTTTTGGCTTCAGACAAAGGCATGTGGAATCTATGATGTTCAAGAAGTAGCAGGATCATCCTATTTCAAGGAGTATGTGGTTGCAGTGAACCGTCGACTTACATATTAATTTTCTGGCAAAGGAAAGTTTACCAGTATTATTATTATTAGTTATATCTAATATGTGTATTTAATGCTCCAACGACATAAAAATCTATAAAAACTGCTGTGTGATTTTTACGTACACAGCTGGAAACTGGAAAGTATATATCTTTGGTATATATGTACGAATTTATTTCTTTGTAAATGTTCTGGCCTATAGCCTGACAAGTTAAGTCCCGATATGCGCAGATCGCTGCGGAGCACTTCCTATTACGTCATCCTCCCCACCACTCGTCTACGTACTGGTCTGGCTTTGGGACTACGAGTGGTGCCAATTCAGCAAAATTAAGCTGAAACAAATATGACAAACGATTTTTACTGTGTAGATTGTCGGTGCCGGCTCATATCAGTTTATCAGTGGTTCATTTGATTTAATCCGGTCTTTGAAAATGCGAGCCGTGCGCGGATCGTAAACTGTAGTATTACGCACGCACGTTAACGTTTATAACGAAGATAAACTATTGGGCGAATGACTTCATTTTCTGAATGCGACATCAAGCAGTGGTCTGTTTTTTTTTTTTTTTAAGGCTGATTGGGGTGGGGGTTCTTTTGTTTATCGTACAACAATCACTACAAGAAGGCAATCTGATAACACGCTTGCCTGTGTTATTTTTTAAAGCACTGAAATGTTCTTACTCTTTACTCTTGGCTGCATATTTTTGAAATGCAAAAATCAAATCATGCCGTGTCCAACGAAATCCTCAATCTGCTCTGGAAAGTCTGTTAGAGGACAGGCCAGAGAAATTGTTTACAATGTTGCAACATATTTGCGAAATCAGAAGGAGTAACATAAACTTAAGTATAATGTCGTCGAGTCCACAAGCGCCGCCACGGGAGTATCTAAATGGATGGTTTCTCAAGTTTTAAAAGAATTGGATTGGATTGATTTGTTGTTTTAAGTCCACTTTATGCACACTAAGGCTAATCGATACTGGACGTACAGTTTAAGGTGGGATCCAAACCACTATGTGCCTCCACTGGGAATCGAACCCGGGATCCCTTGATTACAAGGCGACGATGCTACCATTGCACCATCGGGGAGTTCAGGTTTTAAAAGAAGGAAAAGAGTCGTTGGTGAAATGTGAGCTGAAGTTCTGTACTCCGACAGGTAAAAAAACAGCCCAGGAAAAAGCGAATACAAATTTCATTGAAAATCCTCAGACCATTCCCCTCCCTCCAGGTTGCAACACTGCGAACCAACGTCGCTCCGTAAAGTGGAGTGGGGAAATGTGGCGTGAGCTGCGCAACAGCTATTTGCAGAGTCTTGTTTTTAAACTTGTCAAGTTATAGTTTGCTTTTTGCCCGGTAGCCAGGGAAACCAACGGTTGGGTTCCATCAACGGCTTCCCCGTTTGAAAGGTAACAATGTGACCTTGCCCCGGTGGTTGGGGGGCGGGTCGTTTGTCGGAGTATAAACACCGGGTTCCGACTTGTTACGTCCTCTCATATCTCAGAATCCCAGGTTCGCAGATTCTTCGATACAAGGCCCGATGGAGTGAGGCAGTTCTTATGGATGTATAGAAATACACAGAGAGTGAGAGCTGAATGTTTAAGGACCTCTGCTGGTTAGGGCTATGGTAAATAGTGCGCTCGTAGAGTAAAGTCTTGATAAGTGCAATTCCCTGTCTTATGGGGCACAAGGCAACCGGGAGTAGTCGATAATGGATTTGTTATGGAAAGATGTACATTCGTCGAAGGGTAGAAGTGTAAATAAATGTTGTACATAAAGAGAGAAGTGCGTGAGACGTTATTCTTGTCAACACAACATAAATGAGACTAGAGAGCTAAACTCTTCTCTTCTTTTTTATCAAACTATCTCAGAAATTTGGAAATGAACTAATACAAATATATAAAGCTACTGCATGCACATGCCATGGAATTTGTGTGGAGAATATTTGGGAGGCTGTTAAGAGGGTGTTGAGGATAAATTGTTGGGGCACTACACATTAACAAAGACGATTTTTTCTGGAGGTGTGCCTCCCCGATGTTGTAGTGGTATAATAGCCTATAATGACTTGACGTGATTTTGTTTTGTTATTTTTAGTTTTGCTTCTAATTACTGTTCGATCAAGAGAAACTAATATCTAGTATTATTATACTTTTAATATATGAAAGAAAACAATAACAGGTTAGCTATCTTTTTTACTTTTAATTAAGGTAGAACACTCAGAAACAATTCACTAAAAAGAATCAAGGTTTTCCCTGATACGCCAGTGGTTCTTGATTAACATGAGAAAACCCAATACAAAAAGTCAACACCAGTACTTTGAATTATCTTGGCGAAAGGAAAACAAGGAAAAATCTAAAGTTTCATTTGTTTATAAAAATATTAAACAGATTAACATGTAGGTCTACTTATGGACACCTCGCCGGTTTTTAAATCGGATTAGCGCTATACTCTTCAAACTTTACTGGGGATTTTCTATCAGAACTAGGCTTGTGGGGTTTAACATTGATAGATTGATTTGGTGTTTTAAGTCCACTTTATGCACAGTAAGGCTAATCGGGACTGGACCGACAGTTTAAAGTGCGATGGGAACCACTATGTGCCTCCACCAGGTATCGAAGCCGGGACCCCTTGATTACAAGGCGAGGATGCTACCACTGTGTCATCGGGGAGCCCCTGTGGGGTTTAACACATGAGAGCTCTATACACTAGTGATTCCTTCTCTAAAAATCTTCGTTGTTCACTGAATGTTCCGTCTTCTTTTCCTGCTGGTTCCTCGGTGTCTTGAAGCTGAGGAAATTCCCTCTTTACAACCTCGGGTTCACGATCGACCCCGGGGTGCTTCGCTGATACAATTTAGAATGTCAATCTAGGATCACACTGTCTGAGCCATTTTCCATAGTTGCTACCATAACGAGTCAGAAAACACAAGTTCTGATCACAGGTTCAGTCCTTGCAGTCACACTCCGCGAAAGCCCAATGGAGTTTTTCACTTCGGCTGATCACTCGCAGACTTGGCGTTTTATTGCCATAAACTTAAAGGCATGCGATACAGTTTCCACAGGACTCCTCCCAAGCTGTTCAGACCGTGACAGTGTGCCCACTTAGCTCTCTTGGAGCCGGATATGGTTCTTTCGTGCAATCGTTCGGCTGTGAACTGGGACGCCCACCCCCGTGCCCCACTATGATGCCATCACTGGTTCCGGCCCACATAGACCAACTTTTGTCATAATTATCATTTTGCACGTGACGTGATATTGTTATATTGGCTGCGTCGCCCCACTCTCTCTTATCTTCCCAGCTACTTCTTTATAGCGCAATGTTTGACGTGAAATTGATATAATATTGTTATCAGGGAATTATTTATTTTCGATTTCATACCACCATCGGTGGATTATTGAGATGGGCGATGCATCCGGATCTAGATGTTGAAAACTAAGAATAAAGTGTCATCAATTTAGAATTAACGATAATAGCAGCGCCCCACCCCTTTGACAACTAACATTACCCTAGGAGGCACTTTATCCAGTCATCGTAAATCTAGCTCCTTGAAGTCAGTCTTAATTCCATTTAAGGTAAAATTTAGTTCTTTTATGCACATCAGGTTTGGCAACACTGAAAGGAGGCAAGGGGAAAAGCATTGATCTTATGGGAGTATCATTTGATTCGTTCTGCTGGGAATATGAAACTTCCTATGGAATAGAAAAATATGTCAACGGGAAAAGGGCAGTTTGTAGATGGATTTCACCAGTGGAAAAGTCGGAACTTCCATTTGATTAGCCGTAACTTGATGTTGAAGTTGATTCCCCATAAGGAATACGAGTACATTTGATTCCGAAAATTCTTATTCATCATAAACACAGTCAAAAAAGTTTTACATCACCCGAGAAGTGATGAAAATAGAGTCCGCAACATGCCGAAGCGGAGAAGAAACGATGAAGCAGAGCTCAATGTGCGAAATAAAACTGTGGACGTGCAATACCGATCACCAAAGACAACTACCGGAGTCGGCAAGCGGATGCGTGTGTTCAAGCATAGCACCATGGTAGTCGGCGAAGGTTAGTTAGGTGTTCCTTGTGTCCAGTTAGCGATGGTGAGCGAGGGCAGCTGTGTGCAAGGCATGCCTAGGCGTACAATACTGTAGTTTGATAAGGCCAAGATCATCACGCTACTGCAGACTGGCATGTCACAACGGGCTGTAGCTAGGGCTGTTGGAGTGGCGCAAAGCGATGTTTGTAGGACCTGGATGCGGTATACAGACACAGGAACAGTAACAGCTCGTCAACGGACAGGTCGTACACGGGTCACAACACCAGCACTATGTACGATTCTCAGCTCGGCGACAGAATACCATGATGGCAAGGAACATCACTCATGTTCTCCAGGCAGCCTCTGGTGTGCGTGTGTCCGTAACAGACTCTGAGAAAGTGGTTTACGTTCCAGAAGACCTCTCCGGCACCAGTACCTATTGCCACGACATCGGCGCGACATTGTGCATTGGTCCTGTGCACATCTAAATTGGGGATCCGATCATTGGGCTAATATGCTCTTCACCGATCAATGTAGGCTCTGTCTAATGCCAGATTCACGAAGAGGACGGGTGTGGCGAGGCCCTGGACTGCAGGAGCTGCTTCGTGGAGTCTAGGGGGTCCATTCATACCAAGGAGGAGGAATCATGGTGTGGGCAGGGATCATGCTCGGACGTCGAACGCCCATAATTCAAATTAGAGGGACACAAACAGCTGTTCGATATGTCAGGAACATTCTCCAGACGACTGTGGAACCATTTCAGGAAATTGATGACGAGTTTGTCTTGGTGGATGACAATGCCCGTCCACACTGCGCACAGATGGTGCACGATTTTCTGCATGCGGCGAATATCCTTTGCATACTCTGGCCAGTGCAAAGTCCAGACATGAATTGCATTGAACATGAATGGTCAATGCTAAAAATGCCATTGCAAACCGTCCTGTGGCTCCCACCAATCTTCGTGAAGTTCTTCTTGCGTCACAGGACGATTGGGATCGCTTACCACAAGATCACCTTGGTCGTCTCATCCTCAGTATGCCACAGCATGTTCAAGACCTTCTTGCAGCCAGGGGAGACCTTCTTGCAGCCAGGGGAGGACACACCAGGTGGGAAACAATGTTTTGGTGGATCCGCTGTGAAGAACAGTCTTCTTGTGACAGTTCTTTTTTTTTCGCCTCCATCATGAATTGTGCCATTTTCGTTTTGAGCGCATTTCTGACAAAATTGTACGTTTTTTGTTCCCTTTTCATTCAACATATCTTGTTCTTTATCTTTTTATTTCTATTCGCACTGTCATTGTCAATAAACCTTGTGCTTCATATATCCTTTGTCATTTGACGTCCTGATGAAAAACTTTATTGACTGTGTTTATTTTTCAAACATCGTGTCTAGCGTAATAATCAACATAAAAAGACGCTTCCACTTGCAACATGGAGAGAAATTAATACTCTTGGAAACACCAAGTTTTTTTTAGTAGCAGTGCCCATTCGGGCGATATTGAAATAAATGCACAATTGGTGCGTAACTGTATCTCCTCCCCTTAACGACCCAAAAAACATGTCCACAAATGTCTGCTAAAACTAACCGACCAACCACACTACTTGCGAAAGGCATAACCTAGCACGGCTCCCACCAAAACCTTCTCTTTCGTCTGCAGGACGTTGTTGCCACTGATTTCAGCGCCAGCGAGCAAATGTAGCGACAGGCCGCGCTGCGAGCGGTAATTTGGGGGTGCAAGCACAGATGTCTCCACCACCAGAACATTCACGTCCTTGACAACGTGGCAGCAAAGGACACGCGAAGGAAGCGACAATCCCTGGTAGACAGAGGACAAAGCACGTGCTGTCTCCAAGGCTTCTGTCATTGGTGGAAAACACTTACGTGACGCCTGGGAAAGTCTGCTAGCAGAAGGAAATCTATGGTTTCGCAGAAGGAAATTGGTCGCACAAGGTGTGACAGGTGTGATGGTTCTAATCCCGAAAGTGATACACCTTGTAACACCAGAACATTATTGCCCCATTACATTTTTATGTACCGATTACAAAATATTGACACCAGTATTAACACATCTCCTACAACATTTTGCAGTCACCTTAATAGGCCCCCATCAATATGTGCAAGGAGCCAATGCTAACATAACTACTATTCTCACTAGTATAGGAGACATAACTACTGCAATGAATGAGGCCTCTGACTCTGAAGCAGCTCTACCTGCCCTGTACTTCAAAGGAGAATTTGACTCACTATATCATCATTATCTACGTATTTTGGCACTTAATGAAGTTGGATGTCGTGACTCATTCATAAAGAGTATATATATATTGAGAGTAATATAATGGCGGAAGAGGTTATTAGGTATATGGATAAAGAGGTTATTAGGATGTGTATGGATAAGTATGTACACCCAGGCTTGGGTTGGAACTGATCCCAGTGTTGCAACTTGTATGGTTAAAAAAAAAAAAAGAATGTTGAAAACACGAAGTATAAAAAAGGAATAACATTATTTCACATACATTAATGTTATGAATCTACCCTTTAGGATGGAAATTTTTACTTTGTTATAAGCATCAAGTTACAAAATCAATTTTGATTGTTTATTGTATTGGTTTATTTTGATCACTTTTCTGCCACTTTCGACTAATTGTGAAGATGAGGATGAGTGATGATATGAAATTGATGAAGGAATGCAAAGAACATCCATGCCTAGGCCAGGATTAAACTTGGGACTCCTTGCATTGAAAATCAAAGTTGAGATTTTATTCATGTAACATCAAAATATAATTTTATGTACCAAATTTGAATGTGAAATTCAGTCCATTTTTGTATACAAATCTGATTTTATATTTGCCACAATAAATAAGAGGAGGTACCCAAAAAAAAAACTGAACCTTAATGTTGCGCGGATTACCGATGTAGTTACGGCTTGTGCTGCTAGGTGTCATTAGTATGGGATATCTTGCATCAATTTGCAAGTAGGCATTATTCTGTGCTGAGCGGTTCGTTCCTAGTGTTGCATTGTTTGTGGTGTTGCGGCAACAGTCTGGCGATTTTTGAGTGATTGTTGAGATGGCAGAGCACAAGGAGCAAAGGACCTGTGTTAAATTTTGTTTCTTGTTGGGAAAAACTGCTGCTGAGACCATTGTTATGCTTCGCCGAGCTTTTAATGAAGCTGATTTGGGAAAGACACAAGTCTACGAGTGGTTTTCCCGGTTCAAAGATGACGACATGTCAGCTGAAGACTTGCCAAGGCCTGGCCGTCCTTCGACAGGCAGAAATGAAGAAAACATTGGAAAAGTTCGAGATGCCATTAATGAAGATCGTCGAAAGACCATCGAGTAAATTTCTGAAGAAGTGGAGTTGTCCGGGAGTACTTGCCAGCATATTTTAACTGACGATTTGAAGATGAGATGGGTGTCTGCTAAATTTGTGCCTCACTTGCTGTCAGAGGAGCAGAGAAAGAATCGAGTGAATGTTTGTTGTGACTTGAAGGCTGAACTGTGCAAGGACCCAAATTTTCTCAAACGAATTGTGACTGGGGATAAGTCCTGGTGCTATGGGAATGATCCTGAATCAAAACAAGCATCCAGCCAGTGGAAGACTCCGAATTCACCACGTCAAGTTCGATCCAATGTGAAAACAATGTTGATTTGTTTCTTTGATGCGAATGGGATTGTTCACAGGGAATTTGTTCTCCAAGGACAAACAGTGAACCAGCAATTTTACCTGAATGGAATGTCTTGAGAAGATTGTATGAAAGTGTGCAACGGAAGCGTCCAGAACTGTGGAGAAGTGGAATGTGGTTACTGCACCATGACAACACCCCAGCCCACACGGCCATGTCAGTGTGACAGTTCTTGGCAAAGAACAACATGATGCTTGTGCCCCATCCCCCATACTCACCCGATTTAGCACCCTGTGACTTTTTTTTTGTTCCCGCGGATGAAGAGGAATATGAAAGGAAAGCGATTCCATGGCGTCAAGAAGGTCAAAGACATTACGGACAAAACCTTGAAGAGTATTGCGCCAGAGAAGTTTCGAAACTGTATTCAACAGTGGGAAAAACGTTGGGACAATTGCATTAAAGCACATGGGCAGTACTTTGAAGGTGACTAGAGTAGACATGCTTACCTGAATGTACCTACAACATGTACATGTACGGTCAAAATAAAACAAAGTGACAAAATTCCGTTGTTTTTTTGGGTATCTCTTCGAATCTCATGTATATATATTTTTTCTACAATACATCTAAACACTCAAAAGTCAGTGTGATATGCAGAAAAATATATTATAAAGAAAGGCAAAAAAATGTATGTCTTTTGTCTGCATTACCTAGTTGTTTCTTTTATTTTTTGTTCCCACATATTTCATCACCTCACTATAAATATGGAGTGGTATAAGAAGGCATAAAATTCTTTAATAATATTAAATGAAAGAATGGTTACCTTGTAAGATGTAGTAACATGTTGGCTACAATGCAGTTCATGTCTTCATAAGGCTGATGTAGAGCAGGGGTCACACCTGGAACCAAATTGACAGCTGAATCCAATTTCTTCATCAGGAGGTGCATTTACGTCCATGCGCAGATATCCAAGGGAGCCTAGATAAGGAAATTGAAATATCTTAAAAGTACATTGAAAGGAAGTATCCCTGGACATGCAGTGTTGCAATCATCAAAACAGGATTTTGTGCACATGGAATAATTTACATATTTTAGGGTTAGGAATTGGGAGGGTGCTAAATCTCCTAACCCTTTTCTCGGCATCATCTTGCCCCACCTCAAGAAGAAACTTTTTATATTTAATTTTCCCTTTCACAGAATTTTAGGTTTGCGAAATAGGTAAGGGGGAGAATGAAGGTGTAAATCCCAATAACCCAGAAAATTATATTGGGTATGTGTATGATATTGTGTATCATACATTACACCCCCAAGATTAATATAATAATTTAAAAGTAATTAGAAATTACAAATAGTAACAAAGGGTGTCTCAGAAATATTTTCGTTTTAAAAACTATTAAAATAAATACTTATTTTTTTGTATAAAGATAAATTTATTACCAAAAGAAAGCTTAAACATTAAATTCTTATTTGTGGAATAGAGTATTGGACAATTGGTGACCGTTCATGTTTTGAATTTAATTTAATTGAATTGAAAGTCTTTTTATTTACTACAGAGCGAGATTCAGCCTTGGGCTTCTCTACCACCTAACTCTGAATTCAATTCAACTCACATTCAATTATTCTTGAACTAACGATTGGTGAGGATCCTCACTAACAGACTGGCACACATGTGGCATGGAGGATGTTTTACTCGGTTCCCTTTGCTACACCTAGTACACATGGTCTGCCATGATGACACTGGATGCACTATGACGAGTATGTTGTTGTGCGTAATTTGTACTGGCATCATTATAACCTGGCAGGAATGAGAGACGTCCCAAGTGTAAATTTAATTATATGTTGAGTGCAAATCATTATTTTTATAAAACTCACGAACAAAAAAAGCAAGTTGCTGCCCTGTAAAGCACTCCATGGCAACTAAATATTAACAATATTGCCAAGCGTTTGCGATATATCTCATTTCTCCGTAATGTGCAAATTGCCCCAGAAGGTGGATTCAAAAATTAAATATTTCGGAGACACCCTATATAATGCCTAAACCACACTTTTATTACGTATTAAAATCCCATTTTCCTTCCATTTTTTAAACTTTTGCTGCAGAAAGTTCAAAGGACAAAACCCACAGTACACCAACACATGCTTATCTATAAACATTATCCAAGAACCAAAATCCTCCATAAATGTCTGTACTTACTTCTCTTAAGATACAGACACCACAAAAGTGTCATTTCAAAATTATCTAAAGGTAGGATTATGAAAAGTTTCTAGTTTAGAATTTCTTCTCGAATTTTTATCGATTCGAGCATTATATATTTATTTATTTCTTCTAGCTTGATTTTTGCTATGATATCATTTGAAACATCCTAACACATTTTCACTTCATTCATTTACAATTCCAATTTATTTTGTCTTGCAAATATGAATAATCCACATTATTTTTAGCTTACAATTAGATCAAATTATTAAAGATAAAGTAAAAGAGAGTTTTCAGTTTGACTTTTCTGTTCGAAGTGCACTTTATGCACATGTAGGCTAATCTGGACTGGAGTTTAAAGTGGAATCCAAAACACTATGTGCCTCCACTGGGTATCAAACCCTGGACCTCTTGATCACAAGACAATGGAGATTCTTATTTTTTGAAAAGTCAGGAAAATATTTCCTGTTAGCTTTGAAATTAGGGCATATAAAGAATAAATATAAAGGAATCTCATATTGTAATTCTGCTCTGAATTGACACTTACTTCAGTTCACTATTTTTATGTTTAAAAGGTGGAACTTCCATTGTGTATAAATATCTAGTTCTCTATGAAATTATTAATATTAGCCTGGGTAAATTATATTTAAGATGAGGTGGCTTATTTTCTTCTATTAGAGCATACCAACAATATGCATTTTCTTTTTTATTGTTACTGTGTCTGTACACTACTCATTTCCTTAAATATAGATTGGTTTCAACAATAAAGTTTGACATTATTTATTGCTAGGATATCTAACTAGTAATTTGTATCTCCAATGTGTAAGCTAGTTACATCGGAACCAGGATGATAAGAAATATACAGGTTTTAAAAAATCTTAATTTTTGCTGTAAGTTGTAGAATAATAATTAATAGAACTTCTTTAATAATGTTTATGTTTCTTTGAATTTTTAATATCACCTACACTCTTTTACGCTGGATAAAACATGTTCTTGATGAGTGAGACAAATTCAGATGCATGCACAGCCAAATTAGGACTGGACCTATACTTTGAAGTGGGATATAATGTAACGAAATGTGCCCCAAGCAGGATTTGAACACAGAATACCATGATTACAATGTCCTAGAATTAACTAGGCTGTCCATACATTTTTTTAAAAAAACTAAAATCGCTGACATCTCCAGGTTTTCCAGTCTAAGAACCAAAATTTTTCAGACGAAGTCACTGGAGAAATTAATGTTCACAAACATACATTTCTTCACTAACAAATAAAATCACTAACATCATCGTCATCCTTAGTAGTTCCCTGCCTCTGGCTGGGTCAGCATAGAAGTCAAGCCTCTCCATTTTTTCCTGATATTCCACCACTCCTCTCTTTCCATGGTGTTCCAATCTTGTCCTCTTCTCCTAACATTCTCCTGGTCTCCCACTTGGCCTTATTCCTACTCCTTGTTCATTGTAAGCACTTACTGGTAGTCTTTCTGCATCCATCCTCTTCATGTGTCCAAACCATCTCATCTGTGCCTGATCTATTCTGTCCTGAAGCTTCACCATCCCCACAGTTTGTTGTATCTCTTCATTCCTTATTCTATCCCTTCTAGTCTTCCCCAATATACCCCTTAAAAATTTCATCTCCACTGCCTGCACCTATCTTTTGTCTCTCTCTGTCATTGTCCAAGTCCCTTCTCCAAACGTAATTATTGGCACACAGTATGTGTTATATATTACCTTCTTGCATTTCATAAGTACATCCCTGTTCCATATTAATCTTCGATCGCTTTCATATAGTCCACCACCCATTTGTCCTCTTCTGTTTACCTCCTCATCTATTCTTCCACTTCTCTCAATTATGCTTCCTACATACTTATTTGAAGCTCTCCACTACCGTGAACCCTTCCATGTCCATCTTTACTTCTTGGTTCATTTCTGGCTCTGTTTCTTGTTGTTATTAGCACCTCACTCTTTTCTGCACTGAATTTCATTCCTGCTCTTCTGATTTCCTCATTCAAACTATCAACCTGTCTCTGTACTTCTTCTTCTCTTCCTCTCCTATCTTCTACCCCTCCTCTTCATTAATTGCATCCATTGTAATTATAAAGAGCAGTGGGAAAAGAGTACATCCCTGTTCACTAACATTTTAGTTAAACATTCACCCTTAGAATTTCATGTAACACCTTCTTCAAATGGTAATTTATAAAAAGTTTATATGTTTCATCTTTCACAACCTAATAATATTTATGTTCTTCGTAAAGGTTCGCATAACCACTTTTATGTAGATGCAAAATAATATAGTACAGTTATTTTGCATCTACAAGCTAATGATTAACAAAAACCTCACTTTTTACATAATTATAGAGGAAACAGAACATAATTATAGTAAAATTTATTAATATATTACTTCATTTTACCAAATGCCCTAGAATAATTCAGATTTGCCAGAAAGAAAGAAAATTTTCTTGACTTTTCTCTGATATTTCCAGAAAGAAAAATTCCCTGACTTTTCTATATATTCAAGGTTTCCCAGATTGGTGTACACCCTGTTAACTGAAATGCTATTCAGGGTACCCACAAAAATGTTACAAATGGACATTCAATGTAAAGGGTGTTCCGTATAGGATGCTGAATTTGAATCGAGTGCTATTGTTTTGTCTCTAGGTTGGCAGACCTGTTCTTACCAATGTTGGCATCTGTTGTCATGCCGATTAATGTAGTCTCAATTGTTTTCACTCGTTTGTTGTGGTTACGATATGGAACAGTTTACCATTGAGCAACGTGTTCTCATTGTGAAGACATTTAACCAAAGTGGTGAAAGTGCAATGCAGACAGTGCGAAAACTTCGGAAGGAATAAAACACCAAACGAGTCTACAATTCGCAGACTAATGTTGAAGTTTCAGTCAACTGGTTCAGTGTCAACGGTGACCAGGAATGGCCGACAATGACTCTTACACAAACCCGTATAAGAAGAAATCACAGGATGTAATTTTGTGGAGCATATAAATGCATGCAGAGTGAGTAGGTGTGGACATATGCCTGACATTGTCTTTCATACGTAAATGAGAGATGTTACTGCTTACATATATGTGAAATATAACTATTTTTATGATATTTTCCCTATTTTTATTTAATTTTCTAATTTTCCTATATGGAACACCCTATACTATTATGGGTAAGTTAAAAAATTGAAATCACAAAAGCAGATTATGCAAATTTATATTTTGTGCTGATAACGTTCTAACCAATCTTTAGCATTTTAATTGATGTACTGGTGATAGTCAAAAAAATAAAGTTTCCCCACATGTGTATTTCCAGAAAGCGTGGAGATTTTGGGTTGCTTATATGTTGTGGTTATATGGGCATCATCCTTCTTTTGTTGTGTGACGTGCAACAACCTTTTCCTTGCAAAGAATGCCAGCATACTTCTTTTTTGAAGACAGGAAGAGTTGAGAAGTGTCTGTCTGGCCGGCATGAACAACAGAGGTTTGTTGCAATCGCTGGTGGAAGTGTATGGGCCTCACGTAACATCAAAGCACTTTTTCCCCTGTTCTGAAGAAGGCCCTGGGAGGAAAACATTTCACCACAACAGCAGAAGTGGAAGCTGCCGTATGTCACTTCATCAGCGGCGTGTACTCTGGGTCACCTAGGTAATTCGAGATGACCCGGCTATAATTTTTTAAATAGTTGTTTTTTATTTCTTCGAAATATTCTTCCGAACCAATCTTTGATTCACATATTTCTTTGCTTCCAGAGAGCGAATTTTTTCAACCGTTGTCCGTGAGGCTTTTTCTCCAGCTGGTGCAATCTGGTACTGTCACGGTGAGATTCCACCGGCTCCCTTTAAATCCCTTGATGGGAGGGAGGGGAAGGAAATACTGTTTCTCAGGCACGGTGATTCCGTGGAAAGGGTAACCTTCTTCTGGAGAGAGTCCATCGGTCGCACTCTCCACCCCAGAGCCTTTGCCGTTCCCTTGGCTGGCACCCTCTTCTGCAAAGTAAGTATATAATATAGTTCTCTTCTTCCATTCTTCCCCGATGGCCTTTGTATCGTAGGAGCTGTGTTGTTTACGACAGGGAAATTTGTCAGGAAACAGAATTCTGGGTTCACAAATTACATACTGAAAAGGAAAGTAGAGAAAATACATCTGAAATTGCGCAAGAGACAGGGAAATCTGAACAACATTTGCGAACCAATTCTATGTTAATTCTCATTTTACATTTGCTTCTGTCTTCCTGATCTCTGCTATTTGAAAGGGAAAAAAAACTTTAATATTGAAGATGAGGGTAATTAAATAAATTAAAATTTGAACTAGAAATTCAAGAAATTACACCGACCTCCGTTGCGGATAGTTAGCACTGCTCCCTTCAACGCCAGAGCTCCAGGGTTCGAATCCCAGCCTGTGCATGGGTGTTCTTTGTAAGTGTTCCTTCATCAATTTCATATCATCACTCGTAGTGATTAGTCTGAAGTGGCAGAAAAGCGACGTCAAATAACAATTTAATCAATAGATTAATGAAGTAATTAAACTATTTATATGCTTACTTTTTTCATTTTTGTATTTTAAAATGCGTGATTACTTTCTTTGTAGCCTTCAAAACCAGTGAGAGTGCTTCTTTCACAGAAATTAATGTGTTTTAAAAGGGAAAGCTATCAGAAATAAATTATCTATATATACGTACATATATATTAGGTAATTTAAGTTGATTTTCCCCCCTCTTTAGATTAAAAATGATCATAATGATAAAAGATGTTTGAATGTAAAATATATAAACAAAAAACGCAATGATTCCAACTTATAGAACCTCATGCATCGCAGGGAATATAAAGCTGGGAAAGGGAATTTTTTAGCATCCATAGGGAATTTAATTCTGTGTCAAGCAGGAAGGAACCAGAATAGAAGGTTGGCACAGGGAATTGAATGTGTGTTGTAGCGATTCGAGAATTTAATATTTGTTTAGCTGTTAGTGGTTTAGAATTCGTGCTAGTGCTGTGTTTACTGAAGTTAAAGGCAATGGATATAATACAATATTTGCATGTGAAAATATTTGGAACGGGATCTTTTCTGGAGAAATTGCAAATAGTTAATGTAGGTAGGTCAGTAGCATCTCTTGTACCACAGGTCTTGAACTTAAACTTCCGTGTATAAAAACAAAAATCGGGAATGCAGGAGTAACTGGGTACTGGGGGAGACTTCCGGTGGCGGTAATAAGTGAGTCGGACGTATTGCGTTGAGCTCTCTATTTTTCGCTAATTAAATTACGGTAAGAAGAATCAAGTTCTAGTGTTATCCGGATATTATCTAGTGTTTCGGAAGTTGTCAGATGCCCGATGTAAGTAACCCGGTTCCGTGGTTGTGAATAATTGTACAAAAATCGCTAAAAACTGTGCTTAGCGAAGTACAAAGAGGGTGCTTTGTTTTGATTCAAAGAACAGTTCTTTTGAATCAGTGGACTCAGATCGCATTATATACACCGTTAGCCACATTTGTGGTTCGTCAGCTTTCCATTGGTGATCGAAGTGCATAAAACCTAATTAAAATCTCACATCGGACTGTACTTTGGGGAACTGAGAGCTAGTATATTCGTGTAATCGTGTAATTCGGCAAAAATTACCGGTTCGCGAGTGCGGGGTAATCGTGCTGTATAAAAGACATCGTACTGCACATTTGCTTCATTCCTTCCGGACACAACAGGAAGATACAAATCGTGGTGTACACTTTGACAGGTGTTGTGTGCACGGATAATATGTTCGAAAACGCAATTGGGGGGTGTTTTTCGCCAACTTAGGCGTCTTCGTAATTTGCTTCCCGTTTCCTCAAGCTTCGACAATGAAAAAACAGGACTTTGAAACACCTAAATCCCCTCCACTCAGGACTGCTCGATACAGACGACGTGGTTTTCAGCTTTCCTCATCTGATACGGATCTGACAGAAATACATGGACCACACATATTACAAGGATCGACTGTTCCCAACTTTCGCTCCAGAGAATCACTTCATAATTCCACGAATTCGCTCCCAGATGCTATTACGGACCCTAAACTACAGAAAACCGAATCTACAACTAGTGTTTCCAACAAGAGGCACCGTGATAGTGGCGATTCATCTGGTGAGGATTCCCGATTGGATGCTGAGGGCTTTCAGCTCAGCAAGAAGACGGCAAGGAGATTACCGATATATCAGCCAATATCCATCCCACTGAATAATCAATTTAGTGCTCTTCAGGAACACGAAACTGAGGATGCTCCTGGTGACAAAGGGGATGATACAACCACACGAAATTCTATTCAAGACACCCGTCGAATGAAACCACCACCCATATATGTGTTTAACCTTAACAATTTCTATGCCCTCTCCCAACACTTCAAAGCACTTAAAATTAATCCTACAATATACCATACTTCTACTGGATCAAAAATTCACTTTGCCACTATGGAGGAGTATAATATTGCTATTGATCATCTGAAAAGTCATAATCTCGAATATGCAACCGGGACTCAAACAGGGTTTCCGGTACTTCGAGTTGTACTGCGAAAACTTCCAATGGATACAAATATCATGGATATCGGCAGATTCTATCAAGAACTAGGTTATGATGTGCTCAAGGTATCTCAGTTGAAACAGAAGGATCAAAGTACCCATAAACTCGTGCCATTACCTCTTTTTCTGCTGACCATTAAAAAGACTGAATTTGCGAAAGGAATCTATAAAGAACCATATTTTGAACAACACCGTGTGGTGATAGAGGAGTATCACCCACGGCAATTTATACAGTGTTTTAAATGTCAGAGACTTGGACATGCCCAACAGAACTGCAATGCCATAGCTCGCTGTGTCAAATGTGCTCAATTACATGATACACGGAAATGCCCTAAAAAAGACCGTACATCACCTGCTAAATGTATAAACTGTGAAGGTGACCACCCTGCTAACTTTCGCGGTTGTCCAATTTTCCAACGTGTACAACGAGCGCAAGAACTCCGCAAAAATGGTGTACAGTCTTCTTCTGACACTCCTAAGCAGTCACCTCCTTCCTTACAAGACCAGACAGCTTTCCCTGCACTACCAAACACTAGGAGTTATGTTACTGCTGCAAATACAAAAACTAATACAAGAGGCCAGGAATTTAAGGACATTTGGACTAGCATAAAAGAAATTTTCGATTTCAGGGGTTTTCTTCAAAAAATTAAATCTGGACTACAGCGAATTAGTCATGCCAAGACAATCGTAGATAAGTTCAGTGTTGCCATGGATGTTTTGGATAACCTTTTCGGAAATGGCCCGTAAAGGTACTCCGATAAGTAGAACATTGACGTGTGTTCAGTGGAATGCTGATGGAGTTCGTACTCAATTCCTGACTTTCAAACAATTTTTACGTGAATATAATGTTGATATAGCTCTGGTGCATGAAACGCACTTGAAACCCCGTAATAAATGGAAAATTGCAAATTATACTATTTATAGAAACGATCGGTTCCCGGGACGGAAAGGAGGTATGGCTGTAGTTGTGAAATCTTTGCTATTTGCACGTCAACTTCCAAATCCAGCTCTAGAAGCTTTAGAAATCACAATAATTGAACTATTAACTACCACCGATCCACTAATTTTGATAGCAGGATATAACGTTCCAGAACAGCTTATTCCTATACAAGAACTAGAGACTGTTTTTCGCTTGGGCCGCAAAGTGATTTTAGCTGGTGATCTAAATTGTAAAAACCCTGCATGGAATTCGCGTGTAGTGAACCGTGGAGGTGCCTCTCTTCTCCAAAGTGTCCAACAATTGAACTTACCCATTCTTGCCTCAAGAGAACCCACTCATTATCCACAAGGACGTGGACTTCCAGATGTGTTGGATATCTTGATATATCAAGGTGTAAATATTATGACTGGTCCCTATGTTATTCATGATCTAGACTCGGACCATCAACCAATACTCTTTGAAATTGTTCATCATAATTTATTGAAGCCTCCTCCTCCAAAATATCATGTTACAACAGACTGGGATGCTTACACTCGACAATTAGTGCCTATCATTGACTTGCATTTAGCTTTAAAAACCCCAGCCGAAATTGATTCGGCTTTACAAAACCTTACAGCAGGTATACAGACTTCTTATCTTCACTCCACTATCAGAACCCCTCAGTTATACAATAACTATGGCTGTCTATCCCGTGAGGGTATGATCCTCCTGAACTGTAAAAAATATTTCCGAAGGAAATGGCAACAAACTTATAACCATCGCTACAAACAGTTGTATAATCAATTTCACGATCGATTTTGCCGATATCTCATTCGGCAGCGACAGGCAGATTGGGACACCGAATTATCCGGGATATCAATGCAGGATAGTAGATTCTGGCAATTATTAAGAAATTATCTGCGAAAGAATCCACAATCTGCTACCTACCCTCTCCAGGGTCCAAATGGCATGGTGTACACACCAGAGGAGAAGGCTGAAGTGTTCTCCAAACATCTGGAGGACCAATTCCACACACCAGATCAACCGCATAATGGCAATTATATCCAGAAGATTCAACATCAACTGGAACAATTACGTCATGAACCACTCACAGCTTATCCACTTCTCACAACCCCTCAGGAGGTCAAAGGTGTTATAAATCTTCTTCGACCTGGTAAGGCACCTGGCTTTGATACTATTACTACATTACAACTGAAGAACGGCCCCAGAAAATTGTTAGTTTTTCTAGCAAAAGTCTTCAATGCTATATTCCTTACCGGCTATTATCCATCAAGTTGGAAACTAGCAAAAATAATCCTCTTGCCAAAACCAGGAAAGAACATTCTTCTACCACAGAATTATAGACCTATAAGTCTTCTGAGCCATGTTAGCAAAATCTTTGAACATATACTACTCAGACGATTACAAGCTGTGGTGGATGAAAAAGGCTTGCTACCGTATCATCAATTCGGATTTCGACAACATCATAGTACTACTATGCAACTGGTCCGAGTAGTGGAGTATGTTACAGGAAACTTTAATCTCAGTCGACATACTCTAGGGGTATTTCTTGACTCCGACAAAGCCTTTGATCGAATTTGGCATTCTGGATTAATTGTGAAACTATCGGAATTGGGAGTTCCTATTTATTTGGTGCAATTATTGGATCAGTATTTACAAAAGAGACAATTTCAGGTGCAATTTTTAAGTGCTCGATCTACCGTTAAGATCATACATGCTGGTGTCCCTCAGGGAGCTGTTTTATCTCCACTTCTGTTTGCTTTATATACCAGTGATATCCCTGCTACTCATAGATGCATGTTAGCTACCTATGCAGATGATGTTGCCATCTTTACAAATAGCCCTTTACAAGATCTATGCTATAGCAGGATGAGACAACAACTATTAGAGTTGGAAGAATGGTCTACTCGCTGGTGCATGAAGTATAATTCACTGAAGAGTGCTGCGGTTTTATTTACACGTCGACATAGACAACTACCAAAGATTCTACGACTCCAGGGATCTTCTATACCAGACAAACCTTTTACCACATATCTAGGAGTGGTTTTGGACCGAAGACTAAATTTCCATCAACACATCTCAACTGTGACAGCAAAAGCACAAAATCGAGTTGGACAATTGTACCCAGTTTTCCGAAATCCTACCTTGGGACTGACGACTCGCTTGCATGTGTATAAGATGATGGTACGTCCCACACTCCTGTATGCAGCACCAGCTTGGGGTCATCTCCGACCTTCAGTCATAAGGACATTGCAGATTATACAGAATAATGTTGCTCGACTTATTACTGGTCATAGCCGAGATACTCGTATCTTACAAATCCATGAGGACCTTGAACTAGATTATGTTCAATCTGCTATATATGCCATGTGTTACAAGTTCTGGAGCCAGATCCAACAGCATCCAAATCCAGCGGTTCGGGGCATTGGAACTCGACCACAGGTCCGGATGACCCACTCCATGCCCCGAAATTTTGAACAAATCTAAATTCAAAAATGCTATTGTATTATTGTGTTATGTGTTACATATACTCCCTGTTTATGAGTACTTCAAAGTACTGTTTTCAATGGAGCAGATTAGTGTTCCTTGATAGTGCAGCTATAAAAGCACAGATTGTGATTTTGTTGTTCCTTTGTTACTTATTGTTACTTATATATTGTTATCATTATTATTATTCTATGTGGTTATTTTATGTTTTGTGTCTTAAAGTGATGTGCAAAATGTAGTTTGCGATTAGAACTTTTCATCAGTGCACCGAACTATGTATGGTTTGAAAAATAATAGTGATTATTTCCTTCCTCTGTCAATGCAAAATTATAACAAGGAACTCAACAATTTCAAATTAGTGAAATAATACAGATGAACTATTGTCCAAATCCCGGCCGACAGTCGACCCGGGTTATAGCAAGAAAAATGTTGTATATACACTATTTTGTAAGAACATGATAGTAAGTCAAGGGCACAATGGTCCCGATACTTACAAAAAACCTGTTAATAAAGCATTGGCATTGGCATTGGGTACTGGGGTAACTTGAATTTTACACTTCAATTAATATTGAGGGTTTTTATTTCAGTACCGCATTCCTTTCACATTCTTTGTTACAGGTTTTTTTCTTATAGATTTATTATATTTTCTTGTTTTATTATTTGAAATTGTAAACATAGATTAACTGCAAGTGCAATCACAACAATTATTCGACAGTGGTCGCAATAATAAGATAAAATTTTTAACACATATATTCATAAATCCTGTATGGATGTTGAGGTAAATTTGCAGGGAGACTTCAGGAGTGGGTGGATGAATCAAGTGTCGAAGTTTAGCTACTAGTTAAAACCAGCATACGCCACTGAACTTCATCCATAAACAGGACACGCAGTTTAACGAACAGGGTTTCATGAAACTTGTGAAGCGATTACGACAAGTGCCTGAATGTCCCTGTGGAAATGTGGAAAAATAGTGTAAAGATGTATCTTTCTACTCATGTCATGTTCTTCCTCTATAATAAAACTCTCTGCAGTCAGCAGACTAGGGAAACTTTTTTTTTTACTATCCCTCATGTCACTAAGATTACATTTTTTACAAATGATATACTGTGGAACCTCGATTATTCATTTTTCAGGGGACCAAGCTGAAAAACAACTTAAAATGTAGGAAAATATCACATGTAGAGAAATTTTATAACATTCTGCTATGTTGGAACAATCGATTGAACATATAATGCAGGAAAATGTAAAATTAAGGAACATAAAATGCAGGTTCCACTGTATCTCTACAGACAGATGTCCATAAAGGTTTTGTAAATAAGAGAGGTTTGCAGAGATTGAATGCCTTTTGCAGTACGAGGGTTTGAAAAGGGAACAGAATTCGGGAAGGAATACAAAATTGTTGGGTGAACTTGTTCTGGAAAAATTACACAAATTTGATTCATTGATTGACTGATTTGGTTTATTTTACTTCGCTTTCTGCCATTTTTGTCTAATCACACTGATGAATCTGAGTGATGGTATGATGAAATTGATTGACACTCACAAAGAACATACATGCCCAGACCCAGATTTGAATCTAGCACCCTTGGCATGGTAGCAAGCCATGCTAACCACTCCGTACAGAGGTAGCTAGAACACATGTTAATCAGAGAGTTTAGAGCTTATTTGAGTTATATATTACAAGTGTCCAAATACATATGAAAATTTATCTAAATTTGAGAGATTTTGATAGTGAATATTTGTTTGTCCATGTTATGTACATTATATTTGGATCATGCATCTTGAAAATGTCTGGATATTTAGGTAATGTGAGTAATCCTGTATCCAGAGTATCTGTTGACTCTGTGGATACTGGAAAATTTTAAACCAGATACCTTTCATCTAGACTTTGGACCATCTGTAGTATTTCATCGAAGATTTGGATCTGTACTGATAATCTTTTCACATATTTTTACAATTCATAAATTGGATTTCATTTTTCAATTCACAGTAGTAACATGGTAGAACATTTATAACATAAAGGTAATATGACGCACCATGGCTATGTGGTCTAAGGCATCATGCTCTGACTCCGGCTATGGGTTGTGCACAGGTTCGAGTCTTCTAGGGAAAGCATAATAACTTTTCTCCTGACATTTCGGCCAGTGTATAGGACTGGTGGTCACCCACCAACATGAGGATACTGGGGAGGTACAAATGTGTAGCGTAACCCAGTCGTGGAAACCTACAACAATGATTGTTGGTTCGCCATGCTGACTACATGTCACTCCGTAAGTGGTTTGATGATCTCCCAACTGGCAGGTGGGAGTGAAGCCGGCAGTCTGCAGGTAGGCCCTGGCCCTCATGGGCTGTTGCACCACGGATAATTATTATTATTATTTTAATATGACAGAAATTTGCAAGAATTCCATGCTACAATTATTTCTACTTTTGAATATGTTTCTTTATTTCAGGTGAGGAACAGCCAGTATTCAAGCCCCGAGTTGTCTGTATGCAAAATATTTCCAGTTCCAAAGTTTGACTGATATTCTATTTATTAAGCATTTGCTATACTAAGTCTATTTTAAGAAATGTTTGCCTTTGTATTTAGTCTACAAAGGAATGATGCTAGAAATGTAAGAGATCAAAACAAGGAAAAATATATCAGTTAAACTTGCAGGTGGTTATGGAACTTGCTTTCAAAGTAAAGAAAGTAAAAAATGTAATGTTGTTCAGTGTTATCTCCTCATATAATATTAATTTGTGATTAGTATTGAAAACTGTTAAAACTAGTTATATGTAGAAATTATAAATATACAGTGCAAAATTTCAACATTTATACCACCAAACAAAATGTTGTATTTCACCATTAAACTTGGTGTCTAAGAAGCTGTAAATTTTGCATTTCATTTTCATATCTTGTTAAGCATAAATATGCTCTAAAGATAAATGGGAATTAAATATTTACTCTTACACAATAAAAACTGCTTCGTATTGTAACTAAAGCATTATTGAATTGATATATCACAGGTGAAAGGGTAAAGCTACAACACATACATTGGAACATGCCATGTAGGCATATGGGAGGAGGGAGATGCAGGGGTAGGACACATGTGAATCTTGACCAATTGTGAAGGTGATATGATCAGCACCATGCTCCAGTCATTTTTCAATACAATCGTTACATGTAACTGTGAGGCAACAGCAAGCACTTTGTAATTTCATCTGTCTATTTATCTTACATGGATTTGTATTTAGTCAAATGGTTAGCATACTCAACCATTCTTGCAAACAGTCCTAGGTTTAACTCCTGTGAGAACCGAAAAAGTTTTGATGTTAAGCCAGCATTGAGAGGACAATGGGGGGAGCTCCTTGAAATGAAGTGTAGCAGACTCGGGTCAGATGACTGGGAATGAAACTCAACATGTTGTTTGTGCGGCACCCAATAAAAAGCTATCTAGCAGGTTTCAATCCTGAAAGGGTTGCACTAGGAAAATTAGTTCAGCTTAGGTTCTATAATTCTTCAAATGCCAATTCCTTATCATGGTCGACATTGGCAGAGTGACAGAATCACAACTGATAAGGTCCTACGAACATAAACAACATAGACAAAATAGTGAATATCTGTGAATCTGACAGCTTCAGAGATTGGCTTAGGGAGATATCTTAATATCCAGCTGATATAACATTCATCAATTTGGTTCTCTTCTGAGATTCATAGAAACATACCAGGTGTGCCAGTTAATAATTCTTAATTGATCCGAAAGAAAACAAGTGTATCTGGGGAGAAAGGTAACAAATGCTGTATTCAAAGTATGCGTCATCGCTAGCTATACATTGTGCCCATCTGTCCGTCAAATTGTGGATGCCCTTCCAGAAAAATCGTTCACATTTTGAAGTGATCCAGTGAGCAAGCCATTGTTCGACATCTTCGTAATTGTTGAAGTGTTGCTGGGAAAGTGAGTGAGACATCGATGAAAACAAGTGGTAGTCCGAAGGTGCTAAGTCTGGTTAGTATGGCGTGTGGGGCAAGAATTCCCAGCCAAGTGCAGAAATGATGTCTCTGATTCCTTTTGCTGTGTGTGATGAGGCGTTGTCATGCTGCAAAATCACTTTTCCATGTCTTGTCGCCCAATCTGGGCACTTTTCGATCAATGCATGGTTCAAATTGATAAGTTGTTGATGGTAGCGAACGGCATTCACTGTTTCACCTGGTTTCAGAAGCTCATGATACACTTTCTTTCATGCTGAGAAAGCAACACTTCACACACCGTGCATTTTTCGCTTTTCCATTTATCTGTCGTTCAGATGATGTGGGACCCATTTTCCCACCTTCTGGATCTTTCCCATGGCATGAAGACGATCAGATATGGTTTGGCGACGAACATTTAACTTCTCTCCCAGTTGTTGTTGCATTTGAGTATCGTCTTCGTCCAACAGTGCTTGTAATTTTTTCGGCTGGCCCGGGCGATCTTTGCCTTTCAAGTCGAAATCACCACTTTTCAATCGTCAAAACCAACGCACACATGCATCTTGCATTAGGACGTTGTCACAGTACGTTTCCACAAGGATACGATGGCTTTCACTCACGTTTTTCTTTTGATTGAACAAGAAAAGCAGGACATGCTCCTTATTTGGTTTGAAGGTCAACATGTTTCCCACACAAACCCAATATCACGATCACTCACACTTGGTTGCACATCCACGGCATTTTGACTAGTATTGTCCTGGCAACACACTGACGTAACAGTTCAGACTGTGCACCAACCCTTGCTTCCAGCACCATCCAGCGACGAAATTAAGAATTATTAACCGCACACCTGGTATTAAGCACAAAATATAATATTTTTTGGTTGCACTTCATGAATATAGGAATATAGTGAAGCAATATTCACAGAAGAATGTCACTACATTCCAGGTTCTAAGAGGAGGGGACTTAAAGATGATTAAGTTGCAGATGTCTGAAACAAGAAGGACCCATCTGTACCATTCACTTCCAAGAAAGGATTCATCCAAAAGATAAGTAATGATATTTTCCTTTATATTTAACACTTAGTTTAATCCATTTCTTGTTGTTATTTTAGGATGTCTGTCTGAAAAAAAGATAGGGTGTTTACCTGCGAGCTGTTAACGTCTCGGAACATCCAGTGCTCACCTTCAGAGCGGGTCCTACTCCAGGGATTGGTGAGTAGGGAGAGAGTAGCCGATCTCCAGATGAACACTAGAAGGAATTCTGGAGGTTGGCAGTGTTGCAGGATTGTGCATTTTGTCTTTATTTCAGGTAGACATATTAGTATTTTTCGGTTCATTCTGTTTACTACAAGTTCTCTTCTCTTTTTCAGGTTAAATTCCATCACAGGATGTACCAAGGGAATTGTGGTGAGTTTTCTATAATATTCCATTCTCTTTTCTTGTTATTTTAGGATGTCTGTCTGAAAAAGAGACAGGGTGTTTACCTGCGAGCTGCTAACATCTCTGAACATCCAGCGCTCACCTTCAGAGCAGGTTCTGCTCCAGGGATTGGTGGATAGGGGGAGAGTAGCCGATCTCCAGATGAACACTGGAAGGAATTCTGGAAGTTGGCAGTCTTGCAGGATTGTGTATTTTGTCTTTATTTCAGGTAGACATGTTAGTATCTTTGGGTTCATTCTGTTTACTATACGTTTTTTTTATATTTTTCAGGCTAAATTCCATCACAGGATGTACCAGGAAAATTGTGGTGAGTTTCCTTTTACATTCCATTCTCTTTTCTTGTTATTTTAATATGTCTGTCTGAAAAAAAGACAGGATGGTTACCTGCGAGCTGCTAACGTCTCTGAACATCCAGCGCTCACCTTCAGAGCGGGTTCTGCTCCAAGGATTGGTGGGTAGGGAGAGAGTAGCCGATCTCCAGATGAACACTAGAAGGAATTCTGGAGGTTGGCAGTGTTGCAGGATTGTGCATTTTGTCTTTATTTCAGGTAGACATACTAGCGTCTTTCGGTTTCTTCTGTTTACTACAAGTTTTTTCTCTTTTTCAGGATAAATTTCATCACAGGGTGTACCAGAGGAATTGTGGTGAGTTTTCTATAATATTCCATTCTATTTTCTTGTTATTTTAGGATGTCTGTCTGAAAAAAAGACAGGGTGTTTACCTGCGAGCTGTTAACGTCTCGGAAAATCCAGTGCTCACCTTCAGAGCGGGTCCTACTCCAGGGATTGGTGGGTAGGGAGAGAGTAGCCGATCTCCAGGTGAACACTAGAAGGAATTCTGGAGGTTGGCAGTGTTGCAGGATTGTGCATTTTGTCTTTATTTCAGGTAGACATATTAGTATCTTTCGGATTATTCTGTTTACTACAAGTTTTTCTCTTTTCAGGTCCATTGCTATCCACTGGACTGAGTGCCCTGAAGATAATTACAGGTTGGTATAAAATTGGAAGGTGTTATGCACATAGACATAGATTGTTTTCTAGCAGATTAAGTATATATTTTAAGGAACCTTAAACACTACCTGCAACAGACAACTCGGTGGAATTGTCAACCACCCTACTCTGAAAATGGAAATCAGGTAAATAAGAGTGTCTTAGTTTTTCCTTTAGTGTCAGTTCCATAATGAAATATTGGTGTAAGCTAGTTGTAAATTTATAAATATTATAATATAATTGTGCATACTGTTTGTGTTAAGTTCAACTTTATGGTTGTGTTCTAATATTTTTGTTTCTAATACAGGTTCTTTGGGATTTTTACAATTTTGAAATTTTTAATGAATTGATTTTTGTGTTGCTTGCTGTTTTTTAAACAATGGAATCATAATTTTTAACCACACCAGATGGTACTTGCAAGAAATATAACAAATTATGTACATAAAATAATGAAAAATATAGTTGTTGGAAGCAGTTGACAATTTCTTGGCAAGCCACACATGTAACTGTTATTTTTCTATCACGGATTGAAGGAGTGATATTTGCACTTGGGGTCTGCCTTATCGTATTTTTATTCTAATCCAAATGAAATTACAAATTAAAAATAAACATTACACAGAAAATTGGGTACCTCTTCCACATTTGAGGTTGTTCAGAAGTTATCAGCACTTGCAACTACTATCTGACAGTCCTAAGTCTGTTGAAGTGGGAAGGGAGATTATGATTTAATTTTTTTTCACCTGCCAAGACAGACAGACTGCCATTCACTTTTGGCTTGCCAATGGTGAAACTAGCATGTGAGGAAGCTACTCCTGTATCCATGGCTGTGCTGTAGTTCCCAGAGTGCAATGGATGACCAAAGGTAGGTGCTATTGGAGCTGGGAACAGCCCCTAAATGTATGGATAGAAAATTGAAAGAAATTACATGCAATTTGTTGGCAAATACATTAGTAGCCTAGAGCAGTGGTTCACAAAGTGTGAGTCGCCAAATGTTCCAATACTTTCACTGAAATGACACTTACTTCCAAATATGTGCTTATCTAGTACTTTTACATGTAAATATTTCTGATTGTGAAATATGTGTTTATTTTTTAACTTGGGGAAGCAACAAAACCACACTAACTGAGCATAGCAGGTGTTAGATAGGCCTACATGACTTGGGTGCTATGGAAAAATCTTGAAGCAATAAGGCTGCCGTGAAATTAAAAAAATGTGGGAACCCCTGGCTTAGACATTTCTCAATTATAATATTAATCTTGTCAATCTTCTCAATCCCAGCAATTGAATTGCTTTTTGATGATACAAGTTGTGGTGCAGTAAATTAAATTCTATGGCCCTCGCAGATAAAATGTTCTGCTAACACTGATTTTTTCAGATGGAAATTCTTGGTGTAGCTGGAATGTTTTTTGACAGCATTGTTCAATTGCCCTCTTGTATGTCCAGTGAAGGATTTACTGCAGGTGCAAGTGATACAGGGTCTGTATTTTAAGTAATGAGAATTTTTTTTTTCTGCCGTGACTAGACGTCAGAGCGCGCTGGGACCGGTTGGAGTCGGTAGTTGGGGTTGTGACCTTGAAAGCGCTCCAAGCGGCAGTTGCCTGCTGGCGTCCATTGAGGCATGATCACGCGTGGCGTGGACGTCTGCAAAGTAGTGTGTGCAAGAGCAAAATGCAGCAAAGCATGGAACAGCGGTATGCGATCAAATTTTGTGTGCGCCTTGGAAAATCTGATGCAGCAACGCTGGAAATGATTCGGCAAGTGTACGGCAGCGACAGTTTATCAGAAGCGCAAGTGTTTCAGTGGCACAAAATGTTCAAAGATAGCCGGGAGAGCGTGGAGGATGAACCCCGCGCAGGGCGTCCGTCAACCACAAGACCCAGAGACAACGAACAACGTGTGCGAGATTTGCTGAACGCGGACAGGCGTGTCAGCGTGCGGTTTATCGCGGATACGGTAGAACTCGATAAAATGGTTGTTCACAAAATCATCACCGAGGATCTTGGGATGAGAAAAAATTGCGCCAAGCTCGTTCTGAAAGTTTTGACGAACGAACAATTGCACAACTGCGCGGTCGTGTCGCAAGATCTTTTGGAGCGCATTGAAGACAACCCGCAGTTTTTTGACAATGTCATTACCGGAGATGAAAGTTGGATCTTTGAGTACGATCCCGAAACAAAACGACAGAGCACCGCATGGCACACTCCGCAGTCGCCTCGACCAAAAAAGGCACGCATGTCCAAGTCCAGAATCAAAGCATTGCTGATTGTGTTTTTTGACAAGAAAGGTGGTGTCCACGTGGAATTTGTGCCTGTAGGACAGACAGTCAATGGCTCCTTCTACGTGGGGATGTTAAAAAGGTTGAAGAGATGGGTCAACCGAGTGCGACCAGAAATTACCGCCGATTGGAAGCTCCATCATGACAATGCGCCATGTCACACGTGCTTTGTGGTTAGAGAGTTCCTGATGAAATCTGGCATCACAACGATTCCTCAGCCTCCCTACAGCCCCGACCATGCCCCTGCAGATTTTTTTCCTCTCTCCCAGAGTGAAAACAGCCCTCAAAGGACACCACCACGGAACCCTCGATGCGGTCAAAGCAGCTTGCACGCGAGCTCTGAAGGCTGTTCCAGTTACTGACTTTCAGGGAGCGTACGACGCGTGGAAAACTCCCCTGCAGAAGTGTGTTGACACTAAAGGGGCATACTTTGAAGACTACTAAATGTTTGTAGTGATATCTGTAATAAATTTTGTTTTCTGGATTTATTTTCATTACTTAAAATACAGACATGTATACTAAACACCAGATGCCTTCAGTCCTAGATATGGAAACAGTAGCACCAGAACTTCCCAAAATGTTGAACCAGGCCTGGCTGACAATAGTTGATTGAGAGAAGTGGATGTGGAAGACACAACACCCGATTGACCTGCCACCTACACCAGACCTCGTCCACGCCGCATACATACAAACAGATTCACACACATATATGCACTTCAATCCCTGATGAGTGTGACGTTAGGTCTCGAAACCTATCTGGAACTGATTTTGCTGATATACCAAGGGAACCTCTTCATGAATCACTGAACATTTGAAAAGTGTATATTTGAAAACTTGGTGGCTGCGGTGGCTCAGTCGGTAATGCGTCTGACTACCATTCTCAAGGTCCCGGGTTCGATCCACGGCAGGTTCAAATCCGGGAACTTTTCTCATGTTGGAAGCGGCCTCGGTGCCCACCCAGCGTCAAATGACATGGGTACCTGGGGGAAACCCTGGGGGGGTAAAGGCAGTCAGGGGCAAGGTGCTGATCACATCACCCACTTATGACCGGATCAAGAAAGTGTGGGGCGTTACCCCCACACCCCCTATATGCCTTCATGGCATGGTGCTAAGCACAGGGGAGCACTTTACTTTTTTTTATATTTGAAAGCTTCCTACATCAAGAAGCCTACAGACATGGTGATCCTGTCCACTAAGGCTAATTACTAGATAATAAATTATTCAAAGAGAGCTAAAATGACCATTATTATATAAATATGAGAGAGTAAAATAAAAACCTTTGTGACTGTCTTCTACATTCCCAAATAATTAATATTTACTTCATTTCTATTGTGTAAAAATTTATAAAATAAACAGGGAACCATTGAGATTAAGAATGATGTATCAATGTCGATATGCTGTATCAATGTCAATATTTTTTTTAAGTTGTTGACTTCAATTCCTTGTTGTTATGTAAGAGGCTCGATTTAAAATGTCTTGTGTCGTAAGATGCAAAATGAGTTTGTATCGAATGATTTAAAGTGAAATAATATTTATGAAGTTGAGTTGTGTTGTTTAATTCTTGCAACATAAGTATAATAACATTATGGAAACCATTTGAGTGCTGAGTACTTGCAATTTAATTATAAAATAGCATTAAAGTCTGCTCATCCTTCACGTACTATATACACCGTGTGTTTCAAAATGATTTGAACAATTTAAACTCCTTATAATTTTTATTAATTGTGCAATTTACTGAAAATTTTACACATAAGTACTATAATGGTCCAAGTTTTAGTGGTAAAGATTGTAATACAGTAACTCACAAATGCTCAATGTGAGCCCCCTTTGTTACCCTGCATACATCAGTTCTGTAATCCAATTCTTCCCAGACCCGTTTCAGCATGTTTTCAACATCAACAGTTTGCACTGCAGCAGTAATGTGACCTTGCAGTTCAGAGACATCTTGGGTAGAGGTGGTGTGTACACAATGTCTTTGACATGTCCCCCCCCCAAAAAAAATCGCAGGGGGTTAAATCTGGTGATCTTGGTAGCCAACGTAAAAGCTGTTGATCATTGTGAGCAGCTCGCCAATCCAGCAGTGTGACAGTCTCTCAGAGTTAGGTGGTAGAGCAGCCCAAGGCTGAATCTCGCTCTGTAGTAAATAAAAATACTTTCTATTCTATTCTATTCATTTAGGTAATTCCTAACATTGTGATGAAAGTGGCAATGGGCTCCATCCAGTTTATAGATAAAGTTTGCACTGTCATGTTCAAGCTGTGGCATAAGCCACGTAGTAACGTAGTAAGCATGTGTAGAAATGTTTCTCCAGTCACAGTTTCTTCGGGAAGAAGTACGGACCATACACTTTAGAAGATGAAATGGCACAAAACACATTTGTTTTTGGTGAATCACGAATAATTTCAACGATTTTATGAGACTTCTCAGTCCCCCAGATACGAACATTTTGTTTTCTTACTCATCCCATAACATGGAACATAGTCTCATCACTGAAACACACTTTGTTCAAAAAATCATCATCACTGCACAACTCTTGGAATGACTCACCAAATTCATTGCTGGACTTGCAATCATTAAGTGTTAAATGTTGTAACAACTGCACACGATAGGGATACATGTGTAAACGCTTATGCACTACGCGCCACACAGTTGTTCGAGACATTTGAAGTTCTGGACTAGCTCTTGCTGTAGACTTTTGAGGGCTGCGTTGAAAACAAGCTCGAACTCTCTCGATATCTACCTCAGACGTGGAAGGCCTACCAGACGATTTTCCCTTGCAAATGCATCCTGTTGGCTTGAATTGTTGATACCAATTGCTAATGGAGTTCTTTGATGCTGGTTCTTTTTTAAATTTGGTAGGAAACTCACGTTGAAAACTCACATCAGACTGACTAACGTGAAATTGTAGGATGCACAATGCTTTCTCTGCATCACAGGCACCCATCATATAACTTGTCACTCTGACACCTGGCGGAAGAACTTCGAACTACTACGAATGTGCCAAACAAAACTCGAGGATCTGGTCGAAAGTATTTCAATACAATTTTAATCATTGATAGTGTTTTAACGCTCATGGAATGATTTCTTATGGTTCAAATCATTTCATATTCAGTGGAAAGTATAGTTGCACCTTAAAGGCTCAACAACGTTATAGGACTCACTGCATACAGTTCAAATGTACATGAGCTATCAACTGGTATTAACAAAATGACTTCAAGCTGCAACACTGATCAAGTGAGCTTCAAAGTGTTATTTTGAAGATGGTGCTTCCTCCACACACTTGCACCAGTGAAGAAAAGTGGTGTCTTGCCCCAGGGAAGACTAAAACTTGTAGAAATTATTTGGCAAATAAAAATTCATAATCTTTATGCATGCTTACCATGCGAAGTTTATGATTAGAGGAGGAAGTTCGACAATGACCTCAGTTCGCAGGCAGATGGGTGGAAAGACCGTCACAGTGGCTCTTAAGTGCTGCACGTGCATCTCAAAGGTAAACAGGCACTAACTCAGTGCAGCAAACTTGTGCAACACTACATGCAGAAATCTACCAGATAAAATAAAAACAAACAAATAAATTGCATTTTCATTTTACTCCCCCTTGTACTTTAATGTATATTAAACAAAACATACTAGTGAAAAATGTTCTATAAGAATATTACTCACTTGAATGTTACTGGATTTTTACCCTTCAATGAAAATAAAGTACTCAAACTTGTTGTTATGTAGTGCATACCAGGAAAAGGCACTAAATAGATATTTATTTCACTAATATCAACATTAAGTGATCCAGGAAATCTTGCTGCGCTGTGAAAAGACAGAAAATTAACCATGTTGAATCAACTTCTGGGAAATAAAAATAATGAACAGGCTACTTGAACATGTATGACAAGAATGGAGTCAAAAGACTTGCTAAACATGTCTCTTGCATCAAAATTGGAGATTCGAATAAATTTTCATAAAGGTATATGATATTTATTATCAATGTTAGTATTTGTATACAGTTCAACTTTTAATAAAATGTTCACTTCCTGTAATTGTTGTATCCTTGTGGTTCAATGAACCTTATTATAAAGTGTCCAATTTTAAAAATAAAACACAGACATAGATAAATGCTGTCCGTATAAGAAAAAGGTAACTAAAAACAGTGTAATACAGTAAAACTCATACAGTATGAAACATTGTTATTCGTACACATAGAATTTCCGAGGAAAAAATTTCATATCTAACGTATTCTCATGTCTATTAGCTTCACCCGCTTTTTTGGCCTTAGATTTCAGGAAAATAAAATTTCTCGTGTATAAGCTGCACCTCGTGCATAAGCCGCGTGATTGACTTTTTTCTTTACTTTTCTTTTTTTTCATTTCTTTTCTTTTCTTAGCCAATTTCAAGTAAGTATCTTAAAAGTATTTTAACCTTTATTTTAGCGCAATGATCTACATTTTAATACCGTATCATTCAGTTTGAGTCCTTAAAGCCCTTATTCACTGTTGTTGCTGCTACTCGTTGAAATATTTTCTGCACAAGAGATATTGTCATCTTCATCACTAGCATCATCATCCCACAACATTTCATCCTGGGTACCATCTAGGACATTGGATATGCCGCACTTCAGAAAACCCTTCACAATTGTCTCCGACTTTACACTTTCCCATGCTGCCAGAATCCATTCACACACTTGATTGACAGTCGGACGTTTCATTTTTCCTGTTACTGTAAGCTCGTGGTTTATACGAGTGAATTACACAAACGTCTAGGGCCTGCATTACAGACATTAGACCCCCAGGAATCACAGCTACATCCGTTTTCAACTGTTGGAATTTTGTCTGTATTCTGTCTGTTAGGTGACCACGAAAGCTGTCCCACACCAGCAAACACTTTTACTTCAGCACCAGACCTTCTATTCCACACTTTGTCTATCCAGTCCAATACCAGTTCTTCTACCATCCATCCTTTCTGCTGGGCACGTATGATAATACCCGGCGGAAATGCCTCCTTTCGCACATTCTTACGCTTCAGCACAACATACCGTGGCAGTTTCCATCCATCCGCGAGAACACCCAACATTACAGTGCATCGTTGTTTCTCTCCACCCGTGGTCTTGATCGATATGGTGTGCGAGCCTCTTGGTGCAACTGTGCTGGACATAGGCATGTCCCAGTAAATAGGTGTTTCATCCACATTGCTGATCTGAGACAAGCTATAATCATTGGACTTTCGCATTCGAATCACGTATTTGTGAAATTGCAGATCTGTTGCCGTTTACTTCAGCATATCGTATCGCTTGAAGTTTAAAATGAGCCTCGTAGCTGATTCTTCTGTCAGACATCCTCCCTTTGATAGTGCCAACCTTGACCTCAGGCTCACAACCTTCTTTAACAACTTCACTTTACTGAATGGTTTCCAGATCAATACGACAGTAAGGATGATTCGTGTTCAAAGATAAGATATTATCATATTGTTGCAAAAAAAAAAGTTTAGAGATAAGATATCATATTGTTGCAAAGCCTGCTACAGATGCATTATTGTTGGATTTGCTGTTAATGAATCCGTTATGTGATAAAGATAACAAATCAACGTACGTATTTTAGTATCCTAACAATAGCTGCACTTTCTTTCATTCGCGTGTATAAGCTGCAAATGTTTTCTCATTCATGTGTATAAGCCGCACATGCTTTTCTTATCATTCATGTGTATAAGCTGCAAATGTTTTCTCATTCTTGTGTATAAGCCACACATGCTTTTCTTATCATTTGTGTGTATAAACCACACCCCATTTTTTGTTCCACTTTTTTGGGGGAAAAAGTGCAGCTTATAGATGCGAGAATACGGTACTAGTAAATATAATAATTTTCATATGTACCTGGAAATTAATATTAATGAAGGTTTCACCAACAAATGTCAATAAAAATGTATGTTCAAAGTGTATAAACAGAGCATATAATTTGTGTGAAAAGAGAAAAACATGCTGTTCCATGCAACATTGTTATTCGTACAGGCAAGAGATTCAATCTTCCTCGCATACAGCACCACTGCTATTCGGGTGATTTCGTGCAGTTTGCAACTTTGTAACAAGTTTGAACATGCAGGCATGCTCCCTGTCAAGCGGAATGCTGGCGTAGGTATTCTTGTAGGCCTATCGTCTATCTATCAGCATGTTCGAAATGGGCAAGGTGAAGGAACTTAGTTCCGATCTGAAGGATGTTATTATAAATTTGGCCCTTAGAGGTTTTTCGTTAAGAAAAATTGGACAAACAGTCAATAAATCACACTCAACACTTCAATATATACTAAACAAATTTAGAGACAAAGGTTCAACACAGAATGTGCCGAGAAAACCAAAAGAGAGACGGTTGAATAAACGTGCTGAACGCTTTATTTTAAAAAGAGTGCGAGAAAACACCCGACTAAGTGTTCCTCAGTTACTACCGTTAGTAGAAAATGTTGCTGGCAAGATGATGTCCGATCAAACTGTCCCAAGTGCCTTGTGGAAGTATGGATATCATGGCAGAATACCACGAAAAAACTGTATGTAAATAAGGTGAATCGCAGGAATAGACTTTCATTCGCGAAAGAGCACATCCACAACAACCAGGAATTTTGGGATAGTGTCATATGGTCAGACGAGTCCAAGATTAATATATACAGGTGAGATGGGATAAATAGGGTCTGGAGAAAATCAAATAAAGACAATGATCACATTAGTGTTGGTACCATCCAGTTTATTGATGGTATCATGGATGCATATGTCTATTTGGACATATTGAAGAACAATGTAAAGCAGAGTGCCCAAAAATTGGACATGACACCTATCTACAGATTCCAACAAGACAATGACATTAAGCATAAGGCACGAGTTAACATGAATTTACTAATATGGAATGTGCCCAAACCAAGGGCACCGACTTTCCAAAATTTCTGTGGGTGCATATCAATGGCGGTTAGATCTGTAATTATCAAGTATTGTATACTTTAAACAACTTACATGCACAATGATTGCAAGAGGCAATGATATTATCAACACGTTACTAATAGAAAATACCACATTCATACAAATTAAAATGAAAAAATATTCATAAATGCAAATAATTTAAATTGTGTTGCAGAAAGAACTATGCAAGGATTTTGTTGTGAACAGAAACTACAAAATGACTAACTTTATGTACAAAATAATAATAATTATAATCATGACATGTTAACTTTCAATATAAAACACATTCCTTCTTACGTCATTTGCACTTATGAATTTGTTTGCAATTTTGGTAATGTCAATATACTTCCATTGTTATTGTGGGGACTGCCTTTGACTTGGTCAGAGACAGGCAAGGAAGGGGGGAATGTGTTGCTTGGTTGCCTTTGCACAAACACATTTGAAACAATTATGTTTTAGAGGTTAGAAATTTTAACTTCCATCTCAATTTTTTATTGCTTATTATTTTTTGATAATGGCAAGTGAGAAATATTTACTTTATTTTGTTTTTATCAAACTAAAAATCTTGTGGGTGCGGCGCACCCACAAGATTATTTATGTGGGTGCTCGAGTCCCGGAGCACCCACGTAGTCGGCGCGCATGGCCCAAACTACTACAAACACAAGCTCAAAGTCCAGACTTAAATCCCATTGAGCATTTATGGGCAATTTTGAAGAGGCGAGTCCGTAAAGCAGATGTCAAGTCCAAACAAGAGTTGAAAAACTGTTGTGCAAGCCGAGTGGAATAAAATAAGCTCTGAAACATGTCAAAAACTGGTTAATTCTATGAAGAACAGGTGTCAAGCAGTAATTAAAGCCAAAGGATATGCATCAAAGTATTAGAATTGTCAGTCAATCTGCTCTGAATATACTATTTTCTTTTATATTATTAAGTGTACGAATAGAAAAATTGTATAAAAAATGGCATGTTTCTCTTTCAATTTAATTTATTATTGTGATTGGTTATACAGAATTTGGGTAAGATTTTATGTTCATAATGTTATTAGTTATTGAATTGTAAAGAAACAATTTCAAAAGAGTGTATTTCCTTTCAGATATTAAAGCATTTTCTTTGAAAATCTGTGTGTACGAATAAGAATGTTACATACTGTATGAGTGGTAAAATCAGATGTGTCTTAGCTTTCTGTCATGATATGGGAATGTTCGAAGGCACCAAGATCAACATATGAAAGACAACAAGTATTGCTGCATTCACTCTATGGAAGGCAGTGGTAAAGTATCATATTTTAGGATAGACAATGGTGTTTTTATATTGGACCGGGCCAAGTATTGCACCTTGTATGGTAAAAAATATTGATGAATAATGAAAATATGTCTAACTATCTAACTCTCTAGCCTTCATAAAACCCAAAGGTTCATGGCTACAGCAACACAGACTTTCCATCTGTCCCTATCCTGAGCAAGATCTATATACTCTTTTCCATCCCTACTGATTTCCTTTAGGTCCATCTCAACGTTATCCCTCCATCTTCGTCTTGGCCTTCCTACAGGTCTCTTACCATCAGGTTTCCCATCAAGAATCCTGTAAACTCTTCTTTCTTCTCCCATTCATGGCACATGGCCTGCCCAACTAAGTCTTCTTGATTTAATCATTTTAATAATACCTGGACATGAATACAAATTACGTAGTTCTAAATTATGTAACCTTCTCCACTCACCTGTCTCCTCATCCCTTTTAGGTCCAAATATTTTCCTAAGGATCTTATTTTCAAATACTCTCAATTTATGTTCCTCTTTCAATTTAAGGGACCAAGTTTCGCATCCATATAATAATACAAGCAAAATTACTGTTTTGTATATTTTAACTTTTAGTTTCTTAGATATTAAATGAGACAAAAGTAAAATGCATTTCCTGAATTTAGCCTTCTTTTTATTTCCTCTTTAATATCATTTTCATTTGTTAGTATTACTCCTAAGTACTTGAATTTGGAAACTGGTTCAAACGAATTGTTATCAATAATTAGATTTTGAGTATTACCTAACACTTGGTTTCGGCCTGTAAGCTTCCAAACCTATCTCTTTAGCTGCTTTGAAAAATATTTTAGCATTATTCTTAATTGTATTTATATCATGCCCTAATAAGTCTACATAATATGCATATGCTAACAACTGAGTCACACCATTTAATTTTAGTCCTTCTTTAGTTTCTTTTACCTTCCTAACAGCATATTCTAAGGCAAAATTAAAGAGCAATGGAGATAATGCATCTCCTTATTTTAACCCATCATGAATTGTAAATTTGTCAGACACATTAACACCCACACGAATTTTACTTTCTGTTTCACTGGTGCATACGTTTATCATATTAACAAGCTTCTTAGGTATTCCAAACTCGACTAATGTAAAAAAAAAAAAAAAGCCGATATTTTTTATGTGGGGTTGGCAACACTGATGAAGTTGAGCATGTGCAGGAGCATGCCCTAGTATTCTGTGCTTGCAACAGTGATAGAATCGTCAGAGTGGGGTTGCATACGTGCAAGTAGCAGTAAGGTGAAATGGCTGCCTTAATACAAAATCCCGCTGATTGTGAAGTGAGATCTGTCATACGATTTCTGAATGCCAAAGGACAGAATGCAGCTGACATCCATCGGGAATTGTGTTCCATTTATGAACCAAGAGTGATGAGTGAAGGGAAGGTCAGGCAATTGTGCAGAGAGTTTCCGGAAGGGCGTTCAAATGTCCATGACGGTGAGCGTAGTGGAAGGCCTAGTGTTCAGACGGACAATCTGCTGGAACGCGTTAAGGAGAAAGAGAGTTCCAATCGCCGGTTTGCAATATCTGAACTCGCCAAAGAGTTTCCAGAAGTGTCTGTGAAAACAGTTCATCAAATTCTGACTGACAACCTGGAATATCACAAACTGCCTGCAAGGTAGGTACCAAAAATGCTGACAGACGCTCACAAAGAGCAAAGAAGGACAGCTGCATGTGATTTTTTGACCCGCTGGGGGGAAGATGGCGATGACCTGTTCTCGCACATAGTGACGGGGGATGAAACATGGATATCGTACACCACTGGGGAGTCGAAGCAGCCATCAATGCAATGGCGGCACTCTGGTTCTCCTAAAGCAAAGAAATTCAAACAAACACCATCAGTTCACAAATTCATGACAACTGTGTTTTGGGACCAAAAGGGTGTGATTTTTGTGGAATTCTTGGAACCAGGATGAACAATTACAGCAGAGATGTATTGCGAAGCACTGAATAATCTGCGACGTGCCAATCAAAATCGGCGGAGAGGAATGCTATGCTCTGGAATTTTTCTGATCCATGACAATGCCCGCCCACACACAGCTGCTCGTACTGTTGAGACAATTCAAAGATTTCGATGGGAACTTTTCAATCATCCCCCTTACAGCCCCGACCTTGCTCCCAGCGATTTCTTTCTTTTTCTTCACCTGAAAAAGTGGCTTGCATCGAAGCATTTCAACAACAGTGACGTGCTCAAGACATCAGTTCTGGAATGGCTGCACTCTCAAGCGGCAGATTTTTATGCAGAGATTATACGGAAGCTTGTGCAACGCTATCAGAAATATATGGAGGTTAATGGTGACTACATCGAGAAATAGCCAAGGTATGTACTTATTTATCCATCACAATACATTTCTTCCCCAATCATTTTCTTGTTTTTTAAAAAATATCGGCCCTTTTTTTTACATGCACCTCGTATATTATATAATTTATCTCTTTCGACTGAATCATATGCTTTTTTTAAATCAATTAATAGCTGATGGACACTTTGCTTATATTCCCACTTTTTCTCAAGTGTCTGTCTGATGTGAAAAATTTGATCTGTAGTTGATCTGTTATGTTTAAATCCACATTGATAATCACCTATAATTTCATTAGCATATGGTGTTAGTCTTGTTAAAAGAATGTTAAATAATATTTTATATGTTGTTGAGAGTAGAGAAATTCCACGATAATTATTGCAGTTCATTTTATCACCTTTTTTAAACACAGGAACAATTATGGATTCTTTCCACTGTTGATGGATTTCTTATTAATTCTATATTAAACAAATTAATTTATGAATTTGACATATTAATGAATTTCCACCATATATAATTAACTGAGCTGGTATTAAATGAATGCCAGGTGGTTTGTTATTCTTTAGCCATTTAATAGCATCTTTAACTACAGTCAAGTTAGGTTCTGGAACTAAAGGTTCTGCTGTGTGTATTTCATTTACTTCTGATTTATCTCCTACATGATCATTTAAGAGGTCATTAAAGTAGTTTATCCATCGATTTAAAATATCGTTTGGATCGGCCAAAAAATCACCGTTTTTATCTTTATCAAGTTTACTTTAGGTTGCCACCCCTTTCTAAATTCCGCTCTATATAAATCACTGATATTTTTGTTTTTGCTGTTTGTTTCAGTTTCGTTAATTTTACTTTTCAAGTAATCTCTTTTTTTACTTCTAAACGTGTGGATAACTTCTCGGTTTATTCTATTATAATTGCTTAGATTTGTATCATCAGAGTTATTTAACCAGCTAAGTCTAGCCTGATTTCTTATTTCTATTAAATTATGACATTCATTATCAAACCATGGCTTACATTTTCTTGGTTTATGGTATCCTATACTTTCTATAGCTGCTGATTCTATTGCATTACGTATGTGCTCCCAATTCTTATTTACGTCTGTTTCATTTATATTTTCATCATCATTTAAATCCTGCAAAACATCGAATCTATTTGACAGTTTAATTTGGTAATGAAAATATGATGAAGGGGAAATAAACTTGTTTATAAAGGTATACTAGTACCATTTTTATGAACATCATGAAAATTATGAATATTCCCTTTAGATGAAATTATTCTTTGTGTGAAAAGCTTGAAGTTAAAAAAATCAATTTTGAGATTTTATCCACGTAACATCAAAATGTAATTTTATGTAGTAAATTTGAATGTGAATTTCAGTCCACTTTTATGTAGAAATGTTGGTTTTATAATTACCACAATATCTCATGTGGATCATTCCACTTCTAAATCAGTTTAATATGTAGAAAAGTATATTATAAAGAAGGGTAAAAAGATGTGGGTCTCCATTACTTAGCTGTTTCTTTTGTTTTCCCCCAACATTTTTCATCCCTTCACTATAAATATGGAGTGGTATAAGAAGGCATAAAATACTTTAATACTATTACATGAAAAAAAAATTGACAGATGAATCCAATTTCTTCATCAGGACGTGTTTACATATCCAAGAGAGCCTAGAAAGGAATTTTTAATTTAGCAAAAGTGGAAAAGTTACAAAATAGGCTTTTTATTTTCTTTTCTAAAGGAGCAGATACAATTGTTGCTTAATGAATATCTATTTTTGACAAGCATATATTGTAAGACATGAAAATATCACTATGCAACATACGAACACACAAAAACCCATTGTTAGTTCACAATTTCTTCATGGATTCATGCATTCACTTCTTGCTGATCTGAGCATTTCAACTTGTTTATGTATTTCTTCTGATTTAGCATTTCCAGTTGTAACATAGTTGTGGCATTTTTTATACAGAGTCTTTATGCCTTGTAGTAGATCTTCCTCTATTCCTATTTGCTTTATAATTGCCCAGATCTTTGCTCTAGGTATGGTGTCAAAGGGTTTTTCCATGTTGAGCCTGGTCTAAATGGAGTTCAATTATAGTTCTTAAACATGATTCCAGTATTCGAGCATAAATTTTTCCTGGGACATTGAGTAAGGAAATTCCTCTTTGGTTTTCACATTTTCTATTGTCTCCTTTTTTATATATTGGTATTATGATACTGACTTGCCAATCCTCAGGTATTCTACTCTCCTTCCACACCAGGATGAATACTTGGAGCAGCATTTGTTTACTTTCCATTCCCATGTATCTCAACATCTCTGGTGTTATCTCATCATGGCCTGCTGACTTTCCTAGCTTCATCCTTTTGATAGCCTCTTCCAGTTTGGCCATGTAATCACATTTTGATCCTCTTCCTCTTTTCCATTTCCATCGTTTGTCAGGATCTCCTCTTCCTCCCACTGTTCTCTTTCCCTTTCCCCATTTTGATCTTCCTCTATGGTCAACAGTTCCTCAAAATGTTATTTCCATCTTCTCATTATATTTTCTCCGTTGGATAATAGGATGTCATTCTTACTCTTTATAAATTTCAATGGGCATTCTTTATCTTTCTTTATAGCCTCTAGTGTTCTGTAAAACAGTTTCTGGTTTTCATTAAAATTAGTCTCTAATTTCTTGCCAAATTTTCCCAAGATTCTTGTTTTTCCAGCTTTAACATTTCTTTAACAGTAGTTTCCTTGTTTCTTGTATTCTTCGTATGCGTTAACTGATCTCTTATTCAAGGATTTCTTAGAGAGTTCTTTTTTTCCTTTTGACTTGTTCCTTGATTTCTTCTGTCCACCATGGTGTTCTCTCTTGTTGTCTTCCTACTTTCATCTTTGCACATGCTTTTGTTTCTGCTTCAAGAATAATTAGTTTCAACTTTTGCCACATATCCTCTATAGTATTTGAAGTGCCATTTTCTGTTGGATTTATTCTTGGTATATTTGCCTTGTATTTTTATCCTTGAGTTTGTGGTTCATTATTTTCTCCCTTATGTTCTTTGTGTTTGATCATTTCCTAAATGTTGATGTTATAGCTCTTTTCATTACTAATAGATGATGGTCACTTCCTATTTCAAAACCTCTATACACTCTATCATCGAATATTCCTAAATTCTGCTTTCTGCACTAAGATGTAATCAATGATGGACTTCTCCATGTCACTGGGTTCCTCTCTCGTGTACTTATGAATGCCTTTATGTTGAAATTTGGTGTTGACTATTATTAACTCATTGCTGACACACAGATCAATTATCCTTCTTCCATTGTCATTTTGATGTGTCTCGCCATATTTACCCATCACTTCTTCAATACCCTTTACTTCTTTACCAACTCTTCCATTTAAGTCTCCTAGTACATATATTTTTCCTTCACTGTCGTCTATTACTTTCTGAAGTTCTTCATAAAAAGCATCCTTCTTTTCCACTGTCTCATCCTCATTTGGTCCATATGCAGCAATATATCTGATAGTCTGTACTATTGGTATCTACAATTAGTTGTATTAGTCTCTCGTTTCTATACTGTCAGTCTTTTATATGATATCGATATTTTTCTGGTATGATTATGCCTACTCCTTCTTTAAATCGTTGGTTCATGTCCACTCCTGAGTAGAATAAAAGATATCTATTCCCACTTTCTGGTTCCATCATCTGTTCACATCCTCTCCCTTTCTTTTTAGCTTCGGTTACTGCTAGTATATGTAGTTTTTCTTTTTTTATTTCTCTCACAAATTTTATCTCTTTACCATGCACTCCACGCATATTCCAAGTTCTAATTTTCAAAATCCTGTTTCCTCTCCTGGTCGCCAACGTTGGCATCCTTCTGTTCGCTTGTAACAAGATATTCTTGGACTAATGGATTGTCAGTCCCCTGAGTCCAAAGCGATTGGAGATGCCTCCCCTCTTAGCCCTTGGCCTGCTAGTTTCTATGTCATAGTGTACTCCTCAACACAGAGCAGTGGGTTCCCTCTTTATTTTAAACCCCAAGAGGGAGGGTTGCCTCTTCCGCCATCTGCACCGTACCAAAGGACTCCTTTTCAACCCCATCTGCCATTGAGGAATTCACCGTAACCCTGGTAAGGGGCCCTTACATGGTACTGTCAGCCAGAGCCAGCTGAACCACAGTTTTTTAAAGAGGTGTTACTCCTCTGGTTCATCCGCCTCCTATGCCGTTGAGATGGCCATCCATCTTCTTCCACCATTGGAGCCGTTGACCAGTAGATTGCTTCTTAGTCTGACTCTTTACTACTATCCTGCCCAGCATGGAAGACCCTACCAGTAGCTATGCTACCGCTGGTATAGCCTCGCGAATCATCAGAGCAAGCAAGCCCCACCACCAACTACAAGGTCACGCAACCACTAGGTGAGGCAACAAGAGGTTTGAAACAAGGATGAATACTCAGTCCCCTCCATTTCATCATATTGATGGATGAAGTCATAAAAGAATGTAACAAAAAAGTCAAAAAGTTACAGCTAGGATATAAAAATATGAGGCTAGTACAACTGTCACATTTTGCATATGCATACGATATCCTAATTTTAGGAAGCTCTGAGAAAAATCTACAATATAAGATGAAAATTTGGAATATAGAACTCCTAAAATATGGGATGAGAATAAATAATAATGAAACGAAGACCATGATAATAGCAAAAGAAGAGGTAGAGCATAAAATACACCTTGAAAATCAAGAATTAGAACAGGTTAATAGCTTCAAATAACAAAGTCAACAAAACTAGCAGTGTATAAAACCATATATACATACCCACAATTCTGCACAGCTGCGAGTACTGGACATTGACTTCAAAACACCAAAGTAAACTGCAGACAATGGAAATGAGATTCTTGCATAAGATAGAAGCAAAAACGAGAAGAGATCTAGTGAGAAATCAAATCATAAGAAATTGTTTGAGAGTTTCTCCCTTACTAGAGAAAGTAGAACAGAGCCAACTAAGATGGTTTAGTCACGTGAAGAGAATGGTTGGAATGCATGTAGCCAAAGCGGTCTACAAAGTGAAAATGCAGGGGACAAGACCAAGAGGAAGACTTAGAAAAGTGTGGGAAGACGATGTAAAGAGAGCTGTGGAAGTAAGGGGCAACGACTGGAAAGAAGTGCAAGATCTAGTGCAAGACAGGGACAGATGGCAATCCTTCTGTAAAATCTCTGCACCGCAAGGTAGATGAGGACAGATAAGTAAAGTAAAGTATCTATTTCTTTTTATTCAATTTTTGCTAAGATTACTTCTTCATTTTAAAGTTCACAACACATTTTCCTTTTTCTTTCGTTTATTTAAAATTCCAATTTATTTTCTCTTGCAAATATAAATAATTCACTTTATTTTTAGCTTAGGATTTGATAAAATTATTAAACATAAAATAAATGGTTCTCCTTGTTTGTTAGTTTTAAGTCCCTTTATGCACAGATAGACTAATCTGGACTGGACTTACAGTTTAAAGTAGGATCAAAGCCACAATGTGCCTCCGCTGGGTATCGACACCTGACCCCTTGATTACAAGGTGATGATGTTTCAATTGAGCATTTTATTTTTTCAAAAGTCAGGGAAAGTTTTTCTCTTACTTGTGAAATTAGGGCATGCAAAGAATAAATATAAATGAGTATCATATTGTAATTCTGCTCTGAATTGACATTGACTTCAGTTAACTATTTTTATGTTTGAAATGTGGTAATTACTTTGTGTATAAATATCTAGTTCTTTATTAAATTATTAATACTAGCCTGGGTAAATTATATTTAAAATGAGGTGGCTTATTTTCTCCTACTTTAGCAAACCAACAATATGCATTTCCATTTTTATTGTTACTGTGTGTGTACACCACTCATTTCCTTAAATATTGATTGTTTGGTTTCAACAATAAAGTTTGACATTATTTATTGCTAGGATATTTAACTAGTAATTAGTAATTTGTATCTCCAATGTATGAGTTAGTTACAAAAGAAGAATAAGTACATACAGTGGTAGAGCGTGACCTTTCCAACAGTGTAAGTCTATCATGATGAAGGTTATTTCCCGTTGTGCTTATTTTTGGGCTGACATGGTTAGTAATTTATCCACACATATCGACCCCCCATTTTTTCAGAATACTTCCCTGGAATTTTTTACCAAATTAAAAATTCTGGATAAATCCCTGGGATTGGAGTGTTCTTTGCTAGGCTGTGTATCTCCTACATTTCAACTGATAATTAAGTCAGTCTTATTCCTATCACAATGACTAACGTAACGATAAAAAAATATGCAAAGTCAGATAAAATGAATAATAATAATAATAATAATAATAATAATAAAGAAACGAAAACAGAAGGAAACAGAAAAGTGCTGAATACTTTTTACAACCACATAACCAAGTATCAGCTTCGTACCCTGAATCACAAAATTGGGGCACTTTATTTTTCGTTTCTGTTACTATGCCTGCTAGAGAAGGAAGGGGTGGGCCTACCTACATCCACAAGTTTCTTCTTGGCAGCAAAATCCTTGCTGGATAACGGCATCTTCTTATCCACCCCACTGCCCAATCACACTCATTTTATTCCATAATGCACTTCAATATCACACCACAGCACAGGGCCAACAATCCGCTTTCAATAGATGAAATTCGCAAAAGCATTACCTCGATAACAAGAACGGAAAAACAAAGAGAACCCAGATCCAAAGTTGGTCGCTGGGTCTCACTGCAGAACATGGGCTGCTTTTTTCCTCTAAATAGACAAACAAAATTTATATCCCCTGAAAGTACGTACCTTCTACTTCCATTTTCCGGTGTTCCTTTTACGATTACTATTATATTATTGCGCGTAAAAAATGTTTTTCCTGCTACTAAAAGCAATGCATTTCTCCATTTGTTCGCGTCCATATTGTTTATGCACTCAAATGTTGTGCGATAAGTAAGACCCTTTGTTTCGTGGCATTCGAGTTGATTTGTCGCTCCGGATTCCACCCACAGACGCACAGTTTCTTTCATTATTTCAGACGAGGAATGCTTACAAGGTTAGGTTAGGCCTGTTAGGTTGGGTTCCAATAGCATAAATACAATGAAAGATGTTTTTCCTGCTACTAAAAGCAATGCATTTCTCCATTCGTTCGTGTCCATATTGTTTACGCACAGTTTCTTTCATTATTTCTTCGAGGAATGCCTACAAGGTTAGGTTAGGTTTCATTAGCATAAATACAATGACTAATTATTATTTAGGCTAAGTGAACTAAACCTAGCTACCTAACAACATAGGCATTTTTTACTTTCGCTAGATTTGTGCAGGAATATGCCTTTTCCTTCGTTGCTACGATTTCAATACCGCCCAACCTGGACACGTTTTTCTGGTTTTTTTAAAGAAATTTTTTTTTCCGCACCTTAAAACTTACTTTCCCCGATTACTAACTACAAAACGTTACCAAAAAATTATGAACCGCGTTCCTCCTAAGCAGCCCATATTCTGCAGTCTTACCGGTCCATGCTCAAAGCAGTGATCTTTCAGACTGTGAAGGGAATATCCCTTTCGTATATAAATAAATTCCTTCTCTTGCCTTAAAATTCCCTATATTTGGTAAAAAAAAAATAATACAATATTAATTATAAAAGAAATGCTCACTAATTGTAGGGACATATCCAGAAATTTCTATCAAAGGACATGTAAGTGCTTTCTTAGGATACTGTAAAAGAAAATCTAGCACCTCAATGATCATAAACAAGCTTTTCGAACGGTGTTCAAAGAGTGTTTGAATCACAGACTACGTAATTAATAATATTTGGTTCACATTTGACATGAGATTTGTAAAATTGGTTCAATCTTCAGCTTTCATTAACATTTATTTATTTATTTATTTTTGCACTTTTTAGCTCAATTATTACCAGCTGAGTTCATACAGAAACGGAAAACAGAGATCTTAATATTTCTGATGTTTATGCTCTCCTACAAGCTAAAAACAGAAACAAGAATTTAGCACATCAATGTGTATCTATTTTTCACCTATCCCACTCAATTTTAGGTTTCTCCTTTTTCCCCTTCCTGTTAGACTTTTGCTTCAGAATTCCCTGTTCCTGCAAATTTCCTTTGCAGTTAACCATTCATACCCGACAACGCTGAAGCCCCTCCTCTTGCAAGACCTGTGTCTCGCTGGCACGTATTCAGTGAAGCCAACCCATGCATAATGGTGCTAAATCTCGCACAAGTTTAAAAAGTTGTTTGTAAGTTGGGGACAGTGGCGCACCCAAAAGGGAGGGGGGTTGGTGGGGGGTTATAACCCCCCTTTGATGCTGTATTCTTAAAAAAAAAAAGTCAAATGTGAAAAGATGGCAAAATGAGAGCTGACTACCAGAAAAAGTGTACGTAAACCCTCCCTTTTGAAAATCCTGGGCACGCCACTAGTGGGGATATAAATAAAACAAGAGGGCCACTTTTCGTTGTGGTTAAATTTTCTCAAACTTTTCACATATAATGTCGAACCCATGCTGTTGGTTGAACCATTCGAATTTATATTTATGTTTTTGTTATAAATTAATATTAATAATATGAAAATCACAGAACAATTTAGTAGTGTGTAGCATAATTCTGGAGTTTAAACGACACCATGGATGTCCAGAAGTGGCAAGGCAAGGAGACACTTCCTGAAAAATGAATGTCAACCATTTTCACACATTCAATTTCATTTCAGTCATATCAAATTGTTAATTATTGTAAGGGCGTTGCAGATACTTTGAGAAGGGAAATATACCTAGTTTACCCCAACCCCTGAAAAAAAAAATACTTTGCTTAATCCTCCCTGGTGGAAAGAAATACTGCGGACATCCATGAACAACACTTTCTCTAAATATGAGGTTTGCAACGCTGCTGTAAGCCTGTGGCCGTAGGTTTACAAACCTAGGGTTTGACCCGCTCTTCTCCCTATATTCCTTGCTCTTCTCCATCCAGATACGGTAGGCATTGCTCCTTCGCGGTCAGAAATTTGTAAGGCAACATTCAGATGACTTACAACTTTCCGCAAGCAGAAGGCGGGAGTTCCCATGTGCCCCCTGGTGCTGAAATGTTGCAATCTAACAAACAGGATCTCGAAGACTGGTATCGGGCCGAGTTGAACTTTGAAGTTTTTACGAATTTTGCCATATAATTACATACATTTTACTAGAACTAATAAAGTGTAAGCCTGGCTTACACGGCTTACATGGAGTACATGGAGTACATAGGAATCAAGACAATAAGAAATATATAGGTTAAAACCTATATCTTAATTTTTGCTGCATGGTTATAGTATAAAAGAACTTCTTTAATAATGTTATCTCTAGTATTTATAAAATATTTATTTTACATGAATTTTTAAAACCACTTACACTCTTATGTGTTGGATGAATACATATGCATACACAACATAAGGAGGACAGGACCTACAGTTTGAAGTGGGATATAAAGCAATGAAATGTGCCCCTAATCGGATCTGAACCCAATGTTCTAGCATTAACTAGGCTGTCTGCAATTTCTTAATCCCCTGACATTTCCAGTCCAACAACTAAATTTTTCAGGTGGAAACACGAAATGTGAAATAACATATTGTAATATTCATTTTTCATGTTTTTGAAAGGTGTGAGGTGCATATTTCCAACATATTTTGTCACAAAATGATGCGAAATACACTCATAAATACGAAATTTAGAGTTTATTTAGAGACGTAACATTTTCTGAAGTCTGAATTATCCTGTGTGAATTATGAAAATCACAGAAAATTGATTAATTCTGCTGTAAATATTTGAGATGAAAAAATGGACTCCTTTCCACATGATACTCTGATAACTACACTGTCATGCTATTAGAAAGGAAATGTTTATTTTGTGTAGTAAGTGTAGTTTTTTTAAATTAAATTTAGGGTTACGATTACTAATTTAATACCGAAATGCCATTTTTATATGCCACTTTTTATCCAGATATGTGCACAGTTTTTGTACCAAAATCTTGAATTTCCTTCACCATATATGTGGCTCTAGTAATTAATGTACACACAAACATACATTTAACATATTAGTTGAATACACAACCTCAGAATCTCACATGTGACCTTCTATTTATAGTAAGTATAAGTTTGTTTCAGCTTTCACAAGCAAAGGATTAACAAAAAAATAACTTTTACCAAAAATTCATAATTATAGAGGAAGTAGGGCATAATTATGGTAAAATTGATTAATATACATGGTGATTATAAAGTCACTAGACATTTCTGCATTAACAGAATTTATTGCACACAATACAATATGTACTGAAACATATATCACAGTAGGACACAAAATTAGTATAACTCAATGTGACCACTCCTCAAGTCTAGGCACAGATGCCAGCGATCCACAACAGTCAGAAACACCTTCTCAAGCATAGCTGGTGCAATCTCAGCAACTGTGGCCGTAATGCATTCTTTCAACTGGGCTTTTCTCGTACACCTTAGACTTTATAATCCCTCAAATGAAAAAGTTTAAGGGGGGCAGGTTGAGGGGGAGGGAGCAACTTCCCTTTGCAAGGCACGACCAATCCATCTACGGGTGAAAACTTCGTTCAGGTGATCACGAACAATAATGGCAAAATGAGGTGGTGCCCCATCCTGTTGATGTACAGTAAGGCCCTTGGTGTTCCCCAATCCACCATGTTATGAGCCACAGTTGGTAGCTGATGGGATTACGGAAACTTAGCCTCCTGGTCGATGCGGTGGGGCTACACTTTGCACATTTTGTGGTGTTATGGCTGGCCTACCAGGATGTTCCTCATCCACAATAATACCAGTTTGATTGAATTTGTTGACTAGATTCTTGATAGCCAGCCTGGTGGTGCCAGGATTTCTGAATTCCAGGTGAAGTCTATCCACACCTGTTCTTACTTCTACTGTTAGCATAGCTTCACATAACATCCAAAAGAAATGTATTTTGTCACGATATCACTAAAATGTGTAGAGACTTTATAATCACCCTGTACCAAACTTTCAAAAAAGAAATTCAGATTTCCCCAGAAAAAAGAAAATTTTCTTGACTTTTCCAGATTGGTCAACATCCTGTTAACTGAAATGCTATTGAGAATACCCACAAAATGTTCCAACTGGACATTCAATGTACTACTATTTAGAAAACTTAGAGCACTAAAGCAGATTATGCAAATTTATATTTTGTGCTGACATGTATGTAACTTTTGGAACCAATCTTTAGCATTTTAAGTGATGTATCACTACATTTACGTTTTTTACAAATAACATACAAATACAGTGGAACCTCGATTATTTGTTTCCTAAGGAGACCAAGCTGACAAAAAAACAACAAAAAGCAGGAAAATGTCAAATTTATGGAAATAATATAACATTCTGCTCTGTTCAGACCATCAAGATTGAATGTATAATGCAGGAAAATGTAAAATCCGGGTTCCACTGTATCTCTACAGACAGATGTCCATAAAGATTTTGTCAAAAAGAATGGTGATCTTCGCTTCATCATTCCTGGCTCAGGCGTACCAACCGAAGATGCCACGCGCTCCAGCGAAAGAACTTAATGATCGCCTCGAAACCTTTGAACAAGAAGTGCGAAGCGAACTTTCTTCTTTCAAGGATGCACTTGAAAGGGAAATAAGAGGTAACATCACCAGTGCTTCTCCTAACTCGGAAGCCATATTGAAGCTCCAGGTTGAACTTACCAAGCTGGAGGCCAAAATGGAAGAAAAGTTCAAGCACCAACGAGAAGAGTTCCTCTCCCTGCTGGCTAAAATGGAGACCCAAGAAGAGAAGCTCGATGACCTGGAGCAGTACTCGCGTAGGGAGTGCCTACTTATCCACGGCGTTCAAGAAACCATAAAGGAAAACGTTGAGGATAAAGTGTTGGATGTGCTGAACAAGACACTGAATCTGAACGTCCGTAGCAAGGATATTGCCCGCTGTCATCGGCTGGGCAAACAGAATCGATCCGTGGCCGACGCCTTACAAGAGGGAAGACGATGTATTATTGTGAAATTCTCCACTTACAAAATACGCCACCTGGTTTGGTCTTCGAAGAGGATGCTAAGGGACGCCGGGTGCCCCTTTTTCATCACGGAGTCCCTCACGGCCACTCGCCAAGAGATCCTGCGAGTGGCTAAAGACAGATTTGGCCGGCGCTCTTGCTACACAGAGGATGGGCGTATCATCGTACGCAAGGAGAATGGCAGGAAACATACCGTCACCCACATGAGAGATCTGGAACAGCTGTCGTCGTAGTCTCCCCTCCTCCCCGAGGACTGCATTCACCTGAACTAAATATTGTGCTTATCTAATCCGTTGCCGAATAAAAACACGTACTTTAGTTAAGTTCTTCACTATACCATATTATTATTATTGAATCTGATTTAGCAACAATAGTGTATGTGATTGTGTGCTCCTTTTATTTGCTTCATTTTTTTCTTTTTCGCATATATATTCAACATTATTTTTTTTTTATATATATATATATATTTTCCTTGTCTTATTAAGAGTGACGTAATGAAGAAAATGTGTGTAATAGTGTTACCTCAGTGTTCAAATATCAACCTGCCCGACCTGTCATTTGTTCCACGAGACAAGGTAAGCCTTTACTCTTTAATAGCAAGTATTCAATAGTTGGTAAGCCTGAAAACATCCAAAGATTTCCACTGCATTCCTTGCAAGGGCTCAAATGCGAGGACGGTTCCCGTTAACCCCCGGGTAATGACCAGCTGCTGGGAAGGGGAGGGCCAAGCAATGACTCATTTTTCCGTGTCGCTCTCGCGAATGTCAGATCGCTAGTTCCGAAAATGGACGAACTGCGGCTTGTTGTAAAAGAGGGAGACTTCGATTTGATAGTCATTACAGAAAGCTGGATAAAGGACGGAACACCACTATCTCTAATTAGTATACAGGGTTATGAAACGCTAACAAAAAATAGAACCAAGAAAAACTGTGGCGGAATTGTAGTTTTTCATAAATCTAACTTAACTGTTCGAACAATAGAGACGAAAGTAAATACTGAAGGCATCGAAACATTAACTTTGATTCTGAAGTACATGAATAAACAGTTTGGTGTATGTTCCATATACAGACCGCCCAATGTCCCATACACAAAACTTACATTGATCGAAGAATTAATATCCGAAATATATCCACTAGTTGATAATCTCTTCCTGTTAGGAGATGTAAACTGCGATTATCTCACCCCGAATAAACCAGAAACACAGTTTTTAAGATCGATTTTTGATTCATTTGGTCTAACGCAAATAGTTAATAAACCAACCCGTATCACCGAAAAAAGTAAAACGCTCCTTGACATCATAGCCGTTGACAATACAGAATTACTGTTTAAAACTGACGTCACTGTCGCAATCGGTAAATCAGATCACTGCGTTGCGTACGCTGATTTCTTGTTGCAGAAACCGGAACCTCAAGCGAGTTACGTTTATTGTAGAAATTTTAATACCTTCAACGAAGAAATTTTTGCAAAAGATATAACTGATGTAGATTGGTCAAAGCTTTACTCACTTGATGATGTTAATAATAAAGTGGAGTTTTTGACCTCAAATATACAAAATGTTTTTGACACGCACGCACCTCTAAAAATCGTAAAGCACAATAAGAAAAATGCACCGTGGATCACCAGTAATGTTAAATTGTTGATGAGAATCAGAGATAACGCGCTACGAAAGTTCAAACGTTCGAACAATCCAAGCGACTGGCAACAATATAAAGAACTCCGGAATTTTACAACAACTGTCATAAGACAAGAAAAGAAATGTTATCTTACCTTCAAATTTGGCGGGAAAAATTTAAACCGGAGAGAAACATGGAATGAGTTGAAACAATTGGGTATTGTTAACAATAAAAAGTCTCATGATAATACATTCTCTCTCATAAGTACCACTGAAGATTTAGATGCTGTTAATGACCATTTTGGTAAAATTTGCAATGAATCTGAAATTCCTCCTCCACTTAAGGCTCAGCAAATAAAGCATTTCGAGAACAAAACCTGTTCCACCCCTGAACAGTATTTTAACTTTACTGAGGTAACTGAAAAAGATGTACATAGAACTATTTATAGCATACGCTCAAATAGTTTTGGAGTAGATGGTATCAGCACTAAAATGCTCAAACTTTCTTTGCCTTATGTTTTATCTCCGCTAACGCACGTCATTAACTCCTCTCTTTCCAGTGGCGTCTTTCCTGAAATGTGGAAAGAAGCACGAATCCTGCCACTTCAGAAAAAGCAGATCGGCACTTCTTACAATGACTTTAGGCCTATCAGTCTTTTGCCTGTGCTATCTAAAGTACTCGAGAAAATAGTGCATTCGCAGACGTTAAACTACGTTAACACGAATAATTTACTGCCCGCGCTGCAATCCGGATTTCGTGAGAAACACAGCACAGCCACTGCTCTTGCTAAAGTTGTGGATGATATTCTCTATGCCATTGATAAACAGCAAGTCACTATTTTAGTACTTCTGGATCTAAGTAAGGCTTTTGACACTGTGCAGCATGACTTATTATTAGCCAAACTTAAATATTACAAGTTTTCTCCTTCAACATTAAACTGGTTTCAAACATATCTATTTAACAGACGTCAAAGGGTCGTATTACATAATTCACCATCTCACGTGTCTCAACCTATAACGCTGAAAGCAGGCGTGCCGCAAGGATCGATATTAGGCCCCCTCCTCTTCACCCTTTACACTGCAGATTTGCAGCAAGTTATAAAATTCTTCACTCCACATTTTTACACAGACGATACCCAGTTATATTTCTCAGATCACTATGCTTCGTTGGAACATAAGCTTCAGTCACTAAATTCTGACTTGAACAGCGTCAGTAACTGGTGTGTATCTAACGGTCTTAAAATAAATCCAGAAAAATCCACTTTCATGATCATTGGTTCTAATTATTCAAGGTCGTTAATTAAAAATATTAAGTTCGAGCTCAAAATAAACAATTTGCCCATTACCAGGAATAACACTGCCAGAAATCTTGGTCTGATTTTTGACGAAATTTTTGATTGGACAGAACATGTAAAGACGCAATGTAGGAAAGCTTATGGAACACTTAGGAATCTGAATCGTTTCCGTGACTTCCTCCCTGCGGAATACAAGCTAAGACTCATCCAAGCATTAATCTACCCATTGTTCGACTATTGTGATAATGTTTACGGCCCTCAACTCTCGCAAAAGCTCAGTAAAAAAATACAAATGGTGCAAAATGCCTGCTCCCGATACATTTTTCAAGCAAAAAGATCCGATCATATTCTTCCATTCTTGAATAATAATCAGGTTCTTACCATGGCAAACAGAAGGAAGTTGCACTATCTCTGTTTTATACGCCGCATACTGACAGAAGGTAAACCGCAGTACCTGTTTGAGAAGATGCATTCCCGTAGGGAAATCCATCAGTATGTTACCCGTAAGCGGAACAACTTCGATTTACCCCATCACTCTACCACGGCCTACAAATCCTCTTTCTCCTTTTCGGCTCCCAAAGCATGGAATGCATTGCCTGCAAATATCGCTAGTGTAAAAAACCCATTATATTTTAAAGGTAAAATAAAAGATCTGCTGTTAATGGAACAATGGCAGAGTCGGGGCACATACTGAAGGTATCAAGTCACTCACTATAAGGAATTGTATTATTGTATTATTATTACTATTGTCTTTTTTATTCCTAGTTACACTTTTTTTTTGCAACTAATTCCTATGTATTTTTTTCTTTCTTCATTTTTTATTTTTATTATTATTATTATTATTATTTTACGTTTAGCTTACTGCTCCATAAGTTTATAATCATCTCATATGTATTCTCATATTGACAAGGGTTAGGTGGCAGAGCAGCCCTTGGCTGAACCTCGCCCGCTGAATAAAGAAAATTTATTATTATTATTATTATTATAAGATTGAATATTTATATCTTATATATGCGGTAGCACTGGCAGGGACGATTCTACACAGGTAAAACAGCGGAAGCGAAAAATCAGGCGAAGCCAGGCCGGTTTGGTAGCTCAGTGGTAGAGCAATGGCATGGAATGACAGAGACCCGGGTTCGAGTCCTGGTTTAGCCTACATTTTTGCTACCAGTGCTACGTAAGATTGAATATAGTATTGAAGATTCATGAGGAACTGAACAGGGAACAGAATTCGGGAAGGAATACAAAATTATTGGGAGAACTTGTTCTGGAGAAATTACAAATTTCGTTGATTGGTTTATTTTACTTCACTTTTCTTGACACTTTTGGCTAATCACAACGATGAAGATGATGTGATGAAACTGATTGACACTCGTGAAGAACACACATGCCCAGGCCAGGATTCAAACCCAAGGCACCTGGAATGGTAGCGAGCTGTGCTAATCACTCTGCCATGGAAGTTAGCTAGAACAGATATTAATCATAGAGTTTAGAGCTCATTTAAGGTATAAATTACAGTAGTCCCCATACATATATTAAAATTTTATCTATTAATAGATTTCAGATATTTTGATAGTGGATACTTATTTATCCATGTTTTGTGCAGCATATCTGGATTATGGATCTTCCAAATGTCTGGATGTTTAGATAACGTGAGTAATCCAAATATTCAGATTATCTGTTGCCTTGAAAATAGATACTGGAAAATTTTATACCAGATACCTGTCATCTAGACTTTGGACCATCTGTGGCATTTCATCCAAGAATTTGTGGACATATTTTTACAATTCATGAATTGGATTTATTTTTCAAATTCATAGTAATATGGTAGAACATTTATAATATAAGGATAATATGACAGAAATTTGCAAGAATACATGCTATAATTATCTCTACTTTGAACATATTTCTCTATTTCAGGTGAGGAACATCCAGTATTCAAGCCATGAGTTGTCCGTTTGCAGACAGAGTATTTCCAGTTTTCAAGTTTGACTGATATTATGTTTATTACGCATTTGCCTTACTAATATTATTTTAAGAAATGTTTGCCTTTGTGTTTAGTCTAGAAAGGGATGATGCTGTGAATGTGATAGGTCATAACAAAGAAAAACATATCAGTTAAACTTGCAGGTGGATATGAAATTTTGTTTTCAAAGTTAAGAAAGTATAACAAATGTAAAATGTTGTTGAATGTGATATCCTCATATAATATTAATTAGGTTATAAGTAAGGAAAAATGATAAAACTAGTTATATGTAGACACTGTAAATAGCAAGCCAATAAATTAAATGTACAGTGCAAAATTTCAACATTCATACTACCAAAAAACTTGGTGTCTAAGAAGCTGTAAATTTTGCATTTCATTTTCATATCTTGTTAAGCATAAATATGCTCCAAAGATTAATGGGAACTAAATATTTACTCTTACACAAATTAAACTGCTTTGTATAGTAACAAGAATATTATTGAATTTATATGCCACTGGTAAAAGGCACACACATTGGAACATGCCATGTAGTCATATGGGGAGAAAGGGGTGCAGGGGTAATTCAGATTCAGTCTTGACCAATTGTGAAGGTAATGTGATCAGCACATCTTTTAATACAATCACTGCATGTAACTGTGAGGCAATAGCAAGCACTTGATAATTTCATCTGTCTATTTATCTTAGATGAGTTTACATGCAGTCAAATATTTGAACACTCAACCTTTGGTGCAGGGTTTAATTCCTGGTGAGAACCCAAAAAGTTTTGATTTTAAGCCAACATTAAGGGGAGCTCCTTAAAATGGAGTGTAGCACACACTGGTTCAGATGTCTGGGAAAGAAACTCAACATGTTGGTCCTGAGTTACCCAATAAAAAGTCACTTAGCTGGTCTCAGTCAGTTTAGATGCTGTAGTTTCTCAAATTCCAATTCCTTGTCAAAATCAGCATTGGCAGAGACACAGAATCACAACTGATGATAAGGTCATACAAATATAAATACCACAAATAAAATAGTGAATCTAACAGCTTCAGAGATTGGCTTGGGGAGATATCTTGATATTACACTGTTGTAATACTTCATCAGTTTGGTTCTCTTCTGTGATTCCTAGAAACATAATAAGTGGAAAATATTATACAAGGGGCATTCAAGTCAAACCGGGACTTTAGTAAGTGGCTAGTGTGTCATATTACTGATGGGTGGTGCACATGTCGGGGGCCAGTCCATAGATTGTTAATTAAGATGGCAGGCAACAATGTTAGTGCGTACATGGAATGGTGTGAGGTGATTAAGTTTATTGTGAACAAAGATGTAAAATCTGCGGAAATCAATAGAAGACTGCCAGCTCAGTATGGTGATGAGACCTCAGCCGCAGTCTGTAAACGATTCAAAGATGGACATACGTTCGTTAGTGATGATCCCAGTCATGGTGGTTCTCAGCCCACAGCTCTCCTTGGATGGTTCAGGCGTACTGACAAATCTTTCTATGCTGAAGCTTTCCAGGCATTAGTTGAATGCTGGGATAAGTATAAACGAAGCAGTGGAGTATGTCAAAATATAAATGCAGTTTACACTCCTTGAAATTACTTATTTTATTTAATAAATCCAAAAGTCCTGGTTTGACTTGAACAACCCTCGTATTTTCGGCTGTACTTTATGTGTATAGTGAAGTAATATACACAGAAGAATGTCACTCCATTTCAGGTTCTAAAAGGAGGGAACTTATAGATGATTACAATGCAGATGTCTGAAACAAAAAGGACCCACCTGTGCCATTCTACTTTCAAGGCAGGATTTGTACAAAAGATAAGTAATGATGTTTTCTTTAATATTTTATATTTAGTTTCATCCATTTTTGTTGATATTATTTTAGGATGCCTGTCTGAAAAAAGACAGAGTGTTTACCTGCAAGCTGTTAACGTCTCGGAACATCCAGCGCTCACCTTCAGAGCGGGTTCTACTCCAGGGATTGGTGGGTAGGGAGAGAGTGGCCGATCTCCAGATGAACACTAGAAGAGATTCTGGAAGTAGGCAGTGTTGCAGGATTGTGCATTTGGTCTTTATTTCAGGTAGGCATATTAGGGTCTTTCGGTTTCTTCTGTTGACTACAAGTATTTCTCTTTTTCAGGATAAATTTCATCACAGGATGTACCATGGGAATTGTGGTGAGTTTTCTATTATAATATTCCATTATCTTTTCTTGTTATTTTAGGATGTCTGTCTGAAAAAAAGACAGGGTGTTTACCTGCGAGCTGTTAACTTCTCGGAACATCCAGTGCTCACCTTCAGAGCGGGTTCTACTCCAGGAATTGGTGGGTAGGGAGAGAGTGGCCGATCTCCAGATGAACACTAGAAGGGATTCTAGAGGTTGGCAGTGTTGCAGGATTGTGCATTTTGTCTTTATTTCAGGTAGACATATTAGGGTCTTTCGGTTCATTCTGTTTACTACAAGTTTTTTTCTCTTTTTCAGGATAAATTCCATCACAGGATGTACCAGGAGAATTGTGGTGAGTTTTCAATAATCTTCCATTCTCTTTTCTTGTTATTTTAGGATGTCTGTCTGAAAAAAAGACAGGGTGTTGACCTGCGAGCTGTTAACGTCTCAGAACATCCAGTGCTCACCTTCAGAGCGGGTTCTACTCCAGGGATTGGTGGGTAGGGAGAGAGTAGCCGATCTCCAGATGAACACTAGAAGGGATTCTGGAGGTTGGCAGTGTTGCAGGATAATGCATTTTGTCTTTATTTCAGGTAGACATATTAGCATCTTTCGGTTTATTCTGTTTACTACAAGTATTTCTCTTTTCAGGTCAATGCATATCCACTGGATTCAGTGCCCTGAAGAAAATTACAGGTTGGTAATAAATTATAAGGTGTTATGTACATAGACATAGACTGTTTTCTAGCTGGTTAAGTATATATATTTTAAGGAACCTTAAACACTATCTGCAAACAGACAACTCACAACCACCCTATTCTGAAAATGGAAATCAGGTAAATAAGATGGTCTTAGTTTTTCTTAAGTGTCAGTTGCATAATTAAATATTCATGTAAGCTAGTTGTAAATTTATAAATATTATAATATATTTGTGCATACTATTTGTGTTAAGATCAAATTTTATGGTTATGTTCTAATGTTTTTGTTTCCAATACAGGATCTTTGAATTTTGGGGCAAATAAAAAATTTGCAATTGCAGAATAATACAATCATATTTTCAGGGTTAATTGTAACTTTTTTAAGTTAACTAGATTTGTAATGAACATTTTTACATTTTCAGAATCTGTTTTTAATCAAACTTTTAATTATATGTCTTCTTTTATAATTTTGACATTTTCAATTAATTGATTTTTGTTATGCTTGCTTTTTTTAAAAGCAATGAAATCATAATTTTTAACCACACCAGATGGTACTTGCAAGAAATATAAAAAATAAGTAGTCAAAAACTTTTATTTTTTTATTATCATGGATTGACAAATCACACTTGAGGTCTGTCTTATCATTTTTCAATTCTAATCCAAATAGAATTGCAAATTAAAATTAAATGTTACACAGAAACTTGGGTAACTCTTCCACTTTTGAAGTTGAGATGTTATCAGCACTTGCAAGTACCATCTGACAGTCCTAAGTCTGTTGAAGTGGGAAGGGAGATTATGATTTCAAATTCTTCTCATCTGCCAAGACAGACAAAACTTCCATTCACTTTCTGGCTTGTCAATGGTGAAACTAGCATATGAGGAAGCTACTCCTGTATCCATTGATGTGTTCTCAGAGTACAATGGAATGCCAAAGTGAGGTGCCGATGGGGCTGGGGACAGACCCTACAGTATGGAGGGGGAAAAAAGGAGATACATGATGATATTTGTTGGCAAGTACATTATCAACATAGACTCTCAATAACATTTTTTTTGTTTAGAATCATTCATGCAGTTCAAAAGATATGGTCAACTGGTTATAAAAAATATCAAACAACAAAAATGTATTAGTGATAACAATTTGGAAGACTGCTGTCTGTGAATTTTCTGGAAAAGAAAGTAAAATAAATCACTCTAACAAATTTCATCACCCATGCTGATTGATACTTTTCCAGAGTCCAGATTTCTCATATGTAGAGCAACGATTTCATTGAGTGATTGAGTGTAAATTATCCTGTAAATGATGCAAAATTCAAAATGATCATGCATTTTTCACCAATATTAAAAATGGATCTTGTGTTTAAATGACAGTTATAATTAAGGCTGAGGAGATACCACTTTGAACCAATAAACCGATACTGATGCTTGAAATCTGTAACAATTTAAAGTTGTTTAAACTATTTATTAACAATATTATGCAATTATTCCACTCCAATTGTATCATTAGAGGCATACCCTTTGGTAAATAAAAAAGCAAAATTTCGGTACAAAAAACAGTCAATTTAGGGTTCAAAGGCAGTAAATAAATTAAATTTTGGTGTTGTAGTGGTGAAAAATCGGATCAAAAACAGTATGTAAAGATGTGATATTGGTTTGAAAATTGTGAATATGATCCAAAAATTTGATTTAAATACTGCACTTACGCACAGTGTGTCCTGATAAATATCTACCAATAAGAAATTAAATTATCTATGCAATGAATAGTGATAGGATCGTCCGGTTTCGTTTGTCTGAAAGAGAAACTCAACAAGTTTTATCACCAAGAGGTGGAAGGTGGCAACATTGCTAGAGCGCATTCGCTTCACGTTTGTTTACAAGTGAGCAAAACGGCTTCATTTACAGTACCTCAGAAAGTTCAGGGCTGTTCTTGGTTTGCTGAATTCAAGTCTCCTGTTATCGTATAGAGAAAATTAAAACAAGAATATGGACAGGAACCACCAGAGCGTCATTCCATTGTTGGAAATGGGTTCTGTGTTGTGTAAGGAAGGCAGTGGCATGAAACGTGTGAGTGAGGCAAAAGTGGAGGCAGTTTGGAAAGCTTTTCAATGCAGCTAACGAAAATAGATTAGATGGGCAAGTACACAACTTCAAATCCCTCAATCAACTGTGCATGACATTGTACACAAAAGGTTGCAGTTTAGAGTTTACAAGATACAGCTCGTTCAAAAAATTAATTGTAATGACAGACTTTGAAGGAAGGAGTTTGCTATTGAAATGTCATCGTGCATTGATGAAAACAATGAATTCCTAAAACGTGTAGCATTTTCTGACGAAACCGCTTTCTGTACATCAGGTAAAGTGAATAGACATAATTGCAGGATATGGGGTGAGGAAAATCCCCACTTCGTGGTAGAACATGGAAGGGACAGTCCCAAATTAAATGTGTGGGGCGCCTTGACTCATGATTCTGTGATCGGGCCTTTTTTCATTGAAGAGGATACAGTTACAGGATACACCTACTTGGAAATGTTGGAACATTATGCTGTACGCCGTATACCACATGGATACACATTTCAACAGGACAGGGCTTCTCTGCATTACCCACAGAATGTCAGAAACTTCCTCGATCACCATTTCCCACAGAACTGGATTGGAAGGAAAGGACCTATTTGATGGACCCCGAGGTCCCCTGATTTGACCCCACTAGACTTCTTTCTATGGGGGTACATCAAGACTCTCGTGTATCAAACACCAGTACAAGACTTGGATGATCTTCGTCAAAGAATTATCACTGCATGTGAATCTGTGACGCCTCAAATGTTACAAAACACCTGGAGGAAGGTTAAGTATCACCTTGTTGTTTGTCAAGCAACCAAAGGAGCACACGTGGAGATTTATTAAGGTGAGTACATTGAATATTTTGTGTTGGTGATAAAACTTGTTGAGTTTCTCGTTCAGACACATGAAACCAGATGATAATTATCATTATTGGTTGCCGAGATAATTTAATTTCTTATTGGTAGATATTTAACCGGACACCCTGTATTACACAAAATAAACACATCCCTTCTAATGGTACATTTACGTAGTTAACAGAGTATTAAGTTTATTCCTGTATAAAGGGTACATTTTTGCTTCTCAAATATTTACAGCAAAGTTAATCAACTTTTCGTGAATTGCAATTTGCAGGATAATTCAAACTTCAGAAAGTGTCGAGTCGGTAAATAAACACTAAATTTTGTTTTTTAAAAGTATATTTTGCAGTTCATTTCGCATCATTTCAGGACAAAACAGGGTAAGAAAATGCCCTCACACATTTCTGAAACATGAAAACTTAATATTACAATGTGTTATTTCATGTTTCGTATTTTCGTCAAAAACTAAATATGCATGCACCTATGTATTATCAATTTACCAGAGTTTTAATTTAAAGTGTTTAAGGAATACATCATAATACCAAAACACATGTTACGTAAGCACAAAATCCACCCCCCCCCCCCACACACACAATACTGATGTAAAATAAATGAAAACTAAATTTTTCACGATTTCCAGAATTATTAGGCTCCATGAAAGTATTGTGTGCATTTTTGCAGACTCAACAAAATGCCAGGAAAGTACTGGCTGGTATCGGTACATAAATTCAAACAAATACTTTCTGATTGGCTAAGCTCTAATTTTAATATTTTGATGTAATTCTTTGAATATTTTAAAGCACAACTCTAGTAATTAATGTATACTTGTACTCTTAAGTGTTGCAATGTTCAAGCATCAATCAGTATCAATTCGAGCTCGCATTTGCTCAGGGATAATTACAATATTTAATAAGTATCTAGGATGTAACATACCTCATTTACAATTGGAAAGATTCAACTGGCATGTTCAATCAGTGGCAGCTGGCAGCTAGTGTGATCGATAGTGCCAATGTGATCAAGAAATCGAAAAATTTTTGCTAGCATATGTCATAGAAATCTAATGAAAGAGGTAATTTTAATGGAACTTAGTTTACTAAAATTGCAGACAAAAATTCAGATTTCCTAAGATTGGTTTATTTTACTTCACATTTGTACTACTTTTCGCTAATTGTGAAGATAAGGATGAGTGAACACTCACAAAGAACACCGATTCCCAGGCCGAGATTCAAACCTGCAATCCCTGGCATTGTAGAATGCTGTGCGGAGGTCGGCCAGAGTTTCTAAAAATAAATGCAACTATTAAAATTTCGACGCCTGTCACCTATACCATTTTGTAAATTGAATTGATGTTTAAATCTGGTGTGGGACAGCCAAGTTGTTTAACTTTTAATTTAATATTGGATAGTACCTTGGAAAATGGTGTATGTAATAATGCTCTAATCTGACTCATCTTTACTAACTACCCTTCCTTTCACACACCATTGGACACTTTCAGTTCACTAAAAAGAAAAACACTGAACAATTAGAGACACCAAGTCGATCACGGTATTCTCGCCTTGCTTTGTTTATAATTTGCAACTCCAGCATGGCAACAATCAGTGTTACTAACAACTGAAATATGATTATCTGCTTAATGAACTGTAGATCTACAATTTGTAGAATTTAATGCAAGAAACTGAATTATATCTCCAAGTGAAATTCTTATACTGATAGATTTTCTGTGTGATTTTTAACAAATATTAAAGTAAAAAATCCCCTGGTGATGCGAATTCCCTTTGATATTTAGGCAATTATTTTGTACAGAAAATGTCTTCAATATTGTCAACGTCAGTTGCAATATGTGAGTGTCTGTGTGCGTGAGAGCAAGGGATATATCTTTTCTTAAGGAAGAAATCGATAACAAAAAGTCTGGATGGCTCTTTAGATGCATCTATCTAAATGGTTATATAAATTTGGGGATGATATTACGTTCGCTCTTGAGAAGTATGCAGGAAAGTATCTTTATTACATCATCATTCTTTGAAGAGTAGTATACGCAGGTGACAAATCTAGAATGAAAAAAAAAATCAATCATGTGATTTATTTGATCTGCAGTACATGCAGATAAACAAGTGGCTGGACATTGTTACTATCTTATAGATATGGGTAAAAGTGTATGTAATAAAATTAATTGTGAAATTGATATTTACTTAATTTAGTCTCAGAAATGCTTTAAAAGATGCTGAAAATGTTCACTATTTTTAAAAATTCAGATCAATACATTTATTTTCAAAGACTTAAATAAAGAGTCACGGTTGTTGCATCTTAAATAGTTGTTGTGGTATTTGGGGAAAGAGTTGATTGTAGGGTTTTCACTCAATTTGCCAAACTAAATTTCATGACATATTTTTTATAACTGTCTATGATTATGCAAACATTTACCAATGTTTCTATTATGTGGAAAAATTTCCTAATGTTTATACTTCTAATTCGTCAAAATATAAAAAAGGGGCATAATAAATTCTACATTCTTCTCACAATCAGGAAAAATCTAAATTATATGGGAAATACATTGGATTGCATACAATTTTGTGATGAAACATCATAGAGCAGTGATGGAAAACGTTTTCTATTGCTAAACTGCAGTATGTTTTTCTACAAACTGAACAATACAAATCTCATTTATGAATATTTATTTACTATGTCCCATTGTATTTACTTGTGCTAAAAGCTATGAAAGTTAAATTACATCAAGCAACAGAAAAGGATTATAAGTTCTTGACTCTTATTTATGATTGTAAGGATGCCTCTGCTCTGTGATATGAAAACAATAACAAGACAAATTTTGCAATAGCATTGCTTAGTTTAACTTGCTTAGAAAACTCTTCTTGTAATCTTAAATGGTGTTATATTTGTTCTTCAGCTTCAAACATATTATAAATACATATATTACAAGAGTCAAATGAAAACCTTTAAAGTCCAACAAAAACTGTAGGGCAGACTGTAAAAGGTAAAGAGGTAAAGTATTCCCCTGTGCTTAGCACCATGCCATGAAGGCGTATAGGGGGTGTGGGGGTAATCTCTGTGCATGCTTACCACACCAGCAAGTTTACTAATGGAGAGAAAGTTCGAAAATATCCTCAGGTCGCAGGCAGATTGGTGGAAAGACCTTTGCAGTGACTCTCCCTTGTAAATGTTTAAAGGCTCTGAAATATGAAATAATCTTTTACACCAGATAACTGTTCATAACTAGTATATTATATTAGATGTCACTGCCGAGAAATGTTAATAGTGGATAAAAACACATTTTAAAAAACAACATAATCTTGCCTTTCTATATTTGGATATGATATTATATCCTATAATATTTTAAGTGTGGCTGTTCCAACTCCAAAGCCTGTACCTCCTCCCAAAGAATACAATTAAAGGAAGCTCCACAGCCTTCTAAATAACTTGAAGCAAGGAATCATGGTAATGATTTCCATGAGTTTTGTTACCAACAATGATGATTCATGTGGAAACTTGTGAAGAAATGTTACATTTTTTTTAAAAGAATCTACTCAAAAATATGGTTGAAAGGTAAAAAAAAATTAGGGCCGATTCAAATACACTGTTCGTTATCACCAGGGTCCAGATTTTGATTACATATCACCTCTTTTTCCTTATGTAGTATGCATTACTCTTAGGTATTAAAATGCTGAATACAAACATCAACTTAGAAAAATGTGAATTTTATTGTGCATTTTTCGTCATATTTTCTATTTTTTTAAATTTACATCACTTTTTGGTCAATTTTCGCATTTTACATACTTTTCAGTCTTTATTTTATTTGGCGTAATTGCAAAAAAAAAAAAAGGTATTGTAACTGCATAACGTTTCACTCACTCATTTTTAGCCAGGAACTGAACATTTAACACTTTGATGTCGGAAACAATGAAAACAAGAATTCTATCTACTGCAATAATTCTGAATATGGTAAGATTTTTATACTAATATTTTCGTACACCTTGTAATTTTAATTATAACATTACAGAACTTAATATATTACCGTACTAACTGCCATATCCTGAAATAAAGACTTTTTAAAGTCATTTTAGGTCATTTTATTGATCATTTTTCAGTAATTTTAGGCATTCAAAATCCAGGCCCTGGTTATCACCATCCCTGACACCTTGAATGACATAGGAGAAAGTTATTGGCCAACTCCTGAAATGATTAAAGGCTGATGTGACCTGGCAGTGGAATGCCAGAGATCTTATGTCATTAGAGCATGTTCATACTTGGATGTTCGGAGGTGAAAGTAAAATAACAAGTATCACTATTTAATCAAAAGTTTGTTATATCAACCTTCATATTTATTCCTGGCACTAATAGTTGAACGTGTCATAATTAAAAACTAGTTAGATAATACATCTTAGTGAAAAATGCAATATGCTGATTACTAAAAATCCTTCACAGAGATACTGTAACGATTTACTTTGAGCAGTATTCTGTCAACAATCTTAACCTTTATACATAGAGTGGTGAGTGTATTTGTACAGTGGAAGTAATAAATAATTCTAACTGTAAAATACAGAAGGAAGTTTAACAACACATTGTAAAGTACTTAATTACGTATTTAATAAAATACCAAAAACAGTATACTTACGATTTGTGAGTATGTATCGTTTATAAAATTTTATGAAAACGTTGGAAAGTTTTTAGCAACCTTTTTTACCATAGTGAAACCTATCTCCTTACTCCTTGTCTTACACCAAGTTGACGCGGCAAAATGTGATAGCGCTAGCCAAGGAAAGAACCTGAAGGGAGCAGTCAACTCCCGAAATGTTGTTTTATAACGATACATACTCACAAATCGTAAGTATACTGTTTTTCGTATTTTATTAAATACGTAATTTGTCACCTGAGTAATTCGAACAAGCACAAAATATGAAAAAAATACTTAATACATACTTAAATTTGGGGTGGTGATGATAATGCTACCAACATCTATAGAAAGTGAACTAAATCTGTTAATATGAGAGGGCCTTTCCAAAAATAGTGTTATGATTAATATTATGAACAGTAAATGGTATCAATGTAGTATTTCATTTTTAAGCAACTATGTTTAGAGATATCTTCAATTAATGTTTGTGAATCACACAAATTCGAGATGATAGTAATATTTGTATGGTACACTTGTATCAGAGTGTATAGAAGGAATAGTGTGCGCCAGTAGCGGCTCGTGCCTAAAATAACAGGTGAAGAAGTACATTTATAGGCAATAAAAAACAAATAGTAAGTTGAACTGAATCATGCTTGACTCACCTATGTTTTGTAGATCAAATCGATCCTTCTATCTTTCAGGGCTGCAAATCTATCGATAATGTCTTCATGGAAGGGGTGACGTTCAATAAGTTCGTTCAAGAGCTCCTTTTGGATTGAAACATTCGCCAAAGATGAAAGTCAGTTCTGTGATGTCGCGCTTCTTGAATAGGTTTTTATTCTCTTGAGGCACGAGAAACTCCTTTCCACTGATGCACTGGTTGAGGGTATTGTTTCGACCAGGGAGAAGAGTTTGTAAGTTTCCTCAAATACATCTCGATTTGCCCTCAAAGAATGAAGATCTTCTTCAGGTGTGCAATTTTTGTACTTTAAATGATCAGTGTAAAAAAGAGACAGCTCATTTTTAAGGTGCTGAGGCTTATTGAATATTTTGGGATAACACTGTTGTAGCTGGCATAGTGCATCGGAGGGGAAATTAATGGAATGTGTCTGAAATTGCGATGTGTCTACAAGACAAAGGAACTTCAATTTGTCACTGTCTTGAAACTGAACACTTATTTGCATCAAAATATTATCTAGTATTTCAAAGTAGAGGATTCTATAATTAAGGCAAACTTCTGATTGTTCTCTTCCGGTAGTCACACTCGTGAGTTTGGCTGTGTTTTCAAACAATGTACCGAAATATTGTTTGTTCCTTCTTGCCGTTAGAATATCAGTCGTACTCTTGATTTTAGCCATGCAGAAATTGATGTCCAACGACCTTTTCTGAAGAACATCGAAAAGAACGTCAGTCATACTAAAAATGTCATCGAATACTAGGGCCAGTAAAAAGAACTGAAAACTGTTCATTTCATGAAGAAAACCTTTGCTTGATCGAATGGCCTTTTCATCAGATTCTGGATCGTCCATAATTATTTTAAATACATGTTTCAGCCTGTCCCAGTCTTCAATGATCACACGAATGAGTCTGGAATGGGACCTCCGCCTCGTCTCAGTTAAAGTTGGAATTCTTTTGGCCAAAACTGAATCAAGAACATGCGTTCGTTTGGCCAATTTGTGAAAAAAAATTTGGAAAACCACTGATACTCGCAAAAAATATGCGGCATTTTGAATTTCTATTGCAACTTTGTTTCTGAACTATATTTAGCCGATGGGCTAAACAATGGACAAACATTGCTTGAGGTGCTTTATCCTTAATTCTTTTCTGTAGTCCATTTAAGTGCCCTGACATTACACTTTCCCATCGTAGCATTTAGCAACTAATTTACGTTCATAATCAAACTCTTTCAATACAGCGTCTAACAAATGAAATAGTGTTTCTGCAGACCTATCAGCACTTATGTCAAAAAACCCTAAAAATCGTTCAACCAGTTTCTCCTCTTCATTAACATATCTCACAATAATGGAGCACTGTGATATCTGGCAAATATCTGTGGTGTCATCCACTTGAACAGAAAAAAAACCTGAAGCTTTAATTTCATTCCTAACATATACTCAGAAATGCATGCAATGAGTTCGTTTTGTAATGTCTTAGAGTCAGCACTGAACACGTTTTTTATTTTCTTGTAATGGTTCTGTATTTCTAACGAACTTCTCGATATTAATAACACAACAAGTTCCTTGAAATTCCCACGATTAAGCGAAGACACGCTTTTGTTGTGACCCCTGTATGCAAATTCTTGTTTACATAAATACAGCATTGCGTCAACTATTAATTGTAGGATAGATGCTACCCCAGGACAGCTTAATCAAGCAGGAGTAAATATTAGTGGGATTGGTCTATTTTTTGGACAATGTTCAGAAATTTGTGGGTCAAATCATAGATTTATACCAATTGTTATTGAAACTACAACTCATAAATCCTTATTAATTGATTAATAAAAATTATACAAGAATCATTAGATGACTGAAAAGTAAGTAATGGTTTCTTAAACCACAAAATAGTAATATAACAACTACTTCTAATGAAAAAGTTAGTTAATATATAACATAGGAATGTCAAACCTAAATTATCCTTATGGATACTTTTTTAAGCCTATTTAATCTTACATTTTCATTGAACCGTACATTTAAAAGCCTACTATTTTCTTGAAGGGCATCTGCTATGGTATTCCTGTTTCTTTCAAAAACTTTGAATTGTAACTTACACTTTAAATGTTCCACCGAAGCATTGTGCTTCTGCAGAGAACGCGTTATATTGACAAAATCGTTATACCCTTCTTTATTCCACACATTGTATTTGTTGCTAAACAGTAAACAAGGCCAGCAGAACAACGATTGCAAATATCGACTACTACGCAACCAAGGAAAGTCGACAAACCAGGAACTTTTAAATTTAATGTTGTACGATTTCCCTGCCTTTTTGTTTTCTTGCTTAACTGATATTTGAAGAATGTCAGTGGGCCGCCCACAATTTAAAACTTTTTTTTGTCTTCATCCCTCCATCTGGAAAATGGTGTCTGCAACAAATTACACGCTAAGTCATTTACTGGGTTCATTGTACAAACCACAGCTCAACACATGAACACAACACGCTTTGCCACAACCACTGGATGCAATGTTTTCTGTCGACGAGAAAACTGCTGCACCTAGAAGGCGACACCCGTTCAAGGCCAACGCTAGGTGACGTCACCATTGCCATGACAACCGGCTAAGTTTTCCGCAACCTGGTGGTGTTTGCTCTTGGTTCATTTATGCTACGACGAACTCTTCACGTGCATAGCACCGAGCGGCGTATTATTTGAGTATTATCGTTTGCGTTCTGCTGGGAAATAGTTTAATTTAACAAGCAAATGAAATATGTCAATATTAATTTGAAAATTAGGTGAAAACATCTGCACTTGTTGCACTTGGCCAGCTGCCACTGGTGTGCACACTCCCTGAGTTGCCATGGTCCACCGCCTAGATGGCAGTGGTGACGTTTGAGACGGCGCGGAAGATGCTCGCGTTGCTCACATAACTAACTACATAAGAAACAAAAATGCATGTTACTTATGTTTGGAGAATTTTCGAGTTGATTTTGCTGTCTTCGAGGCACTTAATTCCTTTTTTATCTCCTTGGTGCGAAAGAAAAATCGACATTTCAGATAGTGAAGTACAAATTTAGGTAGCGTACGCAGCACATGATCTTCACAGCATCCTAATTGCAAAGTTTTTGCAGCAATTATATTTAAATTGTCCAAACATTCAAGAAATGTATCACCCATAAACTATTAGCACATGATAATTTTTCTGCAACAACTTTTTCCACTCGTAACAGCACATCATGAATACTTTTTGATGCATAGGTAAGGTATTTACAGCCGTCACCCGAACCATAGTCTTGGATTAGCGTAAGTGAGGCAGGTACATTAGTTGGTTTCCCGTGCACTAAAGTTGTACACAGTTTACAATCCGTCACTTTTGAAATATACCGCACTATGTATCCTGCCAAATGATACACCAAGTATTCTTTACCAACACTTTGTTCATTTAAGTTCGGTATGTCGTTTTCCCAGTCCAGAATTTGAATTTCATCTTCAACAATGGAAATTTTTTTCCCTTATTTTATTTCCAGCTTGCTTCATCACCGAAAGATTTTTATTTTCGGTTGCTCTTGTCAGAGTTCGCATTTCATTAACAAAATCCGTCAGAGGAGATTCAGTCCTGTATTCACAGTTTCCACCCGAAAATAAAGCAAGTTTTGCTGGTATATAAAATCCACAGCGGAGGGATGATCATCACAAGTGAACGACTGCAATATACCAAAATGACGTTCTAGGGGATCTTGATTAAATTTTCCTGTCAAAACATACTTGTAATTGTTCTTCCACAAATATTCAGACACTTCTAAAGTACTTTCTAAAGTCACTCTTAAGGACTATAGTGTTTTTCTGAAGCGAAGGAATTTCGATTATCTCTAAGGACAGTATTCCATTTTATTAAAGTTGTATGTGCTTCTGATCCTTTATATAGTGCCTGTGTAGGAGTGAATGGATTTAATGCATCAACCAGGCAGTTTAGGTCCCTTGTGAAATTTTCCGTTGTTTCACTGCCTTCTAACCTCTCTGCATTAATACTTCGATAAAATTTTATTCCATTAGCCACAGATCTGCTGAACAGCTGCAGTGCGAGTCTTACATTCATTCGTTGGAATGAATTAGGATCCAAATGAGCAGAGGTCACTTTATAGCAAGCTTTCATTCTGGAAAATTCAGTAGATGAATCATATTCATACACTTTTCTGTAAAATGAATAATCAACAATATCACCATTATAGTACACCTGCACTTTATCATGGAAGTTATTCCTTATGCATTTAAATATATGTGGTGCGTCTGAAAATGCCCAAAGCTTTCTACTAGAGTCAGCTGGATTGGGTATAGAGCACTTAAGATTGTTTCTGGTTCTGGAAATTCCTAAGCATTTCCATAACTTTTTGTTAGATTGGCTACCGTCAGATGTAAAACCAATAATTCTGACCCCTGCTTTTTCCAAATGTATGATAACCTGGATAAGTATTTTTGTGAGAATGTCACCATAGGTGGCATTCCTGCTAGCATATACTGCTATGGGTTGAATCCAATTATACAGAAAAGGAACAAACATAAAAACTAGAGCATGATTTGCTAATTGATTCTTGCTTTCGTCTCGAGTAAGATTTCCCAAATCAACAAAGCAGTCTATTTTTAAGGAATTCGAGTTAAACTGAATTGCTTCTCTAAGTTTAACTTCATAAAAAATCAGCATTCCGCTACGCTTATTCTCATTCTTTTCACTAAAAAAATGTGTTATAGCGTCGATGGCATGGCAATTTACACCATAAGGACATTTAAGACCTTTCACCAATTTTCTCAAGTGAGCTTCAGAAGGCAAAGGTAGCAAATCGTGATGCAAACAGTGTCTATACCCCTTGGAGGACTTAATTTTTAATAGAAGAGAATCCAGTATAAACTCAGAACTGTATCTCATTCCTGTCTTACTTTTCAGTTGGCATTTCTTTAAGATTGTATCAATTGCAATTTTTTGATTTTTGCTAAGAGACGCAAACTGTTTTGACTTTGTCTTTAATTTAGCATCTTTAACGTCTTTTTCAAGCAAATTTATTTTAACCTGTGAGACCTTTAGTTTATTCTGCGTTCTAATTAAATTGCGTTTCTGATTCTTAAGTTTTTTCTTTAGCAATGCTATCGTATTGCTAGCATCCGCAGTGTGAAGCAAATCATCCTCTACTGATAAGCTTAATGATACATTGAGACGAGTACTTACTTCATTATCATCTGTCCGCAAGGATTGCCTTTTTCATGGGAGATTTTCGCTTCTTAACTGTCTTAGAGAGGTATTTGGGCAGATTAGGAAATATATGAGGAACTGCTTCAAGTTTTAATTTCCACCTTTGTGGTGGAATTTCTACATTTTCGCCATCCACTATGAACGAATCCACTTTCACAAAAAGGTCAGTGGAAAAATGAATATCACACATGGAGCAATTATGACTTAGTTTTTTATCTTTTCTAGGGATAATACTCTCCGATTTTGAGAAACCATTACTGTCTTTAGGTGGCCTAAAAAAATATCTACTACCTGAAGAACAGCAGTCATATCCAGATTTACAGCCGGGTACGAAACAAATAGGCATCTTGTAGTTTTCGCTCGCTGCTGTCTCAAACACAATAATAATGCGTTGAACACAACACAAACTAGTCACAACGCATCAATCACAAATCTAACGACACTAAACTGAATAACGTAACAACGTTGTCATTAATAAAAGTACACAATGTTATTCTAGCACAACAAAACACAATGCTCTACATAAAGCGTGGCCACACTGCAAGCAGAAGATGCTCATCCCAAGCGAAGGTGCTGCCAGTGTTTCGGTGGGACACCGCTCTATTCACTTGGCTTACGGGAAGAAACCAAAGTGCGCACACTTTCTTTTTTATATGCTCTGCTTGTATTATAAGAAAAGGTTGCTTCTTTGTACCACATGTTAATTGTGATAACGACATGAAAGGATCAGGGATAAGGGAGCTACAAGGAAGTGGAGTCAATTATTCTATCCCAGCATTCACCTGGAGGTCCATGAGAAACAGAAGAATCTCAATCAGTGTGATTTAAACATATAAAAAAAAGGTAAAGTGGTCCCCTGTGCTTAGCACCATGCCATGAAGACGTATAGGGGGTGTGGAGGTAACGCCCCACAATTTCCGATCCGGTTGTGAGTGGGGGTAATGTGATCAGCATCACGCCCCTGACTGCCTTTACCCCCCAGGTTTTCTCCCAGGTACCCATGTCATTCGACGCTGGGTGGGCACCGGAGCCGCTTCCGTTAGAAAAATTCCCAGATTTGAACCGGCCGGGGATCGAATCCAGAACCTTTAGCATGGCAGTCAGATGCGTTACCAACTTTTTTTATTTTATCAACATATATACAAAATAGGTCTGTTTTCTTACATAAATTCTGTTAAAGTATTGTATAGAATTTTAAACATAGTAAGTATTATAGTAAGAGTCCCATTTTCGCTATCTGATACAAGATTTTTGGCGTAAACATGCAGTTGTACCTCTAATATACCTTTCTTCATATATTAAATACCTGTTTACACTTTCACACCACAAGTATAGAATTATTGTTTTCTAAACAACACTGAGGTAGTTTCCAAAATACTCATACATTTTTGGATATTGTAACAATTTCCATCTAGTTCTTTTGAAATACTGTGTGAACAAAATACTATTGTTCTCATACTTTTTACAAAATACATAATATATTGTATTAGCTATTAACCAAATTACTGCATTGTTTTTCTTTTCTGGAAAATATTTGAAATCTGGTCTTGTACACATCGACGGTTGAAAGTATTGGGGTGCTGTTCGACATATTTGTCCTAGATATGTCGTTAGGCATTTCCGAATTCCCTGTACTCCATTACATGTTACTATTCTATGTTCAGTGGTGTCTATCTCTCCACATATGTGGCATTTATTAGTTGTTTGCCTCTTGATATTATGTAAGCGTTCATTAGTTGGTATAATATCATGTGTTGCATTGTACCAAACACTATACACTGATGTATCCAGAAATTAATTATTTAAATTTTTCCAAATATTTTGCCATCTGTTATTGGGAAAATGTTTTTCAATGCGGTGAGTCGGTATCTGCAACTGTTTGTGAAACAGTGTATACAAGTATTGAGAGAGTTTTACATCTTCACCTTTTGGCGGAAGCACCACATAACTGAATTCTTGCAACAAACTTCGTAGATATATCGGTAGATTTTGCAATCTGCGTAGATCTGGCGGATTTTGGGGTGGAAATTCCTCCGTCCATAACTGTATCCATAATGATGTAATGGAATCTTCAATGCCATAGAGCGTATAGGATCTTGCCAGGAATAGGGATTTGCATTTGATCTCAATATTTGTGAGCTCCAATCCTCCTTTTAGTTTCATTTGCCATAGATTGGATAGTGGTATTCGAAAAAAATTTCCATACCACATAAACCAACCAATTGCTGAATTCATTATTCTGAGGTATTTTTGATTGATTGGGATCACTTGGGCCATATAGTTTAATTTACTAAACACATATGTTCGCAAAAACCACACCCGTTGTATCATGTTCAACTGTCTGCTTCGCATTTTATAACATTGTATGTGAATGTCTCTCGCTATCTTTTGCCAATTGGATTCTAACATTTGTTCATCGTCCCTGTGAAAAATTATTCCTAATATTTTAATTTTCTGTACATATAGGATCCCTATATCTGGATATTTTTGATCCCATGTGCCAAAGGGTAGCGCCTTTGATTTTTCCATAATTATTTTGGCCCCACTAGCACGGCAGTATATATGTATCGCTGCCATCATTTTTTGCATTTGCTCGTTTGTGGTGATACAAGCAGATAGATCATCTGCGAAAGCAAACACTTGGTTTTCTTTAAAGGCGTGTATCTCGTCGGGAGTAGTTTTCCTGGTATATTGCAGCAAAGGATCCAGGGTTAAAGCAAACAAGAGCATATACTTAGTGGACATCCTTGCCGAATTGATCTTGTTATATTTATTGATGATGACAGGAATCCATTGACCATTATCCGAGATGTTGCCTGTTGATAAAAACCTTTCAAAATATTAATAAATTTATCACTGAATCCATATGCCTTTAGCACCTCAAACAGGTAGTCATGCGACACTAAATCAAACGCTTTTTTGAAATCGAAAGCAAGCACACATGCATCAAGTTTCTCCACCAGATAATAGGATATCAGATCGCGAATCCCTCCAACTGCACTGAATATGTTATGCTTTTTGCCAATGCACGTTTGTTTCTCACTGAGTATCTGTGGTAAAATTAACTTTAACCTATTTGCTAAGATCTTTGCCATTATTTTATAGTCACAATTTAGTAATGTTATTGGTCTGTAGTCGTCTACTTGTTTTGCGTGTGGTTTTTTCGGCATCAATATGATGATTCCTTCATTTTGTAAAACTTTTCCATTTTTAAAGGCATCTTGTATAATTTTGATTAGTTCATATTTTATAATCTCAAAAAACTGCAAATAAAACTTGTAACCAATACCATCTTTTCCTGGTGCTCCTTTAAGGTTGCATGTTCGTAACGCTTCATATACTTCTTCTATTGTTATTTCAGTATCTAATGGTTGTCTATCCTCTTCTTGCAAACCATTGGTTATAGCTTTCAGTATTGTCTCTCTTGCTTCTGATTCCCCCTCCCCATTCCGATAAAGCTCCCCATAATAGTCATAAAATGTTTGCATGATTCCTGGCTGACTCACATGCGATTCACCATCTGCATCCACAAGATTGTTTATCATGAGTGTTTTTTGTTGTTTTTGCATCTGTACATACATCGAAGTTCTTTCATCTTGAATTAAATTTTTGGAATTGGTTCTTATTGTTATACCTTCCATTTGTTGCCTCTGGAGTGTTAATATTTTGGCTTTATACTGCTGTATGGTTTGGTAATTTTTGGTGACATCTCTGCCTTGACATGCCTCGTGTAAACACTGGTAATAAAAGTTGATCAATCCGTTTCTGTCTTTTGCATTTTCTTTTCCATACCAGCAGAAAAAAGTTTTTAATTTTGGTTTTACATATCGAACCCACCAGTCATTATGATTACTGTAATGCTTTTGTTGTTTACACCATTCGGCCCATTTTTGTGCAAATATTTCATTGATATGTGGAAGCTCTAATAACTGTATATTTAGCTTCCAATATGAAGGACCCCTGACTAGTTTTGTTTCTTCCAGGTTAATTGCCATTTTTACTGCCATATGATCAGTAAAGGGCGCTGCCAGTGCTTCTATGGATGTTGTATTTTTTATTTGATCTGTATTTGTATATAACCTATCGATTCTCGATCCAGCTTTATTATTAAAATATGTAAATATTATATCCTGTCTCTTCTGTAACCAAATATCTTTCAAATGCAATTCTTCAATTAACGTTGCAAGGGCTGGATTCTTTTGATAAGCTCCTAAACAATCGCTGGGATTTAATACCTGATTAAAATCACCCCCAAGTATTATTTTAGATTCATTTAACGGTAGCAAATATAATATGTCCTGATTATAAAATTGTCCACATGACTGTCTACTTTGATTGCCTGATGGGGCATAAATATTCACAAAGGTATAGTTGGTACTTTGAAAGCTAATGCCTCTCCCATCTACTAACTTTTTAACATTATTAATGGTTAAGCCGTTTCTAACAAGTGTCGCTGTCCCACGCTCATTGATACCAGTATTAACTATGGCTTCGTAACCATATATTGATGGAAAGTCACACATACAAACTTCCTGCAAAAACAATACGTCTATGGAGTGTACGCATACAAATTCTTCTAACATTTTACATTTTACAGGTGAAAAGATTCCATTAATAAAGGGTGTTCCATTAAGACGGATCAAAGTTAGCAGTAAATAAAACGGTGTTATTGGTGAAACTTTATTGATTTCACTTTTGGAACATGTTATTAGAGGCATGACAATTATGTGTGAAAAACAATATCGGCCAAATGTCCGCCAAGGCTTCGGCTGCACACGTCCACTCGATGGTCACAATTTTTGATGACGTCTCTGCATATTTGCTCGTCGATCTCACCAATATGCCTTATTATCTCATCCTTCAGCTGTTGAATTGTTGTTGGCCTGTTGGCATAGACCTTACTTTTGAGATAACCCCAAATGAAGAAATCTAATGGGGTTAAGTCGCACGATCGTGGTGGCCAATTGACATGGCTGTTTCGAGAGATGATGCGACCTGGGAACTTCTCATTCAATAAAGTCATTGTTGCATTGGCTGTGTGGCTTGTGGCGCCGTCCTGTTGCAACCACAAATCTTCGACATCCATAGCATTCAATTCAGGCCATAAAAAGTTGGTTATCATGTCACGGTATCGCTCGCCTGTGACCGTTACAGAATTCCCGGTATCATTTTGGAAGAAATACGGGCCAATGATTCCGCTAGCAAAAAATGCACACCAAACAGTGACCTTTTGTGGATGCAGTGGCTTTTCAACAATGTTCCTTGGATATTCATCAGCCCAAATGCGACAATTCTGCTTATTAACGAACCCACCAAGATGAAAATGGGCTTCATCACTAAAGATGATTTTTTGCGAAAAATCATCATCGGCTTGTTTTTGCTCGTGCATCCAATTGAGGAATGTACGTCGCTTCAAATGGTCAGCAGGCTTCAATTCTTGTGTCAATTGAATTTTGTAAGCGTGTAGAGACAGATCCTTTGTCAAAATTCGATGTAGCGTTGTTGTGGAGAGGTTCAATTCCTGCGCGCGATAACGAATAGAGGTGTCTGGATTCGTGGCCACATTCTCGCGCACTGCAGCAATGTTTTCAGCTGAACGGCGTAAACGAGCACGCATTGGCGTTTTCACATCTGCCACCGACCCAGTTTGTTTGAATTTACGAACAATTTTGCCAATTCCACTCTCAGTTGGTCGATTATGTTCACCAAAAAAATCGCGAAGTGCCCGAAATGCATTTCTGTTTGAACGTCCATTTTCGTAATACGCTTCGATAACTTTAACATGTTGCTCGATTGTTAATCTTTCCATGGTTGCAATTGGCAAAGACTGAAGTTGTTAAAATCTGAAAGAAAAAGAAAAAAACATTAAACACTTAACCTTATTTCACATTTCAAATCGTTCCAAATTAATGGAACACCCTTTATTAATAGCACATATTCTACTGGTATATACCATTAATAAATGAATAATGTAGCACACAGTTAATAATACTTTCCAATCATCTCTCATAACGTTGAAAAAAAATTATACAAATAACAAATGAAATATCAATTTAAATTTCCCTTTTTAGGGTTTACTTCTTCTGTTCATTACTCTATTCATACCTCCTACCTCTCTCACTGATCTCCTCTTCGCTACTGTGTTCTCGCTACCTTTCGAAGTATTCTTCGTCCATTTTTTTGCACCCATCTGCTGAGATTTTTTCCACTTTGACACTGAAGTGGCACTTTCATCACTTTCTTCTTCTGTATTCAATTCACTTTCCAGCTCACAGTCTTTCGAAGGTCCCTTGTCCTCCTCTTTTGGGACGTTGTCCTTTGCCGCTGGGATGGGAGGAAGATCAACTGAGTTCCCTTCGTCCTGCATCTGGGCATCCTGCATTCCTTCACTTCCTTTTTCCTCTTGATTGTCTAGGTGGGAAGTTCCCTGTTGTTTTATGTCCATCGATAAGATTTTCTGGTTATGTTCTTCCTTTGTTGTCTCCGTATTTACCAGTGGGAACATTTCCACCGGGCGGGTGTCACTTGCTACATTCTTTATCCCCTTATCTTGCTTTTGTTGTTTTATCACCTTTTGTAGACCTTTCGACTTGTTTTGATTATTATCTGGTTGTAACTGATTTTTCACGTTCCAGGAACTCCCCTTTTCCACTATTATATCACTATAATTTCTCTCTCGGTTTTTATTCACACGAAGCGTTGTTATCTGTCGACTATCACATTGCCAGCTATCGTGTCCTTCTTTTCCACACGCCCTGCATGTTCTCTGCTGTCCGTTGTATATCACATGGCACTGATGAGATTTTACTGTAATGAACGACGGAATCGGTTTTCTTAGTTCCATTTTCACTATTCTCACCCCGTTGTAAACTTGATATTTAAAGTTTTCTGACCACATTTCTTTGTCTATACATTCCACCTTACCAAATTCCGTAATTTTTTCTTTCACACAGTCATCATCTAATTCTAGTGGTAAGTTAAACACTCGTACCGCTTTTCTTTCCCTCCCCGCATCACTCAAAAGCACTTTTACAGTTTCACCATTATCATAACAAAAGTTTGTTTCCAGACCACATTTCTCTAATGTTCGCATCATTATTGCTTCTCTGATACATTTTATAAAAACACATCGAAAATGCATAGGTATTTGTATTCCCAAGATCTCATCTACTTGGAGTTGAAATTGTCCGTGTATAAAGTCATGAATTTCTCGTGCCTACAGCCTCGGTGCCCAGAACGGAAAACGTATCTGGATGGTATTTTGTCTAATGATATTCATCTTTTTACTATTCTAAAGTACTTTTCCAATTCTACTTACTCGCCAGCCAGCTGCACCAAATGCCACAAGCAACACACACACGGCACTCCCGCTCATTGTTTCCTGAAGGCAACTATTCACTGACCTTCACGGAGCAACTAGTTTCCGCCTCCGCTCTCACTGAAGGCTTTTACGGAACTCCCTCTCGACTGAGCCACCACAACGTCCTGAATATGAGACTGCATCTTAACCATTCATCTAAACTTATCTCATATTTTTAAGTAACACACATAGGTAAGTCAGTAAGTAGGTCACAAACATTTAGTAAAAAAATACTAAGTGAGATACTAACTTGTGAGGTATGGCAGAGATCCGGGTTCAAGTCCTGGTTCAGCCTGCATTTTTCGCTGAAAATTTCTACCTAGTACATCTCCTGTGTGTGCCTAATCTTCAAATTAACATCTCTATGCTGGGAGGGACCAGACAACGATGAAGTCTACTGTGCTTCAAAGGCAACAGATCCCTTTGCGCTAGCCCTGGCAGAGACGATTCCAAGCATGTAAAACAATGACAGTGAAAAATCAGGTGAGGCCAGGCTGGCTGGGAAGCTCAGTGGTCAGAGCAATGGCATGGTATGCCAGAGACCCAGGTTTGAGTCCTGGTCAAGCCTGTATTTTTCGCTGAAAATTTCTACGTAACTTGAAAGCAGTTTTTTATTTCTCAACACCAACACTTATCCAATTATTTATCAGTCCCTCAAAACATGCTGCATAAAAGTCTGTCCCACCTCACGCTCAACATCTTCATCGCCCGCGAAATGTTTGCTGCCACAGTGTGTACACTCTTCATAAATTCAAACGATCATGCATTATGCTGTAGGCTAAACCATGAGAACACCCTATTGCAGTTGCTATGCTGTCTATCGTCACTTATTAGTTGGTCTCCCCGATGGTGCAGTGGTAGCATTGTCCCCTTGTAATCAAGGGGTCCCGGGTTCGATACCTGATGGAAGCTCATAGTGGTTCGGATCCCACTTTAAACTGTAGGTCCAGTCCCGATTGGCCTTACTGTGCATAAAGTGGACTTAAAACACCAATTCAATAAATTAATCAGTCACTCATGAGTCGGCTTGATTCATCTCCTCCATCCGTGCCATCTCCACGTACAGTTCTCGAGCACGGTTGTCATTTTTAAACTGCCCATGCATGAGTCTGCTATCTAGCAACTGGTAAATGAATATCATCAAGCTGGATTGTGCTGCCACCTAATGACACCTTTAGAAACTACTCATTACTATTTTCAGCTATCCCTCATTAGTTTGTGACCTACTTACTGACTTCCCATCACATATATAAACTAGCGTATCATCATTAGCATGCCTGAGGTTAATTTAAAGATTTCTACAATATTTTGCAAATATAGGTCTACTGTGAAACATGCATAAGGAAAAATATATTATTATTTTCTGTGAAAAGAAGCAGTATATGGAGATATGTGGTTCATAACCCACTTTAAACTGTAGGTCCAGTTCCGATTAGCCTATTTGTGCATAAAGTGGACTTCAAATCAAATCCAAATAGTTTGAGGAAGACTTAAAAGTGTTAGGAGTTAGAGAAAGACAGGGAATGTTGGCTGAAGATTTGGAAGGAGGCCAAGGTCCTTAGCAGACTGTAGTTCCACAACAGAAGAAAAGTAATTTTGAAATATCATGTACTGTAACAAGAGATGTCAATATGCATGGTAGTCTTATTTCTATTAAATATTATGTGAAGTACTGTAGAAAGGGCCTAGAGCAGTGGTTCTCAACCTTTTTCAGTCTGGGACCCATCCTCAAGGATATTACACTTCATGGGATCCATAAGCTTGGGTGCAGGCAGAATTATTTGTTGGGGTGTGCACCCAGTTTATAATCATATATTTGCATTGTTAATAACGAAAATAAAGTTCAGTTAGTTATTAATTGAACAGAAAAACAAAGGAAAAATATAATATTGAAAAAATGGAGTGTCAAATACATACCAAACTAATTTGAACCAAATAATAAATGGTTTCAAAATTAAAGAAATCAGAGTTTTATGTGAAAGGTCACATATCGTAAACACTATGGTTAATCGTTTCCAAGAAAATAAACAATTTTAGTCACATGTTTCTCACAGATACAGCATGTCCAATATTATTTGGCAGGGTGGTTAGCACATCGCGGTATGACACCAGGGGTCCTGGGTTTGAATCCCAGGCATGAATGTTTGTGAGTGTCCATTCATCAATTTCATCACATCATCACTCATCCCCATCTTTGCAAATTAGCCAAAAGTGGCACAAAAGCAAAGTAAAATAAAACAATTCAATCAATCAATCAATAAACAAATGTATTATAACTGGCATTGCACTCGGTTGTAAAGGGGACTGTTTGTAGTTACTGATACCTTTGGTGCTTCAAGCCAAAGTTAAGATACTAAATTCTTCATTTCATCTGGGATAGTAAGAAGCTTCTTTTGGAAATTTCTATTGATACTGTTTCAGGGCATGTAACTGCCATTTCTCAACTTTTTAACTATCAATTCCCAGCCAGAAAGTGATTACAGATTTGGATTCTCTTTCAGAATGTGTTCCTCTCAGTATAAATACGTGTGGGATAGCAAAGGCAAATTTTAATTTGTGTAAAATTACAGTTGCTTTTGCTAATATACTTGCCTTTCTCCATTAAGGTAATACGAGCCAATATTTGACCCCACAGATATTACAATTCTGGAAGGTCTGAGCTCGGATATTGTTATAAGTCTGCAGCCTTTTGGGATATGAGTGACTTTGGTATATCCTATAAAGTATACTTAAAGTTAATAGTAAAGAAAGCTAACATATTACATGAAGGACATTTAGTTATCAATATCATGAAATAAATTTGTCACATGCTTGATTGATTCATTCATTTGTTGTTTTAAGTCCACTTGACGCACAGTAAGGCTAATCGGGACTGAACCTACAGTTTAAAGTGGGATGCGAACCACTTGTGCCTCCACTGGGTATCGAACCCAGGACCCCTTGATTACAAGGTGATGATGCTACCACTGCGCCATCGTGAAAGCCAAGTTTGTCACATGCGATCCATGATGTTTGAAGTCATTTCACATTGACGTTCTAATACATTTTGAATATTTTCAAAATTGCTGGCTGGCTGAGGTCCATGAGCAATCATCTCACAAACTCACAACCAAAGGGTCCAGGTTCAAGCATCTCTTTTTGAGTGCCTTTTCATCTTCATTGTTATCATTAGCTAAAAGTGATGGAAAAGCAACAATATACAGGGTAGCCCAAACAAAACTATACCCAAATGTTATTACAATCTTTGTGTTTGGGCCACTCTGCATATTTACAAAATTGTTTGCAGTCTATAGAGTAACTAGGGAAAATAAATTGGTGATACAGTGTATTCCAAAATAATGTGTACACTCTTTGAACTTTAATAACAGAGAAACTATTAGAGATGACTTGACTGGACAGTTTTTAGATTTGAAGCTGCAATGTCTATGTGAGCATGTGTGAGAGCATACAGGCCTTCTTTTAATCCCATCACAGCCTGCCAAGCGGTAGTCATTTGTATAATAAAATGGAAGAAGGTGAGAAAATTTTGTTACATGAAATGTAAGAAGAGTAGAATATCCATCCAGATCTCCTGATTTAACACACTTAAATTCCTGCCTGTCGGGAACTGTGATGAATGCTGTGTACGCCACAAAGCCAGAGACACTGAGTGATCTGGGACATGCAGTTGAGACCTATGCTTCCCACCTCGTGGATACCATATAGGCTGTTTGCAAATCTGTTCAGCATTGCAAATATCGTATTGTTGCCAATGGTGGTCGTTTTCAACATTTATAACTTTTAGGTTCGAAAAAAGATAGTCTCATTATTTTAGGGAGCTACTTGGGGGCAAAAGGACCATATCCACCCCTGACAGATGTCCCTGACGCCTGTGAAGTGGAGTGATTATTTCAAGATCTGGATGTCTCATTTTTTTTTCGTATGACTTTACATGTTCGGAGCACAACAATTCGGAAGTAATAATTGGGCATTGTTGACATATAAAGCAGTATCTTAGTAACTTCGTTCACATACTTATCAATTACTGATTGCGTGAGTACCTGTAAGACCTTAGAACTTGGTAAAATAAAATTCTCACTGTGCGAATTAAGCATTCTGCTTTTTTGGTGTGGGGGAGGGGGAATGCCCACTCTTTCGCATATTTGAATTTTCATTTTGGACACTGTTTTTTGGGGAGTACTTGAATTTGAATTTATGTTTCAAGTCCACTTTATGTGAAATGTACCTCCATTTTTTGGTTATGTAAATTTGCATAATATATTACCTGTCAGTAACTTAAACAATTCCTTGCAGTTCAAAGGGCTTTCTAACATTGGTTCTGACCTAGGTCATGAAATCCTATGATAATATTTACACGTAATTTAGAAACAGTACCCACTTTAAACTGTAGGTTCAGTCCCAATTAACCTATCTGTTCACAAACTGGGCATTAAACAACAATCCAATCAACTAGTAACATCGAAAAGTTGACCAACTTTCCATTGCCAAGTTCAAATTTAACGTCCATTTAACTTACCTATGTGTTTCTTGTGAGGACTTTAATACATGTAAAATATCATCACTATGGCATGAAAACCTAAGTGGAAAACAGTCTGATGTTGTCTTGGTCGTTAGGTCTGTACTACACCCATAAATTAACATTCGAGAACACATTAAATCAGTATCTTTAAGGAAGCCTTGAAATGCTTTTTAAATCCACTTTATGCACAGAAAGGCTAACCAGTACTAGGCGTACAGTTTAAAGTAAGATACGAACCACTCTGGGGTTCGAATCGAACTGGGAACTCCTTGGTATTTCAGTTTCAGATGTTTGATAATGTTTAAAAATCGTCAATAACTCTGACATGGCTTGTCTGAATCCGAACACAAGGGTATTACATGCATCAAATAACAGTAGAAAATGCAATAAAGCAGTACCCCAAAGGAAGATTTTAAGTGTATGAAATGATGAATTAATAAGTGCTTCTAGTGTTATTACAAGCATGCACCAGTAAAAGTTCTACAGATATGTTAAGTTATTGTGCCAATGCATATAATTACACTTCACATAAGATTTTTGTATAGTTTTTAATGCCCTGTCTTTCTGGTGATGTATTAGTGTTTCTGCATAACCTAATAGTGTTTTAGTCTTTGGGGTGAGCAGTTCCAGCTTCGATCCTTGGGTAGTAGGTTCAGAATTTAGGTGTTGACTAAGTATCATGAGAACAATTGGGACACTACTTGAAAACAATAGGAGGGGTCTAAACATTTAGTCATTATGGAGGTAAGTTTAAGCTAAGTTTACATGTTTTATTGTTGTTGGCAAACTTTGTTTATTCTCACCTCTAGTTAACTTTTAATTACTATGATAAAGCATTTGGAAAGTACTAAGAATTATACACAACAGAAAAAAATACTCAATGATGTGTTGAAATATAGGAATACCAATGTTTGATTGATTTGGTGTTTTAAGTCCACTTTATGCACAGTAAGGCTAATTGGGACTGGACCTACAGTTTAAAGTTGGATCCGAACCACTACGTGCCTCCACCGGGTATCGAACCTGGGACCCTTTGATTACAAGGTGACAATGCTACCACAGCGCTATCAGTGAGGCCTGGTATACCAATGTGATTGCAGGAAATGCAGTAGTCGTAGGATTGCATTGTACAGGGTGGGTCAAAAGTCGCAATACCCCAAAATAAAAGAAGCCACTGTGGGGATAGGTGTCAGTGAGTGTTGGATATGCGTGTTGGGGGTGGGGGAAAACTTTATGATGAGGTTGATCTTGACGGCCGCCATCTTGGATTCAACTTCATTTTTTTAAATGGGAAGGGGGTCGTGTGACACATAATTTTAGGCTAGAATTTTGTCAGGAATTAAATGGTGTTGTCCATTTTGACATATCTTTATTCGTGTAGGAGTTACAAAGGTTTCTTTTTTCAAGTTTTGAAAAGTGGCACACTTTACATGATGTGTTCGATGTGGCCTCCTTCGTGCTGGACAGTCATTTCCATTCTCTTCTGCCACTCCGTATGCACACGTAACAGGACATCTGGTGTAATAGCCGCACATGCATCAATGATCCGCTGTTCCAGGTGGCGAAGATCATTGATTTTGACCGCATACAACATGGCTTTGAGGTGGCCCCATAGGTAAAAGTCCAGGGGAGTGAGATCGGAGGATCTTGCAGGCCACTCCACTGGACCTCGACGGCCAATCCAGCGCTGTGGAAACTGTTCGTTGAGAAATCCACGTACCTGCAGACCATAGTAAGGTGGTGCCCCATCGTGCTGAAACCATAAGGGGAAGTCACCATCCTCCGTCGCTATGGATGGGAACACCAGCTCCTTCAACATCTATTTGTAGCTGTCGGCATTCAAATTGTTGTGGATGAACACAGGACCAATGACCCGTGTTCCCCAGATCCCGCACCACACCATGACTTTGGTATGTCCAACCATCTTGGATGGATCAGTCCAATGTGGGTTACTGTCTGACCAATAACGCAGGTTCTGCTTGTTAACCTCCCCGTTAACGTAAAAGTTAGCTTCGTCCGTAAAGAGCACATTCTGGGCGAACTGTGGATTATCTGCAAGCTGTGCTGTTGCCCATTCTGCAAACTGAAGCCGGCGGTCAGGATCGTCTTCAGAAAGGTGGTGTAATAACTGCAGCTTGAATGGATGAAAATGATGTGTCTTCAAGATCCGGCATATGGAGTATCTGCCAACACCAGTCACATAAGACATGCTATGCACACTCCTTGTGGGACTGAGGGTGAAGCTACCTAACACGGCGATGGTTGTCGCCTCATCTGTTGATGAACGTGGCCTCCCAGACCGGGGCGTATCTTTCATACTCCCTGTGGCAGTGAACCGGAACAGCAGTGATGCAACTGTGGCGTGGGAAATTGGATGTCTGTCTGGATGGCGAGCATTGAAATCGGCTGCAATGGTGCGAGAACTTCTTTCCCCTGATATTAGGATGATCTCAACCCGTTCAGCGTCGCTTAGTTTCATGTTGTCCTGTCAACCTGCAACGAAGAGAAAACCTTTGTAACTCCTACACGAATAAAGATACATCAAAATGGACAACACCATTTAATTCCTGACAAAATTCTAGCCTAAAATTATGTGTCACACGACCCCCTTCCCATTTAAAAAAATGAAGTTGAATCCAAGATGGCGGACTTCAAGATGGCGGCCGTCAAGATCAACCTCATCATAAAGTTTTCCCCCACCCCCAACATGCATATCCAACACTCACTGACACCTATCCCCACAGTGGCTTCTTTTATTTGGGTGTATTGCACCTTTTGACCCACCCTGTAGTACAGATTCCATTGAATTATTGTATGCATGTTAAAACATTTCATGGATTGATTGATTTGGTTTATTTTACTTCGCCTTTCTGCCACTTTTGGCTAAGGATGAAGATAATGATGAGTGATGATATGATAATCACAAGGAATGCCTGTCTGCAGGTTGAGATTCGATCACGGGACCCCTGGTATTGTAGCGCACAGTGCTAACCACTCTCCCACGAAGGCTCTACCTTTCTTTCATACTGATTTGTTTTTATCCAACAACAGTCTAAGAAATCAACAATCACCTTATATATCTGGTTCTGTTCAGGTTATTTTACATCTTTTCCAAATTTGCAATTACTCATGATAACTTGTCAAATAACAAGCTTGAAACATAGGCCATGTTTATTATTCCACCTTTCAAGAAAATCAACTCACTTGTACGCAGAATAAAAAAATATCTACAAATCCAATAATTAGGAACACAGCAGAAAGTATTACCATTAAATTTACATTTAGTAAGATTTCTCCAAGTCCACAACCACGAGCATTCTTAAAACATATTGCTCCTAAGGGACCACCACCTGAAAAGATGAATGACAAAAGCAAGAAAATTTCCTGCACTAAGAGAGCCTAAATGGAAATAGTATTTCCAAGTATTCTCTCTCTTGAATTGCACAAGGAAAGTTAAAATGCAGTCATCAGGGATTCCTTCATCTCAGTGGTGTATGCTGAGACCAACACCAGGGCTATCTCCAAATACAGTAGTGTTGGAATTTTAAATGAAAATCTGTCTGGCAAAAAAAAGGGGGTGCTCTTCCTCATTCATTTTGGATTTGTATTTGTTTACATCGAAATCTTAACATTAAAAACAACAATAGTAAGCAATGGACATAAACTATTTCATAGCCGGCCCCTGTGATGGAGTGGTGTCGACGTCCGTGGAAAAGTGGTTAGCAGAGCATGATACATCGCCAGGGGTTCCAGGTTTGAGTCCCGGGTAAGGCATAGGTATTTGTGATTGTCTGTCCTGAAAAGTACTGAAATAGAAATTCGAATGAAATGCTATGAGTGAATGACGTGTGATGGGGGAAGCTTCCGCATAGGAGCTTTCCTTTTATATATATATTAATTAAAAAAAAGAGGTTAGCACATCGTGCTACGATGCTAAGGGTCCAGGTTCAAATCCTGGCCTGGATGTTTGAGTGTTCATTCATCAATTTCATCATATCATCCCTCATTCCCATCTTCGCAAATTAGCCAATAGTGGAACAAAAAGCGAAGTAAAATAAAGCAAATCAAATCAAATCAACCATCTCATGCTTATTTATGAAAAGGAGCAGTCTATAACATGCAAAATGTAGGACCTACATGCGAGTATGAAATAATAATAATTAACTTTCTACCTTACTTGACGGTAAACTCCATTCTTCTCTCCTTTTGCGTGAATTTTTTGGTCACTTTATCGAAGAATGTGTCCTCACATGAATAGCCAAATTACTAAAACACAGAACAACACAGCACAACAAAAGGGCCTCGGTCATTGAATTTTTTTAAAAAAAAGCATTCCCATCAATGGTGAACACGCTACGCGGGCGACACAAGGAACTCGGATCTCGGACATGTTTGACCATATATACACACTTTCCGAAAAACACCGACCCGCATCTTTGAAAACATGTGCGGTGAATAGTTGCTATGACAACAAGGACTGTGTATGTTGCCAAATGTATTTCCGTTCAGAAGGGATGGCTCGGGCCGAAACCCCACGTCAGGTTTTGATATTTTGATAGGGGAGCAACATGGCTGACGTCATCAGAATGTCCCATATAGCTGCGACCACAGTGGAATTCCAACGAGAAGCAGAGTGCCTACTTCAGGGGAAAATCACTAAATTTGGCAGATTTTGTATTTCCATTGTTGGCAACACTACAACATTGCCAGGATGCAGAGAAGCCTTCAGTCTCCAGTGTTTGGGGTTGGAAGCCAGCACGAGGGATCACCAAGGTCGTCTCTGCCAGCACAAATACATCATGGGTTGAAAGCACCGCCTGCTGGTTCAAAGACTTTTCCCTCAGACAAAGAAGCCTGACAATAAATAAAGAGGACCATACACTAGCGCTTATCTCTTGGTCGTTACTTGAGAGTGAAGCATGTATGGACAGCCATGGACATATTTAGGTTGCAATGACCTTATTACCACAACAAGGTCATTATAACCTGTGGCGCAACACTCCATTGATGGCCCAGGCTTGCCTACCAACTGCTGGTCTCACTCGCTCATCCGAGGTGGGAGATCATCCAATCAGTGACGTGGTCAGCACAATGAACCACCAGTCGTCATTGTAGGTTTCCATGACTGCGCTACGCTACTCATTCACAGCTCCCTGATTTCCTCATGATGGTGGGTCGCCCATACACAAGCCGAAATCTCAAGAGAAAAGTTATTATGCTTCCCCCCAGGAGACACCAACCCTCGTGCGTCCCATAGTTGGAGTCCAAAACATGATGCCTTAAACCACACGGCCATGGTGCAAGGCACAATGGGGTCATTGCAACCAAGTAATCAATATCTCACTTAGTTTAGGTTTTCATGTTAAATGTGTGATCTTATTATTTATATACAGAAGCTCCTTTATACGTTTTTAAAATCTGTAACTAATGACAACACAAGCAAATGGCACAAAATTTAACTAAGCCAACAATATTCAGCGCTAACATGAACAGATTTTAAGTCATAATGTTGTGGTCAATTTATGAGTTTCTTCCTTTAAAGAACAGAAGTGAAAAATGATTGATTCTATGTTCCGTGTATGTATACTATACACATGAAGTGCCTATGCAAGAATGTCACTGCTTTTTAGTTCTCCCATTTATAAGACAAGAGAGTAGTACTTTGTACAGCATTTGAAGCATCGCAAAAAAAATATATATCTATATATTGTGCTTGTGTGTGTAACCACTAAATAAGTTTCTAATGTATTGTCCATGTTGTCCTCATGATTTTTTGTTTAATATTTATAATTTTATTGCTGTATATCTCAACAGTGGTTTGTGTTTATGGTACCAATACACTCTGCACAGTTGCCTTTAGTTTGTCATGTGTTACCTATCATGTGCATTCTATCAGTTGTTTTGAAATATATGCTCTGATAGCAAAGGTAAGTGAAAGTGCAAAAATATTTTTTAAACATTTAGCAACTTACAATTTTGAGAAATATTGAGTACGATATGGACTCACGTAATTTAGTTGTTGTTTTTTTTGTAATTATTTCATTTTAGTGCATAGGATTTTGATTTTATGAATTACTGTATTTGCTGGCATATAAGATGTGCTTTTTTCTTTGAAAATAGGTCTAAAAACAGGAGACTTATATATGCCGATACTCACTTTTTGATTTCCTCTGTTCTGAGTTAGATTTCTTTCTTACTTCCTTGCAATGTGGGACGAAGAATATTAAAATGTATTCTCTCCTAGTTAGATTAGGTAAGTTTTTTGTTGAAAGTAGACATATATGTTACTTTATATTTGAAATGCTGTAAATTAATTATAAATTGAATGATAAACCTTTCCTCAAAAATGTGTACAAAAATGGGATTTCATCTTTTACGCAGGCAAGTACGATATGTAACCAGACACATTTATCTTGTATATATGTATTGCTTGCATTGTAGAATTATTATTTTTCTTGTATTAATCAAACTAAGAATAAATGTCTGATGAAGGAAGATTGCGTGCTTGCAGGTAACATTCCATTTAAGAAATTTTTTTTTTTTACCTTTGATTCATAGCACATTATACATAAAACTAGTGCAACGTAGTGGTGCCATATTCATAACCCATAATACTGCCATGTACAGTCATGTTCAAAAAATCTGTCGCATGGATTTTTTCTAAGTCCAACGTCTTACGAAATTATGTTGGTAGCTCTGAAACATGGAAGTGTTGTGAAATATACGATCCTCCAATCAGAGTGAAGTTCGATTCGGAGGAGCAGGAGGCGTGACTCACGGTCTTGTCCACAGGAAGTTCAACCAATGCAGCATTTCCAAATATGAGATAACGTCCCCATTGGTTAAATATTGTTTCAATAATGCGAATCGGCAGAAAGATTGAGCAAAAGTTTACTGTGTCGTTTTAATTGCCTTTAATCGTTTCAAATTAGTATTAAATTGTCCCAATTATAGTTCATGAACTTAATATAATGTATTCATGTATGTGTTTGACAATTATATATCACTCATTAGAACAATTTTCACATTGTTTTCACTACGTGAGATGACATTTCATTTACATTTGCGATAAAATAGTGGTTTGGGTGTAATAACAGTTTTCATTAATTAATTAAGAGCTGCATTTTTATTTGTTGAGTTAATGATTAGGTTAATTCGTTATTTCTTGCGAAAAGAGGGAAGCACAGCTGAAAGAAAATACACAACTTGTATTATTGAGGTCAAGAGTTCGTTTTAACATCACTTTTTGCACACATAGGCTAATCACGACTCGGGATACATTTAAATTGGAATCTGAAACATTATGCGACCTGACTGGAACTCGGAAAAGGACACACTGATTACAAGACGTCAATACATTACCACTTGGTCTGGCGAACGCCAATAATAATGAGGGGTTGTGGGAGTGGGAGAGGGGTGACGGAAAGTAGAAAATAAATAGTATTTTTGGGGGTATTTAATGTTACATTTATACACATACAAACCTAAGAAAACATTTATTTTGATACATGTGTGTGGGGGTGGGGAAGGGGGAAAAGAGAGGGACAGAAAGATATTGGGAGAGATGGGCGAAGAGGTGATTGTGGAAAATGTTTTATTTGACGTTCAGTAATAAAAACAATCAAATCAATGATGATTATCTTATAAATACCATATTTAATGTAAATTTGTTTTAAAAATGGGGGCGGGGAGCTGTTTGTTTTACGTTCAGTGCAGGATAACAAGTGGAGACACATAGTGGTTCGTATCTCATTTTAAACTGTAGGTCCAGGCCCCATTAGCCTATTTGTGTATAACGTGGATTTAGAATTCAGTAGAAAATAACGTCGATCTAGTATTTTGTATTTTAGATGCGTTGAGACCACTAAAATTTCCAATTCTTATAATAAGAAACCTGTCCTCATATTACCATTTTGGAAGAGAGAGAGTTAATTGTATAATCTTTCGTTGTTAGTTTCAAAGAACACTAATTCAAATAGTAACAATGGGAAGGAATAAAGCTTAGGAAAAGTTTTTGCCTCCGTGGTGATTTGAACCTACGACCATTAGAGTGACAGCCTAGTGCGATAACCACTACCCCACGAGTTCGTTCCTTCATACGGCATGATTAAGAGTTAAGACCAATTCGTTCAATATGCATTTGAAATATAATCCCCACCCGCCTCTTTATATACAACGCACCCAAACGCTCCTTTGTAGCAAATGAAATAAAGGTGGTATGAATGTCACCAAACATTTAAGCAAAATCTACTATATTTACGACGCAATCGTTTTACATGGAGAGGCTACAGCTTCGAAAATTGAGGTTGTGACGTGGCTTCTTGTAGTGGTAGGGTAGATATTCGTATGGCAAGGTTCCAGCGTGCACTAGCCAGTAATTTCCGAGAAAAAAACTTCAATTTTTTTTATGATGGTAAAGTGGTTCGGTGATAGGCTATCAGTATTACACGCCGAAGATTATAGGTTTGACTTCTGTTCGATTACCCCTATTATTATTATTATATAGCAACTAAGTATTGTATTTAATTAATAACACTGGGGAACAAAAAAAAGATTTTATTTTGCGGCATAAAGTTTAATAACAGTTTCAGCACACAAAACAGCTGTGATTGCCAATTGTATGATTGGTTCAGTTGAATTGACTCCAGTTATAAAAATAAACGCACAATGGAAAATATAGGAGGTAAAATTACTCTACGCTTTTCTCGGTAATATCAAAATTTATAATGGGCTGAAATTCCCATAAGAAACTTATTTATTTATTTGTAAATTGTTGCTAGGCAACTTATGAAGCATTGCTAGGCAATATATCGGACACTCAACAAACCTTAAGGAAGAATACCAAAACATAAAAATGGTTTTAGAAAAAAATTGAATATGCTGAACATAAGTGGCTCGTGTGTGTGGATTTGAAGATGGTGAATTTTTTACTAGGACAGCAAAGTGGGTACACAAAATATCCCTATTTCCTATGTTTGTGGGATAGTCGTGCTAGAGAAAAGCATTGGACGATAAAAGTTTGGCCCCCAAGGAAAATATTAGTGGGAAAAGCTAATATCCTTCATGAACCGCTGATAGATAGGGACAAAATCATCCTTCCGCCACTGTATATTAAACTTGGGTTGATAAAACAGTTTGTCAAGGCCTTAGATACAAGTCGTGATTGTTTCAAATATATATGCCACACTTTTCCAGGACTAAGTATTGAAAAATTGAAGGCAGGAATCTTTGACGGACGACCACAAATTCGTACACTTATAAATGATGCCAATTTTACAACTTACATGTCTTACATCGAATCTGAGGCCTGGCTGAGCTTTGTGTCCGTCGTCAAAAACTTTTTGGGGAATCACAGCGCAGAAAAGTACTCCGATATAGTTGGAAATACAGTGAGTCACATAATTATTCGGACACACATTAAATTTCTAACGTTTAAGAGCGGGAAGAGAGTGAAATCTGTATACAGCGTTGAAGTTGATTTTCGTTTAAAAAATGTCATGTTTAGCACAAAATTGGACGATAAAAAGTTAAAAAACGAACATCAGCAACAATATAACGAAGGATGAATCCGTACCGTTGCAAAAATAGTGCCACAAAATTATTCGGACACATAGTAAATGTTAACGTAAGTTTTCGATACAGTGACAATTTCGATTTACGGATTGATTGATACTCTGTTCATATATATTAACTCTGGTTTCCTGTAGGTTTCTATAGCAATTACGATCGCGTTTTGTTTAACAAAGTTGTGATATAAGAACATTTTCTATGTAGAAATGGGGCGAAGAAGAAAGGAAAGTTCATTTGAACAACGTCAGTTATTGATATGGCACCACGCTAAGGGTAAAACTTACCGTGCAATTGCCTCAATGTTGAAAATGAAAAAAAGTACAGTTGCAGATATTATTAAGCGATTTAAAGATGAAGACAGGATCGAGTCCCGCGGTCATACAGGGAGACCAGGAATGTTTTCCCCCAGAGAAGAGACAGTAATCGTGAGGAAAATTTTAAAAAACAAAAAGATGAGTGCTCCAATGGTGTGTGCTGAGGTAGTTGAGGAGTGTGGAAAGCATAGTCATCCTGAAACTATACGAAGAGTGCTAAGAAGGGCAAACTATCATGGCCGTGTAGCCAGGAGAAAGCCATTTGTAAGTAAGCCAAACAGGAGAAAAAGACTGGTGTTCGCAAAGGAACACTTAGGAAAGGATCAGACATGGTGGAATCGGATAATTTTCACTGACGAGAGTAAATTCAATATTTGTGAGTCAGATGGGAGGGTGACAGTGTGGCGTAAACCAAATGAGGAGCTCCGAGAGAAAAATTTGCAAGCAACAGTGAAGCACGGGGGTGGTCACGTAATGGTTTGGGGCTGCATGTCGGCCCAAGGCGTTGGTAAATTGTCTTTCATCGAACAGACAATGGACAGGTATCGTTACCTTGACATTCTGAAGTCAAATCTAAAGACTAGTGCTGAAATGATGGGCATTCTTTGCAACTTTATGTTTTATCAAGATAATGACTCGAAGCACACTTCCCGCGTAGTACAAGAATGGTTATTGTACAACTGCCCAAAAGTGCTCCATCCTCCACCGCAGTCTCCAGGCTTGAACGTCATTGAGCACCTCTGATGTAAGTTGGAAAAAGAAGTAAGGAAAACACCTATAACCTCGAAGGCAGACCTCAAGGAGAGACTTCAACATGAATGGGCCGACATATCGCCAGTGTACACCAGAAAATTGGTAGAAAGTATGCCAAATCGTTTATCCGAGGTGTTAAATTTGAAAGAGATGCCTACCAGATATTGACATTTCTGTTCGTTGCTTTTCAACCGTGTTTTCCTGTTTCTCCTTCCATGTGTCCGAATAATTTTGTTTAACCCACAAAATATGTTTGTTTTGTTTAATGAAAATATTCTACTAATATATTATATTAAACATAATTGAAGATAATTAACAGTGTGCTCATATTGTGTTTTGTTTGTTAAATAAATATTAAACATTTATCATCATATTATATCACGACTACGTTAGTAAATATTCAGAAATCTTATCTGTCCGAATAATTATGTGACTCACCGTATGTTGAAAATTTTGAGAAATTGGGAGCTAATATGAGTGTGAAGATACATTTTCTACATAGCCACATTGACAGATTCCCTGAGAACGTTGGTGATTTTAGTGAAGAACGGGGAGAAAGGTTCCATCAGGATATAAGGATAATGGACGAAAGGTACCAGGAACGGTGGGATCGCCACATGATGGCCGACTACTGTTGGAACTTACAGAGGGATTGTGCTAAAAAGCAATACAGCAGGAAATCGTATAGAAAAGGTTTCACATAGTTTGTTACTTCATTGCGTACATATTTTCTTAATTATTTGGATCATAGGCCTATATACATTTATTTTTATAATAATGATTGTAATCACAAAAAGAAATATTAAATTGTTGTTGGAAGTTCATTTATATGTATATCTTATGTTTCCGCCATTTTGGTTTAGTTGCATTTATTTCATAAATTAGAGCCAATTCAGGAAATATATTATTATATCATTATTCAGCAGCATGAAATTGCCCTAAATTAGCTCTCAAACACTGTGCCGCAATTTCACTGTTCCCCAGTGTAATTTAAAGAAATAAAAATGTTATATATTTTTTAAAAAAAATAACACTCCTTTCTAATGATTTTTCAATCTTATTTTTGAAAATAATTTTAGGGTTTGCATAAAAATGATCCATGTGTCATATTCGAAGAAATGTCATGTACAGCGAAAGTTATACATTTTTATTTTAGGGAAAATTATCAAGAAACAAAACAAATAAATACTATTGACATCCTTTTGTGAATAGTATTTATTTTACATTAATTTTTGTTCACCATGCATAGTTGTATTCTTGTAAAAAGCATGAAAAACAATATATTCTCTACATTTCGCAAAGCAAATAATATACAAATTTTCGTAATAAGTAAAATGCAATACATAATTTTTCGGTTTAATAAGAAATAAAAATCGCAGAGTTAACCGAACGGTGAATCGAACATAGAATTTTACAACCCATAAAATGCCTTGTAGCCTTTGCAATGAAGTGATGTAGATTCAAGTATTAAAATTTCATGCAAAATCGCATGTTATAAGATTGTTCAAATATATTAAATCAATGTGTCCGTAAGTTATTATACTGTCAGCCATTTGGTGCATCTCGTTACAAAATCTCAGCACATCACCATTCACTAGTTAATCGAATTGAATATTGATTCACTTCACAGTTCAATGTGCAACAATAGTTTCGACTCATATCACGTGAGATGTAAACTCAATTCAATTCTCTCATTGTATGTAACTTGTATGTTGAGTTCATGTAGAAATATCAATTATGAGCTCTAAGCTAAATTTGACGCTACAATCGCTTGATCAACTCTTGCGTCTCGCTGCCAGACATTCTACGTTCCTGTTCGCTCCAGGTCGCTTCTGCATTTCATTATCATTGTTTTTACCTCTGTTTCATTCTCATCGTCGTTATAAACCTACATAATTTCTACTGTTTACAGTAGACAGAATCGACTATTATCAATTGTAGTACTCTACTGTGTATCTCGGAAATCTACTCAAAATCAATGATTTCCTACTGAACACTTTCAGTAGGCCTAATGTGTAATTACAGTTGAGGAACTACAAGTGAAATATTATCTTCAGTACTACATGTAATATTGCATGTAGTGTGTTTGAATTTAAATTCAAAATTTTGGGTGCGTCAGCACTTAGGCTATTTTGCACCTGTCACTTTATACGGGGTCCAGCCCCTTACCAGAACTAATATAACATAACTGTAACGTCGTGTTGTAACTAAAATATTAAAATATTCTGAATTCGGTTAAAAGCTGAGGCTGTAAAGAGGCACTCAGCAGACACAAGGACCAAACACAGGACAACACAGAAAATTATACTGGTCATGGGGCCAGTCGCCAGAACCTCGTTCGTCTGCAAACTGAAGTCCAGGGTGTACTACGTGGAAGCAACAATTGGGTGTACATACTTCGTGAAAGGTCGTCCCTTACACCCTTGTAGTGTGTTTAGCTCAGCATGTTAGCTGTAAATATAACTTTTTATTCCTCATCACTAACAATTTGTTTTTATATCTATTTAAAATTTAAACCAACCTCACTTCCATGTAGTACACCCTGAACTGCATTTTGCAGACTAACAAGGCTCTGGTGACTGGACCTACAGTTAGTATAATCTTTGTAGGACTGTGTGTGTGTTGTCCTTGTTTGTGCTGACTGTATGTCGCTTTACAGGCTCAGCTTTTAACCCAGGTAAGGATATTTTAGTTTTCAGACACGCTTTTATTTTTGTCATGACGGGTGTAAAATACCCTTAGTTTTCAGGCACACAAATTGTAATTCAAATTTAAAAAATCTTAACATAGATGTTTCAAAACACCTATTGATCTACTGAAACCAGTACAGTAGAGAAACTGCAAGTGAAATTAATTTATTCAGTATAGTGTATAATATGTTAAGTTTAATATTTTGGCTGTAAATATTAATTTCATACCCCCTTATTATTTTTTTGTATTGATATCTTTTTGAAAATCTGAACACAGTAGATTTTTCAAAACACCTATTGATCTACTGAAAACAGTAGACAAAAGTTTCATTGGAGTAAGTAGAAAAGAGTCATGAAATAATACCCAAAGAAGTCAACCATTATGAATTAATGTTACATAATTTTATTTATTTCACTTTCCAAAACCTAGGAGCTCGAAATAATACATGGCATGCGATTTACTAGACAGTCTGCTTTTCTGTGATTGATTCGTCGTGCCCAGTCGGGGATTACTTCCGTTCAAGGTAAAAGGGGAAGGGGAAGAAATCCACCACAGTACCATGACGTATGAAGTAACATGTTCACAGGCATCCAATACAACTGATAAGGGTTCACCTGACCTTGGAAGTGTGGGAAACACGTTTCACGCTGGTTTCCAGAATGCTGTGGCTAAATCTGGAACTAACGGTGGAATAAGAAATAGTTTGTAACATTTAACAATGACATTTCGCATTTACAAAATATGAGATATATAGACTTTGATTTATTTATTATAGTAGACGGTAGAGAATTACTTACCACGAAAGTCAAGTTCTAAATTGCAGACATCAAAATCTACTCCAGGTTGTAAAATACATTTGTGATAGACAGCAGATATGTTAATAAGGTTTACAAGATTGCTAACGACTCTTAAGACAAACGTTCAACGAAGGTTATTGAGTGAGAAAATGGGAAATTGTTAAAAATAGCGGCCTAGTTGAGTGAAGATAGAAGGTTCGAATCTCTTATAGAACCGGCTATTTTTTGACACTAATTATTGGTGCGTAATATATTTAATGTATTGTCGACATTTATAAGAAACAAAATATGAAAACTCTCCTCTTCCGTAGCGGTGGGGTCTAAGACTCTGTGCTTTGGACTCCGACTGCAGCGGGACGGCATGGATTCGAGTCGTCCTGGGTTCTCGGCCTGTTATCTGTATAGGACCAGTGGCAACCTACCATCGTGAGGAAATTGGGGAACTACTAGTGACTGGTGTAACCTGGTTTCAAATATCTTCTATAATGGCTGAGGGTTCGACATGCTGACCAACGTCACCTCGTTGCCAGTTGAAGATAACTCTGGGTAGGATTGTGGAAGGGAGACTGGCAGTCGGGAAATAGCCCAAGGCCCTTCGACGTTTTAAAATATGAAAACTATTCCTTCCGTAAATCTAATTTCTTGTCATTGTCACATGAGATTTCTTTTCAGTATGACTCCTGCAATACTAATTAGTTCCTAAGAGAGATATTGAGATGCACAGAGAGGTATTAAATTATGAGTTCACTGTTTAAAAAATAAGCATTAACACATTTTTATATTCACATACCTCTTTACAAATTCCTGAGCACGTCACTACAAATGAACCAATCTAGTGCACACTAGAACCTTGGCTTATCGATACCTATGGGGTATCCTACAATTACAGTCAAACCACAACCTCAATTTTCGAAGCTGTAGCCTCTCCATGTAAAACGATTGCGTCGTAAATATAGTAGATTTTGCTTAAATGTTTGGTGACATTCATACCACCTTTATTTCATTTGCTACAAAGGAGCGTTTGGGTGCGTTGTTTATAAAGAGGCGGGTGGGGATTATATTTCAAATGCATATTGAACGAATTGGTCTTAACTCATAATCATGCCGTATGAAGGAACGAACTCGTGGGGTAGTGGTTATCGCACTAGGCTGTCACTCTAATGGTCGTAGGTTCAAATCACCACGGTGGCAAAAACTTTTCCTGAGCTTTATTCCTTCCCATTGTTACTATTTGAATTAGTGTTCTTTGAAACTAACAACGAAAGATTATACAATTAACTCTCTCTCTTCCAAAATGGTAATATGAGGACAGGTTTCTTATTATAAGAATTGGAAATTTTAGTGGTCTCAACGCATCTAAAATACAAAATACTAGATCGACGTTATTTTCTACTGAATTCTAAATCCACGTTATACACAAATAGGCTAATGGGGCCTGGACCTACAGTTTAAAATGAGATACGAACCACTATGTGTCTCCACTTGTTATCCTGCACTGAACGTAAAACAAACAGCTCCCCGCCCCCATTTTTAAAACAAATTTACATTAAATATGGTATTTATAAGATAATCATCATTGATTTGATTGTTTTTATTACTGAACGTCAAATAAAACATTTTCCACAATCACCTCTTCGTCCCATCTCTCCCAATATCTTTCTGTCCCTCTCTTTTCCCCCTTCCCCACCCCCACACACATGTATCAAAATAAATGTTTTCTTAGGTTTGTATGTGTATAAATGTAACATTAAATACCCCCAAAAATACTATTTATTTTCTACTTTCCGTCACCCCTCTCCCACTCCCACAACCCCTCATTATTATTGGCGTTCGCCAGACCAAGTGGTAATGTATTGACGTCTTGTAATCAGTGTGTCCTTTTCCGAGTTCCAGTCAGGTCGCATAATGTTTCAGATTCCAATTTAAATGTATCCCGAGTCGTGATTAGCCTATGTGTGCAAAAAGTGATGTTAAAACGAACTCTTGACCTCAATAATACAAGTTGTGTATTTTCTTTCAGCTGTGCTTCCCTCTTTTCGCAAGAAATAACGAATTAACCTAATCATTAACTCAACAAATAAAAATGCAGCTCTTAATTAATTAATGAAAACTGTTATTACACCCAAACCACTATTTTATCGCAAATGTAAATGAAATGTCATCTCACGTAGTGAAAACAATGTGAAAATTGTTCTAATGAGTGATATATAATTGTCAAACACATACATGAATACATTATATTAAGTTCATGAACTATAATTGGGACAATTTAATACTAATTTGAAACGATTAAAGGCAATTAAAACGACACAGTAAACTTTTGCTCAATCTTTCTGCCGATTCGCATTATTGAAACAATATTTAGCCAATGGGGACGTTATCTCATATTTGGAAATGCTGCATTGGTTGAACTTCCTGTGGACAAGACCGTGAGTCACGCCTCCTGCTCCTCTGAATCGAACTTCACTCTGATTGGAGGATCGTATATTTCACAACACTTCCTTGTTTCAGAGCTACCAACATAATTTCGTAAGACGTTGGAGTTAGAAAAAATCCATGCGACAGATTTTTTGAACATGACTGTACATTAAACCTAGATTAAATTTGTATATTTTTAAGTGCTGGTACACAATGAAAAATAATAAAGCAAGATGCCATACTATGAATTGAGAAATGCATATTCTTAAGACAGTATTAAAGTGGTTAATTCACACACAAGAACTGTCAAAACGTTTTGTGCTGTAACCTTGTTATTGGCCATATGTGAAATACCACCTTTGTAATAACTTCTGAATGCCAGGGGTCCTGGGTTTGAATCCCATCCTTGGTATGTGTGTTCTTCGTGAGAGTTCCTTCACCAATTTCATCATATCATCACTCATCCTCATCGTCAGAATAGCCAAAAGAGACAAAATAATCTAATTCAATTTTAATATTTTTTTACTGCAAGTGGTCCTGATATTGATTCCTGTTGAAATCCCAAAATTTTAGTTTCAATCCAAATCATGAGTTTGATGTACAAGGTCAGAAAGCAGCATGAACTTGAAAGTTTTTAATAATGTAATAATTAGGGACACAAATTTATGGTAAATAAAAACTGAGGAGAGCGGTAAATAAAATGTTAGATCAGCGGTATATACCATCGGTGAAAAAAAAAATGGCACACACTTTTTCATTATGAGAGAAAACAACATAAATTGATAAACTACTTCATTTTTATATACATACACAAGTACTTAGATGTCCAACAAAAAAGGAAACATCAACACAAAATCACTTCATTTCTAATTCATTGTATGTATTTAAAGGATATCCTTGCTGTTCAACAAATAAAATAATCACTACTGCACATACACAAACACATGTTGAAAATCACATGATGATAAACAAAATTCATTCATGACTGAACACAAATGACACCATTGTTTCCCTTGATGTGCGGGAACAGACTAATCTTATCGCTTCTGCAGCTAACAAGTCCAAAGAAACTGGAAGTTGAGTAGACATTCGGGGGAAGAAAGGAATGCAGCTTGACAGGGGCGAAGTTTTCGAACTGAGATTATGTGCATGGGAAATTAGAATTTGCAGCGTTTTCCTGATGTGATCGAAGATAAAACGTTATTCAGCTGCAAGTGGTAGGAAACTTTAAGCAAACGTTTCGTTACAAATCGACAGTTTGCGCGCACAACCTCGATTGCCGGTTTTTGCGTGTTTTCTACTTAATTTGATGATATTTCACGGTTATTTCGCGAAAAAGCATTTATTTCGTGGAAAAGCACACATTTTGCATTACTTCGCGAGTGAAACTCATGCATATTTCATCATTGGGGGTGTAGTTACGTGAGGAATGTTCAAAATTGCATCTTTTTTTCACATTTCGCGATTTCGCGCATCGCGAAAATTCAATGTCCCTAGTAATAATATACAAATAAATTGGCTAATAAAGCACTGGCCTGCTCTAATATTTTTTAACTGTTTTGGCAGTTTCTGTGTCTGTAACTTTTAGCTTTTAGAAGTAGGAATATGCTTTGTTATAAAATGATTGTTTCTGATTGTTTGGAACAAAGTAGACAAAATATGCAATTAACATTGATAAAAGTTATATACATATTTGGTATGTGCACTCTTAAACTTAAAGATGTCTTCCAATTTAATGTAAAATAAAATCAATAACAATTTAGAAAGATTTATTTATACCTCTAATATATACAATAAGTTGTAGGAAAATATGTAAATAAAATATTTTCATGTATATCTGTGGCACATTTTCCTTATTATGTACATTTTTTTTGTGTGTAAGAGCATATTTTAATTAACTACAAAACAATATGTTTGCAATGACAGGAGATCATTACTATTCTGAACAATATGTAGCATCAAAAAGGTGTGGAGTGTGATCAAATGAAATGTCGAAAAATCCAGATTCAATTCATGGTTGAGCCAGGACTGTTTGTAAGTTATCGAGAGCTTTCAGACCGTAATGACACATGTCTCTGAAACAGACCCTCACTAATTAATGCAACCTTTTGAACTGAAGTGCTACAAGCTAGGGATGGCCAAACGGATCCGGATCCGAAAAAGTTTCGGATGTGGATCCGGATCCGAAAGTTCCGGATCTGGATCCGGATCCGAGAGTTCCGGATCCGGATCCGGGTCTGAAAGTTTCGGATCTGGATCCGGATCCGAAAGTTTCTGATCTGGATCCAGGTCCGAAAGATTCGGATCTAGATCCGGATTCAAAAATCCGGATACGGATCCGAGAGTTTCGTATCTCAATCCCATTATAATATTACCACACCTTAAAGGGTATTATGATCTTCGATTACAAAGAAATTTTTCGTTAGTTCTACAAGAATTTTTTTCAAGTGTTGTTCCTACAATACTTTGCTACGCATCGGCTAACACACTCATGCACACATGTCAGAGGTGATTTTGTAAATGCCATTGAAACGAATATGTATTCATTCGAATGTATTAGAAATGAAAACACACATAAATGTGAGACATTCCATTCCAGGATGAAACCTTTAACACATATAACAAGATAGAAATGTTATACAAAAATTATACAATTGTTCTACAGTTACAGTTCTACAAATTAAAATAAAACATTATAATATATGCAGTGTTAAATAATTACAAAGTGTAAGACTAACAAGGGAGGTTATCTAAGTGTCCCCCTCCGATTTCCATGAAACTTGGCAGTATAGTGGTGCCCAAAGGAAGAATTACGTGTTTTTTTTGTTTCAGCTAAAAAACTGTTTTAGGGGGCAAAACCCCCTCAAATGTCAAGATGAAGACAAATTGAAGTGAGGATCTGACCCCTGTGTCCCCCTCCGATTTCCATGATACTTGGCAGGTGTATAGTGGGGCCCAATGGAAGAAATACGTGTTTTTTTGTTTCAGCTAAAAATCAGTTTTAGGGGGCAAAACCCTCTCAAATGTCAAGATGAGGACAAATTGAAGTGAGGATCTGACCCCTGTGTCCCCCTCCGATTTCCATGATACTTGGCAGGTGTGTACATAAACGGGCCCAATGAAGAAATACGTGTTTTTTTGTTTCAGCTAAAAAACTGTTTTAGGGGGCAAAACCCCCTCAAATGTCAAGATGAGGACAAATTGAAGTAAGGATCTGACCCCTGTGTCCCTCCGATTTCCATAAAACTTGGCAGGTGTATAGTGGGGCCCAATGGAAGAAATACGTGTTTTTATGTTTCACCTAAAAAACGGTTTTAGGGGGCAAAACCCACTCAAATGTCAAGATGAGGACAAATTGAAGTGAGGATCGGACCCCTGTGTCCCCCTCCGATTTCCATGATACTTGGCAGGTGTGTGTATAAACGGGCCCAAATGAAGAAATGCGTGTTTTTTTTGTTTCGGCTAAAAACTGTTTTAGGGGGCAACCCTCCCCCTCAAATGTCAATATGAGGACAAATTTAAGTGGGCATTTGACTTATGTGTCCCCCTCCGATTTCCATGAAACTTGGCAGGTGTATAGTGGGGCCCAAAGGAAGAAATACTTTTTTTTTTTTTGTTTCAGCTAAAAAACTGTTTTACAGGGCGAGACCCACTCAATTGTCAAGATGAGGACAAATTGAAGTGGGGATCTGACCCCTGTGTCCCCCTCCGATTTCCATGAAACTTGGAAGGTGTGTGTATAAACGGGCCCAAATGAAGAAATACGTGTTTTTTTGTTTCGGCAAAAAGTTGTTCTAGGGAGCAACCTCCTCTCAAATGTCAAGATGAGGACAAATTGAAGTGGGGATCTGACCCCTGTGTTCCCCTCCGATTTCCATGAAACGTGGCAGGTGTATAGTAGGGATGGCCAGATCCGGATCCTAGCGGATCCGAAATCCAGATCCAGAAGTTTTTTATTTTAATTTGTAGAACTGTAACTGTAGAACAATTGTATAATTTTTGTATAACATTTCTATCTTGTTATATGTGTTAAAGGTTTCATCCTGGAATGGAATGTCTCACATTTATGTGTTTTCATTCCTCCCCCCCCCTCAAATGTCAAGATGAGGAGAAATTGAAGTGGGGATCTGACCCCGAAACCACGTAAATATGGCATAGGAAGAAACAAGGGGCATAGGGCCTCTCTATACACCTATCAAATTTCATGAGAATCGGAGGGGGACACAATGGTCAGATGATCCTCACGTCAATTTGTCCTCATCGTGACATTTGAGGCGGGTTTTGCCCCCTAAAACAGTTTTTTAGCCGAAACAAAAAAAAACACGTATTTCTTCCTTTGGGCCCCTCTATACACCTGCCAAGTTTCATGAAAATCGGAGGGGGACACAGGGGTCAGATCCTTACTTCAATTTGTCCTCATCTTGACATTTAAGGGGATTTTGCCCCCTAAATCAGTTTTTAGCTTAAACAAAGAAACACGTAATTCTTCCTTTGGGCCCTTCTATACACATTTGAGAGGAGGTTGCCCTCTAGAACAAATTTTTTGCCGAAACAAGAAAATACGTATTTCTTCATTTGGGCCCTGCAAGTTTCATGGAAATCGGAGGGGAACACAGGGGTCAGATCCCCACTTCAATTTGTCCTCATCTTGACATTTGAGAGGAGGTTGCCCCCTAGAACAATTTTTTTGCCGAAACAAGAAAACACGTATTTCTTCATTTGGGCCCTGCAAGTTTCATGGAAATCGGAGGGGAACACAGGGGTCAGATCCCCACTTCAATTTGTCCTCATCTTGACATTTGAGAGGTGGTTGCCCCCTAGAACAAATTTTTTGCCGAAACAAGAAAACACGTATTTCTTCATTTGGGCCCTGCAAGTTTTATGGAAATCGGAGGGGAACACAGGGTCAGATCCCCACTTCAATTTGTCCTCATCTTGACATTTGAGAGGTGGTTGCCCCCTAGAACAAATTTTTTGCCGAAACAAGAAAACACGTATTTCTTCATTTGGGCCCTGCAAGTTTTATGGAAATCGGAGGGGAACACAGGGGTCAGATCCCCACTTCAATTTGTCCTCATCTTGACATTTGAGAGGTGGTTGCCCCCTAGAACAAATTTTTTGCCGAAACAAGAAAACACGTATTTCTTCATTTGGGCCCTGCAAGTTTCATGGAAATCGGAGGGGGAGATTTAGACCTCCCTTGTAAGTGTATTAATTAATTACAAATCGCGCACGCGCGCACACACACTATATATACAGGGTGTCATTTTAATGGCGCCCACGGACCACGGAAACGTATAGAGGACATCAAAACAAGCAACTTTTCTCAGTAACATTTTTCTCGTTGGTGCGTCGTTTCAGCGCTACAGTCGTTCAAAAAAAAACCGTTTTGCCACCTGAATGCTGGCAACCACACATAACATTTGATTGCATTTGTGACGTCATATCCCGTCGTAAAGCGATGCGTTCCAGGGTTGCCAGGAACACACATACTCTGTGAAAAATGACATAGCTACAATCAGCCACATTATGTACATTAAACACAAAACGAGAAAAACACGTTCTGTAACCTAACAGGAAGTAAACAAACGATACAAAAAATGGTAGAAAGAAAATAGAATTCAAGTGGAAGTGGTCATATCGAATTTTGTCTCAGCTTACATGTCAAATCTTTGCAACTCTAGTTACCAAGTTGGTATCTACAATTTAGTCTATCCACTTCGTCCTTCTCATGCTAGTTGTCTGCGACACACTGAGCAGATGACAAAATAGAAATGAAAGAACTCAAAATTTCAAAGGTAAGCAACACATAATATAATGTATATTTAGAGCATTATGAGGCAAGTGGCAAAAATGATTGAAAATACAGGGATATAAGTAGTAGTAATACAAGCTCTAAGACGATTATGTGTTTACCTATGCACCGGATACACACGTAATAGTTTGCAAAAGTGAAGAGGACAGTGTATTCATCATTAGATTGTTACTGTGGTTGTACTTGTTTTAGTCGTAATGTATCAACGTAAACCTCGGATACTTCCGTTATCAGCACAAAATTAACGCATGGCATCTGGACACAAACCTGTACATATCAACCTTGCAACGAGATTTGCAAATATTTGACATGTAGTTGGGCGTAAACAGCCACGTGTAAGATGTAAGTGCAATAAAATTTATTATTGTTGATATTTTAGATGTAGGCTGAGACAAAATCCGACATTGACATTTCATTTTGAATACTTTTTTACCATTTCTCATATCGTTAGTTCACTTCCCCCTTCCCCTGAGATGACTGCTGATCTTCTGGCTGGTAGGCTATGATGTCCGGTCTGCTGGACACGTTTCTCGCTTCGTTTTACAGCTAAAAATGTGGTTCGTAGTTTGTCATTTTTCACAAAATGTGTGTGTTCCTTGCAACCCTGTCGTGCGCCGTTTCGCGGCAGGAAATAACGTCATAGATACGATCAAATGTTGTGTTGGGTTGCCAGCATCCAGGCGGCAAAACGGTCTTTTTTGAACGGCTGTAGCGTCGAATCGGCGCACCAACGAGGAAAATGTTACTGAGAAAAGTTGTTTGTTTTGATGTCCTCTATACGAATCTGTGGTCCGTGGGCGCCCTTAAAATGACACCCTGTATATGTGTGTATGTATATTATATATATATGTATATTAGCAGGTAACAATATGTTATAAGCACATTCTTACTTTCCAAAGAAGCGCATGTGGGATGCAAAACGGATCCGGATCCGAAAATTCCGGATCAGGATCCAAAAGTACCGGATCCGGATCTGAAAGTACCGGATCCGGATCCGAAAGTTTTGGATCCGGATCCGAAAGTTTCGGATCCAGATCCGAAAGTTCTGGATCCGGATCCGAAAGTTCTGGATCCGGATCTGAAAGTTCTGGATCCGGATCCAAAAATTCTGGATCCGGATCCGAAAGTTCTGGATCCGGATCCAGATCCGGATCTGAAAATTCCGGATCCGCGGATCCGGATCCGGATCTGAAAATTCCGGATCCGAAAAATTTTAGGATCCGGATCCTAAGGATCCGGAACCAACCGGATCCGGATTTCGGATCCGCCAGGATCCGGATCTGGCCATCCCTACTACAAGCTGCACATATCACCTCAGTCAGTCTGTGGTTTGTGCATGCACAGTGAATATTTGCTTACAGACTGAAGGGGTCCTTGTTTCGATGTGAACCATCCCTGTTGCCTTGGTCTGAAAGCTTCCATAAGGACACAGGTATTGACAAGGATATAAAACGTCAAATGAAAAGTAAGTATAGTATACAGGGGTTGAGAAATGATATAAATACCAGAAACCATAACAAGATATAAGACACACATGTTGACCGTATGGTTGAAACCAACAAATTACTGCAGGAAGCAGATAAATCTTACACGTAATAATAAATTCAAAGTTTCCCAATGTTATTCACAAGTTGCTCACCTACGGAGTAACTTCATTAAGTAATTATTGTTGCATAATAAATATTGTATAATATTGTAATAAGAGAATTGTAAAATATATTTAAAAAATAATTTACAACCTTTATTACAAAATATGCATTACAAGCACAAACATACCTGATTTAGTGGCAACTGTAATTAAGGCAACAGTTTGAGTAAAATGTGAATGATTTGTTTATATCAATACATTTTAAAAATGATTCATGTATTTATGCAGAGGCATGACAATTAAATAGTGTTATATACAGTCATTCACACTTCTGGGTTGTAGTTGCTGCAATCTAGAAGTGTCTGTGACTACAAACAAACAACAATTTCATCTTATCTACATATAAATGGTTTCCTTCCTATTTTGATAATTTTGTATCACGTTACACAAACTCTCCTTCCTTTCTATGAAATCCCCCTTCTCCATGTCTTCAACTTGCAAATAATGATGAATGTGAGCCTTTGGCAAAAATCAAGACGAAATTTTAATTTTATAATTACGTGGAATTATTTACGGGAGTGAGCCAATACCAGCAGTATCAGAAAGTGTGAGTTCAAATTTAATCACCAATAACTGTACTTTTTTGGAGAGGGAGTTTTGGAATCTCGCATGGTTTGCATAAATGACACATGGTACTTAAATATTCTGAAATTATGCTAAATGCCTAGTTGCCATTGTTTTGGCAACAGGATTGTAGGATGAAGGGATTTTGTTATTAAATATTTTCAGTCAAGTTATGAATATTTTAAAGCAAAACTATTAGTTTCATATGGTATAGTCTTAATTACATTTTAAAGAACCTAAATATTTTTGAACTATTTTTAATTGTTTGAATTTCCAAATATTGCCATCAGTATGCAGACAACTTCTGTGTCTGCATTGATATCAGCTTGGCCTACGTTTATACAAAAAAAAATCTTTTATGCTACAGGATGTTTTAAAAGATACATGACCCAAAATTTGATTATTCATAATATGGAAGGAATCAGCAAAGGACACAACTTCCCATGAATAAACAAAATTAAAATTTGTGTCAGCACTTATGCTACTTGTCCCTATTATATTATATAGGGTCAAGCCCCTTAGTGAAGTCAAATTAATATGTGTCTTTGAGGACTAAAGTCTCCCTACCCCTGTTAAAAATAAGAAAGCTGAGGCTATAAAGGGGCACTCAGCACAAAGACACAACACAAATTGCAGGCTATTGATACATTCTATTAAAGGTCTGCCGAATTACCTCAGGCGTCGTATTATTTTACTATTAATATTAACTTAATAATACTCAGCGGTGAACGATGAGACTCGGTGAAGTACACAGACTCCTCTCAGGTACAGGGATAGTGTTAGGCAAAGACAATATTCACAGCACAGAGAAATAAAACCACATTACTGCCGTATATATAAATTGAAAAGTTTTATTTTTATTTAATGCAATTATAATGCAACTATACTTGAGACGAAGGCGAGGATTTCGCTTTGTCGATGAATTGACTCAATTAAAACGCATAAAACTCAATGCGTGGCTATCGGCAAGCCTATGATTGCATAGACCTAGCTTGCGCCCCGAACTACCACACCAAGAGATATGCAATGATAACTGAGCCAATATTTACTCTATAACCTTTTATTTCTAGATTAATCTTTAGGCTAACTTTATTATTTGATGTGGAATGGTTGCAGTATTGTGCATATCATCAATGCATGGCTATCGGCGTACCTATGTTCACATAGGCCTAGCTTGCGCCCCGAACTACCATACCAGGATGTATGCACAACACCGAGGAGTTCTTTTTAAGTTTAAAAGCTTCGTCGATCCGTGGCGAAAGTGTGTTGATTCTTACGCGACATCCTCGCTTTTATACTATTTTCGAGAACACAGATTAAAGTACAGATGAATCACTCACTATCTACAAAAGGATACTATCAACAAGACTGACATCTATACATCTTTAGAAATACAAATTCGTATAGAGCACTCTTGCAAACAAAGATACATTAAATTACTCATAACAGAGCATAAAATACAATAAACATTAAACAAAAGATATATATTACAAACAAGGTGCATTATTAACTTTAATAACAAAGAAATTACGCTTTCGTTTACAAAAATAAATACATTAGTGACATATCTTCTACTGATGACGTCACATAACAATGTGGATCATATCACTATAATGCCAGGAGTCCTGACCTGGGTATAGATGTTTTTTGTTAGTGTCCCTTCATCAATTTCATCATATCATCACTCATCCTCATCCATGTTGCAGAAAAGCGATGAAAATAACCTCTAGATTTCTAAAGAGCTGCCTGAACAAGCTTACTTACTATCCACAACATAAATAACTTTTGAATGGTCCTATCTAATGAGGAGCTTAAGGAATGGTTTTTAACCATCACGAAGTCTCCAACTGTCACTGTCTTGGCGTTTCCCTTCTGTTTTAAATCCTTCGACAGCTTCTTCTTCTCCCTGACTTGGGCTAAGAATAATTTGGACTTCCAATCCGGTTGGGCTTCTTCCCGTTCGGGCCAATTGAAATGGGTTAGGATCTCTCTGGGTATGGGATGGTTGAAGAATAGTTCAGCAGGTGAATATCCAGTAGTCTCAGAAACGGAATAATTAATTAACCAAACAACTTTTGATATGTATCGAGACCAAGTCTGATGTTCTCGATAACAAAATAGACGAAGTAATCTGACTATCTCTTGATTTGCTCGTTCTACCATGTTCCCCTTTGGATTGTAAGCTGTGGTGCAAACGTGATGGATACCAAGCTTTTTGGTAAATTCGTGCCACTGCTTAGAGGTAAACTGAGCTCCTCTGTCGCTCAGGGTAAACGTAACGTTTGGATAGTGAGCAAAATATCCTCTCTGAAGCGTGTTTATAATTTCTGTGGTGCTGGCAGTCCGTAAAGCATATGCGGAGACAAAACGTGTACCCACATCAATAAGGCTCAAGATGTACTGGTATCCATTAGATCGAGGAAGCTTCCCAATCAAGTCCAGAGAAAGCATCTCATGAGGTTGCTTGGGACTGATATGAAGGGTCTTTTTGAGTATCCCCATTTTGTCTGGTTTACTCTGGGCACAAATTTCACAATCTCGGATGTACTGTATCACGTCATCCTTCATGCCTTTCCAGAAGTATCGTACTGCAAGTCGCTTCAATGTCTTGGATACTCCAAAATGTCCAGCTTCATCATGAATTACTTTCAAGAGAGGTTGCTTCATTACCACCGGAACACACAATTTCCAAAGGGACTGATTGTCTGATCCTCTCTTAAATAAAATTCCTTCTTGAATGCGATAGGAACGATGCAATCTGAGGTTAGGTTCCTGAGAATTTAGAGATTGGAGTAAATTTTTGCAGAATTCATCTTCAGATTGTGCCTCTCTCCACTTGTCGACGTCATCTATTTCTCCTCTTTCGGCCCACAGGTAGTTTATTCTGAATGTCTGCTGGCTATTTTCAGGATGAATCTGTGGTATATCATCAGCAGGATACCGAGATAAAATATCTGCCAGATCGTTTTGGCGACCAGAGACGTATACTATTTTATACTGGTACTGTTGGAGTTTTAAAGACCAGCAAGTCAAACGACTGTTCCAGTTACGGGCGTCTTGTAACCATACCAACCCTTTATGATCACTGTAGATAGTGAAGGGCCTACCTTTCAAATAAACAGCATACTTCTCAACTCCAAAGATTATGGCCAAACATTCTAACTCATGGATGGAGTAATGGCGTTCGTTCCCCTTCAGTTTTCAGCTTGCATACTGAATGACCTTTCTCTCTTCACCATCCATTTGGAAAAGAATACTACTCAATCCTTTCCCAGAAGCATCGCATTGGATACAGAATTCCTGTTCAAAATCAGGCTGTGCTAATTCAGCATCTCTTACAAGTTCATTCTTCAGTAGCTGGAAACTTTGTTCTTCTTCGTCTCCCCAAATCCAACGTTGATTTTTACCTAACAGCTTGGTGAGCGGTTCAGATTTAGCTGCAAAATTTTCAATGAACTTCCGCCTCCAGTTGGCGAGGCCAAGAAATTTCCGAACATCCTTTCTAGTTTTAGGTTTAGGAAATAACTTAACGGCTGAATTTTTGTCTGGTTGGATTTTGATCGCATCTCCAGAAACAACGTGACCCAAGTAGGTGATTCCCTTTTTGACAAATTCACACTTTCGCAGTTTTACAGTCATGCCCACTTCTTGGAGTCGCTGCAACACTTCGTCTAGATGTTTGAGATGCTTGGAGAGTTCTTTGTCGAAAATCAGCAAGTCATCCATATATTGAGTTAGATATTCTTCGGTTTCAGGACCAAATACAGCATGCATGGCAGCTATGAAAATTGACACAGCACTAGAGATACCAAAAGGCATTCGAGCAAACATCCACTGACGTCCTTTATAGGAGAAGGCAGTACATGGTTGGCAGTCAGTTTTTACAGGGATCTGTAAATATCCAGAATCCAGATCCAGATTTGTAAAATAACGAGCACCTTTAAATTTTTGTAAGGCATCCGAAATGGGCTCAACTGAATTTCGTGGAACACGTACAATTTTATTCAAATTTCTGAAGTCAATGCATGGGCGTACTGTACCGTCAGGCTTGTCGACTACAATTAAAGGGTTCAAGTAAGGGGAATTACAAGGCATTATAACACCCCATTGTCTCCACTTTTCTAATTCTTCCTCCAGGAGTTTCCTTTTTGCTATAGGTATGGGATATGGAGATCGATATACAGGTTCTGTGGTGGTGAGTTCAATCTCACACTGGAAGTTTTTAATAGTACCTGGTCTCTCGGAAAATACATCTCTATGCTTCAATAAGACTTCTTTCAATTGGTTTTTACCCCTTTCGCATAAAATCTCATTCGCATTGACCTTCTGCAGAATGTCGTCAGGACTAGCCGTCCACTGATCGACATGGGAATCTTCACGGACCTTTCTTACATACGTCCCTTTCGAAGATCCATTATTCACGAGGTCCTGCTCTACCGGAACTCCGTCTACGGTGAGGGATAACTTCTCGCGCTGTAGGTCAATTCCTGCTTCATATTTCCTGAGGAATGGGTAGCCCAAAATAAAGTCAGCTTCGAGACCCTTCAAGACAAACATGTCCTCCAATAAATTTCTTCCAGCAATCTCCAGATATACTTGTCTACATCCCACAACTCTAGTTTTGTTTCTCCCAGTGAAATCAGTCAGCCTAACATCTGGACAAGTTTGTAACTGCAATGACGGCAGCTTCTCTTTAATCTTCTTCCAAATGGCGTAGCTCATGAGATTACATTCGCTGCCAGTGTCCAGAACACAAATAAAATCGACGCCTGTTACAGTTGCTTTAATTAACGGAGCCCTGGGTAGTTTTTCCTTTCCAACTGCCTGTTGTAGTGCTCTCTCTAAACTTTGTTCTCCTTCATTGAGAGTCAGCACAACAAAAAGATGATTATCTTCACTATCTATAACGCTGTCATCGGTTCCCAGAGAAGTCCAAGATTTTAGCCCAACCGTGATCGGGAACGAAGAATTCACGTTGGGTGACTGGCTAAATCCGACTGCATACCACTCGGATTAGCACTAGTCGATGGTGCCCAACAAAAGTCTCTTGTCATGTTGACGCTTTGACGTTGCTCGTTCGTCAAACGTGAAGCAGAAGGTTCAAACGGAGGCGCCGTCGCTCTGAAATTACTGGGTTCAGAGGCGTTACGTGAAGAGTCACGGGAATGGTCTTCTGGATCAGATCTGGAACGACGCGGCCCACGTGCGTAATTGTTCCTGCCATCCCTTCTCAGAGGATTACGTCGTCTGTTGTAATTGGAATATCCATTCCTCTGGTTCTGCATAACTTGTCTGACTCTGGGTTCTTGGTTTCCAATTCTATTTTGTCTAGGAGCATTTCCCTGGCCTGCACCTTCCCTATTCCACATAGGTTTCCAACTGTCCTGCTCTTCAAGCACCTCGAATCTTTTCAAAAAATCAGCAAGTTGTCGTACAGTTCGAGGAGAATTAGCCAAACTCAGACTGCGGGCTCTATATGGAAGCTGAGAGATAATTAAGTTCACTATCTCTGGTTCTACATAACGGGCAGACAGATTGCGGTAGGCTGAGTAAATGGACCATGCGTATTCTTCCATACTCATACCAAACTGCTTTGAATATCGACGAGATCTCACTGCCGTCAGCTGCCTTTCTTTGGCCTCTTCTGAAGCATATTGTTTGCGAAAACGACGGCAGAAATCAGAATAGGACTTGAACTCTAACTGGTTTGCTCGAAACCAATGCTCAGCCTGGCCTTTGAATAACCGAGGAATAATTTCCAATCGATATTCGTATGGAACTTGCATTAAATCAAAGTTGATATTGAGTTCTTTTAAATACTGTTCAGCATTCTGGGCTTCCAGGTCTCCCTTGAACTTGGACAAGGAATTAAGGTCTGCCATCCTTGGGGTTCCTGTCGTTGTTGATCGCTGAGTTCGCGGTGGTGACTCATCTGACCCGCTTCTCACATTTCCATGCCTTCGTGTTCGCTTTCTGATATTCGCTTGATCCTGAGAGTCCGAGCTGGTGCTGGAAGAGGAGGAACTGCGATCTTTCTTCCTTGCTACACGTTTCCTCTTTGCCCCTTCTTCAAAACGACGATGCCGTGCCCTGGGAGATTCACGCTCTCTGTAACCTCTATCATCGCCCGAGAGACTAAAGGTAGGTGGAACTGCAGAGGCCACTTCATTAGCTCTTGAATCAGCAGTAACTCGTGGGCGACATACTTGTTTGTCTTTTCTAGTTCTCTCTCCACCTGTTCTGTCCATTGCTTCATTTAGTTCAATGTTAATGGTTGGTAACACTGCACTCTCAGCAACCGCAGACGGGTGACCAGCTGTTCGAGATCCAGTTTCTGTTTCCGTTTGCCGGGAAACGTGCATAGTCTCTAACTGATTCGTAAGTTGTTCTACCTGAGTCTTTATTTCCTCAACATCCTTGCTTCTTTGAGACACAACGACGGAAATCTGACTAATATTTTCTTGGACCTCAGCCCGGAACTGTATTTTGTCAGTCTCGGCTTCGGCCAATATCTGTTCCATCGTCAGCTGTTTTTCAATAATCTTATTGCACTCCTCAGTAAATCTCGAATTAATATCCTCTACATCGATGCGAACACTTTCCGTGGCTTTATTAACATCGGCTGCCAAGCTACGCCGGAACTCATCAAAGTCCATCTCTCTAGCCTGCCGAATTTCTTCAGAGAATCGGGCCCTAGTATTCTCGTTCTCAGACTTTAGCTGTTGTATTTCACAGGCCATCTCGCCTATTTCAGCTCTTAAAGCTTTCATAGATTCATCGTGCTGCTTACCGATATCATCCTTTAATAGCGCACATTGTCTACAGATATCAGCTTTCAGTGCTTCAGACTGTTTGCTAATATCAGCCTGTAATGTTTCCATACTTTCAACTTGCTGCTTGCTAATTCCTTCAATCATGGCTTTTAAAGCTTCAAACATATTTAATGGATCAGAGGTAATAGTTGTAGACAATGATTCACATTCTTTACAAACGAAATCGGTAGCTTCGTGGCTTTCAGATCGAACATCTAAGCCACAACATTCATAATGTAGAAACTTTGTACATTTCTTGCACACAAATGTGGGTTTATCCTTATCAATGTTCCGACAACAATCGGGAACATTAAGCTCTGAACTAGAAGCAAGATTTTTATTTGCGCTACGCAAATGTTTTCTTTCCATTTCAACGAAGTAGTTCTGTGCTTTTCTACAAATATAAAAGTTTAGTGCTCTTGCACAATGAATTTCAACTTTAAACAATTGCCTTGCCCTTGTACACTACAGAATCGAGCCAACACGTTGAGCTGCCATTTGATGCATTCTATTAAAGGTCTGCCGAATTACCTCAGGCGTCGTATTATTTTACTATTAATATTAACTTAATAATACTCAGCGGTGAACGATGAGACTCGGTGAAGTACACAGACTCCTCTCAGGTACAGGGATAGTGTTAGGCAAAGACAATATTCACAGCACAGAGAAATAAAACCACATTACTGCCGTATATATAAATTGAAAAGTTTTATTTTTATTTAATGCAATTATAATGCAACTATACTTGAGACGAAGGCGAGGATTTCGCTTTGTCGATGAATTGACTCAATTAAAACGCATAAAACTCAATGCGTGGCTATCGGCAAGCCTATGATTGCATAGACCTAGCTTGCGCCCCGAACTACCACACCAAGAGATATGCAATGATAACTGAGCCAATATTTACTCTATAACCTTTTATTTCTAGATTAATCTTTAGGCTAACTTTATTATTTGATGTGGAATGGTTGCAGTATTGTGCATATCATCAATGCATGGCTATCGGCGTACCTATGTTCACATAGGCCTAGCTTGCGCCCCGAACTACCATACCAGGATGTATGCACAACACCGAGGAGTTCTTTTTAAGTTTAAAAGCTTCGTCGATCCGTGGCGAAAGTGTGTTGATTCTTACGCGACATCCTCGCTTTTATACTATTTTCGAGAACACAGATTAAAGTACAGATGAATCACTCACTATCTACAAAAGGATACTATCAACAAGACTGACATCTATACATCTTTAGAAATACAAATTCGTATAGAGCACTCTTGCAAACAAAGATACATTAAATTACTCATAACAGAGCATAAAATACAATAAACATTAAACAAAAGATATATATTACAAACAAGGTGCATTATTAACTTTAATAACAAAGAAATTACGCTTTCGTTTACAAAAATAAATACATTAGTGACATATCTTCTACTGATGACGTCACATAACAATGTGGATCATATCACTATAATGCCAGGAGTCCTGACCTGGGTATAGATGTTTTTTGTTAGTGTCCCTTCATCAATTTCATCATATCATCACTCATCCTCATCCATGTTGCAGAAAAGCGATGAAAATAACCTCTAGATTTCTAAAGAGCTGCCTGAACAAGCTTACTTCATTCCCTTTAATTATGATGCTATCCTTGCTAAATACAACCACTCTACTATCTTCTGTTACATAAAAGTGTATATTATCAACAACATCATTGTTATTGAAAGAAATGGCGATTATCAATCAACAACAAATATTGAACAGAGGATTATGCTGGCAGTAAGTTCAGATGCCAGAGCCTCGTTGCAAGACTGCAATTACCGAGGTGTAGTACTATGTGGAAGTGAGGTTGATTTTTGGTGCCTTCGTATAAGGCCACCCTTATGCTTCTAAAATAAGCTTTCTGCTTAAGAAACTCAATAATGAACAACATGTCACCGTGTATTACTCCTGAACCCTTCAATTAAAAGTGATACGTAACTTTTTCCTTTAGATATCCATATGCAGGAAATAACAAAGACAAAGAATAAAAAATAAATAATAAACAAATAAACTGGTGACATTTAACATGCCGGGATTTTGTGGTTGACATGCAAACATTTGTTTTCTGACTAACTGGACCCATGCCAAATACTTTATGAGTGAAAGAGTACTGATAATGTGGATGGCATGAATATGTCCAGATTCAGATCTATCTGAGATAAAATAAGAAATATTCCACAAAGAACTTGAATGGTTCATTCACATCCTTAATGTATCGCCACCTGAAGACTATTTTGAAGAATTTCCATCTGCATTGACTTTGCAGGATAGCTGGTTAAAGTTTGACGTATATGGATTTTGAATACACTACAAGATTTGAGCAAACATTTTACTAATGTTTATCATTCACATCAAATACATTGCTTGGAAGTGTGACACGTTAACCTGTAACACAATAATGTTACAAACTCATCTCAGACGAAAAGTGGAGATACGGCAAAACAGCATTCAGCCAGAGGAATGTCAACAGGTGTGAATTTTATATTTTAAAAAAGGGAACTGCAAAATATAGAAGTTTCGTTTATAAAACCTTGATGCATGAATTACATTCATAAAAACTACAAAATAGTGGTGTGCAGTTAAGTTGAGGCTATTTATAGAAATATTGGGTCGAATGTAAAATTATCAGTTTGATCAATAAATAATTTTGCTTATATTGGCTTATTCCAATAGTACTGATCAGCGTGTCACATCCTTAATAATTTATACAAGCAATAGTGGCAATAGTTGACCTCCATGGCAGAGTGGTTAGCACAGCACATTATGATGCCAGGGGTCCTATGTTTGAATCCTAGCCTAAAACTTAATAGATAAGTTTCCAGAAACTGTACAATTGTACGATATGATTTTTTCTTCATAAATAACTTTGCTCTTGGGAAATATTTGTTTCAAATGGCAAGTATTATTTATGATGGGAATCCCATGGTAATTTCAACATTGTTCAACAATGGATTAACAATGTAAGTAGTGATCGTTGATACTGGTGTACAATTACATGAAATATCAAAACATAACACTAATCTTCCATTGATAAAGGGCAGTGAATCAATCCACTACAGTAATAAGCATTTGAGTCCCTGCCGTTGCATTAAAGAGGCCTAGAAGTGAATATGGTGTATCATGAGATGGAACCAAACACAGTCCAAATTTGAAAGCGCTTTCTGTCCACAAAAGAAAATGTGCCTTTTTCTAAAACCTACATGAAGACAAAAAGTTTTTTAATGTTTGTCTCAATTTGCCCTAAAAGTAATTATTGCTCATGAAAAGTTATTATTACGATAACTTGTTTTTTTAAAAAAAAGTGCATGAAACTAAGTTTGATTTTCAGATTTTCATCAAAATTAATTTGAAGTTATTCCATAGATCATGAAGATTTTATATCTACAGTTAAGAGTTACCATATTTTCCAGCCTATATATTACTTTATACTTGAAATACTGTAAATTAATTATAAATTCACTGCATCTTATACGGCAAGAAATACAGTAATTGAAATAGTAAGTACACTGTCTTTATGCATAATAAATTTCTAACATGCAGTTTATTTTCCTACAAATAAAATTACTATTCATAACTTATATATAAAATGTCAATTTGATATAACATACCTTTCTATATTTCTCCTCATATCAGAAATTCTTACGATTCCTCTTCCTATGAATGCAGTCCCCAAAGATGTTCCTGATAATGGGTCAACTTTAACCAATTCATTATCTCTTGACCAAACACCAGAGAATACATCATCCTGTCTAAGAGTAATAGTATTCATCAATAACTAGTTACTATGGGTCTGCGGGACAGAAATATTTTGCAATTTCCCAACTAAGTCGGAAAATTTTCAGGACAGGAAATGTTAAAAATTTTCTGACACTGGAAATCTCGAATTCTACGCTCGATTTTCCCTTGAGTTATTGTTTTTCTTCACTTCTGGTGTAAAAACTAACAATTTCCAAGATGTTTCAGATACTTGCATTGCAGAAAACATTGAGAATTAGCCACTTTTAAATATAACCATTTGGACGATCCCCAAAAAGTTGGGAAATCATTTCCTGACACTGGAATTGGGATGGGTAGAGACTTTTTTGGATCTCGCACATCTCTACTAGTTACCACAGGTTTTCTTTTCAGGAAATAAGTAGCAAAATTAACAGTTACTTTGTTGTATGTTTCAACAATAATGAAGACTGAGTTTTTATTGTTTTAAGTCCACTTTATATATGGAATTTTTTTAAATCCTGATGTTTGTGACAGAAAAAGTTTGCAATTTCCCAACTAAATAGGGAAAAGATACTGACACTGGAATTGGGATGGAAACCTCTTGTAACTGGTAGGGATGTGTGAGATCCCAAAAAAGTCTCTACCCATCCCAATTCCAGTGTCAGATAGGTTAATTGGGACTGGACCTACAGTTTAAAGTTAATCTGTTCCTTCCCTAAATTATACACACCAAACTTGTTTTATTAGTGTTGAACAACAGAATTAATTTTTTGAATGCTGAAGTATGGAACAATTTTCAACATAAATTTGCATAATTGTAGGCTCATAACAGTACTACATTTTACAATTTTTCTGTATACTTTGGTTTATTCAGGGAATAAAGTGACTTACAGAAAAGGGATTTGATGTAAAATTTAAATTTACTTCTTCTAACTGTGCTTGATGGGCAGGGTATTTTACTTCCCTGGATTCTTACTCTTCCCATAAAAATATCATGTCTCTCTATGGTAATTTTTTCCTCCCACTGAAATAATTCTTGATGCTTTTCTGGCAGTGAATGATGATGAGTTTTTTATGGATATCGACCGGAACACTTCCACATAGGATTCCTAGCTTTTGAAACATAACACTACCCTCATCTTCAGAGACTGAAGTCCAGATGTGTGTGAATTTAATTTTATTATTTGGTGTGGGCAGAGTTCAGTGTAGGTGGTAGGCCAATTGGGTGCTGTGTTTCCCATGTCTTTGCTCTCAGTCGACTATTGCCAGCTGAGTCATTGTTGAGATTGTGCTTTTCCCCGTGAATGACTATAGTCGATAGCTATCGATTTCTTGATGATGCAATCACAGCAATTGAATTACTTATTGATGATACGAGTTGTGGTGAAGTAAATTAAATTCTATGGTGCTCACTGATAGAATGTCTGCTAACACTGATTTTTCTGGATGGAAATTCTTGATGTAGCTGAAGTGTTCTTTGCAGCTTTGTTTGATTGACCTCCAGTCTCTCAGATGTAGGCTTTACCACAGGTGCAACTGATACAGTAAACACCAGATCCTAGATCATCCTTTCAATTTTGTAGTCTGCTTCTTAGGTGTGTCTGGATTTCTTGAGTCTGTGTTTGTTTGTTGAGCCTGTTGTGCATCACTCTAGTATTTTGTTTATGGTGTTTTTTGAGTATCCATTCTACCTTAAGGCTGTATGCAGGGACTGGTTCTCTGTGTCGCTGATGGAGATTGCTCAGTGAAACAGTGTAGATAGTACTGTTGATCCACCACCAAAGCTTGCCTGGAAGCCCAATGCAACAAGACCATGGTCGTTTAACCAACCGAAGCAAACCAGGCGGAACAAAAACCACCACATGACGGTCAACCTGTTTTGCTAACCAACATCCTGATGCATGCAGGTTATGTTTTTTCTAAACCGCAGAGGGTATGCAAAACTGGCATTTTGTAAAAAGTGCGGATACAAAATTTCCTGCTTAAATTGTGCTATTTGGCTTACATAGGTTGATTTTTTAACAATTTACACAATTTGAGGCCATTTATCAAGGAATTTTGAGAGATTAGCCCATAGTTGGAACACTGAAGTTAAAGTTCTCGGCTGTTATTTAGGAGATCTTGTGAAGCCACTATCTCCTTTCTCTCGAAGTGCTTACTCCAGTACCGAGGCAAATCCACAAACTAGATTCACACACATATCTGCAATTCAATCCCTGAAAATGAGTGTGATGTTAGGTTTCAAAACCTACCTGGAACTGATCTTGCTGATATCCCAAGGGAACCTCTTCATGAATCACTGAACATTTGACAAATGTATATTTGAAAACTTCCTACATCAAGAAGTCTACAGACATGGTGATCCTGTCCACTAAGGCTAATTATTAGATAATAAATTATTCAAATGGAGCCAAAATGACCATCATTATATAAATATGAGGGAAAGTGAAATGAAAACCTTAAAGGTACAACAAAAATTATAGGACACACTGTATAAGACAAAGGTAACAACTGCTATTTACAAAAAGACCTTAGGCTGCAACACTGATCAAGTGAGCTACAAAGATGGTGCTTGTACCAATAAAGAGAAGTGGTGTCTTGTCTCATGGAAGACTAAATCTTATAGAAATTCTCTGGCAAATGAAAATTCAATATCTCTATGCATGCTTACCACAACAGCAAGTTTACGAATGAATAAGGAAGGTCTACAATGGCCTCAGATGGGTGAAAAAGCCTTCTCGGTGGCTAATAAGTAACTGCACGTGCATCTCAAAGATTCTTCTCCTTGAGGTATTCAGGCATTAACTCAGACTTGAAAATATATGTAGATCAGCAATGGTCCTATGCTAAAATACTGTACGTCCAATTCCTCACGAGGCAGAGAGATCGGGAGAAGTGTGGCGGGCAGTGCTAACGGAGATGCCAACATTTTCGACCAGTAACATCCTGCTTAAGTTTACCCTCGAAAGCATTGTGCTTCGCTCGAAATCATTTGGAGGTTTCGAATGTGCAACACTGTATCAATATTACGTTGCAGACTCAACCGTTAAAAGTCAATGGTTTTCGTGAGCATTGTTTGCAATCTGAATGCTTCTAGCTCGAGTTGTTCTTTCCTTTGCAACTTCAGGTGCCCTGGACAGAGCTGCGAATGGAGTGAGGAACAGACATTGAAGCAAGAGCGTGTTAATTTTGTACTGTGTGAAAGAGTATGGCTATTGGTTACTTGCCGTGCTACTTCTTTGTATAATTGTAGTGTTTGTGTGTGTTGTGTGTAAGTGAGGTGATTGAAATGCCAGCCACAAAGTTCACGTTAGAACAAATAATTTTTATGTATGACACTTGCATGAAAACAGACTCGTGTCGAGACGTGTGTAGGCAATTTGCATAGAAATTCCCTGGCATTTCACCTCCAGGTAGAGAAATGGTTAGATGTCTTGTACTTACATTACGAGAAACTGGATCGTTAAATTTTAGAACCCCTAAGCAGAAACGACGGATTCTAAACAAAGAAAAACTCTATGAAATTGGGTCAGCGGGCACTAAAATAACCCTTATAGTATCAACGAACTAGAAGACAATATAAGGGCAGAACTTGGAAGAATTGAGTAAGAAAAATTTTTGTGTGTGAATCAAAATTTCATCAAACGATGCCAGGAATGTGTGAATGTAGGTGGACCTCACTTTGAACAACTCTTATAACACAGGTTAGTGCTCACTTTGCAATATTAATATAAATATCTGCATGATAAAGATATGTCCATAAAAATAAGCGGGACGTTACTATTCGAAAATGTCAGCATCTCCACTAGCGCTGCCTGCCACACTTCTCCTGATCTCTCGGCCTCGCAAGAAATTGGATGCACTGTACTTAAATACAGAAAACATATGCAACCTTATATGCATAAATCTACTAGATAAAAACAAAATGAAGTTAAAGCTTTAACTTGAGTCTCCCTTGCACTTTAACCCTTAACCGGGCAACCAGTACTGTAGCTTGTACTTCAAAGGATACTTCCTGCGAACATGATATTTTTTTTTACTTTGTTTGGCTCTCTCTTTGTTCGTCATTCACAACATTTGACTTGATATGAGTAAGAAGCTCACAGTGAAAAAATAATTTCCATTTCACTTATGTTAACAGACATGTAGTGTCTGTTGGACACAGTGTACAATTTATATGTAGTAAAGGTGTCTTCCTGACTTTTTGTATGATGTTTTCTTCTTTGTTTATTAAATTTGATTTATTTTTTCAAAGCAGATGCCAAAGTTCCCTACTAATAATAATTTTGGTTCATATAAAAGATGACACTTGTGCTCTTATGGGAAAAGTCATACACAGAAAATGTGGTGCAGCAAGTGCAAACTGCTGGTGCAATAAACACAGAAATGAAACTCGCCTATGCAAAAAATGAGTCTAGCTCTGGCATATACGCAAAGCGGGGAATGTTTGTCGTCTGCGGAAGACGTCACGTGACTCATAGGAGCAGTGTTGCAATTTGCGAAAGATACAATTCTACTAGACATGATACTGGCAAAGGCTATACCTAGGTATATGCTGTTGTGTCATTAAAAAAATTACTTATGAATCTAAAGTAGGATGCTGTCCTTCATGATCATGAAATTCATTAATTGTTCTAAGAATAACAAACATATCAAATTCATCCACATAATTTTGAAATTTCTTTCTTCTGCATATTTTGTTAGGCATTATTAATCCCTTCCCAGTTACTTTGTTGCAATCATTTTTGTTGAAGAGGCATTTCAAAGTACTTACTGACACACCAGTAGCCGCGGAAACATGCTTTTGCACTTGTTCAACATTCAATGCAAGACCACTGTCAGCTTCTTTCTTCATAAACTTAGTCACATTGATATAATTTCTCTACTCCAATTTTCTTTCCAGGTTCCGTTGAATAAAAACACCCTAGGCAACACAGGACAACAATCACTTTTCTCGTGATAACACAATATGTCCCCTTCCCCCACTGGTGAGGAATTCGAGGAGAGGGAGAATGCCTCTTTTGCCCAGGGGTTTCACCCACACAAATAATCCTCTGTCATTCTTTTCCTTGAACTATCACCTTCTCGAATCGTCACTTCTTTTTAAAAATAATAAATCCAGATACAAGTCCTGAACACCCCTACTAATAAGGTCTAAAGTAAGATTATGGATATAGGTAATTGTTAAGGCACTTAGCAACTCTGACCTCAGTGGAACTCTTCCACCGTCAGGCTGAGCGACAGGCTTCTGTGCATCTGAATGCCATTGCTCAAGCTAAACCGAATGGCCTGTACAACATGTAAACACAACAAGAGTTTTTTTTTTTTTTTTTTAATTTTCATGTATCAATCATGAAGATAGTTATTGCAGCATTATTTCCATTCGAAGATATGTAAACGTATAAAAAAAAGTTGTACCATTACTTGGATATGTATTAACAAATGTTTAATGAATGAATAATAAAAAATAAAGTATTTAACAAGACACCACTTCAAATTATTATTAATTCTAAAATAAAAAGGAACTTGAAAAATTACCATTAGAGCAGTTACACAATTTCCTCATATTACACTACACCTTAATGTATTTTATATTCTATGGTGCAAACAAAAAATGGCAATGACGACGATGGCAGCGATGATGATGATGATGATGATGAATACAATAATTATGAACATGACAATGATTACGTTAAGGATCATGTTACTCTCTTGTTTTTACAGCGAAAGAACATTAAAATCTTTCAATAGAAGAAAAAGATCTATTTAAAGAACTGTGTCTGATAGACACTGCTTACCCGGATATATCACAAAAATTGCATGCCTGGACAAGGGTTAATGTGTATTAAACAAAACATTCATAATTGTGAAAAGAGACGCGGTAGTATATAAATATGGAGAAACTAGTACTCACTTTATCCGCGAAACAGTTTTCTTCGTCTTTGTTCTATTAATTTCAGTGGCCACTGCCACCATCCTCATTGGTACTTGCTGTATTTAAACAAAACATATTAGTGAAAATGTTTTACAAGAATATTACTTACTTGAATGTTACTGGATTCTTATCTTTCAAAGAAAATAAAGGACTCAAATTTGTTGTTATGTAGTGCATACCAGAAAAGGCACTAAATTGGTGTATATTTCACTAATATCAACATTAAGAGATCCAGGAATTCTTTCTGAGCTGTAGAAAGACAGAAAATTAACAATGCTGGATCAAATTATTAAAAATAAGTATAATAAACAGGGTAAATATATGATAAGGTATACATATATGATTGATTGATTGATTTGGTGAAGTCCACTTTATGCACAGTAAGGCTAATCAGCACTGGACCTACCATTTAAAGTGGGATCCTGCCTCCACTGGGTGTTGAACTCGGGACCCCTTGATTACAAGGCAACGATGCTACCACTGTGCCATCGGGGAGTCCCATACATATGTGATAAGAATGGAGTCTATTGCAGCTATAAAAATATATGATATTTATTAAGGTTAATATCTGTTTGTACTTCATCAACTTTTAATAAAATATTCACTTTCTGTAATTGATGTATACTAGTGGGTTCAATTAACCTTCTCTAAAGCATCCAATTAAAAAAAATACATATAAATAAATGCTGTCAGTAAAATAAAAGTTTTAGTAAAAACTGTGTAATTCAGTAAAATTCATATGATTGGTCCAAACCAGAAGTGCATCATTCCTTTAGCTTTCTGTCATGATGTTTCATTGTTTGAAGGCAACAAGTTAAACAAATGAAAAACAGCATGTGTTTCTGCATTCACTACAGGCGTAAAAGAAAGTAAACTTCTTTAAAAAAGAATACTACTACATACTTCACATACATAGAAATTATGAATATGCCTTTTAGGATGGAAAGTTTTACTTTTCATCAAAAGCGTGATGTTACAAAATCGATTTTGAGATTTTATCCTAGTAACAAGATCAACAGCTAATTTTATATACACAATTTGATTCCGAGACCAGCATTACCTGCCAGTACGTGGCACAGCCATGGAAACCAAAATGGACCCCTCCTATGCAAACCTCTTCATGGGCAGGCTTGAACAAGAGTTCCCAGACTCCCAACAACTGAAGCCACTCCTCTGGCTCAGATTCATTGACGAGATTTTTCTCCTCTGGACACATGGCGAACTCTCCCTCACCACCTTCCTAAACCAACTGAACAACTTCACCACCCTCAAATTCACCTGGTTCCACTCCAATGACCAAGTGACCTTCCTTCATGTGGATATCCACATCGTGGGAGACCACTTGGAAACATACATACATATCAAACCAACCAACCACCTCCAGTATCTTCACTACTCCAGCTCTCTCCCCCACCACACCAAAAAAGCCATATCATTCTCCTTAACCCTTAGAGGTAAATTCCTCAACTCATCCCCCTCATCCTGCCAAAACTACAACCTATGGCTGCACCAAGCCCTAATCAACCGGGGCTACTCATCCACCCTCATCAACAAACAAATAACCATAGCCACGTCTCACACCTGTGCCATGCAACCCAAAACCAACACTCCCACTCTGATCACCCAATACCACCCTCATCTCCTGAAAATTAAACATACCATCCAAAACAAAGGGTTTCCTCCTCAGTGGTTCCTTCATCTTAGAAAACAAATCAAATTTGGAGGGACTCATGTCAGGAGAATAAGGTGGGTGCCCCAACACCTCGTACATACGTATAAAAATATGCCGATCATTCTCCAGCAATCTGCAAAGTGCATAGTGCATGAAGGTGGTGTGGATCTGTTGCCATGCGAGGATGCCCGCCACCCTGTTCTTTTGCGGCTGATGTACGACCACTTCAAATGCCCTGGCCCATCTGGCAATGGTACGATACGGTAAAGCGTTGTCCCTACATGCCTCACGTAAGCCCTTGTGAATTTGCAGTGCATTCCTTCCCCGTGCAAACTGAAATTTGATGAATATTCGCTGTTCTTCACACGTGAACATTGTTCAGAGTGGTATTATAAAGACACTTCACTTTAACGTCTTCTAACTACCACACAACAGTACTATTAAGCAACGAACACCTACAAACGATCTGTAGTACAAGATTAAACAAGACCAGATCATCTATTGTCCCAGCGACAACTGACAAGCATATACCAAAAGTGTTGCCACTACAAGAAAAATTGCCCTTGTGTGTATCTCATTCCAAATTCCAAAGAACACATAAACAACTAAAAATCAGTTTAATATGTAGAAAACTATATTATAAAAAAGAGCAAAAAAGATGTAGGTCACCATTACATCCTTGGAAAGTTATAAGGCATAAAATACTTTTTTTTAATATAGACAGGTGAGTCATAAATATGGCTACACGTTTGAAGTAAATGTTGTGTGTTACTGTACAATGTAGAGGGAAATGGTGAATGGTGTATTGAACTTGAAACTTCATTTCCTCATTTCAGATAAGAGTCACATGCTCTAGATTTCTCTAGATTGCATTGAACATACAGCAGCAAGTTACAGTGTGGGCAATTTTATACCAGAATGATCGTAAGACTGGTGAGACATGTTTTTAATGTAACATTGTTGCCATCAAATATGGGAAAGTGGAGAAAATGACTGCTTACATTAAGTTGTTGTTTATTATAAGCTCATTGCTGTGCACACAGTTCTCATGATCATTGTGGTATGTAATTACCCAAGCTGCAACTGTAACTTGTTGCTGCATGTTCAGCGCCATCTTGGATAATGACGTAAGCTCAGGTATGAGACTCTTTTCTGAAATTTAAAAAAAAATGAAGTTTCATACACCATTCACCATTTCGCTCTACACTGTACAGTAACACACTATACTTACTTCAAACGTGCAGCCATATTTCTGACTCACCCTGTATATAAAAGGATGGTTACCTTGTAAGATGTAGTAACATGTTGGCTACAATACAGTTCACATCTTCATAAGGTTGATGTAAAGTAGGGGTCACCCCTCAAAACCAAATTGACAGCTGAATCCAGTTTCTTCATCAGGAGGTGCTTGTACGTCTGTAGGCAGATATCCAAGAGAGCCTAGAAAGGGATTTTAATGTAGCAAACATGGAAAGGTTACAAAAAAGACATGTTTAAAAACAGTCTAGTTAGGAGTCTTTTCTCACAGTTCTTCCCGAATATATATTACAAATATATGGAAGTCAATATCAAATAGTCAAAGAGTCATATTAGTGTCTTGAGTTGTGGAATATTTACTGGGGTGTCAGTGGAAGGAAAAACTCATTATGTGTATATGTGTGTGTGGGAAAGGAGGAGGGGGGTAAAATTTCAGTAATTCTGCATATTTAACTCATTATCTATTGACTCTACTTTGCATGAGGAATGACTACCCTGACAATATAGTTAACAGATGAACTTTTCTATTTGCAGCTTAAATGAGAGTCCATATGAACAAATTGACAATACTACCATCTACATTACCTAAAATGTAACAAATAAATAAAGTAAATGAGATTTTGTTTTTAAGTTCACTTTATGCACAGATATGCTGATTGGGACTCGACCTACAGTTTAAAGTGGGACACGAACCACTATGTGCCTCCAGCAGGTATGGAACCTGGAACATCTTGATTACAAGGCAATGACATTAGAAATTAGATTTTTATTTTTTTGAAAAGCCTAGAAAAGTTTTCCTATTATTTTTGAATGTGTCTCATCTTGTAATTTTGCTTTGAATGGATATTTACTCCAGTTCAGTGTATTTATGTTTGCAAGATGCAGTTCTTTATCCAATTAATAATATAACTAGCCTTGATAAATTATATTTAAAATGAAGTTGCTTATTTTCTCCTATTTGAGCATACCAACAATATGCATTTCCTTTTTTATTGTTATTGCATGTGTACACCACTCATTCTCTTAAATATTGATTGTTTGGTTTCAACAATAAAGTTGGACATTATTTATTGCTAGGATATCTAATAAGTAATTTGCATCTCCAATGTACTAGTTAGTTACATCATAAGCAAGAAGAGAAGAAATATACAGGATTTTTAAAAAGATCTTAATTTTTGGTGCATGGTTACAGCTTCATAGAACTTAATTAATAATGTTTATGTTTTAATGTTATCTCTAGTATTCACAAAATATTTATTGTACATGACAATTCTCTGTGCTGGATGAAACATGTTTTTGACGAGTAAGACTAAGGTAGATGCATGCACAACCTAAGCAGGACTGGACTAACAGTTTGAAGTGGGATATAAAGCAATGAAATATGTCCCCACTGTGATTTGAACACAGAATCCCATGATTACAATGTCCTAGCATTAACTAGCCTGTCTACAATTTCTTGAAAAACTGAATTCCCTGATTATTCCATGTTTTCCAGTCCAAGAACCAAACTTTTGAGATCACTTAATAGAGGCATGCATATTTTGTTTTTGACAGAGAAACGAAATGTGAAACAGCACACTATAATATGTATCCATTTTTCATGTTTTTGAGAGGTGAATGTTCCCACCATATTTTGTCACGAAATTATGCAGAATGAATTGCAAAATGTGAAACACAGTCATAAACATGAAATTTAGAAATTTCTTTTACTCGACACTTTCTGAAGTCCGACTTTTCCTGCAATGTATGCAAATAACGGAAAATTGGTTAATTCTGCTGTAAATATATGAGTAGCAAAAATGGACTCCTTTATGAATTAATAAACTTAATCTTCTTATAACTACATAAATGTACTATTAGAAGGGAAATTTTTATTTTGTGTAACAAAGGTAGATTTTAAGATTAAAATTAGGGCTATATTCACAAATTTAACATTGAAATGCCATTTTTATGTACTGCTCCTGATCCATAAATGTACCCACTTTTTGTACCGAAATCTTGAACTTTTATTCACCATAAATTTGTGGCTCTAGCAATGAATGTACATGAACACACATTTACAATCACTAACATTTTTAGTTATATACTCACCCTCAGAATTCCACATATAATCTTCTATTTATAGTAAGTGGAAGTTTGTCTCATTTTCACAAGTAAATGATTAACCAAAAAATGACTTTTTTCCAAAAAATCATAATTATAGAGGAAGTAGGGCATAATTACAGTAAAATTTATTAATATATTATTCCAGTTAATTATCTACCAAACGCCCTAAAAAAATCGGATTTCCCCAGAAAAAAAAAATTCCTTGACTTTTCCATGATTTTTCCAGAAAAAATAAATTCCCTGAGCTTTTCCAGATTGATCAACATCCTGTTCACTGAAATGCTATTGAGAATACCCACAAAATGTTCCAACTGAGAGTACTAAAGCACATTATGCAAATTTCTATTTTGTGCTGACAACTTTGTAGCTTTTGGAACCAATCTTTAGCATTTTAAGTGATGTACCACTAAGTTTACATTTTTACAAATGATATACAAATACAGTGGAACCTCGATTATTCACTTTCCAGGTGGATCAAGATGAAAAACAACATAAAAAGCAGGAAAATGTCAAATGTAGGGACATTTTATAACATTCTTCTCTGTTGGGACCATCAAGATTGAATGCATAATGCAGGAAAATGTAAAATCGGATATCCACTGTATCTCTAAATAAAGGTTTTGTCAAAAAGAATGGTTTGCAGATAACATTGAATATTTATATCTTATATCTGCAGTAGCACTGGCAGACGATTGTACACAGATAAAACAGTGGAAGCTAAAAATCAGGCGAAGCCAGGCTGGCTCGGTAGCTCAGTGGTAGAACTATGACATGGAATGCCAGACACCCGGGTTCAAGTCCTGGTCAAGCCTGCATTTCTTGCTAACAGTTCTACATAAGATTGAAGATTCATGAGGGACTGAAAAGGGTAGAGAATTCGGGAAGGAATACAAATTTGCTGGGAGAACTTGTTCTGGAGAAATTACACAAATTTGATTGATTAATTGCTTTATTTTACTTCGCTTTTCTTGACACTTTTGGCTAATCACATTGATGAAGATGAGTGATGATATGATAAAACTAATTGACACTCATGAACTTATAATATAAGGATAATAAATACGGAGAAACTGGTACTCACTTTTATCCGAGAAGCTGTTTTTTTCTTTTTCGATTAATTTCAGTGGCCACCATCCTCGTTGGTTTGAGTACAGCAAATTCCAACGAGGATGGTGGCAGTGTCCACTGAAATTAATCGAAAAAGAAAAAACAGCTTCGCGGATAAAAGTGAGTACTAGTTTCTCCGTACTACCGCATCTCTCCTTTCCCAATTATGAATAAGGATAATATGACAGAAATTTGCAAGAATACATGATCCAATTATCTCTACTTTGAACATGTTTCTCTATTTCAGGTGAAGAACATTCAGTATTCAAGCCATGAGTTGTCTTTTTGCAGACAGAGTATTTCCAGTTTTCAAGTTTGACTGATATTATGTTTATTATGCATTTGCCTTACTAATTTTATTTTAAGAGATGGTTGCCTTTGTGTTTAGTCTAAAAAGGGATGATGCTGTGAATGTGATGTCATAACAAAGATAATTATATCAGTTAAACTTGCAGGTGGATATGAAATTTTGCTTTCAAAGTAAAAAAAAAATGTATATGTTGTTGTTGAATTTGATATCCTCATATAATATTAATTTAGTGCTAAGTAAGGAAAAAGATTAAAACTAGTTTAAATGTACAGTGCATAATTTCAACATTCATACCACCAAAAAATATTGTATTCCAACATTAAACTTGGTGTATAAGAAGCTGTAAATTTTGCTTTTCATTTTCATGTCTTGTTAAGTATAAATATGCTCTAAAACTGATGTTCATAATCATATTGGGGAAGGGGGTGCAGAGGTAGGGCACCACATTTTCACAATCTTGACCAATTGTGAAGGTAATGTGATCAGTCATCTTTCAATACAAACGTTACATGTAACTGTGAGGAAACTGTGATAATTTCATCTGTCTATTTATCTTAGATGGGTTTACATGCAGCCAAATGATTAGGACACTCAATCTTTGGTGCAAGTGGTCTTGGGTTTAATCCCGGGTGAGAACCCAAAAAGTTTTTATTTTAAACCAGCACTGAGAGGACAATGGGAAGAGCTCCTTGAAATGAAGTGCAGCAGACTCTGGTTGAGATGACTGGGAACGAAACTCAACATGTTGGTCATGCGGCAACAAATAAAATGCCATTTAGCAGGTCTCAACACCGTAAGGGTTCTTGCCACAGAAAATATATTCTGATTTAGGTGCTGTAGTTCCTCAAATGTCAATTCCTTGTCATATTCTACAATGGCAGAGCGGCAGAATAAAACATTTGATATGGTCATAAGAAAACATATACCATAGATGAAATAGTGAATATCTATGAATGCGACAGTTTTATAGATTGCCTTAGGGAGATATCATGATATCAAGCTGTTATAATACTTCATCAGATTGGCTCTCTTCTTTAATATTTTACATTTAGTGTAATCCATTTCTTGTACATATTAAGTACAAAAATATTATACGAGGGGCTTTCAAGTCAAACTGGGACTTAAGCAAGTGGCTAGTATGTCATATTTCTGATAGGTGGTGCATATGTCGTGTGCCAGTCTATAGATCGTTAATCAAGATGACAGACAACAATGTTAACGGCGTGTGGTGATGAAGTTTATTGTAAAGAAAGGTGTAAAATCCGTTGAGATCTACAGAAGACTTTAAGCTCAGTATGGTTATGAGATGCTCAGTCGCAGTCTGCAAACGATTAAAAGATGGGTGTACATTGGCGATCCTGGTCCTGGTAGCTCCCTAACCACAGCTCTCCTTGGACAGTTGAGGCATACTGACAAATCTTTCTATGCCGAAGCTTTCCAGGCATTAGTTAAAGGTTGGGATAAATGTGTAAATGTAGTAGGAGAGTATGTCAAAAAATAAATGCAGTTTACACTCCTTCAAATTAGTTCTTATATTTAATAAATTCAAAAGTCCAGGTTTGAGTTGACCACCCTTTGTAATTTCGGCTGTACTTTCTGAGTATAGTGAAGCAATATTCACAGAAGGATGCCGCTCCATTCCAGGTTCTACGAGGAGGGGACTTAAAGATGATTAGGATGCAGATGTCTGAAACAAGAAGGACCCAGCTGTGCCATTCTACTTTCAAGAAAGGATGTATACAAAAGATAAGTAATGATGTTTTCTTTAATATTTTACATTTAGTGTAATCCATTTCTTGTTGTTAGGATGTCTGCCTGAAAAAAAGACAGGGTGTTTACCTGCGAGCTGTTAACGTCTCGGAACATCCAGTGCTCACCTTCAGAGCGGGTCCTACTCCAGGGATTGGTGGGTAGGGAGAGAGTGGCCGATCTCCAGATGAACACTAGAAGGGATTCTGGAGGTTGGCAGTCTTGCAGGATTGTGCATTTTGTCTTTATTTCAGGTAGACATATTAGTATCTTTGGGTTCATTCTGTTTACTACAAGTTTTTTCTCTTTTTCAGGATAAATTCCATCACAGGATGTACCAGAGGAATTGTGGTGAGTTTTCTATAATATTCCATTCTCTTTTCTTGTTATTTTAGGATGTCTGTCTGAAAAAAAGACAGGGTGTTTACCTGCGAGCTGTTAACGTCTCGGAACATCCAGTGCTCACCTTCAGAGCGGGTCTTACTCCAGGGATTGGTGGGTAGGGAGAGAGTGGCCGATCTCCAGATGAACACTAGAAGGGATTCTGGAGGTTGGCAGTCTTGCAGGATTGTGCATTTTGTCTTTATTTCAGGTAGACATATTAGTATCTTTGGGTTCATTCAGTTTACTACAAGTTTTTTCTCTTTTTCAGGATAAATTCTATCACAGGATGTACCAGAGGAATTGTGGTGAGTTTTCTATAATATTCCATTCTCTTTTCTTGTTATTTTAGGATGTCTGTCTGAAAAAAAGACAGGGTGTTTACCTGCGAGCTGTTAACGTCTCAGAACATCCAGTGCTCACCTTCAGAGCGGGTGGGTCCTACTCCAGGGATTGGTGGGTAGGGAGAGAGTGGCCGATCTCCAGATGAACACTAGAAGGGATTCTGGGGGTTGGCAGTGTTACAGGATTGTGCATTTTGTCTTTATTTCAGGTAGACATATTAGTATCTTTCCGTTTATTCTGTTTACTACAAGTTTTTCTCTTTTCAGGTCAATTCTATCTACTGGATGGATTGCCCTGAAGAAAATTACAGGTTGGTAATAAATTATAAGGTGTTATGTACATAGACAGATTGTTTTCTACCAGGTTAAATTATATATTTTAAGTAACCCTAAACACTATCTGCAAATAGACAACTCACAAGCGCCAAATTCTCAAAATGGAATTCAGGTAAATAAGATAGTCTTAGTTTTTCTTTAGTGTTAGTTGCGTAATGAAATATTCATGTAAGCTAGTGTTAAATTTATAAATATTATAATATATTTGTGCATACTGTTTGTGTTAAGATCAAATTTTATGGTTGTGTTCTAATGTTTTTGTTTCTAATACAGGTTCTTTGTTTTTTTGGGCAAATATAAAATTTGCAATTGCAGATGCGTACAATCATATTTCCTTGGGTATTTTTTAGTGTTTTCAAATTAAGTACATACATTCTGATGAACTTTTTAACATTTCATAATTAGTAGTAGTAAGTCTTGAAGCTTTCCTGATGACAAAGATGAGAGTGACATTAGCTATCGAAACCTTGGAATTTTTTCCACAATTCACCTGGTCGATAGCCCGAGAGAATCTTTTCATCATTTTCATAATCATTTTTTAATCAAACTTCTAATGATATGGGATTTTTACAATTTTGACATTTTTAATGAATTGACTTATGTGATGTTTGCTTTTTTTTAAACAATGAAATCATAATTTTTAAACACACCAGATGGTACTTGCAAGAAATATAACAAATTATATATATAAAGTAGTGAAAAATATAGTTGTTGACAGAAAGCATTACTCAGAAATTTGTGGACCTCTTCCACTTTTGAGGTTGTTCAGATGTTATCAGCACTTGCAAGTACTATCTGGCAGTCCTAAGTCTGTTGAAGTGGGAAGGGAGATTATGATTTCAAATTCTTTTATTCTGCCAAGACAGACAGACTCCATTAACTTTCTGGCTTGCCAATGGCAAAACTAGCACATGAGGAAGCTACTCTGTATCCATGGATGTGCTGTAGTTCTCGGAGTACAATGGAAAAATGTAATACCAAAGCAGTGTGCCAATGGAGCTGGGGATAGTGCCTAAAGATACGGAGGGGGATGGGTGTGGATAAGAAGATACATACAATTTGTTAGCAAGTACATTAATGACATAGACACCTTTCAATAATAAAAATTCTTGTTCAGAATCATTCATGCAGTTCAAAAGTTATGGTCAAATGGTTATAAAAAAAATATCAAAAAACAAAAATGTGTAAGTGGCAACATGGTGTATTTAAGGGAGGGGATTAAACAGGTCCAACCCCCCCCCCCACTTTGGTTCAGTAAAATTACCACATTACTTGTTCTATCCACTATGCACAGTAACTTGTTCGTAAAAATGTCTTCAGACTTATTTTGTTCTCATAAATTACAAGCGTGTAGAACGAGATACGGATGGGAATGAAACTAATTCCACACACCAGATGGGACTGCAAAGCAAATGTCTGCAATTTCCTGATAGTTTCGGAATTTCCCTGGAAAATACTCAGAGAACTCCTGACATTTCATCTGTAGTACATGCAGTTAAACAAGTGGCTGCCCATTGTCAGTATCTTATAAATATGGGTAAATGTGTATGTAACAAAATTAATTGTGAAATTGATATTTACTTAATTTAGTCTCAGAAATACTTTAAAAGGTGCTGAAAATGTTCACTATTTTTAAAAATTCAGATCAATACTTTTTTTAAGCTTATTTTGAAACACTTAAACATATTGTTGCATCTTAAATAGTTCTTGCAGTATTTTTGGAAAGCGTTGATGTAGCCGCACCCTCCATAAACAGGGTTTTCACTTAATTTGCCAAACTAAATTTCATGACATCTTTTTTATAACGGTCTAGGAATATGCAAAAAAAATCACTAAGTAATCAAGACCGGTTCTGGCATGTAATTACTTTGCTCTCAAGCTTTCACTACATCATGAGACTTCCTCAGAAGATAGGACAAAGACAAAGCAGTGCCCTGTCACTCCTATCGTCTTTTTATCTTTTTAACCTTTAACTTACCTTCCCATCTCTTAAATCTTAACTATACTTGTCCTATCTCCTGAGGAAGCCACATGATGTGGTGAAAGCTTGAGAGCAAAGTAATTACATGCCAAAACCGGTTTTGATTACTTAGTGAAATGATGGCATGTGGTGTAAGTTATGCCTTATGCAAAAATTTACCAATGTTTTTATTATGTGGAAAGATTTCTTAATATTTACACACATCAAATTTGTCAAAATATAAAAAAGGGGCATAATCAATTCTACATTCTTCTCACAATCAGGAAAAAAATCTAAATTATATGGGAAAGACATTGGATTGCATACAATTTTGGGATGAAACATCATAGAGCAAACAGTGATGGAAAATGTTTTCTGTTGCTAAACTGCAGTATGTTTATCTACAAACTAAACAATACAAATCTCATCTATGAATATTTATTCACTAATATGTCCCATTGTATTTACTTGTGCTAAAACTTTTGAAAGTTCAATTACATAGGCAACAGAAAAGGATTATAAGTTTTTGCCTCATATTTATGATTTGAAGCAGGGGTTTATCCATGATTTTTCCCCCCTTGGGGGGTGGGGGCAAGTTTGGGGATGTTAAGTGCATATTTTGGACCGTTTTTAAAATGTTTGCCCTAATTGAATTTGTTCATAGATGTTTCCAGAGATTAATCCCCTCCCCTTTCCTTCACATAACATTTCAGAAGAAAAAATATGTCAAATGCAGGAAAAGATGGAAAATAGATTTTTGTGATAATGTTATCATTTCAGTCTAACATTTCGAATATTGCTTTCCGATAATGTTCAGTACTTGATTTAATCACCTGTTAGATAAAACACAAGAGATGACATTCAAAAACACAAAATTTAAATATTATTACCAGGAATCATTTCATGAATTTCTTAAGCTAGTTATAAAGAAATTAGAAACATTTGCGCAATATTTTTTAACTGTATTTGAATGTTTCTTTTCATAGGTGTAACTCTGAGTTCATGCACTGATATTTAATCGATGAAATATCAGTGCATGGATGCATGCATACTTGCTTGTCTGAACTAGTAGAAATAATGTATAGATACAATATGACTCTTGAATAAACAACCACACTGCGAGAGAAGAGAGGAAGGAAATTTTCAGAACTATTTCTTTGCAAACTGATTACGTATATTATTATTAAACATGATGTTTACTCTTTACAATCTTGCTTTACTTGTTTGGCATCCACTTCAACTCAGCACATGCCCCTTGACCCCTCCTGTTCTGCTTCAATTAGAAAATATGCATACATATAATTGTATAGTGGCCTCCCCGATGGCACAGTGGTAGCGTTGTCGCCTTGTAATCAAGGGGTCCCAGGTTCGATACTCGGTACAGGAACATAGTGGTTCGGATCCCACTTTAAAATGTAGGTCCAGTCCCAATTAGCCTATCTGTGTATAAAGTGGACATAAAACACCAACTCAATCAATATAATTTTAATAGTTCTATGTAGCGAGTGAGTTCCAAATTCTACTGGTGTTTTCAAATCTCTGTTTAAACAATGATTCACAAATTGAAATAAAGTAATGAAACTATATATATAGAGCATGGCCATGGAGACTTTAAAATATAGTGGGAAGTTGGGATGCACGTTTGATAGATACCTGGTATTGCTTTTGAACTAAATCGGTCAAGGAATTTCCCATTGAAGTTTTATACCCTTACAAAACTTTGGAAAATACACAGCCCTATTGATGAAAGTGTATCTTTCAAATACTGAACAAGATACCCTAGGAGTTATGTGTCTCTTTGCCTTAAAAGAAAAAAAATAACATGTGCAAAACAAATGGCATGCTAACTGCAAACGGAAGGCAAGGAATTTTCACTTCTAAATTGAGGTAATGCTTTATTTTCAATTATTTAAAAATTGTATAGCATTTATTTCACTTTCCAACACAAAGAGCACAATGAATCAAATATTTTTTTTACTCTCCACATATTCCAGCAGGCAGTGGCAAGCACCTTCATGTCCCCACGGGTGCGCATATGGTCAGATATAAATTTGGAACTTTATGTAAATTAAAATGCTATTTATGTTTAATTCCTTATACTTCCTTTGCTTCCTCTGAAAAGTTGGAAAAAAATAAATATGTCATTATGTCAGGGAACAGACTAGATAAAAAGAGGAAGACAATTTTTACTAAATCTATATCTTTGCAATCTAACAATAACTTTAATTTAATAGGGTGCCAGTAATTTCACAGGGCACTACGACATAAACGCTTTTCTATTTTTATGTTTTGCTTGTTTGGCACCCCATTTGTGCTAAGAATCCAGGCAACCACCCCACGTGGACACTTCCCCCCCTTTTACAACTCTCTGTCTAATATATAATTTCTTTTACAAAGGTAAGAACTGTTCGAGCCACAAAAATGGTCACATACATCAACTATAGACGTGAATGAATCACTTAGGATCTTCATGAAATACTTGCCATTTTATATTAAATACTCAGTCAGTAAATTTTATATTGGTACTTTATGAACATCTGTTGGAAGAAATTATACCTACATATATTGTCACTGCTTTCTACTCACCACTTTCAGTTTCATTCTGTCTGGTTTCATTTTCTCTACCTTCTTCAGAGTGTTTTGAAGAAAAGTTTCAGACATTGTAACACTAAGAAGAACGACAACACACGAACTGAGATTCTACACTGAGGCATTTGACTGTTCTCTTCTCTACCACTTCAAAATCATCCATCTCGTCCAAGTTACAGAAAAATAGTGTTGCTAACAATACCAACACAATTCACTACAAGGAGTTAAACCTGTATGTTTCAATTTCTTCCCTTACTTTTATAGAACATTTTCAACATGAAAGAATTGAAAGCAAAATGCAACAAAATGTAAATTTCATTGACTCAGGGCTTGAATTTACAAATCTGTAACATATTTAAGAAATATTTATTTAGGTATTCAAATGCTGAACTGTTAACACAGTGTGCGGTATGTGCTCCCTAGAAAGAAGGCAGCTTAACATTTTCCAGATGGGAGCGTCCCTTTCCTAGAACTGACCGAAGCCTTGTCAAGGGAGCTGGCGTTTCCAGGAAATGACCATGCTGCACATTCCAACCTCCTTCCTTGACATTTTGATTTTAGTTGATCGAAAGGTCCATTGGACTATGCTTCTTGTAGAACTGCAAATGGTTCCTTCTGTTAATGTGGAAGTATTGTCATTCTATTGTTCATATAAAAATCCAAATTTACAACCCCCCTATGGGGGGGGGTTCCACTTTTCTGCTTGGGGGGGGGGGTGTAAGGGAGTGTGGATAAATCACTGATTGGAAGGATGCCTCTTTTCTGATATGAAAACAGTAACAAGACAAATTTTGCAATGGCGTTGCTTAGTTTAACTTGCTCAGAAAACTCTTCTTGTAATTTTTAATGGTGTTATATTTGTTCTTCAGCTTCAAACATATTATAAAGATATTACAAGAGTCAAATGAAAACCTTAAAAATCCAATAAAAGTTACTTGACAGACTGTATACAGCTCAAATAAACACGAGGTATCAACTGTTATTTACATAATGGCCACAAGGATGAAACACTAATCAAGAGCTTCAAAATGCCATTTTTGTTATTTTTAAAGATGGCGCCTCGTATAAGGAAGCTACAAGGAAGTGGTGACAATTATTCACAACCTTCATTGAAGGTTCTACCCCAACATTCACCTGGAGGTCCATGAGAAAAAGAAGAATCTCAGTCAGTGTGATTTAAACCTATAACTTCCTGAATATGAGACTGCATCTTAACCATTCATGTTAGCTCACCTCACATTTTAAAATTATACACATAGGTAAGTCAGTAAGTACGTCACAAACGTTTACTAAAAAAATTCAAAGTGGATACACTTGAAAACAGTTTTTATTTTTCAACATAATATCCACCAACATTGATACACTTATCCAATTGCTTTATCAGTCCCTCAAAACCTGCTGCATAAAAGTCTTAGGGCTGCTGTCCCAGCCACAGTCACACCTCACGTTCAACATCTTCATCATCCACAAAACCTTCATCATCCACACGATTTACAAAAAAGAAAAAATTCCGCCTTTGGCAACACTTTGCTTATTTGTTATTAAAACATGCATGTTCTTACATATGTTTGTCTCTCTAAATTTTCCGAATATACAGGGCATTTTCTTGGCAGAAAGCGTTTCTTCTCATTCCGTTTCGCTATTCCGTTATACTGTCGTAAACATCAGGTTGCATGACTTTTGGGACACTCTGTATTTGCCACCTTTTGTTGATACCGTGGATTATTTGTCACCCCAGAGGTTTCGTACACAATGTAGATATGACAATACATGCCAGTTCTTTTCCTAAGCATTAATATATGATGCATTACTTTATTCTATTGTAACTTATTTATTTTTTACAATTTGCTATGTTAAACAAGGTCGGGTTACGACCGGATCCAAATGCACTACTAGAGAGAGTTTCCACATACTCCTCTACATTTTCCTCAATTTCATATTATCTGTAGTCATCATAATCAGCCATTCTCTTCTTTCAAAATCTGACACACACACACACAAAAGTACGAGTAGCGAATCCACTCTCGGTCATCTTTTTGAATGCCATTTTCCATAAGTGTAGGATAACATTTTCGCACGCATATAACCACTCCACAGGGTCGATTATTATTAGCACAAACAATGTTCTTTCCAACATCTGACTGCACCTGGTAATAAAGCTGATGGCGTAGTGGTAACGTCATCCCGAGGTCGATACACGGTGGAGGCGCAGTCGTTTGGATTCCACTTGAAACTCAGTGACGTGCACTGAGGAGTAGCTAGTCTAGCAGAGAAAGATCAATCAATCTCACATCTCTAATTATTTTCAAATCACAATATTTATTGTCTTGTTAAAGCCACCACAGCTCATATGCAACACCTTCTTTCCCACGCTCTTCTCGTCCATCGGTGTTCTCTGCGGGCAAAGCTGGCTGGATACCCTAGCTCGCTCTTCTTCCGCCAGACCAGTTTCCAGGTAGAAACGGCCGGCCCAAGGAAAAGGAAGATTTCTACCTCTACCTCCCTTGTCCCCATGCCCCCGCTGCAATGGTTGAAAGCCCAGGCTTTCAGGTCCCCCAGTCTATCTCCTATAGGACAGATAGGGGATTGGTTTCTCATAATTTTTTTGTAAATCCTCTAAAGAACACAGGGTAAAATTTTCTGCAGTACTTACTTTCTCTGTATTTACACAACCTTTTACACGTTGTACAATATGTGCGTATGTATAATATGGGATGTAGTTTTATTATTTATGAAATGGGAACGTGTTATGTGCAGACAATAATGTTATGCTTTCTTTCTTTTTTCTTTTTCAAATATGGAATATATAATGATAAAATTACAAATATGTGCTCAGGCTGTCTCTGACTCTCGTTTTAGTAGTGTTTTATTTAAATATACTGCTCTTGGTCTCTCACAGTCATAAATACAGATGTATTTATTTGGGCAAGAGAACGCGTGTTCATATTGTTGTTGTTTTGGTTCATTTTACTTCGCTTTTCTGCCACATTGAGTGATAATATGATGAAATTGGTTAAGGGACCTCATATGAACAATCCAGGCCAGGATTCGAACCCGTGATGAGTGCGCATTCTTGTCCTATGTGTTGCAGTGAATAATGAAATAATTTGGAATGAAAAATGTATCTCAGAACTCAAAAAGTCAAATGAATATCATTGAAGAAACTACAAAAAAGTGTGTTGTGTTTTGTTACCTGTCACCAAATCAACCAAGCGTGGGGGAGTGGTTATCACAGCGCGCTACGACACCAGGAGTTCCGGGTTCGAACCCCGACCCGGGCATGGGCGTTCCCTGTGCTCGTCCCTTCATCAATTTCATCGTATCATCTTCGCAATTAACCAAATGTGACAAAAAAGCAACGCTAAGTAACAAAAATGAAATCAAATCATTGATTGATTGCTCAATTTGGTTTATTTTACTTCGCTTTTCCGCCCTCTTTGGTACGACAAAATTGATGAAGGGACAGACACAAAGAACACAAATGGCCAATCCGAGATTCGAACCCAGGATCTCTGGCTTAGAGTCAAATCAAATAGTTTTTTATTTTCGAATGTGGGTGGGGGTTACGTGTACTTTTTTCTAGTACTCATTCATAATTTTGCAATCTTTTCCTGTTATTGACATTCTTCTTTTTGTAGGAATACTGGCCCTAAAGGGAGGAGGGGTGTGACCCACACCAAGCCCCCCTCCCCTTGAGCACGCCACTGACTGCTACCCCAAGTGTCGACGTCACCGCACGTCACTGTTGAAACTGTTGGTCCAATCCCGGTTGGCCCTCATGTACGTACATAAAGTGGACATAAAATAACAATCCAACTCATTACGTAATCGTGCTTGAAAATTTTAACAGTAAGCCCAACATAAAAAAATATGAAATCACTCTGGGGTGGTGCAACACCCCTGTACTATCAAAGAGTTCAACAATTAAAAATCAATAGAAAAACTGTACAGAACAACACAAAACCGAACCAACATCAACAGAACTCATTTTCACAATATTCTATGGTTACTTAAGTACACACTTTTTCTGTAGGTTGGTGATAAAAGACGAATAATAGATGAAGATATATATTTGGTTTCAGATGTTGAACTAACTTGGTAGTTCATGGAACGTTGCATGAGTGAGAGTCTGGAATTTGGAAAGTTGAAAGTTTCATTGTTCCGTGCTTTATGTCCAGGCAAAATCGTCTCAGTGGACACTTATGTCAAACCGTCGGAATACGAGCTAAACCCCGCACCAGCTAACTGTAGACCAGGCGAACAAGATCAAGTCTCTTTGCAAGTAGTGACGCGAGAGGCTCCACCAGTGAACACTGAGATAAACAGGATTGTGTAATGGGCGACGGGAGTTACCCGTTCTCTCTGTAAGAGATGCAAACTTTTGAAAAGGATAATTCCGAACGCACATGGCAAACGGACCGTATTTTTATCTCCAGGTCCGTACGATTGGTTTAAGAATTTCTTAGGGAAATATTAGGGATAAAACTGCAAGAGCAAGTTTTGACAAGCCGTGCATTTAACGTACGGACTAAAGTCTGGACCGTACGTCTGCACATGCCATGAAATTTCACGCTTTCACTACTCGATTTTCCTCCTCCTCTGCCGATATGCGCGGCCCGCTCTACAGTTAGCTGGGACAGGGTATAGTCGAGCAAGAAAATTTCAAAGCGACACTTACTCTTTTCGTTAGGTCATGGACCTGCTTTTCTCAAAACAATGATTATATGAACCATATCGTTATTGTTGTACTAGCAACCATTGTTGCTACAATTGCCATGGTTTCATGAACTACCATGTCCAATTCGTTCACATAGGATTATGTTCAGGAAATGTTAAAAGATGTAAGTAAGAATGGATTTGTTTTTATTAGAACATTAAACTACATCAAGACAGCCGAGATAATAGTGGTATGTTTAAGTTAATAAGCTAGCATTTAATGACTTAAAGGTTCGAGATTAAAGAACTGGAAATATAACTTGGAGCTACCAGTAAGGCATCAGGTGACTAATCAACTAGTTTTCAATGAACAAAACGAAATATGAACCCAGAGACTGATCTTTCGATATTTTACGAGTTCCTCTAGTGTTCCATGAAATTCATTTATCCATCTTTCATACTTTTATGCTGATACATAACGGTGAAGCAAACATAATATTTAGAGTTCTTGATTGTCAAATGTGGAAGTAGTAGGCCTACAAAGGAGTAAGATTAAGCATCATAATTGTATTTTTCTGATTCTACGACGTTTTTATACCATTTTTAGCTAATCATTCCGATGAAGATGAATGATGATCAGAAGGAAACTGATGAAGACTCACAAATAAATTCCTAAGACAAGAATCGGGTACTTCAAAGACCACATCTTGAGTGTGCCACTGGCTACCGAGGCGCTAATGTATAATAATTATATACAAAATATGAAATGGTAGAAATTTATATAATAATAACTAATATAATATGATAACACAGGTGTTAGTTGGTCTATCAAATTACAGCCAAGCGGAGGAGAAAGTGTATTTGATTTTGAATCACATTTGGATTGTTTAAAGAAAATTGTTTTCAGAGCACTTCATGCTCAGATATGCTAATCGGAACTAAGTAAGCCAACAGTTTTAAATGCGATCTCAACCATTGTGAAATATATATTCACCGGGAATCAAATCTGCAATCTCTTGGCTATACGAAAGTGGTCAGTGTTAATCAGTAAATTGTTTTATGTACATTCTATTATAAAATGAATCTGGAAGATATTGCACAGAATTTGAAAACATTACAGCCTGTCGAAGTTGTGTTTACTTTTGAAATTAGTTTCTTCAAAATGTGTTCGTCTGTATTTAATGAAACACTTAAAAATGTTCATCCCATCGTTAATAAGATAACGCATTTTCAGCCCATTTACTCCCGATCTTGACAAGTTTTATAATCAAAGAACTAACTTGTAAACTAATTGATGTTCAAATATCGAAAAGTGAAACATATCTTATGTAGATATATTAACAATATTGCAAAAAAGTTAAGCTATTTCATTGTTCTATGAAGGTAATCTTTTGAAAACTTCGTTGAAATGAAGGGTGTACTCTTTCTGTCTACCTGAGAGTAGTTTTGTGCTATCTCTGCTAGCTATTTCCTTATGTAAGTTTATATTTGCTTTAATCCTTATTCAGTTTTTAAAATGCTCTTCTATTTTACAGGATGTGCGTTTTCAGGTTGGCATTCAGAAAGCCTTATTTTCTCACATGTCATTGAAGGGTATTTTTATATTAATTAGATTAGACGAATCTTCTTTCAACACTTTTTGAGGCAATGGAAGTTTAGAAAATGGGGAATTGTCTTGAGATTAATGCATTTTCAACCACTACTTTCACTGTCAATTTAGTTTTCTGAATTTAATTTTGCATTTTTGATGTTTATACTTACTCTACATTTAAAACAAAACCGACATTGAAGTAAAATTTGATTCTATTGTTGGAATTTTAACTGAATTAGGATACCACGCGAAATAGGCTATGTACCTTGCGTAATTTGGCCAACAAGAGAGAGAGAGAGAGAGAGAGAGAGAGAGAACCTACTTACCAAACATGAATGATAAGAATAACTTATCACTTACCTTTACAGAAACCAGTAATTAGTTGATTACAATGTAACAACTTGAAATTGCAAATATAATAAAATTTGCAATTTTAATTTCTTTTTGCTACAGAAATTTAAAAAGTTACATAAAATATTAGGTAATAAACATTTTTCTTAATACTATTTTCAAATTTACTATTGAGTTGTGCATAACATAAAATCATAAAATTACTAAACAAAGTAAAGTAAAGTAATTCGAGTTATGTTCCAGAATGAAAATCTTGTGACATGTAGTTCTATTTGACATACACACTTTGGATTTCTAAATTAATTTAAAGAGAAGTATCCTGAATATATCAAGATAGGGCAGATTAAACAAGTGGGACAATTATCACGAGCGAACGGGGAGGGGGAATTATTTTGAGAGTGTCAACCAGTTATATTTATTATTTATAATTTCCGAATATTTATCCGCATCAGAAGTAAAGAGCTGCGAGAACTCAGACTGACTATGAGGAGCGAATTAAGACACCTACTGTTATTTCAGTATTTTTGAAATATTCAGGATGCAGAATTTCTGTTGTCATTATTGATCAATGCAAGGAAAATACAATTTCTATTATGAATGTTTTTCATTCTGGAACATGCTTGATGGCAGCACTTCTTTTTTCCGGTGCTTATTTGAGTTTAATTAGCTGTGTATTCATCCATACTCTTCAATATATATTGTCATTAAATATATTTCAATAAATTTAAAACCAATTAAATCATCCTCAATTATTTTTTTAATTATATTCAAAGTAGTCACAAATGGATTAAATAATTACAACCTACAATTTTTTATTACTAACCAATTTAAAATTCATAGTATCCACATTTATTAGATTTTGGAATTCAAATAAAAATTATATATAGGAATTAGATTAGGTTAGGTTAGGTTAATACTATGAAAATTTAGAATGGCAGTATTATCTTCTTTTTGATTTTATCATGAAATAAATATTTTACATAACATCTGGCAAATAAAACCCGTATCCAATAACATATTTGACTATGTTACATTTTAAATGAGAGCAAAATTAAATTGTGACTTGTTCTGATTTAGTGCATACTTGGATAAAAGTCGTTTAATACAAGTGCCTCATAAAGATGAGACTCTAATAATAATAATAATGATAATAATAATAACGACAATAATAACAAATATAGCTCTATAATTAACAAACGTTTCCATCTCTAATAGCAATACTCATTTTTCCACAACATGAAACACGCTGCACAACACAAATGTTTCAAAATGAAACCAACTTGTATTTCTTTAGAAAAGGCTGTTTACTTTGAAAATAAGTAGCCTTTCATTCCGAACTCATATTCTCATTTGCCGAAGTATCCTGAATATATCAATGTAAAACACATTAAAAGTGGCACAATTATCACGAGCAAATGGGGAGAAATAATTTGAGAGTGTCAACCAATCGAATTAAATGTTTCTAATTTCCGAATACTTTTTCGCATCAGAATTATCGAATTGCGTGAATTCAGACTGACTATGAGGAGCGAACATAGGACACCTACTGTTCATTTGAAATATTCAGGATATGTAATTTATTTTTATCAATGGAATAATGTAGGAAGTGAAGATGATATTTTTATATTTTTTTCATTTTGAAACATGTCTTATGCATTGATAGGTGCAATTTTTACTATTTCATTTCATTTTTTCACGTTGTATCTACATTTGATCCCGTTGATTTTCAATGCACGAGCTCGGGTATATTCAACACTGAACTACTTCCATGGAAGGTAATTATTGACTATTCTAATCAGGAGGCGATATAATATATGATTCCTAATAATACTTATTGGAAATATTTTATCAGCTTATGTCAGCAAATTTTATAAAGTTCTTAAATAGAAATTTGAAATCAAATTATAGATAAATTAACAATTCTACTTCATAAGTTGTAGGCGTTCGAATTAAAATCTAATAACATCATTTAAAGCTATTTTGGGGAATCTTAATGTTCCGATTTGTGTTAATTTTTAATGACAAATGAGGAAGAGTTGAATTTGAAACGGTTCATTTATGTTTCGGAGAGGGTGAGTGTTATATTTTACTTAGTGTATTCACTTCAATGTCTATATTTAGTCTAAATCAAGATTACAATTATCTCTTTTGTAATGTTCTTCACTTTATCTAATATTCATTTTTCTTGAGGTTTTTGTCTCTTTGGGTTTGTTAAGGCTTGTAATTCTCCCATGTGACAGACGAATGAATGAATATACGCCACGAAGATTTTTCAGATTGTGTACTTTTTTATAACTTTTTAATCGATTTTTACTTTTCACTTTTGTGCTGTGTTTATTACGGCAGCAAATCATAATTTTAACCACACCAGATTAAACTGCAGTCTATTTACAAAAGAAATATTGTGGCAAGATGTCTTATTGACGATAAAAGTGCCAAGCCTGTACAAATTCTTTGACCTCATTTCAACCACTATCACTAAATATAGTTAAACGTGGAAATTTTGGACTTGTAGGATACGCTCACCATGTTTTACTTAATGAAAAGCCACACTTAATGAGATGTTCTGCTTTAAAGTTTAGCTTTATTGAAATTCAAAGCAATGCATTCATAAGTTCAATTTCAGCTATTACTGTTGCTGATTTTTAAGACTCAATCGCTGAAGCTACAGCACGCAGATTTTGTATTGCACAACGTTTGAAGTTTAAAAATAACATAGCAACATCAATATCTATCCTCAAAAACTCTCAAAAATAGTTTTTAATCTTGTATTTACTATCAATAAGACACCCATCCACATTAAAAGGAACTAACTAATGTAGTTTAATCTGACAGTCCTAAGTCTGTTTAAAGTGGGAAGGAAGATTATAATTTCTGTCGAAATGATTCTCCTGCAATAATTAGATGTGTTATTCATTAATTAATGTTAGATATGTTGACTGTTAGAAGGCGCTGTGCTGTGTTCCGTTTGGGACAGGTGTAGACATGATTAAACAAACAAAAGAAACATTAATACACCTTTTTATGGTGTGCAGCACAACATCAGGTTTGTAACAGTGCACGGAAAATGTCCTTTGAGTTCCTTTCTGAAATCAAATGTACGTTTTTTTGTTTATTATTTTAAATGTGTCGGGTACATCAGCCATTACGCTCAGAGAAAAAGTCCAGGATGGTTTTCTACAATGCCATTATTGTCATAGAGTAAGTGCAATGTTTAGCAATGTTCAGAAACAAACAATGAATTTCGAATCACCATTAACATATTCAGCTACAAGAGCGTGGAATGCTTACTCCGTCCCTCAATAATTGCAATAACTTCAAAGACAAACTAAAAACTCTATTGTTAAATGAACAATATCTGTGTTCCAGCACTCACGATTAATAGCTACCATTTCTATACCAACTTCCTAAAAACAAGTATTTTCATTTTCATTTTGCTTGTTTATTTCCCCCACCCCCCTTTACATGTTGCCAACCCTTGACGATATGTTGTCCTTTGTCGTATATTAAGAACATTTATATGTTTTTACATAAAATTAATTCCTATTATTCTTAACTATATCACACCAAGCACAATTGAGTCAATTAATTTGTGTATATGTTTTCAGTATTTTTCCTTTCTCTCTTAGTGTGTAGACGAGCCTTTGTTCTCACTTTTGTAAAAATTTGTTCTTTTTGTGACTTCTTTATGTTTATTTCTTTCTTCGTTATTTGTTTTTTTGTTATTTGTACAAACATTTAGTATGTAGAATGTATTTAGTACGTATGTATATGTATCCATCGTGATTAGTTGGTAGAAGATACAGAAAAGATAATGATTACGCTCTGTGTTTTCAGCACTGTGTTCAATATTTCGACAAACTGAACATTTCTCAAACTTTTATTTATGAAACTGGATGAAGGACTAGGCGAATTATCATACCAAAAAATTGCACCTTTACTGTAACATTTGTCATTCTCTTCATGCGACTTTGTAACCAAGGGGTCTCGGGTTCGATACCAGGTGGACACACGTACATGTAGGTCCAGTCCCGATTAGCCTTACTGTGCATAAAGTGGACTTAAAACACCATCCCAATCTTTATGCGATTGTGACAGAAATACATGCTACAACTTTGCACTCCAGTCTATTACTTTATTTTCAGGTAACTGTGGCTAATTATAGATATTTATGGACTTCTAATGTAGTCTTTTGTGAAGTTCATAATTTCTGAACTCCTTATGGCAGTTCAAGTTGCTGTCAAGTTGAAGTCACGCCACTATTTTGCAGATATGTTTCTTTTGTCTCGGATAAGAGAAAATGGATTTTTTAAAATGTTGGTCAATCTTCACATCAATTATAGCAATTTTCCGTTGACAAATAATCACACCATGTAACAAAAATTTGTTTAAGTGAATTTTTTTCCTCTTACCGATGCAGTTTACTACAAAACACTAGAAAAACACAATTTTACATATGGGAAATTGTTTTTAATGAAATGACAACGATTTTCTGATTTTTTAGTAAATGCATGTATTTGGGATAACGAGAGCTAGCTGGTTTACATTGATAAACAAGTTTGAACACATGTCAAAATGGAGTGAAGAAATATAAAAAAGGGATACAGCACATGAAGACCTGTACATTCCACGTAAAGATAATAAGGTCTTTAAAAATGTGTTGTTTTCCTACTTTTCCTATTGAGATGTCCATCAGATTCTCTGATCAGTCCCCAGATGTAATTGCCTAGCATCCGCTCATTATACTGTCCCTGGTACCTTCTTTCAAACAATTATAAGTCCTGATGAAACCTTTCGCCCTGTTCCTCTGAGCATGCACCCATATGGGATTTGAAGACATCTAGATGTGAGTGGAGTACATGCACCTTTAGAGACATTCTCCATCCCATTGCTTTGTAGTTATTCAGAAGACCCTGTACTACATCTCTGTAATTTTCCACCCTGTGATTACCCAGGAAACTATTCACTATGTCCCTGAAGCTATTCTAGGCATTTCTTTCAACAGGTCGAATCTTTCTGATGAAGTCGTCAGTGTTAAGAAGTTTCTTCACTTGAGGGCTCACAAAAATTCCACTTTTTATCTTAGCCTCGGATAGTTTGGGGAAAACAGTCTGGAGGTATTTGGAAGCTTCCACATTTGTATGTAATAATCTTTTCACAAATTGCTTGATGAGACCAAGCTTAATATGCAGGGGAGGCATTAGGATCTTTCCTGCTTGAGAAGGCGTTCCCACTTCATGGTTTTCTGTCCAATCTCTAACACTCAACAGTCTCAAAATGTCTACCTGTATCCCTGCTATCCCAAAGGCAGCGAAAACAAGAATACTTTGTGTTTACCCCTTGTAAGCCCATCAAAAATGCAATCATTTTAAAGTCACCGATTACCTCCCACTGATGTTCAGCATAGCTTACCACCTGCAGAAGATGTTGAACACTGGAGTAATCTTCCTTTAGATGAGTCAAATGAGCGATTGGAATTGATGATCACTCATTTCCATTGTGAACGAGAACAGCTTTAAGACTCCTGCAGGAGCTGTCAATGAAGAGCCGCCAGTCCCTTGAGTTATATTCAAACCCTATTTCTTTGAAAAGGCCATCCACACTGTGGCAATAACATATTGTTTCTGTGAGAGTATAGTATTGTGAGAAAGTTTCATGATGCTTCCTCTGGAGGGATATCTTGCAGGTTTTATCCAATAGGTTCCAAAGCTTTAATCGCGATGTTAAAATTTCTGCATTGGATTTTGCTAGTCCTAGATCCCTGATTAAGTCATTTAACTCAGTTTGTGTGGGGAATTGAGGTGTATCATTTGCATCCCCTGAGAGGCCTTCTTCGTGGTAGATGTCGGTATCCGATTCACTACTGATATCTACACGTTCATCCGCAGGTTAGGATATTCAAAAACACGTTTTCTTACCCTTCTTGTGATGGGACAAGTCTACAACACAGAAATAGTAGTTGGATAGGTGATCCGAAGGTTCTCGCCAAATTCTAAGTACGCCAAATTTCATTTTCCTGATTTCTCCTCTATACCAGGCTTTGAGAGTGGATCTACAGCCCCCGCACACAACATGTAGTGCCCATTTTTTGTCTTGGTCTCCCACAGACATACCGAAATAAGATTTGAACGCTGAGCAGAAGTTGTTGCCCTCCTTTATCCCATGTTTTAGTGCCTTTGAACTAAGGAAGATGCCACACACAAAGCAAAAACTGTCTGTAATGCTTACAACGACGGGAAGATGCCATCCTTACATACTGCCACCCTCCAAAACAAAAACAAAACAGATTTTAGAATACTAGGTTGCACAGTTTTATCTTATAATGAATTTTCCTATGCTTAATTCATGTTAACCAATACATTTCATATAATTGACCACCATTACCAGAAAAATAATTACATGAAGGTAGCAATACCACATACATATTAGTTTTGACCTAATTTATCATAAACAAAACAAAAATTCACTTAAACAAAAAATAACTATTTTTTTGTTACATGGTGATAATCAAGGGCACCCTGCAGGATTTTTTCTCACTGGGGTGGGACAGAGTAATATTTTCTATCATGACCTCATATCATAGAAACGTTTATTATCATCATCATCATTATTATTATTATTATTATTAGTAGTAGTAGTAGTAGTACTGCTATTATTAGTATATTTTTATATAGGGTGTTCCGTATAGGACGCCGAATTCGAAAAATAAATAAAAATAGGGAAAATATCATGAAAATAGTTATATTTCACATATATGTAAGTAGTAACATCTGTCATTTACGTATGAAAGACAATGTAAGGCATATGTCCACCCCTACTGAGTCTGCATGCATTTATGCGCTCCACAAACTTATTGATAACACTCTCGCAGATTTCTGTCCCGATGCCTCCAATCACCCGAATTATTTCCGTCTTCAGTTCCAAAAGGCTTCGTGGTTTGTTGGCGTACACCTGTGATTTCACAAACCCCCATAAGAAGAAATCACAGGGTGTAAGATCACATGACCTTGCCGGCCATTCCTGGTCACCACTTTGGTAAAATGTATTCACAATAACAACACGTTGCTCAATCGCAAACTCTTCCATATCGTAATCACAACAAACGAGTCAAAACAATTGTGGCTACCTTAATCGGCATAACAACAGATACCAACATTGGTAAGAACAAGTCTGCCAACCTCGATACAAAGCAATAGCACTCGATTCAAATTCGGCGTTCTATAAGGAACACCCTTTATTTTACAAATCTTAAATTCAAATTGAATTGAAAATGTACAAGTTCAAACTCTAGATAGAGACTGGATTCGCCTTGCTTATTTTCCATGAACATACATCACTTTGTTGATGAACAGTTCTTTGTGTTTTTATACTTTTTCACAAAGCACAGATAACAGAGACTACCTGTACTCTGTTCCAGGTTATCTCTGGAGGAAGCTAACGAAAACAAGTCTCTGCGCAAATAGTGACGCGAGATCTCCCTAATAATGAACACGAGAGGGAATGGGATAGCGTGAAGGAAGTAAAGCGACTGCAGTTACCAGCCCTCGCAGCGGCGTGTACTGCTTCGCTCTCCCCACTCAATCTCTTCCTTCCCGCTTCGCTGCCGCTATGTACGGTCTTGCTCCACATATAACCGAGACAGAGTACAATCAAAAGTCCTTCATGGCACTTCTGATCCATGTTTTTACGTGCCGAAGGGTACAGTAAAACTAGTAATAAATGTAAATGACGGGATGTGAATTGTAATGGTCAGTTCCCGACTTTTCGTAATCCCGATCAGCTGAGAAATTCTAAAGGATCTTATTTAACGGAGGTTAATTCTTGATATTTTCTGCACTATAAATATCTGATGTCTTCAAATTAACAGTTTTTATATTCCGGAAGTGAAAAAACAATCACTTGAAGGAGAAATAATGTTTACAATTCGAGATTTTCGCCTCATAAAGAAATTTTTAATTTTTCCCGACGTGGTTTGGAAATTGAGAATTTGTTTAATTCCGTAACGACGAAATATTTTCCGTCCCGCACACTCGGCAGTCAACATGATTCTAATATCTCTTGTGAAAACGTTCTCCCTTTATTTTGTAATTCTTGTAACTAGCAGCCTCTAAATCGCAAAAACAATATTATTTCTGATAAATATCGCTACTATTTCACCATCCAAATTGTACTTATCTTTTCCAGATATTTCAGGGGAGGCGCAAGTGGTCCATTGGCCTCCGTCTGAGAGCTCCCTTGCAACTCATACTTATCTCTTCTGAGCCTCTAATTGCTCAGTTTTGTGCAGTGGGAATAGTTTAGTGATCTTAAATTCTCTTGTACCTGTCGTCTCGTTTCTGCCTTCTTCCTCTTTCTATTACCTTATCCCTTCTTAATTTTCTTCTCACTTCTTCTTCTCGCCCTCACTTTATTTACCCCTCTCTTTCTCTCTCTTTCTCTCTTCTTCCCCTTTCTCTGTCTCCTCTTGCCTTCTCAATTTTTCATTTCTCTTTCTCTTAATCCTCTTTCCTTCTCTCTTCTTTCCCTTTGCATCCTTCTCTATCTCCCCCCTCTCTTCGTCTCCCACTATTCTTCTAGACTTTCAAGTAATGTATGGTTTCTCCTCTTTTCTCGGCCTCCTATCGTTCTTCTTTTATCTCTTCAACTTCTCATTTTACATGCTATTTAGTTTCTCAATTTTCTTTGTTCTTTTTTTCCGAGAATGTCACGTCAAGCTACTGTGCATATTAGTATTGGACTAAACTTTAAACATGAACTTTGTTAAACAGAAGAATACATTTATATAAAAGTAATAGCAAAAATTAAATTGAGATAACTTACGACAGAGGTTAACACTGCTTCTCATTTTCTTTGTGTTGTGTTCATGTTTCCCGCAGAGCCTCCTGTACAGCCATCTATCGGTTGAATTTTCAGTTAATACTCATTATGTGAGCGGGTTCTGATTCAAAGTGCTGTTTTCCCCAGGGTTTATTGCTAATTTGTCATCCTAGTTCTTTCAGTAAAAACTCCCAACCGCAGCTCCTCTGCCTGCGATACAGACCTGCTAAAGTAAAGAATCGTGTTGCGAACAATTTATGAAGATGGCGCTCATAAAACGAACTGTGTTGCAGAGGATGGTTTGAGTTGCAGAGTTGGCATATGGAATAGCTCTTAAAGAAACTCTCATATATCTGCAGGAATATTGCATATTTCCTAGAAGGATTATGACCTTCCGGCACTGTATTTTAAAAGCAAAACATTTGTGTGTGAACTTCCATAGGCGGCTGTAGAATTTGTTTTCCTTGGAGTGGCACAGATGCATACAAGATGTACAACCTTAGTGACAATGAAGTTCGACCAGTCACAAATATAGGAGTGTGTTGTGAAAGAAGGAGAACACATGCATATGCTGAACATATTTTATTCAGCAGGCTACATGGAACAAAGGAAAACATAAATTTCCGCTGCAACGCAGCAATGTATGGTGTCCACACAAAATAAAACATTTTTGTCCATCTACACGTGACATTGAAGTTCGACCACTGTTAGAGGGGATCCTGTTTACCATGGTGTGACGCCGCCCCGTCGGCGAATAACTGTGGCAATACGTCGGGGCATGCTGCAGACGAGTTGTTCAAGGTATTCCACATCGATGCGGTGCCATTCCTCCTGCAAGCAGGCGATAAGAGCAGCCACTGTCGTGGGTCCCCTCTGTTGCACACGTCGCTTAAGAACACGCCACACATTCTCAATGGGCTAGAGGTCGGGACTCGATGGTGGCCATGGCAGAGTTCGCACGTGATGTCGAGTCAACCATTATCTTGTCAGCCGCGCTGTATGAGGCCTGGCATTGTCGTGTTGAAAGATGAGACGCCGCCTGTGGAACAGGTGCCTTCGCACTGTGGGAAGATGCCGCTCCAGTATGCATGTATAGGCGTGTGCATTCACAATGCCCTCACAGACGTGTAGTGGGCCAACCCCAGATGCCGTCATGCATCCCCATACCATCACTGACGCAGGTTTCTGTACCCGACGTGCATAACATTTTGCTTCATTCTGTTCCTCCTTCCGACAAATGACTGCTTTCCGTATTTTCCCGTACACAACATTGAAAATGGATTCGTCCGTCCACAAAACCCTGTTCCACTGCCGAAATGTTCATCCCCGGTACATTCGTGCCCACCGTAGTCGATTGCCTTTGTTCACCATGGAAAGGAAGGGTTTACATTTCGCCTTGTACACTCGGTACACATCGCTGTAGGTAACGGCGAATGGTTCTGGTTGACACTTCAATGTGAAAGCGTTCTCGAGTTCACAGTCGTAATTCGGCCACAGAAACATGATTGTTGGTCTGGATATAGCGCCTAAATATCCGTAGGTCATGCATGCTCAGCAGGCGTTTTCGACCGGGAGCCTTACCTGGCTCTGTAGTACCCGCATTTTGGTGATGTTTGATGATGCAGTGGACGGTTGACTTGGGTAAGTTCAGTTGGCGCCCTATTTCCCGTTCACTGAGTCCATCCCGTTGCAACTCCACCACTCTTCTCCTCACGGTGTTGTCAATAGGTTTGCCCCTGGCCATGGTGATGATGCACTGCGGTTCCTCGGTGCACAGCACGCGCTTATATACGGCGGACTCCCTTATTGTGTCCGTGACGTCATGTTTCCGTCGAATGCGCCACTATCTGGAATTTTTTCCGTATGGGTCTGGTGCCTGGTCGAAGTTCAATGTCACGTGTATTGTTCCCCGTTTTCGTTCTTTACGTGACCTTGGGTGCAACATGCTGGGATCACGATTCTTGCCTGCTCACACGCCTCCTCTTACACACATGCCTCACTTCTGCGGGTCACCCATTCCACCGCCTATGCCTCTGTGCATTTAATCACGTATTCCTTTCTGGTCGAACTTCATTGTCACCAAGGTTGTAGTAGGGCCTAGTACTCTTCTAAAAAAAAGGTAAAGTGTTCCCCTGTGCATAGCACCACGCCATGAAGGCGTATAGGGGGTGTGGGGGTAGCGCCCCACACTTTCTGGATCCGGTCGTGAGTGGGGGTGATGTGATCAGCATCACGCCCCTGACCGTCTTTACCCCCCAGGGTTTCCCCCAGGTACCCATGTTATTCGACGCTGGGTGGGCGCCGGGGCCGCTTTCACCGTTAGAAAAGTTCCCGGATTTGAACCGGCCGGGGATCGAACCCGGGACCTTGAGCATGGTAGTCAGACGCGTTACCGACTGAGCCACAGCGGCCATCTAGTACTCTTCTATATGTGTGTTATTAATTAATGATTTACGCAAACATCTGATTGATTCTCGCAAACTCTTGTCTGCAGACGATTTAAAGTTTACAAAAGAATAACAATAACAGTGTCCTTACAACGTGACATAAATAGGTTGAGTCCGTGGTGTTCATATAATAAACTTTCCCTGAATGTTAAAAAATGCTTCTCTTTTACATACACCAAGCAACAGACGCATATAGATTATGAGTATAAGATAAATAGTGTTAACCTTAAAAATGCAGAAAAGGCAAGAATTCTATAGGAATACTTTTTGATTCCAAATTAACGTTCGCCTATCATCTGGACACAGTAATAAGCGACTCCTACAAGCTTGTTGGATTTATTATTCACACGGGCAGGGGCATCAGAAGTACACAAGCACTAAACATATTATATTATTCTCTAGTGCGTACAAAACTCTAATTTGGCTCTGTCATATGGAACACAGAAGTTCAAAAACATAGAAATTTAGAACGTGCGCAGTCAAATTATTGCGATGCATGAAATTCAAACTGGAAGGAGAATACTCCAGGTTAGAATCATATAATATCCTAATAGAGCAATTCCATATGGACAGACTTGGCCACAGAAGGACGGCCCGAGACCTTATGCCTCTTTGGAAAACTTTCAACGGTAAACTCCGATCTCCTCTGTGGCTTTAACAATTCAAAATACGTATTCCGAACATTAAAACACGACCCAAGCATGGAACCTTCTATGTGAGCAAAGAACGAACAAATATCATGAAAAGGTCACCTATTTGGGGAATGAGTGCGGTCTACAATGCTATGGAGAATGAGAATAAAAGCATCGATTTGTCGCAATGTCATATTCACAATTCAAGAAAACAGTTATGAATTCATTGGCTAGAAAAACAGATGGAAATATGTTATGAAACTCTACAGAATTGTTATTCTATGTATAGTATAAGAAATTGTACTACTATAAGATGAACTCTGTAAATTGGTGTAAACCTGTTGTTCAATAATAATAATAAATAAATACTCCACTTAATGCATAGTCTCCCAGTATAGTGTTTACTTTCTTTGAACGTTAATAACAGGAAGACTAATAAGAGGAAGTATGAACTTTTTGGGGTGCCACACACGTATTTTCAAAACAACCGCCATTGACAGCAACACATCGTCTGCAACGCTGAACAAATCGACCAACAGCAAAAATGGTTTCCATGGGAAGAGTTGCACGGGCAGTCTCAATCACATGTCTAATGTTTGTGGCCTCTCCGATGGCGTATTTGTAACGTCGTTGTTTTGTAATCAAGAGGTCTCGGGTTCGATACCCGGTGGAAGCACATTTGCACAGTGGTTCGGACGCCACTTCAAACTGTAAGTCCAGTCCCGATTACCACATCTGTGCATATAGTGTTCTTAAAACACAACTGAAACAAACAAAGCACGTCACACGTCGCCCAGTGTCCGTGGCTTTGTAGCGTACACATCGTTATTTACAGTTCTGCACAGGTAGAAATTTAGAGGTGTTAAATCGGGAGATCTGGATGGATGTTCGACCCTTCTTGCACATTCTGAGTACACTAATGCCTACCGCCTGGCGGGCTGCGACGAAACTAAAAACAACAGAATGCCTACCTGCTCTTAACCTATACATTGCCGCTTCAAATAAAAGAAATCCAGTCATCTAGTTTCTCAGTTATTAACGTTACGTATCCCTCATTTTCATTTTCGAGTTACGTTTAGCTAGGCAGCCTGGCAGGAAGTATAGGAAAGTGTTAACTTCAGCACCAGCTCAGCGAAAAGCATTCGCCAATATTTGCAAAGGAAAATTGATGAGAGAGAAAAAGGGGAGGAGTTTTGATTAGGAGGAATGCAAGTTGGATCTGGCTCGAGAGAGACGAGTGAGTTGGTCTTGGGGTTAGAAGAGGAAAGTGGTTCGGGAGTAAGAGAAGGGGGTTTTGAGTTTTGGCGAGAGGAGAGTGAGTTGGATTTTGAAGGAGATTCAGGCTGGATGCAGACTTTTAGAAACTTGTTTGGAAGTGGAGTGCAGCGAAGCTAAGTGACAATTTAAGAGGCGAACTTCAGCAAGCGAGTGAGAGTTACTTTAGAAATCCTTCTGTCCATGCTTTTAAAGAGAGACAGGTAATATACTTTTATAATGCCATCCTTTGCCAATGCAGACTTAAGGTCATTGTTATCCAAATCTAGAGAGTTGCCATTCTATAAAGGATTCTGTAAATATAAGTTTATTCAGGTACCTCCTGCAGTTAGCAGATGCAGCCAAGCGAGAGCTTACGGGCTACCGCTAACCCCCGATTGAAGAATAATTACTTTCATCTAAAGGGCTCCAGGTTTGATCCCCGAACCTTTCGAGGTTCACACGCTTAGTAAAAGTGTGTCTCAAGACGTTAACGTCAAAAGCGCTGACATTATTTGATAGGTGCAATTTTTACTATTTCATTTCATTTTTTTCACATTGTATCTACATTTGATCCCGTTGATTTTCAATGTATATGTTCATATGTTTCGATATATTAAAAACAGCCTAAACGTGTAGGGCGTGGTGTTTGTATGTATATTCACATCCAGACAATATGAAGGGTTTGTTGTATATTATATTTTGGTCAGATAAACTAAACGGGACTGGACCTTCAAAGTGTTTCAGAGCCACTGCCCAAGGTATCTCCACCACAAAACGAAACAAGAACTAGCGTTAGTACATCTTTGTGAACTGGTGGTAGTTCTACTTTATTTGTGTTAACATGATTACCGAAAGGGAGAATTTTTAACGCTACTAACGTGTAATTTCCGTTCTAGCCTAGTGGCTGGTCATTTATCTACACCCACGTTTAGCTCCCCAGTGGTACTACACTCTGTCCAGGGGATCTCTGGAGCAAGCAAACAAAAACAGGACCGTTCATGTAGGACCCAAGAGGACTCGAACAATGAACGCGCTAGAGGAGAAGTGAGTAGAAGGAGGGGAAACAGCTGCTGCAGCTACCAGCCGTAATAGCAGCGCGCATCGTTTCACTTCACCCACTCGCTTTCTCCACTTAACTGCCGTCATGCGCGGCGTTGCTCCACATATTTCCTAGGCAAAGTGTACTGATTCGAGAGGACTCGACCAAAGAACGTCTGAGAGGGGAAGTGAGTGCATGGAGGGGTAAACGTGGGTGCAGCTACCAGACATTTGCAGCATCGCACACAGATTCGTTCCTCCCACTCGCTTCCTTCCCTTCTCTACCATTATGCGCTGCCTTGCTCCATAGATTCCCAAGACAGGGTGTCGCTCATGTAACGCTGTTCTGTAGGGGTGTACGAGACAAAACCTTTGTAGTGGTGACGGGAATTTTTTTAAATCCCAACGTTCGGGATGGGGAAAATTCGCAATTTCCCGACCATGTCGGAAAATTTTCGGGATGGGCAATCCTAAAAAATTCCAAACACTGTAGAAATCTTGAATTCTACTCCCCATTTTCCCATAAGTGATTTTTTACTGCATTTCAGGAAAACAATCGAGAAGTAGCAGACACTTACAATGCAGAAAACATCACGAATTGTCTACTTTTTAAAGTAACCATTTTGGAATTACCCAACTGCTCGGAATCCCGAAATGGGGATCCGGACTGGGATTCTTCCCCCTATCCCGGTACCGACTTTTCTGGATCCCACACACCCGTACTTTTCCGTTTCCAACACAAATTTTAATTTCCCCACAGAAGCTAACACCAACCAACCTCTCGAAAACCGCCATATTCTCAACCACACTTTCCCACAATCGTCTCCCGCGATTAACGCTGTTCTTTTGTTCTGTCCCCTTCATACTTTCCCCTTTTATCCAGATGCAATATCTGGCTGGAGAGCATGCATAATTCAATTCCTGTGCGAAAGATGAAAGACAATTTCTGCTCTCCTACGCAGATTTCCCCTGTCAACCGTCCAACTCTTCTGCTGCTTCCTACGGGGGTGGGGGAAGAGTAATAAGATTTTATCCCTATTTTGGGGCGCTTATTTCCATCCACCGCGCGTGAAGACGTATGCATGATTTAATTTGCGAGGATTTTTGGCTTCAGACAAAGGCATGTGGAATCTATGATGTGCAAGAAGTAGCTGGATCATCCTATTTCAGGGAATATGTGGTTGCAGTGAACCGTCGACTTAAATATTAATTTTCTGACAAAGGAAAGTTTACCAGTATTATTATTATTAGTTTTATATCTAATATGTGTATATAATGCTCCAACTACATAAAAATCTATAAAAACTCCTGTGTGGTTTTTACGTACACAGCTGGAAACTGGAAACTGGAAACTGGAAAGTACATTGTATATATCTTTGGTATATATGTACGAATTTATTTCTTCGAAAATGTTCTGGCCTATAGCCTGACAAGTTAAGTCCCGATATGCGCAGATCGCTGCAGAGCACTTCCTATTACGTCGTCCTCCCCACCACTCTTCTACGTACTGGTCTGGCTTTGGGACTACGAGTGGTGCCAACTCAGCAAAATTAAGCTAAAACAAATATGACAAACTATTTTTACTGTGTAGATTGTCTGTGCCGGCTCATATCAGTTTATCAGTGGTTCATTTGATTTAATCCGGTCTTTGAAAATGCGAGCCGTGCACGGATCGTAAACTGTAGTATTACGCACGCGCGTTAACGTTTGTAACGAAGATATACTACTGGGTGAATGACTTCATTTTCTGAATGCGACATCGAGCAGTGGTCTGTTTTTTTTAAAGCTGAGTGGGGTGGGGGTTCTTTTGTTTATCGTACAACAATCACTACGAGAAGGCAATCTGATAACACGCTTGCCTGTGTTATTTTTTAAAGCACTGAAATATTCTTACTCTTTACTCTTGGCTGCATATTTTTGAAATGGAAAAATCAAATCATGCCGTGTCCAACGAAATCCACAATCTTCTCTGGAAAGTCTCTTAGAGGACAGGCAAGATAAATTGTTTACAATGTTGCAACATATTTGCGAAATCAGAAGGAGTAACATAAACTTAAGTATAATGTTGTCGAGTCCACAAGCGCTGCCACGGGAGTATCTAAATGTATGGTTTCTCATGTTTTAAAAGTATTGGATTGGATTGATTTGTTGTTTTAAGTCCACTTCATGCACAGTAAGGCTAATCGATACTGAACATACAGTTTAAGGTGGGATCCAAACCACTATGTGCCTCCACCGGGAATCGAACCCGGGATCCATTGATTACAAGGCGATGACGCTACCATTGCACCATCTGGGAGTTCAAGTTTTAAAAGAAGGAAAAGAGTCGTTGGCGAAATGTGAGCTGAAGTTCTGTACTCCGACAGGTAAAAAACAGCAAAGGAAAAAGCGAATACAAATTTCGTTGAAAATCCTCAGACCATTTCCCTCCCTCCAGGTTGCAACACTGCGAACCAACGTCGCTCCGAAAAGTGGAGTGGGGAAATGTGGTGTGAGATTCGCAACAGCTATTTGCAGAGTCTTGTTTTTAAACTTGTCAAGTTATAGGTTGCTTTTTGCCCAGTAGCCAGGGAAACCAACGGTTGGGTTCCCTCAACGGCTTCCCCGTTTGAAATGTAACAATGTGACCTTGCCTCGGTGGTTGGGGGGCGGGTCGTTTGTCGGAGTATAAATACCGGGTTCAGACTTGTTACGTTCTCTCATATCTTAGAATCCCAGGTTCGCAGATTCTTCGATACAAGGCCCGATGGAGTGAGGCAGTTCTTATGGATGTATAGAAATACACAGAGAGTGAGCGCCGAATGTTTAAGGACCTCTGCGGGTTAGCGCTATGGTAAATAGTGCGCTCGTAGAGTAAAGTCTTCATAAGTGCAATTCCCTGTCTTATGGGGCACAAGGCAACCGGGAGTAGTTGATAATTAATTTGTTATGGAAAGATGTACATTCGGCGAAGGGAAGAAGTGTAAATAAATGTTGTACATAAAGAGAGAACTGCGTGAGACGTTATTCTTGTCAACACAACATAAATGAGACTAGAGAGCTAAACTCTTCTCTTCTTTTTGATCAAACTATCTCAGAAATTTGGAAATGAACTAATATAAATATATAAAGCTACTGCATGCACATGCCATGGAATTTGTGTGGAGAATATTTGGGAGGCTGTTAAGAGGGTGTTGAGGATAAATTGTTGGGGCACTACACATTAACAAAGGCGATTTTTTCTGGAGGTGTGCCTCCCCGATGTTGTAGTGGTATAATAGCCTATAACGACTTGACGTGATTTTGTTTTGTTATTCTTAGTTTTTCTTCTAATTACTGTTCGATCAAGACAAACTAATATCTAGTATTATTATACTTTTAATATATGAAAGAAAACAATAACAGGTTATCTTTTTTTACTTTTAATTAAGGTAGAACATTCAGAAACAATTCACTAAAAAGAATCAAGGTTTTCCCTGATACGCCAGTGGTTCTTGATTAACATGACAAAACCCAATACAAAAAGTCAACACCAGTACTTTGAATTATCTTGGCGAAAGGAAAACAAGGAAAAATCTAAAGTTTCATTTGTTTATAAAAATATTAAACAGATTAACATGTAGGTCTACTTACGGACACCTCGCCGGCTTTTAAATCGGATTAGCGCTATACTCTTCAAACTTTACTGGGGATTTTCTATCAGAACTAGGCTTGTGGGGTTTAACATTGATTGATTGATTTGGTGTTTTAAGTCCACTTTATGCACAGTAAGGCTAATCGGGACTGGACCTACAGTTTAAAGTGCGATCGGAACCACTATGTGCCTCCACCGGGTATTGAAGCCGGGACTCCTTGATTACAAGGCAACGACGCTACCACTGTGGCATCGGGGAGCCCCTGTGGGGTTTAACACACCAGAGCTCTATACACTAGTGATTCCTTCTCTAAAAATCTTCCTTGTTCACTGAATGTTCTGTCTTCCTTTCCTGCTGGTTCCTTGGTGTCTTGAAGCTGAGGAAATTCCCTCTTTACAACCTTGGGTTCACGATCGACCCCGGGGCGCTTCGCTGATACAATTTAGAATGTCAATCTAGGATCACACCGTTTTCCATAGTTGCTACCATAACGAGTCAGAAAACACAAGTTCTGTTCACAGTTTCAGTCCTTGCAGTCTCACTCCGCGAAAGTCCAATGGAGTTTTTCACTTCGGCTGATCACTCGCAGACTTGGCGTTTTATTGCCAGACACTTAAAGGCATGTGATACAGTTTCCACGGGACTCCTCCCAAGCTGTTCCCTCCGTGGCAGTGTGCCAACTTAGCTCTCTTGGAGCCGGATCTGGTTCTTTCGTGCAATCGTTCGGCTGTGAACTGGGACGCCCACAACCGAGCCCCACTATGATGCCATCACTGGTTCCGGCCCACATAGACCAACTTTTGTCATAATTATACATTTTGCACGTGACGTGATATTGTTATGTATATTGGCTGCATCGCCCCACTCCCCTCTTATCTTCCCAGCTACTTCTTTATAGCGCAATATTTGACGTGAAATTGATATAATATTGTTATCAGGGAATTATTTATTTTCGATTTCATACCACCATCGGTGGATTATTGAGATGGGCGATGCATCTGGTTCTAGATGTTGAAAACTAAGAATAAAGTGTCATTTAGAATTAACGATAATAGCAGTGCCCCCACCCCTTTGACAACTAACATTACCCTAGGAGGCACTTTATCCAGCCATCGTAAATCTAGCCAGTCTTAATTCCATTTAAGGTAAGATTTAGTTCTTTTATGCACATCAGGTTTGGCAACACTGAAAGGAGGCAAGGATAAAAGCATTGATCTTATGGGAGTATCATTTGATTCGTTCTGCTGGGAATATGAAACTTCCTATGGAATAGAAAAATATGTCAACGGGAAAAGGGAAGTTTGTAGATGGATTTCACGAGTGGAAAAGTCGGAACTTCCATTTGATTAGCCGTAACTTGATGTTGAAGTTGATTCCCCATAAGGAATACATTTGATTCCGAAAATTCTTATTCATCATAAACACAGTCAAAAAAGTTTTACATCACCCGAGAAGTGATGAAAATAGAGTCCGCAACATGCCGAAGCGGAGAAGAAACGATGAAGCAGAGCTCATTGTGCGAAATAAAACGGTCGACGTGCAATACCGATCACCAAAGACGACTACCGGAGTCGGCAAGCAGATGCGTGTGTTCAAGCATAGCACCATGGTAGTCGGCGAAGATTAGTTAGGTGTTCCTTGTGTCCAGTTAGCGATGGTGAGCGAGTGCAGCTGTGTGCAAGGCATGCCTAGGCGTACAATACTGTAGTTTGATAGGGCCAGGATCATCACGCTACTGCAGACTGGCATGTCACAAAGGGCTGTAGCTAGGGCTGTTAGAGTGGCGCAAAGCGATGTTTGTAGGACCTGGATGCGGTATACAGACACAGGAACAGTAGCAGATCGTCAACGGACAGGTCGTCCACGGGTCACAACACCAGCACAAGGCCACTATGTATGATTCTCAGCTCGGCGACAGAATACCATGATGGCAAGGAACATCACTCATGCTCTCCAGGCAGCCTCTGGTGTGCGTGTGTCAAACCAAATTGTCCGTAACAGACTCCGAGAAAGCGGATAACGTTCCAGGAGACCTCTCCGGCGCCAGTACCTATTGCCACGACATCGGCGCGACATTTTGTATTGATGTGCACATCGAAATTGGGGACCCGATCATTGGGCTAATGTGCTCCTCACCGATCAATGTAGGCTCTGTCTAATGCCAGATTCACGAAGAGAACGGGTGTGGCGAGGCCCTGGACTGCAGGAGCTGCTTCGTGGTGTCTAGGGGGTCCATCCATACCAATGAGGAGGAATCATGGTGTGTGCAGGGATCATGCTCGGACGTCGAACGCCCATAATTCAAATTAGAGGGACACAAACGGCTGTTCGATATGTCAGGAACATTCTCCAGACGACTGTGGAACCATTTCAGGAAATTGATGACGAGTTTGTCTTGGTGGATGGCAATGCCCGTCCACACTGCGCACAGATGGTGCACGATTTTCTGCATGCGGCGAAAAGTCCCGACATGAATTGCATCGAACATGAATGGTCAATGCTAAAAAATGCCATTGCAAACCGTCCTGTGGCTCCCACCAATCTTCGTGAAGTTCTTCTTGCGTCACAGGACGAATGGGATCGCTTACCACAAAATCACCTTGGTCGTCTCATCCTCAGTATGCCACAGCGTGTTCAAGACCTTCTTGCAGCCAGGGGAGACCTTCTTGCAGCCAGGGGAGGACACACCAGGTGGGAGATAATGTTTCTGGTGGATCCGCTATGAAGAACAGTCTTCTTGTGACAGTTCTTTTTTTTTCGCCTCCATCATGAATTGTGCCATTTTCGTTTTAAACGCATTTCTGACAAAATTGTACGTTTTTTGTTCCCTTTTCATTCAACATATCTTGTTCTTCATCTTTTTATTTGTATTCGCACTGTCATTGTCAATAAACCTTGTGCTTCATATATCTTTTGTCCTTTGACGTCCTGATGCAAAACTTTTTTGACTGTGTTTATTTTTCAAACATCGTGTCTAGCGTAATAATCAACATAAAAAGACGCTTCCACTTGCAACATGGAGAGAAATTAATACTCTTGGATACACCAAGGTTTTTTTTAGTAGCAGTGTCCATTCGGGCGATATTGAAATAAATGCACAATTTGTGCGTAACTGTATCTCCTCCCCTTAACGACCCAAAAAACATGTCCACCAATGTCTGCTAAAACTAACCGACCAAGCACACTACAGTGCGAAAGGCATAACCTAGCACGGCTCCCGCCAAAACCTTCTCTGTCGTCTGCAGGACGTTGTTGCCACTGATTTCAGCACCAGCGAGCAAATGTAGCAACAGGCCGCGCTGCGAGCGGTAATTTGGGGGTGCAAGCACAGATGTCTCCACCACCAGAACATTCACGTCCTTGACAACGTGGCAGCAAAGGACACGCGAAGGAAGCGACGATCCCTGGTAGGCAGAGGACAAAGCACGTGCTGTCTCCAAGGCTTCTGCCATTAGTAGAAAACACTCACGTGACGCCCGGGAAAGTCTGCTAGCAGAAGGATATCTATGGTTTGGCGCGAACTGTTCGCAGAAGAAAATTGGTCGCACAAGGTGTGACAGGTTTGATGGTTCTAATCCCAAAAGTGATACACCTTGTAACACCAGAACATTATTGTCCCATTACATTTTTATGTACCGATTATAAAATATTGACACCAGTATTAACACGTCTCCTACAACATTTTGCAGTCACCTTAATAGGCCCCCCATCAATATGTGCATGGAGCCAATGGTAACATAACTACTATTCTCACTAGTATAGGAGACATAACTACTGCAATGAATGAGGCCTCTGACTCTGAAGCAGCTCTACTGGCCCTGTACTTCAAAGGAGAATTTGACTCACTATATCATCATTATCTACGTATTTTGGCACTTAATCAAGTTGGATGTGGTGACTCATTCATAAAGAGTATATATATTGAGAGTAATATAATGGTGGAAGAGGTTATTAGGTATATGGATAAAGAGGTTATTAGGATGTGTATGGATAAGTATGTACACTAGGGGGGATCGAAAAAAGCAAATTTTTTATGATGCTTTTGCGGTAGAGCGGAAAAGTTGCCTCTATACATAAGTAACTTCTGTTCAAAATTTCACCACCCTAGGATAATGTCTTCTGTTCTGGCAAGGGACGTGAAATTTCAAAAAATTAGTAAAATCGGCAATTTTTTTAAATTTTTTTTTCAAATTTCACAGCACTTTGCGGTAGTGTGCAAAAGGTGCACCTATGTATGGTTAATTACAGTGCAAAATTTGGCGCCCCACGGACAATATGTTCTGTTCTGGCAAGGAGCCTGAAATTACCCAAAAATCGACAAATACACTGTTTTTTCATTATACTTTTAGATATAAATATGATTTATTAACAATTATGTTAGCAGCAGATTTTCCAGATTATCATTAACCACTAATTAATGATTATTAATTAATGATTAATAATTATTAATCTTTTTTTTGTTACAGGTCGTGAACTGAGCTAGCAGTGAGCAACAAAACATGGCAAAATCTTCAAAATTTTCAAAGCGAGGAACATTAGACTGCCCAATTTTCGGATCACTGACAGATGTTGCTGGGATGCTTCCAACAAAAGAGGATGTTATTAAATGCTGAATTTACGAAAGGTGGCGTCTTGGATCTGAAACAACTGGTAACAAGGAACCCGCATTTTCTTACATCGCAGAGCAAGTTTGTGTAAAGCTGCAAATGCTGTATTCTGATGCTTCCATTCCGACAGTTTCAAAGAAACGTGTCCTTGATATGATTCATGCATATCACAAGAAATATATCGATGTCAAGGCTGTTTATAACAGAATAGAGAAAAGCATGGCAACTAAAGCAAGGGTGGAGAAGTTTAAAGAAGAATCATGCTTTCTTTTTGATATAGCAGCTTGTAAGTGCTCCACGTTTACAGACTGCAATTGCCCGAAGGAATCCAAGGTCCCCTTTAAGGAACAGATATTTCTTGCTGATCAGAGAACAAAGCACCTAATGTGCATTGGATCGCTCGATTTGCAAGAAACCAAAAAGCTCCAAGCACGTGCTGAAAGGAAGACAAAAAAATTCCTTCGTAGTTCTAAATCTACTGCGTCCTGCTCATCGCAGCCTGATGGTGATGAGCTCTCATCAACATCAACGTTATTAGAAGATGATGAGGCAATGGATGAGGATAAGGAACCTGAACCTGATGACTACGACTACAATCCCGGACCGTCGACTTCATCCTCTTCGCAAATGCGAAAGAAACTTTCAAATACCGCCTTAATAAGCCAAAGATTTGGGGTATCGCTTCAAGCCACGGCTGCCATAGCTTCTAGCGTTCTGCACGACGTAGGCCTAGTCTCTGAATCGGATACATCTTTAGTGATTGATAAGAACAAAATTGCTAGAGAAAGGTATCGAACCATGCAAGAGCTTAAAAGTGAGAGTTCGGACATTGACAATGACCATTTAACAGGTCTTTACTTCGATGGCCGACGTGACAAAACATTGTCAACAGAAAAGGAGGATGATAAATACTACCAAAGAACAATTGTAGAGGAACACTATTCCTTGGTGAAACAACCAGGATCTAGCTACGTTGGTCATGTTACACCAGCTTCAGGATCAAGTCTGGCCATTGCTGAAAGTATTTACGACTATATCACAGCAGAAGTGCCCGGAGGTTTAAACCATATTCTTGTTCTAGGGTGTGATGGAACGGTCGTAAATACTGGAGTTCACAATGGGGTACTGCGTCGTCTTGAACTGAAGATCGGGAGAGCTGTGCAATGGGCTGTTTGTCAACTACATTTCAACGAATTGCCTCTCCGCCACTTGTTCGAGTCCCTCGATGGTCCCACCTCCGGACCCAATTCCTACACTGGTTGCATTGGAAAATCTTTGAAGGAGTGTGAGCTGCTTCCAGTGGTAACATTTGAGCCAGTTAACTGCACCTTGCCATCAGATGATATATCCACTTTGAGTAAGGACCAGAAGTATCTGAGGGATATTGCTCTCGCCGTTAGCTCAGGCATGTGTCCTCCAGGTCTTGCTAAGCGCGATCCAGGTCCCATAAACTTGTCCTGCTGGTTGACAACAGCCAACAGGATATTAAGACTGTATGTTTCCACCACGGAACCATCAGACAACTTATGTACCATAGTAGAGTTCGTTATCAGGGTGTATGTGCCATCTTGGTTCCGCATCAAAATCCATCATTCAATTAAGGATGGAGCTCGGCATCTTTACCATTTCATTCAGTCATCCAGATACTTGGATCAAGTTAACCGCAACGTCATCGACCCAGTGATTTCTCGGAATGCTTACTTCGCATCTCCAGAAAACATTCTGCTCGCGATGCTGACTGATAAGAGAACACATATCAGAGCCCTTGGCATTCGAAGAGTCATAAAAGCACGAGAATCATGTGAGACGGTTGGACACGTTGGGACCAATACTGAATGATGTGACTACAGAAGATTTGAAAAGTATGCTGAAAGAACCAATACCAATTGACTGGACTTTTACAAAGTTCCCATGCCACACACAAGCTGTGGAAAGAACAGTCAAATTGGTTACGGAGGTCTAAAAGAAAGTGTGTGGTCATAAAAAACGGGATGGATTTATTCGCTGCACTCTGAATCTGAAATCGAGAAAGGCCATGCCTGAATTTAGGTGCAAGAGACAGTACAAAACCTAAAGACACATATTTTACATTATTATTACCTACAAAACACACATTTTCGTACTTTTAATTTTGAATACTTATTTCTTAATTCTTATATCTAATAGTATGCGAGTGTATGCCAATTATGGTTTATGTTTAATAAATGTTAGTTAAATAATGAAAAAACAGTGTATTTGTCGATTTTTGGGTAATTTCAGGCTCCTTGCCAGAACAGAACATATTGTCCGTGGGGCGCCAAATTTTGCACTGTAATTAACCATACATAGGTGCAACTTTTGCACACTACCGCAAAGTGCTGTGAAATTTGAAAAAAAATTCAAAAAAAAAAAAAATTGCCGATTTTACTAAATTTTTGAAATTTCACGTCCCTTGCCAGAACAGAAGACATTATCCTAGGGTGGTGAAATTTTGAACAGAAGTTACTTATGTATAGAGGCAACTTTTCCGCTCTACCCCAAAAGCATCAAAAAAAATTTGCTTTTTTCGATACCCCCTAATGTACACCCAGGCTTGGGTTGCAACTGAGCCCAGTGTTGCAACTTGTATTGTTAAACAAAAATAATGTTGGAAACACGAAGTAGGGTAAAATAAACTTGTTCAAAAAAGTAATAACATTTTTTCACATACATTAAAGTTATGAATCTATCCTTTAGGATGGAAAATTTTACTTTGTGATAAACATCAAGTTACAAAATCAATTTTGATTGTTTATTGTATTGGTTTATTTTGATTACTTTTCTGGCACTTTTGACTAATTGTGAAGATGAGGATGAGTGATGATATGAAATTGATGAAGGGATGCAAAGAACATCCATGCCTAGGCCACGATTAAACCTGGGACTCCTTGCATTGAAAATCGAAGTTGAGATTTTATTCATGTAACATCAAAATATAATTTTATGTACCAAATTTGAATGTGAAATTCAGTCCATTTTTGTATAGAAATCTGATTTTATATTTGCCACAATAAATAAGAGGAGGTACCCAAAAAAAACCTGAACCTTAATGTTGCGCGGATTACCGATGTAGTTACGGCTTGTGCTGCTAGGTGTCATTAGTATGGGATATCTTGCATCAATCTGCAAGTTGGCATTATTCTGTGCTGAGTGGTTCGTTCATAGTGTTGCATTGTTTGTGGTGTTGCGGCAAGAGTCTGGCGATTTTTGAGTGATTGTTGAGATGGCAGACCACAAGGAGCAAAGGACCTGTGTTAAATTTTGTTTCTTGTTGGGAAAAACGGCAGCTGAGACCATTGTTATGCTTCGCCAAGCTTTTAATGAAGCTGATTTGGGAAAGGCACAAGTCTACGAGTGGTTTTCCCGGTTCAAAGATGGCGACATGTCAGCTGAAGACTTGCCAAGTCCTGGCCGTCCTTCGACAGGCAGAAATGAAGAAAACATTGGAAAAGTTCGAGATGCCATTAATGAAGATCGTCGAAAGACCATCGAGTAAATTTCTGAAGAAGTGGAGTTCTCCTGGAGTACTTGCCAGCACATTTTAACTGACGATTTGAAGATGAGATGGGTGTCTGCTAAATTTGTGCCTCACTTGCTGTCAGAGGAGTAGAGAAAGAATCGAGTGAATGTTTGTCGCGACTTGAAGGCTGAACTTTGCAAGGACCCAAATTTTCTCAAACGAATTGTGACTGGGGATAAGTCCTGGTGCTATGGGTACGATCCTGAATCAAAACAAGCATCCAGCCAGTGGAAGACTCCAAATTCACCACGTATCAAGAAAGCACATCAAGTTCGATCCAATGTGAAAACAGTGTTGATTTGTTTCTTTGATGCGAATGGGATTGTCCACAGGGAATTTGTTCCCCAAGGACAAACAGTGAACCAGCAATTTTACCTGAATGTCTTGAGAAGGTTGCATGAAAGTGTGCAACGGAAGCGTCCAGAACTGTGGAGAAGTGAAATGTGGTTACTGCAGCATGACAACACCCCAGCCCACACATGGCCATGTCAGTGCGACAGTTCTAGGCAAAGGACAACATGGTGCTTGTGCCCCATCCCCCGTACTCACCCGATTTAGCACCCTGTGACCTTTTTTTTTTGTTCCCGCGGATGAAGAGGAATGTGAAAGGAAAGCGATTCCATGGCGCCAAGGAGGTCAAAGACATTACGGACAAAACCTTGAAGAGTATTGCACCAGAGGAGTTTCAAAACTGTATTCAACAGTGAGAAAAACGTTGGGACAATTGCATTAAAGCACATGGGCAGTACTTTGAAGGTGACTAGAGTAGACATGCTTACCTGAATGTACCTACAACATGTACATGTACGGTCAAAATAAAACAAGGTGACAAATTCCAGTTTTTTATGGGTACCTCTTCGTATATCATGTATATATATTTTTTCTACAATACATCTAAACACTCAAAAGTCAGTGTAATATGCAGAAAAATATATTGTAAAGAAGGGTAAAGAAATGTATGTCTTCTGTCTGCATTACCTAGTTGTTTCTTTTGTTTTTTGTTCCCACATATTTCATCACTTCACTATAAATATGGAGTGGTATAAGAAGGCATAAAATTCTTTAATAATATTAAATGAAAGAATGGTTACCTTGTAAGATGTAGTAACATGTTGGCTACAATGCAGTTCATGTCTTCATAAGGCTGATGTAGAGCAGGGGTCACACCTGGAACCAAATTGACAGCTGAATCCAATTTCTTCATCAGGAGGTGCATTTACGTCCATGCGCAGATATCCAAGGGAGCCTAGATAAGGAAATTGAAATACCTTAAAAATACATTGAAAGGAAGTATCCCTGGACATGCAGTGATGCAATCATCAAAACAGGATTTTGTGCACGTGGAATAATTTACATATTTTGGGGTTAGGAATTGGGAGGGTGCTAAATCTCCTAACCCTTTTCTTGGCATCATCTTGCCCCACCTCAAGAAGAAACTTTTTATATTTAATTTTCCCTTTCACAAAATTTTAGATTTTCGATAATAGGTAAGGGGGAGAATGAAGGTGTAAATCCCAATAACCCAGAAAATTATATTGGGTATGTGTATGATATTGTGTATCATACATTACACCACCAAGATTAATATAATAATTTAAAAGTAATTAGCAATTACAAATAGTAACAAAGGGTGTCTCAGAAATATTTTCGTTTTAAAAACTATTAAAATAAATACTTAATTTTTTTGTATAAAGATAAATTTATTACCAAAAGAAATCTTTAACATTAAATTTTTATTTGTGGAATAGAGTATTGGACAATTGGTGACTGTTCATGTTTTGAATTTAATTTAATTGAATTGAAAGTCTTTTTATTTACCACAGAGCGAGATTCAGCCTTGGGCTGCTCTACCACCTAACTCTGAATTCAATTCAACTCACATTCAATTATTCTTGAACTAACGATTGGTGAGGATCCTCACTAACAGACTGGCACACATTTGGCACGGAGGATGTTTTACTCGGTTCCCTTTGCTACACCCAGTACACATGATCTGCCTTGTTGACACTGGAAGCACTATGACGAGTATGTTGTTGTGCGTCGTTTGTACCAGCGTCGTTTGTACCAGCATCATTATAACCTGGCAGGAATGAGAGACGTCCCAAGTGCAAATTTAATTAAATGTTGGGTGAGAATCATTATTTTTATAAAACTCACGAACAAAAAAAGCAGGTTGCTGCCCTGTAAAGCGCTCCATGGCAACTAAATATTAACAATGTTGCCAAGCGTTTTTGATCTATCTCATTTCTCCGTAATGTGCAAATTGCTCCAGAAGGTGGATTCAAAAATTAAATATTTCTGAGACACCCTATATAATGCCTAAACCACACTTTTATTATGTATTAAAATCTCATTTTCCTTCCATTTTTTAAACTTTTGCTGCAGAAAGTTCAAAGGACAAAACCCACAGTACACCAACACATGCTTATCTATAAACATTATCCAAGAACCAAAATCCTCCATAAATGTCTGTAATTACTTCTCTAAAGATACAGACACCACAAAAGTGTCATTTCAAAATTATCTAAAGGTAGGATTATGAAAAGTTTATAGTTTAGAATTTCTTCTCGAATTCTTATCGATTTGAGCATTATATATTTATTTATTTCTTCTAGCTTGATTTTTGCTATGATATCATTTGAAAGATCCTAACACATTTTCACTTCATTCATTTACAATTCCAATTTATTTTGTCTTGCAAATATGAATAATCCACATTATTTTAAGCTTACGATTAGATCAAATTATTAAAGATAAAGTAAAAGAGAGTTTTCAGTTTGACTTTTCTGTTCGAAGTGCACTTTATGCACATATAGGCTAATCTGGACTAGAGTTTAAAGTGGGATCCAAAACACTATATGCCTCCACTGGGTATCAAACCCTGGACCTCTTGATCACAAGACAATGCAGATTCTTATTTTTTGAAAAGTCAGGAAAATATTTCCTGTTAGCTGTGAAGAATAAATATAAAGGAATCTCATATTGTAATTCTGCTCTGAATTGACGCTTACTTCAGTTCACTATTTTTATGTTTAAAAGGTGGAAATTCCATTGTGTATAAATATCTAGTTCTCTATGAAATTATTAATATTAGCCTGGGTAAATTATATTTAAGATGAGGTGGCTTGTTTTCTTCTATTAGAGCATACCAACAATATGCATTTCCTTTTTTATTGTTACTGTGTCTGTACACTACTCATTTCCTTAAATATAGATTGGTTTCAACAATAAAGTTTGACATTATTTATTGCTAGGATATCTAACTAGTAATTTGTATCTCCAATGTGTAAGTTAGTTACATCGGAACCAAGATGATAAGAAATATACAGGTTTTAAAAAATCTTAATTTTTGCTGTAAGTTGTAGAATAATAATTAATAGAACTTCTTTAATAATGTTTATGTTTCAATATTATCATTAGTATTCAGTAAATATTTATTTTACATGGTAGTTCTTTGAGTTTTTAAAATCACCAACACTCTTTTGCACTGGATAAAACATGTTCTTGATGAGTGAGACCAATTCAAATGCATGCATAGCCAATTTAGGACTGGACTTATAGTTTGAAGTGGGATATAAAGTCATGAAATGTGCCCCCAGCAGGATTTGAACACAGATACCATGATTACAATGTCCTAGAATTAACTAGGCTGTCCATACATTTTTTAAAAAACTAAAATCCCTGACATCTCCAGGTTTTCCAGTCCAAGAACCAAAATTTTTCAGACAAAGTCACTGGAGAAATTAATGTTCACAAACATACATTTGTTCACTAACAAATAAAATCACTAACATCATCATCATCCTTTGCAGTTCCCTGCCTCTGGCTGGGTCAGCATAGAAGTCAAGCCTCTCCATTTTCTCCTGATCTTCCACCACTTCTCTCTTTCTATGATGATCCAATCTTGTCCTCTTCTCCTAACATTCTCCTGGTCTCCCACTTGGCCTTATTCTTACTCATTGTTCATTGTAAGCACTTACTGGTAGTCTTTCTGCATCCATCCTCTTCATGTGTCCAAAACATCTCATCTGTGCTTGATCTATCCTGTCCTAAAGCTTCACCATCCCCACAGTCTGTTGTATCTCCTCATTCCTTATTCTATCCCTTCTAGTCTTCCCCAATATACTCCTTAAAAATTTCATCTTCACTGCCTGTCTCTCTCTGTCATTGGCTGAGTCTCTCCTCCAAACATAATTATTGGCACACAGTATGTGTTATATATTACCTTCTTGCATTTCATAAGTACATCCCTGTTCCATATTAATCTTCGAACGCTTTGATATAGTCCACCACCCATTTGTCCTCTTCTGTTTACCTCCTCATCTATTCTTCCACTTCTCTCAATTATGCTTCCTACATACTTATTTGAAGCTCTCCACTACCCTGAACCCTTCCTTGTCCATCTTAACTTCTTGGTTCATTTCTGGCTCTGTTTCTTGTTGTTATTAGCACCTCACTCTTTTCTGCACTGAATTTCATTCCTGCTCTTCTGATTTCCTCATTCCAACTATCAACCTGTCTCTGTACTTCTTCTTCTCTTCCTCTCCTATCTTCTACCCCACCTTTCATTAATTGCATCCATTGTAATTATGAAGAGCAGTGGGAAAAGAGCACATCCCTGTTCACTAATATTTTAGTTAAACATTCACCCTTGGAATTCCACGTAACACCTTCTTTAAATGGTAATTTATAAAAAGTTTATTGTTTGTTTCATCTTTCACAACCTAATGATATTTATGTTCTTCGTAAAGGTTCTCATAACCACTTTTTTGTAGATGCAAAATAATATAGTACAGTTATTTTGCATCTACAAGCTAATGATTAACAAAAACCTCACTTTTTACATAAATTCATAATTATAGAGGAAACAGAACATAATTATAGTAAAATGTATTAATATATTACTTCATTTTACCAAATGCCCTAAAATAATTCAGATTTGTCAGAAAGAAAGAAAATTCTCTTGACTTTTCTCTGATTTTTCCAGAAAGAAAAATTCCCTGACTTTTCTATATATTCAAGGTTTCCAGTTGGTGTACACCCTGTTAACTGAAATGCTATTCAGGGTACCCACAAAAATGTAACAAATGGACATTCAATGTAAAGGGTGTTCCGTATAGGATGCTGAATTTGAATCGAGTGCTATTGTTTTGTTTCGAGGTTGGCAGACCTGTTCTTACCAATGTTGGCATCTGTTGTCATGCCGATTAATGTAGCCTCAATTGTTTTGACTCATTTGTTGTAGTTACGATATGGAACAGTTTACCATTGAGCAACGTGTTCTCATTGTGAAGACATTTAACCGAAGTGGTGAAAGTGCAATGCAGACAGTGCGAGAACTTCGGAAGGAATAAAACACCAAACGAGTCTACAATTTGCAGACTAATGTTGAAGTTTCAGTCAACTGGTTCAGTGTCAAAGGTGACCAGGAATGGCCGACAATTACTCTTACACAAACCTGTATAAGAAGAAATCACAGGGTGTAATTTTGTGGAGCATATAAATGCATGCAGACTCAGTAGGTGTGGACATATGCCTGACATTGTCTTTCATACGTAAATTAGAGATGTTACTGCTTACATATATGTGAAATATAACTATTTTTATGATATTTCCCTATTTTTATTTAATTTTCTAATTTTCCTATATGGAACACCCTATACTATTATGGGTAAGTTAGAAAATTGAAATCACAAAAGCAGATTATGCAAATTTATATTTTGTGCTTATAACGTTCTAACCAATCTTTAGCATTTTAATTGATGTACTGGGGATAGTAAAAAAAATAAAGTTTCCCCACATGTGTATTTCCAGAAAGTGTGGAGATTTTGGGTTGCTTATGTGGTTGGTTATATGGGCATCATCCTTCTTTTGTTGTGTGACGTGCAACAACCTTTTCCTTGCAAAGAATGCCAGCGTACTTCTTTTTTGAAGACATGAAGAGTTGAGAAGTGTGTGTCCGGCCAGCATGAACAACAGAGGTTTGTTGCAATCACTGGTGGAAGTGTATGGGCCTCACATAACATCAAAGCACTTTTATCCCTGTTCTGAAGAAGGCCCTGGGAGGAAAGCATTTCACCACAACAGCAGAATTGGAAGCTGCCATACGTAACCTCATCAGCGGTGTATACTCTGGGTCACCTAGGTAATTAGAGATGACCCGGCTTATTTTTTTATAAAAAGTGCTTTTTATTTCTTCGCAATATTCTTCCGAACCAATCTTTGACTCACATATTTCTTTGTTTCCAGCGAGCGAATTTTTTCAACCCTTGTCCTTGACGGTTTTTCTCCAGCTGGTGGAATCTGGTACTGTCAGGGTGAGATTCCACCGGCTCCATTTAAATCCCTTGATGGGGGGGAGGGGAAGGAAACATTGTTTCTCAGGCACGGTGATTCCGTGGCAAGGGTAACCTTCTTCTGGAGAGAGTCCATCGGTCGCACTCTCCACCCCAGAGCCTTTGCCGTTCCCTTGGCTGGCACCCTCTTCTGCAAAGTAAGTATATAATATAGTTCTCTTCTGCCATTCTTCCCCGATGGCCTTTGTATCGTAGGAGCTGTGTTATTTACGACAGGGAAATTTGTCAGGAAACAGAATTCTGGGTTCATAAATTACGTACTGAAAAGGAAAGTAGAGAAAATACATCTGAAATTGCACAAGAAACAGGGCAATCTGAACAACATTTGCGAACCAATTCTATGTTAATTCTCATTTTACATTTGCTTCTGTGTTCCTGATTTCTGCTACTTCAGCAGATATTGTCAAAGGAAAAAAAAACAACTTTAATATTGAAGATGAGGGTAATTAAATAAATTAAAATTTGAACTAGAAATTCAAGAAATTACACCGACCTCCCTTGTGGAGAGTTAGCACAGCTCCCTTCGACGCCAGAGCTCCAGGGTTCGAATCCCGGCCTGTGCATGGGTGTTCTTTGTAAGTGTTCCCTCATCAATTTCATATCATCACTCATAGTGATAGCTAAAAGTGGCAGAAAAGCGACATCAAATAACAATTTAATCAATAGATTAATGAAGTAATTAAACTATTTATATGCTTACTTTTTTCATTTTTGTATTTTAAAATGCGTGATTACTTTCTTTGTAGCCTTCAAAACCAGTGAGAGTGCTACTTTCACAGAAATGAATATGTTTTAAAAGGGAAAGCTATCAGAAATAAATTATATATATATACGTACACATATTTTAGTTAATTTAAGTTGTTTTTCTCCCTCTTTAGATGAATGTAAAATATATAAACAAAAAACGCAATGATTCCAACTTATAGAACCTCGTGCATCGCAGGGAATATAAAACTGGGAAAGGGAATTTTTTAGCATCCATAGGGAATTTAATTCTGTGTCAAGCAGGAAGGAACCAGAATAGAAGGTTGGCACAGGGAATTGAATGCGTGTTGTAGCAATTTGAGAATTTAATATTTGTTTAGCTGTTAGTGGTTTAGTATTCGTGCTAGTGCTGTGTTTACTGAAGTTAAAGGCAATGGATATAATACAATACGAGGGCCACTATTTATATTTTGAGCCTTGGCAACACTGATTGAAGTTAGGCACGATTTGACGTTTGCACGGAATCGTCTGGCATTATTGACCATAACGTACTTCAAATGTTTTGTCAATAGCTTCATTTGTGTTGTTTATGTTGCCTTGGAGATTGCGCGACAACAATAAAATGGAATTAACTCATGAACATTTTCGTGTGATGATTTTTTACGATTTTCGACGTGGATTATCAAGACAAGAGTGCATCAGTCAACTTACTTCCACATTTGGCGATGAAGCCCCATCCTTTGCCACTGTGAAACGCTGGTATAACGAATTTAATCGTGGCCGCCATTCGCTCACCGACGAGATTCGCAAAGGTCGTCCAAAATCAGTTGTTGTTCAAGAAAACATTGATGCTGTGCAAATCCTAATACTGCAAGATCGTCATGTGACATACTGTGAGATTGAGGCAACCATAGGCATTAGTTCCACCAGCATATATAAAATATTACATGATCATTTAGCTGTGAGAAAGGTATGTTCTCGTTGGATCCCACACAATTTGACAAAAACTCAAAAAGACGCTCGCATAAATTGGTGCAAAAAAAAATGCTCAATAAATACAATCGTGGTGCTTCAAAAGACGTATATAAGATTGTAACAGGTGACAAATCATGGATATATGCATATGAGCCGGAACGTAAACAGCAGTCGACTGTATGGGTGTTTCAAGATGAACCCAATCCAACAAAAGTTGTTCGTGCTCGAAGCACATCGAAACAAATGGTCGCCTGTTTTTTCGGGAAAACTGGTCATGTAGCAACTGTGCCTTTAGAGGAATGTAGAACTAGAACGGTCAACTCTGAATGGTACACAACAATTTGTTTGCCAGAGGTTTTCGGTCAAATACGGAAAACAAACAAACGCCATCGGATCATTCTTCATCAAGACAATGCCAGCTGTCACACATCTCATCTAACAACCGACTTTATGAACAGTCAAAAAATCGAATTGATGGGTCATCTGCCGTACAGTCCTGATTTGGCACCCAATGACTTCTTCTTGTTCCCCAATGTCAAGAATAAATTGTGTGGACAACGATTTTCGTCGGCGGAAGACGCCGTTGATGCATTCAAAAACCATATTATGGAGGTGTCTCAAGAAGATTGGAAAAACTGCTTTGACAAATGGTTCGAACGAATGCAAAAGTGTATTGACCATAAAGGAGAATACTTCGAAAAACAATAAAGCAGTTTTAAATGCCAAATTCCTGTTTTTTCATTGTTAGGCTCAGAATATAAATAGTGACCCTCGTATTTGCATGTCAAAATATTTGGAACAGGATCTTTTCTGGAGAAATTGCAAATAGTTAATGTAGGTAGGTCAGTAGCATCTCTTGTACCACAGGTCTTGAACTTAAACTTCCGTCTATAAAAACAAAAATCGGGAATGTATGAGTAACTGGGTACTGGGGTAACTTGAATTTTACACTTCAATTAATATTGAGGGTTTTTATTTCACTACCGCATTCCTTTCATATTCTTTGTTACAGGTTTTTCTTATAGATTTATTATATTTTCTTGTTTTATTATTTGAAATTGTAAACATAGATTAACTGCAAGTGCAATCACAACAATTATTCGACAGTGGTCGCAACAATAAGATAAAATTTTTAACACATATATTCATAAATCCTGTATGGATGTTGAGGTAAATTTGCAGGGAGACTTCAGGAGTGGGTGGATGAATCAAGTGTCGGAGTTTACCCACTAGTTAAAACCAGCATACGCCACTGAACTTCATCCATAAACAGGACACGCAGTTTAACGAACAGGGTTTCATGACACTTGTGAAGCGATTACGACAAGTGCCTGAATGTCGCTGTGGAAATGTGGAAAAATAGTGTAAAGATGTATCTTTCTACTCATGTCATGTTCTTCCTCTAAAATAAAACTCTCTGCAGTCAGCAGACTAGGGAAACTTTTTTTTTACTATTCCTCATGTCACTAAGTTTATATTTTTTACAAATGATATGCTGTGGAACCTCGATTATTCATTTTTCAGGGGGCCAAGCTGAAAAACAACTTAAAATGTAGGAAAACATCACATGTAGAGAAATTTTATAACATTCTGCTATGTTGGAACAATCGATTGAACATATAATGGAGGAAAATGTAAAATTAAGGAACATAAAATGCAGGTTCCACTGTATCTCTACAGACAGATGTCCATAAAGGTTTTGTAAATAAGAGAGGTTTGCAGAGATTGAATGCCTTTTGCAGTACGAGGGTTTGAAAAGGGAACAGAATTCGGGAAGGAATACAAAATTGTTGGGTGAACATGTTCTGGAAAAATTACACAAATTTGATTCATTGATTGACTGATTTGGTTTATTTTACTTCGCTTTCTGCCATTTTTGTCTAATCACACTGATGAATCTGAGTGATGATATGATGAAATTGATTGACACTAACGAAGAACACACATGCCCAGACCCAGATTTGAATCTAGCACCCTTGGCATGGTAGCGAGCCATGCTAACCACTCTGTACAGAGGTAAGCTAGAACAAATGTTAATCAGAGAGTTCAGAGCTTATTTGAGTTATACAGGGTGACTGGTAATTAGATGTATTCCCTGAGAGGGATTAAAGTAGAGACAATTTGCAATAAATTTGACCATATGATACCCCGTCCGAAAATTAGTAGTTTTCGAGATAATCGAGTTTCTATTGTTTTTTCTAAAAATGACAATTTTCCACATAAAAAGATGAATTGAGAAAAAACTGATAATTGTAGGGAACTTATTTAAGCGTTTTCTGATAGCTAACAAACAAGTGGTTCGTTTAAAAAAAAGTTTTTTCCAAATAACAATCACATGTAAGTACCGGGTGGGTCTAAACTTGCAAGTGATGATAAAAAAATGCACTCTTAGTTTACTTGGCAATGTATTAATAACAAAAATGGTATGACACGAACCGTACAAATTACTTAAATTACTTCCTTGAGTCATCAGCTATCCAACAAGGTACAAATGTTGCTAACATTTACATTTGTGTACAAGAAATAATACTTCATTCATCTTCATGTGTATGGAATCAATGAACAATACAATTAAAGAACATTACACATCTTGCTCAAAGTGAGCACCTCCGTTACGAATGCAGGCACGTAAGCTTTTACGGACATTTGTTCTCTTAACTCGTGATGTGATGGTGGCCTTGACGTGTTGACCAGCTGTTAAGATCCTCTCCCTGAGCTCTTCTTGCTAGTTTACCGGTGACTTGTCATGTGGCTCCAAATGTAAAAGTCGCAAGGCGTCAAATCGATCGGGGGATCGAGCTGGGCAGTCATCATGCTGATAAATCATGTCACGTCTTGTAGCTAGAGGCACATCCTCCAACAACATTGCCATCCCGTTCCGCAAAAAATGTTCATAAGTGATGCCATTTAAGATTTGGGGCAGGAAAAATGGCTCGATGAAATGATTGTTGAATACGCCCATCCATACTTCTGTCTGGGCGTGCGACAGTAGCTGGATGAAAAGTACCCAAAGAAATGGATTGGCCGAGGCGGACCGATTCCCTGGCCGGCTCGATCCCCCGATTTGACGCCTTGCGACTTTTACATTTGGAGCCACATGACAAGGCACCGGTAAACTCGCAAGAGCAGCTCAGGGAGAGGATCTTAACAGCTGGTCAACACATCAAAGCCACCATCACATCACGAGTTAAGAGAACAAATGTCCGTAAAAGCTTACGTGCCTGCATTCGTAAAGGAGGTGCTCACTTTGAGCAAGACGTGTAATGTTCTTTAATTGTATTGTTCATTGATTCCATACACATGAAGATGAATGAAGTATTATTTCTTGTACACAAATGTAAATGTTAGCAACATTTGTACCTTGTTGGATAGCTGATGACTCAAGGAAGTAATTTAAATAATTTGTACGGTTCGTGTCATACCATTTTTGTTATTAATACATTGCCAAGTAAACTAAGAGTGCATTTTTTTATCATCACTTGTAAGTTTAGACCCACCCGGTACTTACATGTGATTGTTATTTGGAAAAAACTTTTTTTTAAACGAACCACTTGTTTGTTAGCTATCAGAAAACGCTTAAATAAGTTCCCTACAATTATCAGTTTTTTCTCAATTCATCTTTTTATGTGGAAAATTGTCATTTTTAGAAAAAACAATAGAAACTCGATTATCTCGAAAACTACTAATTTTCGGACGGGGTATCATATGGTCAAATTTATTGCAAATTGTCTCTACTTTAACCCCTTTCAGGGAATACATCTAATTACCAGTCACCCTGTATATTACAGGTGTCCAAATACATATGAAAATTTATCTAAATTTGAGAGGTTTTGATAGTGGATACTTGTTTGACCATGTTATGTACATTATATTTGGATCATGCATCTTGAAAATGTCTGGATATTTAGATAATGTGAGTAATCCTGTATCCAGAGTATCTGTTGACTCTGTGGATACTGGAAAATTTTAAACCAGATACCTGTCATTTAGACTTTGGACCATCTGTAGTATTTCATCAAAGATTTGGATCTGTACTGATAATCTTATCACATATTTTTACAATTCATAAATTGGATTTTGTTTTTTAATTCACAGTAGTAACATGGTAGAACATTTATAACATAAAAGTAATATGACGCACCATGGCCATGTGGTCTAAGGCATCATGCTCTGACTCCGGCTATGGGATGTGCACAGGTTCGAGTCTTCTAGGGAAAGCATAATAACTTTTCTCCTGACATTTCGGCCAGTGTATAGGACTGGTGGTCACCCACCAACATGAGGATACTGGGGAGGTACAAATGAGTAGCGTAACCTAGTCGTGGAAACCTACAACAATGATTAGAGGTTCGCCATGCTGACTACATGTCACTCCGTAACTGGTGTGATGATCTCCCAACTCGGCAGGTGGGAGTGAGGCCGGCAGTCTGCAGGTAGGCCCTGGCCCTCGTGGGCTGTTGCACCACGGATAAGTATTATTATTATTTCAACATGACAGAAATTTGCAAGAATTCCATGCTACAATTATTTCTACTTTTGAATATGTTTCTTTATTTCAGGTGAGGAACAGCCAATATTCAAGCCCCGAGTTGTCTGTATGCATTATTTCCAGTTCCAAAGTTTGACTGATATTCTATTTATTAAGCATTTGCTATACTAAGTCTATTTTAAGAAATGTTTGCCTTTGTATTTAGTCTACAAAGGAATGATGCTACAAATATAATAGATCAAAACAAGGAAAAATATATCAGTTAAACTTGCAGGTGGTTATGGAATTTGCTTTCAAAGAAAGTAAAAAATGTAATGTTGTTCAGTGTTATCTCCTCATATAATATTAATTTGTGATTAGTAATGAAAACTGTTAAAACTAGTTATATGTAGAAATTATAAATAGCAAGCTAATAAATTAAATATACAGTGCAAAATTTTAACATTTATACCACCAAAAAAAGATGTTATATTTCATCATTAAACTTGGTGTCTAAGAAGCTGTAAATTTTGCATTTCATTTTCATATCTTGTTAAGCATAAATATGCTCTAAAGATAAATGGGAATTAAATATTTACTCTTACACAATAAAAACTGCTTCTCATTGTAACAAAAGCATTATTGAATTGATATATCACAGGTGAAAGGGTAAAGCTACAACACATACATTGGAGCATGCCATGTAGGCATATGGGAGGAGGGAGATGCAGGGGTAGGACACATGTGAATCTTGACCAATTGTGAAGGTGAAGTGATCAGCACCATGCTTCAGTCATTTTTCAATACAATCGTTACATGTAACTGTGAGGCAACAGCAAGCACTTTGTAATTTCATCTGTCTATTTATCTTACATGGATTTACATTTAGTCAAATGGTTAGCATACTCAACCATTTATGCAAACAGTCCTAGGTTTAACTCCTGGTGAGAAACGAAAAAGTTTTGATGTTAAGCCAGAATTGAGAGGACAATGGGGGGAGCTCCTTGAAATGAAGTGTAGCAGACTCGGGTCAGATGACTGGGAATGAAAGTCAACATGTTGGTTGTGCTGCACCCAATAAAAAGCTATCTAGCAGGTTTCAATCCTGAAAGGGTTGTTGCACTAGGAAAATTAGTTCAGCTTAGGTTCTATAATTCCTCAAATGCCAATTCCTTATCATGGTCGACATTGGCAGAGTGACAGAATCACAACTGATAAGGTCCTACGAACATAAACAACATAGACGAAATAGTGAATATCTGTGAATCTGACAGCTTCAGAGATTGGCTTAGGGAGATATCTTAATATCCAGCTGATATAACAGTCATCAGTTTGGTTCTCTTCTGAGATTCATAGAAACATATTAAGCACAAATTATAATATTTTTTGGTTGCACTTCATGAATATAGTGAAGCAATATTCACAGAAGAATGTCACTACATTCCAGGTTCTAAGAGGAGGGGACTTAAAGATGATTGAGATGAAGATGTCTGAAAACAAGAAGGACCCATCTCTGCCATTTCACTTCCAAGAAAGGATTCATGCAAAAGATAAGTAATGATATTTTCCTTAATATTTAACATTTAGTTTAATCCATTTCTTGTTGTTATTTTTGGATGTCTGTCTGAAAAAAAGATAGGGTGTTTACCTGTGAGCTGTTAACGTCTCAGAACATCCAGCACTCACCTTCAGAGCGGGTCCTACTCCAGGGATTGGTGGGTAGGGAGAGAGTGGCCGATCTCCAGATGAACACTAGAAGGGATTCTGGGGGTTGGCAGTGTTGCAGGATTGTGCATTTTGTCTTTATTTCAGGTAGACATGTTAGTATTTTTGGGTTCATTCTGATTACTACAAGTTTTTTCTCTATTTCAGGATAAATTCCATCACAGGATGTACCAGGAGAATTGTGGTGAGTTTTCTATCATATTCCATTCTCTTTTCTTGTTATTTTAGGATGTCTGTCTGAAAAAAAGACAGGGTGTTTACCTGCAAGCTGTTAACGTCTCGGAACATCCAGTGCTCACCTTCAGAGCGGGTCCTACTCCAGGGATTGGTGGGTAGGGAGAGAGTAGCCGATCTTCAGGTGAACACTAGAAGGAATTCTGGAGGTTGGCAGTGTTGCAGGATTGTGCATTTTGTCTTTATTTCAGGTAGACATGTTAGTATTTTTGGGTTCATTCTGATTACTACAAGTTTTTTCTCTATTTCAGGATAAATTCCATCACAGGATGTACCAGGAGAATTGTGGTGAGTTTTCTATCATATTCCATTCTCTTTTCTTGTTATTTTAGGATGTCTGTCTGAAAAAAAGATAGGGTGTTTACCTGCAAGCTGTTAACGTCTCGGAACATCCAGTGCTCACCTTCAGAGCGGGTCCTACTCCAGGGATTGGTGGGTAGGGAGAGAGTGGCCGATCTCCAGATGAACACTAGAAGGGATTCTGGGGGTTGGCAGTGTTGCAGGATTGTGCATTTTGTCTTTATTTCAGGTAGACATATTAGTATCTTTCGGATTATTCTGTTTACTATAAGTTTTTCTCTTTTCAGGTTCATTGATATCCACCGGATTGAAGAAAATTACAGGTTGGTATAAAATTATAAGGTGTTATGTACATAGACATAGATTGTTTTCTAGCAGATTAAGTATATATTTTAAGGAACCTTAAACACTATCTGCAACAGACAACTCGGTGGAATTGTCAACCACCCTACTTTGAAAATGGAATTCAGGTAAATTAGAGTGTCTTAGTTTTTTCTTTAGTGTCAGTTCCATAATGAAATTTTGGTGTAAGCTAGTTGTAAATTTATAGATATTATAATATAATTGTGCATACTGTTTGTGTTAAGTTCAATTTTATGGTTGTGTTCTAATATTTTTGTTTCTAATACAGGATCTTTGGGATTTTTACAATTTTGAGATTTTTAATGAATTGATTTTTGTGTTGCTTGCTGTTTTTTAAACAATAGAATCATAATTTTTAACCACACCAGATGGTACTTGCAAGAAATATAACAAATTATGTACATAAAATAATGAAAAGTATAGTTGTTGGCAGAAGTTGACGATTTCTTGGCAGCCCACACATGTAACTGTTATTTTTCTATCACATATTGAAAAAGTGTGATCAGTTGATATTTGCACTTGGGGTCTGCCTTGTATTTTTATTCTAATCCAAAATGAAATTACAAATTAAAATTAAACATTACACAGAAACTTGGGTACCTCTTCCACATTTGAGGTTGTTCAGAAGTTATCAGCACTTGCAACTACCATCTGACAGTCCTAAGTCTGTTGAAGTGGGAAGGGAAATTATGATTTCAATTTTTTTTTCACCTGCCAAGAAAGACAGATAGCCATTCAGTTTTGGCTTGCCAATGGTGAAACTAGCATCTGAGGAAGCTACTCCTGTATCAATGGCTGTTCTGTAGTTCCCAGAGTACAATGGGATACCAAAGCGAGGTGCTATTGGGGCTGGGAACAGCCCCTAAATGTATGGATAGAAAATTGAAAGAAATTACATGCAAGTTGTTGGCAAATACATTAGTAGCTTAGAGCAGTGGTTCACAAAGTGTGAGTCGCCAAATGTTCCAATAGTTTCATTGAAATGACATGTACTTCCAAATATGTGCTTATCTAGTACTTTTACATGTAAAATATTTCTGATTGTGAAATATGTGTTTATTTTCTAACTTGGTTAAGCAACGAAACCTCATTAATTGAGCGTTGCAGGTGTTAGATAGGTCTACATTCTGACTTGGGTGCCATGGAAAAATCTTGAAGCACTAAGGCCGCCGTGAAATGAAAAAAAAATGTGGGAACCCCTGGCTTAGACACTTCTCAATAATAATATTAATCTTGTCAATATTCTCAATCCCTGCAATTTTATTGCTTATTGATGATACAAGCTGTGGTTAAGTAAATTAAATTCTATGGCCCTCATTGATAAAATGTTCTGCTAACACTGATTTTTTCAGATGTAAATCCTTGGTGTAGCTGGAATGTTTTTTGACAGCATTGTTCAAGTGCCCTCTTGTATGTCCAGTGAAGGATTTACTGCAGGTGCAAGTGATATACTAAACACCAGGTGCCTTCAGTCCCAGATATTCCTGTGAATTTTGTAGTCTGCTTTGGTTGTGTATGGATTTGTTGAAATGTGAGTTTCTGAAAGGGCCCATGCCTGTTTGTTGTTCCTAGCATTTTGTTAATGATGTTTTTTGAGTATCCATTCTGCCTTAAGGCTGTATGCAGGTGACTGATTTCATCTTGAAGGTGCTCTGTGTCGCTGATGGAGATTGCTCAGTGAAACAGTGTAGATAGTATTGTTGATCTGCTACCAAAGCTTGCATGGAAGTCCAAGACAACAAGACCATAGCCGTTTAGCCTCAGCCAACCAACTGGAAGTTCGAAACAACCATGTGGAACACAAATCACCACATGGTGGTCAACCTGATGGACAAAGTTTTCGATGAAGTGACCATCTCCTTTCTCTCGAAGGGCTTGAACTTCTCTCCAGTACTGAGGAAAATCCCAACAAAAGACATCTTTAGCAGCATTGAGATCTCCCAGATTCAGTTGCCCAAGACAAGAATATGTGGCCCTTAAAATAGCAGTTTCACAAAATCATAATATCACAGCAGCACAGAATACGACATTATCATAATTACAGCAGACAAAGGAAATGCTTTGGTTATAATCAAATTCACAGACTGTGACAATTCTAACTGACTGCATATACAGGCCACAACTTCAAAACCCCACACCTGCAATAGAACAGCAGACCAGAGAATCACTGAAGACATTTTCATTGCTGTTAGAATCTCAGGACAGATCCGGTTCCAGAACTTTCGGATCCGGATCCATTTTGCCATCCCACATGCGCTTCTTTGGAAAGTAAGAATGTGTTTATAACATATTGTTACCTGCTAATATACATATACAGGGTGACTGGTAATTCGACCTATTCCTGGAAAGGGGTAATACTAGAACACATTTGCAACAAATTTGACCCTATGCACCGGGGGTCGGAAATCAATGGGTTTCGAGTTATTGCAGTTTGTAGATTTTCGTGACATATTCCGACTTGCGACCAAAAAACTACTACCTACGAAAACTTCCTAACGGAAGAATTGACGACGCTGCTGGAGGATGTGTCGCTTGCCACAAGAAGGGGTACCTATTATTAACCAACATGATGGCTGCCCAGCCCACTCTTTACGGGGTGTGCAACAGTGGCTGGATGACAATTATCCCATGGATCGATGGATTGGTCGAGGTGGCCCGGTTCCCTGGCCGGCGAGGAGTCCGGATTTAACGCCATGCGACTTTTACATTTGGGGTCACATGAAAGGGTTAGTCTACAGTACACCAATGGATTCCCAAGAAGAGTTGTGAGAGAGAATTGAGACATAAGAGACAGAGTGTCAACGCGAGTGATTGTGTCTGAAGTACGTCGCAGGATTTGTAGTTTTTGTAACAGTTAATTCTGACAACCTGGAATCATGTGAATGATTTATTATTATTTCACTCATTTTCGTTCCTTTATTTCTCACAAACGACAACTTGTTTTCACTTTACAAAGAGGTCTACAACGTGCCTTCTCTGCATTTTATTCAGATTTTCCCCCCAATCCGTGTGTCAGTTGACAACATTTTTATCTTTTTGGAGAGCTTATGAAACGAGGAAGTTTTTTCCATAATTTTTACGCCAAGTGTGTTACCAATTTTTTGAGTAATCCTCTTCGATTTAAACGATAATTTCCAAATTTCTTCATGACGTTTGCACCAATGACTGTTTCTTTCTGTGGGTATGGGAATTTTGGGCATGAATTTTTTCCCCAGTAGTCACTCATTCGTCAGCTGTTAGCAACATGTCGATTATATGCTCAGGGTGTAGTAGTTTTTTCACAATTAGTAGTTTTTTGGTCGCAAGTCGGAATATGCCACGAAAATCTACAAACTGCAATAACTCGAAACCCATTGATTTCCGACCCCTGGTGCATAGGGTCAAATTTGTTGCAAATGTGTTCTAGTATTACCCCTTTCCAGGAATAGGTCGAATTACCAATCACCCTGAATATATAATATACATATATACACATATATATAGTGTGTGTGTGCGCATGCGCGATTTGTAATTAATTAATACACTTACAAGGGGGGTCTAAGTCTCCCCCTCCAATTTCCATGAAACTTGGCAGGTGTATGGAGGGCCCCGAAGGAAGAAATACGTGTCTTTGTGTTTCAGCTAAAAAAAACTGTTTTAGGGCAACCCCCCCTCAAATATCAAGATGAGGAGAAATTGAAGTGGGGATCCGACCCCGAAACCACGTAAATATGGCATAGGAAGAAGCAGGGGACATAGGGCCTCTCTATACACCTGCCAAATTTCATGGAAATCGGAGGGGAACACAGGGGTCAGATGATCCCCACGTCAATTTGTCCTCATATTGACATTTGAGGCGGGTTTTGCCCCCTAAAACATTTTTGTAGCCAAAACAAAAAACACGTATTTCTTCCTTTGGGCCTCTATACATCTGCGAAGTTTCATGAAAATCGGAGGGGGACACAGGGGTCAGATCCTTACTTCAATTTGTCTTCATCTTGACATTTGAGGGGATTTTGCTCCTAAAACAGCTTTTAGCTGAAACAGAAAAACACGTATTTCTTCCTTTGGGCCCCTCTATACACCTGCCACGTTTCATGGAAATCGGAGGGGAACACGGGGGTCAAATGCCCACTTAAATTTGTCCTCCTCTAGACATTTGAGGGGGGTTTTGCACCCTAAAACAGTTTTTTTAGCTGAAACAAAAAAACACGTATTTCTTCCTTTGGGTCCGTTTATACACACACCTGCCAAGTATCATGGAAATCGGAGGGGGACTCAGGGGTCAGATCCTCACTTCAATTTGTTCTCATCTTGACACTTGAGGGGGTTTTGCCCCCTAAAACAGTTTTTTAGCTGAAACAAAAAAAAAAACACGCATTTCTTCCATTGGGCCCCACTATACACCTGGCAAGTTTCATGGAAATCGGAAAGGGACACTTAGATAACCTCACTTGTTAGTCTTACACTTTGTAATTATATAACACTGCATATATTATAATGTTTTATTTGAATTTGTAAAACTGTAACTGTAGAAAAATTTATAATTTTGTATAACATTTCTATCTTGTTATATGTGTTAAAAGTTTCATCCTGGAATGGAATGTCTCACATTTATGTGTGTTTCCATTTCCAATACATTCGAATGAATACATATTCGTTTCAATGGCATTTACAAAATCACCTCTGACATTTGTGCACGAGTGTGTTAGTCGATGCGTAGCAAAGTATTTTAGGAACAACACTTGAAAAAATTCTTGCAGGACTAACTAATGAAAAATTTCTTTGTAATCGAAGATCATAATACCTTTTAAAGTGTGGTAATATTATAATGGGATTGAGATACGAAACTCTCGGATCCAGTTCCGAAACTTTCGGATCCGGATCCAGATCCGAAACTTTCAGACCCGGATCTGCAGAACCGGAACTCTCGGATCCAGATCCAGATCCGGAACTTTCAGATCCGGATCCAGATCCGAAACTTTCAGACCCGGATCTGGAATTTTCGGATCCGGATCCAGATCCGTAACTTTTGGATCTGGATCCAAATTCGAATGGATCCGGATTTTTTGGATCCGGATCCGTTTGGCCATCCCTACTACAGACATCGCGATCCTGTCCACTAAGGCTAACTACTAGATAATAAATTATTTAAAGACAGTTAAAATGAACATTATTATATACATATGAAGGAGTAAAATAAAAACCTTTGTGACTGTTTTGTACATTCACAAATAACTAATATTTACTTCATTTCTATTGTGTACAAATTTATAAAATTAACAGGGAACCATTGAGATTAAGAATGATGTATCAATGTCGATTTTTGTTGTTGTTGATTTCGATTCCTTGTCGTTATGTAAGAGGCTTGATTTAAAATGTCTTGTGTCGAAAGTTGCAAAATGAGTTTGTATCGAATGATTTAAAGTGAAATAATATTTATGAAGTTGAGTTGTGTTGTTTAATTCTTGCAACGTAAGTATAATAACATTATGGGAACCATTTGAGCACTGAGTGCTTGCAATTTAATTATAAAATTGCATTAAAGTCTGCTCATCCTTCACATACTCTATACCGTGTGTTTCAAAATGATTTGAACAATTTAAACTCCTTATAATTTTTTTATTAATTGTGCAATTTACTGTAAATTTTACACATAAGTACTATAACTGTCCAAGTTTTAGTGGTAAAGATTGTAATACAGTAACTCACAAATGCTCAATGTGAGCCCCCTTTGTTACCCTCCATACATCAGTTAGGTAATCCAATTCTTCCCAGACCCGTTTCAGCATGTTTTCAACATCAACAGTTTGCACTGCAGCAGTAATGTGCTCTTGCAGTTCAGAGACATCTTGGGGTAGAGGTGGTTTGTACACAATGTTTTTGACATGTCCCCTGCCAAAAAAAAAAAAAATGCACTGGGTTAAGTCTGGTGATCTTGGCGGCCAACGTAAAAGCTGTTGATCATTGTGAGCAGCTTGCCCAATCCAGCGGTGTGACAGTCTCTCAGAGTTAGGTGGTAGAGCAGCCCAAGGCTGAATCTCGCTCTGTAGTAAATAAAAATACTTTCTATTCTATTCTATTCTATTCATTAAGGTAATTCCTAACATTGCGATGAAAGTGGCAAGGGGCTCCATTCAGTTGATAGATAAAGTTTGCACTGTCATGTTTAAGCTGTGGCATAAGCCACGTAGTAACGTAGTAAGCATGTGTAGAAATGTTTCTCCAGTCACAGTTTCTTCAGGAAAGAAGTACGGACGGTACACTTTGGAAGATGAAATGGCGCAAAACACATTTGTTTTTGGTGAATCATGCATAATTTCAACGATTTTATGAGGCTTCTCAGTCCCCCAGATACAAAAATTTTGTTTGCTTACTCGTCCCGTAACATGGAACGTAGTCTTATCACTGAAACACACTTTGTTCAAAAAAATCTTCATCACTGCACAACTCTTGGAATGACTCACCAAATTGATTACTCGACTTGTAATCATTAGGTGTTAAATGTTGTAACAACTGCACACGATAGGGATACATGTGTAAACGCTTACGCACTACGCACCACACAGTTGTTCAAGGAATGAAGTTCTCGACTAGCTCTTGCTGTAGACTTTTCAGGGCTGCGTTGAAAACAAGCCCAAACTCTCTCGATATCTACCTCAGACGTGGAAGGCCTACCAGACGATTTTCCCTTGCAAATGCATCCTGTTGTCTTGAATTGTTGATACCAATTGCGAAAGGAGTTCTTTGATGCTGGTTCTTTATGAAATTTGGTACGAAACTCACATTGAACACTCACAACAGACTGACTAACGTTAAATTGTAGGATGCACAATGCTTTCTCTGCATCACAGGCACCCATCATATAACTTGTCACTCTGACACCTGGCGGAAGAACTTCGAACTACTACGAACGTGCCAAACAAAACTCGAGGATGTGGTCGAAAGTATTTCAATACAATTTTAATCGTTGATAATGTTTTAACACTCATGGAACGATTTCTTTTTGTTCAAATCATTTTGAAACATGCTGTCTATTCAGTGGAAAGTATAGTTGCACCTTAAAGGCTCAACAAAAATTATGGGACACACTGCATACAGCTCAAATGTACATGAGGTATCAACTGGTATTAACAAAATGACCTCAAGCTTCAACACTGATCAAGTGAGCTTCAAAATGTTATTTTGAAGATGGTGCTTCCTCCACACACTTGCACCAGTGAAGAAAAGTGGTGTCTTGCCCCAGGGAAGACTAAAACTTGTAGAAATTATTTGGCAAATAAAAATTAATAATCTTTATGCATGCTTACCACGCGAAGTTTATGAATAGAAGAGGAAGTTCGACAACGGCCTCAGTTTCCAGGCAGATGGGTGGAAAGTCCAGAGCGAGTCCATAAAGTAGGCGTCAATTCCAAACAAGAGTTGAAAATTGTTGTGCAAGCCGAGTGGAATAAAACAAGGTCTGAAACATGTCGAAAACTGGTTAATTCTATGAAGAACAGGTGTCAAGCAGTAATTAAAGCCAAAGGATATGCATCAAAGTATTAGAACTGTCAGTCAATTTGCTCTGAATATACTTTTTTATTTTATATTATTAAATGTTCAAATAGAAAAGTTGTACAAAAAATGTCATGTTTCTCTTTCAGTTTCATTTAATTTATTATTGTCATTGGTTATACGAATTTGGGTAAGATTTTATGTTCCTAATGATATTAGTTATTTAATTGTAAAGACACAAATTACAAAAGAGTGTATTTCCATTCAGATATTAAAGCATTTTCTTTGAAAATCTGTGTGTACGAATAAGAATGTTACATACTGTATGAGTGGTAAAATCAGATGTGTCTTAGCTTTCTGTCATGATATGGGAATGTTTGAAGGCACCAAGTTCAACATATGAAAGACAACAAGTATTGCTGCATTCACTCTATGGCAGGCAGTGGTAAAGTATCATATCTTAGGAAGGACAATGGTGTTTTTATATTGGACTGGGTCCAGTATTACAACTTTCTCTAGTCTTCTTAAACCCCAAGGTTCATGGCAACAGTAACACAGGCCTTCCATCTGTCCCTATCAATTAATAGCTCATGGACACTTTGATTATACAGAGGTTGTTCGCTTTATATACGACCATTTTCGATTCGGTGCTGTCACCTGGCGTATCATGCTGGAACTATGGGTCTGCTGGCGGGAGCAGTGTTGTGTCTGGCCTTGTAGGTGCGTGAGTGGTGGTAGTGAATGTTATCAAATGGCACCGACAATCAACCGGTATTAGGAGGGTTACGTAATGGCCCTTTTCCATGCTAGGTTTTCATACGTACACATTGTGAAACACTCGGGCTGACTACTGCGAAAGCTATTGTGGCCCGTCACACACAACAGGCTCTCCTTGTGAAACATTCACCCACGAAAACCGCCAGGAGAAGGGCTGCAAGCAAAGTGTCACATACCGTGACATTGATGGCAAGGCGCGCATCAACTTTGTTCGTCAGTGCAGGGAAAGTTTCCCTCGTGGCTTTATGGTTGTGACGGGATTCGGATATGAGGGTAAGTTGATGATATGCAAGGGGGACAAAAATGTGAAGGTGAATGCCAGATACTTCCAAGACTCCATTCTGCCACCTATCTATCAGAGAGACATCCCACAATTGTATGGAATGAACGAGAACCAGGTGATGATCCACATGGACAAGGCTTCGAGTCATACCGCCAGAACATCACTACGTTTTTATCAGGAAATTGCAGAGGAATTAGGAATTCATGTCATTCCATTTGAAGACATTCCTGTGAAAAGCCCAAATGCCAGTCCAATGGATTTTTGCGCATTTGGACTGTTGAAACTACATCTTCAACATCGGCGCCCATGCAGTCTGGATGGTCTATGGAAAGCTTGCAGTGAGGAGTGGGACAGAATTCCTATGCCTGTTCTGTGCCGGAGCTTGCTGCAATGGAAAGTGCGATGCCAGGCGATAGTCCATAATGCTGAGGGTTCAATAGAACATGATCGGTGGTGGCAGTGCGGTATCTCTTAAGGTGAGTACCCATCAAAAATGGTCTGATATGAAGTGAACAACCTTCTGTATTCCCACTTTTTCTCAATAGTCTGTCTGATGTGAAAAATTTCATCTGTAGTTGATCTGTTACGTTTAAATCCACATTGATAATCAACTATAATTTCATTAGCATATGGGGTGAGTCTTGTTAAAAGAATGTTAGATAATATTTTATACGTTGTTGAGAGTAGAGAAATTCCACGGTAATTATTGCAGTTCATTTTATCACCTTTTTTAAACACAGGAACATTTATGGATTCTTTCCACAGTTGAGGGATTTCTTGTTAATTCTATATTAAACAAATTAATTTATGAATTTGACGCATTAATGAATTTCCACCATATTTAATTAACTCAGCTGGTATTAAATCAATGCCAGGTGCTTTGCTTTTCTTTAGCCTTTTAATAGCATCTTTAACTTCAGTCAAGTTAGGTTCTGGAACTAAAGGTTCTGCTGTGTGTATTTCAATTACTTCTAATTTATCTCTTACATGAACATTTAAGAGGTCATTAAAGTAGTTCTTCCATCTATTTAAAATATCGCTTGGATTGGCAAAAAAATCACCATTATTATCTTTTATCAAGTTTACTTTAGGTTGCCACCCCTTTCTAAATTAATTTGCACCTCAATATAAATCTCTGATATTTTTGTTTTTGCTGTTTGTTTCAATTTCGTTAATTTTGCTTTTCAAGTATTTTTTTGTTTTACTTCTAAACGTGCGGTTAACCTCTCGCTTTATTCTATTATAATTGCTTAGATTTGTATCATCAGAGTTATTTAACCACCTAAGTCTAGCCTGATTTCTTATTTCTATTAGATTATGACATTCATTATCAAACCATGGCTTACATATTCTTGGTTATGGTATCCTATACTTTCTATAGCTGCTGATTCTATTGCATTACGTATGCACTCCCAATTCTTATTTATATCGGTTTCATTTATATTTTCAATCCTGCAAACATTGAATCTATGACAGTTTAATTTGGTAATGAAAATTGATGAAGGGGAAATAAACTTGTTTATAAAGGAATACTAGTACCATTTTTATGAACATTATGAAAATTATGAATATGCCCTTTAGGTGAAATTTTTCTTTGTGTGAAAAGCTTAAGTTAAAAAAATCAATTTTGAGATTTTATCCACGTAACATCAAAATGTAATTTTCTGTAGTAAATTTGAATGTGAATTTCAGTCTACTTTTATGTAGAAATGTTGGTTTTATAATTACCACAATATCTCATGTGGATCATTCCGCTTCTAAATCAGTTTAATATGTAGAAAAGTATATTATAAAGAAGGGTAAAAAGATGAGGGTCTCCATTACTTAGCTATTTCTTTTGTTCCCCCCAACATTTTTCATCCCTTCACTATAAATATGGAGTGGTAGAAGAAGGCATAAAATACTTTAATACTATTACATGAAAAAATGGGCTACCTTGTAAGGTGTAGCAACATGTTGGCTACAATGCAGATCATGTCTTCATAAGGCTGATGTACGCAGGGGTTACCCCTTTAACCAAATAGACAACTGAATCCAATTTCTTCATCAGGAGGTGTTTATATGTCAATGCGCAGATATCCAAGAGAGCCTAGAAAGGAATTTTTAAGTTAGCAAAGATGGAAAAGTTACAAAATAGGCTTTTTTATTTACTTTTCTAAAGGAGCAGATACAATTGTTGCTTTATGAATATCTATTTTTGATAAGCATATATTGTAAGACATGAAAATATCACTATGCTAAATACGAACACACAAAAAGCCATTGTTAGTTCAGAATTTCTTAATGGATACATGCATTCGCCTCTTGCTGATCTGAGCATTTCAACTTTTTTTATCTATTTCTTCTGATTTAGCATTTCCCATTCTAACATAGTTGCGGCATTTTTTATACAGTCATTATGACTTGTAGTAGATCTTCCTCTACTCCTCTTTGTTTTATAATTGCCCAGATCTTTGCTCTAGGTATGGTGTCAAAGGGTTTTTCCATGTTGAGCCTCGTCTAAATGGAATTCAATTATAGTTATTAAACGTGATTTCAGTATTCGAGCATAAATTTTTCCTGGGACATTGAGTAAGGAAATTCCTCTGTGGTTTTCACATTTTCTATTGTCTCCTTATTTATATATTAGTATTATGATACTGACTTGCCAATCCTCAGGTATTCTATGCTCCTTCCATACCAGGTTGAATACTTGGAGCAGCATTTGTTTACTTTCTATTCCCATGTATCTCAACATCTCTGGTGTTATCTCATCATGGCCTGCTGACTTTCCTAGCTTCATCTTTTTGATAGCCTCATCCAGTTCACCCATGGTAAACACATATTGATCCTCTTCCTCTTTTCGAATTCCATCGTTTCTCAGGTTCTCCTCTTGCTCCCACTGTTCTCTTTCCCTTTCCCCATTTTGATCTTCCTCTATGGTCAACAGTTCCTCAAAATGTTATTTCCACCTTCTCATTATATTTTCTTCATTTGTTAATAGGATGTCAACCTTACTCTTTATAAATTTCAATAAGCGTTCTTTATCTTTCTTTATAGCCTTTAGTGTTCTGTAAAACAGTTTCTGGTTTTCATTAAAATTTGTCTCTAACTTCTTGCCAAAATTTTCCCAAGATTCTTGTTTTTCCAGCTTTACCATTTCTTTAACAGTAGTTCCTTGTTTCTTGTATTCTTCATATGCGTTAACTGATATAGATCCACCAACTTATTTGAAACCCTGGCCAGAAACAAGTGGCGCTAGTGTCGAATGTTTAGGAGGGGAGCTCGGGAACTCTGGGGCAAGGGAAGGGATGGCAGAAACACGTGTTTTCCCCCTGTGTTGCCAAATCTAGAAGTGGGCGTGTGCCGTGAAAGGTTTGCAAGTAAACAAATATGCAGGCCGAATGTTAAGTTTCGTTTGTAGATGTGGTAATTCAAATAACATAGCATAAGAGAGAGGAGGGAAGGGGACACTAAAGTTAAAAACGCCAGCTGTCTTGCAGAAGGATATCAACAATTTAAACACATAACATTAATATTCTAAATTATGTAAACTATAAAAAAAAATATGTAAAAAAGAAGCAACTTACTTTTGGGTTCTTGCCTCCGGTTGGCCTGGAGGCAGATTATAAGGTGTCTATGCCAGAGAGGTCCGAATTCGAACTTTCGCTGTCACTATCGCTATTTACATCACTACTATCGGAACCCGATTCCAGGTTTATAATCAAAGTTTGAACTTCATCTTCGAGAATTCCATCATTCTTCTGGTATTCCATTCCTGCACTGTGACACTGTCAATTGCACTTTCGGTAACAGCCCTTATTTCTCTCAAATTTGAACTAATGTTTCGTGAGGCAACTCTTCGCTTTATGGTGCTCCATATGTACTCGATCGGGTTCAAGTCGCAGTGATATGGTGGAACTCGAAGGACGTGGTGGCCGTGGGTTTTCAAAATTGTGTCAGCTCGATATACCGTATCGGGAAGATTATTTTTTACTTTCAGCAACAATTCTGGCTTTGTTTGTTCGATATCGAAAGTGATGTTATTTTTTAATAGTCATTCTTGAATCTCTAGTTTCTTACTTTTTGTGTTCGGGGTTTTATTGGTTTGAATTGAGTGGTAGGAGGCATTATCCATAACAATGACAGATCTAGGTGGGAGATTCGGAATAAGTTTCTGTTCCAACCACTTCTCGAAGTTCTCGGAATTAATTTCGTTATGGTAATCGCCAGTAGTCGCTTTGGAATGAAATATATTAAGGGCGTTTGGAACAAATCCCATGGAACCCCCGGCGTGACTTATGATAAGTCTCTGCCCCGGACTGTCGTTTGTGAAGACACCTGACACATCTTCACTCTGCCAACATTTTTTTACTTTGTAATTAGGATGAATCCAAGTTTCATCAATGTAAACAACAGGCCTCCCTTCGTTGCGGAATCTGTTGATCGCACAAAGATATCTTGCTCTCCAAACCACAATGTTGCTTCGTTCAATCAGACAGTTTCTAAATTTTTCAAATTTAAAGCCTATCTGTTCCATAATTTTCCGTAATGTTTCTCGCCCCATCCCCCCCGGATAATTGATTTCTTCCTTAGCAATAGCTAAAAGTTTCAATATTGTAGGAACTTCTCTTTTCACTACGTACATTTCATGGATTTTCCTTCGCAGTATACACTTATCCATGTCGTCAATGACAATCTTATTTTGTCAAGCACGTCTCCATTTACCAGGAGTTGACAATTTCTGGTAGGGGTTTGTAAATCTTTTTTCTCTCTTTTCAGTTTTTTAAGCAATGACTCCGACCGTCCCATTAGATATACTGCTCTCTTTAGGGATTGATCGCGAGGATAATTCCACCCGTCTCTTTTCTCTTCTTCACACTTCTCGATGATTTGTAGTAGCAAATTTCACTCACTGCTGTGCACAACTTTCGAAATTTTACACTTACTCAAAAACACGTCTATGCCATCAACAACACTCCTCGAATTCTTGAAGAGAGTAAAATTAGCAACACTGTGTCAGTGGAAGTGGGAAGGTCCTTGCCTCACCAGCACCAGAGCAAACACCGGGGGTGAAAGAAGGGGGTGGGGGAGGCCGGTTAGTTCGCATATTTTCCGAGGTTTCAGAAAGCTTGGTGGATCTATATATATATATATATTCAAGGATTTCTTCCAGAGTTCTTTTTTCCTTTTGACTTGTTCCTTGATTTCTTCTGTCCACCATGGTGTTCTCTTTTGCTGTCTTCCTACTTTCATCTTTCCACATCTTTTTGTTGCTGCTTCAAGAATAATTAGTTTAAACTTTTGCCACATATCCTCTAGAGTATTTTAAGTGCCATTTTCTGTAGGATTTCTTCTTGGTATATTTGCCTTGTATTTTTATCCTTGAGTTTGTGGTTCATTATTTTCTCCCTTATGTTCTTTGTGTTTAATTCTTTCCTAAATGTTGATGTTATAGCTCTTTTCATTACTAATAGATAGAGGCACATATTTTTGGTAAATAAAAAAGCAAAATTTCGGTACAAAAATGGAGTCAATTTCGGGTTCAAAAGCGGTAAATAAAATAAAATATCAGTGTTATAGCGGTGAAAAATTGGATGAAAAGTGGTATATAAAAAGACATTTTGGTTTTAAAATTGTGAATATAATCCTAAATTTGATTTAGAAACTGCACTTAACTACAGAATTAACATTTCACTTCTAATAGCACATTTATGTAGTTATCAGAGTATTAAGTTTATTTCTGTGTAAAGGAGTCCATTTTTGCTTCTCCAATATTAACAGCAGAATTAATAAATTTTCTGGGAATTGCATAACTCTCAGGATAATTCAGACCTCAGAAGGTGTCGCGTCAGTGAATAAACCCTGAATTTCGTGTTTAAGAGTTAATTTCGCTTTTTGTAGTTCATTTCGCATTATTTCATGACAAAATATGGTCACAAAATGCATCTCACACCTTCCAAAAACATGAAAAATTAACACTACAATGCGTGTTTTCAAATTTCGTTTTTTTGTCAAAAACGAAATATGCATGCCCCTACTAATAGATGATTGTCACTTCCCATTTCAAAACCTCTATACACTCTAGCATCGAGTACATTCCTAAATTCTGCTTTCTGCACTAAGATGTAATCAATGATGGACTTCTCCATGTCACTGGGTTCCTCTCTTGCATACTTATGAATGCCTTTATGTTGAAATTTGGTGTTGACTATTATTAACTCATTGCTGACACACAGATCAATTATTATTCTTCTTCCATTGTCATTTTGATGTGCCTCACCATATTTACCCATCACTTCTTCAATACCCTTTACTTCTTTACCAACTCTTCCATTTAAGTCTCCTAGTACATATATGTTTCCTTCACTGTCATCTATTACTTTCTGTAGTTCTTCATAAAAAGCATCCTTCTTTTCCACTGTCTCATCCTCCTTTGGTCCATATGCAGCAATATGTCTGATAGTCTGTACTATTGGTATCTACAGTTAGTTGAATTAGTCTCTCGTTTATATACTGCCAGTCTTTTATATGACATCAATATCTTTCTGGTATGATTATGCCTAGTCCTGCTTTAGCTCGTTGGTTCATGTCCACTCCTGAGTAGAATAAAAGATATATATTCCCACTTTCTGGTTCCATCATCTGTTCACATCCTCTCCCCTTCTTTTTAGCTTCAGTTACTGCTAGTATATGTAGTTTCTCTTTTTTTATTTCTCTCATAAGTTCTATCTCTTTACCATGCACTCCACGCACATTCCAAGTTCCAATTTTCAAAATCCTGTTTCCTCTCCTGGTCGCCAACGTTGCCATCCTTCTGTTTGCTTGTAACAAGATATTCTCGGACTAATGGGTTGACAGCCCCCTGAGTCCAAAGCCATTGGAGATGACTCCCCTCTTAGCCCTTGGCCTGCTAGTTTCTATGTCAGGGTGTACTCACTTCACCTTTGAGGATCCATCCTCAACACAAGGCAGTGGGTTCCCTCTTTATTTTAAACCCCAAGAGGGAGGTTTGCCTCTTCCGCCATCTGCACCATACTTCAGGACTCCTTTTTCACCGCATCTGCCATTGAAGACTTCACCGTAACCCTGGCAAGGGGCCTTTACATGGTACTATCAGCCAGAGCCAGCTGAACCATGGTTTTTTAAAGAGGTGTTACTCCTCTTGTTCATCCCCCTCCTTTGCCGTTGAGATGACCATCCATCTTCTTCCGCCATTGGAGCCATTGACCAGTAGGTTTCTTCTAGCGTGCCCAGCATGGGAGACCCTACAAGTAGCTATGCTACCGCTGGTATAGCCTCGCAAATCATCAGAGCATGCAAGCCCCACCACCAACTACAAGGTCAAGCAACCACTAGGTGGGGCAACAAGAGGTTTGAAACAAGGATGAATACTCAGTCCCCTCCTTTTCATCATATTGATGGATGAAGTCATAAAAGAATGTAACAAAAAAAGTCAAAAATTACTGCTAGGATATAAAAACATGAGGCCAGTACAACTGTCACATTTTGCATATGCAGACGATATCCTAATTTTATGAAGTTCTGAGAAAACTCTACAATATAAGATGAAAATTTGGAATAAAAAACTCCTAAAATATGGGATGAGAATAAATAATAATAATCGAAGACCATGATAATAGCAAAAGAAGAGGTAGAGCATAAAATACACCTTGAAAATCAAGAATTAGAACAGGTTAATAGCTTCAAATAACAAAGTCAACAAAACTAGCAGTGTATAAAACCATATACATACCCACGATTCTGCACAGCTGCGTGTCCTGGACATTGACTTCAAAACACCAAAGTAAACTGCAGACAATGGAAATGAGATTCTTGCATCAGATAGAAGGAAAAACAATAAGAGATCGAGTGAGAAATCAAATCATAAAAAATTGTTTAAGAGTTTCTCCCTTACTAGAGAAAGTAGAACAGAGCCAACTAAGTTGGTTTAGTCACGTAAAGGGAATGGTTGGAATGCACATAGCCACAGTGGTCTATGAAGTGAAAATGCAGGGGAGAAGAGCAAGAGGAAGATTTAGAAAAGTGTGGGAAGATGATGTAAAGAGAGCCGTGGAAGTAAGGGGTAGTGATAGGAAAGAAGTGCAAGATCTAGTGCAAGACAGGGACAGATGGCAATCCTTCTGTAAAACCTCTACGAGGGTCACTATTTATATTTTGAGCCTAACAATGAAAAAACAGGAATTTGGCATTGAAAACTGCTTTATTGTTTTTCGAAGTATTCTCCTTTATGGTCAATACACTTTTGCATTCGTTTGAACCATTTGTGAAAGCAGTTTTTCCAATCTTCTTGAGACACCTCCATAATATGGTTTTTGAACGCATCAACGGCGTCTTCCGCTGACGAAAATCGTTGTCCACGCAATTTATTCTTGACATTCGGGAACAAGAAGAAGTCATTGGGTGCCAAATCAGGACTGAACGGCGGATGACCCATCAATTCGATTTTTTGACTGTTCATAAAGTCGGTTGTTAGACGAGATGTGTGACAGCTGGCATTGTCTTGATGAAGAATGATCCGATGGCGTTTGTTTGTTTTCCGTATTTGACCGAAGATCTCTGGCAAACAAAATGTTGTGTACCATTCAGAGTTGAACGTTCTACATTCCTCTAAAGGCACAGTTGCCACATGACCAGTTTTCCCGAAAAAACAGGCAACCATTTGTTTCGATGTGCTTTGAGCGCGAACAACTTTTGTTGGATTGGGTAGATCTTGAAACACCCATATAGTCGACTGCTGTTTACGTTCCGGCTCATATGCATATATCCATGATTCGTCACCTGTTACAATCTTATATACGTCTTTTGAAGCACCACGATTGTATTTATTGAGCATTTGTTTGCACCAATTGACGCAAGCATCATTTTGAGTTTTTGTCAAATTGTGTGGGATCCAACGAGAACATACCTTTCTCACAGCTAAATGATCATGTAATATTCTATATATGCTGGTGGAACTAATGCCTATGGTTGCCTCAATCTCACAGTATGTCACATGACGATCTTGCAGTATTAGGTTTTGCACAGCATCAATGTTTTCTGGAGCAACAACTGATTTTGGACGACCTTTGCGAATCTCGTCGGTGAGCGAATGGCGGCCACGATTAAATTCGTTATACCAGCGTTTCACAGTGGCAAACGATGGGGCTTCATCACCAAATGTGGAAGTAAGTTGATCGATGCACTCTTGTCTTGATAATCCATGTCGAAAATCGTAAAAAATCATCGCACGAAAATGTTCACGAGTTAACTCCATTTTATTGTTGTCGCGGAATCTCCAAGGCAACATAAACAACACAAATGAAGCTATTGACAAAACATTTGAAGTACGTTATGGTCAATAATGCCAGACGATTCCGTGCAAACGTCAAATCGCGCCTAACTTCAATCAGTGTTGCCAAAGCTCAAAATATAAATGGTGACCCTCATACACCGCAAGGTAGAAGAGGACAGATATATAAAGTAAAGTATCTATCTCTTTTTATTCAATTTTTTCTAAAATTACTTCCTCATTTTAAAGTTCACAACACATTTTCCTTTTTCTTTTGTTTATTTAAAATTCCAATTTATTTTCTCTTGGAAATATAAATAATTCACTTTACTTTTAGCTTAGGATTTGATAAAATTATTAAACATAAAATAAATGGTTCTCTTTGTTTGTTAGTTTTAAGTCCCTTTATGCACAGATAGGCTAATCTGGACTGGACTTACAGTTTAAAATGGGATCAAACCCACACTGTGCCTCCACTGGGTATCGAAAACCAGACCCCTTGATTACAAGGCGATGATGTTTCAATTGAGCTGTTTATTTTTTCAAAGGTCAGGAAAAGATTTTCTGTTACTTGTGAAATTAGGGCATGCAAAGAATAAATATAAATGAGTATCATATTGTAATTCTGCTCTGAATTGACACTTACTTCAGTTCACTATTTTTATGTTTAAAAGGTGGAAATTCCATTGTGTATAATTAGTTCTCTATGAAATTATTAATACTAGCCTGGGTAAATTATATTTAAGATGAGGTGGCTTATGTTCTTCTATTTGAGCATACCAACAATGTGTATTTCCCTTTATATTGTTACTGTGTGTGTACTAGGGTGATGACTTTTTATAACCTCATTTCCCTGTATCATAATTTGATGAGCTTTCATTAAAGATTAGATAAAATCTTACTTTCAAGGTGATTAGATAAAAAAACCTCAGGCACAAAATGATTTTAAAAATTTTATTTATCAGTTTTTTTATGCCCATTTTTGGAAGTCACTGTAAGCAGATATAAAATTGAACACAAGCTTTAGAGTCACATATGTACAACATTATACAGTAACATCAAACACACAAGGAAGTCAATTATTCACGATAATGTCGTTGGACAGGATGAATCTCAGTGGGAGGTTGTCCTTGTTGCGGCAGGAGTCGTGCAAGTCTTGAATAACTTTGATCGCATGCTCACAGCACTGGTTGCTTTGGGCAATGTTGATTGGAGATTCATCTGTTTTCCAGTGGTTTTTCAAGCATTTGAGACCTGTTGGATAGTCATTCAGAACTGCAGATAGTTCATCTAAATGTTCAGCGCGGAACAATTGACTGCTGAACCAATGGTCAGCCCATGAGTAGGAAATGAATGAACAAATTTTACGCAGCCAGTTCTGGGTTTCAGGCATCAGAATAAACGCAAGAAGAGCTAGAATGGCACGAGAGTTCCATCGTGCATTGCTGATGATTGGGATCTGTTGAAACTTCACGAAGGGGATCTCATTCCTATCAGTGAAGTGACGGAAGACACGAGTGAGGTGGTAGAGAAACCAGGGTTTGATAGTTTTGCACAAATGGCTTGATCAGATACATGCGGGAAGTTCAATGTTTTGCTCCATAGGGCTTTAAGTTCCACAGCAATTAGACCGATCCTCTCTCTCCGTTCTTTGGCAGTGGATTCAAGAAATTTGAAGCGTCCAATGACGTGGCTTTTCAGGGGCATGCAATTCCGTTCACTCAAGGGTGCTTCAATAATTGCCACTTTGCCTCTTCTTGATTGTGCTTGAAACTGTACTAAGTTCTTTGTCCAGGTTACCTTGTTCTTCTCCGTGTTAGAAGAGCTCTTCTTGAACGACATGTTGTCTTCTACTCAGCAACTGAAATAGAAAAGGCCTTAACGTAAATATTAAATACGTAACAAATTAAAGAAACTGTAATTGAGTTTCCATATATTTTATTTAAAAACAAGCAAAAAGCAATTATAGAAAATAAAAAAAGACAGACACTAATAATATATTAGATGCTCAATTATAATTAGCAAGAGAGTTCAATCACCAAATAATACAAGGATTTCTTTATAATATACTCTGGATAATGCGCAATTGTGCATTGTGCAATAGTTATAATAAAGCAATAATAATGTTGACACCAAATTAATCTAATTAAAACTCAACTAGCCGCTTTGAACACCTCGCTTATATAGCAGTTTATACCACACTGCAAAACAGCTGAAGAAAATTTTAGTACTGTACAGAAGCTTCCCGAGTAATTACGTCACCATGACGTCTCAGTCCGGCCAGATGGCACACAGCATTCTATGATTTTATGTAATATTTCATACAATTCTCTGGTGCATAAATTATTGCACAACTCCGTTTGCTGAATTAAATTAAATATTAATATTGTTAATACCAGTGACGTGCGGTGACGTCGACACTTGGGGTAGCAATGAGTGGCGTGCCCAACGGTTCATAATCCCCCCCCCCCTTTTAGGGCCCAGTATTTCTAAAAGAAGAAAGTCAAATACAGGAAAAATTGCAAAGTTAGGAATGACTACAAAAAATTGTACACATAACTTCCACCCACTTTCGAAAATAAAAAACGATCTGATTTGACTACTGAGCCAGAGATGCCGGGTTTGAATCTCGGCTTGGCAATGGGTGATCTTTGTGTGTGTGCCCCTTCATCAATTTTATCGTATCGTCTTCGCGATTAGCCAAATATGGCGGAAAGCGATATAAAATAAACCAAATCAAACAATCAATCAATGAATGATTTGATTTGATTCGCTTTTTTGATATATTTGGTTAATCGCGAAGATGATATGACAAAATTAATCAAGGGACAAACACAAAGAACACCCATGTCCAGGTAGGGGTTCGAACCCGGAACTCCTGGTGTTATAGCGCGTTGTGGTAACCACTCCCCCACGGTTGGTTGATTTGATGGTTGATTTGACGTTTTAAGTCCATTTTATACACAGAAAGGCTAATCGAGTCTAGACCTATAGTTTAAAGTGGGATCCGAACCACTATATACCTCCATCGGGTACACATCCAGGACCACTTGCACTCCCCCACGGAGGTCGGCCGACAACAAACATGTGAGGAAGGCGCTAACCATTCGGATACGTGGGTATCGGTAAAGCAAACTGCATTTTTCCTGAGTAGTAATTTTCAATTGAATTTTTGAAATATCATCTTTATATATGATTAACGTTTTTTCAAAAATTTTGCATTGCTTGATTTCCCTAATTTCCCTATCTCACGATCTCGTTACTGAAGAATCCGGACTCGAGCCCTGGCCTTTGCATGAGTGTTTCTTTGCAACTACTCTTCACCCGTTTAATTTAATCAACATTCATCGTCATGGCAGAAATTAGGTAAAGCGATGGAAGAGAGAAGAAAATACAAATAATTTCCACCAGTGCATCTGCAGGGCACTGTGAAATCAGGAGCCTAGAATTCTCTGTTTATGGTTGTCCCTCACGACTGTCCAAGCTCTTAGCTACTTATTCCGATTAAATCTACAGCTAGAAAAAGCGATGTGTAACAAAACACACCTTTAAACAAACCTTTTTTCTACTTTCTTCAATGATATTCATTTGGCTTTTTGAGTTCTGGGATACATTTTTCATTTCTAATTTTTTCATTATTCACTGCAGGCAGAGTACAACACATAAGAACAAGAATGCACGCTCGTCATGAATTCCGGCCTGAATTGTTCATTGTGAGGTCCCTTCATCAGTTTCATCATATCATCACTCACCCTCATTTTCGCGATAACCAAATGTGGCAGAAAAGCGAAGTAAATATACCAAACCAACAACAAGAATTACAACGCGCGTTCTCTTGCCCCCCGGCCTCCTATGGGAGGGGCGAGCCTCAGCAACCGGGCGGGTCGCAGGTGGCGGATAGCGAACGGCCATCAGATATGGTGGTTAGCTGCGAATAAGGCAATGCCAAATAAGCAGTCCCGGACCGAGGCAGCAGTGCTAACAGGGTCTGGGGGTTTGGTTTGTGGCAGGACCATCCTCATTAAAACCCAGAAAAGCCCATTGACAGCATTGTGACATGGCGAGGAAGTGCCGCCATTAAATAAGCACTGCCCCTGCTGCCTTGCAGGGAGGGGAGGGATCCCCAAAGGCTAAGGGAAGGATACCCTGACAGAAAACCAAGGGTGGGGCAGACTCAAAAGGCATGGTAAAGCCAACTGCCCTAGGGGAGTAAACCCTAAATAAATCCACCCTGCGTTGGGCCAATCCCCCACGCAAGGGTATTAACGGATTCAGAGAAAAAACAGGAGCCTCGGAATGGACAGATCAACACAGCAACGACCGGACTGGAAAAGGAAAACGAGAATGGGAACATGGAACATTAAAACTATATTAGGAAAAGAAGTTGAATTAGTACAGGAAATGAAGATACGTAAGATAGACGTAATGGGAATTAGTGAAGTAAGAAAGAAAGGAAATGGCATACAAAGGCTTGAGGAGGGATATACCTTGAGATATTCAGGTGTTGGACAGGGAAGAAGAGCAAAAGAAGGGGTAGGAATTGTAACAAGTCAGGAATATGAAACAAAGGTCAGTGGCTGGGAACCAGTTAACTCAAGAATAATTGTAGTTAAATTTGATATAGAATATAAAATATCATATATCCAAGTATATGCACCAACAGAAGATGCCTCTGTGCTTGATAAGGAAGAATTTTATGTACAACTCCAGAGGACAGTAGATAAAGAAGTAATGGAGGGACGGTATGTAATGATAGTGGGAGACTTAAATGCAAGAACAGGTAAAGATATGAAGGTAGCCCATGGTAGTATGGGAAGCTACGGGGGAGAAAAGACATTGAATGAGAATGGCAAAAGATTACTGGAGTTTTGTGTAGAAAATCAGTTGCTTCTTGGAAACTCCTTCTTCCCACATAAGGAAGTACATAAAATAACCTTCCAGGCTGAAGGAAGAAATGCTAAAAGCATAATAGACTACATAATATATACCAGTAGTATTAGGAGAAACATAATGGATGTTAAAGTTATAAGAGGTGCTGAACTGGGTACAGACCATAGATTATTAATAGTGGACACACGCTTCACGAGACCACCAAAGCCCAGAATGAAAAAATACCAAACAATTAAGATAAACGAGTTACAGAAAAAAGAGAAGAAGGAAGAGTATAAAGAACAGGTAACAGCCAGACTGACAGAAGGACCAGATGTAGAACAACTAGAGATAGAAGAAATATGGAAGAGAATTAAAAAGGCACTCATAAAATCTGCAGAAGAAGTATGCGGAAAGAAAATAGTAGATACAAGAAAAAAGAAAACATCTTGGTGGAATGAAGAAGTGAAACAAAAAGTAAAAAACAAAAAGGAAGCATGGAAAAAATATATTATGTCTCAGACAGAAGAACATAGAAGGAAATACATTGAAAAAAGAAATGAAGTCAAGGAAATAGTGAAGGAAGCTAAAATAACATCCTGGGAAAAATTTGGAAATATGGTTGAAGAAAAAGCTAGAGAAAAGAATACAAGGCAATTTTGGAAAGTTGTAAAGAACTTGAGAGGAAAATATGGAAAAACAATAAGAACCATTAAAGATGGAGATAAATTGATCACAGAAAAAAAGGATGTGTTGGATGTATGGCGGAAACACTATGGTGAAAAATTCCAGAAAGAAAATAATAACCCAGAGGAGGTAGGGGTGATATATGGACCATACATGGAGGTACAAGACTCAGATATAGAAGGGGAAATAAAGGAAGATGAAGTACAAATAGCAATAGAACTGATGAATACAGGAAAAGCAGCAGGATCAGATGGAATAAATCCAGAATTAATAAAATATGGAGGTATGGAAGTAGTTAAGAATTTAACCAAGATGTTTCAAAGAATATGGAAGGAAAACAAAATACCAAATGAATGGAGGAAAAATATCATTATCCCACTACATAAGAAGGGCAGTAGCTATGACTGTAATAACTACAGAGCAATATGCCTCTCATCAGTCGCTTATAAATTATACACAAGGATACTAGAAAGACGTCTCAGAAAAGTGGTGGAGGAAGAAATGGAGGAGGAGCAGGCAGCATTCCGCCCTAAAAGGCAAACACAAGATCATATATATACTATAAGAACGATTATGGAAAAAAGAATTGCCAAGAACAAGGACACATATCTAGCTTTTATAGACCTAGAAGCTGCTTTTGATTCAGTCCCTAGACAATATGTATGGGAAGCATTGGAGGCAAAGAAAGTACCAGTAAGATTATTGAATGCAATAAAAATTGTATATAATAATCCTGTAGGAATAATTAGAGTAGATGGCGAATACTCAGGTGAATTTGACATTGAGAAAGGCATAAAACAAGGAGATAGCCTCAGTCCAATCCTATTTAACGTCTTTTTAGACGAAATTGCTAAAATATGCAAACGACGAACACACAGAACGAAGATAGGTATGTGGAGATTAAGGCCAGTATATATCCAAGCACTATTATATGCCGATGATATCGTACTGATATCAGATACACCTGAGAGACTTCAGCAAGCAGTGGAAGAATGGTATGAAGAACTTAAAAGGAAAGGCATGAAGATTAATATAGAAAAGAGTAAGATCATGCGGGTGACTAAAGAGGACAAGGAAAATGAAGCCCTGAATATAATATGCGAAGGGAAACAACTAGAGAAAGTAGAAACATATGAATACTTAGGAACTATCATAAGTAACAGTGGGAAAATTGATCAAGAGATAATGAATAGGACAAAGAAGGCAGCATCAGCATATTATCAAATGAGTAATACTTTGGTGGGAAAAAGAGAGATCAGTATAAAAACAAAAATGCAACTCTACAACTCAATTGTAGTTCCCATCATGGGCTATGGCACAGAAAGCTTAGCACTCCAAGACAAACATCTAAGTAAATTTCAAGCAATAGAGATGAAATATCTTAGAAGAACAGTGGGGAAAACTCGAAGAGACAGAATAAGAAATGAAAGAATAAGAGAAGAGGTAAAACAAAAGAAGACAATGACTGACTTAGTAGAGGAACGCCAGCTGAAGTGGTATGGACATGTAAATAGAATGAATGAAGATAGGAAAGCCAAGCAAGTGATGGAGATGAGGGTTGAGGGTAGAGTAGGAAGAGGCAGGCCAAGAAATACATGGGAAGATAGAATAGAAAAGATAGGATTAAAATATGGAAAAACTAAGAATGAAATGAGAAGAATGAGTCGAGACCGGACGGAGTGGATGAGATGGACAGAACGAGGTACCCGACGCTTAACGGCATAAGGGAATGGAAGAGAAGAAGAAGAAGAAGTTCTCTTGCCCAATAAATACATCCGTATTTATGATTGTTTAGCTTATCCATTTATTTTATTGGACGCCAAGAGATTAGTATATTTAAATAAAACACTACTAAAACGAGAACAAGAGAGAGCGTGAACAAATATTTGTTATTTAATCATGATATATTCCATATTTAAAAAAAGCATAAAATTTTTGTCTGCACATAAGACGTTCCAATTGCATAAATAATAAAAGTTAATCCATCCCATATTATACATGCATATTGTACAACGTGTAAAAATTAGTGTAAATACAGAGAACAGAAGTACTGCAGTTCTTTAGAGGATTTACAAAGGAAGCGAAGGGAATCCAATCCCCTATCTGTCATATAGGAGATAGACTGGAGGACCTGAAAGCACGGGCTTTCAACCATTGGAGCGGGGGCGAGGGGACAAGGGACGTAGAGGCAGAAATCTTCCCTCTCCCTTCGAAAACCCGTTTCTACCTGGAACTGTGAGGTGGAGAAAGAGCGAGCTAGGCCGCTGAACGCACCGAGGGACGAGAAGTGCGTGAAAAAAAGTGTTGCATATGAACTGTGGCTTCAACAAAACAATAAATATTGTGATTTGAAAATAATTAGAGATTTGAGATTGATTGATCTATCTCTGCTAGACTAGCTACTCCTCAGTGCACGTCACTGGTTAATACATTTTTATGAAATGGTAAAATGGCATACATAAAATTTAAAAATGGTTTGTGCGTGACCTTTTTCAATATTTCAATGGAATATACCTCATTTTAGTCATTAATAGGCAAAAGTTCATCCATTTGTGCTACAGGAAATAATTTTTGAGAAAAGAAATGAAAAAGTCATCACTCTAGTGTGTACACCACTCATTCCCTTAAATATTGATTGTTTGGTTTCAACAATAAAGTTGGACATTATTTATTGCTAGGATATCTAAGTAGTAATTTGTATCTCCAATGTGTGAGTTAGTTACAAAAGAAGAAGTACATAGGAATCAAGACAATAAGAAATATATAGGTTAAAACCTATATCTTAATTTTTGCTGCATGGTTATAGTATAAAAGAACTTCTTTAATAATGTTATCTCTAGTATTTATAAAATATTTATTTTACATGAATTGTTATAATCACTTACACTCTTATGTGTTGTGCGATATAAAGCAATGAAATGTGCCTACTTGGATCTGAACCCAGAATCCCATGATTACAATGTCCTAGCATTAACTAGGCTGTCTGCAATTTCTTAAAAATTAAATCCCCTGACATTTCCAGTCCAACACCCAAATCTTTTAGGTGGAAACACGAAATGTGAAATAACACATTGTAATATTAATTTTTCATGTTTTTGAAAGGTGTGAGGTGCATATTCCCAACATATTTTGTCACGAAATGATGCAAAATACACTCATAAACACGAACGTGACACTTTTTGAAGTCTGAATTATCCTATGTGGGTTATGCAAATCACGGAAAATTGATTAATTCTGCTGTAAATATTTGAGATGAAAAAATGGACTCCTTTCCACATGATACTCTGATAATTACACTGCCGTGCTATTAGAAGGGAAATGTTTATTTTGTGTAGTAAGTGTAGTTTTTGAAATTAAATTTAGGGTTATGATTACTAATTTAATACCGAAGTGCCATTTTTATATACCAATTTTTATCCAGAAATGTGCACAGTTTTTGTGTGAAAATCTTTTTTCACCATAAATATGTAGCTCTAGTAATTAATGTAGACACAAACATGCATTTAACATCACTAACATTTTAGTTGAAAACACCTTCAGAATCTCACATATAACCTTCTATTTATAGTAAGTATAAGTTTGTTTCAGTTTTCACAAGCAAAGGATTAACAAAAAAATAACTTTTACCAAAAATTCATAACTATAGAGGAAGTAGGGCATAATTATGGTAAAATTTATTAATATACATGGTGATTATAAAGTCACTATACCTTTCTGCATTAACAGGATTTATTGCACAAAATACAATATGTACTAAAACATAACATACTGAAGTATAACTCAATGTGACCACTCCTCAAGTCTGGGCACAGGTGCCAGTGATCCACAACAGCCAGAAACACCTTCTCAAACATAGCTGGTGCAATCTCAGCAACTGTGGCCATAATGCATTCTTTCAACTGGGCTTTTCTCATACACGTTAGACTTTATAATCCCTCAAATGGAAAAGTTTAAGGGTGTCAGGTTGAGGGGGAGGGAGCAACTTCCCTTTGCAAGGCAAGACCAATCCATCTACTGGCGAAAACTTCATTCAGGTCATCACGAACAATAATGGCAAAATGGGGTGGTGCCATATCCCGTTGGTGTACAGTAAGGGCCTTGGTGTTCCCCAATCCACCGTGTTATGAGCCACAGTTGGTAGCTGATGGGATTACGGAAACTGAGTTTCCTGGTCGATGCGGTGTGACTACACTTTGCACATTTTATGGTGTTATGGCTGGCCTACCATAATGTTCCTCATCCACAATAATACCAGTTTCATTGAATTTGTTGACTAGATTCTTGATAGCCAGCCTGGTGGTGCCCAGATTTCTGAATTCCGGGTGAAGTCCGTCCACACCTGTTCTTACTTCTACTGTTAGCATAAAAGAAAAATTTTACCTAAAGGGCATATTCATAATTTTCATGATGTTCATGAAAATGGTAATAGTGTACCTATATAAACAAGTTTATTTCCCCTTCATCATATTTTCATTACCAAATTAAACTGTCAAATAGATTCGATGTTTTGCATAGCTTCACATAACATCCAAAAGAAATGTATTTTGTCACGATATCACTAAAATGTTTAGAGACTTTATAATCACCCTGTACCAAACTTTCTAAAAAAATCAGATTTCACCAGAAAAAAGAAAATTTTCTTGACTTTCCAAATTGGTCAACATCCTATTAACTGAAATGCTATTGAGAATACCCACAAAATGTTCCAACTGGACATTCAATGTACTACTATGTAGAAAACTTAGAGCACTAAAGCAGATTATGCAAATTTATATTTTGTGCTGACAACTTTGTAACTTTTGGAACCAATCTTCAGTATTTTAAGTGATGTATCACTACATTTACATTATTTACAAATGATATACAAATACAGTGGAACCTCGATTATTCGTTACCTAAGGGGACCAACCTGAAAAAAAACCCACAGAAAGCATGAAAATGTAAAATCTGGGTTCCACTGTATCTCTATACACAGATGTCCATAAAGGTTTTGTCAAAAAAGAGTGGTTTGCAGATAAGATTGAATATTTATATCTTATATCTGCAGTGGCACTGGCAGGGACGATTCTACGCAGGTAAAACAGGGGAAGCAAAAAATCAGGCGTAGCCAGCCCGGTTCGGTAGCTCAGTGGTAGAGCAATGGCACGGAATGCCAGAGACCCAGGTTCGAGTCCTGGTTTAGCCTGCATTTTTGCTAACAGTTCTATGTAAGATTGAATATAGTATTGACGATTCATAAGGGACTGAAAAGGGAAGAGAATTCGGGAAGGAATACAAAATTGTTGGGAGAACTTAATCTGGAGAAATTACAAATTTCATTGATTGATTGATTGATTTGGTTTATTTTACTTCGCATTTCTTGACACTTTTGGCTAATCACAACGATGAAGATGAATGATGATATGATGAAACTGATCGACACTCATGAAGAACACACATGCCCAGGCCAGGATTCGAACCCAAGGCACCTGGCTGGCATGGTAGCAAGCTGTGCTAATCACTCTGGCATAGTAGTTAGCTACAACAGATATTAATCATAGAGTTTAGAGCTCATTTTAGGTATAAATTACAGATGCCCAAATACATATGAACATTTTATCTATTAACAGATTTCAGATATTTTGATAGTGGATACTTACTTATCCATGTTTTGTGCAGCATATCTGGATTATGCATCTTCCAAATGTCTGGATATTTAGATAACGTGAGTAATCCAAATATCCAGATTATCTGTTGCCTTGAAAATAGATACTGGAAAATTTTATACCAGATACCTGTCATCTAGACTTTGGACCATCTGTGGTATTTCATCCAAGAATCTGTGGACATATTTTTACAATTCATGAATTGGATTTATTTTTCCAATTCATAGTAATATGGTAGAACATTTATAATATAAGGATAATATGACAGAAATTTGCAAGAATACATGCTACAATTATCTCTACTTTGAACATGATTGTCTATTTCAGGTGAGGAACGTCCAGTATTCAAGCCATGAGTTGTCCGTTTGCAGACAGAGTATTTCCAGTTTTCAAGTTTGACTGATATTATGTTTATTACGCATTTGCCTTACTAATATTATTTTAAGAAATGTTTGCCTTTGTGTTTAGTTTAGAAAGGGATGATGCAGTGAATGTGATAGGTCATAACAAAGAAAAGCATATCAGTTAAACTTGCAGGTGGATATGAAATTTTGTTTCAAAGTAAAGAAAGTATAACAAATGTAAAATGTTGTTGAATGTGATCTCCTCATATAATATTAATTAGATGACAAGTAAGGATAAAAAAGGTAAAGTGTTCCCCTGTGCTTAGCACCATGCCATGAAGGCATATAGGGGTTGTGGAGGTAACACCCCACACTTTCTTGATCCGGTCGTGAGTTGGGGTGATGTGATCAGCATTACGCCCCTGACCGCCTTTACCCCCCAGGGTTTCCCCCATGTACCCATGTTATTCAATGCTGGGTGGGTGCCGGGCCCGCTTCCAACGTTAGAAAAGTTTCCGGATTTGAACCGGCCGGGGATCGAACCTGGGATCTTTAGCATGGTAGTCAGACGTGTTACCGACTGAGCCACCGCGTAAAACTAGTTATGTGTAGACAGTATAAATAGCAAGCCAATAAATTAAATGTACAGTGCAAAATTTCAACATTCATACTACCAAAAAACTTGGTGTCTAAGAAGCTGTAAATTTTGCTTTTCATTTTCATATCTTGTTAAACATAAATATGCTCCAAAGATTAATGGGAACTAAATATTTAATCTTACACATTATATAAACTGCTTTGTATAGTAACAAGAACATTATTGAATTTATATTACACAGGTAAAAGGCACACACATTGGAACATGCCATGTAGTCATATGGGGAGAAAGGGGTGCAGGGGTAGGGCACCACACATTCAGTCTTGACCAATTGTGAAGGTAATGTGATCAGCACCATGCTCCAGCCATCTTTTAATACAATCACTACATGTAACTGTGAGGCAATAGCAAGCACATGATAATTCATATGTCTATTTATCTTAGATGAGTTTACATGCAGTCAAATGATTAGCACACTCAACCTTTGGTGCAAGCAGTCCTAGGTTTAACTCCTGGTGAGAACCCAAAAAGTTTTGATTTTAAGGCAGCATTAAGGGTAGCTCCTTAAAATGGAGTGTAGCACACACTGGTTCAGATGTCTGGGAAAGAAACTCAACATGTTGGTTGTGAGTTACCCAATGAAAAGTCACTTAGCAGGTCTCAGTCAGTTTAGATACTGTAGTTCCTCAAATGCCAATTCCTTGTCAAAGTCAGCATTGGCAGAGCCACAGAATCACAACTGATGATAAGGTCATACAAATATAAATACAACAAATAAAATAGTGAATCTAACAGCTTCAGAGATTGGCTTGGGGAGATATCTTGATATTACGCTGTTGTAATAATTCATCAGTTTGGTTCTCTTCTGTGATTCCAAGAAACATAATAAGTGGAAAATATTATACAAAGGGCATTCAAGTCAAACCGGGACTTTAGTAAGTGGCTAGTGTGTCATATTACTGATAGGTGGTGCACATGTCTGGGGTCAGTCCATAGATCAATAATTAATATGGCAGACAACAATGTTAGTGTCTACATGGAATGGCGTGAGATGATTAAGTTTATTGTGAACAAAGATGTAAAATCTGCGGAAATCAACAGAAGACTGCAAGCTGAGTATGGTGATAAGACGCTCAGCTGCAGTCTGAAAATGATTCAAAGATGGGCATATGTTCGTTAGTGACGATCCCGGTCATGGTTGTTCTGAGCGCACAGCTCTCCTTGGATGGTTCAGGCGTACTGACAAACCTTTCTATGCCGAAGCTTTCCAGGCATTAGTTAAATGCTGGGATAAGTATAAACGAAGCAGTGGAGTATGTCGAAATATAAATGCAGATTACATTCCTTGAAATTAGTAATTTTATTTAATAAATCCAAAAGTTCCGGTTTTGACTTGAACAACCCTCATATTTTCGGCTGCAATTTATGAGTATAATAAAGCAATATACACAGAAGAACATCACTCCATTCCAGGTTCTAAGAGGAGGGGACTTAAAGATGATTCTGATGCAGATGCCTGAAACAAGAAGAACCCAGCTGTGCCATTCTACTTTCAAGGAAGGATTTGTACAAAAGATAAGTAATTATGTTTTTTTTATTATTTTACATTTACTTTAGTCCATATTTGTTGTTGTTATTTTAGGATGTCTGTCTGAAAAAAATACAGGGTGTTTACCTGCGAGTTGTTAACATCTCGGAACATCCAGCGCTCACCTTCAGAGCGGGTCCTACTCCAGGGATTGGTGGGTAGGGAGAGAGTAGCCGATCTCCAGATGAACACTAGAAAGGATTCTGGAGGTTGGCAGTGTTGCAGGATTATGCATTTTGTCTTTTTTTCAGGTAGACATATTAGCGTCTTTCGGTTTCTTCTGTTGACTACAAGTATTTCTCTTTTTCAGGTTACGTTCCATCACAGAATGTACCATGGGAATTGTGGTGAGTTTTCTATAATATTCCATTCTCTTTTCTTGTTATTTTAGGATGTCTGTCTGAAAAAAAGACAGGGTGTTTACCTGCGAGCTGTTAACGTCTCAGAACATCCAGTGCTCACCTTCAGAGCGGGTCCTACTCCAGGGATTGGTGGGTAGGGAGAGAGTGGCCGATCTCCAGATGAACACTAGAAGGGATTCTGGAGGTTGGCAGTGTTGCAGGATTGTGCATTTTGTCTTTATTTCAGGTAGACATATTAGTATCTTTTGGTTCATTCTGTTTATTACAAGCTTTCTTCTCTTTTTCAGGATAAATTCCATCACAGGATGTACCAGAGGAATTGTGGTGAGTTTTCTATAATATTCCATTCTCTTTTCTTGTTATTTTAGGATGTCTGTCTAAAAAAAAAGACAGGGTGTTTACCTGCGAGCTGTTAAAGTCTCAGAACATCCAGTGCTCACCTTCAGAGCGGGTCCTACTCCAGGGATTGGTGGGTAGGGAGAGAGTGGCCGATCTCCAGATGAACACTAGAAGGGATTCTGGAGGTTGGCAGTTTTGCAGCATTGTGCATTTTGTCTTTATTTCAGGTAGACATATTAGTATCTTTTGGTTTATTCTGTTTATTACAAGTATTTCTGTTTTCAGGTCAATTCATATCCACTGGATTCAGTGCCCTGAAGAAACTTACAGGTTGGTAATAAATTATAAGGTGTTATGTACATAGACATAGATTGTTTTCTAGCAGGTTAAATGATATATTTTAATGAATCCTAAACACTATCTGCAAACAGACAACTCAAAACCACCCATTCTGAAAATGGAATTCAGGTAAATAAGATAGTCCTAGTTTTTCTTTAGTGTCAGTTGCATAATTAAATATTCATGTAAGCTAGTTTTAAATTTATAAATATTATAATATATTTGTGCATACTATTTGTGTTAAGATCAAATTTTATTGTTGTGTTCAAATGGTTTTTTTTACAATTACAGAATGATGCAATCATATTTTCATGTTAATTGTAATGTTTTTAAGTTAAGTAGATTTCTAATGAACATTTTTACATTTTCAGAATCTATTTTTAATCAAACTTTTAATAATGTCTTTTTTTATAATTTTAACATTTTCAATTAATTGATTTTTGTGATTCTTGCTTTTTTTTAAAACAATGAAATCATAATTTTTAACCACACCAGATGGTACTTGCAAGAAATATAAAAAAAATAAGTAGTCAAAAACTGGTATCTTTTTATCATGGATTGACAAATTACACTTGGGGTGTGCCTTATCATATTTCAATTCTAATCCAAATAGCATTACAAATTAAAATTAAATGTTACACAGAAACTTGGGTAACTCTTCCACTTTTGAAGTTGTTGAGATGTTATCAGCACTTGCAAGTACCATCTGCCAGTCCTAAGTCTGTTGAAGTGGGAAGGGAGATTATGATTTCAAATTCTTCTCATCTGCCAAGACAGACAGACTTCCATTCACTTTCTGGCTTGTCAATGGTGAAACTAGCATCTGAGGAAGCTACTCCTGTATCCATGGATGTGTTCTCAGAGTACAATGGAATACGAAAGTGAGGTGCCGAAGGGGCTGCGGACAGCCCCTAAAGTTATAACATTAACAGGAGTATTTTGGTTTTGAAATGCGTTTGCCTGCTTTCGTTCAAGATACAAGCAGGATTTTTCAGTTTTTACAAAACCTGATTAAATGAGTGAAGCAAAGATGAAAATTACCTTTCACATATTTTTATTACTCAGATTCTATTTTTACTTAAACAATCGCAAGGAGGCCCTTGTTAAGTCTCCTTCACCTGGTTTACACCGGAAAATCCAGATACAGGGATATACAGAGAATGCCCTGATTGTCTCGGTGAAGTTTCAATGTATAAACCTTGCATAAAATGAACACAAAATAAAAATATATTAACACATTGGAAATATTACTCACGGTTTTAGCTAGCTTTTTTGTAGTTCAGCGCTGTACTTTTAACTTTGTAACGATCGACGCTAAAAAGGCCATATATTTGAGAGCTCTCAACACTTAAAGAATATTCACTATCAAATCACTGAGCACTTGTATTCTTCAACTTCTGGTTAGCACTTCCACTTCATTCCTCCTGTCTGTATCCTTAAAAAGTCCGGTAGAAGTCACCTCTCGCCGATTCATCACACTACAAGTCTTTTCGTCTTTCAAACTACAAGTTCACCATTCGTGTTCTCCTTTGGGCTCGAACTATCTAAGCACTTTTGGGTCTCGCGGTGATGAAAACTAAAAAATGTCAACAGCTCGAACGACTGCAAACTTTTTCGCGTTTTTCCAGCAACGCTCGCGCGGACTTCAACCACAAAGACCAGACGCTGTAACTCTCTTTCGCCGACTGCCCTCTTTGTGCGCCAAAAGTCCCGAACAGTCTATTACTTAAGAGAGGAGTGAAGTGTTCTTTCTCCTCATTCGTTCCGGAGGAAAAGTCTTAACAATAATCGGTTATAGATGCCCCTTCCCCCAAAAAAGGCATTAGATGGACTGATCAAGGAGAGCTAATGTCTTTCCACGTATCTTTATCTCCTTAAATATTTGACCAGCCCTCGTACATACATTATTTTTTTTTTTTTTTTTAAAAAAATTCAGGTTATAATTTCAAAATATCTTATAACATAGTAAACACATATAGATTTTCCTTCAATTTCACATATTAATTCTGTTCAATCGTTTCTTACAACCACATAGTAAGAATAATCTCCATAAAATTACAATTTGTAAACATTGAAGCATAATAAACATATTACTCAATTTCTTTTCATTACATATATATCTTCATGGATTATATAAAATCAACTTTGAATCATTACTACATAATTTATCAATATACTACAAGTAACTTCAATCTTTTACATATTGTCTTGCAGGTTTTCTAATTGTTTTAACTGATTTACATAAATTCTCCTCTTACTGTTTCTGCAATTCCATAATTTTAAATTTTCTTCATGTTGTGATTCAATTATTTACTAGAGCGGGTACAGGCGGGTAAGTGTAGAACATTATAAAAATATTTTGATTTCTATCTTTACAAAATATCATCATACTCATGAAATTAATCTAACATTAAACCTCCTTTCTCTTGCAGTGATCTTTACATGTCATTTCTTCTTTCTTCTTTAATGTATCAGCATGCTCAAATTACTAATTTCAGGAAATTACATCGTACAATACGTCGCTTATCTCTTTAACAAACTATTTCTTAACTTGCAACAGAATTCTGGACATAATCTTTCACTTAAATATCAGCATGTACTTTATTATATAACAACAATGATTTTCGGTTCGCCTTCGACCTACTATTTTTCATTTTTTGGTCCGCCTTCGACCTTATATTTTTCAACATTTCCGGTCCGCCTTCGACCTCATATTTATGTGCCTCTCTCGCACTATATCTTAATACATACTGACTTTTACCTCATATAGCTATGTCCAAGAACTCTCATCACTTCATCATTCTATTAATGCTATTTAACATTGCTTTCCAAAGAATTTCCTCAAATAACTTTCTTCTGAGCATGACTGTTCTATCTTCTTTCTCATTTGTTCTTCATTATTCTTAACGATTTTGAGGCTTACTTCCATTTTTTCTATCTTATTACTTTTCTTTTTACAAAGCTATTTTTCAATTTTACAATATCTACCCGCTCATTGACAATAATAATATTTACCAGCTCTTTTATCAAAACCATCATTAAACCTTTTAAATTGAAGCATAACAAGTTTCACATACACTGTACATAAAACAACTGACATTAATTTTTTTTTTTTTAATACTCTGATTACAATATACTCAGCATTTCGTAGTATACAAAACTAAAAATGCTTACATACATTTAACAATTTCCACTCTTTTACATAAAAAATACACAAATCAGTATCAACATTTCTATCAAGCTAAATGGAAACTTTGTGATATTTACTAAAATATACCAACTTTAGAAACACATCATTACCAATCGACAACTCAAAATATATCTTCTTCTTGAATTATCCGTCTTGGTTATTACTTCCATTTCTAAAGATCCCTGTTCGTCGTCACGATCATGCCTCTTCTTCCTTTTCTTCTTATTTTTCCTTTTTCTCTGCTTTTCATTTTTCTTCCTCTTCTTCCAACTTTCTTCAAGTAGGGAAACTATTAGTTTGCCAAAACTATTTGTATTTTCTCTTATTTCCAAAGTCTTTTCTTTTCGTTTCCGGTTGTCCGTTAGTATATTTTCCTCACTATGAGAATCATCACTAGTAACTTTCTTCTTAACTTTCTTCCATTCTTTCCTGTCTTGTTTCTTTTGGGACTTTCTTTCACGCTCATCAGATGAATGCATTGCTCTCTTTTCTTGTTTCATCCTTTTCATACTTGGGTCTGATCTTTCTGCGCTGACATTCTTCGATCCTTTACGAATTTTCTTCTTCACTTTCACTGACGCTTTCTCAACTTTCTTTGCAGCTTTCAATTTCTTTCTCTTCATTTTCTTCAATTTCTTTACTGAACTATATCTAGGTCTCATTCTAATTTTCTTCCTTTTACTGATCAGAGTCATTTCTGGTATCTTCATGTCTAAAGTTACACATTCTTTCAGTTTAGAAAACATACCATTTTTCTCATGTTTTTCGTGAAAACTTCCTTCATTACTTATAACTTCCTGAGATTGCTGTATTCCGAGTGACTCATCTTCAAATTGTTGCTTTTTCATTTCCAACACGTGCACTCGTTTCTCTAGAACCTGCACTTTCCAATCTGTCTCTCTTTGTTTATTTTCTATAGCCACTTGTACTTGATCAGAATTATCTTCTATCATTTCGCTTTTCTCACGGACCTCATTACAATCATATTTCACTTCATCTATCACGGAATGACATGATGCATTATTATCCTGAATAACGTCCTCCATTTTTTTTATCCTAGTGACTTCCGCTTTCAAAACGCCTAGTCTTCCCTCCATCTTGTCATTTATTTTTTGCATGGAAGCATTTATTATTTCCTTGAGTTCCAATTTATTCTGTTTCTCTTTCTGCTCCAATTTTCTGTATAAGTCTTCCTGCAGGAGCCTATCTTTTTCCTCTTCCTGTCTTCGTTCTAACCTATCTTGTTCCATTTTCTCGTATAATCTCTCCCATTTTAGCTTATCTTCTTCCTTATTTTCTTCCCATTTTAGGCAAAAGTTCTCCTGCGCTAGCCTACTCTGTTCCATAAGCGACAAAACTTTATTTAAAATTTCATTTTTCTTTTCCTGACCAACATCAACGTGAGATACATTTTTGTCACTTTCTTTAGAAACACCCTGTTCTTTTTCAGTTATTTTTTCATTATCATGAACTTCATTTTCAGCTCCGTTCTTGCACTGCTTGCAGGAAAAATCCTTCTCAACGCAGTCTTCATGCACCCATTGTTTACAGTCTGAACATTGTACAGCAGCGTCTGAAATCAACAATCTGCCGCAACAAGGAGCTTTCCGTATTGTACGAGCCATGCTGCCGACAAACACGAATGAAGGTCGCAACACTCAATGTTTACATAAATATCGCCGACAACGACGCAACACAATGCCTGTTACCCCTTTCATTTCCTTTTTCTTTCACCAAGACAATCTAAGGCAACTCCCGGGTTTCGGCACCATATAACATTAACAGGAGTATTTTGGTTTTGAAATGCGTTTGCCTGCTTTCGTTCAAGATACAAGCAGGATTTTTCAGTTTTTACAAAACCTGATTAAATGAGTGAAGCAAAGATGAAAATTACCTTTCACATATTTTTATTACTCAGATTCTATTTTTACTTAAACAATCGCAAGGAGGCCCTTGTTAAGTCTCCTTCACCTGGTTTACACCGGAAAATCCAGATACAGGGATATACAGAGAATGCCCTGATTGTCTCGGTGAAGTTTCAATGTATAAACCTTGCATAAAATGAACACAAAATAAAAATATATTAACACATTGGAAATATTACTCACGGTTTTAGCTAGCTTTTTTGTAGTTCAGCGCTGTACTTTTAACTTTGTAACGATCGACGCTAAAAAGGCCATATATTTGAGAGCTCTCAACACTTAAAGAATATTCACTATCAAATCACTGAGCACTTGTATTCTTCAACTTCTGGTTAGCACTTCCACTTCATTCCTCCTGTCTGTATCCTTAAAAAGTCCGGTAGAAGTCACCTCTCGCCGATTCATCACACTACAAGTCTTTTCGTCTTTCAAACTACAAGTTCACCATTCGTGTTCTCCTTTGGGCTCGAACTATCTAAGCACTTTTGGGTCTCGCGGTGATGAAAACTAAAAAATGTCAACAGCTCGAACGACTGCAAACTTTTTCGCGTTTTTCCAGCAACGCTCGCGCGGACTTCAACCACAAAGACCAGACGCTGTAACTCCCTTTCGCCGACTGCCCTCTTTGTGCGCCAAAAGTCCCGAACAGTCTATTACTTAAGAGAGGAGTGAAGTGTTCTTTCTCCTCATTCGTTCCGGAGGAAAAGTCTTAACAATAATCGGTTATAAAGTATGGAGGGGAAAAAAAGGAGATACATGGTGATATTTGTTGGCAATACATTATCAACATAGACTCTCAATAACAAAATTTCTTGTTTAGAATCATTCATGCAGTTCAAAAGTTATGGTCAACTGGTTATAAAAAATATCAAACAACAAAAATGTATTAGTGATAACAATTTGGAAGACTGTTGTCTGTGAAATTTCTGGAAAAGAAAGTAAAATAAATCACTACAACAAACTTTATCACCCATGCTGGTTGATACTTTTTCAGAGTCCAGATTTATCATATGTAGAGCAACAATTTCATTGAGTGATTGAGTGTAAATTATCCTGTAAATAACGCAAAATTCAAAATTATCATGCATTTTTCACCAACATAATATTAAAAATGGATCTTGTGTTTAAATGACAGTTACAATTAAGGCTGAGGAGATAGCACTTTGAACCAATAAACCGATACTGATGCTTGAAAACTGTAACAATTAAAAGTTATTTAAAATATTGATTAATAATATTATGTAATTAATCCACTCCAATTGTATCATTAGAGGCATACCCTTTGGTAAATAAAAAGGCAAAATTTCGGTACAAAAAACAGTCAAATTAGGGTTCAAAGGCGGTAAATAAATTAAATTTCTGTGTTATAGTGGTGAAAAATCGGATCAAAAACAGTATGTAAAAATGAGATTTTGGTTTGAAAATTGTGAATATGATCCAAAAATTTGATTTAAATACTGCACTTACGTAGAGTGTGTCCGGACACAACTTCAAATCCCTCGATCAACTGTGCATGACATTGTACACACAAGGCTCCAGTTTAGAGTTTACAAGATACAACTCGTTCAAAAAATTAATCGTAATGACAGACCTTGAAGGAAGGAGTTCGCTATTGAAATGTTATCGTGCATTGATGAAAACAATGAATTCCTAAAACGCGTAGCATTTTCTGACGAAGCCACTTTGCATACATCAGGTAAAGTGAATAGACATAATTGCAGGATATGGGATGAGGAAAATCCCCACTTCGTGGTGGAACATGAAAGGGACAGTCCAAAATTAAATGTGTGGGGTGCCTTGACTCATGATTCTGTGATCGGGCCTTTTTTCTTTGAAGAGGATACAGTTACAGGATACACCTACTTGGAAATGTTGGAACATTATGCTGTACGCCGTATACCACATGGATACACATTTCAACAGGACAGGGCTCCTCCGCATTACGTACACAGAATGTCAGAAACTCCCTCGATCACCATTTCCCACAGAACAGAACCTATTCAATGGCCCTCGAGGTCCCCTGATTTTACGTCACTAGACTTCTTTCTATGGGGGTACATCAAGACTCTCGTGTACCAAACACCAGTACAAGACTTGGATGATCTTCGTCAAAGGATTATCACTGCATGTGAATCTGTGACACCTCAAATGTTACAAAACACCTGGAGGGAGGTCGAGTATCGCCTTGATGTTTGTCAAGCAACCAAAGGAGCACACGTGGAGATTTATTAAGGTGAGTGCATTGAATATTTTGTGTTGGTGATAAAACTTGTTGAGTTTCTCTTTCAGACAAACAAAACCAGACGATCCTATCACTCTTGGTTGCCGAGATAATTTAATTTCTTATTGGTAGATATTTACCTGGACACCCTGTATTACACAAAATAAACACATCCCTTCTAATAGTACATTTACGTAGTTAACAGTGTATTAAGTTTATTCCTGTATAAAGGGTACATTTTTCCTTCTCAAATATTTACAGCAAAGTTAATCTGAGTGCTATCACTCGTAGTGTTGCCAACATCAAGCTGCAACTCGAGACATATGAAGATTTTGGAAAAATTCAGAGTACCATAAGCCATCTTGAGGGTACCATAGCAGCAGTACAAAATGATCTAACAAATGTACAAGAAACTCTAGAATCCCGCTTACCTGGTATTGTAGACACCCTTGTCAGTGTCCAGGAACAGATCACCAAAACTTGAAAACCTCAACACTGAATCTGAGCTATCTCATTTTCATCACTTGATCGATGATATCCAAACAAAGCTTGAAATCTTACAACAATCCACACCTACTCAGGCAGACATAGCCCTGCTCCAAGATTCTATGCGTAGTGTAGCTGATGCTACTGAGTTGGATGCTGTAAAATCAGCCTTGGAGTCTTTGCAGAATACTGTAGCCAATCTGCCTACACCACAAGAACATAAAAATATTAAAAGAGCCGTGAATCGCATACTGAAATCAGAAGACATCAAGAATATCCAGACAGAGATCAAACAGCTTACTCAGACATTGGCCACTCTACCAACTAATCAACATATTAGCGAACTCCATGCTCTGTTTGATGATATCAGAAGACAAGTCCACGATCTTACTGCCCAAAGTTCTAAATTGGCTGTTGTTGAAAACCTACAGCAAATTGTAGCCAACATCAAACAACAGCTAGGGACTATAGAATCCAACCAAGCAAATGCTCTGTCTGTTTTTATCACACAGCTTCAAGAGATTGTGCAACAATATAAGAAACTTGCTGTGGACATAAAAATCAAGCCGGGCCATGACGATGTTGTTAGGACTATCAATGAGCACCTTCAATCTGTAATGAGTAGATTGCTTACAGCAGAAAAATAAATAACTGGCCTAATCGAGAATCCTAAGCTTACAGTAATCCTTGAATTGAACAGTATCCCCAACAAAGAATATGATTCACCATTTACACCAGGTGGCAAAATATATATGCTGTCCCTTGCACAATTTTATTACCAGTTTTTTGTTTGGGGCACACTCAGACCAATCAAGATCAAATATTGGTTCCAACCACAGGCTCACCACTACCCTACCTTATCAATAATCAATGCTGACAACAAACCAAAGGTCACCAGTGTAGAGTTAGAGGATTTTACAGACCCCGATACATTAGAGACAGCTTATGCTGAAGATGATGGTTCTCTTGAATTTAATATACAAATAGGGGACAAACTGTATTTAGAAAATCCTGTGGTATCTGCTGCTGAACACCCCATAGCTGCAATATTCTTGTTTACATACTATGTCTAGACAAACTATTGTTGATGAACTACACAGACCAGCCAGACATAACTATAAGCGACTGCCAGTAGTCACAAAAGGCATAGATGATTTGTGGCAGGCTGACTTGGTTGAAATGGTAAGTGCTAAGCTGAAAAACTTAGACAACATCAACAAGGGCTACAAGTATCTACTCACTGTCATAGACACATTTTCAAAATATGCCTGGGCTGTGCCGCTAAAATCCAAGACTGGAACATGTGTTACAGAAGCCTTCAGGACAATCATCAATCAGAGTGGAAGATCACCGCGCTATCTACAAACAGATAATGGCAAAGAATTCTATAATTTGGTGTTCCAACAATTTATTAAAAGCCGGTCAATACAACATTACTCGAGTTACAGTGATCTCAAGGACTCTATTGCAGAAAGATTCAACAGAACCCTAAAAAGTCATATGTATAAACAATTTACCCTTCAAGGTAATTATAAATGGCTTACTATCCTACCAGAACTTCTAGATCGATATAACAACTCGGTCCATTCCACAATCAACATGAAGCCCTCTGAGGTAACTTCATCTGATGAGCAGCAATTGATCAACACTGTTTACTATCCTAGATACCAACCAACAACCAGAAAAGCTAAATACAAGGTCGGTGATCAAGTAAGAATCAGCAAATATAAACATGTATTTGAAAAAAGGCTTTACCAGAAACTGGAGCACTGAATTATTTACAGTGGTTCGAGTTATACCCGGGACCCGTAACACATATATAATAAAATACAATCTCGGAGAAATTCTCAAAGGCCGATTCTATGAAGAAGAACTCAGCAAAACTAAACAGCCCGACACATATCTTATAGAAAAAGTCATCCGCAGAAAAGGCAACAAGATACTTGTCAAATGGCTAGGTCTCCCAGAACACAGTTGGATCGAGGCAGACAAAGTGATACTATGAACGCCTGGGATGTTATAAAGAGACTATCAGAGCCTGAACAGCAGACTAAGAGAAATGGCAAGCTGCTGCCTGATAATATTCGCTGTCTTATTGTTGGGTCATCGGCTTGTGTTAAAACTACACTAATGGTTGATAATTTTTTATTGGCACCCAACTGGTTAGACTGGAAAAACAGGCACTTGTACGTCTTTTCTAAGAGCTTGGAACAATTAAAATATCAGCAGCTGATGAAGCTATATGATGGACTGGATATAGCCACTTTTGAATCAGATGTTAAGCCACTCGATGACTGTCTTGATAACTCTGTTGTTGTGTTTGATGACATTATACTGGATAACCAAAACAGGGTTAGAAATTTTTTTACACAGGAGTGGCACAAAGAGATAGATTGCTTCTATCTGGCACAGACATTTTCTAAAATACCAAAACAGCTGATACGGGACAACAGCAATTTTATATGTGTGTTTCATCAAGACCATACCAACCTCAAACACATACATGATGAGTATGTAGGTGGGGACTTGAGCAACAATGATTTTTCTAAGTTTTGCAGTAGGTGCTGGAACCAGGACAGCTATGGGTTTGTCACAATTGATATGACAAGGAAACCCAATAGTGGTAAATACAGAAATAAAATCAACAATTTTCTAGACATTGAGACATATATAAATAATAATGAAAAGGCCAATCATTGATTATCTTAAATTAAAAGATTATCTTGTAAAAAGATTTAAGGGATGGAATTCAGAGAACCGAGGTATTTATGAACAACACAAGCAAACAGAACAGCCTATTATTGATGCTATTGGTGAACTAGGCAAAGATATCAAAACTATTACACAGCAAAATTAAAATTTGATCACAGAGCTTGTACCAGTAGCTGCTAGGAACATATTAGATTATCCAATCACCCCACTTTCTAGTATTCATACATCTAGTCCTGTTCCTCCTCGAAGAATTGAAGCTAGTCAGGATCCTATTGAATTGGGTCTTCTTGCTCAAAAATATTTAAGCACACCTAAAGACAACAAAGATGAGGTCTTTGGTTTATATGCTGACACAGAGCTTGATGGTAACATCATACATGGCAATTTTAGGGTAACATTTATGGGCGATGATCTGATTGTATATTCAGAATCTCATCTTGGAGAAAGAGGTAGTTTTGTTAAGTATCCTGGCACATCTGGATTGTGGTAACTGATGACTCATAAGCGGCCTGGCAGCTATACAGATCAAGACTATGAGCACTACAAAGAAATACTAATAAAATCAGATGCTCTATACCAGAACAATGGTCCCACACAAAAAAGAGTCAAGTCTAGCACTGGAGCAAAATACAACAACTTAATCAAGCCCATATGGACACAGATCAAGACTGGTAGCGGGATCAAACAGTACAACACCTTGCCTAAAGAATTTGTCTGGGTTGATGATGTCAGGAAACTTGTAGATAGGTTGCTGGTCATAGCTGGGGAAGAAAATGCTGGTAACCATAATTTTTACAATGAAAAGGTTGGAATTATGGACATGATAGTCACCAAATTGTCTAATTTTATAGTCAATGACACTAAGGGGATTGGATATCTTATAAAAATTATTAATACTCTACCCCCTAAATTTTGGAATATCTCTGAGGGTCGGGGGCTGGTTAATGACATCATAAACAAGCTGCCATTTGAGCTACACATACCAGGCTATCAGTATTGTGGTCCCGGTACCAAACTAGACCATAGACTAAACAGAGGGTACCCTGGTGTTAATCCCCTAGAGTCTGCTTGTAGAGACCATGACATAGCATATAACACACATACCGCTCTTCACAAGCGACATGTGGCAGACAAAAAATTAGAAGAGGCTGCATTCGGTAGATTAGTAAGCAGAGATGCTTCTTTGGGTGAAAAAATAGCAGCGTTGGGGACCACCATAGCTATGAACACCAAACAAAAACTAGGGTGGGGGTTGTAAAATACTCTATACAGATTAAATAAACTGGTTACAACTTAATTGAGCTAGTCAATCCCAGAATATATATATAATAAACCTACAATGAAAGCCAAGGGTGTTATGTATCACATACCATATGCAGGTCTCAAATCAAGATAGTCTTCTAACCAAAAAGCAGCGCAAGAAAAAAAGCTCTTGTCTTGCCAAGGGCCATGGTATGAAATTGTTACTTAGTACCCCCCAATTAAAAAAATTACAGCATTCCAGGAAAAAATTGCATAAAGGAGGCTTCATATTTAGTATCCCGGCTATCTTAGCAGCACTAGGAGCAGTTGATAGCTTAGCAAGAGGATCAGCTGCCATAGCAAAAACAGCAATAGATGCCAAAAAAAATAAGGCAGAATTAGATGAACTAAGACGCCATAATCTGGCCATAGAGAGACAAGGCAAAGGTCTTAAGAGAGCCATGAATAAGTTTAAAAAAAACAAGAGCCGCTTACCAACCAAGATATTAAAGCTTTAATCAAACCACTGGGCATCAGAAATTTTAAAGGTGTGTACTTGTCTGATTCTTTACCAAGACAACCACTCAAAAAAGAGTGCTGAATAGTCAATTTGGATAAGTACAAAAATCAGGGCACTCACTGGATCTGCTATCTTAAATATTCAAACAATGAGGCATTTATATTTGATTCATTTGGAGGTATTCCACCTGAGAATTTAGTAAAATATCTAAAATCAACTAATCTTTATTACAATAATGAACGTGTTCAAAACTTCAAAGATGTTAATTGTGGACATCTGTGTTTATCTATTCTTAGATATCTGTCTCAATTAAATAAACCATCAATTGAAGATTTTCAAAAGGCTCTGTGGTATCTAAAACATCATGGGCATATTCCATCTGACCAGCCAGAATTCAATCTTAAAACTCAAACTACATGATGATATTATGTATCCCAAATCAATAGCTCTTAGAGCATTCTACGGCATGTACTTGATCCCTAATATTACACACCATAACAACACAATTACAGTTTGGGATCAAAAAATTGTCATCACTCCAGGACAGTATAATCTGTCTACTCTAAATGCTCAGTTACCCAGAGGTGTTGTCTTAACTCAAAATTCTGTCACTCACAGAGTAGAGATTGTGTCTGTTACAGACACAGTAGATCAGGGTACTATAGCAGAGCTGTTAGGCTTCCAGAACAACACAAAACTTGAACCAGCCATCAAACACACTGCTGTTAATATACCTAAATTCTTGGCCATAGAGACTCTGAATATTCATTGTAATGTGGCCGAGGGTATGATCACCAAATCAGAAGGCATAGTCACTCACAAACAAACTGGCATCATCGCAACATTCAAACCTAACTCTGAATTTATGGAGCCAATCATCTACACTTCATCACCAACATTATATTTTCCAGTGTGCCATAATAGAATAGACTATATTGAGTTGATGGTCACAAATGAAAAAGAAGAATTAGTTGATTTTGCTGGAGCCACAACAACTGCTATCATAGAAATTAATATTTAAATAAAAATACATACAAAAAAATGGAAAATATCGAGAGTTATGAGCTACAGTCATTCCCCCCGAACCGTAGTACCTTTGCAAATTTAAATCAACCCATCACAGAGATTGAGGTTGACCTTGATGTAGGGGATGGCTTTATACACCCCCACAGAGCAGACCTCTATATCAAGTTTGATGTTGTAAAGCTCGATGGTACAGATTATCTGGCTAACTCAAATATAAGACTAGTAGACAATTTTGTACCGCATCTGTTTTCTCAAATCGAGATCAGAGCCACACTGTATTATTCCCGATGCGCCTGTTACCTGGATTCTTCTCAGATTACAAAGACATTATGTGGAAGGGTGGTTTAAGAATCACATTTCGAGGAGCCGCCAATGATAATAATGCTTTGATCCGATACAGTACATTAAACTCTACTGGTGCAGCTCTGCCTAATACCCTACCTGACGAAGGCAAATGTCTTATTCAGACTATGGAGCTAAGAATCCCGGTTGTTGAATATGAAGCCAGTTATGCTCTTAAATACAAAGCAGATATACTAAAAAATCCACAGGTGCCTATACAATTTTATACATATCAATGTGTCCAGTAGCCTGCCACTGGTAGCTATTATGAATTTGATGCTACAAACTCATTATCCAGTATACAATATGACATGCCAGATTTTGTAGTGGTACTGTTTCAGACCGGAAGAAACAATAACCAAGAAAAAAATTCAAGTAAGTTTGATAGCTGCAACATCAAGAACATATATCTTAAAAATGGCTGAAACGAGGTGTTCCCCAGAGAAAATTATAATTTAAACATGTCCAATGATGATTTTCTTAAATTATGCGAGGCATATACAGCATACAAAAGAGTTACAACTGGGAATACCGACATTTATTACTCACCAGATGAATTCAAAGCACAGAGACCCATGTTTGTCATCAACACCTCAAAAAGGAAACAGGTTGTGGTTAATGACAGGACAAACATTAAAATAATCTGTGAATTCCATGCTACACTCCCTGCCGACACCATATGTAGTGTTATTCTTATAGGTGAAAAATCATATGTTTATGATGTAAGAAATGAAAGAGTCAGAGAGCAATTTTAGAAGACCTCTGCATATTACATTGTCTTAGTACTAGATAAACAAGTTGGGCCTGGTGTCCAATTAAAATATTCAGGTTAACATATGAATACTCTGAATACTCTAAACCGGAAGTGACCGGAAGTAAACCGGAAGTGGACCGGAAGTGGACCGGAAGTAAATATGTGTGGGTGTATGTGTAGGTGTGGGTGTGTGTGGGTGTAGATGTAGCTAATGAGATTACACTTTACAGAATATTACACTAAAAGCAATAAGCTCATATGAGCATCTTGGCTTAGTTTTAAGGGGGTTCTAAAGCCATGCTAAACCATAGACCCAAATTTCTAATGATAGCCATACAACTAATATAGATTCGGTAAGGAAGAAATTTTCCGACATAAAAGATTGTTTTATTCACTAGAACATGTGAACATTATAATTTTGTTACGATTGAAGGGATTTAAGTAAATAACAGAAAATAAAAGGTCTCCGTCATGTTCAAACTGCTGCGTACAGATGGCGCTGAAGTGGTAGTTTTGTTAATACCGGTGCATTTTTTTTAAAGTTGCCAGTCTATTAAGGATGACTTTTACGAAACGGTCTTCACATGTTTCTTGTCTCAAGTATTAGGAGCACTGTGTATAAATTTAAACTCAGTTTGTGCGTCCATAAACTAGTTTTTATATTAATAATTTTTGAAGTGGCGTTTCATCCTCAAGCTATTTATATCAAACGCTGTTGCCAAGTTTACATTCCGTATGTTATTACAATACGTTGATTGTCATGCTTGAATGATTGTGTGTGGAAAATGGGAAAAGTGAGACAAAATTATGGAAGTAAAAGACACCCATTTCACTCTAGAAAAGCATTGTCCCAAAGAATACGTCGTCAACGTGAAAAGAAAAAAGAACTAAAAGGTAAGAATTGTTTATATTTAATTGCTTGCTCGTATCTGTTACAGATATCAAGTGCTACAAATTCAGTATTCATAATACAGATGGACATTTCTCACACAGTATACATATTTGTTATTAGGTTTCTTTACACATTTTTTTTTCAATCAAAATGAACGTATTGTCTGCATGCGAGGTGTAAAAGATACATACACAAGAAAAAAACGTTTACAGTTTTCCTTGTGAGTGAAGTTTTGAAATTCACAATTCATACGATTTCTGTTCGCTTATTTCGTACAAACAGAACGCGAGGCCAAGGACAATTGTTATTATTTGAGTTTCACGGATATCAGCTTGCAAACTCTTAGTAGCCAGTTACTTTACGAATTCACTTTGCCCTTGCACCAGTTCCATTATTTGTGACTAATAATAAATCGATTATTGTTTTGTCCATACAATGTGATATAGTAATTCTTTGAACAAGTTAACATTCATTGGTTAGGTTGCTCATGATCCACTATTACATTACGATAGATTTGGCTAAAATAAGCTGGTTAGGTTAGCACTGGTCAGATTGATTAATTTCTCCATAACGCCCTACATATTACAGTTTACTTCGAGCTTCGAATTAGAACAAAAACAGTATTCCTGTAACGCTTTTAACTCCAACCTCCTCTCATAACTTTCAACTAATCGTGGCCCATTTTCTCCTACTTTATATATTTAACATAAATAAATTTGTAAAATTAGACTGAAACCAAGAAACTTTGATGTCAATAGCTTACATGGCTGATACTGTGCATAACAGTAATCAGATTTTAAGCGTTCTGCGTTATGTGCAAGGGCAATTCAACAGTAGACAGGATAGAATTTACAATAAATATATCTCTCTCATGTACAAATGTTTTCTTCGTTTGTGAAGATTTTTTTTTGTGTGTTAAACAAAATGCATACTACACCAGTAATTAATCAAGAATAAGAGGCATGATCACGTTACAATTGTAGTTGTATTTGTTTTGTATAACTCGTACAATTCATAATTGCTTTGTTCCAAACTGAAAAGATTTATTGATATATGAGATATAATTGTGTGAATCATATTGCAATGATTCACAAAACAAGGTCTGAAGATCAATACAAATAATAAATAGCTGTGAGGATGATACATTTCTCTGCCAACATGCAAAAATGATACTCCCTCTGTCCCATAAATATAGTCCGGTATGCCAACTTTTTATTTATGTTCTTTTCGATACTTGATCGGCCAATTTATACTGATCCTTGAGTAATAACGTTGTATGACTCATTCCCGTGTTTCATTTTCTTCTTCTGTATACACAAGTGTCACAGTTTGAATATCAGACAAGTATTTTGTGACAACAAACTAAAGTGTACCGGACAATGATTATGGGACAGAGGGAGTATGTTATAGGTCTACTAACTGTTACATAACCACATATTGTATACTTGAGGGAGGTTGTGAAATTACCCTAAATGGCGTACCTTCCCATTTACATTTTTCTCATTTTGTGAACCTAAATAATTTATTTTTCATTGTATTATTTTATATATATGCTAAACTGTAGGATAGCAAAACTATGAACATTTACGTATCTAGGATATCCTTCTACCTACAGTCTAAGCATTTCACAGCATATTTCTACTATAGAAAGGTTAGGCTACATGTATTTAATGTTTTGAATATGCTCCAAATTGTAGGCTTTTCATGAAAAGAGAAAATTACAACAATAATTTTACATTTCCCAAATCAATCATAAAAATAGCTAATATGTTCCGGTCTCCCCGATGGCGCAGTGGTAGCGTCGTTGCCTTGTAATCAAGGGGTCCCGGGTTCGATGCCCAGTGGAGGCACATAGCGGTTCGAATCCCACTTTAAACTGTAGGCCCCGTCCTGATCAGCCTTACTGTGCATAAAGTGGACTTAGAACACCAAATCAATCAGCCAATCAAGCTAATATGTTCCCAATTAATATGCAAAAACACACATACACGCACACACAGTATGCAGAGGGTACGGACATATAAACTTGAGCCGACCCCCGTGGCGGAGTGGTTAGCACTCGAGTTCGAGCACTTAGGGTTCGAATCCAGGCCTCGGCATGGTTGTTTGTGAGTGTCCATTCATCAACTTTATCATATCATCATTCATCCCCATATTCGTAAATTACCCAAACGTGGCACAAAAGGCGAAGTAAAATAAAGAAAGTCAATCTTGATATTCTTGATATTCCATAGCATATTCTCCAAATATGCCAATAAAGTAAACGTAAAGTCGTCTATGGCTTTACCTTTTTCAGACATTGTTTGCTTATCAGATGTTTGTGACAACATGTGCCAATAGCTCTGATTTGATAATGTCGAGCTTCGTCACAATTACACGCTGCTCTTACTTTTATAGCTACTTATAATAATGTAAAAATCACAATTCATTTTTGGCATTTATTTGCTTTTCTTATGTTTCTTAAAGAATCATGTGAGCATTATTTTGTCTTGTGTTGTATGTCTGAAGTCCTATACCTGATGTCAATCATGCCTTTCTTTCGCAGGTATGCAGTAGACAATCCAAATGTACCCTTATCGCACAACATTGAGGAGCACACCGCAGTTTTGGACTCGGATGTGAATGATAGTGATAATTCATCTTCGACGTCAGAATGTGTACCCTCTACACCGAATGCTTCGCCTGTGAGAAGGAATACATTGTCCTCTTATCTACGCGCACTACAAGAAATACCTCCACTCAATGCATGTAAAAGCGATACATGTGAACATAGTTCTTCAAGTTCATTATCGCCACTCACAATCACATTTGAGAGACTTAAAAAGGGAGTGCATTATGGAGACAATTTTACCATATGTGACATGGGTCACGTAATTGAACAGGCATGATTACTGGAGGTGCATTCGTATAAATGCAATTTTGGGGGCTCCATGATTCTAGTTAAAACATCACAGAATGGACTGGAGAGTAGGTGCTTCTATGAGTGTAACAAAAGTGAATGTTCTCATAGGCATACAATTACAAGCATTTCAGGGGATAATCCAATTTCTATAAACATGGTTACCGTTCTAGGAGCCCTATCAGCTGGCAGTTCATACTCTCTTCAAGAAGAGAAATTCTCATCCATGAATATTAAATATATGAGCCAACCAATGTTTATTCATCATGAGAAATCTCTGGGCGACATATTAAAGAAGTGTACAAATGAAGCATTAAATGAAGCAATTGCCGAAGAGAAGAAGTTAGCAGAAAACAGAGGTGACATCCATTCAGAAAACTTCCATACCATTACAGCTATTGTTGATGGCGGCTGGTGCAAAAGAAGCTACGGTCATGGGTACAATGCATCGTCAGGAGTGGTAAGTGAAGATATGGTAAATATAGAAGGTAAAGCTATCCCCTGAGCATTGAACCGAACCATGAAAGCAAATGGGGCTGTGGACGTAAGGCCTTCCACATTCATGACCCATTTATCCCCCAGGATAGCCCCCAGGTACCCATTGATTTGAGCTAGGGTGAGCCCCAGAGTCGCTTTATGCGGGGAACAAGGCCGGAAAAATTCCAACTTAGATGACCCACCCCCGGAATCGAACTGGGTCTTCCGCGTGACAGTCAAGATGCCCCATCGACTAGACCACAGCGGCTCTACTAATAGTTTCAATAGCAATTTCGTTAATCGATTGTTAACGTCATTGCGTTGTAATCAAGGAGTGCCGGGTTTGGTACCCGGTGGAGGAACATAGTGGTTCGAATTCCACTTGGAACTGTAGGTCCAGTACCGATTAGCCTTTTTGTGCATAAAGTAAACTAAAATCAAACTACTCAAACATTAGTCTAGCTCGTTTAGTGATTTTGAGTTGATCATTTATCCTCATTGTTCAAGTGCAGCACATATCCAAATCAGGTGGATAAACCTAATGGTGAGAAGTAGGTGTTTTGTGTTCTTTGTAGTGAAAAAATGAAATAGAATGGCCCGTCCCTCATATTGGCTGCCACTGATGAAAGTGAAGAGGAACAATTATAGAAATAAAAACATCATTCCTTTCTCCTGACTAGAATTCATATCTGATTCACAAGATCTGCCAATGTTCTATACACTATTGGATCATTAAAAAAGTAGCGTCTGCAAAATGGGACGTAAGCTGCCTAAAATGCAATTTGCTTTTCTGAAGAAGAAAATATTTAACTTATTCTGTAGGGTTACAGCAACTTATATTCGTAAAAAAAAATAATGTAACAAATAACTAGCTTTATTTGTGATGACTACAGTGCAGAGAACATCTAAAGTTGCACTGTCCAGTGTAATAATTCTCATTCTCAGAATACAGCAGATTCCGTACGAGTTTCAAACACTGAGAAAGAGGGCGAGAAAAAGAGGGGAGAGGGAGAAAGAGAAAGAATGCGTACCAGAGCTAGAATAGAACAACTTCAGCCGAAACGTAAAGCAATTGGCCATAAAGGGGCACTAATATCGAGGATTATGATAAATTTCAATGAAGATAAGTTACTAGTTGAGTAGTTTACATTCAAGTAACAACTTACAGATCCACCCATCCAAAAACACACGCGCACGCAAACATCACAACTGTTTTAAAATACCAAGGGCATTGCATCTCACTGACCAAATTAATGGTTGTGCTTTAGAATTTTGTCTATGTCAAAAAATTGATGTAAAAAGGCAGTTGTTGAAATTTGATGTTGACGATTTGCTAATTATGAATTTGATTTTCTATTTCAGGCAGTTATTATTGGAGCCGAAACACAGTGCTTGCTGTTTGTTGGCGTGAGAAATAAAGTGTCTCTGATATGTCGCGCTATTGATGAAGAAAAATGAAACCAAGAATCCACATATGTTTTAAAAACTGGCAAGGGCCATCTACTGCCATGGAAGCAGACATCATTGTGGGTGGCCTAAATTATATTGAAGAAGTGCACCGCTTGCGCTCCACAAGACTGATTGGTGACGGTGATGCAAGCACGATGACCAAAGTGCGTGAATGTGTATCGTATGGTTCGCGTATACTAAAAATTGAATGTGCCAATCATGCTGTCAGAAGATTTAGTCGTGCTCTGGACAAAATTTCTTCTGCTAGCAAACGTTTTCCAGGCCCTTTAGGTGTCAAATCGAGGAAATCTTTGAAAAAATGATCATCACGACTTGCTGTTGGAGTTCGGGCAGTGATTAAATCCAGTGCAATAAAGAACATGAAAGAAATTACGGAGACTAGACTTCAGAATTTCAGAAAACAATTGAGGAATGTCATTTGTCATGTGTTTGGCCGTCATCAAAAGTGTGGGGAATTTTGCAAGAGAAAGGAATTTGATCCTGATGGTGACTGTTACATTCAAATGAAAGAGAGTGGTGTTTTAGGAGCAGTTGAGAAAGAATTTGACAGGACGATAATAGCCATTGCAAATACATTATTGTGGAATGCTACCAACAATCCGGCCGAAAGCTACTTGAGTCAGTTTGCGAAAGCTGTAGGAGGTAAAAGGGTGGATTTTTCTAGAGCTGGAAGTATTCAACGTAGAGCTTGTGTAGCTGCATTGGCATACCAAACTCGAGGCCAAGGGTGGCATGATGCTGTACACAGAGAACTCTCAGGTGTCAGTCCTCCTTCTTCTGTAACGTCATTTATTAGGAGGCAGGAACTACGCAGCGAGAAAAGAAGATGCCGTAGAACACAATTTGGTCAAGTTTCAGAACAACGCAAGTTTAGTAAACAAATTCCTGCTGGCGGCGATAATCATTATGGAACTAACCCAAGAGTTCCAGATCTTTCAAAAGAAATATTTGACGATCTAGCTGAAAGATATGTAAAAAGATTGAGTGTATCAACGGCAGATCAGCTTGAAGTACTAACACGTGGCCAAGCCAATAGCGAGAGATGGCGTGAAGAAAGAAGTAAAAGAATACCATCTTCTTTGCTCAAAGACGTTGCTTCACGAAGACCAACTACACGTACTTCTTGTTTGGTAAAAAAAATAACGAATCTCCAGGAAAATAGCAGCTGTGCCCTTTCACTAGTTTATGGAAGGGATAATGAACCAGAAGCTCGTAGGCAATATGCAAGTTTCCACCCAAATTGTAATGTGCAGCAATGTGGATTATTTGTACATAAAATGCAATCCTTTTTATGTACTAGTCCAGATGGTTTGGTGAACAGTGACGACTTATTGGAGATAAAATTTCCATACAATGGCCGAGAATGTATAAGACTTGTTGACGTTGCTAGAAGTAGCAATATCGGGTTTAAAGTAAACGAAAAAGGCAAGTTGTACCTTAGAAAAGAACACCGCTATTATTATCAAATACAAGGCCAGTTGGAAATAACAGACAGAGACTGGTGTGATTTGTTTGTATGGTCCCCGAGCGATACCCAGACAATAAGAATTCTTCGGAATAAGCCATTTTGGGAAAATCTTTATCCCAAACTCTACAATTTCTATTACGAGTCAGTGCTACCTGAACTGGTGGATTCACGAACAGTAAGGGGTATGCCCCTTAGAGAACCTGATTATGTGTTAAAGGCTATAGAAAATAAGAGAGAAATGTAAAATAGGCTTTTCATTTACAAAAACTTTGAGTATCATAAATTAAATATATAATTTTGGTAGTGCTGTGCTGTAAAAAGTTATGTATGTACTGAGTATTTGGATTTTTAGTTAGTTAAAATTGTAATGGACAAGACTATCGTGTTAGGCTTTATTTTTTTAGGTTAAATATATTCACGTTTATTTTTTCTAGCGATCTGAGTATATTAACATGTTTTGTTTATGAAATACAAATGTAATAATTGTTTAGTGCATTTATTCATATCTATCATGTAGGCTTATATGCTTATAAGGCTCCGATTTGATTGCCCATGTATTCATTATTATTGTTTGCTTGACGGTACCTGCTGAGAATCTCTGTGGGTGTGTGTGTGTGTGTGTGTGTGTGTTTGTTACATGTTACGATGTTCCTTTGTTACAGTTCATATAAGGATTTTTTTACTATATCTCATATATTGTATTTTGATTGCTAAATATTTCTTACGTTCTGTAAAACATTCTGATTTATTCTTCATTTCAGGCATCTTAGAAAGAGTTGAAATTAATGATTAATTTTTGGGCCATATTTAAATAATTTTACACCTATTTAAGATTGATGCCACTTAATAATCTCACATGTATTTTGATAATTACTTTTTGATAATGCATTCTAAACGTAGTTATTAAAATGTAATTCCATACGAGTATATTTTTTTAAAGGACCCAATTAGAACAGAACGTCAAATTTCCTTGTCGAAACTATGGCTTTATGATCCAATATTCGTTGTGCAGCAGATTTATCGCCTTTAAATTCCCACCAGAATTGAAATCCAGACTGGGGAAGCTGGGAAATCTTATTTTATTAGTTGTTTGTTCACATATATAAGATATTTTTCAACCCTTTGTGTAAAACCATTGCTGTTTTATACAACACTTGCCAATGTCAGATCGTCATAACGTTACTAAACAACACCAATGCTTTCTGTAACTTGGAAACTGTAAAGACGACGCTACTCTAAGTCAGCAATTTGCCGCAGTAAATATACATCCTTCCTGATAAGTATATCTGAGAAATTGTGTGAGTACGTACTTTTGGAACCCACTATAAGGTACAACCTACGTATGTACACGGATGGTACTAAAACCTCACAATCTGTTTTGTTCTGTTTTCAAGCAATAATGCAGTACAAAATGACTTCGTACATGGATTCATGCATTGACTACAATTGACTAACGCAATATTTGAGGAGGCTGCTTTTTGGTACAGTTACGTTCTTCGTTTCTATGTGCCACAAATATTGCCATCTTCACGTGTATAAACATTAGAGTCATTTCACTATTATTTTTTTATGTAATCCATTGCATTTTGTTCCGTCTTTTCCATAATTGCTTGTTGCAAAATTTCGTGAGAACGAATAATTTAATATGTTCTTTACATTTGCTTTCGAACAAATACAGGCAACACTGTCAGGAAAATCTCAAATATTTGCTTTGACACATCAATTGCAAATTTAATGTACGTTGCAAAATACTGCAACTTCATCTACTCCAAATGTTATTATATTACATACATATATTTAATATTTCAATGTCATTTTACAACAGTGAAATAAATAACTCTTCTGTTTAGGATGTATTTAGACGACTGCAATCAAATATTTAACACATTGTTTTCTTCCAATATCCTCGTTTCAGTTCTCTTAAGAAATAAAAACGCAAACGTGACGTCATTTATTGACAGTAAATGTTGCTTCATTATCGTTTATTGACCAACCTGTATGTAGCTACTTGGATTATAATGCATAGATCTGGCAACATGGCCCTCGGTTGTCATGGCAAACAGTGCTGCCATCTGTTATCGAAAAATTACCACAAAATTGCCTTTAGTACGGCCTTAAGTGTAGCAAAACAATATCAAGAGGGCCATATTTTTTACGATCCTATGGACAACAATCTGACAGATGCAGCTTTTGTAAGTGTAGCCAAATCAATCTGAGGGGGGTCATACTTTTCACGGGAAATTCCCGAGGGCTTTTTTACTAAAGTCTTGGATTAGACAGGTAGCACACTGCAGGCAATAAGCTTATATAAGCATCTTGACCTAGTTTTAAGTGTAGCCAAAACCAGTCTGAGGGGGTTCATACTTTTGTTGTCCCAGTAATAGGGCAAATTATACTACTGGTAACTGTTCATAACTAGTATATTATATTAGATGTCACTGCCGAGAAATGTTAATAATGGATAAAAACACATTTTAAAAAAACAACATAATCTTGCCTTTCTATATTTGGATATTCATCCTATAATATTTTAAGTGTGGCTGTTCCAACTCCAGAGCCTGTACCTCATCCCAAAGAATACAATTCAAGAAAGCCCCGAAGACTGATGCAACGCTCCACAGCCTTCCAAATAACTTGAAGCAAGGAATCATGGTAATGATTTCCATGAGTTTTGTTACCAACAATGATGATTCATGTGGAAACTTGTGAAGAAATGTTACATTTTTTTTAAAAGAATCTACTCAAAAATATGGTTGAAAGGTAAAAAAAATTAGGGCCGATTCAAATACACTGTTGGTGTATTACCAGGGCCCAGATTTTGATTACATATCATCTTTTTTTCCTTATGTAGTATGCATTACTCTTAAGTATTAAAATGCTGAATACAAACATCAACTTACAAAAATGTTAATTTTATTGTGCATTTTCGTCATATTTTCTATTTTTCAAGTTTTACGTCACTTTTTGGTCAATTTTCGTATTTTACATACTTTTCAGTCTTTATTTTTTTGGCGTAATTGCAAAAAAAAAAAAAAAAAGGTATTGTAACTGCATAACGTTTCACTCACTCATTTTTAGCCAGGAAATGAACATTTAACACTTTGATGTCGGAAACAATGAAAACAAGAATTCTATCTACTGCAATAATTCTGAATATGGTAAGATTTTTATACTAATATTCACATACACCTTGTAATTGTAGTTCTAACATTACAGCAGTTAATGTACTACCGTAATAACTGCCATACCCTGAAATAAAGACAAGTACAAGACAAGAGTTCAAGTCCTGGTTGAGCCTGCATTTTGTGCTGAAAATTTCTACATCGTACATCTCCTGTGTGTGCCTAATCTTCAAATTAACATCTCTCAAAAGAGAGAAATTATATAATATATTAGTCGAGTTTGGAATACCTAAGAAGCTTGTCACCCTGGCTAAAATGGCTTTCTTGCTGAATATGAGCTTCGGTTCAGTACAACACATAGTGCATGACGAACTCCGCTACAGAAAAGTGTCCACCAGGTGGGTTCCTCGACAGCTGATGCAGGAACTGAAAGTCCGTCGGGTTGACACATGTCAAGAGCTGCTGAGGTGTTATGAAGAGGAGGGTGAGGATTTCCTAGCTCACATTGTCACCGGGGATGAAAGTTGGGTGCACTATTTTCAACCGGAGATGAAACGTGCAAGCAAAGAATGGCGACATTCATCTTCGCCGAAACCAAACAAGTTTCACAGCCAGCCCTCTGCAGGGAAAGTCATGTTGACTTTATTGTGGGATAAGAAAGGTCCTATTCTGGAACACTACATGCCCCCACGTACGACAGTGACTAGTTCCAACTACACCGACCTTCTCAAGAACCATTTGAGGCCAGCGATATGCACAAAGCGAAGGGAATTGTTGAGTGTAGGTGTCTTGCTTCAACATTATAACGCCCGTCCTCATTCTTCTCCTACAACCATGAAAACTATCGATGACCTATGCTTGAAGTGCCTACCACATCCGCCATACTCACCAAATTTGGCACCATCTGATTTCCACATCTTAGGTCCATTAAAGGAGCACCTTGGAGGACAGAGATTCAAGTCTGATGAAGACGTCCAATCGGCGGTGCACGAGTGGCTACAAAGTCAACCGAAAGAATTTTTCTCACGCTCTATCGAAGCACTACCTATCCGATGGCGTAAATGGATTGAACTGGGAGGGGACTATATAGAAAAATAATGTACAATCAAACATTATCCCTGCATTAAAATAGTGCGGGAAAAAATAATTGCAGTTTTCATTTGATCCTCCCTCATACATTACACTTAAAGAATGATCCTTATTTTGAATACATATCATTTTTAATCTCACATGTGTCCTTAAACAATTGATGTAATTGATCTGTGTGTGTTATTTGTACTATTTTAATACGTTGTTCTCAGCAGTCATATAAGATGAAATATGGAATTAGAGGAAATCATTAGGGACAGACTAGAGTTAAATACATAAAACACAATGATTACAATGACCAGCACTTGCAGGGAAGACAAGATGAAAGAAAATTAAGAGAAAGAGGAACACCAATAAGACTTATAAATAAAAAAAAATTGTATTACATGTGTAAATAAAATAGAAATATATAAAATTATGTAACATTACTTGAAGTTTTCATGCAAATAATTTTATAAAGTAAACACAGAAGTGAACCGCTCCGGGTTCGAATCCCAATCTGTCCATGGTGAGTGCACCTTCATCAATTTCATGACATCATCACGATTAGAAAAGTGAAGTAAAATAAACCAAACCAATGAAAATAAAATCACACTATCACCTATGAGCAATTAGCAGAACATGTTGAAGTTTAAAATAAAGAATTATGCGAGGTTCTAAATTGGCGTTTCTTGGTTCGACGTTCATTATATATAATTTACAAAACTCTAAAAGTTTGAAAGTGGCAATTTTTAGTCATATCCAATAAAATTCTCGACTTTGGTTTATTTTTCATTGAATTTTGACACTGTTGTGAACTTGCATTCTTTCCAATAAAATACTATTACCAAGGACACTTGCAGGATTTTTCTCAGGGGGCCAGAATCATAGAAATTTATTATTATTATTATTATTGCTATTATTTTTTTCGATGTTACTACTACTACTTTACAAATCATAAAATTCAAATTGAATTGAAAATACTTTGGCGTTGTATACAAGTTCAGACTCGAATCTACTATTTAGATAGAAACTGGATTCGCCTTGCTTCCTTTCAATAATCATCAATCACTTTCTTGATGAGCAGTTTTTGTCAATTTGTACTTTTTCACAATGCACAGATATCAGAGTCAGAGACCACTTAATCTACTGTCCCTCATGGTACGTACTTCTGATCCATGTTTGTAAGTTCGAAAAAAGATAGTCTCATTATTTTAGGGAGCTACTTGGGGGCAAAAAGACCATATCCACCCCTGACAAACGTCCCTGATGCCTGTGAAGTGGAGTGATTATTTCAAGATCTGGATGTCTCATTTTTATTTCGTATGACTGTACATCTTCGGAGCACAACAATTCGGAAGTAATAATTGGGCATTGTTGACATATAAAGCACTATCTTAGTAACTGCGTTCACATACTTATCAATTACTGATTGCGTGAGTACCTGTAAGACCTTAGAACTTGTTAAAATAAAATTCTCACTGTGCGAATTAAGCATTCTGCTTTTTTGGTGTGGGGGAATGCCCACTCTTTGGCATATTTGTATTTTCATTTGGAAACTGTTTCTTTTTGGGGTACTTGAATTTGAATTTATGTTTCAAGTCCACTTTATGTGCAATGTACCTCCATTTTTTGGTTACTTAAATTTGCATAATATATTACCAGTCAGTAACTTAAACAATTCCTTGCAGTTCAAAGGACTTTCTCACATTGGTTCTGACCTAGGTCATGAAATCCTATGATAATATTTACACGTAATTTAGAAGCAGTACCCACTTTAAGCTGTAGGTTCAGTCCCGATTAACCTATCTGTTCACAAACTGGGCATTAAACAACAATCCAATGAACTAGTAACATCGAATTGCCAAGTTCAAATTTTGCGTTCATCTAACTGATCTACGTGCTTCCTGCGAGGACTTTAATACATGTAAAATATCACCACTATGCCATGAAAACCTAAGTGGAAAACAGTCTGATGTTGTCTCAGTCAGTAGGTCAGTTTTAGAATAGCATCCTTCTTTAATCCACAAGGCTGCATACTTTTTGGTAGGGAAATCTTTGATGGCTGGACCGATAATGGACACGAATGATTTTTCAATTGTGATTGTTTCATAGTTAAGAAATGGTTTCAGTCTCACTCATTGAGGGACATAAAAGCATCCTTGGCAGTGATAAAAATAATTTTCTTTTATAGGAGGAAATCCTCTGTACCCCCCTCGTTATTCACACACTGATTATTCCACTCGAGTTATATGCTTGACCTAAAAGTGCACTTTTGTAGTCGAGTGTATATAGTTGTCGAATGCGTGTGTTGCCCTTATGCGCTAGGTACTTTTAGGTGCAAGTATGCAGATAAGGTGTCCTCGAGCCTTGCGACCCAAGAAATGCTAGAGTCGAGTAGATAAGGTTGTTCTATGTGCTAGTTGTGCTTGTACGTAGGGTACATAGTTGGTTCTCTGCGCAAGGCTGTAAGGTACATGCGGCCTTGCATCCCTCTCCAACTGTAAACATAAGAGGCCCCCACAGATGGTAGAGACGTTGACGACATTGTGGGGGCTTTCCACCAACATCTACCTGTACCAGTTTCTAGTTCTCTTATTTGCAGATGATCCAGTGAAAATGAAGCCAGTCTCTCATCAAAGTAACAAATAAAATGGAAGAAGTTCTACACAGCGGTTGTAAGGGAAGAAATGAACGACAGAGGAGGTGAAGAAACGTATTTAGATTATATAAAAAATATAGAGATATGAAAGATATAACAAGGAGAGAGAGAGAGAGAGAGAGAGAGAGAGAGAGAGAGAGAGAGAGAGAGAGAGAGAGAGAGAGTGTGTGTGTGATGGGAATTAGTTAACTGAATGAGAAAAAGAAACAGAAATAATACACTTTGTAGTTCCATATCGTTTCCCCAAAAAGAAGCAGCACGCAGGAAGAGGAAGAATCATACATAATAATAGAGGGGCAGAAATATATAACAAGAGGAATTGAGAGATAGACGATAGGTAACTTGGGGAGAAAATATTGTTCCCCTCGTCTTCTCCATCATCCTCTTTCTCCCCAGCCTGTTTCCTATCGATCTTTTCTTTCTTTCGATATCGCAATCTACACACACACACACACGCGCGCGCGCGCGGGCGCGTGCACACGTCAGTGATGTATGCCGAGATTAAGACCTACAACTTTTTCCTCGCAATCTGAGGAGCAAGGCTGCATATAGCGACAGAGAGGGGGGCAAATCCAGTGGGCAGAGCGAAGCAGTACACGCTGCTGAGTAAGCTGGTAGTCTTGCCATTGCTTCCCCCACTCCATGCAATCCCGTTTCTTCTCACTTGTTCATTGGTGGAGTTGCCTGCAGCGGCATATACTCTGGGTCATATAGGTAATCGGAGATGACCCGGCTACAATTTTTAAAAAAGTTGTTTCTTTATTTCTTCGCAATATTCTTCCGAACCAATCTTTGATTCACATATTTCTTTGCTTCCATTGCGCGAATGTTTTCAACCATTTGCCGCGGAATGTCCATGAGGCTTTCAGCCACTTTCTCCAGCTGGTGACGTCAGGGTGATTCCACTGGCTCCCTTTAAATCCCTTGACGGGAGGGAGGGGAAGGAAACACTGCTTCTCAGGCGTGGTGATTCCGTGGCAAGGGTAACTTCCTTCTGGAAACAGTCCATCAGTCGGACTCTCCATTCCAGAGCCTTTGCCGTTTCCTCGGCTGGCACCCTCTTCTGCCATTCTTCCCCGATGGTCCTTGTATCGTAGGTGGTGTGTTGTTTACGACAGCGAAATTTCTCAGGAATCAGAGAATACAGGGTTCGAATACCGGCTTGGGCATGGGTGTTCTTTGTAAATGTCCCTTCATCAATTTCATATCACTTGTTGTGATTAGCCAAAAGTGGCAGAAAAGTGACATCAAATAACAATTTAATCAATCGATTAATGAAGTAATTAAGCTATTTATATGCTTACTTTTTCCATTTCTGTATTTTAAAATGCGTGATTACTTTCTCTTTGTAGACTTCAAAACCAGTGAGAGTACTTACTTCTTTCACAGAAATGAATAATTTTTAAAAGGGAAAGCTATCAGAAATAAATTATATATATATACGTACACATATATTAGTTAATTTAAGTTGTTTTTCTCCCTCTTTAGATGAATGTAAAATATATAAACAAAAAACGCAATGATTCCAACTTATAGAAGCTCGTGCATCGCAGGGAATATAATGCTGGGAAAGGGAATTTTTTAGCATCCATAGGGAATTTAATTCTGAGGAACCACAATAGAAGATTGGCGCAGGGAATTGAATGCGTGTTGTAGGTGGCTTTGTGCTGTTGTTCCTATTAGCGATTCGAAAATGTAATATTTCTTTAGCTGTTAGTGGTTTAGTATTCATCAGTGGCGATGCTACATAAAGGGCAACTAGGGCACTGCCCCACAACAATTTTAACATAAAAAGTTCATCTGAAGAGACGATCGGTATATACGCGTAAATATTTTTTTTGTTTTTTCCCTCAACCCCTACGTTGCTGCAACCAGACTTACAGGGCATGCACCCTGTGTGAGGTTAATATATTTCTCCGTCCTGTTGGAGAGAGTTCAATTTCGGCTCTGCCCTGGAGACGTGACGTCACTGACTGATCCAAACATTTACAGCATAGGCAAGGGACGGTCCCCTCACAATGGAAAAGCGCAAAATTCGTAGCCGTCTCTGGGCAGTAAACGAGGTGCCCTGCCATTCATGTTTGCCTCGTTCAGTGTTTCCAACGCTTGCTAGGCAGTTCATTCGTTCTTCCAACCTGCAGCAATAAGATAGAAAAAAATCCCTCGAATGCTTTTCTTCGCGCTTGTTCCGGCGACCTGAAAAGTTGACAACACTTTTTATTGCAGAAACTAGTCCCTCGTATTTTCAAAAAGATCCTCCTTTCCTCTTTTCTTCCCATTGTAATACGGATTTGGATTTGAGTTAGTGTGTGAGTTTGCGTTGCGTTCCGTCTGTGCGTATTGGTCGCTTATGAAATAATTAGTTTTTCGCGATTTTATAGTTACTGTACGTGTTTATTTATTTGTGTAATTGTGTCTGTGTTCCAGCAACTTGACATGCAGAATATCTTCGTAAGTATAAACGAACTTTTTGGGGGTACATGGCCAATGTAAAGTGTTGTAACTGAACTTAGCGCTGCATCATCTTCCTACTTAGTCATTGATATTAGTGGATACTTGGTGAATATGACATTGAATCATGTAGAAACTTTAATATCTACGCCTTTCAATTCATTGACAATGGAAGAGAAACTGCAGTGTAACATTTTCCTAATCATTCCAGTATCTACCCAAAGTTTAGTTACTGCAAGCGACGTTAGTATTCGAGGTTTTTTTTTTATTATTCATGTATTTTTGTTCCATATGTTGCTGATTTTTCGTATTCCTACGTAGTGAGTATTTAATGCTCTTTGGAGAGATATCTTGATCAGAATGTTAATTTTATTCCAAATTGTTCGAACAATTTACTTACTCCATATCAAGGAACTCCCCTCAAAAACCTTAAAGAGGAATATAGAGGCTAACTGCCCCCCTCCCCACCCAAAAGAAAAATGTGCCCTGCCTGACTGAAAAGGCACGCGCCGCCCCTGGTATTCATGCTAGTGCTGTGTTTACTGAAGTTAAAGGCAATGGATATAATACAATATTTGCGTGTCAAAATATTTGGAACAGGATCTTTTCCGGAGAAATTGCAAATAGTTAATGCAGGTAGGCCAGTAGCATCTCTTGTACCACAGGTCTTGAACTTAAACTTACGTGTATAAAAACAAAAATCGGGAATGCACGAGTAACTGGGTACTGGGGTAACATGAATTTTACACTTCAATTAATATTGAGGGTTTTTATTTCACTACCGCATTCCTTTCATATTCTTTGTTTCAGGTTTTTTTCTTATAGGTTTATTATATTTTCTTGTTTTATTATTTGAAATTCTAAACGTAGATTAACTGCAATCACAACAATTATTCGACAGTGGTCGCAACAATAAGGTACATTTTTTCACACATATATTCACAAATCCTGTATGGATGTTGAGGTAAATTTGCAGGGAGATTTCAGGAGTGGGTGGATGAATCAAGTATCGGAGATTACCCACTAGTTAAAACCAGCATACGCCACTGGTTGCTTGGCGTCACAACTTGCGCAGAGACTTGTTTTCCTTCGCTTCCCCGAGCGGAACATCATTTGCGCTGTATCATCATTAGAGCTAAAAACTTTCGGCTACGAAGGAAACATGTTTAGCAGAGTTGTAGTCGACGGTATATGCTATATGACCTTTACGTAACCTTACACATTAGGCTATACCTTCTGCTACAATGCATTTCACTTTTACTTTCGTATTACACGTATCATCACTCGTATATTTATTTATGTAATTTGGCCTTTAGTGCAGTGAGCTTATTAGGACCAAATACTTCATGTTTCCCCTGATCTGTTTAATGATTTGGTTTATTTTACTTCGCATTTCTGGTTACTTTTGGCTAATCACGAAAATGAGAATGAGTGATGATGTGATGAAATTGATGAAGAGAAACTCGCAAAGTACACACATGCCTAGGTCAGAATTCGAAGCCAGGACCCCTGGTGTGGCTGTGGCCTCCACTTAACCACAGAGGCCAGCTCCCCTGAATGTATAGGAAGGCTCTCCTGATATGTTGAGAAGTGGGCAGGAGGGTTGGTATGAATACACGATGCCATCGTATGTCCGCATCTGCATCAAAGGTGAACAGCTTCCAAGTTTTGGGAATGAAGGGGAGTTTTATTGTTTCGGCCGGGGAGTGGAATGTACGCTATAGGCACTATGATTGAATATTGTCCATCTTTTCTTGGGTGATATAAATATCTGTATCATCAAACATAGTATGGAGTGTGTAGTAAGAGTTGATTTTAGTAGCAGCCAATTAACACTTCTAGCGATATTTTAAAAGATATAGAAAAAAATGTACCATTTGTGTGATATTTCTAAACTTTATGTAACTTAATGACCCCCCCCCCCCAACACACACACATAAATTTAACGCTATTAAACTTTTGAAAAACGGACTTGATTTACAAAGCTGCCCCTGATAACCTGTGAGCCCCCCTGGAGATCAATTCTGGCTATAAGCTTATATGTATAATAAAATTAAAAATCACAACTTTTTTACTTACCAATATTTTTTGTACAAACTTTGTACAAAAATGTAACAACTCAGATTTTTTTTTTTTTTTTACAAATCAAGAAAACTAGCACACTTCCACATGTGAACCGTTAGTGGTACGGCAAATGTCAAACCGGTTGTCAGCCTCAAGCCACACGTTTTGAAGCATGTGCAGGGTAATGTTGCTTACTGCAACCACAATTCTTTCACGCAAGTCTTGCAAATCTCTAACTGGTGTACAGTAAACGTTGTTCTTAACATACCCCCACAAAAAAAATCACACACAGTGAGGTCTGGTGACCGTGGGGGCCATTCAATAAAATTCTAATTTCTTCCTGTCCATTTTCCATTGAAATGCTTGTCCAAGAAGTCTCTAACGAGATTTGAGAAAAGACATGGTGCTCCATCTTGTTCCAGGATGGAAGTTGGGGTACGACGAAAAGCTGTAACATGTAAAGTTAATTCTTGGAATTCACTGTTCCCTCAGCGAAGAAGAAGGGACCGATGATTTTGGTCTTCATCACACGTTCAATTTTGGAGAACCTTGTTCTCTCACACGAACCTCGTGAGGATTTTCGGAACCCCATATCCTACAATTGTGTCAGTTAACATGACCGCTACCATGGAAGGTGGCCTCATCTGAAAAGCAAACACTGTCCAAGAATAAATCGTCCTGATCAATTTTCCTAAGCATTTCGTTAGCAAATTTGAACCCTGACAGGCTTGTCACCTGGTTTTATGCGTTGATGAAGTTGAATTTTGTATGTATGAAGGTGCAGTCTCTTGTGGAGTACCCTGTGTATCGTAGATTTAGGAATTTGCAGTTGCCTGATAGCTTGGCGTATGGATTTCCTCGGACTCTGGCTAAATGAGGCACGAACACGCTCCACATTCTCATCAGACACTTTTCTTTTTGAATGCTTACCTCTTAACGGCAACAAAGAACAGGTTTCACGTAACTGTTTTTCCCATTTCTTTATTGAAATGTACGATGGAACTTCTTCTTTAGCACCCAAACCAAAATGTGCAGGAAATTGTCTCTGCACAAGTGTCACAAACTTCACTTCAAACAACGGTAAAACACAAAACACCTTTTCTTGTGGCGACCACATGATGAATGGCTACTGAGAAACTGAGAATATCAGTTTTCCAGACATTCTGGCCACTGCGCATGCACAACTACCACTGAATGTGTTGCTAAAAAACATTCTGAGTCATTCTTTACAATGAAACAACAATCACATCATTCTGACAGTTTGTTTGGAAGTTATGAATTTTTCTTTTATAATACGTATAAGCGGGACACGCTGTATATAGTTATTTTAAATATGGTGAATTTATTTAATCAATTCATTCCCACACTTTTGAAGTCTAGCCTCTGCTGTTGCTTTCATGTTTAACCAAGGCATTTTAAATCAAAACATCTTGGCTTTGGTCATACATGCAGTGGCACCCTCACGTTAGAAAATCTGTTCCAGAGTAAGTTCTTCATCTCAATACTAAAGTAATCGCGAATTGCTGTTACATGCAACTCGTGGTGGCATCTTAAGGGTAAATTTCCAGTAAGTGCAGAATTCGATCATTCAGTTACAGTGCCACAACGTATGATGACCACCCTAGTGTAGATATCTCTCCTTTTGAACACTTTTTCGACTCGGGAATTTTCGCTCGTTTTCAAATAATCATGTATTTCATGTGATTCCATTACTATGAGCGAAAACTCAAAATCTAATTTTCCATCTCCACAGGAAGTGCCACCAGACAGGACGTCACCCCATGAAGCATGGTTCCGGCCCCACTTAGGTACGTTGTGGAAAAACGCTTTCCATAATTTATAGCTTTCTTGTAGACTCCTTAAGGCATGTAACATTCGACTGGATGATATTCAACTTGTCATCACGTAGTGGACTCAGGGAAGTAATTGGGCAAACAGATTATCGCGTGAAAAGGAAAGCGTATGGGAAGCCTTCTCACAGCAGGAACATTTGGAGTATTTTATAAGTTTATTAGTGGTTTCTGTAGGTGTTCGGAAAAGTTAAACAGTATGCATTCTTCATATGATCATGATAATTGGACCTTGAATCAATATGCACTCTTCAAAACACCATATTTGTCCACCCCCATAAAAAAAAATCAATGGCCTGAATTCGTAAATTTGGCAGCATAACACTTAAGAGCCAACTTTGCAACAGTTCTTCTTTCTAAATTAAAATGCTATTGTTCTTTTTTAAATTCTTTCACACACATTCCATGAAGTTAGAAACCCTAAACCAGTAATACAATACATAATTAAACAAAAAAAATCGTAAGTAGAAATGTTAATTTTGAAACTTTTACAGGATTCTATGTTCTGAAATTGAAAATAGGAAATTTATGTTTATTTTGAAACACTGAAGTAGTCCTCCTCCACCTGGAGAGAATTGCCGTCACATTTGAATGCAAATAGGCACATTTCTCATGATTTTAGGCGATATTTCAGTAAAGATAGCTTGCATAATACCGGATGATCCTGCAAAGTGTGTCTTTTCCTTGATCCATCTTGAAAGATGGTTTGGAATTCTGCCCAGAGGTTGTTTCAACTGAGATCAACATGTTTTACAGAGTTTATAATTAGGAATCTTCTGGAGCAGTTGGTGAGATGACCACACTTTTATACTTTTTTCATCAAGAACGAAATATCATAGGTTGAAATCCCACCCTCTCCTGATTCCTTTTCCTTGTTATGTACCGAGTACGAAGAGTTGTAATAATGTAATATAAGATTTCATGAAATCACTGTAAATATTTGTGCGATGCATACTTCAAGCAATGCTTCTGCTCATCTTCTTAATTTTCCCATGATTGGCAGGATTTTAAGCAAGTCCTTTCTTTTCATTCAGCTGTTAACACACATTAAGGGTTCAGATTCCAGTTTAAACTGTTGGTCCAGTCCCGATTAGTCTATCTGTGCATAGAGTAAATTTAAAACAACAATATACGAATAGGATGTTCTTTGCTCTCTTCATGGTGGACCTATAATATACATCGGATTTTCCATGATACAACCATAAATGTTATGCTATATTCAGCGTTTGAAACTACCCACCTCAGAATTTACATCACATGTTTCTTTTCATTCCACGTTGCATCTTGCTTAATATGATTAAAATGTCTTTCAGAAATGATGGACGTAAATTTCATAAATACCAATGGAAATTTCCCATAAGTGTAGATAAGCATTCTCGTTCATGGCCGTTTACCTTCCAGAAAGTTTCTGCAAAGAAGGTGGTTAGAACCCATGACCTATTCCGCAAGTGTACACAATCCCCTACAGCACATCAATACTGTTCACGTTATTTTAAGTACTCCATTTGAGGGATGATGACACACATTTCTGTAGAGGTGTATTGTAGTGTGTAGTGGAAAATCGTAGGAGTGAGTTGTTTGTTTGAACTTTTAGGATAGCTGGGGAATGCTCGTATGATTAAACATGACCACTGAATATGTTGGTGGTAAGGTATGTAAATTGTTCCTTGCTGAGGGATTGTATCATCTCATATCTCCACTTTATAATATAGAAAAATCAGTTTCATGTTTCAAAAATGATTTGAAGAACAATGTCCTCTGCCACCATGAAAATAGTTTTCTCATAGGTTGTAGTTCGTTAACATATACTTGTAAGATTTTCGATTGTTTTAACTTAACACCTATTTTGTGTTTCACTAGTTGACTATTACTTTCCTCTCTCTCTCTCTCTTTCTTCAGTTTATGAAAAAGGTTAAAGTTCCTTCGCAATCGAGGTCTGTTCAACTAACCACTGCGCGACAGCCCTATGAGAGCCTTGGCTTACCTACCGACTGCTGGTCTCCCTCCCACATTATTCCTCCGTCACCTGTTATACCGTGAAGATCTTAGACCAGTATTGGGGTGACGGGTGGTCAGCCCGACGAACCCCCAGCCGTTGTAGGTCTTCTCGACCGGGTTACCGCTCACTCATTCGGAGCTCCCCAATTTCCTCACGATGGTGGGTTGCCACCGGCCCTATACGTAGGCCGAATAAATTCCGACCAGAGCCGGATTCGAACCTACGCCGTCCCGCAGCGAACGATCTCAAGACGAGTGAATGCCTTAACCCGCTCGGCTAGGGAGGAGGACGGTCTGCTCAACTGCCTCCATGATTACTTGTCCAAAACACGGTACAGGTATTTACACACCATTTACAAAATGTGACAAAACACCAATAGAAATGTTCATCATTCTCTCCTTTCAGAGTATCTTGATTTTTGGTGAATACGTTTCCACTTAAAACTTGGCATGAGGAAATTATAGACATGACAACATATGTGCATTGGTTTCTTCAAATTAGTAGCTAATTTTAGCGTGAGCTACTTGGAGATGATGTAGCCTGCTTGTTCCTAACAAGGGTGGTCATAGGTTCGACTCCCCATGGAGGCAGAAATTCTATTCAGGAGTATAACGTTGGGCTTAAAGTTTATTCACTGTCCTTGGGAATTAACAATGATCTGTATTTCAAGAGGTGAAAGGAAAGAGTAAGAGCTCCGGCATTCCGGAAGTCATTTCGAAGGTAGGAGAAGGCGATCATGTGCCACGTGGAATGAGCAGAATCAAGTTTCGTTAAGCTAAGTCTGAGTATAGTTGTTTTGAAATATTGCAAAATTATTGGAAAGTTTGTTAGATCTAATTCTTTTTGTTGAAAAAAGATAATTATTTTGGATACAAAGCAGTGGACCAACTCAAAGTTTGCTACTTTCAGCTTGCAGTGAAGTGTAATGTTGCTAAGTTTATGAATTCTGGACTTCGAATTATTTTGGGGCAGTAAATAAGAAGTTGCAAAGAGTACAGTCTAAGAATTTTGACACTTTTCTCTTTCACTCTTTCACTCCTTCTGCACATGGTTAGAAGTTTAACTTCATTAACAAGAGTGAAAAACAGTTTATAGGAATACACAGAACTTTTGGATTTTGATAAAACAATAATACCTATTTTATCACAGTCCAATCACATAAGTAAAATTGTATCCTCTGCATATGCGCTGTATAAGAAGCAAGCTGCTGGAGTACTAAGAGTGGCATGTGTTCAAAAATGCAAAGATGATAGATCAATTGTTAACGTGTATTTGTTTTATTTATTTCCAGGGGGCTCTGTCAGTACATGCGGAGGGCTCGATTATGCCCTCAGCCATTCCAGAGAAACAAATACACCCTCCGAAGAAAACTTCACCAGAAATAGATGATCATCAACACGCGGAGGGCTCGACTATGTACTCTGGCTTCAAAGGCAGTAGTGGGAGGGATGCACTTCCAACAATAACTAGGTGAGTAACAGAATAAACTCTTCTGATAGCTTAGCTTCTTCTCATACTTCCTTCTATTTCCATATGAGATATGCTTTATATTCCTATTATTATGAGTGAGAACTCAAAAACTGATTTTCCATCTCCACAGGAAGTGCCCACAGACAGGAGATCACCCCACGAAGCATGGTTCTGGCCCGCCTAAGTAAGTTGTTGAGAAATGTTTTCCATAATTTATTGATTAAATTGTTGTTTTAAGTCCACCTTATGCACAGAAAGGCTAATCGGGACTGGACCTACAGTTTAAAATGGAATTCGACCAGCCATGTGCCTTCACCGTGTATCGAATCCAGGACCCCTTCATTACAAGGTGACGACGTTACCACTACGCCATCACTTGTAGAGCTCTTAAGGCATGTAACAATCGACTGAATGATATTCAACTTGTCATCACGGAGTGAACTCTGGGAAGAAATTGGGCAAACAGATTAGTATGTGTTAAGGAAAACATATGAGAAGCCATCTTAGAGCCAAAAAAAAATGCAATATTTTAAATGTTTTTAGCGGTTTCTTTAGGTATTTGGAAAAGGTAAAAAAATATATATTTTTCATATGCACAATGCTTACCCTGAATGTTTTCAATGCAGGATCTGATCTGTTTGCCCGAAACATGGTGCAATGAATTGTGAGGAGGAGTTATTTGCTGAATATTATCCATTGTAAGACGCTAATTTGAGGTTAGGAAATCTTTCATTTCACAATGCAACATCCATCCATGTGACAATGTGTTTATGAAATGTAAAATGGAAGGAGGATGGAGAAAGATTAGGATTCGAACACAGGACTAGCTATTAACTTAAATCCACAATATGTACAAAAATGCATGCCATGATTGATGAATTATTTACATATGTTTCTTTTATTTCTTTCCAGGGGGCCCTGTCAGTGAATCACGTCATTCAGAAGAGCTGCTATATGGCTACACTGACCAGTTGACAGAGAATTCACATGTTCAAGAGAAAATGGAATAAGCACAAGAATGAAGATTGTTACCTGCATGCCCTTACAATGTTGTAAAGCTGAAGCAAAAATTTATAATAAAACTTTTCCGTGAACATAATAGGCCTGTTCATACTTTACGTTACACCAAAAAATATTCCAATACTTTAAAGGACTGGAGGATTCCTATATTTATATTTTTGTAGTTGTGTTTTTTTAATCCAGTGGCTGCACAGATATGATAATCAGAACTGGACCTACATCTTGAAGTAAGATCCGATCCAGTATCTGCCTTCACTGGTATTCAAACCTGGAACCCCTTGATATTATTATTCTTCAGATGTTTGATAATACATGTCAATGACTGACATAGCCACTTGTCTGAATCCGAACACAAGGTACTACACCCATTAATTAACATTCGAAAACACATTACATCAGTATCCTTAAGGACGCTTTGAATTTCTCTTTAACTCCACTTTATGCACAGAAAGGCTAACCAGGACTAGACCTACAGTTTAAAGTGGGATCCGAACCACTCTGGGGTTCGAATCGAACCGGGAACTCCTTGGTGTTTCAGTTTTCATATGTTTGATAATGTTTAAAAATCGTCAATAACTCTAACATGGCTACTTGTCTGAATCCGAACACAAGGGTATTACATGCATCAATTAACAGTAGAAAATGCATTAAAGCAGTACCCCAAAGGAAGATTTTAAGTGTTTGAAATGATGAATGTGTATCAAAATTAATAAGTGCTTCTAGTGTTTTTACTAGCATGCACCAGTAAAAGTTCTACAGATATGTCAAGTTATTGTGGCAATGCATATAATTACTCGTACACTTCATATACGATTTTTGTATAGTTTTTAATGCCCTGTCTTTCTGGTGATGTATTAGTGTTTCTGCATAACCTAATAGTGTTTTAGTCTTTGGGGTGAGCAGTTCCAGCTTCGATCCTTGGGTGGTAGGTTCAGAATTTAGGTGTTGACTAAGTATCATGAGAACAATTGGGACACTACTTGAAAACAATAGGAGAGGTCTAAAAATTTAGTCATTGTGGAGGTAAGTTTAAGCTTAGTTTAGATGTTTTATTGTTGTTGGCAAACTTTGTTTATTCTCACCTCTAGTTAACTTTTAATTACTATGATAAAGCATTTGAAAAGTACAAAGAATTATACACAACAGAAAAAAATACTCAATGATGTGTTGAAATATAGGAATACCAATGTTTGATTGATTTGGTGTTTTAAGTCCACTTTATGCACAGTAAGGCTAATTGGGACTAGACCTACAGTTTAAAGTGGGATCCGAACCACTACATGCCTCCACCAGGTATCGAACCTGGGACCCCTTCATTACAAGGCAACGATACAACCACTGTACCATCAGGGAGGCCTGGTATACCAATGTGATTGCAGGAAATGCAGAAGTCATAGGATTGCATTGTAGTACAGATTCCATTGAATTATTGTATGCATGTTAAAAAATTTCATGGATTGATTGATTTAGTTTATTATACCTCGCCTTTCTGCCATTTTTGGCTAAGGATGAAGATAATGATGAGTGATGATATGATAATTACAAGGAATGCCTGTGTACAGGTTGAGATTCGATCACGGGACCCCTGGTATTGTAGCGCACAATGCTAACCACTCTCCCATGAAGGCTCTACCTTTCTTTCATACTGATTTGTTTTCATCCAACAACAGTCGTAAGAAATCAACAATCAGCTTATATATCTGGTTCTGTTCAGGTTATTTTACATTTTTTTCCAAATTTGCAATTAGTCATGATAACTTGTCAAATAACAAGCTTGAAACCTAGGTCATGTTTAATATTCCACCTTTCAAGAAAATCAACTCACTTGTACGCAGAATAAAAAAATATCTACAAATCCAATAATTAGGAACACAGCAGAAAATATTACCATTAAACTCACATTTAGTAACGTTTCTCCAAGTCCACAACCACGAGCATTCTTAAAACATATTGCTGCTAAGGGACCACCATCTGAAAACATGAATGACAAAAGCAAGAAAATCTCCTGCACGAAGAGAGCCTAATGGAAATAGTATTTCCAAGTATTCTCTCTCCTGAATTGCACAAGGAAAGTTAAAACATCAGGGATTCCTGCATCTTCTCTTGTGAATCTGTAGATCAATCCTTCCTTTCTCACTGTATGGACAGCCATGGACATATTTAGGTTGCAATGACCTTATTACCACAACAGGGTCATTATAACCTGTGGTGCAACAGTCCATTGACGGCCCAGGCCTGCCTACCTTCTGCTGGTCTCACTCACTCACCCAAGGTGGGAGATCATCCAATCAGTGACGTGGTCAGCACGTTTAACCATCAGTCGTCATTGTAGGTTTGCATGACTGCACTACGCTACTCATTCATAGCTCCCTGATTTCCTCATGATGGTGGGTGGCCACCAGTCCCATACACAGGCCGAAATCTCAAGAGAAAAGTTATTATGCTTCTCCCCAGGAGACACCAACCCTCGTGCGTCCCATAGCCGGAGTCCAAAACATGATGCCTTAAACCACACGGCCACGGTGCAGGGCACAATGGGGTCATTGCAACAAAGTAAACAATATCTCACTTAGTTTAGGTTTTCATGTTAAGTGTGTGATCTTTTTTTTTATGCAGAATCTCCTTTAAAGTTTTTAAAGCTGTAACTAATGACAACACAAGTAAATGGCACAAAATTTAACTAAGCCAACAATATTCTGAGCTAACATGAACAGATTTTAAGTCATAATGTTGTGGTCAATTTATGTTTCTTCCTTTAAAGAACAGAAGTGCAAAATGATTCTATGTTCCGTTTATGTATACTATACATACGAAGCAAGAATGTCACTGATTTTTTAGTTCTCCCATTTATAAGACAAGAGAGTAGTACTTTGTACAGTATTTGAAGCATCAGAAAAAAAAAATATTGTGCTTGTGTGTGTTACCAGTAAATAAGTTTCTAATGTATTGTCCATGTTGCCTTCATGATTTTTTTGTTTAATATTTATAATTTATAATTTTGTTGTATATCTCAACAGTGGTTTGTGTTTATGGTACCAATACACTCTGCACAGTTGCCTTTAGTTTGTCATGCATTACCTCTCGCATAATGTACATTCTATCTGTTGTGTTGAAATATATAGCAAAGGTAAGCAAAAGGGCAAAAATATTTTTTAAGCATTTATCAACTTACGATTTTGAGAAATATTGAATAAGATATGGACTCACGTAATTTAGTTGTTTTATTTTGTATTAATTTCATTTTAGTGCATAGGATTTTGATTTTATGAATTACTGTATTTGCTGGCGTATAAGATGTGCTTTTTTCTTTGAAAATAGGTCTAAAAACAGGAGACATATGCCGATACTCACTTTTTGTGTATTCTTTCCTAGTTAGATTAGGTAAGTTATTTGTTGAAAGTAGACATATATGTTACTTTATATTTGAAATGCTGTAAATTAATTATAAATTGAATGATAAACCTTTCCTCAAAAATGTGTACAAAAATGGGGGTGCAAGCAAATACGCAGGCAAATACGATATGTAACAAGACATATTTATCTTGCATATACGTATTGCTTGCATTGTAGAATTATTATTTCTCTTGTATTAATCAAACTAAGAATAACTGTCTGATGAAGAGAGATTGCGTGCTTGCAGGTAACATTACATTTAAGAACTATTGTGTATTGTAATTTCATTGTTGCCTTTGATTCATAGCACATTGCACATAAAACGAGTACTGTGCAACGTAGTGGTGCCATATTCACAAGGCATAATACTGCGATGTTCATTAAACCTAGATTAAATTTGTATAATTTTAAGTGATGGTACATAATGAAAAAAAATAAAGTAAGATACCATACTATGAATTGAGAAATGCATATTCTTAAGACAGTATTAAAGTGGCTAATTCACACACAGGAACTGTCAAAACGTTTTGTGCTGTAACCTTGTTATTGGCCATATGTGAAATACAACCTTTGTAATAACTTCTAAATGCCAGGGGTCCTGGGTTTGAATCCCAACTTCGGTATGCGTGTTCTTCGTGAGAGTCCCTTCATCAATTTCATTATATCATCACTCATCCTCATAGTCAGAATAGCCAAAAGAGACATAAAATAATCTAATTCAATTTTAATATTTTTTTTTTAACTGCAAGTGGTCCTGATATTGATTTCTGTTGAAAGCCCAAAATTTTAGTTTCAATCCAAATCATGAGCTTGATGTACAAGGTCAGAAAACAGCATGAATAGAACTTGGAAGTTTTTAATAATGTAATAATATACAAATAAATTAGCTAATAAAGCACTGGCCTGCTCTAATATTTTTTTATCTGTTTTGGCAGTTTCTGTGTCTGTAACTTTTAGCCAATTTAATACTTTTAGAAGTAGGAATATGCTTTGTTATAAAATGATTGTTTCTGATTGTTTGGAACAAAGTAGACAAAATATGCAATTAACATTGATAAAAGTTATATACATATTTGGTATATGCACTCTTAAACTTAAAGATGTCTTCCAATTTAATGTAAAATAAAATCAGTAATAATTTAGAAAGCTTTATTTATGCCTCTAATATATACAATAAGTTGTAGGAAAATATGTAAATAAAATATTTTCATGTATATCTGTGGCACATTTCCCTTATTATGTACAATTTTTTTGTGTGTAAGAGCATATTTTAAATAACTACAAAACAATATGTCTTTTGCAATGACAGGAGATCGTTACTATTCTGAATAATATGTAGCATCAAAAAGGTGTGGGGTGTGATGAAATGAAATGCCGAAAAATCCAGATTCAATTCATGGTTGAGCCAGGACTGTTTGTAAGTTATATAGAGCGTTCAGACCGTAATGACACATGTCTCTTTGAAACTGACCTTCAGTAATTAATGCAACCTTTTGAACAGAAATGCTACAAGCTCCTATTATCACCTCAGTCAGTCTGTGGTTTGTGCATGCACATTGAATGTTTGCTTATAGACTGAAGGGTTCCTTGTTTCGGTGTGAACCACCCCTGTTGCCTTGGTCTGAAAGCTTCTATAGGGACACAGGTATTGACAAGGATATAAAACGTCAAATGAAAAGTAAGTATACAGGGGTTGAGAAGATCACGTATTACAAATGATATAAATACCAGAAACCATAACAAGATATAAGACACACATGTTGACCATATGGCTGAAACCAACAAATTACTGCAGGAAGCAGATACATCTTACACGTAATAACAAATTAAAAGTTTCCCAATGTAATTCACAAGTTACTCACGTACGGAGTAACTTCATTAAGTAATTATTGTTGAATAATAAATATTGTATAATATTGTAATAAGAGGATTGTAAAATATATTTAAAAAATAATTTACAACCTTTATTACAAAATATGCATTACAAGCACAAACATACCTGATTTAGTGGCAACTGTAATAAAGGCAACAGTTTGAGTAAAATGTGAATGATTTGTTTATATCACTACATTTTAAAAATGATTCATCTACTTACGCAGAGGCATGACAATTAAATAGTGTTATATACAGTCAATCACACTTCTGGGTTGTTGTTGCTGCAATCTAGAAGTGCCTGTGACTACAAACAAACCACAATTTCATCTTATCAACATATAAATGTTTTCTTTCCTAGGTTTTGATAATTTTGTATCACATTACACAAACTTTCCTTGCTTTCTATGAAATCCCCCTTCTCCATGCGTTCAACTTGCAAATAATGATGAATCTGAGCCTGTGGCAAAAATCAAGACGAAATTATAATTTTATTGTTACATGGAATTATTTACGGGTGTGAGCCAATACCAGCAGTATCGGAAAGTGTGAGTTCAAATTTAATCACTAATAACTGTACATTTTGGGAGTGAGTTTTGGAATCTCGCATGGTCTGCATAAATGACACATGGTACTTAAATATTCTGAAATTATACAAAATGCCTAGTTGCCATTGTTTTGGCAACAGGATTGTAGGATGAAGGGATTTTGTTATTAAATATTTTCAATCAAATTATGAATATTTTAAAGCAAAACTCTTAGTTTCATATGGTATAGTTTTAATTACATTCTAAAGAACATAAATATTTTTGAACTATTTTTAATTGTTTGAATTTCCAAATATTGCCATGAGTATGCTGATAACTTGTGTCTGCATTGATATCAGCTTGGCCTAAGTTTATACAAAAAATATTTTATGCTACAGGATGTTTTAAAAGATACTGACCCAAAATTTGATTATTCATAATATGGAAACAATCAGCAAAAGACACAACTCCCCATGAATAAACAAAATTAAAATTTGTGTCAGCACTTATGCTACTTGTCTCTATTATATTATATAGGGTCAAGCCCCTTAGTGAAGTCAAATTAATACATGTCTTTGAGGACTAAAGTCTCCCTATCCCTGTTTAAAAAAAAACTGAGGCTTTAAGGGGGTACTCAGCACAAAAACACAACACAAATTGCATGCTATGATGCCAGGAGTCCTGACCTGGGCATAGATGTTCTTTGTTAGTGTCCCTTCATCAATTTCATCATATCATCACTCATCCTCATCCTTGTGGCAGAAAAGCGATGAAAATAACCTAATTCAATCAATCAACAACAAATATTGCACAGAGAATTATGCTGGCCATAAGTTCAGATGCCAGAGCCTCGTTGTAAGACTGCAATTACCGAGGTGTAGTACTATGTGGAAGTGAGGTTGATTTTTGGCGCCTTCGTATAAGGCCACCCTTATGCTTCTAAAACAAGCTTTCTGCTTAAGAAACCCAATAATGACCAAAATGTCACCATGTATTACTCCTGAACCCTTCAATTAAAAGTGATATGTAACTTTTTCCTTTAGATATCCATATTCAGGAGGTAACAAAGAAAAATAATAAAAAATAAATAATTAACTGGTGATGTTTAACATGCAGGGATTTTGTGGTTGACATGCAAACATTTCTGACTAACTGGATCCATGCCAAATACTTTATGAGTGAAGGAGTACTGATAATGTGGATGGCATGAATATGTCCAGATTCAGATCTATCTGAGATAAAATAAGAAATATTCCACAAAGAACTTGAATGGTTCATTCATATCCTTAATGTATACTATTTTGCAGAATGTTCATCTGCATTGACTTTGCAGGATAGCTGATTAAAGTTTGACATATATGGATTTTGAATACACTACAAGATTTGAGCAAGGTATAAATTTTACATTTTAAAAAAAGGAACTGCAAAATGTAAAAGTTTTGTTTATAAAACTTTGATGCATGAATTACATTCATAAAAATTACAAGCAATAGTGGCAATAGCTGACCTCCATGGCAGAGTGGTTAGCACAGCACATTATGATGCCAGGGGTCCTAGGTTTGAATCCTGGCCTTGGCATAGGTGTTCTTTTCATAACAGTTAATACACCAGCAACTGTACAATTGTATGATATGATTTTTTCTTCATGAACAAGTTTGCTCTTGGGAAATATTTGTTGCAAATGGCAAGTATTATTTATGATGGGAATACCATGGCAATTTCAACATTGTTCAACAATGGATTAACATTGTAAGTAGTGATCATTGATACTGGTGTACAATTACATGAAATATCAAAAAATAACACTAACCTTCCGTTGATAAAGTTCAGTGAATCAATCCACTACAGTATTAAGCATTTGAGTCCCTGCCATTGCATTAAAGAGGCCTAGAAGTGAATATGGTGTATCAGAAGATGGAACCGAACACAGTACAAATTTGAAAATGTGCCTTCTTCTAAAGCCTACACGAAGACAAAAAGTTTCTTAATGTTTGTCTCAATTTGCCCTAAAAGTAATTATTGCTTCATGAAAAGTTATTATTACGATAACTTGTTTTTCTTTTTTAAAGTGCATGAAAACTAAGTTTGATTTTCAGATTTTCATCAAAATTAATTTGAAGTTATTCCATAGATCATGAAGATTTTATATCTACAGTTAAGAGTTAAAATATTTTCCAGCCTATATATTACTTTATACTTGAAATACTGTAAATTAATTATAAATTCACTGCATCTTATATGGCAAGAAATACAGTAATTGAAATAGTAAGTACACTGTCTTTATGTATAATAATTTTCTAACATGCAGTTTCTTTTCCTACAAATAAAATTACTATTCATAACTTATATATAAAATGTCAATTTAATATAAGGACCAACGACCGCAAGGTAAGTGATCCACTCTTGGTTACTTTCACCTCTTGTGCCTCATGCTCTTGTGCAGTGACATCCATGCCAACCAGGGACCCTCCCAAGGAAATGGTACTGTTTTTTCCGTGTATTACCAGAACGTGCACAGTATAAAAAACAAACTTTCTGAGTGTGACATTCACTTAAGCGAGCTACTGCAATATGACTGCTTAGTTTTCATTGAAACTTGGCTAAACGGCATGGTGATGGATAGTGAATTTCCATTTTTAAAGCATTTCAATGTATTTAGAAATGACTGTGCAAGTCGTCGTGGTGGAGGAGTGATGATCTGTGTTAATGTTAAATGGAATTGTAAAATACGAAGAGACCTAATCAAGGACTGTGAAATTATTTGGATAGAACTCAATTTTCAAAAAAACAAAAAGCTGCTCGTTGGATCGTATTATCGCCCACATAAGAACTCTCATATTTCCATCCTCGAAGCCTGCAGAGATTCGGTATTAGCAGCAATGACAAGTGGTGATATTATGTTATTTGGTGATTTCAACCTGTCCATCAATTGGGAAAGCCCAAATACGGGAACTATAAACTGCCAAAATGATCAGTGGTTTATTGATACGTTCATTCATTGAATAGGGTTAAACCAGTTCAACTTGCATAAAACACGTGGTGACAGCAACCTTGACTATGTACTGGCAACCCTGCCTAATATGCAGGTAACTACAGGAAAATATCTTCTAACCTCCGACCATGACTCGCTCGACATCACAACGCACCTGCCTACCATGAAGAAAGACAAGGAATCCGTCAAGCAGAACCAACACTCCCACCACCTATGGCGAAAAGTTCGGTGGAATGTCATCCAGCGTGCGATCAACGCCTATCCTTGGTTTTTGTTGTTGGAAGAGGAAGTGAATGAAGCCGTTGAAAACTTTGTTGAAATTCTGCATGCCACGATAAAGGACTTCGTGCCCACTGCGAGACCGAGATCTACCAAATACCCCATCTGGTTCGACAGAGAAGTTCTCTTTGTGTTAAAAAAAACAAAAAAAAAACAGGCTTGCTACCTATGGAAGCAGCACCCTAATGTTCACACTCACGGTACCTATTGTGACATCAGACGTCATTCAAAATACCTACTCGGAAAAAAATATAGTGAACATATAAATAACATAACAACCGAATGTACTACAAACCCTAAGAGATTCTTCACATTACTAAATTCAAGAAAACAAAGCAAATGTATACCTAAAGAAATTGTTCATAATACTGATATTGCTAGTGGAGGAGAAAGAGCCGAACTTTTCAATGTTTTTTTTCATCAGAACTTCTCACCTCCCTCAGTTTCCGACTTTCTCCCCCACTTAAATGCTGTCTGTCCTCACACACTATCTTCAATCAAAACATCCCCCGAGGAAGTAAAATACCTTCTTGCTTCATTGGCCCTCCACCGGTCCCTAGGTCCAGATGAAATCCTCACAATATTCCTACGTAAAACTGCTGACTCCTTGGCTCTTCCTCTGTCTGCCTTACTCAACAAATGTTTCTCTAAGGGTGTGTTTCCGAAAAACTTTAAATGGGCCAACATTGTGCCCATTCATAAAACTGGAGATAAAAAATGTGTAAAATCCTATAGACCAATCTCACTTCTATCGCCACTATCAATTATTTGTGAAAATATCATCAAAAACAGGTTACTTCAGTTTACGTCACCATATATCAACACAGCACAACATGGTTTTCTTCCAGGCAGCTCTTGCCTAACAAATCTTTCCGTCTTACTTTCGCATGCTGCCAGAGAGCTATTGATAATAACTCTCAACTTGGCACAATATATTTGGACATTTCGAAAGCCTTTGACAAAATTAATCGTAAATTTCTTCTTCATAAATTATCATCCAGATTTCACATCCATGGCAAATTTCTCTCTTTACTCCAGGACTACCTCCATGAGTGTGAACAACGTGTTGTTCTTTCAGGTACCTCTTCTAACTTTCTCCCCGTTTTGTATGGAGTTCCCCAGGGTAGTGTCTTAGGCCCACTCCTATTCTGTACATGGATGACCTCCCTGAAAAACTGTCCTCTCTCGCTATCAATATACTTTTGTTTGCGGATGATTGTAAACTCTTTAAGGAGATCTCATCACATCATGACATGATGATTCTTCAAAATGCTCTCACAGAACTTGTTAAGTGGTGTCGTCAGTGGAATTTAGAACTAAACCCTCAGAAACGCTCTTTCCTTACTTATTCCCTAAAAAAGAACAAAGTGGTGTCTACTTATTCTATTGAAAACAATCCAATCCAAAACGTTTCCACCCAAAAGGACCTAGGTATTATCATGGATGAAAAACTCACTTTAATTATCATATTATAGCTACCACTAAAAAAGCCATGCGCCTTCTCGGTCTTCTATACAGATTTAGCGAGATTCAAAACCCATCATCTCTTGCTCTATTCTTTAAATCTTTCATCTTGCCCATCCTTGAATACTGTTCAATTTGGGCAATGGCCTCAAAAACCAATCTCACCGGAATAGATTCTGTTCTCAGTTTCTTTATTGCAATTGTTCGCCATAGAATACCTTCCTTTCGACATGTATCCAAATCAGACACCATGGCTGCTCTGAATATTCACACTCCATCTTTTCGTCGTGATCTAGCTGACATGAAATTTTTAAACAAGATAATAAATGGCAAAATCAGAACAGATCTCCTAATCAGTAAATTCACACTTAGGGTACCCCAAAAGCAAATGTGCAACCTGGAATTCTTCCACAACCCAACCACTAGGCTATCCCTTCTACAATGCTCCTTGTTTTACAGGCTCCCAGAAATCTGCAACAAACTTCCCCTGAATGTAGATATTTTCCTTCCAGAATGTAATTTTTGTATATTACTGACCAAGAACATGTAAATCTTTGGGATCTCGCACATCCCTACTAGTTACAACAGGTTTTCTTTTCAGGTAATAAGTAGCAAAATTAACAGTTACTTTGTTATATGATTCAACAATAATGAACCAAAATCGACAAAATATCTGGTGTGGTTTGACAATGAAGTTCTCCTGGTGTTAAAAAACAAAAAGAAAGCCTGGAACCTGTGGAAACAAAGCCCCAATGTGCATACACACCAAACCTTCTGTAGCATTAGACGTCAATCCAAGTATTTATTTAAGAAAAAATATAAGGACTACATAGACAATGTAACAGCACAGTGCCTTACCAATCCAAATAAATTCTTTACATTGTTAAATTCAAGAAAGCAAAAACCACGTGTCCCCATGGAAATCAAGTACAAATCAGAATCAGCCTGTGGAGATAAAAGAGTGAACTTATCCAACAGTTTTTTTCACGAAAACCTCACCTCGCATGCTTCAACCAACCCACTCCCTGACGTGCAGTCGGTCTGTTCACACTCTCTCTCTCCAATATCAAAACCTCTTCTCAAGAAGTTAAATCTCTCCTTGCCTCATTACCCATACACCGCTCTTTAGGACCAGATGAAAGTCCCACGATTTTCCTCCGTAACACTGCTGACTTCTTGGCTCATCCTCTCTCTCTCTCTTGCTAAATAGGTGCTTCTCTGAAGGCGTGTTTCCTCAGATGTTCAAGAAAGCCAACATTGTACCCATTCGCAAATCTCCAGATAAAAATAGTGCTACATCATACAGACCAATATCACCTCCTGTCACCTCTGTCTATAATCTGTGAAAAAATCATTAAGGACAGATTATTCAGATTTACATCTCCGCATATCAGTACTGCCCAATACGGGTTTCTTCCAGGTAGCTCTTGCTTGACTAATCTTTCAGTTCTCCTTTCACATGCCACTAGGGCTATTTCCAAAAATTACCAGCTAGATGTGATATACTTGGATATTTCAAAAGCCTTTGACAAAATAAACCATGCTCTTCTTATTCACAAATTAAGAACTAGATTTAACATACATGGCAAATTTCTCTCCTTAATCCAAGATTATCTACACTCACGGATACAGCATGTCACCCCCTTTCAGGCGCCTCTTCTGATTTTCTTCCTGTCTTGTCTGGGGTGCCACAAGGGAGCGTCTTGGGCCCTCTCTTGTTCATCCTATACATGGACGATCTCCCTCAGAGACTTTCCTCACTTCCTGTCAATATACTCATGTTTGCGGACGACTGTAAACTTTTCAAAGAAATCTCAACCAAACAAGATGCTGTGATTCTCCAGAATGCTCTTTCGGAACTTGTCACATGGTGTAAGCAGTGGAATCTACAACTTAACCCGCAGAATTGTTCCTCCCTCACAGTCTCTTTAAAAAAAAACAAGATACATTCTCATTATGTTCTTGAAAACAATTATATTACCACAGTTGCGACCCAAAAAGATCTAGGTGTTATCATAGATGAAAAACTGAACTTTAAGGAACACATCACAGCTACAACTAAAAGTGCAATGCACCTCTTAGGCCTCCTCTACAGATTCACTAAAATTGATACTCCAACTTCTCTTAGCCTGTTTTTCAAGTCATTCATTTCTCCGATTCTTGAATACTGCTCTCCAGTCTGGGCCACGGCTTCCAATACAAATCTTTCTAGCATGGATTCCGTCCTCAGCTTCTTTGCTGCCATTGTTCATCATAGAATTCCTTCTCTGCAGCATCAAATCTGACATCCTGACTACTTTGAACATTCAATTACTGCAGACCCGACGCGATATGAAATTTTTCTATAAAATAATCAATGGAAAACTAAGATCTGAATTTCTACTTACAGAATTCAATTTCAGAGTTTCCTCTCAATCCACCCGAAACACTGAATTGCTCCACAACTCTACCGCTAGGCTTTCCCTTATACAGCACTCTCTGATCCACAGGCTACAACAGTTCTATAATAAACTACCTACAAAGATCAACATTTTTGCCCCTGAAAGTATTTTCCGATCTTCACTAAGAACGAATATGTAAATCTTTTGTTTGTTTCCTTGTTTATGTCTTATCTGTTTATATGTATCCCTTTTTGTTTTTACCTAAAACCATCTTGACTTGTTCTTGTTGATTTATTACAATTTTCAGTGTAAAATGGCCTTACAAGTACTGTATCTGAAATTTAAATAAATAAAAAGACTGAGTTTTTATTGTTTTAAGTTCACTTTATGTACAGATAGGTTAATTGAGACTGGACCTACAGTTTAAAGTGAGATCTGTTCCTTCCCTAAATTATACACACCAAACTTGTTTTATTAGTGAGTGTTGAACAACAGAATTAATTTTTTGAATGATGAAGTATGGAACAATTTTCAACATAAATTTGCATAATTGTAGGTTCATAACAGTACTACATTTTACAATTTTTCTGTATACTTTGGTTTATTCATGGAATAAAGTGACTTACAGAAAAGGCATTTGGTGTAAAATTTAAATTTACTTCTTGTAACTGTGCTTGATGGGCAGGGTATTAAAAAATTTCACTTGCCTGGATTCTTACTCAAAGGTAAAGGTAAAAAGTGTTCCCCTGTGCATAGCACCACGCCATGAAGGCGTATAGGGGGTGTGGGGGTAATGCCTCACACTTTCTTGATCCGGTCGTGAGTGGGGGTGATGTGATCAGCATCACGCCCCTAACCGCCTTTACCCCCCAGGGTTTCCCCCAGGTACCCATGTTATTCGATGCTGGGTGGGCACCGGGGCCGCTTCCACCGTTAGAAAAGTTCCTGGATTTGAACCGGCCGGGGATCGAACCGGGACCTTGAGCATGGTAATCAGACACGTTACCGACTGAGCCACAGCGGCCACTTACTCTTACTCTCTTACTTACTTCTTACTCTCCCCATAAAAATATCAAGTCTCTCTATGGTAATTTTTTCCTCTCCCACTGAAATAATTCTTGATGCTTTTCTGGCAGTGAACGATGATGAGATTTTTATGGGATATCGACCAGAACACTTCCACATAGGATTCCTAGCTTTTGAAAGATAACACCACCCTCATCTTCAGAGACTGAAGTCCAGATGTGTGTGAATTTAATTTTATTATTTGGTGTGGGCCGAGTTCAGTGTAGGTGGTAGGCCAACTGGGTGCTGTGTTTCCCATGTCTATGCTCTCGGTCGACTATTGCCAGCTGAGTCATTGTCGAGATTGTGCTTTTCCCCATGAATGACTATCAATTTCTTGATGATGCGATCACAGCAATTGAATTACTTATTGATGATACGAGTTGTGGTGAAGTAAATTAAATTCTATGGTGCTCACTGATAGAATGTTCTGCTAACACTGATTTTCCCAGATGGAAATTATTGATGTAGCTGAAGTATTCTTTGCAGTTTTGTTTGATTGACCTCCAGTCTGTCTTTACTGCAGGTGCAACTGATACAGTAAACACCAGACCCTAGACCATCCTTTCAATTTTGTAGTCTGCTTCTTAAGTGTGTCTGGATTTCGTTAGTTTTTTTTTTTGTTTGTTGAGCCTGTTGTGCATCACTCTAGTATTTTGTTTATGGTGCTTTTTGAGTATCCATTCTACCTTAAGGCTGTATGCTGGGACTGATTCTCTGTGTCGCTGATGGAGATTGCTCAGTGAAACAGTGTAGATAGTATTGTTGATCCACCACCAAAGCTTGTCTGGAAGCCCAATGCAACAAGACCATGGTCGTTTAACCTCAATCAACCAACCAAAGCAAACCAGGCAGAACAAAAACCACCACATAATGGTCAACCTGATGAAGCCACTATCTCCATTCTCTCGAAGCACTTAAAGTTCGCTCCAGTACTGAGGAAAATCCACAAACTAGATTCACACACATATCTGCAATTCAATCACTGAAAATGAGTGTGACCTTAGGTTTCAAAACCTACCTGGAACTGATCTTGCTGATATCCCAAGGGAACCTCTTCATGAATCTCTGAACATTTGAAAAATGTATATTTGAAAACTTCCTACATCAAGAAGCCTACAGACATGGTGATCCTGTCCACTAAGGCTAATTATTAGATAATAAATTTTTCAAATGAAGCCAAAATGACCATCATTATATAAATATGAGGGAAAGTGAAATGAAAACCTTAAAGGTACAACAAAAATTATAGGGCACGCTGTATAAGTCAAAGGTAACAACTGCTATTTACAAAAAGACCTTAAGCTGCAACATTGATTAAGTGAGCTACAAAGATGGTGCTTGTACAATCAACATCAAATGAAATAGGAGAAAAAATATTTTCTAGACAAAAAATGAGTTGGCAATGCAGCGAACACCTAGGCAATCTTGATAAGATGCTTGAGGAACCTCGAGCAAACTTTCCTGAAAAGCACAACTCCAGTATCGAAGGTCATGCTACACGTGGATTGGTAACTTTCGGGAGCATGCTGTCTGTCTACACAATTCTCCCCAAATGCCTGTTTGAAGATGAATCTTCTGCTCGCATTTTATTTTTCAAATGTAGTTCTGTCATTGTAGACATTTTACAATTATTTTTATTTGTTCTTATTTTGCTTGGCTTTTATCTCATTTTTATAATTAATCGAAACTATGAAGATGTATGAAAATTAGATTAAATTGATGAAGAGACACTTAAAAAAGAGATTGCCAGACCATGACTCGAACCCGGAACCTAAAGCGAATAGGGTGGAAAAGACAGTCAATAACTCCTGACCATGAACTGGATTATAAAATTTGTAATTGCTCAGGAGTATTTTTTGTTCTGTTCATGACTAATACCTGCTTTCCGACACTTAATTTATAAGTGACACACTTCATTCGGTGGGGACAAGCCACGTATTGTTTGAGAGGAGGGACACCTCGTGTTCATATACTAGATACAATCATGGACTATAACTACTTGAAATGTAACATACTATCGGAGATCAGTTGGACATAGAAATTTTGATATACAAGTTGCATTTTCTCTACTTATTCATTATGCCTAATAGATAATCTCGGAACAACACAAAATGTTTAATTGACTCGAATTCACAATGACTAATATATACTGGACCTACATATTTTAAATGCACAATCTAAGTGACGAAAATATGCCTCAACAGGAAATGAAAATGCAATATTCATTTAATACACTAAAAAAGCTAACCAAAGCAGATTTTTAACAACACTACACACGTAACGTTTCCATCCTCTAACAGAGTATTTTTTGGAGTAAGATTCACATGGCGTAATAGGATTTTCATTCACCACAAAGCAATAGCTATAAATATTAGATAAACCAGAAATGAGGGGTTAGCGTTCACCATAAGAGAGTTGCTGTAGGTAAAACAAAACACATATGTAAGGAAGAGGTGTGTAAGTGTGAGTTTCTCTGTGAAAATTGACTGAGTGGTAGCACTAGACGATTTTACGTCAGGGATCCTATAGGTTCGAATACCGGTCTAGGCATTTGTGTTGTTTCTGAATGTTTTATTTATTTTATCTTCACTCATCTTCATCCACACGATTTCCCAAAACTGGAAGAAAAGCGGCCCTAAATAAAAATAAAAAATATGTGAAAATTAGAAGGTTAATTAAGAGCTGATAGGTAAAATATACTCTATGAGTATACAAGTTCTGTTAAGATGTCAAACCTGTAAGAAGCAAATACCGAAGTTGTGTGAAGGATTGAAGATAAGCTTCGATCACATGGTCACCTGGATTGACTCGATCTGAACCAGTAAATGGGCAATGTTTAATCCACAAGGCCATTCTGCAAAACGAATGCCAAAAGAGGTTCGTGTGTGTTGGTCAGCATGAAATTGTTGGGTGATGATAAGTGAATGGTATTTTTTCTGTTTTCGTTATTTTACATTGCTTTGCTACCTCTGGATCTTGAATGACGAATAAATTAATTTAGTGAACTGACAAACACAAAAAAGCCAACCCTGTGGCTAATTGGTTAGCGCAAGCGCTTCGAAGTAAGATGAGGATGTGTCATTGTCTGCATTCCACTTTCATCTATCACATCTTCAACCTTCATCATTGTGATTATCCGAGAGTGGTAGAACAGTGACGTGAAATAACAAAAATATCACCCTCGGTGTCGATTTTGAAGTTTGAAGTATTGCTGTTTCTGCATTCAATATCGGCTCTAGATTGTGACAGGGATGCGAAATGCTTCTTATTTTATAAGAAATAGTAAAACGAGAAGAGCGATAGATATTCCTCTATTTTCAATTTTCTCTGTAACTAATTTCCCTGACTGTGGTGATAATGAATTCTATGTAGTATGCGAAATATACTTCAAATCAATTTATATTAATTTATGCATATGCAACTGATTAAAGAGAGCCTCCACGATGGCACAAGGAAATCGTCGCCGCATTGTAATCAAGGAGTTCTCGGTTCGATGCCTGGTGGAGACACATAGTGGTTCGGATTCTAGTTTAAACTGTAGGTCTCATCCCAGTTTGCCTATCTGTGCATAAAACTCAGACTCAGAATGATTAAGGACTTTTCGAAATATTCTGTCTGTATGGGAATGGTAACATTCTTCAGAACGAAAAGGAATTTGTAAAGCAAGAATATGCACAGCACCTCTAATTACCCAATGCCATTCAACACGCTACTATTCGTCAATTCAGAATTATTATTTTAGGGTTCAAATCCTGGCATCTGAAAAAGGGACACTTGGCCCCAAAAGTTTCAGGTTTGTTAACATTTACTACTTAAGGATATTTTTGTAAAGCTCCTGGGACCTGAAGAACAAAAATAGATATTTTAAAATGATTTCTCAAATCAAATGTAGAAATTATGCAACACACTAGCTTAGGGACGCTATAGCTTGCTTATTCATGGGATGGAAAAATTGTCATTTCCGGCCCCCACCCCTCAAATTGGGGTGGCTACATATGCAAGAAAGACGAACGCTGCACACACTGATTTTACTTTACAAAGTTCTCAACCTCAAGTCACCTTCCTATCTCCTCTCTCACTTCCAATTTCTTCACGAATTTCACAATCGCGACACCAGATCACGCAGCTCCTCAACTCTCTCTATCCCCGTCCACAGATCAAACATCTTCTCCAACTCTTTCTCCATATTGGCTGTAAGACTATGGAATCAGTTGCCAAAAGCACTAGAACCTCCGTCGCTTCCTTTAGCAGACGTGTTCGCCACTCTCTTCAGAAGTCTCGTTAGATCTTCACCTGTCAAGCAGACCAAAGGGCATATGCAAGTGCATTAATTCTTAAAATACTTTGAAATTACTTCTATACAATTTTAAATTTTGCATTAAAATATCGTATTTTGTGTATTATATATTTTGTATTTTGTGTGTTATATTCAGGGCGTTAAGACTTGTGTGTATGAGTATAATGTGTGTGTGTGGACTTATGTGAAATGACTTAATGTACTTTGTGTATAATATAATAATGTATAATTTTATGTGTATGGTTGAGTGGAAGAAAAGGCTTTGTACGACCTTAACTCTGCCATTTAAAACAAGGCGTTAATAAATAAATAAATAAATATGTTCGATTGACTTAGATTCGAGTGTTAATATTGGTTATGATTATTGGTAAGTTGATAAGGGGTTACATTATTCATTGAAACTTACATAACTATGCTATTGGTTATACAGTATAAACAATAATAATGACAATTATTGTGCCCAGCACTCTGATATCTCTACTGGGAAGATAATTTACACCTGTAAGTTTTCTGAAACAAATACACATTTCACCTCGTATGACAAGAATCAGCGATAAAATTTCGTAAGTAGAAATTCAGTAGCATTAGTTTACCTTAACTTTCACAAGATATGAAATATTCCGTTTTTGAATTGTTGGATCATAATGTCATGACCATCCCTGATATTTTCCTTGCATATCAACGATATTTTTTTTGAAAATAGGGTTATCAACCCTTAATTGAAGACCAAGTGAATGACTTGCGATGTGGTAATCGGAAACCTGGCCAGGATGAGCAATCGTTCATTGGAGCTACGGAGTCAAGATGCCATACACGTCTGAAGCTACTCGTGGCCGTATAATTGGCATGTTCGAATGTGGCTGCACATGAAAGAAAATACATATCTGGAATCATTTGCAATCCTACAATGTAATCTCCTGCTGCTGTGTGAACACGTTCCCAAACATCTGGCAGTCGTTGGATGCCAATGATAGCTCCCGTTCATGCCAGTGTGAGCAGAGACTGCCTTGTGGCCAAAATGATGTTCGGGACTTCTGGAAAGGGTTTCCCCCTCAGCGGTTCCTTCATCTTGGAAAACAAATCAAAGTCGTAGGGACTCATGTCAGGAGAATAAGGTGTGTGCTCCAACACCTCGTACATACTATGACCGATGTACCAATTTCCATTTACCATTACCATCGGTCTTTCTCCGCACTTTCCCAAGATCTCATTTTTCTGCTCTCTGAGAAAAGGACAGCCGTCTCAAATGAACCAGCATTCTTTCCCATGAAGCCCGGTCTATATTTGATATTCAAGAGAAGGAAGCCAGTGTGTTCCCGCAATAAACTTTGATATCCATCCAGTCCACATTCACCTCACGTCACCATAAATTCACGTTTGGCTTGATGGTTGATATTTAGAGAAGCAGGGGGCCAACGGTGAGATGCAGCTAATCACGAAACTTCAAGCAATTTAAAATTAAAAAAAACCAATGTGACTCTCGCCATCGGTCCTGAACAATGACCCTCTGTTCTCAAGGGAGTATGCAGCTGCCCAGGCCCGGAATCAAAACAATAGTTCTGCACATAACAGACTCAAGCAGACGACATAACTTCTGCGAGCGTGCCAGCCAGTCTACAGTTTGGACATTTCCTTGTCAATGTGACAGATATGAAAATTTGAACTACAACCCTGCCAGAAAATATCCCTTCACCTCAGTGAAGTTTAGACAGCCACAAAATGCATAACTTTAACAGACTGTCCGAGCTATGAGCAGTTAAAATTAATTAGAGCGAGATACTTTTCGCTCTCCAAATCAAACTGCAAACAAGGAGTTATTGAGTTTCCATGATACGTGATTATCGCTCTTCAGTGCAAACTTTAAGTCACATGGGGGTGGAGCTATAGTAGACTGACCAATAACGAAGGAGGCATTCCACCTCGGTAGCAGTGTAGCTGGAGAATCAAGGGTGAAACCACGATACATTGACAACAGTTCAAATACATCGCTCCAACTCTCTGGGAGAGAAAAACTTTGCTCGAACAGTTTTCGGTACATCGCTTGAACCCATAAGAAGCTTCAACACAAGACTCCAAGAGAGACTTTCCTCTTCACTTCAGTGTGACAGTCGTGTGCTCTCTGATCTACAGTCAAACTTTATTGTTTATTAAGTGGTGCATCAGTATTAGTGTTTATGTGTACAGAACGTTGCAAGTGCGACTCGTGACCATCTCTTGTCTTCACCCAGTGCATGATGAGCCTGTCGACTCACTGTGACAGTCAGCTGTTATGGTAACGTATGTAGTATGATGAGACGATGTAAGTATTTTGACATCTCATTAAATAATTTATTTCCATATGTCTCAGTGTCCTAATTTCTTGTAAATAACAATAATTATGATTAATAAACTTGGCTCGTGAATAAAGACCAGCGAATAAGGGCTTGAATGGCCTTCTCCGCTGGCCGTTAACAAAACATAAAACACACGTATTTGATATTGAATACATATCAAGTGTTGTGCTTATTTTCAAGTCTGTTGTGTGTAAAAAAAAAACATCCCATGCCAAACAATGATTCGAACCTACAACATCATTTGTATTATAATACATATGCCGATCATTCTCCAGCAATCTGTGAAGTGTATCAAGGTGGTTTGGATCTGTTGCCGTGTGAGGATGCACTCCACCATGTACTTTCACGGCTGATTTACGACCACTTTCAAATGCCTTGACCCATCTGGCAACAGTACGATATGGTAAAGCGTTGTCCCACATGCCTTGCATAAGCCCTTGTGAATTTGCCGTACATTCCTTCCCCGTGCAACCTGAAATTTGATGAATATATTCGCTGTTCTTCACGCATGAACATTGTTCAGAGTGGTATTATACAGACACTTCACTTTAACATCTTCTAACTACCACACAACAGTACTATTAAGCAACAAACACCTACACACGATCTGTAGTATAAGATTAAACAAGACCAGATCATCTATTGTCCCAGTGACAACTGACAAGCATATACCAAAAGTGTTGCCACTACAAGAAAAATTACCCTTGTATGAATCTCATTCCAAATTCCAAAGAATACATAAACAACTAAAAATCAGTTTAATATGTAGAAACCTATATTCGAAAAAAGAGGAAAAAAGATGTAGGTCACCATTACCTAGCTGTTCCTTGGAAAGTTATAAGGCATAAAATACTTTTTAAATATAGACAGGGTGATTCATAAATATGGCTACACGTTTGAAGTAAATGTCATGTGTGACTGTACAATGTAGAGGGAAATGGTGAATTGTATATTGAACTTGAAACTTCATTTCCTCATTTCAGATAAATCACATGCTCTAGCTTTCTCGAGATTGCGTTGAACATACAACAGCAAGTTAAAGTTACAGTGTGGGCAATTTTATGCCAGTATGATCGTAAGACTGATGAGACATGTTTTTAATGTAAGTGGGAAAGTGGAGAAAATGACTGCTTACATCAAGTTGTTGTTTATTATAAGCTCATTGCTGTGCACACAGTTCTCATGATCATTCTGGTATATAATTACCCAAGCTGCAACTGTAACTTGTTGCTGCATGTTCAGAACCATCTTGGCTAATGACGTAAGCTCAGGTATGAGACTCTTTTCTGAAATTAAAAAAAAATGAAGTTTCATGCACCATTCACCATTTCGCTCTACACTGTACAGTAACACACTATACTAACTTCAAACGTGCAGCCATATTTCTGACTCACCCTGTATATAAAAGGGTGGTTACCTTGTAAGATGTAGTAACATGTTGGCTACAATACAGTTCATGTCTTCATAAGGTTGATGTAAAGCAGGGGTAACCCCTGAAAACCAAATTGACAGTTGAATCCAATTACTTCATCAGGAGGTGCTTGTACGTCTGTAGGCAGATATCCAAGAGAGCCTAGAAAGGGATTTTAATGTAGCAAACATGGAAAGGTTACAAAAAAGGCATGCTTAAAAACAGTCTAGTTAGGAGTCTTTTCCAACAGTTCTTCCCGAACATATATTACAAATATATGGAAGTCAATATCAAATGTTCAAAGAGTCATATTAGTATCTTGAGTTGTGGAATATTTACTGGGGTGTCAGTGGAAGGAAAAACTCATTATGTGTATGTGTGTGTGTGGGAGGGGGGTAAAATTTCAGTAATGCTGCATATTTAACTCATTTTCTATTGACTCTACTTTGCATGAGGAATGACTACCCTGACAATATAGTTAACAGATGAACTTTTCTATTTGCAGCTTAAATGAGAGTCCATATGAACAAATTGACAATACTACCATCTACATTACCTAAAATGTAACAAATAAATAAAGTAAATGAGATTTTGTTTTTAAGTTCACTTTATGCACAGATATGCTCATTGGGACTCGACCTACAGTTTAAAGTGGGGCACGAACCACTACGTGCCTCCACCAGGTATGGAACGTGGAACCTCTTGGTTACAAGGCAATGACATTAGAAATTAGATATTTATTTTTTTGAAAAGCCTAGAAAAGTTTTCCTATTATTTTTGAATGTGTCTCATCTTGTAATTTTGCTTTGAATGGATATTTACTCCAGTTCAGTGTATTTATGTTTGCAAGATGCAGTTCTTTATCCAATTAATAATATAACTAGCCTTGATAAATTAAATTTAAAATGAAGTGGCTTATTTTCTCCTATTTGAGCATACCAACAATATGCATTTCCTTTTTTATTGTTATTGCATGTGTACAACACTCATTCCCTTAAATATTGATTGTTTGGTTTCAACAATAAAGTTGGACATTATTTATTGCTAGGATATCTAATAAGTAATTTGTATCTCCAATGTACTAGTTACTTACATCATAAGCAAGAAGAGAAGAAATATACAGGATTTTAAAAAAGATCTTAATTTTTGGTGCATGGTTAAAGCTTAATAGAACTTAATCAATAATGTTTATGTTTTAATGTTATCTCTAGTATTCATAAAATATTTATTGTACATGACAATTCTTTGTGCTGGATGAAACATGTTTTTGACGAGTAAGACTAAGGTGCACAACCTAAGCAGGACCAGACCTACAGTTTGAAGTGGGATATAAAGCAATGAAATATGTCCCACTGTGATTTGAACACAGAATCCCATGATTACAATGTCGTAGCATTAACTAGCCTGTCTACAATTTCTTGAAAAACTGAATTCCCTGATTATTCTATGTTTTCCAGTCCAAGAATTAATATTTTTCAGGCCACTTAATAGAGGCATGCATATTTTGTTTTTGACAGAGAAACAAAATCTGAAACAGCACACTATAATATATATTAATTTTTCATGTTTTTGTGAGGTGCGAGGTGCATTTTCCCACCATATTTTGTCACGAAATTATGCAGAATGAATTGCAAAATGCGAAACACAGTCATAAACACGAAATTTAGAAATTTATTTTACTCGACACTTTCTGAAGTCTGAATTTTCCTGCAATGTATGCAAATCACGGAAAATTGATTAATTCTGCTGTAAATATATGAGTAGCAAAAATGAGACTCCTTTATGAAGGAATAAACTTAATCATCTTATAACTACATAAATGTACTATTAGAAGGGAAATTTTTATTTTGTGTAACAAAGGTAGATTTTAAAATTAAAATTAGGGTTGTATTCACAAATGTACTGCTCTTGATCCATAAATGTACCCACTTTTTGTACCGAAATCTTGAACTTTTATTCACCATAAATTTGTGGCTCTAGCAATGAATGTACATGAACACTCATTTACAATCACTAACATTTTTAGTTATATCCTCACCCTCAGAATTACACATATAATCTTCTATTTATAGTAAGTGGAAGTTTGTCTCATCTTTCACAAGTAAATGATTAACAAAAAAATAACTTTTTCCAAAAAATCATAATTATAGAGGAAGTAGGGCATAATTACAGTAAAATTTATTAATATATTACTCCAGTTACTTATCTACCAAAGACCCTAAAAAAATTCGGATTTCCCCAGAAAAAATAAAATTTCCTTGATTTTTCCAGAAAAATAAATTCCCTGAGCTTTTCCAGATTGATCAACATCCTGTTCACTGAAATGCTATTGAGAATACCCACAAAATGTTCCAACTGAGAGTACTAAAGCACATTATGCAAATTTATATTTTGTGCTGACAACTTTGTAACTTTTGGAACCAATCTTTAGCATTTTAAGTGATGTATCACTAAGTTTACGTTTTTTACAAATGATATACAAATACAGTGGAACCTCGATTATTCGCTTTCCAGGTGGATCAAGATGAAAAACAACATAAAAAGCAGGAAAATGTCAAATGTAGGGACATTTTATAACATTCTGCTCTGTTGGGTCCATCAAGATTGAATGCATAATGCAGGAAAATGTAAAATCGGGGATCCACTGTATCTCTAAATAAAGGTTTTGTCAAAAAGAATGGTTTGCAGATAAGATTGAATATTTATAGCTTATATCTGCAGTAACACTGGCAGACGATTGTACACAGATAAAACAGTGGAAGCAAAAAATCAGGCGAAGCCAGGCTGGCTCGTTAGCTCAGTGGTAGAACTATAACATGGAATGCCAGAGACCCGGGTTCCAGTCCTGGTCAAGCCTGCATTTCTTGCTAACAGTTCTACATAAGATTGAATATAGTATTGAAGATTCATGAGGGACTGAAAAGGGTAGAGAATTCGGGAAGGAATACAAATTTGTTGGGAGAACTTGTTCTGGAGAAATTACACAAATTTGATTGATTGATTGCTTTATTTTACTTCGCTTTTCTTGACACTTTTGGCTAATCACAACGATGAAGGTGAGTGATGATATGATAAAACTAATTGACACTCATGAACTTATAATATAAGGATAATAAATACGGAGAAACTAGTACTCACTTTCATCTGAGAAGCTGTTTTTTCTTTTTCGATTAATTTCAGTGGCCACTGCCACCATCCTCGTTGGTTTGAGTACAGCAAATTTCAACGAGGATGGTGGCAGTAGCCACTGAAATTAATCGAAAAAGAAGAAAAACAGCTTCCTGGATAAAAGTGAGTACTAGTTTCTCCTTACTACCGCGTGTCTTTTTCGTAATTATGAATAAGGATAATATGACTGAAATTTGCAAGAATACATGCTACAATTATCTCTACTTTGTACATATTTCTCTATTTCAGGTGAAGAACATCCAGTATTCAAGCCACGAGTTGTCTTTTTGCAGACAGAGTTTTTCTAGTTTTCAAGTTTGACTGATATTATGTTTATTACGCATTTGCCTTACTAATATTATTTTAAGAAATGTTTGCCTTTGTGTTTAGTCTACAAAGGGATGATGCTATGAATGTGATAGGTCATAATAAAGAAAACATATCAGTTAAACTTGCAGGTGGATATGAAATTTTGCTTTCAAAGTTAAAAAAAGTAAAAAAAAATGTATATGTTGTTGTTGAATGTGATATCCTCACATAATATTAATTTAGTGCTAAGTAAGGAAAAAGGTTAAAACTAGTTTAAATGCCAAGTGCAAAATTTCAACATTCATACCACCAAAAAATATTGTATTCCACCATTAAACTTGGTGTGTAAGAAGCTGTTAATTTTGCTTTTCATTTTCTGTCTTGTTAAGTATAAATATGCTCTGAAACTGATGTTCATAATCATATTGGGGAAGGGGGTGTAGAGGTAGGGCACCACATTTTCACAATCTTGACCAATTTTGAAGGTAATGTGATCAGTCATCTTTGAATACAAACGTTACATGTAACTGTGAGGAAACTGTGATAATTTCATCTGTCTATTTATCTTAGATGGGTTTACATGCAGCCAAATGATTAGGACACTCAATCTTTGGTGCAAGTGGTCCTGGGTTTAATCCCAGGTGAGAACCAAAAAAGTTTTTATTTTACACCAGCACTGAGAGGACAATGGGAAGAGCTCCTTGAAATGAAGTGCAGCAGACTCTGGTTGAGATGACTGGGAACGAAACTCAACATGTTGGTCGTGCGGCACCAAATAAAATGCCATTTAGGAGGTCTCAACACCGTAAGGGTTCTTGCCACAGAAAGTATATTCTGATTTAGGTGCTGTAGTTCCTCAAATGTCAATTCCTTGTCATATTCGACAATGGCAGAGCAGCAGAATAAAAATTTTGATATGGTCATAAGAATATATATACCATAGATGAAATAGTGAATATCTATGAATGTGACAGTTTTAGAGATTGCCTTAGGGAGATATCATATCATGCTGTTATAATACTTCATCAGATTGGTTCTCTTCTTTAATATTTTACATTTAGTGTAATCCATTTCTTGTACATATTAAGTACAAAAATATTATACGAGGGGCATTCAAGTCAACCTGGGACTTTAGCAAGTGGCTAGTATGTCATATTTCTGATAGGTGGTGCACATGTCGCGTGCCAGTCTATAGATCGTTAATCAAGATGACAGACAACAATGTTAACGGCGTGTGGTGATGAAGTTTATTGTAAAGAAAGGTGTAAAATCCGTTGAGATCTACAGAAGACTTTAAGCTCAGTATGGTTATGAGATGCTCAGTCGCAGTCTGCAAACGATTAAAAGATGGGTGTACATTGGCGATCCTGGTCCTGGTAGCTCCCTAACCACAGCTCTCCTTGGACGGTTCAGGCATACTGACAAATCTTTCTATGCCGAAGCTTTCCAGGCATTAGTTAGAGGTTGGGATAAGTGTATAAATGTAGTAGGAGAATATGTCAAAAAATAAATGCAGTTTACACTCCTTCAAATTAGTTCTTATATTTAATAAATTCAAAAGTCCAGGTTTGACTTGACCAAACTTTGTAATTTCGGCTGTACTTTCTGAGTATAGTGAAGCAATATTCACAGAAGGATGCCGCTCCATTCCAGGTTCTACGAGGAGGGGACTTAAAGATGATTACGATGCAGATGTCTGAAACAAGAAGGACCCAGCTGTGCCATTCTACTTTCAAGAAAGGATGTATACAAAAGATAAGTAATGATGTTTTCTTTAATATTTTACATTTAGTATAATCCATTTCTTGTTGTTATTTTAGGATGTCTGTCTGAAAAAAAGACAGGGTGTTTACCTGTGAGCTGTTAATGTCTCGGAACATCCAGTGCTCACCTTCAGAGCGGGTCCTACTCCAGGGATTGGTGGGTAGGGAGAGAGTGGCCGATCTCCAGATGAACACTAGAAGGGATTCTGGAGGTTGGCAGTCTTGCAGGATTGTGCATTTTGTCTTTATTTCAGGTAGACGTATTAGTATCTTTGGGTTCATTCTGTTTACTACAAGTTTTTTTCTCTTTTTCAGGATAAATTCCATCACAGGATGTACCAGGAGAATTGTGGTGAGTTTTCTATAATATTCCATTCTCTTTTCTTGTTATTTTAGGATGTCTGTCTGAAAAAAAGACAGGGTGTTTACCTGCGAGCTGTTAACGTCTCGGAACATCCAGTGCTCACCTTCAGAGCGGGTCCTACTCCAGGGATTGGTGGGTAGGGAGAGAGTGGCCGATCTCCAGATGAACACTAGAAGGGATTCTGGAGGTTGGCAGTCTTGCAGGATTGTGCATTTTGTCTTTATTTCAGGTAGACATATTAGTATCTTTGGGTTCATTCTGTTTACTACAAGTTTTTTTCTCTTTTTCAGGATAAATTCCATCACAGGATGTACCAGGAGAATTGTGGTGAGTTTTCTATAATATTCCATTCTCTTTTCTTGTTATTTTAGGATGTCTGTCTGAAAAAAAGACAGGGTGTTTACCTGTGAGCTGTTAACGTCTCGGAACATCCAGTGCTCACCTTCAGAGCGGGTCCTACTCCAGGGATTGTTGGGTAGGGAGAGAGTGGCCGATCTCCAGATGAACACTAGAAGGGATTCTGGGGGTTGGCAGTGTTGCAGGATTGTGCATTTTGTCTTTATTTCAGGTAGACATATTAGTATCTTTGGGTTCATTCTGTTTACTACAAGTTTTTTTATCTTTTTCAGGATAAATTCCATCACAGGATGTACCAGGAGAATTGTGGTGAGTTTTCTATAATATTCCATTCACCTTTCTTGTTATTTTAGGATGTCTGTCTGAAAAAAAGACAGGGTGTTTGTTTACCTGCGAGCTGTTAACGTCTCGGAACATCCAGTGCTCACCTTCAGAACGGGTTCTGCTCCAGGGATTGGTGGGTAGGGAGAGAGTGGCCGATCTCCAGATGAACACTAGAAGGGCTTCTGGAGGTTGGCAGTCTTCAGGATTGTGCATTTTGTCTTTATTTCAGGTAGACATATTAGTATCTTTGGGTTCATTCTGTTTACACAAGTTTTTTTTCTCATTTTCAGGATAAATTCCATCACAGGATGTACCAGAAGAAATGTGGTGAGTTTTCTATAATATTTCATTCTCTTTTCTTGTTATTTTAGGATGTCTGTCTGAAAAAAAGACAGGGTGTTTACCTGCGAGCTGTTAACGTCTCGGAACATCCAGCGCTCACCTTCAGAACGGGTCCTACTCCAGGGATTGGTGGGTAGGGAGAGAGTGGCCGATCTCCAGATGAACACTAGAAGGGATTCTGGAGGTTGGCAGTCTTGCAGAATTGTGCATTTTGTCTTTATTTCAGGTAGACATATTAGTATCTTTGGGTTCATTCTGTTTACTACAAGTTTTTTTCTCTTTTTCAGGATAAATTCCATCACAGGATGTACCAGGAGAATTGTGGTGAGTTTTCTATAATATTCCATTCACCTTTCTTGTTATTTTAGGATGTCTGTCTGAAAACAAGACAGGGTGTTTACCTGCGAGCTGTTAACGTCTCGGAACATCCAGTGCTCACCTTCAGAACGGGTTCTGCTCCAGGGATTGGTGGGTAGGGAGAGAGTAGCCGATCTCTAGATGAACACTAGAAGGGATTCTGGGGGTTGGCAGTGTTGCAGGATTGTGCATTTTGTCTTTATTTCAGGTAGACATATTAGTATCTTTCCGTTTATTCTGTTTACTACAAGTTTTTCTCTTTTCAGGTCAATTCTATCTACTGGATGGAGTGCCCTGAAGAAAATTACAGGTTGGTAATAAATTATAAGGTGTTATGTACATAGACAGATTGTTTTCTACCAGGTTAAATTATATATTTTAAGGAATCCTAAACACTATCTGCAAATAGACAACTCACAACCACCAAAGTCTCAAAATGGAATTCAGGTAAATAAAATAGTCTTAGTTTTTCTTTAGTGTTAGTTGCGTAATGAAATATTCATGTAAGCTAGTGTTAAATTTATAAATATTATAATATATTTGTGCATACTGTTTGTGTTAAGATCAAATTTTATGGTTGTGTTCTAATGTTTTTTGTTTCTAATACAGGTTCTTTGTTTTTTTGGGCAAATATAAAATTTGCAATTGCAGATGTGTACAATCATATTTCCATTGGTATTTTTTTAGTGTTTTCAAATTAAGTACATACATTCTGATGAACTTTTTAACATTTCATAATTAGTAGTAGTAAGTCTTGAAGCTTTCCTGACGACAAAGATGAGAGTGACATTAGCTATCGAAAGCTTGGAATTTTTTCCACAATTCACCTGGTCGATAGCCCAAGAGAATCTTTTCATCATTTTCATAATCATTTTTTAATCAAACTTCTAATGATATGGGATTTTTACAATTTTGACATTTTTAATGAATTGACTTATGTGATGTTTGCTTTTTTTTAAACAATGAAATCATAATTTTTAAACACACCAGATGGTACTTGCAAGAAATATAACAAATTATATATATAAAGTAGTGAAAAATATAGTTGTTGACAGAAAGCATTACTCAGAAATTTGTGGACCTCTTCCACTTTTGAGGTTGTTCAGATGTTATCAGCACTTGCAAGTACTATCTGGCAGTCCTAAGTCTGTTGAAGTGGGAAGGGAGATTATGATTTCAAATTCTTTTATTCTGCCAAGACAGACAGACTCCATTAACTTTCTGGCTTGCCAATGGCAAAACTAGCACATGAGGAAGCTAGTGGATGTGCTGTAGTTCTCAGAGTACAATGGAAAAATGTAATACCAAAGCAGTGTGCCAATGGAGCTGGGGACAGTGCCTAAAAATACGGAGTGGGATGGGGGTGGATAAGAAGATACATACAATTTGTTGGCAAGTACATGAATGACATAGATGATTTTTAACACACACACTGTCCACTTCTTCTCTGATGTCCTGGTCAGTGATTCAGATGATATATTGCCGATATCACGATACACTTTGCCCACTCTGTTTTCAGCACAGACCGTGTGCCATAGAACAATGGAAAACCCAAAATGGTTATTTCAAAGAAAAGAATTAAAATTTGTATCAAATAGAAAGAAGAATTTTATGATAAGTCATTTGATTTTATTTCGATAAACAGGATTATAAAAATTTTAAACACATACATGCCGAAAAAAATTGTTCAGAATCATTCATGCAGTTCAAAAGTTATGGTCAACTGGTTATAAAAAAAATATCAAAAAACAAAAATGTGTAAGTGGCAACATGGGTGTATTTAAGGGAGGGGATTCAACGGGTCCAACCCCCCCCCCCCCCTGGTTCAGTAAAATTACCACATTACTTGTTCTATCCACTATGCACAGTAACTTGTTCGTAAAAATGTCTTCAGACTTATTTTGTTCTCATAAATTACAAGCATATAGAACGGGATACGGGCGGGAATGAAACTAATTCCACACACCAGATGGGACTGCAAAGCAAATGTCTGCAATTTCCTGATAGTTTCGGAATTTCTCTGGAAAATACTCAGAGAACTCCTGACATTTCATCTGTAGTACATGCAGTTAAACAAGTGGCTGCCCATTGTCAGTATCTTATAGATATGGGTAAAAGTGTATGTAACAAAATTAATTGTGAAATTGATATTTACTTAATTTAGTCTCAGAAATACTTTAAAAGGTGCTGAAAATGTTCACTATTTTTAAAAATTCAGATCAATACTTTTTTTAAGCTTATTTTGAAACACTTAAACATATTGTTGCATCTTAAATAGTTCTTGCAGTATTTTTGGAAAGAGTTGATGTAGCTGCACCCTCCACAAACAGGGTTTTCACTTAATTTGCCAAACTAAATTTCATGACATCTTTTTTATAACGGTCTAGGAAAATGCAAAAAAAAATCACTAAGTAATCAAGACCGGTTCTGGCATGTAATTACTTTGCTCTCAAGCTTTCACCACATCATGAGACTTCCTCAGAAGATAGGACAAAGACAAAGCAGTGCCCTGTCACTCCTATCGTCTATTTTATCTTTTTAACCATTAACTTACCTTCCCATCTCTTAAACCTTAACTATACTTGTCCTATCTCCTGAGGAAGCCACATGATGTGGTGAAAGCTTGAGAGCAAAGTAATTACATGCCAAAACCGGTTTTGATTACTTAGTGAAATGATGGCATGTGGTGTAAGTTATGCCTTATGCAAAAATTTACCAATGTTTTTATTATGTGGAAAGAATTCTTAATGTTTACACACATCAAATTTGTCAAAATATAAAAAAGGGGCATAATCAATTCTACATTCTTCTCACAATCAGGAAAAAAATCTAAATTATATGGGAAAGACATTGGATTGCATACAATTTTGGGATGAAACATCATAGAGCAAACAGTGATGGAAAATGTTTTCTGTTGCTAAACTGCAGTATGTTTATCTACAAACTAAACAACACAAATCTCATCTATGAATATTTATTCACTAATATGTCCCATTGTATTTACTTGTGCTAAAACTTTTGAAAGTTCAATTACATAGGCAACAGAAAAGGATTATAAGTTTTTGCCTCATATTTATGATTTGAAGCAGGGGTTTATCCATGATTTTTCCCCCCTTGGGGGGGGGGGCAAGTTTGGGGATGTTAAGTGCATATTTTGGACCGTTTTTAAAATGTTCGCCCTAATTCAATTTGTTCATAGATGTTTCCAGAGATTAATCCCCTCCCCTTTCCTTCCCATAACATTTCAGAAGAAAAAATATGTCAAATGCAGGAAAAGATGGAAAATAGATTTTTGTGATAATGTTATCATTTCAGTCTAACATTTCGAATATTGCTTTCCGATAATCTTCAGTACTTGATTTAATCACTTGTTAGATAAAACACAAGAGATGACATTCAAAAACACAAAATTTAAATATATTATAACCAGGAATCATTTCATGTAATTCTTAAGCTAGTTATAAAGAAATTAGAAACATTTGCGCAATATTTTCTAACTGTATTTGAATGTTTCTTTTCATAGGTGTAACTCTGAGTTCATGCACTGATATTTAATCAATGAAATATCAGTGCATGGCTGCATGCATACTTGCTTGTCTGAACTAGTAGAAATAATGTATAGATACAATATGACTCTTGAATAATCAACCACACTGCGAGCGAAGCGGGGAAGGAAATTTTCAGAACTATTTCTTTGCAAACTGATTATGTATATTATTATTAAACATGATGTTTACTCTTTACAATCTTGCTTTACTTGTTTCGCGTCCACTTCAACTCAGTACATGCCCCTTGACCCCTCCTGTTCTAGCTTCAATTAGAAAATATGCATACATATAATTTTATAGTGGCCTCCCCGATGGCACAGTGGTAGCGTTGTCGCCTTGTAATCAAGGGGTCCCAGGTTCGATACCCGGTACAGGCACATAGTGGTTCGGATCCCACTTTAAACTGTAGGTCCAGTCCCAATTAGCCTATCTGTGTATAAAGTGGACATAAAACACCAACTCAATCAATATAATTTTAATAGTTCTATGTAGCGAGTGAGTTCCAAATTCTACTGGTGTTTTTAAATCTCTGTTTAAACAATGATTCACAAATTGAAATAAAGTAATGAAACTATATATTTAGAGCATGGCCATGGAGACTTTAAAATATAGTGGGAAGTTGGGATGCACGTTTGATAAGAGGGCCACTATTTATATTTTGAGCCTTGGCAACACTGATTGAAGTTAGGCGCGATTTGACGTTTGCACGGAATCGTCTGGCATTATTGACCATAACGTACTTCAAATGTTTTGTCAATAGCTTCATTTGTGTTGTTTATGTTGCCTTGGAGATTGCGCGACAACAATAAAACTGAATTAACTCGTGAACATTTTCGTGCGATGATTTTTTACGATTTTCGACATGGATTATCAAGACAAGAGTGCATCAATCAACTTACTTCCACATTTGGCGATGAAGCCCCCATCCTTTGCCACTGTGAAACGCTGGTATAACAAATTCAATAATGGCCGCCATTCGCTCACCGACGAGATTCGCGAAGGTCGTCCAAAATCAGTTGTTGTTCAAGAAAACATTGATGCTGTGCAAAACCTAATACTGCAAGATCGTCATGTGACATACTGTGAGATTGAGGCAACCATAGGCATTAGTTCCACCAGCATATATAAAATATTACATGATCATTTAGCTGTGAGAAAGGTATGTTCTCGTTGGATCCCACACAATTTGACAAAAACTCAAAAAGACGCTCGCGTCAATTGGTGCAAACAAATGCTCAATAAATACAATCGTGGTGCTTCAAAAGACGTATATAAGATTGTAACAGGTGACGAATCATGGATATATGCATATGAGCCGGAACGTAAACAGCAGTCGACTGTATGGGTGTTTCAAGATGAACCCAATCCAACAAAAGTTGTTCGCGCTCGAAGCACATCGAAACAAATGGTCGCCTGTTTTTTCGAGAAAACTGGTCATGTGGCAACTGTGCCTTTAGGGGAACGTAGAACGGTCAACTCTGAATGGTACACAACAATTTGTTTGCCAGAGGTCTTCGGTCAAATACGGAAAACAAACAAACACCGTCGGATCATTCTTCATCAAGACAATGCCAGCTGTCACACATCTCGTCTAACAACCGACTTTATGAACAGTCAAAAAATCGAATTGATGGATCATCCGCCGTAGAGTCCCGATTTGGCACCCAATGACTACTTCTTGTTCCCGAATGTCAAGAATAATATGCGTGGACAACGATTTTCGTCGGCGGAAGATGCCGTTGATGCGTTCAAAAACCATATTATGGAGGTGTGTCAAGAAGATTGGAAAAACTGCTTTGACAAATGGTTCAAACGAATGCAAAAGTGTATTGACCATGAAGGAGAATACTTCGAAAAACAATAAAGCAGTTTTTAATGCCAAATTCCCGTTTCTTCATTGTTAGGCTCAAAATATAAATAGTGACCCTCGTAGATACCTGGTACTGCTTTTGAACTAAATCAGTCAAGGAATTTCACATTGAAGTTTTATACCCTTACAAAACTTTGGAAAATACACAGCCCTATTGATGAAAGTGTATCTTTCAAATACTGAACAAGATACCCTAGGAGTTAAGTGTCTCTTTGCCTTAAAAGAAAAAAATAACATGTGCAAAACAAATGGCAGGTTAACTGCAAAGGGAAGGCAAGGAATTTTCACTTCTAAATTGAGGTAATGCTTTATTTTCAATTATTTAAAAATTGAATAGCATTTATTTCACTTTCCAACACAAAGAGCACAATGAATCAAACATTTTTTTTACTCTCCACATATTCCCGAAGGCAGTGGCAAGCACCTTCGTGTCCCCACTGGTGCTCCTATGGTCAGATATAAATTAGGAACTTTATGTAAATAAATTTGCTTTTCATGTTTAATTCCTTATACTTCCTTTGCTTCCTCTGAAAAGTTGGAAAAAATTAAATATGTCATTATGTCAGGTAACAGACTACGAGATTAAAAGAGGAAGACAATTTTTACTAAATCTATATCTTTGCAATCTGACAATAACTTTAATTTAATAGGGTGCCAGTAATTTCACAGGGCACTACGACGTTAATGCTCTTCAATTTTTATGTTTTGCTTGTTGGCACCCCATTTGTCCTAAGAATCCAGGCAACCACCCCACGTGGACACTCCCCCCTTTTATAACTCTCTTTCTAATATATAATTTCTTTTACAAAGGTAAGAACTCTTTGAGCCACAAAAATGGTCACATACATCTACTATAGACGTGAATGAATCGCTTAGGTTCTATATGAAATACTTGCCGTTTTATATTGAATACTCAGTCAGTAAATTTTATATTGGTACTTTATGAATATCTGTTGGAAGAAATTATACCTACATATATTGTCACTGCTTTCTACTTACCACTTTCAGTTTCATTCTGTTTGGTTTCATTTTCTCTACCTTCTTCAGAGTGTTTTGAAGAAAAGTTTCAGACATTGTAACACTAAGAAGAACAACAACACACGAACTGAGATGCTACACTGAGGCATTTGACTGTTCTCTTCTCTACCACTTCAAAATCATCCATCTCGTCCAAGTTACAGAAAAATAGTGTTGCTAACAATACCAACACAATTCACTAAAAGGAGTTAAACCTGTATCTTTCAATTTCTTCCCTTACTTTTATCGTACATTTTTTACATGAAAGAATTGAAAGCAAAATGCAACAAAATGTAAATTTCATTAACTCAGGGGTTGAATTTACAAATCCATAACATATTTAAGAAATATTTATTTAGGTATTCAAATGATGCTGTTAACACAGTGTGCGGTATGTGCTACCTATAAAGAGGGAAGCCTAACATTTTCCAGATGGGAACCCTTTCCTAGAGCTGATTAAAGCCTTGTCAAGGGAGCTGGCGTTTCCAGGAAATGTCCATGCTGCACATTCCAACGTCCTTCTTTGACACTTTGGTTTTAGTTGACCGAAAGGTCCATTGGACTACGCTTCTTGTAGAGCTACAAATGGTTCATTTTTGTTAATGTTGAAGTATTGTCATTCTATTGTTCATATAAAAATCCATATTTACAACCCCCCTATAGGGGGGAGGGTGTTCCACTTTTCTGCTGGGGGGGATGTTAGGGAGTGTGGATAAATCACTGATTGGAAGAATGCCTCTTTTCTGATATGAAAACAGTAACAAGACAAATTTTGCAATGGTGTTGCTTAGTTTAACTTGCTCAGAAAACTCTTCTTGTAATTTTTAATGGTGTTATATTTGTTCTTCAGCTTCAAACATATTATAAAGATATTACAAGAGTCAAATGAAAACCTTAAAAATCCAATAAAAGTTACTTGACAGACTGTATACAGCTCAAATAAACACGAGGTATCAACTGTTATTTACGTAATGGCCACAAGGATGAAACACTAATCAAGAGCTTCAAAATGCCATTTTTGTTATTTTTAAAGATGGCGCCTCGTATAAGGAAGCTACAAGGAAGTGGTGACAATTATTCACAACCTTCATTGAAGGTTCTACCCCAGCATTCACCTGGAGGTCCATGAGAAAAAGAAGAATCTCAGTCAGTGTGATTTAAACCTAGAACTTCCTGAATATGAGACTGCATCTTAACCATTCATCTTAACTCACCTCACATTTTTAAGTTATACACATAGGTAAGTCAGTAAGTACGTCACAAACGTTTACTAAAAAAAAATCAAAGTGGATACTAACTTGAAAACAGTTTTTATTTTTCAACATAATATCCACCAACATTGATACACTTATCCAATTGCTTTATCAGTCCCTCAAAACCTGCTGCATAAAAGTCTTAAGGCTGCTGTCCCAGCAACAGTCACACCTCACGTTCAACAGCTTCATCATCCACAAAACCTTTGCCACGCACACACTTTTTGGAAATTCAACAGACCATGCATTATGCTGTAGGCTAAACCATGAGAATACCCTATTGCAGTTGTTATGCTGTCTCTCATCCCTCGCCTGTCGGCTTCAATCATCTCCTCCACCCGTTTCATCTCCACGTACAGTCCTCGAGTACAGTCTCAATTTTTAAACTGAGCTGTCCCATGCATGCATCTGCTATCTAGCGACTGCTAACTGAAAATTATCAAGCTGGATTGTGCTGCCACCTAATGACACCTTCAGAAGCTACTCGCTACTATTTCCACTTATCCCACATCAGTATGTGACCTATGTACTGACTTCCCATCATATGTTTAAACTAGATTTCACTTAGTTAAAGCAAACAAGAAAATATATGAATATTCTTACCAATTACCATATTTCCAGATCCAGGATAATTTGTGATCATAAATTTGCTATCAAATATGCATCCCTAATGGCCCATTCTTCAATCGGGAAACTACACTATCAATCAATATAGCCTTGAATGAGAAATGAATGTACTTGTATTATATCTTTTTTCAAGCAAAATTATGTCCACAAAATACACTAATGGTAATGAACATATAAAATACAGGTTGTTTGAACTATGACCTGTTCATTCAGTTCTTTGAATTCATCTGTAAAATTTATAGATGTTGTTATCACTTTTGGTAAAAAAATATTATGAGAATTAAGAAAAAAGTTTAGAACATACTGAAACACAGGTGCAAGTTACGGATTATTAACCCTGAAATATTCATGTAGTCTTTTTGTAACAAGGATGCAACACTGCTAGTTTCTTTTTTCTGTCCATGTGTCTTGCTTACATTTTCTTGTAATTATTTGTTGAGGGTCAACCCATAAGAAGTTATACAACATGGTTGCTTGACCATTTTTAAAAAGTTTATTTTTTGTGTGGTGTGAGCCTTATATGTTGACAGTTCAGAACCACTGTTATTTTATTTTTACTATCACCGATTTGAACATGGCGGGCATTTTTTTATCATGGCACGCATCATTTTCTCAATTCGTAAGCAAGCATCAGCGGCAACTTTTTTTCTCAGCTCTGGTAAGTCCTAGGACAATGGGACAAAATCTGTGATGTTAAGCACATTATAGGCTACAATTATATTTGTGTGTAATTTTCTAAATATTATTCCTTCATAATAAATTTTAAGGTCAAAATTGTGTATTTTAATCGCTCAAAATGACATTTTCGGACATTTTTTTGTGGGGGAAGGCAGTTTGTTTGACACTTGAATTTTTTGTGCAAGTACCTGTGTACCAATAGAGTATGTCAAAATTATTTGAAGCTTAAGACTTTAATATTTTTTTTTCTACAGGGTCATAAACATGTACTTTTTGTTAAAAAATTCCAAGTTCAGGGTTTAATATCTTTGGTGGGCAGTAGTTTAAAAATCTGAAATGTGAAAGATATAAGTTTGAAATCTTTAATGGAGAAGCGGGAAGGTCTTATAAGTTCAATGTATGGTTGCTCAAAATCCAAAATGCGTTTACAAGGTAACAAAGAAAATAAAAACATAGGAAGCTATACTTTTCAGCATGCCCTCATATATATACTTTATTGTAGATCCATTTCAGGATTGTAATGTTGTTGATTGACATTCCAAATTACAGTTTGCAGAATTTCAACACAAAATGTTAATAAGAAATGAAATTAGGCATACCATATTTAATGCAAAATATTGAATTTTTCTCGAGTTTTATATCTCTTAAATCAATTGAATCTCAAACTCAAAATTTTTACTGAAGTTACTTATCATGGAGTACTGTATTGTGTACAAATTTCAGATTTTTAAACATCTGCCCACCAAAGATATTTAACCCTGAACTTGGATTTTTTTAACAAAAAGTACATGTTTATGACCCTGTAGAAAAAAATATTAGTCTTAAGCTTCAAATAAGCACAAAAAAATGTCCGAAAATGTCATTTTGAGCAATTAAAATTCACAATTTTGACCTTAAAATTTATTATGAAGGAATAATATTTAAAAAATTACACACAAATATAATTGTAGCCTATAATGTGCTTAACATCACAGATTTTGTCTCATTGTCCTAGGACTTACCAGAGCTGAGAAAAAAAAAGTTGCCGCTGATGCTTACGAATGGAGAAAATGACGCGTGCCATGATAAAAAAATGCCCGCCATCTTCAAATCGGTGATAGTAAAAATAAAATAAGATTGGTTCTGGACTGTCAACATATGACCCAGTCAACAAGGTAATGTTACCACAACGTTGTGGCAACGTTAGCCCCTAACATACCTAACGTTTTTACAATGTTGAATGTATGTTGATACAACATTGTAAAACGTTGCGTCAACGTTTAAGGGTCATTTTTTTCAACGTTTCTGCAATGTTGGTTGACAACGTTACCACAACATATACTGAACATTATGTAGCAACGTTAGGTATGTCAGGGGTTAACGTTGCCACAACTTTTTTTGCAACATTACCTTGCTGCCTGTGTAATTTATGAATATAACAATGCATATTTAAAATATGGTTATTTTGCATGGTAAGCCATTTTTGTATATAATACATATGCGTAACAGGAAAAACTCATGTTTGTAACTTCACAGTTTCTCTTTACATAGTATAAAAACTTTTCCTGCTCCACCAAAATAGGCAATTGTTAGTCTGGAGATTTTGATGAATTAACCAATCTCTAACGACACCTGGTAATCAGTTTCTTTTTGCAGTACTTAGCTCCTGATTATATAGTCTGGAATAAAAATATTTATCATGGGAGTTTCACTTGTATTCAACACATTTCATTTTCTGATCTTCCTTACAACTTCAATATTCACACATCTTTCGAAGGATAATAAAACACATTTTTTCAATAATTACAATCGAAAGTATCCTTATTTGTGTTACTAAAAGTTATGTTTGTTTTTCATTTGAGTCGCACTGCCATCTAGTGTATGCTGTAGGAAATATAAGGTTTGGTGGTCAGTGCACACACAAATTCAGATTAAACAAAACACTCTGATCTGACGCAACCATGTTGTATGATTTCATATGGATTGACCCTTGAGTGATTTGTATCTGTTTAAGCTATTTTTCACTACATTGGAAGAATGTTTTACATTTATGCATTTTAAAGGGCAAAAAACTGAAGTATTTTAATAATTCTGCCTTCAATAAATTTACTATTTTTTTGTTGTTGTTAAAGTTTTATTTAAAGATTTCTACAATATTTTGAAAATGTGTCTACTGTGAACTGAATGGAGCTGGCAATGGTGAAAATTGTGAGGCAAATGGTTTGATTGATTCAATTTTCTGCCACTTTTGGCTATTTGCAAAGATGAGGATGAGAAATAAGGAAGCACATAACAAGGAGCACCCATGCACAGGCTGGGATTCAAACCCCAGGCCTCTGACTTTGTAGCACACTGAGTTAGCCATTCTGCCACCGAGGTCAAATTGGTTAAAACAAAAACTACAGGTACCTATGCCTACCACTCACCCTTGCTTTTATTTTCTCCTCTCCCATTTATTGCAGTGACTTAAACTTCCCGGCTGCAAAACCATTTTGGCTCCAGAAGAAGGTACTGAATGCTTTCCTGATCTCTACGTCATGCTTACTTCTTCCAGACCAAGTGCTGCTGATTTTGTTCTTGGTCGTATGTCATTCTCACCAAGTGCACCCAACCAAAACTGGTTTCTAATTTGATTGCCATATTGTCCAACTGGAATAAGTAGAGTGAAATAAATGTCGTGAACCTACTTGATGAATATAGTTATAATTTTTATGGCAATTAAGTGACCAAGGAAGTGAAACATATCGCCACTGAGACAATCTCCAAATTGAAATGTTTTGACTGAAGCTTGTTCAGAATGTAATTGCTTCATCTATGCTATCGTCTTATATCTACATAAATCAATATTGATCATTTTGGTTCATCTTCAAAATTTTACGGCTATAATATCTTCTACATCGAACTTTAAAGATCATTCCTGAAAAAAAAAAAAAACTAACAAATTGACATTGAATTCTCAGAGGACCACTATGTGGTCAATGTGGACCAAACCATTGTGTTCATTGTTGTTATGAAGTCTATCATGCCTCTAAATCTAACTGACACAAAGATGCACTATGAAAACAAAAGTTGCTAAAAATTAATACAATATCAAAAACTTAAAAGGTATAGCATCTGTGAACAACATAAATAAAATGTGTATTTCAGTACTAAACATTTCAAAAACTTACCAATCCACCACAAACCAGTAAGTATATCAGTGAAATGTAAATACTTGGTATTAAAAAGTCAGGGGTCCTGGGATCAAAACTAGAAATGAAATTATTTGCGGGGTTTTTATTTATGCATTTTTCAACTTATCACTCATCCTCGTTGCCATGGTTAAGAGAGAGATGTAGAAAACTGATGTAAAATAATGAAAGTACAGCACAAATTGACTTAGGTCCAGGTTCCTTTTGTTTTATTGCAATTTCATCATGCTACAAATGCAATTTTAACATGGTTCGATTTCGATTTCCTTGTGTTAACACATGCTGCAGAGTTTTAGTGATTACATAACAGCCAATCCATTTGTAATGGAGGTTACACTTATACTAAGCCAAAGTGATAAATTATTCAAATTAATCTTGTTCTATCCACTTTGTTAGTCTGAGTCAGTAAATACACATGTCAACATTTATGCTAGAAAGTTTTATGTGGAAATATCAAATCCATTTGAAGATGAAACAATATTTAATATGTAACGGAGGTTACATTTTTTGGGAACAGGTGTACGACTTCGTACCTTTCCAATCAGAACCCTGGTTCTGTGTAGCAAAAAAAAAAAATATTGGTTTTTAAATTTTTCTGTATTAAAGAATCAAACTGTAAACTGCAACAACTAATTTGTACGAGAAAAAATAAATTGATTGATTTATGATTTATTTGATAGGTAACGGAGGTTACACAAGTTTTGTAACGGAGGTTACAAGTAATGTCAGATCGCTAACTGAACTACTCCTGAGGCAGTAAATCGTAAAATAAATCATTTTATGTTTATAACAGAATGAGTTGCATAATATATAAAACTATAGGCAGTCTGTCAACGTACATATCTTAATGGAAATTAGTTGTATGTTAGTAACAAAACATTGTATTGGTTTTATATTTGTAAGACGTTAAGATTTTTAAAATGTTTGTTACTTCAAATAATGTTCAAGTAGTCACAGATAATTATAGTTAGATTGATACAGTTGTGTTTGGAACTTGTGTAGATGTTTATAAATACGTCATAATCTGTTCGTGTTGACGTCACTTTCTCATCTCAGCAAAGGAAGTGAACACACCTGAATGTTTCTCACCTGATGACAGACTGAGTTTAAAAAAACAGGTGAAGGTGAAGAATCAACAAGAACGTGGTAACATGTAACGGAAAAAAGTAATGGTAACTATTTTCATTTCATTCTGGCTATACTCGAAATAATAATTAAGTACAGAAACTTTCGTGTATTTATGTTTGTCTTGTCCAACGTTAATTCTATATGCAAGTGTCTGTAGTGATTGTGATGTGATTTAATATGATATAGAATTGTTCCTCTTCAGGCAGAAACGTAAGCAAATCTGTGCCTTGCTTCTAAGTACACATACGATAGGAAATATAAGTGCTTATAAAAACTACGTTTAACTTTGAATACTGTGTTGTGTTTCTTTTCTGCCCAGCAAGCCCTGATGATTTGCAAAGATTCTCATGTTCCCGACTAAAGGAGTAGCGGAGTAACTTATCGACGACTGGTGTCCAACTTGAGTACGTTGCAACATAATACAAGATTTTGAAGCCTACATATCAAATCATCGGTATAAAGAAAAGACAACATTATATAGCATACAATATTTTATAACTGTGACTAAGTTCAGGATGCCAACTTGAGATCAATAGGAAATATTGTGCAGTGGATTTGGAAATTATGAAAAAATGTATAAAATAAAATACAAGTTAATAACTGCACATTACAGAGAGAAGACAAATGTGCAAAGAAAGTAAAGTTACACTTGCACAAAAAAACTAACATAAATAATGGTAAAGTACATGATTTTTTTAAGTTACTTGCTTCAAGATCGGGATACTCTTTGTTATTGTATCAAAAAGTTACTTTCATTCCCACCAACTGGATATGGAAATTCATACAGAACCTTGTTTTCCATAATCTTCACATTTGTAGGAGGTAGAATTTTGTCTATTTGTTCATAGTTTACATACTTTTCATCATGTTCATCAATCTTAAATATTTTATCGTCACTTCCATATAATTTTAGAAATACCACCCGAACTTCATCATTGTCACAGCCAGTCTGACAGATACCTGCATACTTATATGAAACATGACTTTTAGTGCCAACCTTGAAATCGACCAGAACATATGTTCCTGGCTTAATATTTTGTGGTGTGAGATCAAATACCGATATAGGTTTTGCAACTGATGGCCCAGGAACGTCAGAAGAACACTTTCGTATGGTAGATAATGTGTTACTATCATCAGACATTACTGTATTAATATATTCCAACATACTAACTTAGGTTATGTTTAATATAGTGTATCATAGTAGTTTCCATAACCAGATAGCTAAATAGCAATATTAAAAATTTCAAACATGTAACCACCGTTACATCTTTTTAAAAGGAATTCATATATTTATAAATCAATTATTTTAGCTCATACATTAGTTATGACTCCATTATTACTTTCTGAGATTTTGGTGTAAATAACAAACCTATGTTCAATTTTACATGAATTAATCACTAATTTTTGTATAGGAGGTTACATCATGTAGTTACTAATAAAAATCTTAATAAGTTTGAAACAGCATGTGCCTTACAATTAATTATTGGTATGTTGAAAACTACAACAGTGTTTCTTTATTTATCACCTTAAGTATGTTTCTTCATTTCCTCCATTCGATTGTTACAAGCCATCTAACTTGCACATGTTTGAATGGAAACTTGGACCTAGTGACAACAGTTGCATTCAGTGATAAGAAAATGATACAAAGAAGTACAATCAATGCAAACGTCAATTGGTTTCTTAAAATATATGGATTATCAATTCTACTGTAGATATAAATATTCTTCACATTTCATTTTCCATTTTCTCTTGAAACTTCCACTTTTCATGGATTAGCTGATAAGTAATTTTGAAGGTGTCTTTTTCTACAACAATAACTTTTTTACGAAATCCAAACAGTGCACATTACTTTAAGGAAGGTTCAAATTTTGTGTACAATGATTGCCAAAATTCTACAATATAATTAGCCTGAATATGAAAAAAAATCATAAAACTATTGGAACTGTTACCACATTATTGACACATACATGAATAGTCTACTGATTTAACCACAAAAATTTTACATACCTTGTATGAAAATAAATTGACTCATCAAAATGACATAGAACCATTGTTTTTCTCAATATACCATATCCTGTAAAGAAAATTATGGTACCATAAAGAATAAACTTTTATCCTTAAAAAATACACTAACCACCAGTGTGGATAAAAATCATGATTTTTATTTTAAAAAACCATATGGTTTTGGCAACATACATATACAGTAGATGTTTTTTTTATATACAAAGGCTTATTGTAGTAAACAGCCCTGTAAAATATTTGAACAGTTTGATTACAGCAAATAAATAAACTATGTGTAAATGTATATTTTTCTTTTTATGATACTATATATAGCCTTTATGTGTGTGTTTGTGTGTGCGTGTATATATATATGTGACAATAATATATATATATATATATATATATATATATATATATATATATATATATATACATATAAAACACAGGAAGGGTCAGAAAAGGTGCCAGAAGGGCGGATATATACAAATTATGAAGGAGACAGTAAACACTTACCACACGAAGAGAAATAATTCTATATTTCGCGATCTGAGTCGCATCTTGAAAATATATATATCTAAATTTTCCCAATATACAGGGCATTTTCTTGGCAGAAAGAGTTTCTTCTCATTCCGTTTCGCTATTCCGTTATACTGTCGTAAACACCAGGTTGCATGACTTTTGGGACACTCTGTATTTGGCACCTTTTGTTGATACCATGGATTATTTGTCACCCCAGAGGTTTCGTACACATTGTAGATATGACAATACATGCCAGTTCTTTTCCTAAGCATTAATATATGATGCATTACTTTATTCTATTGTAACTTATTTATTTTTTACAATTTTGAAAGAAAAATTAAATAAATTTGCTATGTTAAACAACGTCGGGTTACAACCGGATCCAAATGCACTTCTAGAAAGAGTTTCCACATACTCCTCTACATTTTCCTCAATTTCATATTATCTGTAGTCATCATCATCAGCCATCCTCTTCTTTCAAAATCTGACACACACACACAAAAGTAGCGAAACCACTCTTGGTCATATTTTTGAATGCCATTTTCCATAAGTGTAGGACAACATTTTCGCACGCATATAACCACCCCAGAGGGTCGATTATTATTAGCACAAACAATGTTCTTTCCAACAACTGACTGCACCTAGTAATAAAGCTGATGGCGTAGTGGTAACGTCGTCCCGAGGTCGATACACGGTGGAGGCGCAGTCCACTTGAAACTGTTGGTCCAATCCCGGCTGGCCCTTATGTACGTACGTAAAGTGGACATAAAACAACAATCAAACTCATTACGTAATCGTGCTTGAAAATTTTAACAGTAAGCCTAACATAAACAAATATGAAATCACTCTGGGGTGGTGCAACACCCCTGTACTATCAAAGAGTTCAACAATTAAAAATCAATAGAAAAACGGTACAGAACAACACAAAACCGAACCAAGATCAACAGAACTCATTTTCACAATATTCTATGGTTACTTAAGTACACACTTTTTCTGTAGGTTGGTGATAAAAGACGAATAATAGATGATGATATATCGTATTTGGTTTCAGATGTTGTTGAACTAACTGGGTAGTTCATGGAATGTTGTATGAGTGAGAGTCTGGAATTTGGAAAGTTGTTCCGTGCTATATGTCCAGGCAAAATCGTCTCAGTGGACACTTATGTCAAACCGTCGGAATGCGAGCTAAACCCCGTACCAGCTAACTGTAGACCAGGCGAACAAGAACAAGTCTCTTTGCAAGTAGTGACGCGAGAGGCTCCACCAGTGAACACTGAGAGAAACAGGATTGTGTAATGGGCGACGGGAGTTGCCCGTTCTCTCTGTAAGCGATGCAAACTTTTGAAAAGGATAATACCGAACGCACATGGCAAACGGACCGTATTTTTATCTCCAGGTCCGTACGATTGGTTTAAGAATTTCTTAGGGAAATATTAGGGATAAAACTGCAAGAGCAAATTCTGACAAGCCGTGCATTTAGCGTACGGACTAAGGTCTGAACCGTACGTCCGCACATGCCATGAAATTTCGCGCTTTCACTACTCGATTTTCCTCCTCCTCTACCGATATGCGCGGCCCTGCTCTACAGTTAGCTGGGACATGGTATAGTCGAGCAAGAAAATTTCAAATCGACACTTACTCTTTTCGTTAGGTCATGGACCTGCTTTTCTCAAAACAATGATTATATGAACCATATCGTTATTGTTGTACTAGCAACTGTTGCTACAATTGCCATGGCTTCATGAACTACCATGTCCAATTCGTTCACATAGGATTATGTTCAGGAAATGTTAAAAGATGTAAGTAAGAATGGATTTGTTTTTATTAGAACATTAAACTACATCAAGACAGCCGAGATAATAGTGGTATGTTTAAGTTAATAAGCTAGCATTTAATGACTTAAAGGTTTGAGATTAAAGAACTGGAAATATAACTTGGAGCTACCAGTAAGGCATCAGATGACTAATCAACTAGTTTTCAATGAACAAAACGAAATATGAACCCAGAGACTGATCTTTCGATATTTTACGAGTTCCTCTAGTGTTCCATGAAATTCATTTATCCAACTTTCATACTTTTGTGCTGATTCATAACGGTGTGCAAACATAATATTTAGAGTTCTTGATTGTCAAATGTGGAAGTAGTAGGCCTACAAAGGAGTAAGATTAAGCATCATAATTGTATTTTTCTGATTCTACGACGTTTTTATACCATTTTAGCTAATCATTCCGATGAAGATGAATGATGATCAGAAGGAAACTGATGAAGACTCACAAATAAATTCCTAAGACAAGAATCGGGTACTTCAAAGACCACATCTTGAGTGTGCCACTGGCTACCGAGGCGCTAATGTATAATAATTATATACAAAATATGAAATGGTAGAAATTTATATAATAATAACTAATATAATATGATAACACAGGTGTTAGTTGGTCTATCAAATTACAGCCAAGCGGAGGAGAAAGTGTATTTGATTTCGAATCACATTTGGATTGTTTAAAGAAAATTGTTTTCATTGCACTTCATGCTCAGATATGCTAATCGGAACTAAGTAAGCCAACAGTTGTAAATGCAATCTCAACCATTGTGAAATATATGTTCACCGGGAATCAAATCTGCAATCTCTTGGCTATACGAAAGTGGACAGTGTTAATCAGTAAATTGTTTTATGTACATTCTATTTGCACAGAATTTGAAAACATTACAGCCTGTCGAAGTTGTGTTTACTTTTTGAAATTAGTTTCTTCAAAATGTGTTCGTCTGTATTTAATGAAACACTTAACAATGTTCATCCCATCGTTAATAAGATAACACATTTTCAGCCCATTTACTCCCGATCCTGACAAGTTTTATAATCAAAGAACTAACTTGTAAACTAATTGATGTTCAAATATCGAAGAGTGAAACATATCTTATGTAGATATATTAACAATATTGCAAAAAAGTTAAGCTATTTCATTGTTCTGTGAAGGTAATCTTTTGAAAACTTCGTTGAAATGAAGGGTGTACTCTTTCTGTCTACCTGAGAGTAGTTTTGTGCTATCTCTGCTAGCTATTTCCTTATGTAAGTATATATTTGCTTTAATCCTTATTCAGTTTTTAAAATGCTCTTCTATTTTACAGGATGTGCGTTTTCAGGTTGGCATTCAGAAAGCCGTATTTTCTCACACATCATTGAAGGGTATTTTTATATTAATTAGATTAGACGAATTTTCTTTCAACACTTTTTGAGACAATGGAAGTTTAGAAAATGGGGAATTGTCTTGAGATTAATGCATTTTCAACCACTACTTTCACTGTCAATTTAGTTTTCTGAATTTAATTTTGCATTTTTGATGTTTATACTTACTCTACATTTAAAACAAGCCGACATTGAAGTAAAATTTGATTCTATTGTTGGAATTTTAACAGAATTTGGATACCACGCGAAATAGGCTATGTACCTTGCATAATTTGGCCAACAAGAGAGAGAGAGAGAGAGAGAGAGAGAGAGAGAGATAGAGAACCTACTTACCAAACTCAATTTTATTGCAAGAAGGTTGAATGATAAGAATAACTTATCACTTACCTTTACAGAAACCAGTAATTAGTTGATTACAATGTAACAACTTGAAATTACAAGTATAATAAAATTTGCAATTTTAATTTCTTTTTGCTACAGATATTTAAAAAGTTACATAAAATATTAGATAATAAACATTTTTCTTAATACTATTTTCAAATTTACTATTGAGTTGTGCAAAACATAAAATCATAAAATTACTAAACAAAGTATCCAAAGTAAAGTAAAGTAATTCGAGTTATGTTCCAGGATGAAAATCTAGTGACATGTAGTTCTATTTGACATACACACTTTGGATTTCTAAATTAATTTAAAGAGAAGTATCCTGAATATATCAAGATAGGGCAGATTAAACAAGTTAACAATTATCACGAGCGAACGGGGAGGGGGAATTATTTTGAGAGTGTCAACCAGTTATATTTATTATTTATAATTTCCGAATATTTATCCGCATCAGAAGTAAAGAGCTGCGAGAACTCAGACTGACTATGAGGAGCGAATTAAGACACATACTGTTATTTTAGTATTTTTGAAATATTCAGGATGCAGAATTTCTGTTGTCATTATTGATCAATGCAAGGAAAATACAATTTCTATTATGAATCTTTTTCATTCTGGAACATGCTTGATGGCATCACTTCTTTTTTTCCGGTGCTTATTTGAGTTTAATTAGCTGTGTATTCATCCATACTCTTCAATATATATTGTCATTAAATATATTTCAATAAATTTAAAACCAATTTAATCATCCTCAATTAATTTTTTTTATTATATTCAAAGTAGTCACAAATGGATTAAATAATTACAACCTTCAATTTTTTATTACTAACCAATTTAAAATTCATAGTATCCGCATTTATTAGATTTTGAAATTCAAATAAAAATGATATCTAGGAATTAGATTAGGTTAGGTTAGGTTAATGCTATGAAAATTTAGAATGGCAGTATTATCTTCTTTTTAATTTTATCATGAAAGAAATATTTTACATAAAATCTGGCAAATAAAACCCGTATCCAATAACATATTTGACTATGTATATGTAACTATGTTACATTTTAAATGAGAGCAAAATTAAATTGTGACTTGTTCTGATTTAGTGCATGCTTGGATAAGAGTCGTTTAATACAAGTGCTATCATAAAGATTAGACTCTAATAATAATAATCATGATAGTAATAATAGCGACAATAATAACAAATATAGCTCTATAATTAACAAACGTTTCCATCTCTAATAGCAATAATCATTTTTCCACAACATGAAACACGCTGCACAACACAAATGTTTCAAAATGAAACCAACTTGTATTTCTTTAGAAAAGGCTGTTCACTTTGAAAATAAGTAGCCTTTCATTCCGAACTCATATTCTCATTTGCCGAAGTATCCTGAATATATCAATGTATGACACATTAAAAGTGACACAATTATCACGAGCAAATGGGGAAATAATTTGAGAGTGTCAACCAATCGAATTAAATGTTTCTAATTTCCGAATACTTTTTTGCATCAGAATTATCGAATTGCGTGAATTCAGACTGACTATGAGGAGCGAACGTAGGACACCTACTGTTTATTTGAAATATTCAGGATATGTAATTTCTTTTTATCAATGGAATAATGTAGGAAGTGAAGATGATACTTTTATATTTTTTTTCATTTTGAAACATGTCTTATGCATTGATAGGTGCAATTTTTACTATATCATTTCATTTTTTTCACATTGTATCTACATTTGATCCCGTTGATTTTCAATGTACGAGCTCGGGTATATTCAACACTAAACTACTTCCATGGAATGTAATTATTGACTATTCTAATCAGGAGGCGATATAATATATGATTCCTAATAATACTTATTGGAAATATTTTATCAGCTTATGTCAGCAAATTTTATAAAGTTCTTTAATAGAAATTTGAAATTAAATTATAGATAAATTAACAATTCTTCTTCATAAGTTGTAGGCATTCGAATTAAAATCTAATAACATCATTTAAAGCTATTTTGGGGAATCTTAATGTTCCGATTTGTGTTAATTTTTAATGACAAATTAGGAAGAGTTGAATTTATGAATTTATGTTTCGGAGAGGGTGAGTGTTATATTTTACTTAGTGTATTCACTTTAATGTTTATATTTAGTCTAAATCAAGATTACAATTATCTCTTTTGTAATGTTCTTCACTTTATCTAATATTCATTTTTCTTGAGGTTTTTGTCTCTTTGGGTTTGGTAAGGCTTGTAATTCTCCCATGTGACAGACGAATGAATGAATATACGCCACGAAGATTTTCAGATTGTGTACTTTTTTATAACTTTTTTCTCGATTTTTACTTTTCACATTTGTGCTGTGTTTGTTACGGCAGCAAATCATAATTTTTAACCACACCAGATTAAACTGCAGTCTATTTACAAAAGAAATATTGTGGCAAGGTGTCTTATTGACGATAAAAGTGCCAAGCCTGTACAAATTCTTTGACCTCATTTCAACCACTCTCACTAAATATAGTTAAACGCGGAAATTTTGGATTCGTAGGACCAAAATTCGATACGCTCACCATGTTTTACTTAACGAAAAGCCACACTTGATGAGCTGTTCTGCTTTGGAGTTTAGCTTTATTGAAATTCAAAGTAATGCATTCATAACTTCAATTTCAACTATTACTGTTACTGATTTTTAAGACACAATCGCTGAAGCTACAGCACGAAGATTTTGTATTGTACAATGTTTGGAGTTTAAAAATAACATAGCAACATCAATATCTATCCTCAAAAACTTTCAAAAATAGTTTGGAATCTTGTATTTACTATCAATAAGACACCCATCCACATTAAAAGGAACTAACTAATGTAGTTTAATCTGACAGTCCTAAGTCTGTTTAAAGTGGGAAGGAAGATTATAATTTCTGTCGAAACGATTCTCCTGCAATAATTAGATGTGTTATTCATTAATTAATGTTAGATATGTTGACTGTTACAAGGTGCTGTGCTGTGTTCCGTTTGGGACAGGTGTAGACATGATTAAACAAACAAAAGAAAAATTAATACACCTTTTTATGGTGTGCAGCACAACATCTGGTTTGTAACAGTGCACGGACAATGTCCTTTGAGTTCCTTTCTGAAATCAAATTTACGTTTTTTTGTTTATTATTTTAAATGTGTCGGGTACATCAGCCATTACGCTCAGAGAAAAAGTCCAGGATGGTTTTCTACAATGCCATTACTGTCATAGAGTGAGTGCAATGTTTAGCAATGTTTAGAAACAAACAATGAATTTCGAATCACCATTAACATATTCAGCTACAAGAGCGTGGAATGCTTCCTCCTTACCTCACTAATCGCAATAACTTCAAAGACAAACTAAAAACTCTATTGTTAAATGAACAATATCTGTGTTCCAGCACTCACGATTAATAGCTATCATTTCTATACCAACTTCCTAAAAACAAGTATTTTCATTTTCATTTTGCTTGTTTATTTTCCCCCCTTACAATTTGCCAACCCTTGACGATATGTTGTCCTTTGTCGTATATTTAGAACATTTATATGTTTTTACATAATATTAATTCCTATCATTCTTAACTATATCACACCAAGCACAATTGAGTCAATTAATTTGTGTATATGTTTTCAGTATTTTTCCTTTCTCTTTTAGTGTGTAGACGAGCCTTTGTTCTCACTTTTGTAAAAATTTGTTCTTTTTGTGACTTCTTTATGTTTATTTCTTTCTTCTTTATTTGTTTTTTGTTATTTGTACAAACATTTAGTATGTAGAATGTATTTAGTACGTATGTATATGTATCCATCATGGTTAGGTGGTAGAACAGCTGCAGGCTGAACCTCGCTCTTTAATAAATAAAAATTGAATTGAATTGAATAATAGCATATCACGCGCGTATTCCTACAGATCAAAATTCAACTTATTTAAATCTTTATCAGTGTCGACAGATTGTAGTCGGCCTGTAACTGTAACCTCTTGTGTAAGACACAGAAAATATAATGATTACTCTCTGTGTTTTCAGCACTGTGTTCAATATTTTGACAAACTGAACATTTGTCAAACTTTTATTTATGAAACTGGATGAAGGACCAGGTGAATTTTCATACCAAAAAATTGTACCTTTACTGTAACATTTGTCATTCTCTTCATGCAACTTTGTAACCAAGGGGTCCCGGGTTCGATACCAGGTGGATGCACATACATGTAGGTCCAGTCCCGATTAGAATTACCGTGCATAAAGTCGACTTAAAACACCATCTCAATCTTTATGCGATTGTGACAGAAATACATACAGTCTATTACTTTATTTTCAGGTAACTGTGGCTAATTATAGATATTTATGGACTTCTAATGTAGTCTTTTGTGAAGTTCATTATTTCTGAACTCCTTACGGCAGTTCAAGTTGCTGTCAAGTTGAAGTCACGCCACTATTTTGCAGATATGTTTCTTTTGTCTCAGATAAGAGAAAATGGTTTATTAAAATGTTGGTCAGTCTTTACATCAATTATAGCAATTTTCTGTTGACAAATAATCACACCATGTAACAAACATTTCTTTAAGTGAATTTTTTTCCTGTTTCCGATGCAGTTTACTACAAAACACTAGAAAAACACAATTTTACATATGGGACATTGTTTTTAATGAAATGACAACGATTTTCTGATTTTTTAGTAAATGCATGTATTTGGGACAATAAGAGCTGGTTTACATTGATAAACAAGTTTGAACACATGTCAAAATGGAGTGAAGAAATATAAAGAAAGGGCTACAGCACATGAAGACCTGTACATTCCATGTTAAGATAATAAGGTCTCTAAAAATGTGTTGTTTTCCTACTTTTCCTATTGAGATGTCCATCACCTTCTCTGATCAGTCCCCAGATGTAATCACCTAGCATCCACTCATTATACTGTCCCTGGTACCTTCTTTCAAACAATTGTAAGTCCTGATGAAACCTTTCGCCCTGTTCCTCTGAGCATGTACCCATATGGGATTTGAAGACATCTAGATGTGAGTGGAGTACATGTACCTTTAGAGACATTCTACATCCCATTGCTTTGTAGTTATTCAGAAGACCCTGTACTACATCTCTGTAATTTTCCACCCTGTGATTACCCAGGAAACTATTCACTATGTCCCTGAAGCTATTCTAGGCATTTCTTTCAACAGGTCGAATCTTTCTGATGAAGTCGTCAGTGTTAAGAAGTTTCTTCACTTGAGGGCTCACAAAAATTCCACTTTTTATCTTAGCCTCGGATAGTTTGGGGAAAACAGTCTGGAGGTATTTGGAAGCTTCCACATTTGTATGTAATAATCTTTTCACAAATTGCTTGATGAGACCAAGCTTAATATGCAGGGGAGGCATTAGGATCTTTCCTGCTTGAGAAGGCATTCCCACTTCATGGTTTTCTGTCCAATCTCTAACACTCAACAGTCTCAAAATGTCTACCTGTATCCCTGCTGTCCCAAAGGCAGCGAAAACAAGAATACTTTGTGTTTACCCCTTGTAAGCCCATCAAAAATGCAATCATTTTAAAGTCACCGATTACCTCCCACTGATGTTCAGCATAGCTTACCACTTGCAGAAGATGTTGAACACTGGAGTAATCTTCCTTTAGATGAGTCAAATGGATTGGATTTGATGATCACTCATTTCCATTGTGAACGAGAACAGCTTTAAGACTCCTGCAGGAGCTGTCAATGAAGAGCCGCCAGTCCCTTGAGTTATATTCAAACCCTATTTCTTTGAAAAGGCCATCCACACTGTGGCAATAACATATTGTTTCTGTGAGAGTATAGTATTGTGAGAAAGTTTCATGATGCTTCCTCTGGAGGGATATCTTGCAGGTTTTATCCAATAGGTTCCAAAGCTTTAATCGTGATATTAAAATTTCTGCATTGGATTTTGCTAGTCCTAGATCCCTGATTATGTCATTTAACTCAGTTTGCGTGGATTGAGGTGTATCATTTGCATCCCCTGAGAGGCCTTCTTCGTGGTAGATGTCGGTATCCGATTCACTACTGGTATCTACACATTCATCCGCAGGTTTGGATATTCAAAAACACGTTTTCTTACCCCTCTTGTGATGGGAGAAGTCTACAACACAGAAATAGTAGTTGGATAGGTGATCCGAAGGTTCTCGCCAAATTCTAGGTACGCCAAATTTCATTTTCCTGTTTTCTCCTCTATACCAGGCTTTGAGAGTGGATCTACAGCACCCGCACACAACATGTGGTGCCCATTTTTTGTCTTGGTCTCCCACAGACGTACCGAAATAAGATTTAAACGCTGAGCAGAAGTTGTTGTCCTCCTTTATCCTATGTTTTAGTGCCTTTGAACTAAGGAAGACGCCACACACATAGCAAAACTGTCTGTATCATGCTTACAACGACGGGAAGATGCCATCCTTACATACTGCCACCCTCCAAAACAAAAACAAAACAGATTTTAGAATACTAGGTTGCACAGTTTTATCTTATAATAAATTTTCCTATGCTTAATTCGTGTTAACCAATACATTTCATATAATTGACCACCATTACCAGAAAAATAATTACATGAAGGTAGCAATACCACATACATATTAGTTTTGACCTAATTTATCGTAAACAAAACAAAAATTCACACTGGCAGGGGCATCAGAAGTACACAAGTACTAAACATATTATATTATTCTCTAGTGCGTACAAAACTCTAATTTGGCTCTGTCATAGGGAACACAGAAGTTCAAAAACATACCACACATTTAGAACGTGCGCAGTCAAATTATTGTGATGCATCAAATTCAAACTGGAAGGAGAATACTCCAGGTTAGAATCATATAATATCCTAATAGAGCAATTCCATATGGACAGACTTGGCCACAGAAGGATGGCCTGAGACCTTATGCTACTTTGGAAAACTTTCAACGGTAAACTCCGATCTCCTCTGTGGCTTTCACAATTCAAAATACGTATTCCGAACATTAAAACACGACCCAAGCATGGAACCTTCTATGTGAGCAAAGAACGAACAAATATCATGAAAAGGTCACCTATTTGGGGAATGAGTGCGTTCTACAATGCTTTAGAGAATGAGAATAAAAGCATCGATTTGTCGCAATGTCATATTCACAATTCAAGAAAACAGTTATGAATACATTGGCTAGAAAAACAGATGGAAATATGTTATGAAACTCTACAGAATTGTTATTCTATGTATAGTACAAGAAATTGTACTACTATAAGATGAACTCTGTAAATTGGTGTAAACCTGTTGTTCAATAATAATAATAAATAAATAGTCCACTTAATGCATAGTCTCCCAGTATAGTGTTTACTTTCTTTGAACGTTAATAACAGGAAGACTAATAAGAGGAAGTATGAACTTTTTGGGGTGCCACACACATATTTTCAAAACAACCGCCATTGACAGCAACACATCGTCTGCAACGCTGAACAAATCGACCAACAGCAAAAATGGTTTCCATGGGAAGAGAAGCACGGGCAGTCTCAATCACATGTCTAATGTTTGTGGCCTCTCCGATGGCGTATTTGTAACGTCGTTGTCTTGTAATCAAGAGGTCCCGGGTTCGATACCCGGTGGAAGCACATTGCACAGTGGTTCGGACGCCACTTGAAACTGAAAGTCCAGTCCCGATTACCCTATTTGTGCATATAGTGTTCTTAAAACACAACTGAAACAAACAAAGCACGTCACACGTCGCCCAGTGTCCAAGGCTTTGTAGCGTACACATCGTTATTTACAGTTCTGCACAGGTAGAAATTTAGAGGTGTTAAATCGGGAGATCTGGATGGATGTTCGACCCTTCTTGCTCATATCTGCCATTCTGAGTACACTAATGCCTACCGCCTGGCGGGCTGCGACAACAGAATGCCTACCTGCTCTTAACCTAGACATTGCCACTTCAAATACAAGAAATCCAGTCATCTAGTTTCTCAGTTATTAACGTCAAAAGCGCTGACATTATTTGGGGACACTCTGTATAATGTGCATATCTTAAAAACAGCCTAAACATGTGGGCCGTGTGTTTGTATGTATATTCACATCCAGACAATATGAAGGGTTTGTTGTATATTATATTTTGGTCAGATAAACTAAACGGGACTGGACCTTCAAAGTGTTTCAGAGCCACTGCCCAAGGTATCTCCACCACAAAACGAAACAAGAACTAGCGTTAGTACATCTTTGTGAACTGGTGGTAGTTCTACTTTATTTGTGTTAACATGATTACCGAAAGGGAGAATTTTTAACGCTACTAACGTGTAATTTCCGTTCTAGCCGAGTGGCAGGTCATTTATCTACACCCACGTTTAGCTCCCCAGTGGTACTACACTCTGTCCAGGGGATCTCTGGAGCAAGCAAACAAAAACAGGACTGTTCATGTAGGACCCAAGAGGACTCGAACAATGAACGCGCTAGAGGAGAAGTAGTGAGTAGAAGGAGGGGAAACCGCAGTTGCAGCTACCAGCCGTAATAGCAGCGCGCATCGTTTCACTTCACCCACTCGCTTTCTCCACTTAACTGCCGTCATGCGCGGCATTGCTCCATGTATTTCCGAGGCAAAGTGTACTGATTCGAGAGGGCTCGACCAAAGAACGCCTGAGAGGGGAAGTGAGTGCATGGAGGGGTAAACGTGGGTGCAGCTACCAGACATTTGCAGCATCGCACACAGATTCGTTCCTCCCACTCGCTTCCTTCCCTTCTCTACTATTATGCGCTGCCTTGCTCCATAGATTCCCAAGACAGGGTGTCGCTCACCTAACGCTGTTCTGTAGGGGTGTACGAGACAAAACCTTTGTAGTGGTGACGGGAATTTTCTTATATCCCAACGTTCAGGATGGGGAAAATTCGCAATTTCCCGACCATGTCGGAAAATTTTCGGGATGGGCAATCCTAAAAAATTCCAAACACTGTAGAAATCTTGAATTCTACTCCCCATTTTCCCATAAGTGATTTTTTACTGCATTTCAGGAAAACAATCGAGAAGTAGCAGACACTTACAATGCAGAAAACATCACGAATTGTCTACTTTTTAAAGTAACCATTTTGGAATTACCCAACTGCTCGGAATCCCGAAATGGGGATCCGGTCTGGGATTCTTTCCCCCTATCCCAGTACCGACTTTTCTGGATCCCACACACCCGTACTTTTCCGTTTCCAACACAAATTTTAATTTCCCCACAGAAGCTAACACCAACCAACCTCTCGAAAACCGCCATATTCTCAACCACACTTTCCCACAATCGTCTCCCACGATTAACGCTGTTCTTTTGTTCTGTCCCCTTCATACTTTCCCCTTTTATCCAGATGCAATATCTGGCTGGAGAGCAGGCATAATTCAATTCCTGTGCGAAAGATGAAAGACAATTTCTGCTCTCCTACGCAGATTTCCCGTCAAACGTCCAACTCTTCTGCTGCTTCCTACGGGGATGGGGGGAGAGTAATAAGATTTTATCCCTATTTTGAGGCGCTTATTTCCATCCACCGCGCGAGAAGACGTGTAATGCATGATTTAATTTGCGAGGAGTTTTGGCTTCAGACAAAGGCATGTAGAATCTATGATGTGCAAGAAGTAGCAGGATCATCCTATTTCAGGGAGTATGTGGTTGCAGTGAACCGTCGACTTACATATTAATTTTCTGGCAAAGGAAAGTTTATCAGTATTATTTTTATTAGTTTTATATCTTATATGTGTATTTAATGCTCCAACGACATAAAAATCTATAAAAACTGCTGTGTGGTTTTTACGTACACAGCTGGAAACTGGAAACTGGAAAGTATATATCTTTGGTATATATGTACAAATTTATTTCTTTGTAAATGTTGTGGCTGCTTTTTGCCCGGTAGCCAGGGAAACCAATGGTTGGGTTCCCTCAACGGCTTCCACGTTTGAAAGGTAACAATGTGACCTTGCCTCGGTGGTTGGGGGGCTGGTCGTTTGTCGGAGTATAAATACAGGGTTCCGACTTGTTACGTTCTCTCATATATCAGAATCCCAGGTTCGCAGATTCTTCGATACAAGGCCCGATGGACTGAGGCAGTTCTTATGGATGTATAGAAATACACAGAGAGTGAGCGCCGAATGTTTTAAGGACCTCTGCGGGTTAGCGCTATGGTAAATAGTGCGCTCGTAGAGTAAAGTCTTGATAAGTGCAATTCCCTGTCTTATGGGGCACAAGGCAACCGGGAGTAGTTGATAATTCATTTGTTATGGAAAGATGTATATTCGGCGAAGGGAAGAAGTGTAAATAAATGTCGTACATAAAGAGAGAACTGCGTGAGACGTTATTCTTGTCAACACAACATGAATGAGACTAGAGAGCTAAACTCTTCTCTTCTTTTTGATCAAACTATCTCAGAAATTTGGAAATGAACTAATATAAATATATAAAGCTACTGCATGCACATGCCATGGAATTTGTGTGGAGAATATTTGGGAGGCTGTTAAGAGGGTGTTGAGGATAAATTGTTGGGGCACTACACATTAACAAAGGCGATTTTTTCTGGAGGTGTGCCTCCCCGATGTCCTAGTGGTATAATAGCCTATAACGACTTGACGTGATTTTGTTTTGTTATTCTTAGTTTTGCTTCTAATTACTGTTCGATCAAGAGAAACTAATATCTAGTATTATTATACTTTTAATATATGAAAGAAAACAATAACAGGTCATCTTTTTTTACTTTTAATTAAGGTAGAACACTCAGAAACAATTCACTAAAAAAAATCAAGGTTTTCCCTGATACGCCAGTGGTTCTTGATTAACATGAGAAAACCCAATACAAAAAGTCAACACCAGTACTTTGAATTATCTTGATGAAAGGAAAACAAGGAAAAATCTAAAGTTTCATTTGTTTATAAAAATATTAAACAGATTAACATGTAGGTCTACTTACGGACACCTCGCCGGCTTTTAACTCAGATTAGCGCTATACTCTTCAAACTTTACTGGGGATTTTCTATCAGAACTAGGCTTGTGGGGTTTAACATTGATTGATTGATTTGGTTTTTGTTTTGTTTTGATTTAGTTTATTTTACTTCGCGTTTTGTGCCTCTTGGCTAATTTGCGAAGATGGGGATGAGTGATGAAATGATGAAATTGATGAATGGTCATTCACAAACCACCAAGCTCGTCGCAGCGCGATGTGCTAACCACTCGGCCACAGGGTCGGGAGATTGATTTGGTGTTTTAAGTCCACTTTATGCACAGTAAGGCTAATCGGGACTGGACCTACAGTTTAAAGTGCGATTGGAACCACTATGTGCCTCCACCGGGTATCAAAGCCGGGACCCCTCGATTACAAGGCGACGACGCTACCACTGTGTCATCGGGGAGCCCCTGTGGGGTTTAACACATGAGAGCTCTATACACTAGTGATTCCTTCTCTAAAAATCTTCGTTGTTCACTGAATGTTCCGTCTTCTTTTCCTGCTGGTTCCTCAGTGGCTTGAAGCTGAGGAAATTCCCTCTTTACAACCTCGGGTCCACGATCGACCCTGGGGCGCTTCGCTGATACAATTTAGAATGTCAATCTAGGATCACACTGTCTGAGCCGTTTTCCATAGTTGCTACCATAACGAGTCAGAAAACACAAGTTCTGTTCACACTTTCAGTTTTTGCAGTCTCACTTCGCGAAAGCCCAATGGAGTTTTTCACTTCGGCTGATCACTCGCAGACTTGGCGTTTTATTCCCAGAAACTTAAAGCATGCGATACAGTTTCCACGGGACTCCTCCCAAGCTGTTCCATCCGTGGCAGTGTGCCAACTTAGCTCTCTTGGAGCCAGATCTGGTTCTTTGGAGCAATCGTTCGGCTGTGAACTGGGATGCCCACCCCCGTGCCTCACTATGATGCCATCACTGGTTCCGGCCCACATAGAACAACTTTTGTCATAATTATGCATTTTGCACGTGACGTGATATTGTTATATTGGCTGCGTCGCCCCACTCCCTCTTATCTTCCCAGCTACTTCTTTATAGCGCAATGTTTGACGTGAAATTGATATAATATTGTTATCAGGGAATTATTTATTTTCGATTTCATACCACCATCGGTGGATTATTGAGATGGGCGATGCATCCGGATCTAGATGTTGAAAACTAAGAATAAAGTGTCATCAATTTAGAATTAATGATAATAGCAGTGCGCCAACCCCTTTGACAACTAACATTACCCTAGGAGGCACTTTATCCAGTCATCGTAAATCTAGCTCCTTGAAGTCAGTCTTAATTCCATTTAAGGTAAAATTTAGTTCTTTTATGCGCATCAGGTTTGGCAACACTGAAAGGAGGCAAGGAGAAAAGCATTGATCTTATGGGAGTATCATTTGATTCGTTCTGCTGGGAATATGAAACTTCCTATGGAATAGAAAAATATGTCAACGGGAAAAGGGCAGTTTGTAGATGGATTTCACCAGTGGAGAAGTCGGAACTTCCATTTGATTAGCCGTAACTTGATGTTGAAGTTGATTCCCCATAAGGAATACATTTGATTCCGAAAATTCTTATTCATCATAAACACAGTCAAAAAAGTTTTACACCACCCGAGAAGTGAAGAAAATAGAGTCTGCAAGATGACGAAGCAGAGAAGAAACGATGAAGCAGAGCTCATTGTGCGAAATGAAACGGTCGACATGCAATACCGATCACCAAAGACGACTACCGGAGTCGGCAAGCGGATGCGTGTGTTCAAGCATAGCACCATGGTAGTCGGCGAAGGTTATTTAGGTGTTCCTTGTGTCCAGTTAGCGATGGTGAGCGAGTGCAGCTGTGTGCAAGGTATGCCTAGGCGTACAATACTGTAGTTTGATAGGGTCAGGATCATCACGTTACTGCAGACTGGCATGTCACAACGGGCTGTAGCTAGGGCTGTTGGAGTGGCGCAAAGCGATGTTTGTAGGACCTGGATGCGGTATACAGACACAGGAACAGTAGCAGATCGTCAACGGACAGGTCGTCCACGGGTCACAATAAAAGCACAAGGCCACTATGTACGATTCTCAGCTCGGCGACAGAATACCATGACGGCAAGGAACATCACTCATGTTCTCCAGGCAGCCTCTGGTGTGCGTGTGTCAAACCAAATTGACCGTAACAGACTCCGAGAAAGTGGTTTTCGTTCCAGAAGACCTCTCCGGCGCCAGTACCTATTGCCACGACATCGACGCGACATTGTGCATTGGTCCTGTGCACATCGAAATTGGGGACCCGATCATTGGGCTAATGTGCTCTTCACCGATCAATGTAGGCTCTGTGTAATGCCAGATTCATGAAGAGGACGGGTGTGGCGAGGCCCTGGACTGCAGGAGCTGCTTCCTGGTGTCTAGGGGGTCCATCCATACCAAGGAGGAGGAATCATGGTGTGGGCAGGGATCATGCTCGAACGTCAAACGCCCATAATTCAAATTAGAGGGACACAAACGGCTGTGTGATATGTCAGGAACATTCTCCAGACGACTGTGGAACCATTTCAGGAAATTGATGACGAGTTTGTCTTGGTGGATGACAATGCCCGTCCACACTGCGCACAGATGGTGCACGATTTTCTGCATGCGGCGAATATCCTTTGCATACTCTGGCCAGTGCAAAGTCCCGACATGAATTGCATCGAACATGAATGGTCAATGCTAAAAAATGCCATTGCAAACCATCCTGTGGCTCCCACCAATCTTCGTGAAGTTCTCCTTGCATCACAGGACGAATGGGATCGCTTACCACAAGATCACCTTGGTCGTCTCATCCTCAGTATGCCACAGCGTGTTCAAGACCTTCTTGCAGCCAGGGGAGAACACACCAGGTGGGAGACAATGTTTCTGGTGGATCCGCTATGAAGAACAGTCTTTTTGTGACAGTTCTTTTTTTTTTTCACCTCCATCATGAATTGTGCCATTTTCGTTTTAAGCGCATTTCTGACAAAATTGTACGTTTTTTGTTCCCTTTTCATTCAACATATCTTGTTCTTCATCTTTTTATTTGTATTCGCACTGTCATTGTCAATAAACCTTGTGCTTCATATATCTTTTGTCATTTGACGTCCTGATGCAAAACTTTATTGACTGTTTATTTTTCAAACATCGTGTCTAGCGTAATAATTTTGCAACATGGAGAGAAATTAATACTCTTGGATACACCAAGTTTTTTTTTAGTAGCAGTGCCCATTTGTGCGATATTGAAATAAATGCACAATTGGTGCGTAACTGTATCTCCTCCCCTTAACGACCCAAAAAACATGTCCACAAATGTCTGCTTAAACTAACCGACCAAGCACACTACAGTGCGAAAGGCATAACCTAGCACGGCTCCGCCAAAACCTTCTCTGTCGTCTGCAGGACGTTGTTGCCACTGATTTCAGCGCCAGCAAGCAAATGTAGCGACAGGCCGCGCTGCAAGCGGTAATTTGGGGGTGCAAGCACAGATGTCTCCACCACCAGAACATTCACGTCCTTGACAACGTGGCATCAAAGGAAGGAAGCGACGATCCTTGGTAGGCAGAGGACAAAGCACGTGTTGTCTCCAAGGCTTCTGCCATTGGTGGAAAACACTCACGTGACGCCCGGGAAAGTCTGCTAGCAGAAGGATATCTATGGTTTGGCGCGAACTGTTCGCAGAAGAAAATTGGTCGCACAAGGTGTGACAGGTGTGATGGTACTAATCCCGAAAGTGATACACCTTGTAACACCAGAACATTATTGTCCCATTACATTTTTATGTACCGATTATAAAATATTGACACCAGTATTAACACGTCTCCTACAACATTTTGCAGTCACCTTAATAGGCCCCCATCAATATGTGCATGGAGCCAATGCTAACATAACTACTATTCTCACTAGTATAGGAGGCATAACTACTGCAATGAATGAGGCCTCTGACTCTGAAGCAGCTCTACTGGCTCAGTACTTCAAAGGAGAATTTGACTCACTATATCATCATTATCTATTTTGGCACTTAATCAAGTTTGATCTGGTGACTCATTCATAAAGCGATAAAGAGTATATATATTGAGAGTAATATAATGGCGGAAGAGGTTATTAGGTATATGGATAAAGAGGTTATTAGGATGTGCATGGATAAGTATGTGCACCCAGGCTTGGGTTGCAACTGAGCCCAGTGTTGCAACTTGTATGGTTAAACAAAAATAATGTTGAAAACACGAAGTAGGGTAAAATAAACTTGTTCAAAAAAGTAATAACATTATTTCACATACATTAAAATTATGAATCTACCCTTTAGGATGGAAATTTTTACTTTGTGATCAGCATCAAGTTACAAAATCAATTTTGATTGTTTATTGTATTGGTTTATTTTGATCACTTTTCTGCCACTTTTGACTAATTGTGAAGATGAGGATGAGTGATGATATGAAATTGATGAAGGGATGCAAAGAACATCCATGCCTAGGCCAGGATTAAACCTGGGACTCCTTGCATTGAAAATCAAAGTTGAGATTTTATTCATGTAACATCAAAATATAATTTTATGTACGAAATTTGAATGTGAAATTCAGTCCCTTTTTGTATAGAAATCTGATTTTATATTTGCCACAATAAATAAGAGGAAAAAAAACTGAACCTTAATGTTGCGCAGATTACCGATGTAGTTACGGTTTGTGCTGCTAGGTGTCATTAGTATGGGTTATCTTGCATCAATCTGCAAGTTGGCATTATTCTGTGCTGAGCGGTTCATTTGTAGTGTTGCATTGTTTGTGGTGTTGCGGAAAGAGTCTGATAATTTTTGAGTGATTGTTGAGATGGCAGACCACAAGGAGCAAAGGACCTGTGTAAAATTTTGTTTCGTGTTGGGAAAAACAGCTGCTGAGACCATTGTTATGCTTCGCCAAGCTTTTAATGAAGCTGATTTGGGAAAGACACAAGTCTACGAGTGGTTTTCCCGGTTCAAAGATGGGAACATGTCAGCTGAAGACTTGCCAAGGCCTGGCCGTCCTTCGACAGGCAGAAATGAAGAAAACATTGGAAAAGTTCGAGATGCCATTAATGAAGATCGTCGAAAGACCATCGAGTAAATTTCTGAAGAAGTGGAGTTGTCCTGGAGTACTTGCCAGCACATTTTAACTGACGATTTGAAGATGAGACGGGTGTATGCTAAATTTGTGCCTCACTTGCTGTCAGAGGAGCAGAGAAAGAATCGAGTGAATGTTTGTCGCGACTTGAAGGCTGAACTGTGCAAGGACCCAAATTTTCTCAAACGAATTGTGACTGGGGATAAGTCCTGGTGCTATGGGTACGATCCTGAATCAAAACAAGCATCCAGCCAGTGGAAGACTCCAAATTTACCACGTCCCAAGAAAGCACGTCAAGTTCGATCCAATGTGAAAACAATGTTGATTTGTTTCTTTGATGTGAATGGGATTGTCCACAGGGAATTTGTTCCCCAAGGACAAACAGTGAACCAGCAATTTTATCTGAATGTCTTGAGAAGATTGCATGAAAGTGTGCAACGGAAGCGTCCAGAACAAATGTGGTTACTGCACCATGACAACACCCCAGCCCACACGGCCATGTCAGTGCGACAGTTCTTGGCAAAGAACAACATGGTGCTTGTGCCCCATCCCCCGTACTCACCCAATTTAGCACCCTGTGACCTTTTTTTTTGTTTCCGCAGATGAAGAGGAATGTGAAAGGAAAGCGATTCCATGGCGTCAAGGAGGTCAAAGACATTACGGACAAAACCTTGAAGAGTATTGCGCCAGAGGAGTTTCGAAACTGTATTCAACAGTGGGAAAAACGTTGGGATAATTGCATTAAAGCACATGGGCAGTACTTTGAAGGTGACTAGAGTAGACATGCTTACCTGAATGTACGTACAACATGTATATGTACGGTCAAAATAAAACAAGGTGACAAAATTCCGTTTTTTTTTGGTACCTCTTCGTATCTCATGTATATATATTTTTTCTACAATACATCTAAACACTCAAAAGTCAGTGTAATATGCAGAAAAATACATTATAAAGAAGGGTAAAAAAATGTATGTCTTCTGTCTGCATTACCTAGTTGTTTCTTTTGTTTTTTGTTCCCACATATTTCATCACTTCACTATAAATATGGAGTGGTATAAGAAGGCATAAAATTCTTTAATAATATTAAATGAAAGAATGGTTACCTTGTAAGATGTAGTAACATGTTGGCTACAATGCAGTTCATGTCTTCATGAGGCTGATGTAGAGCAGGGGTCACACCTGGAACCAAATTGACAGCTGAATCCAATTTCTTCATCAGGAGGTGCATTTACGTCCATGCGCAGATAGCCAAGGGAGCCTAGATAATGAAATTGAAATATCTTAAAAGTACATTGAAAGGAAGTATCCCTGGACATGCAGTGATGCAATCATCAAAACAGGATTTTGTGCACGTGGAATAATTTACATATTTTGGGGTTAGGAATTGGGAGGGTGCTAAATCTCCTAACCCTTTTCTCGGCATCATCTTGCCCCACCTCAAGAAGAAACTTTTTATATTTAATTTTCCCTTTCACAAAATTTTAGATTTTCGATAATAGGTAAGGGGGAGAATGAAGTTGTAAATCCCAATAACCCAGAAAATTATATTGGGTATGTGTATGATATTGTGTATCATACATTACACCACCAAGATTAATATAATAATTTAAAAGTAATTAGCAATTACAAATAGTAACAAAGGGTGTCTCAGAAATACTTTCGTTTTAAAAACTATTAAAATAAATACTTAAATTTTTTGTATAAAGATGAATTTATTACCAAAAGAAAGCTTAAACATTAAATTTTTATTTGTGGAATAGAGTATTGGACAATTGGTGACCGTTCATGTTTTGAATTTAATTTAATTGAATTGAAAGTCTTTTTATTTACTACAGAGCGAGATTCAGCCTTGGGCTGCTCTACCACCTAACTCTGAATTTAATTCAACTCACATTCAATTATTCTTGAACTAACGATTCGTGAGGATCCTCACTAACAGACTGGCAGACATGTGGCACGGAGGATGTTTTACTCGGTTCCCTTTGCTACACCCAGTACACATGATCTGCCTTGATGACACTGGAAGCACTATGACGAGTATGTTGTTGTGCGTCGTTTGTACCAGCATCATTATAACCTGGCAGGAATGAGAGATGTCCCAAGTGCAAATTTAATTAAATGTTGGGTGAGAATTATTATTTTTATAAAACTCACGAACAAAAAAAGCACGTTGCTGTCCCGTAAAGTGCTCCATGGCAACTAAATATTAACAATTTTGCCAAGCGTTTTTGATCTATCTCATTTCTCCGTAATGTGCAAATTGCCCCAGAAGGTGGATTCAAAAATTAAATATTTCTGAGACACCCTATATAATGCCTAAGCCACACTTTTATTATGTATTAAAATCTCATTTTCCTTCCATTTTTTAAACTTTTGCTGCAGAAAGTTCAAAGGACAAAACCCACAGTACACCAACACATGCTTATCTATAAACATTATCCAAGAACCAAAATCCTCCATAAATGTCTTTACTTACTTCTCTAAAGATACAGACACCACAAAAGTGTCATTTCAAAATTATCTAAAGGTAGGATTATGAAAAGTTTCTAGTTTAGAATTTCTTCTCGAATTCTTATCGATTCGAGCATTATACATTTATTTATTTCTTCTAGCTTGATTTTTGCTATGATATCATTTGAAAGATCCTAACACATTTTCACTTCATTCATTTACAATTCCAATTTATTTTGTCTTGCAAATATGAATAATCCACATTATTTTTAGCTTACAATTAGATCAAATTATTAAAGATAAAGTAAAAGAGAGTTTTCAGTTTGAATTTTCTGTTCGAAGAGCACTTTATGCACATATAGGCTAATCTGGACTGGAGTTTAAAGTGGAATCCAAAACACTATGTGCCTCCACTGGGTATCAAACCCTGGACCTCTTGATCACAAGACAATGAAGATTCTTATTTTTTGAAAAGTCAGGAAAATATTTCCTGTTAGCTGTGAAATTAGGGCATATAAAGAATAAATATAAAGGAATCTCATATTGCAATTCTGCACTGAATTGACACTTACTTCAGTTCACTATCTTTATGTTTAAAAGGTGGAAATTCCATTGTGTACAAATATCTTGTTCTCTATGAAATTATTAATATTAGCCTGGGTAAATTATATTTAAGATGAGGTGCCTTGTTTTCTTCTATTAGAGCATACCAACAATATGCATTTCCTTTTTTATTGTTACTGTGTCTGTACACTACTCATTTCCTTAAATATAGATTGGTTTCAACAATAAAGTTTGACATTATTTATTGCTAGGATATCTAACTAGTAATTTGTATCTCCAATGTGTAAGTTAGTTACATCGGAACCAAGATGATAAGAAATATACAGGTTTTAAAAAATCTTAATTTTTGCTGTAAGTTGTAGAATAATTATTAATAGAACTTCTTTAATAATGTTTATGTTTCAATATTATCTCTAGTATTCAGTAAATATTTATTTCACATGGCAGTTCTTTGAATTTTTAAAATCACCTACACTCTTTTGCGCTGGATAAAACATGTTCTTGATGAGTGAGACCAATTCAAATGCATGCACAGCCAATTTAGGACTGGACCTATAGTTTGAAGTGGGATATAAAGTAATGAAATGTGCCCCCAGCAGGATTTGAACACAGAATACCATGATTACAATGTTCTAGAATTAACTAGGCTGTCTATACATTTTTTAAAAAAACTAAAATCGCTGACATCTCCAGGTTTTCCAGTCCAAGAACCAAAATTTTTCAGACGAAGTCACTGGAGAAATTAATGTTCACAAACATACATTTGTTCACTAACAAATACAATCACTAACATCATCATCATCCTTTGCAGTTCCCTGCCTCTGGCTGGGTCAGCATAGAAGTCAAGCCACTTCATTTTTTTCCTGATATTCCACCACTCCTCTCTTTCCATGATGTTCCAATCTTGTCCTCTTCTCCTAACATTCTCCACTATCTACTCTTTCCACCAACATCTTGGGTCTCCCCCTTGGCCTTATTCCCACTCCTTGTGCATTGTAAGCACTTACTGGTAGTCTTTCTGCATCCATCCTCTTCATGTGTCCAAACCATCTCATCTGTGCTTGATCTATTCTGTCCTGAACTTCACCATCTCCACAGTTTGTTGTATCTCCTCATTCCTTATTCTACCCCTTCTAGTCTTCCCCAATATACTCCTTAAAAATTTCATCTCCACTGCCTGCACCATCTTTTGTCTCTCTCTGTCATTGTCCAAGTCCCTTCTCCAAACGTAATTATTGGCACACAGTATGTGTTATATATTACCTTCTTGCATTTCATAAGTACATCCCTGTTCCATATTAATCTTCGATCGCTTTCATATAGTCCACCACCCATTTGTCCTCTTCTATTTACCTCCTCATCTATTCTTCCACTTCTCTCAATTATGCTTCCTACATACTTATTTGAAGCTCTCCGCTACCCTGAAACCTTCAATGTCCATCTTTACTTCTTGGTTCATTTCTGGTTCTGTTTGTTGTTGTTATTAGCACCTCACTCTTTTTTTGCATTGAATTTCATTCCTGCTCTTCTGATTTCCTCATTCCAACTATCAAGCTGTCTCTGTACTTCTTCTTCTCTTCCTCTCCTATCTTCTACCCCACCTCTTCATTAATTGCATCCATTGTAATTATGAAGAGCAGTGGGAAAAGAGCACATCACTGTTCACTAACATTTTAGTTAAACATTCATCCTTAGAATTCCACGTAACACCTTCTTTAAATGGTAATTTATAGTAAGTATATTGTTTGTTTCATCTTTCACAACCTAATAATATTTATGTTCTTCGTAAAGGTTCGCATAACCACTTTTTTGTAGATGCAAAATAATATAGTACAGTTATTTTGTATCTACAAGCTAATGATTAACAAAAACCTCACTTTTTACATAAATTCATAATTATAGAGGAAACAGAACATAATTATAGTAAAATTTATTAATATATTTCTTCATTTTACCAAATGCCCTAAAATAATTCAGATTTGCCAGAAAGAAAGAAAATTTTCTTGATTTTTCTCTGATATTTCCAGAAAGAAAAATTCCCTGACTTTTCTATGTATTCAAGGTTTCCAGATTGGTGTACACCCTGTTAACTGAAATGCTATTCAGGGTACCCACAAAAATGTTACAAATGGACATTCAATGTAAAGGGTGTTCCGTATAGGATGCTGAATTTGAATCGAGTGCTATTGTTTTGTTTCGAGGTTGGCAGACCTGTTCTTACCAATATTGGCATCTGTTGTCATGCCGATTAATGTAGCCAAAATTGTTTTCACTCGTTTGTTGTGGTTACGATATGGAACAGTTTACCATTGAGCAACGTGTTCTCATTGTGAAGATATTTAACCAAAGTGGTGAAAGTGCAATGCAGACAGTGCGAAAACTTCGGAAGGAATAAAACACCAAACGAGTCTACAATTCGCAGACTAATGTTGAAGTCCATCAGACTCTGTATCAAGTACAAGACTTTTGTACTTGATACAGAGTCTGATGAAGACCTTGCTAGAAGGTTGAAACGTTACGTTTAGTTTATGTTTTTAATAAAATAAATTACTGCCTTGGTCAGCATATTTATATTTTTTCATAAGATCAGATATGGTTTGGCGACCAACATTTAACTTCTCTCCCAGTTGTTCTTGCATTTGAGTATTATCTTCGTCCAACAGTGCTTGCAAATTTTTCGGCTGGCCCGGGCGATATTTGTCTTTCAAGTCGAAATCACCACTTTTCAATCGTCGAAACCAATGCACACATGCATCTTGCATTACGACATTGTCACAGTACGTTTCCAAAAGGATACGATGGCTTTCACTTGCGTTTTTCTTTTGATTGAACAAGCAAAGCAGGACATGCTCCTTATTTGGTTTGAAGGTCAACATGTTTCCCACACAAAACCAATATCACGATCACTCGCACTTGGTTGCACATCCACGGCATTTTGACTAGTATTGTCCTGGCAACACACTGAGGTAACAGTTCAGACTGTGCACCAATCCTTGCTTCCAGCACCATCCAGCAACGAAATTAAGAATTATTAACCGGTACACCTGGTATTAAGACCAAAATAAAATATTTTTTGGTTCCACTTCATGAATATAGTGAAGCAATATTCACTGAAGAATGTCACTGCATTTCAGGTTCTAAGAGGAGGGGACTTAAAGATGATTGAGATGCAGATGTCTGAAACAAGAAGGACCCATCTGTACCATTCACTTCCAAGAAAGGATTCATCCAAAAGATAAGTAATGATATTTTCCTTAATATTTAACACTTAGTTTAATCCATTTCTTGTTGTTATTTTAGGATGTCTGTCTGAAAAAAAGATAGGGTGTTTACCTGCGAGCTGTTAACGTTTCAGAACATCCAGCGCTCACCTTCAGAGCGGGTTCTACTCCAGGGATTGGTGGGTAGGGAGAGAGTAGCCGATCTTCAGGTGAACACTAGAAGGGATTCTGGAGGTTGGCAGTCTTCAGGATTGTGCATTTTGTCTTTATTTCAGGTAGACATATTAGTATTTTTCGGGTCATTCTGTTTACTACAAGTTTTCTTCTCTTTTTCAGGTTAAATTCCATCACAGGATGTACCAAGGGAATTGTGGTGAGTTTTCTATAATATTCCATTCTCTTTTCTTGTTATTTTAGGATGTCTATCTGAAAAAGAGACAGGGTGTTTACCTGCGAGCTGTTAACGTCTCGGAACATCCAGTGCTCACCTTCAGAGCGGGTTCTACTCCAGGGATTGGTGGGTAGGGAGAGAGTGGCCGATCTCCAGATGAACACTAGAAGGGATTCTGGAGGTTGGCAGTCTTGCAGGATTATGCATTTTGTCTTTATTTCAGGTAGACATATTAGTATCTTTGGGTTCATTCTGTTTACTATAAGTTTTTTTTATCTTTTTCAGGCTATTTTTCCATCACAGGATGTACCAGGCAAATTGTGGTAAGTTTTCTTTTACATTCCATTCTCTTTTCTTGTTATTTTAATATGTCTGTCTGAAAAAAAAACAGGATGGTTACCTGCGAGCTGCTAACGTCTCTGAACATCCAGCGCTCACCTTCAGAGCGGGTTCTGCTCCAAGGATTGGTGGGTAGGGAGAGAGTAGCCGATCTCCAGATGAACACTAGAAGGAATTCTGGAGGTTGGCAGTGTTGCAGGATTGTGCATTTTGTCTTTATTTCAGGTAGACATACTAGCGTCTTTCGGTTTCTTCTGTTTACTACAAGTTTTTTCTCTTTTTCAGGATAAATTTCATCACAGGGTGTACCAGAGGAATTGTGGTGAGTTTTCTATAATATTCCATTCTCTTTTCTTGTTATTTTAGGATGTCTGTCTGAAAAAAAGACAGGATGTTTACCTGCGAGCTGTTAACGTCTCAGAACATCCAGCGCTCACCTTCAGAGCGGGTCCTACTCCAGGGATTGGTGGGTAGGGAGAGAGTGGCCGATCTCCAGATGAACACTAGAAGGGATTCTGGAGGTTGGCAGTGTTGCAGGATTGTGCATTTTGTCTTTATTTCAGGTAGACATATTAGTATCTTTCGGATTATTCTGTTTACTACAAGTTTTTCTCTTTTCAGGTCCATTGCTATCCACTGGACTGAGTGAACTGAAGAAAATTACAGGTTGGTATAAAATTGGAAGGTGTTATGCACATAGACATAGATTGTTTTCTAGCAGAATAAGTATATATTTTAAGGAACCTTAAACACTACCTGCAACAGACAACTCGGTGGAATTGTCAACCACCCTACTCTGAAAATGGAAATCAGGTAAATAAGAGTGTCTTAGTTTTTCCTTTAGTGTCAGTTCCATAATGAAATATTGGTGTAAGCTAGTTGTAAATTTTTAAATATTATAATATAATTGTGCCTACTGTTTCTGTTAAGTTCAACTTTATGGTTATGTTCTAATATTTTTGTTCTAATATAGGTTTTTTGGGATTTTTACAATTTTGAAATTTTTAATGAATTGATTTTTGTGTTGCTTGCTGTTTTTTAAACAATAGAATCATAATTTTTAACCACACCAGATGGTACTTGCAAGAAATATAACAAATTATGTACATAAAATAATGAAAAATATAGTTGTTGGCAGAAGTTGACTATTTCTTGGCAGGCCACACACTGTAAATTTTCTATCACGGATTGAAGGAGTGTGATCAGTTGATATTTGTACTTGGGGTCTGCCTTGTATTTTTATTCTAATCCAAAATGAAATTACAAATTAAAATTAAACATTACACAGAAACTTGGGTACCTCTTCCACATTTGAGGTTGTTCAGAAGTTATCAGCACTAGCAACTATCATTTGACAGTCCTAAGTCTGTTGAAGTGGGAAGGGAGATTATGATTTCAATTTTTTTTCACCTGCCAAGACAGACAGACTGCCATTCACTTTTGACTTGCCAATGGTGAAACTAGCATCTGAGGAAGCTACTCCTGTATCCATGGCTGTGCTGTAGTTCCCAGAGTGCATGGATACCAAAGCGAGGTGCTATTGGGGCTGGGAACAGCCCCTAAATGTATGGATAGAAAATTGTAAGAAATTACATGCAATTTGTTGGCAAATACATTAGTAGCCTAAAGCAGTGGTTCACAAAGTGTGCACCGCCAAATGTTCCAATAGTTTCACTGAAATGACACTTACTTCCAAATATGTGCTTATCTAGTACTTTTACATGTAAATATTTCTGATTGTGAAATAAGTGTTTATTTTTTAACTTGGGGAAGCAACGAAACCATACTAACTGAGCATAGCAGATGTTAGATAAGCCTACATTCTGACTTGGGTGCCATGGAAAAATCTTGAAGCAATAAGGCCGCCATGAAATGAAAAAATGTGGGAACCCCTGGCTTAGACACTTCTCAATAATAATATTAATCTTGTCAATCTTCTCAATCCCAGCAATTGAATTGCTTTTTGATGATACAAGTTGTGGTGAAGTAAATTAAATTCTATGGCCCTCACAGATAAAATGTTCTGCTAACACTGATTTTTTCAGATGGAAATTCTTGGTGTAGCTGGAATGTTTTTTGACAGCATTGTTCAACTGCCCTCTTGTATGTCCAGTGAAGGATTTACTGCAGGTGCAAGTGATATATTAAACAACAGTTGCCTTCAGTCCTAGATAGTCCTGTGAATTTTGTAGTGTGCTCTTGGTTGTGTGGTTGTGAGTGGATTTCTTGAAATGTCAGTTTCTGAAAGTGCCCATGTCTGTTTGTTGTTCCTAGCATTTTGTTAATGATGCTTTTGGAGTATCCATTCTGCCTTACGGCTATATGCAGATGACTGATTTCATCTTGAAGGTGCTCTGTGTCGCTGATGGAGATTGCTTTAGCATCTTTAGCAGCATGGAGATCTCCCAAATGCAGTTGCCCAAGACAAGCATATGTGGCCCTTTATATAGCAGTTTCACAAAATCATAACATCACAGCAGCACAGAATAGGACATTATCATAATGACAGCAGACAAAGGAAATGCTTTGGTTATACTCCAATTCACAGACTGTGACAATTCTAACTGACTGCATATACCGGCCACTACTTCAAGACCCCACAGCTGCAATAGAACGGCAGACCAGAGAATCACTGAAGACATTTTCATTGCTATTAGAATCTCAGGACAGATCAACACGAAATGGAAACAGTAGCACCAGAACTTCCCAAAATGTTGAACCAGGCCTGGCTGACAATAGTTGATTGAGAGAGTGGATGTGGAAGACACAACACCCGATTGACCTGTCACCTACACCAGACCTCATCCACGCCGCATACATACAAACAGATTCACACACATATATGCACTTCCCTGATGGGTGTGACGTTAGGTCTCAAAACCTATCTGGAACTGATCTTGCTGATATACCAAGGGAACCTCTTCATGAATCACTGAACATTTGAAAAGTGTATATTTGAAAACTTGGTGGCCATGGTGGCTCAGTCGGTAACGCTTCTGACTACCATGCTCAAGGTCCCGGGTTCGATCCCCGGCCGGTTCAAATCCGGGAACTTTTCTAACGTTGGAAGCGGCCTCGGCGCCCACCCAGCATCGAATAACATGGGTACCTGGGGGAAACCCTGGGGGGTAAAGGCGGTCAGGGGCATGGTGCTGATCACATCACCCCCACTTATGACCGGATCAAGAAAGTGTGGGGTGTTACCCCACACCCCCTATACACCTTCATGGCGTGGTGCTAAGCACAGGGGAGCACTTTACTTTTTTTATATTTGAAAACTTCCTACATCAAGAAGCCTACAGACATGGTGATCCTGTCCACTAAGGCTAATTACTAGATAATAAATTATTCAAAGAGAGCTAAAATGACCATTATTATATAAATATGAGAGAGTAAAATAAAAACCTTTGTAACTGTCTTCTACATTCACAAATAACTAATATTTACTTCATTTCTATTGTGTACAAATTTATAAAATAAACAGGGAACCATTGAGATTAAGAATGCTGTATCAATGTCGATATTTTTTTTAAGTTGTTGACTTCGATTCCTTGTTGTTATGAAAGAGGCTCGATTTAAAATGTCTTGTGTCGTAAGTTGCAAAATGAGTTTGTATCGAATGATTTAAACTGAAATAATATTTATGAAGTTGAGTTGTGTTGTTTAATTCTTGCAACGTAAGTATAATAACATTATGGAAACCATTTGAGTGCTGAGTACTTGCAATTTAATTATAAGATTGCATTAAAGTCTGCTCATCCTTCACGTACTATATACACTGTGTGTTTCAAAATGATTTGAACAATTTCAACTTGTTATAATTTTTTTATTAATTGTGCAATTTACTGAAAATTTTACACATAAGTACTATAACTGTCCAAGTTTTATTGGTAAAAATTGTAATACAGTAACTCACAAATGCTCAATGTGAGTCCCCTTTGTTACCCTGCATACATCAGTTCTGTAATCCAATTCTTCCCAGACCCATTTCAGCATGTTTTCAACATCAACAGTTTGCACTGCAGCAGTAATGTGTTCTTGCAGTTCAGAGACATCTTGGGGGTAGATGTGGTTTGTACACAATATCTTTGACATGTCCCCCCCCCAAAAAAAAAATCTCAGGGGGTTAAATCCGGTGATCTTGGTAGCCAACGTAAAAGCTGTTGATCATTGTGAGCAGCTCGCCAATCCAGCGGTGTGACAGTCTGTCAGAGTTAGGTGGTAGAGCAGCCCAAGGCTGAATCTCGCTCTGTAGTAAATAAAAAGACTTTCTATTCTATTCTATTCATTAAGGTAATTCCTAACATTGTGATGAAAGTGGCAATGGGCTCCATCCAGTTTATAGATAAAGTTTGCACTGTCATGTTCAAGTTGTGGCATAAGCCACGTAGTAACGTAGTAAGCATGTGTAGAAATGTTTCTCCAGTCACAGTTTCTTCGGGAAAGAAGTACGGACCATACACTTTGGAAGATGAAATGGCACAAAACATATTTGTTTTTGGTGAATAATGCATAATTTCAACGATTTTATGAGGCTTCTCAGTCCCCCAGATACGAACATTTTGTTTGCTTACTCATCCCATAACATGGAACATAGTCTCATCACTGAAACACACTTTGTTCAAAAAATTATCATCACTGCACAACTCTTGGAATGGCTCACCAAATTCATTGCTGGACTTGTAATCATTAAGTGTTAAATGTTGTAACAACTGCACACGATAGGGATACATGTGTAAACGCTTATGCACTACGCGCCACACAGTTGTTCGAGACATTTGAAGTACTGGACTAGCTCTTGCTGTAGACTTTTGAGGGCTGCGTTGAAAACAAGCTCGAACTCTCTCGATATCTACCTCAGACGTGGTGGGCCTACCAGACGATTTTCCCTTGCAAATGCATCCTGTTGTCTTGAATTGTTGATACCAATTGCTAATGGAGTTCTTTGATGGTGGTTCTTTACGAAATTTGGTACCAAACTCACATTGAACACTCACAACAGACTGACTAACGTGAAATTGTAGGATGCACAATGCTTTCTCTGCACCACAGGCAGCCATCATATAACTTGTCACTCTGACACCTGGCGGAAGAACTTCAAACTACTACGGATTTGCCAAACAAAACTCGAGGATGAGGTCAAAAGTATTTCAATACAATTTTAATCATTGATAGTGTTTTAACGCTCATGGAATGATTTCTTATGGTTCAAATCATTTTGAAACATGCTGTATATTCAGTGGAAAGTATAGTTGCACCTTAAAGGCTCAACAACATTATAGGACACACTACATACTGTTCAAATGTACATGAGCTATCAACTGGTATTAACAAAATGACTTCAAGCTGCAACACTGATCAAGTGAGTTTCAAAGTGTTATTTTGAAGATGGTGCTTCCTCCACACACTTGCACCAGTGAAGAAAAGTAGTGTCTTGCCCCAGGGAAGACTAAAACTTGTAGAAATTATTTGGCAAATAAAAATTCATAATCTTTATGCATGCTTACCATGCAAAGTTTATGATTAGAGGAGGAAGTTCGACAACGGCCTCAGTTCACAGGCAGATGGGTGGAAAGACCATCACAGTGGCTCATAAGTGCTGCACGTGCATCTCAAAGGTAAACAGGCACTAACTCAGTGATAAAATGCAGCAAACTTGTGCAACACTACATGCAGAAATCTACCAGACAAAATAAAAACAAACAAAATAAATTGCATTTTCATTTTACTCCCCCTTGTACTTTAATGTATATTAAACAAAACATACTAGTGAAAAATGTTCTATAAGAATATTACTCACTTGAATGTTACTGGATTTTTACCCTTCAATGAAAATAAAGGACTAAAACTTGTTGTTATTTAGTGCATACCAGGAAAAGGCACTAAATTGATATATATTTCACTAATATCAACATTAAGTGATCCAGGAGATCTTGCTGCGCTGTAAAAAGACAGAAAATTAACCATGTTGAATCAACTTCTGGGAAATAAAAATAATGAACAGGCTATTTGAACATTGATAGTTTTGGAGTGAAGGACTTGGTAATGTGGATTAATATATGTTGCACAAGATAAAAACCAGACGGTGAACAATTAACATATTTAATATACACTGGAAATTACGTCCAAAAAATTCAAATACATTGAACAATGATATAGCAAGAATTACACAGAATACATCTGCTTATGTTTCCTCTTCTTCTGGCCGTGAAGACCATACCTTGTAGCCATACGTGCAATACCTGGACCGTATCATCCCTCCAGGTGTCCCAATAAAAAAAGAAATCAGGTATGCTGATGACCGTATCGATCTGGCGGGCGGTGAATCCTGGTAGACCTTCTCGGAGATGAGTGAGGTGTGCTAGGACCTGGTCCTGGGTATCCGGCTCTGCCTGGTGTAGGTTCTGGTACTGTTCCACCGGGGTTGGCTGAATTTCTATTTTTTGGTATTGTAACGTGGAAGTCTTCGTCATCTGCAGTGTCACGTGAAACACGTCTCTTCAACCACCTGGGATGTACCACTCGTTTGATTCCATCTTCTAGCATGATTTCGTAGAGGATGCTATCTCCAATACGACGAATAACAACTCCTGGGATGTAATTCGGAGTACCATGTTTAGGGGATTGAACCCAAACTGCTGAGTTGATGGCGAAAGTACCATATTTCGACCAAGAGTCGTTCTGAAACTTTGCTGACTTCCTCGGCTTGAACGGAGATTCACTCGACAGAGGCAGATTGTTTAGTTCCCACCAAAATCTAGGTCTGTGTTTCAAGACCGAAAGTGCTGGTATGCTTCCTTTTCCATCCAGTCGCGTGTTCCGAAGGATGAAAAGAAGGTTGGCGATCCCCATATCAAGTTCAAGTGTGCTCAGATTCGGTTTGTCAGTTATAAGCTTGACAAGAGCGGTTTTAACAGTATGAACGTATCGTTCGGCTAAGCCATTGCTAGTGCTGTGATAAGGCGGTGAAGTAAAATGTTTGATGCCATTCTTAAGGCAGAAGTTACGAAATTCGAGAGAAGTGAAAGTTGAGCCGTTGTCGGATACGATAGTATTTGGTATCCCTAGCGTGGCGCAAGATTGCATAAGCCAGCAGATCGTTTCCTTTGTGTCCAATGTGTGTACAGGCCATACTTCTGTCCACTTGCTGAAGGCGTCTACTATCAGTAGGAACTTACGCCCTGCAAAGAAAAAATGGTCTATATGCCATCTCTCGTTCACGTATGAAGTGAGAGGCCATGAAGAATCGGGTCCGTTGCAGACCTTAGGAGCGTTTGCTCGGCATGTATCACATCTCGTTACAAAATCTATAATCTCTGCTGACATGCCTGGCCACCAAAATCTGGATAGACACAACTCTTTCATTCGAGTTGAACCTATGTGTCCATCGTGTAAAGCTCTAAGAACTTCATTCCGTTTAACTGTGGGAATGATAAGTCTACCCGACCACATGAGCATTCCCTGCTCGTATGTAAGGTGAGCTCTTCTTTTGAAGAAAGATGCGAGCTTCTTCCGTTCGGTGGACGTGTCGAGTTGATCTGGCCAACCATTTACTACACAAGAGACAACTAATGAGAGCAGTGGGTCTTCTAAAGTGGCGTTCTGTATTGAGTCTTGAGAAAGAGGAGCTACAGCATCTTCAATGGACCCGAAATATGCATGTAGTTCTTCTTGTCCAGCTGGTATTGCGTCACGTGTTTGCGTAGGCAACCTGCTTAGCATGTCAGCTACTTCTACCTTGCTGGAATGAATTATATTATATCGGTATGAAGATAAAAGTAGAGCCCATCTCATCAACCTATTGGATGAAGGTTTTGAAATGGCTCAATCCGGAGAAAATATAAACTTTACAGCACGTGCGTCTGTAACAATCTCGAACTTGGATCCGAGTAAAAATTTGTGAAATCGCTTGATACCGTGAACTATGGCTACCTGGGAGTATCTCCGCTCCGTCTCACTGAAGGTGGTAGAAGAGCAGGCGATGGTCTGTAGACCGCTATCAACTCGATGACATAATTGTGCGCCATAGCCGAAAGGAGACCCATCGGTGCTAAGTACAACTGGCTTTGTTGGGTCGAAAGGCACAATAGGATTTAAATGTCGAAGTTCCGCCATGATGCTGTCGAACTCGTGTTGACAGTTATCGTCCCAGTTCCAAGAGACGTTTTTCTTGAGTAAAGAAAGCAAGAAGTGAAGTTTCGGAGCTAAGTTGGGAACGAACTTTCGATGAAAGTTGATCATCCCGATGAAAGATCGTAATTGTGATTTGTCTTGAGGTGGTGGAGAATTCAGGACGGCCTCCAAGTTCTTGTCTGACGGACGTATACCATTGATGTCAATCTTGTATCCTAGGTACTCGATAGATGAGGTTAGGAATTGGCTTTTGCTGGCGCTCGCTTTGACATTGTGTTTGGCCAGACGACTCAGGACATCACACGTGCGTGTGAAGCATTCTTGCAATGTTTCACCTTGAAAGGTTCCGCACCGCCGATCCGTGCCGTGCCGTGCCGTCGTGATCACCCACTACCACTCTGCCTCCAATTCCAGGGGGAGTTCTTCCTTCAGGGCTGCCAATATTCCTATCAGCACATATCAACAGGTGAATGACTATGAAGAGCGATGCATAGCGTTACACAAAATTGGGAAGGAAAACATAAAAACTGATGAGGGAAAAGGCTCAAAATCAAAATAAAACAAATAATATCTTTTTAAAATCATCATTGCTTAGCTGCATGGCTGGGGAGAGACCTGCGCTCGATCGCCAGCTTTAAACTTCGAAGGAGATGAAGAAAGTGAGCGGAAACATCCATCGCGACACTTTAGGCTGCTCTCATACTGAACTAGGCTTTGTGGCGGTTCCTCTCTCGAACCTTTAGGCCACCCTCTGTCGTCAGCGTCCTCGAGCATAAATCGCCTTCGAAAAACTATACAATCGCAGCTATTACATTTAAAAAATCACGAAGACAAAGCGTCCATCCTCATCTTTACCTTCCTGTTTCCTTCAATCACCTTTCAATATCCTATGTCATCTGTTTCTTCACCTCGGCTAAAACTCAGTGGGCTAATGGGATACTCTGACCCCTCTCAGGTACGGGTATAGTAGTAGAAATACGTGGGATATGAAGCTTCGACTGTTATGTACTAAATCATTTGACAGGCTATGGAAAAGGGAGATTTTATAAATGAATAACATCTGTTTCCGAAGAAAGGTCTGCGTCTTCAGTAGGCTTCTTTATGGGCAATTATTTTCCTGAAGATGGTTTATTTTCAAGATACTTTTATAAATTTACATCTTAGTTACAGATCTCCATAAATAAAGGACAGAACAGATTTCTTTCTTATAATTAAATCTACGTGACTTTTGCAGTCTATTTACATAATATGGATCAAGCTGTCATATCAGTTATATAAAGACGGCCAGGTGCTTGCTTGGAACTTTATGAACGCTCCTTGACATAATGAAGCAAAACTTTGACGTGACTGGCGAAGGTTTTAAGTATTGACTCCGATTTTAATATAAATTGGACATTATGGTCTGGCTTCAAGATATATGAAGAAATACAAACTGCTATAATTCGTAAAATATTAGAGACATCGACTTGATATCGGGTATGGCAACATGTTAGCATGTTCACAGGGCGAAACCTAACCATGCCAGATATCAATAATGAATAACCTGATCAATAAATAATAATCATGGAGACGAAATAATCTGAACTTATTCTTCCGTATGATGGCATGTTAGCATGCCCACAGGGCGAACCTACTCATACGGCAGAATAACATTAAGTCCTGTTGCATAATGCATATATTACGTATAAGTTTCGAAGAGATGAAACTGAACTATCACAAAGGTTGAAAGAAATCGTAAATTAACTTATTCTCACGTATGGTGACATGTTAGCATGTCCACAGGGCGAACCTAACCATGCGTCAGAATAACAGTAAGTTCTGAGTCGAAATATAACATTATTTTGTAAAGATTTTATTTAAAATTTCAGAAAACTTCAAAATAAAGTTGAAATGAACTTATTCTTTCGTATGGTGACATGTTAGCATGTCCACAGGGCGAACCTACCCATACGACAGAATAACTATGTCTCTAAGCTAATTTGGGAACGAAGACTGAGTTCTTGAACCCTCCCATAAAGGGAGCTGAGTATTTAAGATGTTAATCCATCGGAGTCGGTGATGAAAATGCCCCTGAATTAGGTTCCGAAGCTGTATTTATATCCTTGCATGTCAAGCAGAGCGCCTCCCGTGACACAAAAGATAAACATAGCTACAGCTGTGATATGCAGAACTAATTTGTGTATAATGGCAATATTCTAAAGATTAAACAGTATGTTCCATAAGGTTCATTTTTCTATGTCTAAAACAACAGTTATGATCCTTAAAGTTTCTATAATATTCTCTACTATAAAGTTGTCACATTCTTAAGAACTTCTTCCCAATGTTCATAAGGCTTATATTACTAATAACTCCAACTGAAATTTAGCTCTTATGGCTTTCATAATAGTTTGATTCTAAAACTGAGAACACATATTTTTGACTAATTGTCAACAATGAAAGATTTTGCTTTCAAGAAGCTTGCAAATAATAAATTCTAAACATCTCGAATGACAGAATTAGGTCATTAGTTCAACTATTAAATATCTCATCTTTCATAACGTTTTTATAGTGAATATAAAAGTAAAATAATTCAGAATAATATTAAATATGACCGAATCTTTGATATGGTTCGGGAGGATCATATCAACCTCCGACGATGATGTCATCAAAGTAGAAGGAAACTCCAGGAATGTCATCTAGGATCTTCGCTAGGACCATTTGAAACAGATCTCCACTTATGTTTATGCCAAATGGTAGTCTGTGAGGTTTATATAATCCCCAAGGTGTGTTGACGACAGTGATGCGTTTGGCAGCTTCAGAAAGTTCCAACTGTCCGTAAGCCATTTGAAGGTCAATTACCGTAAAGTATTTACACCTGGCCAACTTAGAGAAAATATCCTCGACTCTAGCAATGGGAAACTTGACGTTTTCAGTCATTTTATTCACCGTTCCTGAGAAGTCAGTGCAGAGACGAAGTGAGCCATCTTTCTTGGTAACAACAACAAGTGGCGAAGCCCAATCAGAATATTCAAGCGGTTCCCATAACCCTACTTTCACTAGATTTTGAATAGAATCCTGAACACGGTCTCGAACCGTAAGGAACTTCGTAATGTCTACGAAATATCGGTGGAGAGTTGGATCTCAGTGGTATATCGACCAAATAAGGTGCAACGGGCTTGGTCAAATCACCATCAAAGATTTTCTTGTATCTAGAAGAAATTTCTCACCTTAGGTCATCGGCACCACCATCAGTAATAGTACCTTGTACGGTGTTAGTTGAAAGAACATTGGCTGTAACTAATAATCGCCTCCAAGATGGTTGAATAATGTCCAACCACGTACGACCGATCAATGGATATAAAAGTTTCTCCTGACAGAGAAAGACGGGTAAAGTATAATCCCTATTGTCTAAGTATAGTTTGACGGATGTTTGTGCTGTAACAGGTACATATCCTTCGTTTACACCTCGTAATCGTAGGCTGGAATTAGATTTAACATAGTGTGGAAACAACTGGTCAAAATACTTTTCGTTGAAAAGAGTAACAGCAGACCCAGTATCTACTTCACATTTAACAATACACTTATTTATTTCGAGATTTATTATGAAGCTATCCGAACTGAATTGTTGCTCCAAAATGTGTTGAGTACAAGTAACCAGTGTGGAATGATGACTGAGCGCATCAGTGTTGAGATGGTTGAAGCTGAACGTAGACAACTCATCGGATGTTGTGCTCCGTGAGGTTGAACTGGACGTTCTATTCACGGCTCTATCTTTCTGCTCCTTTCTGCATCGTATATTCCAATGGCCTTGTCGTTCGCAGTAGCTACAGATTGCGTTTCTTGCAGGACATAGACCTTGTGGGTGATTCTTTGTGCAGTTGCCACACTGGGAGTGAGGATTTTGCTTGGTAGCAGTTGAGTTCTGAGGTTGATTGTAGCTCTTCTGCCTCGTTTCGCCCGAGCGTGAACTTGTTGAAGGGCCTGTGTGGCGATCTGGATTCATCCACGGCGTCAAATTTCTTGAGCTGGTGGCAAAAGTCACAGAATCTGCATTGTACTTATTCGAGAATAATTTAACTTCTCGTTCTAATAACTCACAATGCAAAGCAATTTCTTGACATTTAGCAAAGGAAAGATCACTTTCAGACAATAATCTTTTCCGAGTAGAATCTGAAAGTATACCAAGGATTAATTGTTCAACAAGTGCCTCATCTAAATACTGCTCATACACACATTTGGCTGCTTGTTGTTTGATTCTCACTACGAATTGAGTAACTGATTCTCCTTGAGACTGAATACATTTTCCAAACTTGAACCTCTCTGTAAACTTGTTGGTTTTGGGCCTGAAGTGCTGAACCATTTTGTCGTGAATGACAGCATATGATAGATTATATGGCATTTCAGGAGCCGTAATATTGCGAAGTACTTTGAAAGCCTTAGGACCAATGACTACTAATAAAACTGCTGCCTTTTTTTCATTTGCCACATTCTGGGCGAGACAGAATTGATCAAAACGCATGAAATAATTTTCAATATCTTCATTTTCTTCAACAAATTCGCTGAATGTAATGTTGAGAGCCATGTTGTTGAAACTTCAAATTACATTAACTGATAGAAATCACTGGCATGTATGAAAGTTAGGATGTGTAACTGAAACTTGCTTTTGCATAAGCATGAACAACATTAGCAAACTTAAATGTTACCTGTAAGACACCGTCTTGTTGATTCACTACATGAAATCTTACTAGTCATAATCCCGTGCCGATAAAGTCATAAAGTCATCCTGACGATACGATTGGAATCCTTCAAATTCTCTATTCACTGTCCACAGCACCAAATTGATAGGTTCGGAGTGAAGGACTTGGTAATGTGGATTAATATATGTTGCACAAGATAAAAACCAGACGGTGAACAATTAACATATTTAATATACACTGGACATTCTGTCCGAAAAATTCAAATACATTGAACAATGATATAGCAAGAATTACACAGAATACATCTGTTTATGATTCCTCTTCTTCTGGCCGTGAAGACCATACCTTGTAGCCATATGCGCAATACCTGGACCGTATCAAACATATATGACAAGAATGGAGTCAAAAGACTTGCTAAACATGTCTCTTGCATCAAAATTGGAGATTCGAATAAATTTTCATAAAGGTATATGATATTTATTATCAATGTTAGTATTTGTATACAGTTCAACTTTTAATAAAATGTTCACTTCCTGTAATTGTTGTATCCTTGTGGTTCAATGAACCTTATTATAGAGTGTCCAATTTTAAAAATAAAACACAGACATAGATAAATGCTGTCCGTATAAGAAAAAGGTAACTAAAAACAGTGTAATACAGTAAAACTCATACAGTATGTAACATTGTTATTCGTACACATAGAATTTCCGAGGTAAAAATGTCATATCTACCGTATTCTTGCGTCTATTAGCCGCACACGTGTATAAGCTGCACCCCCTTTTTTGGCCTTAGATTTCAGGAAAATAAAAGTTCTCGTGTATAAGCCGCACCTCGTGCATAAGCCGCATGATTGACTTTTTTTTCTTTTCTTTTCTTTTTTTTTTTCTTTTCTTTTCTTTTCTTAGGTAGCCAATTTCAAGTAAGTATCTTAAAAGTATTTCAACCTTTATTTTAGCACAATGATCTACATTTTAATACCGTATCATTCAGTTTGAGCCCTCAAAGCCCTTATTCACTGTCGTTGCTGCTACTCGTTGAAATATTTTCTGCACAAGAGGTATTGTCATCTTCATCACTAGCATCATCATCCCACAACATTTCATCCTGGGTACCATTGGATATGCCGCACTTCAGAAAACCCTTCACAATTGTCTCCGACTTTACACTTTCCCATGCTGCCAGAATCCATTCACACACTTGCTTGACAGTCGGACGTTTGATCTTTCCTGTTACTGTAAGCTCGTGGTTTAAACGAGTGAATTACACAAACGTCTAGGGGCTGCAGTACAGACATTAGACCCCCAGGAATCACAGCTACATCCGTTTTCAACTGTTGGAATTTTGTCTGTATTCTGTCTGTTAGGTGACCACGAAAGCTGTCCCACACCAGCAAACTCTCTTGCTTCAGCACCAGACCTTCTATTCCACACTTTGTCTATCCAGTCCAATACCAGTTCTTTTACCATCCATCCTTTCTGCTGGGCACGTATGATAATACCTGGCGGAAATGCCTCCTTTCGCACATTCTTACGCTTCAGCACAACATACCGTGGCAGTTTCCTTCCATCCGCGAGAACACCCAACATTACAGTGCATGGTTCTTTCTCTCCACCCGTGGTCTTGATCGATATGGTGTGCGAGCCTCTTGGTGCAACTGTGCTGGACATAGGCATGTCCCAGTAAATAGGTGTTTCATCCACGTTGCTGATCTGAGACAAGCTATAATCATTGGACTTTCACATTCGAATCACGTATTTGTGAAATTGCAGATCTGTTGTCGTTTCCTTCAGATATCGTATCGCTTGAAGTTTAAAATGAGCATCGTAGCTGATTCTTCTGTCAGACATCCTCCCTTTGATAGTGCCAACCTTGACCTCAGGCCCACAACCTTCTTTAACAACTTCACTTTACTGAATGGTTTCCAGATCAATACGACAGTAAGGATGATTCGTGTTCAAAGATAAGATATTATCATATTGTTGCAAAAAAAAAAAAAGTTTAAAGATAAGATATCATATTGTTACAAAGCCTGCTACAGATGCATTGTTGTTGGATTTGCTGTTAATGAATCCGTTATGTGATAAAGATAACAAATCAACGTACGTATTTTAGTATCCTAGCAATAGCTGCACTTTCTTTCATTCACGTGTATAAGCTGCAAATGTTTTCTCATTCATGTGTATAAGCCGCACATGCTTTTCTTATCATTCACGTGTATAAGCTGCAAATGTTTTCCCATTCTTGTGTATAAGCCGCACATGCTTTTCTTATCATTTGCGTGTATAAGCTGCACCCCATTTTTTGATCCACTTTTTGGGGAAAAAAAAGTGCAGGTTATAGATGCGAGAATACGGTACTAGTAAATATAATAATTTTCATATGTACCTGGAAATTAATATTAATGAAGGTTTCACCAACAAATGTCAATAAAAATGTATGTTCAAAGTGTATAAACAGAGCATATAATTTGTGTGAAAAGAGAAAAACATGCTGTTTCATGTAACATTGTTATTCGTACAGGCAAGAGTTTCAATCTTCCTCGCATACAGCGCCACTGCTATTTGGGTGATTTCGTCCAGTTTGCAAATTTGTAACAAGTTTGAACATGCAGGCGTGCTCCCTGTCAAGCGGAATGCTGGCGTAGGTATTGTTGTAGGCCTATCGTCTATCTATCAGCATGTTCGAAATGGGCAAGGTGAAGGAACTTAGTTCCGATCTGAAGGATGTTATAAATTTGGCCCTTAGAGGTTTTTCGTTAAGAAAAATTGGACAAACAGTCAATAAATCACACTCAACACTTCAATACATACTAAACAAATTTAGAGAGGAAGGTTCAACACAGAATGTGCCGAGAAAACCAAAAGAGAGACGGTTGAATAAACATGCTGAACGCTTTATTTTAAAAAGAGTGCGAGAAACCCCCCTACTAAGTGTTCCTCAGTAACGACCGTTAGTAGAAAATGTTGCTGGCAAGATGATGTCCGATCAAACTGTCCCAAGTGCCTTGTGGAAGCATGGATATCATGGCAGAATACCACGAAAGAAACTGTATGTAAATAATGTGAATCGCAGGAATAGACTTTCATTCGCGAAAGAGCACATCCACAACGACCAGGAATTTTGGGATAGTGTCATATGGTCAGACGAGTCCAAGATTAATATATACCGGTGAGATGGGATAAATAGGGTCTGGAGAAAATCAAATAAAGACAATGATCACATTAACACAGTTCCAACAGTTAAGCATGGTGGTGAGTCATTAATGATTTGGGGCTGTATGTCGTCCAAAGGTGTTGGTACCATCCAGTTTATTGAAGGGTATCATGGATGCATATGTCTATTTGGACATATTGAAGAACAATGTAAAGCAGAGTGCCCAAAAATTGGACATGCCACCTATCTACAGATTCCAACAAGACAATGACAGTAAGCATAAGGCACAAGTTAACATGAATTGGCTAATATGGAATGTGCCCAAACTATTACAAACACAAGCTCAAAGTCCAGACTTAAATCCCATTGAGCATTTATGGGCAATTTTGAAGAGGCGAGTCCATAAAGCAGATGTCAAGTCCAAACAAGAGTTGAAAACTGTTGTGCAAGCCGAGTGGAATAAAATAGCTCTAAAACATGTCGAAAACTGGTTAATTCTATGAAGAACAGGTGTCAAGCAGTAACTAAAGCCAAAGGATAGGCATCAAAGTATTAGAACTGTCAGTCAATCTGCTCTGAATATACTTTTTTCTTTTATATTATTAAGTGTACGAATAGAAAAATTGTACAAAAAATGGCATGTTTCTCTTTCAATTTCATTTAATTTATTATTGTCATTGGTTATACAGAATTTGGGTAAGATTTTATGTTCGTAATGTTATTAGTTATTGAATTGTAAAGAAACAATTTCAAAAGAGTGTATTTCCTTTCAGATATTAAAGCATTTTCTTTGAAAATCTGTGTGTACGAATAAGAATGTTACATACTGTATGAGTGGTAAAATCAGATGTGTCTTAGCTTGCTGTCATGATATGGGAATGTTCGAAGGCACCAAGTTCAACATATGAAAGACAACAAGTATTGCTGCATTCACTCTATGGCAGGCAGTGGTAAAGTATCATATCTTAGGATGGACAATGGTGTTTTTATATTGGACCGGGCCAAGTATTGCACCTTGTATGGTAAAAAATATTGATGAATAATGAAAATATGTCTAACTAACTAACTCTCTTGCCTTCTTAAACCCAAAGGTTCATGGCTACAGCAACACAGACCTTCCATCTGTCCCTATCCTGAGCAAGATCTATATACTCTTTTCCATCCCTACAGATTTCCTTTAGGTCCATCTCAACGTTATCCCTCCATCTTCGTCTTGGCCTTCCTACAGGTCTCTTACCATCAGGTTTCCCATCAAGAATCCTGTAAACTCTTCTTTCTTCTCCCACCTAAGTCTTCTTGATTTAATCATTTTAATAATATCTGGACATGAATACAAATTATATAGTTCTAAATTATGTAACCTTCTCCACTCACCTGTCTCCTCATCCCTTTTAGGTCCAAATATTTTCCTAAGGATCTTATTTTCAAATACTCTCAATTTATGTTCCTCTTTCAATTTAAGGGACCAAGTTTCGCATCCATATAATAATACAAGCAAAATTACTGTTTTGTATATTTTAACTTTTAGTTTCTTAGATATTAAATGAGAGAAAAGTAACATGCATTTCCTGAATTTAGCCTGCTTTCTATTTCCTCTTTAATATCATTTTCATTTGTTAGTATTACTCCTAAGTACTTGAATTTGGAAACTGGTTCAAACGAGTTGCTATCAATAATTAGATTTTGATTATTAACTAACTTGGTTTCGGCCTGTAAGCTTCCAAACCTATCTCTTTAGCTGCTTTGAAAAATATTTTAGCATTATTCTTAATTGTATTTATATCATCCCCTAATAAGTCTACATCATCTGCATATGCTAACAACTGAGTCACACCATTTAATTTTAGTCCTTCTTTAGTTTCTTTTACCTTCCTAACAGCATATTCTAAGGCAAAATTAAAGAGAAATGGAGATAATGCATCTCCTTATTTTAACCCATCATGAATTGTAAATTTGTCAGACACATTAATACCCACACGAATTTTACTTTCTGTTTCACTGGTGCATACGTTTATCATATTAACAAGCTTCTTAGGTATTCCAAACTCGACTAATGTAAACAAAAAGATCCGATATTTTTTTACGTGGGGTTGGCAACACTGATGAAGTTGAGCATGCACAGGAGCATGCCCTAGTATTCTGTGCTTGCAACAGAGATTGAATCGTCAGAGTGGGGTTGCATACGTGCAAGTAGCAGTAAGGTGAAATGGCTGCCGTAATACAAAATCCCACCGATTGTGAAGTGAGATCTGTCATACGATTTCTGAATGCCAAAGAACAGAATGCAGCTGACATCCATCGGGAATTGTGTGCCATTTATGAACCGACAGTGATGAGTGAAGGGAAGGTCAGGCAATGGTGCAGAGAGTTTCGGGAAGGGCGTTCAAATGTCCATGGCGGTGAGCGTAGTGGAAGGCCTAGTGTTCAGACGGACAATCTGGTGAAACGCGTTAACGAGAAAGAGAGTTCCAATCGCCGGTTCACAATATCTGAACTCGCCAAAGAGTTTCCAGAAGTGTCTGCGAAAAAACAGTGCATCAAATTGTGACTGACAACCTGGAATATCACAAACTGCATGCGAGTTGGGTACCAAAAATGCTGACAGATGCTCACGAAGAGCAAAGAAGGACAGCTGGATGTGATTTTTTGACCCGCTGGAGGGAGGATGGCGATGACCTGTTCTCGCACATAGTGATGGGGGATGAAACATGGATATCGTACGCCACTGGGGAGTCGAAGCAGCCATCAATGCAATGGCGGCACTTTGGTTCTCCTAAAGCGAAGAAATTCAAACAAACACCATCAGTTCACAAAATCATGACAACCGTGTTTTGGGACCAAAAGGGTGTGATTTTTGTGGAATTCTTGGAACCAGGACGAACAATTACAGCAGAGATGTATTGCGAAACACTGAATAATCTGTGACGTGCCATTCAAAATCGGCAGAGAGGAATGCTATGGTCTGGAATTTTTCTGATCCATGACAATGCCCACCCACACACAGCTGCTCGTACTGTTCAGACAATTCAAAGATTTCGATGGGAACTTTTCAATCATCCCCCTTACAGCCCCAACCTTGCTCCCAGCGATTTCTTTCTTTTTCTTCACCTGAAAAAGTGGCTTGCATCGAAGCATTTCAATGACAGTGATGTGCTCAAGACATCAGTTCTGGAATGGCTGCACTCTCAGGCGGCAGATTTTTATGCAGAGGGTATACGGAAGCTTGTGCCACGCTATCAGAAATATATGGAGGTTAATGGTGACTACATCATAAAATAGTCAAGATATGTACTTATTTATCAATCACAATAAATTTCTTCTCCTATCATTTTCTTGTTTTTTAAAAAATATCGGCCCCTTTTTTTTTACATGAACCTCGTATATAATATAATTTATCTCTTTTGACTGAATCATATGCTTTTTTGAAATCAATTAATAGCTGATGGACACTTTGATTATATTCCCACTTTTTCTCAAGTGTCTGTCTGATGTGAAAATTTTGATCTGTAATTGATCTGTTACGTTTAAATCCACCTTGATAATCACCTATAATTTCATTAGCATATGGGGTTAGTCTTGTTAAAAGAATGTTAAATAATATTTTATATGTTGTTGAGAGTAGAGAAATTCCACAGTAATTATTGCAGTTCATTTTATCACATTTATAAACACAGGAACAATTATGGATTCTTTCCACTGTTGATGGATTTCTTATTAATTCTATATTAAACAAATTAATTTATGAATTTGACATATTAAGAATTTCCACCATATTTAATTAACTGAGCTGGTATTAAATCAATGCCAGGTGCCTTGTTATTCTTTAGCCTTTTAATAGCATCTTTAACTTCAGTCAAGTTAGGTTCTGGAACTAAAGATTCTGCTGTGTGGACTTCATTTACTTCTGATTTATCTCCTACATGGACATTTAAAAGGTCATTAAAGTAGTTATTCCATCTATTTAAAATATCGTTTGGATCAGCCAAAAAATCACCGTTTTTACCTTTATCAAGTTTACTTTAGGTTGCAACCCCTTTCTAAATTCCACTCTATATAAATCTCCAATATTTTTGTTTTTGCTGTTTGTTTCAATTTCGTTAAATTTACTTTTCAAGTAATCTCTTTTTTTACTTCTAAACATGCGGAAAACTTCTCGGTTTATTCTATTATAATTGTTTAGATTTGTATCATCAGAGTTATTTAACCACCTAAGTCTAGCCTGATTTCTTATTTCTATTAAATTATGACATTCGTTATCAAACCATGGCTTACTTTTTCTTGGTTTATGGTATCCTATACTTTCTATAGCTGCTGATTCTATTGCATTACGTATGTGCTCCCAATTCTCATTTACGTCTGTTTCATTTATATTTTCATCATCATTTAAATCCTGCAAAACATCGAATCTATTTGACAGTTTAATTTGGTAATGAAAATATGATGAAGGGGAAATAAACTTGTTTATAAAGGTATACTAGTACCATTTATATGAACATTATGAAAATTATGAATATGCCCTTTAGGTGAAATTTTTCTTTGTGTGAAAAGCTTGAAGTTAAAAAAATCAATTTTGAGATTTTATCCACGTAACATCAAAATGTAATTTTATGTAGTAAATTTGAATGTGAATTTCAGTCCACTTTTATGTAGAAATGTTGGTTTTATAATTACCACAATATCTCATGTGGATCATTCCGCTTCTAAATCAGTTTAATATGTAGAAAAGTATATTATAAAGAAGGGTAAAATCTAGATGTGGTTCTCCATTACTCTTTTGTTTTCCCCCAACATTTTTCATCCCTTCACTATAAATATGGAGTGGTATAAGAAGGCATAAAATACTTTAATACTATTACATGAAAAAATGGCTACCTTGTAAGGTGTAGTAACATGTTGGCTACAATACAGTTCATGTCTTCATAAGGCTGATGTAACACAGGGGTTACCCCTGGAACAAAATTGACAGCTGAATCAAATTTCTTCATCAGGAGGTGTTTACATACCCAAGAGAGCCTAGAAAGGAATTTTTAATTTAGCAAACATGTAAAAGTTACAAAATAGGCTTTTTATTTACTTTTCTAAAGGAGCCGATACAATTGTTGCTTAATGAATATCTATTTTTGACAAGCATATATTGTAAGACATGAAAATATCACTATGCAACATACGAACACACAAAAACCCATTGTTAGTTCAGAATTTCTTCATGGATTCATGCATTCACTTCTTGCTGATCTGAGCATTTCAACTTGTTTATGTATTTCTTCTGATTTAGCATTTCCAGTTGTAACATAGTTGTGGCATTTTTTATACAGAGTCTTTATGTCTTGTAGTAGATCTTCCTCTATTCCTCTTTGCTTTATAATTGCCCAGATCTTTGCTCTAGGTATGGTGTCAAAGGGTTTTTCCATGTTGAGCCTCGTCTAAATGGAGTTCAATTATAGTTCTTAAACGTGATTCCAGTATTCGAGCATAAATTTTTCCTGGGACATTGAGTAAGGAAATTCCTCTGTGGTTTTCACATTTTCTATTGTCTCCTTTTTTATATATTAGTATTATGATACTGACTTGCCAATCCTCAGGTATTCTACTCTCCTTCCACACCAGGTTGAATACTTGGAGCAGCATTTGTTTACTTTCCATTCCCATGTATCTCAACATCTCTGGTGTTACCTCATCATGGCCTGCTGACTTTCCTAGTTTCATCTTTTTAATAGCCTCATCCAAATCATACATGGTAATCACATTTTGATCCTCTTCCTCTTTTCCATTTCCATTGTTTCTCAGGTTCTCCTCTTGCTCCCACTGTTCTCTTTCCCCTTCCCTGTTTTGATCTTCCTCTATGGTCAACAGTTCCTCAAAATGTTATTTCCATCTTCTCATTATATTTTCTCCATTGGTTAATAGGATGTCATTCTTACTCTTTATAAATTTCAATGGACATTCTTTATCTTTCTTTATAGCCTTTAGTGTTCTGTAAAACAGTTTCTGCTTTTCATTAAAATTTGTCTCTAATTTCTTGCCAAAATTTTCCCAAGATTCTTGTTTTTCCAACTTTACCATTTTTTTAACAGTAGTTCCTTGTTTCTTGTATTCTTCGTATGAGTTAACTGATCTCTTATTCAAGGATTTCTTCCAGAGTTCTTTTTTTCCTTTTGACTTGTTCCTTGATTTCTTCTGTCCACCATGGTGTTCTCTTTTCTGTCTTCCTACTTTCATCTTTCCACATGCTTTTGTTGCTGCTTCAAGAATAATTAATTTAAACTTTTGCCACGTATCCTCTAGAGTATTTGAAATGCCATTTTCTGTTGGACTTCTTCTTGGTATATTTGCCTTGTATTTTTATCCTTGAGTTTGTGGTTCATTATTTTCTCCCTTATGTGCTTTGTGTTAGATTCTTTCCTGAATGTTTATGTTATAGCTCTTTTCATTACTAATAGATGATGGTCACTTCCCATTTCAAAACCTCTATACACTCTAGCATCGAGTACATTCCTAAATTCTGCTTTCTGCACTAAGATGTAATCAATGATGGACTTCTCCATGCGACTGGGTTCCTCTCTTGTGTACTTATGAATGCCTTTATGTTGAAATTTGGTGTTAACTATTATTTACTCATTGCTGACACACAGATCAATTATCCTTCTTCCATTGTCATTTTGATGTGCCTCGCCATATTTACCCATCACTTCTTCAATACCCTTTACTTCTTTACCAACTCTTCCATTTAAGTCTCCTAGTACATATATTTTTCCTTCACTGTCGTCTATTACTTTCTGAAGTTCTTCATAAAAAGCATCTTTTCCACTGTCTCATCCTCATTTGGTCCATATGCAGCAATATATCTCATAGTCTGTACCATTGGTATCTACAGTTAGTTGTATTAGTCTCTCGTTTATATACTGCCAGTCTTTTATATGATATCGATATCTTTCTGGTATGATTATGCCTACTCCTGCTTTAGATCGTTGGTTCATGTCCACTCCTGAGTAGAATAAAAGATATCTATTCCCACTTTCTGGTTCCATCATCTGTTCACATCCTCTCCCCTTCTTTTTAGCTTTGGTTACTGCTAGTATATGTAGTTTTTCTTTTTTTATTTCTCTCACAAATTTTATCTCTTTACCATGCACTCCACTGTAACCTGCTGGTTGATTACGTGGAAAAAGGGGCAAAATAGCCTCGTGGAAAGCGTGGTAAGGTCCGGGATCAATTTAATGTACGCGCTTAAGATTAAGCTGCAACCAACAGTTACAAATTCGAATTGTTGGGGGTAATGGCCTGCGTTTAGCGCTGCCGCCTCAGTCTCAAAAAAGAGAACCAATCTCTATACTTGCGCGAACTTAAGGAGAATAAAATGGTTATTGTCCGCTATTCGCACAATCAAAAGGGGAATTTATATATAAAATATGTGGTCACAAAATATCGTGGAAAATTTCACTCAGGCTTGATCAATTCTTAAGAGATCCTGCAATCTAGAAAAAATACGCACTATAATCCAATATAAACACATGTATAAATCTACATCACTACATATACTTCGTCACTAGTTTTTTTTCTTACCAATAATAATTTTGTTCCTTCTCCTTTTTCCTTTATGCGAAGTTTATGAGCAAAAGGGTGGCACAGAATAGTACGCAAATTTCGAAGATTGTTTTGAGTCACAAATTTATTATATTCAATCTTGAAACAAGAACAATTAACTTCTCAAATAACAATAACGTGAAGAATATTCTTATCGCGTACAAATCTAGTTTTACGTATCATTTAAGAATTCATCTCAATTGCAACATTTAACAACTCTTCCGGTCATTCATTCCTTTATCATTTGACATGACGATAATATATATACATAATTTTTGCACGTTACAAAATTCTAACAAGTACTAGAACACGCACGAGTTCTAATGGAACCCTCTTAATTGGCCATTTTAAAACTTAACATGCCAAGAATTCAAACATTTACAATTTGTCAATAAATGGCCCAGTTTTGCCACATATCGTTCCTTTTGACAATAAGTAATACTATACTCCCTACTCCTATTTGATGCTCCCAGTATTTTAATTTTTTAACTTGTGCCAGCCACGTTATCATTAGTATTTCAACATTTAAAAAGTCGTAATGGTGCAATCCAAGTGTCTCGCATACGCCTTGGGAAACATTAAATTCAGGCAAACCCCGCAAGTTCATTCGCGTTATTATTGACACGCAATCAGTATGGCTACTCGTTACTATTTAATTAGATAAAGTACGTTAATAACGATTCAGAACAACTAGTGTTTTCATCGGTTCCACTTTTTAGTCCTTTTATGCTCATTTAAACGTTTGACTCAATTAAGTTAAAGATATGCCAATCTATCACAGTTCACAATCTTTGGATTTTTGCAGAAATAGAGGGGGGAGAAGACGACACTGTACATACCTCCATTAAGTTGCACTTGAAGTACCAGACACCAATTCAACACTGCTAAGAACGATTGGTCAAAAGAAGTCCTGCCTTCCTTCACGTTCTGTCATCAGAACATTGGCGTCGCATCTAGAAACGTCCATGGATTCATTCACAGTCACAAATCTGTATCCTGATTCGGGTTATGGAAAAAATTCCCAAATCAAACTGGACAGCGATAAAGTTCACGCTTTCGTCAAATGCAACTTTCCATTTACGCGTATAAAGTTAATCAGGGAAAATGAGTTCTGCTTCGCGTGAATAGTCCAAACTCGGAGAGAGAATATATCGTAAAGTGCGTGCTAAAAATGAAGTCAAAAAAGGAGGCTAAGTCTCGCCCGCGAGGCAACTTGCACACTTAACCATGCAACACACTGAAAGGCTCTCTCCCACCCGTGACCCAAGTCACGTCGTTGTTATCGCGAAGCTTGTAGAATCCGAACTGCTGTGGCCTTCTGCTCGAGAAGCGAGCACGGAGCGAGAGGTCGGTGGAGACCTCTAGCGGAGACTATTATAAACAACCAAAAAACATACAAGACGCAAGGCATACGAAGAAATGAGGAATTGTGATGCTTTTCCACGCGAAAATACAAAAGCGTAGGAAAAACGTCACACCACGCATATTCCAATTTCTAATTTTCAAAATCCTGTTTCCTCTCCTGGTCGCCAACGTTGGCATCCTTCTGTTTGCTTGTAACAAGATATTCTTGGACTATTGGGTTGTCAGCCCCCTGAGTCCAAAGCCATTGGAGATGCCTCCCCTCTTAGCCCTTGGCCTGCTAGTTTCTATGTCAGGGTGTACTCCCTTAGCTTTTGAGGATCCATCCTCAACACAAGGCAGTGGGTTCCCTCTATTTTAAACCCCAAGAGGGAGGGTTGCCTCTTCCACCATCTGCACCATACCGAAGGACTCCTTTTCAACCCCGTCTGCCATTGAGGACTTCACCGTAACCCTGGCAAATGGCCTTTACATGGTACTATCAGCCAGAGCCAGCTGAACCACGTTTTTTTAAAGAGGTGTTACTCCTCTGGTTCATCCGCCTCCTTTGCCGTTGAGATGACCATCCATCTTCTTCCGCCATTGGAGCCGTTGACCAGTAGGTTTCTTCTTAGCCTGCCTAGCATGGGAGACCCTACCAGTAGCTATGCTACAGCTGGTATAGCCTCGCAAATCATCAGAGCATGCAAGCCCCACCACCAACTACAAGGTCACGCAACCACTAGGTGGGGCAACAAGAGGTTTGAAACAAGGATGAATACTCAGTCCCCTCCATTTCATCATATTGATGGATGAAGTCATAAAAGAATGTAACAAAAAAAGTAAAAAATTACAGCTGGGATATAAAAACATGAGGCCAGCACAACTATCACATTTTGCATATGCAGACGATATCCTAATTTTAGGAAGCTCTGAGAAAAATCTACAATATAAGATGAAAATTTGGAATAAACAACTCCTAAAATGTGGAATGAGAATAAATAATAATAAAACGAAGACCATGATAATAGCAAGAGAAGAGGTTGAGCATAAAATATACCTTGAAAATCAAGAATTAGAACAGGTTAATAGCTTCAAATATCCGGGAGTAACACTACAGCAAGATGGTAAAATAGACAAAGAAATTAACAGCAGAATACAAGTAGCAGGATGCTTATTTAATGCCTTGAAGAGAAACTTTCTCAATAAAAAGGAAATAACAAAGTCAACAAAACTAGCAGTGTATAAAACCAGGAAATGAGATTCTTGCGTAAGATAGAAGGAAAGACAAGAAAAGAGCGAGTGAGAAATCAAACCATAAGAAATTGTTTGAGAGTTTCTCCCTTACTAGAGAAAGTAGAACAGAGCCAACTAAGATGGTTTGGTCACGTGAAGAGAATGGTTGGAATGCACGTAGCCAAAGCGGTCTACAAAGTGAAAATGCAGGGGACAAGACCAAGAGGAAGACCTAGAAAAGTGTGGGAAGACGATGTAAAGAGAGCTGTGGAAGTAAGGGGCAGCGACTGGAAAGAAGTGCAAGATCTAGTGCAAGACAGGGACAGATGGCAATCCTTCTACACCGCAAGGTAGAAGAGGACAGATAAGTAAAGTAAAGTATCTGTTTCTTTTTATTCAATTTTTGCTAAGTTTACTTCTTCATTTTAAAGTTCACAACACATTTTCCTTTTCCTTTCGTTTATTTAAAATTCCAATTTATTTTCTCTTGCAAATATAAATAATTCACTTTACTTTTAGCTTAGGATTTGATAAAATTATTAAACGTAAATAAATGGTTCCATTTGTTTGTTAGTTTTAAGTCCCCTTATGCACAGATAGGCTAATCTGGACAGGACTTACAGCTTAAAGTGGGATCAAAGCCACAATGTGCCTCCACTGGGTATCGGACCCCAGACCCCTTGATTACAAGGTGATGATGTTTCAGTTGAGATTTTTATTTTTTCAAAAATCAGGAAATGTTTTTCTGTATTTTGTGAAATTAGGGCATGCAAAGAATAAATATATATGAGTATCATATTGTAATTCTGCTCCGAATTGATCTTGATTTCAGTTAACTATTTTCATGTTTGAAATGTGGTAATTACTTTGTGTATAAATATCTAGTTCTTTATTAAATTATTAATACTAGCATGGGTAAATTATATTTAAAATGAGGTGGCTTATTTTCTCTTACTTTAGCATACCAACAATATGCATTTCCATTTTTATTGTTACTGTGTGTGTGTACACCACTCATTCCCTTAAATATTGATTGTTTGGTTTCAACAATAAAGTTGGACATTATTTATTGCTAGGATATCTAACTAGTAATTTGTATCTCCAATGTGTGAGTTAGTTACAAAAGAAGAAGAAGTACATAGGAATCAAGACAATAAGAAATATATAGGTTAAAACCTATATCTTAATTTTTGCTGCATGGTTATAGTATAATAGAACTTGTTTAATAATGTTATCTCTAATATTTATAAAACATTTATTTTACATGAAATTTTAAAATCACTTACACTCTTATGTGTTGGATGTATATGTATGCATACACAACATAAGGAGGACTGGACCTACAGTTTGAAGTGGGATTATATATAAAGCAATGAAATGTGCCCCTACTTGGATCTGAACCCAGAATCCCATGATTACAATGTCCTAGCATTAACTAGGCTGTCTGCAATTTCTTAAAAATTAAATCCCCTAACATTTCCAGTCCAAGAACTAAATTTTTCAGGTGGAAACACAAAATGTGAAATAACACATTGTAATATTAATTTTTCATGTTTTTTAAAGTTGTGAGGTGCATATTCCCAACATATTTTGTCACGAAATGATGCGAAATACACTCATAAATACGAAATTTAGAGTTTATTTAGAGGCGTGACACTTTCTGAAGTCTGAATTATCCTGTGTGGGTTATGCAAATCACGGAAAATTGATTAATTCTGCTGTAAATATTTGAGATGCAAAAATGAACTCCTTTCCACATGATACTCTGACAACTACACTGCCGTGCTATTAGAAGGGAAATGTTTATTTTGTGTAGTAAGTGTAGTTAAAATGAAATTTAGGGTCATGATTACTAATTTAATGCTGAAAAGGAATATTTATATACCACTTTTTATCCAGAAATGTGCACAGTTTTTGTACCAAAATCTTGAATTTTCTTCACCATAAATATGTGGCTATAGTAATTAATGTACACACAAACATACATTTAACATCACTAACATTTTAGTTGAAAACACCCTCAGAAACTTACATGTAACCTTCTATTTATAGTAAGTATCAGTTTGTTTCAGCTTTCACATACAAAGGATTAACAAAAAAATAACTTTTACCAAAAATTCATAATTATAGAGGAAGTAGGGCATAATTATGGTAAAATTGATTAATATACATGGTGATTATAAAGTCACTAGACATTTCTGCATTAACAGGATTTATTGCACAAAATACAATATGTACTGAAACATATATCACAGTAGGACACAAAATCAGTATAACTCAATGTGACCACTCCTCAAGTCTAGGCACAGTTGTCAGAGATCCACAACAGCCAGAAACACCTTCTCAAACATAGCTGGTGCAATCTCAGCAACTGTGGCCATAATGCATTCTTTCAACTGGGCTTTTCTTGTACACCTTAGACTTTATAATCCCTCAAATGAAAAAGTTTAAGGGAGTCAGGTCGAGGGGGAGGGAGCAACTTCCCGTTTGCAAGGCACGACCAATCCATCTACCAGTGAAAACTTCGTTCAGGTGATCATGAACAATAATGGCAAAATGTGGTGGTGCCCCATCCTGTTGGTGTACAGTAAGGACCTTGGTGTTCCCCAATCCACCGTGTTATGAGCCACAGTTGGCTACACTTTGCACATTTTGTGATGTTATGGCTGGCCTACCAGGATGTTCCTCATCCACAATAATACCAGTTTGATTGAATTTGTTGACTAGATTCTTGATATCCAACCTGTGGTGCCCGGATTTATGAATTCCAGGTGAAGTCCGTCCAAACCTGTTCTTACTTCTACTATTACCATAGCTTCACATAACATCCAAAAGGAATGTATTTTGTCACGATATCACTAAAATGTTTAGAGACTTTATAATCACCCTGTACCAAACTTTCTAAAAAAATTCAGATTTCCCCAGAAAAAAGAAAATTTTATTGACTTTTCCAGATTGGTCAACATCCTGTTTACTGAAATGCTATTGAGAAAACCCACAAAATGTTCCAACTGGACATTCAATGTACTACTATTTAGAAAACTTAGAGCACGAAAGCAGATTATGGAAATTTATATTTTGTGCTGACAAGTTTGTAACTTTTGGAACCAATATTTAGTATTTTAAGTGATGTATCACTACATTTACATTATTTACAAATTATATACAAATACAGTGGAACCTCGATTATTCGTTCCCTAAGGGAACCAAGCTGGAAAAAAACCCCACAGAAAGCAGGAAAACGTCAAATTTAGGGAAATAATATAACATTCTCCTCTGTTGGTACCATCAAGATTGAATGTATAATGCAGGAAAATGTAAAATCCAGGTTCCACTGTATCTCTACAGACAGATGCCCATAAAGGTTTTGTCAAAAAGAATGGTTTGCAGATAAGATTGAATATTTATATCTTATATCTGCAGTAGCACTGGCAGAGACGATTGTACACAGGCAAAACAGCGGAAGTAAAAAATCAGGCGAAGCCAGGCCGGTTCAGCAGCTCAGTGGTAGAGCAATGGCACGGAATGCCAGAGACCCGGGTTCGAGTCCTGGTCCAACCTGCATTTTTGCTTTTGCTAACAGTTCTACGTAAGATTGAATATACTATTGAAGATTCATGAGGGACTGAACAGGGAACAGAATTCGGGAAGGAATACAAAATTGTTGGGAGAACTTGTTCTGGAGAAATTACAAATTTCATTGATTGATTGATTGATTTGGTTTATTTTACTTCGCATTTCTTGACACTTTTGGCTAATCACAACGATGAAGATGAGTGATGATATGATGAAACTGATTGACACTCGTGAAGAACACACATGCCCAGGCCAGGATTCAAACCCAAGGCACCTGGCATGGTAGCAAGCTGTGCTAATCACTCTGCCATGGAAGTTAGCTAGAACAGATATTAATCATAGAGTTTAGAGCTCGTTTTAGGTATAAATTACAAATGTCCAAATACATATGAACATTTTATCTACTAATAGATTTCAGATATTGTGATAGTGGATAATTATTTATCAGTGCTTTGTGCAGCATATCTGGATTATGCATTTTCCAAATGTCTGGATATTTAGGTAACGTGAGTAATCCAAATATCCAGATTATCTGTAGCCTTGAAAATAGATACTGGAAAATTTTATACCAGATACCTGTCATCTATACTTTGGACCCTCTGTGGTATTTCATCCAAGAATCTGTGGACATATTTTTACAATTCATGAATTGGATTTATTTTCCAATTCATAGTAATATGTGAATTGTCCTAAGAGGCCAGGCCTACCCTAATATATTTGTCTATTATGGATTATTTTATTACTTATAAATTTCATTAAACGATGCTAAATAAAAGAAAACTGAAATTCTAGGTCTTCCAATAATTACCGCAAGTTTGAAACCCTGCCTGGAACCGAATCTGCGAATTCAGCGAGGCCCGCCTGAGAGTGCCTCAGCTAGTCCCATAACAACCTATGTGATTCGTGCGGGAAAACATAATTTCAGGTTCACGTTCACCTGTAAAGTAAACTGAGAGGCAGGCCTCTTTTCTCTCTCTTACCCTCTCTCCCTGACTTCCAAAGAATGCCGATCGTGTACAAGCACGTGACGAAGCCGGCAGTGGACGCACAGAGCTTGTTGAAGCAGCATTTCCATGGAAGATTCAGAGCTGTGCCGGGAGCGGAGCACACCCAGCTGCTAACATGTAGCGAAAATGTGTTGCTAACACCACTAAGCCTGGCCTCCTAACCTATCAAAGTAGGCATTATTAGAATTCTAACTGCAAATAATGCATGCAAGTTTGTTACCAGTGTTAAGTTTGGTGCTTTCAGCTCTTTTGAGGAACCGCTTTTCGCGAAGTGTTAGCTGCTGTATATGCCCAACACCAATCTCGATTCAGAGGGGGGAACTATTTTATTTCTTTGAGGAAAGGGATATTGAGGCGAAATTTCCTTTCACGATTAGTGACATAACTGGAAACGTGCTACTTTTAAAATGGGGCAAAGTACAATGCAAACGCATAGAGGAAATCCATGTTACTGAAATTTTCTGCTCGGTGTGTTACACAGAAAGGTGTCCATGTTCTCATTTAGAATTTCATCATTTTCTAAATCATATTATAATTTTTAAAAAAGTTGGGTGTTGAAGAAGAATTATATGCATAAAAGAGTTAAAAAGAAATAATTAATTGATAGATTTAGTATATTTTACTTGGCTTTCTGCCATTTTTGTCTAATTGGGAAGACGAGAATGAGCGATAATATGATGACATTGACGAAGGGACACTCACAGAGAACGTCTATGCCCAGGCCCTTGTTGTGGCACGCTGTTATAACCAATCCACCGCAGAGGTCAGCATTAACCCTTCAAGCCGGTTCGACGTACACGTGTACGGACTCTCATAGTGCTTCTAGAGGCGGTTCGACGTACACGATACGTCCCGTGTAATAGTGAAGAAATGATGCATATTCTGCCATCTATTGTTTTCCCACATGAACGAAAACGCATGTAACTCAAGAATAGACTGCAATGTGCTGCTATCTGTTGGTTTTCTTTCCAATTACATGAAATTATGTGCAAATTTTGTGACATTATGCGAAAATTGCTGTTTTGGTGATTTAAAATTACCGCCTGTCACAGCGGCTGATGGGTATTTAACTCCCGGCTTGAAGGGTTAAAAAGAAATAAATGCTAAGTGACGATCAAGTGATCCATTTCTTTAATGCGAGAAACATTTACAATACTGTTATTGAAGTAGCAAATATTTTTTACGAGCAGCTTCAATATAAGAAATGTAAGAGGGCTAGGACCTCACAGAATGGCCTTTGGTCAGAACTTCGAGTCCCATCGTCACTATTTTCTGACCTTCAAGACAGAAGCGCCTTTATCCTCAGTAGAATCTGAACCAATGCCTCCAGGGGGAATCTAACCTTCTGCTTCTTGATTATAATGTGAGAGCATTAATCACTACATTATCCTTTTCAATCCCTATCCCAAGTTTCTCGAACAGCAGTAGATGAGATTCAGGCAATATGTTATACTTTATTTTCTAGGGGCTATATTTTAACGTACTACTGTTAAAAAAAAATACATCTTCCCTCCCCCCCCAATCCCTGCTCCATCCTGTGCATACCCTTCCAGAGACAGCACGCTTTGCCACTGGTAATATTTTAGAACATTTATAATATAACGATAATATGACAGAAATTTGCAAGAATATATGCTACAATTATTTCTACTTTGAACATGATTCTCTATTTCAGGTGAGGAGCATCCAGTATTCAAGCCATGAGTTATCTGTTTGCAGACAGAGTATTTTTAGTTTTCAAGTTTCGCTGATATTATGTTTATTACGCATTTGCCTTATTGATATTATTTTAAGAAAGGTTTGCCTTTGTGTTTAGTTTAGAAAGGGATGATGCAGTGAATGTGATAGGTCATAACAAAGAAAAATATATCAGTTAAACTTGCATTTCGATATGAAACTTTGTTTTCAAAGTAAAGAAAGTATAAGAAATGTAAAATGTTGTTGAATGTGATCTTCTCATATAATATTAATTAGGTGATAAGTAAGGAAAAATGATAAAACCAGTTATATGTAGACAGTGTAAATAGCAAGCCAATAAATTAAATATACAGTGCAAAATTTCAACATTCATACTACCAAAAAACTTGGTGTCTAAGAAGCTGTAAATTTTACATTTCATTTTCATATCTTGTTAAGCATAAATATGCTCTAAAGATTAATGAGAACTAAATATTTACTCTTACAAAAATTAAACTGCTTTGTATAGTAACAAGAACATTATTGAATTTATATGCCACAGGTAAAAGTCATACACATTGGAACATGCCATGTAGTCATATGGGGAGAAAAGGGTGCAAGCGTAGGGCACGACACATTCAGTCTTGACCAATTGTGAAGGTAATGTGATCAACACCATGCTCCAGCCATCTTTCAATACAATCACTACATGTAACTGTGAGGCAATAGCAAGCACTTGATAATTTAATCTGTCTATTTATCTTAGATGAGTTTACATGCAGTCAAATGAACAGCACACTCAGCCTTTGGTGCAAGGTTTAATTCCTGGTGAGAACCCAAAAAGTTTTGATTTTAAACCAGCATTAAGGGGAGCTCCTTGAAATGGATTGTAGCACAGACTGGTTCAGATGTCTGGGAAAGAAACTCAACATGTTGGTCCTGAGTTACCCAATAAAGAGTCACTTAGCTGGTCTCAGTCAGTTTAGATACTGTAGTTTCTCAAATACCAATTCCTTGTCAAAATCAGCATTGGCAGAGCCACAGAATCACAACTGATGATAAGGTCATACAAATATAAATACCCCAAATGAAATAGTGAATCTAACAGCTTCAGAGGTTGGCTTAGGGAGATATCTTGATATTACACTGTTGTAATACTTCATCAGTTTGGTTCTCTTCTGTGCTTCCTAGAAACATAATGAGTGGAAAATATTATACGAGGGGCATTCAAGTCAAACCGGGACTTTAGTAAGTGGGTAGTGTGTCATATTACTGACAGGTGGTGCACATGTCGGGGGGGGGGGGGGGGCAGTCCTTGATTGTTAATTAAAATGGCAGACAACAATGTTAGTGCATACATGGAATGGTGTGAGGTGATTAAGTTTATTGTGAACAAAGATGTAAAATCTGCAGAAATCAACAGAAGACTGCAAGCTCAGTATGGTGATGAGATGCTCAGCTGCAGTCTGTAAACGATTCAAAGATGGGTGTACGGTCATGGTGGTTCTCAGCCCACAGGTCTCCTTGGATGGTTCAGGCATACTGACAAACCTTTCTATGCCAAAGCTTTCCAGGCATTAGTTAAATGCTGGGATAAGTATAAACGAAGCAGTGGAGTATGTCGAAATATAAATGCAGTTTACACTCCTTTAAATTAGTTCTTTTATTTAATAAAGTCAAAAGTCCCAGTTTGACTTGAACAACCCTCGTATTTTCGGCTGTACTTTATGAGTATAGTGAAGCAATATACACAGAAGAGTGCCACTCCATTCCAGGTTCTAAAAGGAGGGTACTTAACAGATGATTAGGATACAGATGTCTGAAACAAGAAGGACCCAGCTGTGCCATTCTACTTTCAAGGAAGGATTTGTACAAAGATAAGTAATTATGTTTTCTTTCATATTTTATATTTACTTTAATCAATTTTTGTTGTTGTTATTTTAGGATATCTGTATGAAAAAAAGACAGGGTGTTTACCTGCGAGCTGTTAATGTCTCGGAACATCCAGTGCTCACCTTCAGAGCGGGTCCTACTCCAGGGATTGGTGGGTAGGGAGAGAGTGGCCGATCTCCAGATGAACACTAGAAGCAATTCTGGAGGTTGGCAGTGTTGCAGGATTGTGCATTTTGTCTTTATTTCAGGTAGACATATTAGTATCTTTCAGTTCGTTCTGTTTACTACAAGTTTTCTTATCTTTTTCAGGTTAAATTCTATCGCAGGATGTACCAGGAGTATTGTGGTGAGTTTTCAATAACATTCCAATCTCTTTTCTTGTTATTTTAGGATGTCTATTTGAAAAAAAGACAGGGTGTTTACCTGCGAGCTGATAATGTCTCGGAACATCCAGTGCTCACCTTCAGAGCGGGTCCTACTCCAGGGATTGGTGGGTAGGGAGAGAGTGGCCGATCTCCAGATGAACACTAGAAGCAATTCTGGAGGTTAGCAGTGTTGCAGGATTGTGCATTTTGTCTTCATTTCAGGTAGACATATTAGTATCTTTCAGTTTATTCTGTTTATTACAAGTATTTCTCTTTATAGGTCAATTCATATCCACAGGATTCAGTGCCCTGAAGAAGATTACAGTTTGGTAAGAAATTATAAGGTGTTATGTACATAGACATAGATTGTTTTCTAGCAGGTTAAGTATATATTTTAAGGAACCTTACACTATCTGCAAACAGACAACTCACGACCATCCTATTCTGAAAATGGAATTCAGGTAAATAAGATAGTCTTAGTTTTTCTTTAATGTCAGTTGCATAATTAAATATTCATGTAAGCTAGTGTTAAATTTATAAATATTATAATATATTTGTGCTTACTTTTTGTGTTAAGATCAAATTTTATGGTTGTGTTCTAATGTTTTTGTTTCCAATACAGGATCTTTGAATTTTGGGACAAATGAAAAATTTGCAATTGCAGAATCATACAATCATATTTTCATGGTTAATTGTAACGTTTTTAAGTTAAGTAGATTTCTAATGAACATTTTTACATTTTCATAATCTGTTTTTAATCGAACTTTTAATTATATGTCTTTTTTTAATAATTTTGACATTTTCAATGAATTGATTTTTGTGATGATTGCTTTTCTTTAAAACAATGAAATCATAATTTTTAACCACACCAGATGGTTCTTGCAAGAAATATTAAAAAATAAGTAGTCAAAAACTGGTATTTTTTTTATCATGGATTGATAAATTACACTTGGGGTCTGCCCTATCATATTTCAATTCTAATCCAAATAGAATTACAAATTAAAATTAAATATTACACAGAAACTTGGGTAACTCTTTTACATTTGAGGTTGTTCAGAAATTATCAGCACTTGCAAGTAGCATCTGACAGTCCTAAGTCTGTTGAAGTGGGAAGGGAGATTATGATTTCAAATTCTTTACATCTGCCAAAACAGACAGACTTCCATTCACTTTCTGGCTTGCCAATGGAGAAACTAGCACGTGAGGAAGCTACTCCTGTATCCATGGATGTGTTCTCAGAGTACAATGGAATACCAAAGTGAGGTGCCGATGGCGCTAGGGACAGCCCCTTAAGTATGGAGGGAAAAAAGGAGATACATGATGATATTTGTTGGCAAGTACATTATCAACTAGATTCTCAATAACAAAATTTCTTGTTTAGAATCATTCATGCAGTTCAAAAGTTATGGTCAACTGGTTATAAAAAATATCAAACAACAAAAATGTATTACTGATAACAATTTGGAAGAGTGCTGTCTGTGAAATTTCTGGAAAAGAAAGTAAAATAAATCACTAACAAATTTGATCACCCATGCTGGTTGATACTTTTCCAGAGTCCAGATTTCTCATATGTAGAGCAAAATTTTCATTGAGTGATTGAGTGTAAATTATCCTGTAAATGATGCAAAGTTCAAAATTATCATGCATTTTTCACCAATATATGAGGGGCAGTCAAATGAAAACCATACACCCGCTACAAAGTGACAATGGAGTTTGTTTTATTCAAAAGTAATTGCCACAAGTGTTAAGACATTTATCCCAATGGGAGACAAGACAAAGAGAAAACTAAATATATGCTTACAGGCCGAAACCAAGTGTTAGGTAATAATCAAAATCTAATTATTGATAACAACTCGTTTGAACCAGTTTCCAAATTCAAATACTTAGGAGTAATATTAACAAATGAAAATTATATTAAAGAGGAAATAAAAAGTAGGCTTAATTCAGGAAATGCATGTTACTTCTCTCTTCATAAACTTTTGTCTTCTCATTTAATATCTAAGAAACTAAAAGTTAAAATATACAAAACCGTAATTTTGCCTGTAGTATTATATGGATGTGAAACTTGGTCCCTTACATTGAAAGAGGAACATAAATTGAGAGTATTTGAAAATAAGATCCTTAGGAAAATATTTGGACCTAAAAGGGATGAGGAGACAGGTGAGTGGAGAAGGTTACATAATTTAGAACTACATAATTTGTATTCATGCCCAGATATTATTAGAATAATTAAATCAAGAAGACTTAGGTGGGCAGGCCATGTGGCACGAATGGGAGAGGAAAGAGGAGTTTACAGGATTCTTGTTGGGAAACCTGATGGTAAGAGACCTGTAGGAAGGCCAAGATGAAGATGGAGGGACAACGTTGAGATGGACCTAAGGGAAATCGGTAGGGATGGCAAAGAGAATATAGAACTTGCTCAAGATAGGGACAGATGGAAGGCCTGTGTTGCTGCAGCCATGAACCTTTGGGTTTAAGAAGGCTAGAGAGTTAGTTAGTTAGTTAGGGACACAAGACGATCAATTCCAGTCTTGTAGAAAGAGGTAGGTCGCTGATGGATCCACAACATCACCCACTGTTGCACTTCCTCGTCTGAATGAAACCCACGTCCACGAATGTCTTTCTTCAGGTCACCAAAAATGTGGAAGTCACATGGGGAAATATCGGGGCTGTATGGAGGATGTTCAAGAGTTTCCCAGCCAGATGTCTGAAGCTTATCCCTCACCAGATTGGCAGTATGGGGATGGGCGTTCCTCAGTGATTCGTCGGTCTTCCTGGATCAGACCATCGATCCTCGCAATCACATCAGGCGTAATGGCTTGATAGGCCTGTCCCGGGCGCGGATCGTCTTGCAGTGATGTGCGTCCTTCGCAGAATCTCTTCTGCCACTAGTGCACACTTGTCAGGGACATGCAGTGTTCGCCATACACTGCAGACATGCGACGACGAATTTCGCGTGTTCCAGCACCCTCAGTCACCAAGAAACGATCCACACCTCTCTGCTCTTCTTTGCTTGCCTCCATTTCCAATGCTGGATGAACACACTTTTCACTACGCTCACCTCCTGAGCAATGACGAAGCAACTGTGTGGACCTGTGCATTTTCACTATGCATTTATCCTACCCTACAGATGGCAGTATCGATACGTAACAACAGTGTTGCCAACTTTTGCGAGGAATGTGTTTCATGGTGGGTGTTCAGTTTTCATTTGACTGCCCCTCATAATATTAAAAATGGATCTTGTGTTGAAATGACAGTTATAATTAAGGCTGAGGAGATACCACTTTGAACCAATAAACCGATACTGATGCTTGAAAACTGTAACAATTAAAAGTTGTTTAAATATTGATTAATAATATTATGTAATTATTCCACTCCAATTGTATCATTAGAGGCATACCCTTTGGTAAATAAAAAAGCAAAATGGAAAACAGTCAATTTAGGGTTCAAAGGCGGTAAATAAATTTAATTTTGGTGTTATAGTGGTGAAAAATCGGATCAAAAACACTACGTAAAAATGAGATTTTGGTTTGAAAATTGTGATTATGATCCAAAAATTTGATTTAAATACTGCACTTACGTACAGTGTGTCCGCATAAATATCTACCAATAAGAAATTAAATTATCTGGGTAACCAATAGTGATAGGATCATCTGGTTTTCTTTGTCTGAAAGAGAAACTCAACAGTTTTATCACCAAATGGTGGAAGGTGGCAAAATTGCTAGAGTGCATTCGCTTCACGTTTGTTTACAAGTGAGCAAAATGGCTTCATTTCCAGTGCGTCAGAAAGTTCAGTGCTGTTCTTGGTTTGCTGAATTCATGTCTCCTGTACAGAGAAAATTCAAACAAGAATATGGACAGGAACCACCAGAGCGTCATTCCATTGTTGGAAATGGGTTCTGTGTTGTGTAGGGAAGGCAGTGGCATGAAACGTGTGAGTGAGGCAAAAGTGGAGGCAGAAAGAGGGAGGAGGGAGAAAGCTTTTCAATGCAGCTAACAAAAATAGATTAGATGGGCAAGTACAAAACTTCAAATCTCTCGATCAACTGTGCATGACATTGTACACAAAAGGTTGCAGATAAGAGCTTACAAGATACAGCTCGTTCAAAAAATTAATTGTAATGACAGACCTTGAAGGAAGGAGTTCGCTATTGAAATGTTATCGTGCATTGATGAAAACAATGAATTCCTAAAACATGTAGCATTTTCTGACGAAACAGCTTTCCATACATCAGGTAAAGTGAATAGGCATAATTGCAGGATATGGGGTGAGGAAAATCAATACTTCATGGTAGAAAATGAAAGGGACAGTCCCAAATTAAATGTGTGGGGTGCGTTGACTCATGATTCTGTGATCGGGCCTATTTTCTTTCAAGAGGATACAGTTACAGGAAACACCCACTTGGAAATGTTGGAATATTACGCTGTACGCCATATAAAACATGGATACAAATTTCAACAGGATGGGGCTCCTCCACATTATGCACGGAATGTCAGAAACTTCCTCGATCACCATTTCCCACAGAACTGGATTGGAAGAGAAGGACCTATTCAATGGACACCGAGGTCCCCTAATTTGACCCACTAGACTTCTTTCTATGGGGATACATCAAGACTCTCGTGTACCAAACACCAGTACAAGACTTGGACGATCTTCGGCAAAGAATTATCGCTGCATGTGAATCTGTGACGCCTCAAATGTTACAGAACACCTGGAGGGAGGTTGAGTATCGCCTTGATGTTTGTCAAGCAACCAAAGGAGCACACGTGGAGATTTATTAAGGTGAGTGCACTGAATATTTTGTGTTGGTGATAAAACTTGTTGAGTTTCTCTTTCAGACAAATGAAACCAGACGATCCTATCACTATTGGTTGCCGAGATAATTTAATTTCTTATTAGTAGATATTTACCCGGACACCCTGTATTACACAAAATAAACACATCCCTCCTAAGAGTACATTTACGTAGTTAACAGAGTATTAAGTTTATTCCTGTATAAAGGGTACATTTTTGCTTCTCAAATATTTACAGCAAAGTTAATCAACTTTCCGTGAATTGCAAATTGCAGGATAATTCAAACTTCAGAAAGTGTTGCGTCGGTAAATAAACACTAAATTTTGTTTTTTAAAAGTATATTTGGATTTTGCAGTTCATTTTGCATCATTTCATGACAAAACAGGGTAGGAAAATGCACCTCACACATTTCTGAAACATGAAAACTTAACATTACAATGTGTTATTTCATATTTCATGTTTTCGTCAAAAACAAAATATGCATGCCTCTATGTATCATCAATTTAGCAGGGTTTTAATTTTAAGTGTTTAAGGATTACATCATAATATTCATAGCATGCTGTGCGGAGGTCGGCCAGAGTTTCTAAAAAATAATGGGACTATTAAAATTTCGACGCCTGTCACCTTTACCATTTTTTTTTGATATTTTTAAATAGAATTGGTGTTTATATCTGGTGTGGGACAGCCAAGTTGTTTAACTTTTAATTTAATATTGTATAGCAAAAAAAGGTAAAGGTAAAGTGTTTCCCTGTGCATAGCACCACGCCATGAAGGCGTATAGGGGGTGTGGGGTAACGCCCCACACTTTCTTGATCCGGTCGTGAGTGGGGGTGATGTGATCAGCATCATGCCCCTGACTGCCTTTACCCCCCAGGGTTTCCCCCAGGTACCCATGTTATTCGACGCTGGGTGGGCGCCGGGGCTGCTTCCACCATTAGAAAAGTTCCTGGATTTGAACCGGCCGGGGATCGAACCCGGGACCTTGAGCATGGTAGTTAGACACGTTACCGACTGAGTCACCGCAGCCATATTGTATAGTACCTTGGAAAACAGTGTATGTAATAATGCTCTAATGTGACTCATCTTTACTAACTACCCTTCCTTTCACACACCATCGGACACTTTCACTTCACTAAAAAGAAAAACACTGAACAATTAGAGACACCGAGTCGATCACGGTATTCTCGCCTTGCTTTGTTTATAATTTGCAACCCAAGCACGGCAGACGGTACATCAACAGTCGGTGTTACTAACAACTGAAATATGATTATCTGCTAAATGAACTGTAGATCTACAATTTTTAGAATTAAATGCAAGAAATTGAATTATATCTCCAAGTGAAATTCTTATATTGATAGATTTTCTGTGTGATTTTTTACAAATATTAAAGTAAAAAGTCCCCTGGTGATGCAAATTCCCTTTGATATTTAGGCAATTCTTTTGTACAGAAAATGTCTTTAATATTGTCAATGTCAGTTGCAACACATGAGTGTCTGTGTGCATGAGAGCAAGGGATATATATTTTCTTAAGGAAGAAATCGATAACAAAAAAGTCTGGATGCCTCTTTAGATGCATCTATCTAAATGGTTAAATAAATTTGGGGATGATATTACGTTCGCTCTTGCCAAGTATGCAGGAAAGTATCTTTCTCGCGAATTACTTCTCCAACGAGTAATACAAATCGGTCAGGATTAGTCACTTCTCTGTGAAGTTTGCAACTATGTCAACACAATGTGAAAGTTCTCGCATCGTGCCACCCAAAAAGGGGCACGGCTGGTTGTCTTATGGCTACCACTGGGCTACCACTTCCTCACTCGTTAACTGGGGAGACTTTTTCATGCCTCCGCGCACAGGCCAGACTATGCTGGCCCAGAGCAAGTGAGAGAACAGCTGGGGATCTGGTGCAGGAATTGAGGCGGCTGTAAGCTCGAACGCTTATGAGATTTGAATCTCCTTGTTCGTAAATGTATTAATTTAACTATATTTTGGCAAAGCAAGTGCTTTTTCTTTTTCTGAAGGTATAGCCATGGCACGGGGGCTCTCCCCTTAGAGCCGCCATTGTGTTCAATTAACACTCTATTATCCAAAATGGTGTTGTAAGGAGAAGTTATTACATCATCATTCTTTGAAGAGTAGTATACGCAGGTGACAAATCTGGAATGAAAAAAACAAAAACAAATCAATCATGTGATTTATTTGATCTGTAGTACATTGAGATAAACAAGTGGCTGCCCATTGTCACTATCTTATAGATATGGGTAAAAGTGTATGTAACAAAATTAATTGTGAAATTGATATTTACTTAATTAAGTTTCAGAAATGCTTTAAAACATGCTGATAATGTTCACTATTTTTAAAAATTCAGATCAATACATTTATTTTCAAACACTTAAATATAGAGTCATGGTTGTTGCATCTTAAATAGTTCTTGCAGTATTTGGGGAAAGAGTTGATTCTAGGGTTTTCACTCAATTTGCCAAACTAAATTTCATGACATCTTTTTTATAACTGTCTATGAATATGCAAAAATTTACCAATGTTTCTATTATGGGGAAAAATTTCCTAATGTTTATACTTCTAATTCGTCAAAATACAAAAAAAAAAAGGGGAATAATAAATTCTACATTCTTCTCACAATCAGGAAAAATCTAAATTATATGGGAAATACATTCATTGGATTGCATACAATTTTGGGATGAAACATCATAGAGTAGTGATGGAAAAGGTTTTCTATTGCTAAACTGCAGTATGTTTTTTTACAAACTGAACAATACAAATCTCATCTATGATTATATATTTACGTTGTCCCATTAATAATAATAATAATAATAATAATAATAATATCGTCTGTGCTAAAAGTTATGAAAGTTAAATTACATCAAGCAACAGAAAAGGATTATAAGTTCTTGACTCTTATTTATGATTGGAAGGATGCCTCTGCTCTGTGATATGAAAATAATAACGAGACAAATTTTGCACTGGCATTGCTTAGTTTAACTTGCTTAGAAAACTCTTCTTGTAATCTTAAATGGTGTTATATTTGTTCTTCAGCTTCAAACATATTATAAATATATAAATTACAAGAGTCAAATGAAAACCTTTAAAGTTCAACAACAACTGTAGGGCAGACTGTAAAATGGTAAAGTATTCCCCTGTGCTTAGCACCACGCCATGAAGGCATATAGGGGGTGTGGGGGTAACGCCCCACACTTTCTTGATCCGGTCGTGAGTGGGGGTGATGTGGTCAGTATCACGCCCCTGACCCCCCAGGTACCCAAGTCATTCAATTGCGGGTGGGTGCCGGGGCCGCTTCCAACGTTAGAAAAGTGTCTGGATTTGAACCAGCCGGGGATCGAACCCGTGACCTTTAGCATGGAAGTCAGATGCATTACCGACTGAGCCACCATGGCCACTATATACAGTTCATATAAACATGAGGTATCAACTGTTATTTACAAAACAACCTCAAGGCTGCAACACTAATCAAGTGAGCTTCAAAATGCCATTTTTGTTATTTTAAAGATGACACCTCCTATACACACTTGCACCAGTGAAGGGGAGTGGTTTCTTGCCCTTTTTCACCCTAAAATCTGCAGAAACTTCTCGGCAAATGAAGATTCAATATCTCTGTGCATGCTTACCACACCGGCAAGTTTACTAATGGAGGAGAAAGTTCGACTATGGCCTCAGTTTGCAGGCAGATGGGTGGAAAGGCCTTTGCAGTGACTCATAAATGACTGCATGTGGATAAGAAACAAAAACAAATTAAGGTTTTCATTTCACTCTCCCTTGTAAATGTTTTAAGCTAACTAACTAACTCCCTAGCCTTCTTAAACCCGAAGGTTCATGGCTGCAGCAACACAGGCCTTCCATCTGTCCCTATCTTGAGCAAGTTCTATATTCTCTTTGCCATCCCTACCGATCTCCCTTAGGTCCATCTCAACGTTGTCCCTCCATCTTCGTCTCGGCCTTCCTACAGGTCTCTTACCATCAGGTTTCCCAACAAGAATCCTGTAAACTCTTCTTTCCTCTCCCATTCGTGCCACATGGCCTGCCCACCTAAGTCTTCTTGATTTAATTATTCTAATACTATCTGGACATGAATACAAATTATGTAGTTCTAAATTATGTAACCTTCTCCACTCACCTGTCTCCTCATCCCTTGTAGGTCCAAATATTTTCCTAAGGATCTTATTTTCAAATACTCTCAATTTATGTTCCTCTTTCAATGTAAGGGACCAAGTTTCACATCCATATAATACTACAGGCAAAATTACGGTTTTGTATATTTTAACTTTTAGTTAAAACTAGTATGCCTTCTCTTATCAATGAGAATATGATCTATCTGATTATGAGTTTTACCATCTGGAGAAGACCAAGTATATTTATGGATATCTTTATGTTTAAAAGTGGTACTTTTTACAATTAAATTCTTTGAGGTTGCAAAAGTAATCAATCTTATACCATTATCATTACTTAATTCATGAAGACTTTCTTTACCAATCGTGGGTTTAAATGTCTCTTCTTTGCCAATCTGTGCATTACAGTCACCTAACAGAATTTTCATATCATACTGAGAAAATTTATCAAAGACCTGTTCTAACTCTGTATAAAAATCATTTTTAGTATTATCATCTTTATCATCCGTTGGTGCATGTATGTTTATTAAAATAATTTTACACCACCTACCCTGTAAAACTGCATATGATATCCTATCATTAATAAATTCTACTGTTTTAAGAGCCGAGATAATTCTATTATTTATGAAAAAGCCTGTTCCAAAATTATGATTTTCAGTACCACCATAGAAAAAGTATAATTTTTAGTTTTACAATTCCCTTCTCCTGGCCACCTAACTTCCTGGACAGCTACTACATCTAATTTATATTTAACTATCTCATTAACTGTACACTGAAATGCCCCAGGCCGGTAAAGGCTCAGAACATTCCAGGTGCCTAATTTAATATCCTTATTCCTAATGTAGATCTTATCCTTAGTCCAGGGACCTCCCAAAGTAGTCCCCACCCGGAGATCCGAATAACAGGAAGCCCCAAAGACTGAAACAACGCTCCACAGCCTTCCAAATAACTTGAAGCAAGGAATCATGGTAATGATTTCCATGAGTTTTGTTACCAACAATGATGATTCATGTGGAACTTGTGAAAAATTGTTACATTTTTTTAAAAATAAACTACTCAAAAATATGGTCGAAAGGTGAAAAAATTAGGGCCAATTCAAATACACTGTTGGTTATCACCAGGGCCCAGATTTTGATTACATATAATCTTTTTTCCTTATGTAGTATGCATTACTCTTAGGTATTAAAATGCTGAATACAAACATCAACTTACAAAAATTTGAATTTTATTGTGCATTTTCGTCATATTTTCTATTTTTCAAGATTTACATCACTTTTTTTTCAATTTTCGCATTTTACTTACTTTTCAGTCTTTATTTTTTTGGCGTTAATTGCAAAAAGAAAAGAACAAAACAAATAGGTATTGTAACTGCATAACGTTTCACTCACTCATTTTTAGCCAGGATCTGAACATTTAACACTTTGATGTCGGAAACAATGAAAACAAGAATTCTATCGACTGCAATAATTCTGAATATGGTAAGATTTTTATACTAATATTCACATACACCTTGTAATTTTAGTTCTAACATTACAGAAGTAAAAACTGTACCGTACTAACTGCCATACCATGAAATAAAGAAATTTTAAAATCATTTTAGGTTATCTTATTGATCATTTTTCAGATACTTTCAGGCATTCCAGGTCCTGGTTATCACCATCCCTGACACCTTGAATGACATAGGAGAAAGTGATTGGCCAACTCCTGAAATGATTCAAGGCTGATGTGACCTGGCAGTGGAATGCCAGAGATCTTATGTCATTAGAGCATGTTCATACTTGGATGTTCGGAGGTGAAAGTAAAATAACAGCTATCACTATTTAATCAAAAGTTGGTTATATCAACCTTCATATTAATTCCTGGCACTAATAGTTGAACATGTCATAATTAAAAATTTGTTAGATAATACATCTTAGTCACAAATGCAATATGCTGATTACTAAAAATCCTTCACAGAGATACTGTAAAGATTTACTTTGAGCAGTATTCTGTCAACAATCTTAACCTTTACACATAGAGTGCTGAGTGTATTTCTACAGTGGAAGTAATAAATAATTCTAACTGTAAAATACAGAAGGAAGTTTAACAACACATTGTAAAATACTTAATTACGTATTTAATAAAATACCAAAAAACAGTATACTTATGATATGTGAGTATGTATCATTTATAAAGTTTTATCAAAACATTGGAAAGTTTTTAGCAACCTTTTTTACCATAGTGAAGCCTATCTCCTTACTCCTTGTTTTACACTAAGTTGACACAGCAAAATGCGATAGCGCTAGCCAAGGAAAGAACCTGAAGAAGGGAGCAGTCGACTCCCGAAATGTTGTTTTATAACGATACATACTCACAAATTGTAAGTACACTGTTTTTGGTATTTTATTAAATAAGTAATTTGTCACAAAGTGAGTAATTCGCACAAGCACAAAATATGAAAAAATACTTAATACATACTTATATTTGGGGTGGTGATGATAATGCTACCAACATCTATAGAAAGTGAACTAAATTTGTTAATATGAGAGGGCCAGTGTTTCGGTGGGGCACCGCTCTATTCACTTGGCTTACGGGAAGAAACCAAAATGCGCACACTTTCTCTTCTATACGCTCGGCTTGCATTATAAGAAAAGGTTGCTTCTTTGTAACACATGTTACTTGTGATAATGAGATGAAAGGATCATGGTTAAGGGAGCTACAAGGAAGTGTAGTCAATTATTCACAGTCTTCATTGAAGGTTCTATCCCAGCATTCACCTGGAGGTCCATGAGAAACAGAAGAATCTCAGTCAGTGTGATTTAAACCTATAAAAAAAAGGTAAAATGGTCCCCTGTGCTTAGCACCATGCCATGAAGACGTATAGGGGGTGTGGAGGTAACGCCCCACAATTTCCGATCCGGTCGTGAGTGGGTTTGATGTGATCAGCATCACGTCCCTGAATGCTTTTATCCTGCAGGCTATCCCCAGGTACCCATGTCATTCGACGCTGGGTGGGCACCGGAGCCGTTTCCAACGTTAGAAAAATTCCCGGATTTGAACCAGCTGGGGATCAAACCCAGAACATTTAGCATGGTAGTCAGATGCATTACCGACTGAGCCACTGCAACCTCCTGAATATGAGACTGCATCTTAACCATTCATCTAAACTTATATCATACTTTTAAGTAACACACATATGTAAGTCAGTAAGTAGGTCACAAACATTTAGTAAAAAAATACTAAGTGAGATACTAACTTGTGAGATATGCCAGAGATCGGGGTTCAAGTCCTGGTTGAGCCTGCATTTTTCGCTGAAAATTTCTACATAGTACATCTCCTGCGTGTGCCTAATCTTCAAATTAACATCTCTATGCTGGGAGAAACCAGGCAACAACGAAGTCTAATGTGCTTCAAAGGCAACAGATCCCTTTGCGGTAGCACTGGCAGAGATGATTCTACGCAGGTAAAACAGCGACAGCGAAAAATCAGGCGAGGCCAGGCTGGCTCGGTAGCTCAGTGGTCAGAGCAATGGCATGGTATGCCAGAGACCCAGGTTTGAGTCCTGGTCAAACCTGCATTTTTCACTGAAAATTTCTACGTAAGTTGAAAACAGTTTTTATTTCTCAACACCAACACTTATCCAATTATTTATCAGTCCCTCAAAACATGCTGCATAAAAGTCTGTCCCACCTCACGCTCAACATCTTCATCGCCCGCAAAATGTTTGCTGCCACAGTGTGTACACTCTTCGTAAATTCAACCGATCATGCATTATGCTGTAGGCTAAACCATGAGAACACCCTATTGCAGTTGCTATGCTGTCTATCGTCACTTATTAGTCGGTCTCCCCGATGGCGCAGTGGTAGCATTGTCGCCTTGTAATCAAGGGGTCGTGGGTTCGATACCCGGTGGAAGCTCATAGTGGTTCGGATCCCACTTTAAACTGTAGGTCCAGTCCCGATTGGCCTTACTGTGCATAAAGTGGGCTTAAAACACCAATTTAATCAATTAATCAGTCACTCATTAGTCGGCTTGAATTAGTCTCCTCCATCCGTACAATCTCCATGTACAGTTCTCGAGCATGGTTGTCATTTTTAAACTGCCCATGCATGAGTCTGCTATCTAGCAACTGGTAAATGAATATCATCAAGCTGGATTATGCTGCCACCTAATGACACCTTTAGAAACTACTCATTACTATTTTCAGCTATCCCTCATTAGTTTGTGACCTATTTACTGACTTCCCATCATGTATTTAAACTAGTGTATCATCATTTGCATGCCTGAGGTTAATTTAAAGATTTCTACAATACTTTGAAAATATAGGTCTACTCTGAAACATGCATAAGGAAAAAAGATATTATTATTTTCTGTGAAAAGAAGCATTATATGGAGATATGTGCTTCATAACACACTTTAAACTGTAGGTCCAGTTCCGATTAGCCTATTTGTGCATAAAGTGGACTTCAAATCAAATCCAAATAGTTTGAGGAAGACTTAAAAGTGTGTTAGGAGTTGGAAAAAGACAGGGAATGTTGGCTGAAGATCTTGAAGGAGGCCAAGGTCCATAGCAGACTGTAGTTCCACAACAGAAGAAAAGTAATTTTGAAATATCATGTACTGTGACAAGAGATATCAATATGCATGGTAATCTTATTTCTATTAAATATTATGTGAAGTACTGTAGAAAGGTCCTAGAGCTGTGGTTCTCAACCTTTTTCAGTCTGGGACCGATCTTCATGGGACCCATAAGCTTGGGCGCAGGCAGAATTATTTGTTGGGTGTGCACCCAGTCTATAATCATATATTTGCATTGCTAATAACGAAAATAAAGTTCAGTTAGTTATTAATTGAACAGAATAACAAAGAAAAAAATATTATATTGAAAAAATGGAGTGTGAAATACATACCGAACTAATTTAAACCAAAGAATAAATTGTTTCAAAATTTAAAAAATCAGAGTTTTATGTGAAAGGTCACATATCGTAAACACTATGGTTAATAGTTTCCAAGATAATAAACAATTTTAGTCGCATGTTTCTCACAGATACAGCATGTCCAATATTATTTGTCATATTAAACAAATGTACGCCAGCCCCTGTGGCAGGGTGGTTAGCACATTGCGGTATGACGCCAGAGGTCCTGGGTTTGAATCCCAGGCATGGATATTTGTGAGTGTTCATTCATCAATTTCATCACATCATCACTCATCCTCATCTTCACAAATTAGCCAAAAATGGCACAAAAGCAAAGTAAAATAAAACAATTCAATCAATCAATCAATAAACAAATGTATTATAACTGGCATTGCACTCGGTTGTAAATGGGACTGTTTCTAGTTACTGATACCTTTGGTGCTTCAAGGGCCAAAGTTAAGATACTAAATTCTTCATTTCATCTGGGACAGTAAGGAGTTTCTTTTGGAAATTTCTATTGATACTGATTAAAGGCATGTAACTCCTATTTCTCAACTTTTTAACTATCAATTACCAGCCAGAAAGTGATTAAAGATTTGGATTCTCTTTCAGAATGTGTTCCTCTCAGTATAAATATGTGTGGGATAGTAAAGCCAAATTTTAATATTTTCTGAATTTCCAAGTGCCTTTTCTCCTACTGCAAAATTTATGAATCCCACATTGAAAATAACTTTTAACTGTTCCTAAAACTAAATATTTTGTGTAAAATTACAGTTGCTTTTGCTAATATACTTCTCTTTCTCCGTTAAGGTAATATGAGCCAGTAGTTGATACCACAGATATTACATTTCTGGAAGGTCTGACCTTGGATATTGTTATAAGTCTGCTGCCTTTTGGGATATGAGTGAATTTGGTATATCCTATAAAGTATACTTGAAATTAATAATAAAGGAAGCTAACATATTACGTGAAGGACATTTAGTTATCAATATCATGAAATAAATTTGTCACATTCTTGATTGATTGATTTGTTGTTTTAAGTCCACTTTATGCACAGTAAGGCTAATCGGGACTGAACCTACAGTTTAAAGTGGGATGCGAACAACTTGTGCCTCCACAAACCCAGAACCCCTTGATTACAAGGTGAGGACGCTACCACTGCGCCATCGGGAAGGCCAAATTTGTCACATGCGATCCATGATGTATGACGTCATTTTACATTGAAGTTCTCCTCCATTTTGAACATTTTCACAATTGCTGGCTGGCTGAGGTCCATGAGCAATCATCTCACAATCTCACAACCAAAGGGTCCAGGTTCGAGCACCTCTTTTTGAGTGCCCTTTCATCTTCATTGCTATTATTAGCCAAAAGTAACCGAAAAGCAACAATATAACAACAACAACAATATACAGGGTAGCCCAAACAAAACGATACCCAAATGTTATTACCATCTTTGTGTTTGGGCCACTCTGCATATTTACAAAATTGTTTGCAGTCTATAGAGTAACTAGGGAAAATAAATTGGTGATACAGTGTATTCCAAAATAATGTGTACACTCTTTGAACTTTAATAACAGAGAAACTATTAGAGATGACTTGACTGGACTTTTTTAGATTTGAAGCTGCAATATCTATGTGAGCATGTGTGAGAGCATACAGGCCTTCTTTTAATCCCATCACAGCCTGCCAAGCGGTAGCCATTTGTGTAATAAAACGTTAGAGGTGAGAAAATTTTGTTTCAAGAAACGTAAGAAGAGTAGAATATCCATCCAGATCTCCTGATTTAACACACTTAAATTCCTACCTATGGGGAACTGTGATGAATGTTGTGTACGCCACAAAGCCAGAGACACTGAGTGACCTGGGACATGCAGTTGAGACCTGCGCTTCCCACCTCGTGGATACCACATAGGGTGTTTGCAAATCTGTTCAGCATTGCAAATATCGTATTGTTGCCAATGGTGGTCATTTTAAACATTTATAACTTTTAGGTATGCGACATAAAAAAAATCATACTTGCTGTTATTAATGTTGAAAGAGTGTGGACACTATTTTGGGACACTGTATTGTTGGATAATTATATTAAGCACTGTAAAAAGCCTAAGGTGATATATACATTACACTTAAAGAATGATCCTTATTTTGAATACATATCATTTTGACACTCACATTTGTCCTTAAACAATTGATGTTATTGAGCTGTGTGTGTTATTTGTACTATTTTAATAAGTTGTTCTCAGCAGTCATATAAGATGAAATATGGAATTGGAGAAAATCATTAGGGACAGAATAGAGTTAAACACATACAAACACAATGATTACAATGACTAGCACTTGTAGAGAAGACAAGATGAAAGAAAATTAAGAGAAAGAGGAACACCAATAAGACTTATAAATAAAAATTTTGTATTACATGCATAAATAAAATATAAATATATAAAATTATGTAACATTACTTGAAGTTTTCATGCAAATAATTTTATAAAGTAAATACAAATGTGAACCGCTCCGGGTTCGAATCCCAATCTGTCCATGGTGAGTGTACCTTCATCAATTTCATGACATCATCGCGATTAGCCAAACGTGGCAGAAAAGTGAAGTAAAATAAACCAAACCAATTAAAACAAAATCACACTATCACCTATGAGGAATTAACAGAACTCTAAAAGTTTGAAAGTGGCAATTTTTAGTCACATCCAATAAAATTCTCAACTTTGGTATATTTTTCATTGAATTTTGACACTGTTGTGAATTTGCATTCTTTCCAATAAAATAATATTACCAAGGACACCCGCAGGATTTTTCTCAGAGGGCAAGATTCATAGCAATGTATTATCATTATTATTGCTATTATTTTCATCGATGCTACTACTACTACTACTACTACTTTACAAATCATAAAATTCAAATTGAATTGAAAATACTTTGGCATTGTATAAAAGTTCAGACTCGAATCTACTATTTAGATAGAAACTGGATTCTCCTTGCTTCCCTTCAATAATCATCAATCACTTTTTTGATGAGCAGTTTTTGTCAATTTGTACTTTTCACAATGCACAGATATCAGAGCCAAAGATCATTTAATCTACTGTCCCTCATGGTACGAACCTCTGATCCATGTTTGTAAGTTCGAAAAAAGATAGTCTCATTATTTTAGGGAGCTACTTGGGGGCAAAAAGACCATATCCACCCCTGACAGACATCCCTGATGCCTGTGAAGTGGAGTGATTATTTCAAGATCTAGATGTCTCATTTTTATTTCGTATGACTGTACATCTTTGGGGCACAACAATTTGGAAGCAATAATTGGGCATTGTTGACAAATAAAGCAGTATCTTAGTAACTGCATTCACATACTTATCAATTACTGATTGCGTGAGTACGTGTAAGACCTTAGAATTTGGTAAAATAAAATTCTCACTGTGTGAATTAAGCATTCTGCTTTTTTGGGATGGGGAGGGGGAACACATCATCAGACTGTTTTCCACTTAAGTTTTCATGGCATAGGGCTGATGTTTTACATATATTAAAGTCCTCACAAGAAACACGTAGGTAAGTTAGATGGACGTTAGATTTGAACTTGGCAATAGAAAGTTGGTCACTCTTTGGCATATTTGTATTTTCATCTTGGAAACTGTTTCTTTTTGGTGTACTTGAATTTGAATTTATGTTTCAAGTCCATTTTATATGCAATGTAACACCAATTTTTTGTTACGTAAATTTGCATAATATATTACCAGTCAGTAACTTAAACAATTCCTTGCAGTTCAAAGGACTTTCTAACATTCGTTCTGACCTAGGTCATGAAATCCTATGAAAATATTTACACGTAATTTAGAAACAGTGCCCACTTTAAACTGTAGGTTCAGTCCCGATTAACCTATCTGTTCCCAAACTGGGCTTTAAACAACAATCCAATCAACTAGTAACATCGAAAACTTGACCAACTTTCTATTACAAAGTTCAAATTTAACGTCCATCTAACTACCTACGTGTTTCTTGTGAGGACTTTAATATATGTAAAACAACAGCACTATGCCATGAAAACTTAAGTGGAAAACTGTCTGATGTTGTCTCGGTCGGTAGGTCAGTTACAGAATAGCGTCCTTCTTTAATCCACAAGGTTGCATACTTTTCGGTAGGGAAATCTTTGATGGCAGGACCGATAATGGACACGAATGATTTTTCAATTGTGAGTGTTTCATAGTTAAGAAATGTTATATTAATATGGTTTCAATCTCACTCATTGAGGGGCATAAAAGCATCCTAGGCAGTGATAAAAATAATTTTCTTTTATATGAGGAAATCCCCTGTACCTCCCCCCTCCCTGTTAATTCGCACACTGATTATTCCACTCGAGTTATATGCTTGACCTAAAAGTGCACTTTTGTAGTCGAGTGGATATAGTTGTCGAATGCGTGTGTTGCCCTTATGCGCTAGGTACTTTTAGGTGTTTTTGGGTCGTAGACCTTCCTCAGCAAGTGTGCAGAGATAAGGTGGCCTCGAGCCTTGCGACCCAAGAAATGCTAGAGTCGAGTAGATAAGGTTGTTCTATGTGTTTGTTGTGCTTGTACGTAGGGTAGGTAGTTGGTTGTTCGGCGCAAGGCCGTAAGCAGCTTTGCATCCCTCTCCAACTGTAAACAAAAGAGGCCCCCACAGATGGTAGAGACGTTGACGGCGTTGTGGGGCTTTCCACCAACATCTACCTGTACCAGTTTCTAGTTCTCTTATTTGCAGATGATCCAGTGAAAGTGAAGCCAGTCTCTCATCAAAGTAACAAATAAAATGGAAGTAGTTCTACACAGCGGTTATAAGGGAAGAAATGAATGACAGAGGAGGTGAAGTAACTTATTTAGATTATATAAAAAATGTAGAGATATGAAAGATATAACAAGGAGAGATTTTGTGTGTGTGTGTGTGTGTGTGTGTGTGTGTGTGTGTGTGTGTGTGTGTGTGTGTGTGTGTGTGTGTGTGTGTGCGTGTGTGCATGTGTGCATGTGTGCGTGTGTGCGTGTGTGTGTGTGTGTGTGTGTGTGTGTGTGTGTGTGTGTGTGTGTGTGTGTGTGTGTGTTAGTTAGTTAACTGAATGAGAAAAAAGAAACAGAAATATTACATTCTGTAGTTCCATATCGTTTCCCTAAAAAGAAGCAGCACACAGGAAAAGGAAGAATCATACATAATAATAGAGGGGCAGAAAGATATAACAAGAGAAATTGAGAGAGAGACAATAGGTAACTCGGGGAGAAAATATTGTTCCCCTCTTCTTCTTCATCATTCTCTTTGTCCTCTGGCTGTTTCCTATCGATTTTTTCTTTCTTTCAATATCGCAATCTAGACACACACACACAAACACATCAGTGGCATATGCCAAGAATAAGACCTACAACTCTTTCCCCGAAATCTGAGGAGCAAGGCTGTGCATAGAGACAGAGAGGGGGTCAAATTGAGTGGGCAGAGCAAAGCAGTACATGCTGCTGGGTAAGCTGGTAGTCTTGCCGTCGCTTTTCCCCACTCCATGCAATCCCGTTTCTTCTCACTTGTTCATTGGTGGAGTTGCCTGGCATCACTACTTGCGCAGAGACTTGTTTTCCTATGTTTGCCCGAGTGGAACTTCATATGCACTGTATCATCATTAGAGCTAGGAACTTTCGGCTATGAAGGAAATATGTTTAGCAGAGTTGTAGTCGACAGTATATGCTATATGACCTTTACGAAACCTTACTCATTGAGCTATACCTTCTGCTACAATGCGTTTCACTTTTACTTTCGTATCATACACCTATCATCACTTGTATATTTATTTATGTAATTTGGCTTTTAGTGCAGTGAGCTTATTAGGATCAAATACTTCCTGTTTCCCCTGATCCGTTTAATGATTTGGTTTATTTTACTTCGCATTTCTAGTTACTTTTGGCTAATCACACGAAAATGAGAATGAGTGATGATGTGATGAAATTGATGAAGAGAAACTCTGAAAGTACATACATGCCTAGGCCAGAATTTAAATTCGGGACCCCTGGTGTGGCTGTGGCCTCCACTTAACCACGGAGGCCAGCTCCCCTGATATGTTAAGAAGGAGCAGGAGGGTTGGTATGAATACAGGATGCCATCGTATGACCGCATCTGCGTCAAAGGTGAACAGCTTCCAAGTTTTGGGGACAAAGGGAAGTTTTATTGTTTCGGCCGAGGAGTCGAATGTACACTATAGGCACTATCATTGAAAATTGTCCATCCTTTCTTGGGTGATATAAATATCTGTATCATCAAATGTATTATGGAGTGTGTAGTAAGGAATGATTTTAGTAGCAGCCAATTAACACTTCTTGCGATATTTTAAAATAGGGATGGGCCGATATGAAATTTTGGCCGATACATAAAGTACCGATATAAAATTTACCGATACCGATAACCTATATTCTACCAATCCGATATAAAATTAGAAATGATCCTTGAAGAACCTGAAATGATAATTGATCTCCTTAATAAATGTGTGTTTTAAGGTGACTGCAGTGCAAAAGAAGTTGAATATTTAGACATTTACTTTTTTAGAAAGAAGGGCATGGAGATTATGCATAAAAATTACAACAAAATGGCAGAATTTTGCACTAAATTATAAGATATTTATCGAGATATCGGATCGGTAAAATGATACACCGATAAACTGATACACCGATATGCCTATATCGGTTGATACCGATAGAGTACTGATTAATCGGTCCCATACCTATTTTAAAAGATATAGAAAAAATGTACTATTTGTGTGATATTTCTAAACTTTAAAAAACTTAATGACCCCTTCCCCCACACATAAATTTAACACTGTTAAACTTTTGAAAAACGGACTTCATTTACAAAGCCCTCCCTGATAACCTGTGAGTCCCCCCTGGAGATCAATTCTGGCTACGGGCCTGCTTATACATATAATAAAATTAGAAATCACAACTTTTTTACTTACCAATATTTTTTGTACAAACTGTGTACAAACATGTAACAACTCAGAATTTTTTTTACAAATCAAGAAAGCTAGTGCAGTTCCACATGTGAACAGTTAGTGGCACGGCAAATGTCAAACCGGTTGTCAGCCTCAAGCCACATGTTTTGAAGCATGTGCGGGGTAATGTTGCTTACTGCAACCACAATTCTCTTATGAAAGTCTTGGAAATCTCTAACCGGTATACAGTAAACTTTTTCCTTAACATACCCCCACAAAAAAAATCACACACAGTAAGGTCTGGTGACCATGGGGACCAATCAATAAAATTCGAACCTCTTCCTATCCATTTTCCATTGAAATGCTTGTCCAAGAAGTCTCTAACGAGATTTGAGAAATGACATGGTGCTCCATGTTGTTGAAGGATGGAAGTTGGGGTACGACAAAAAGCTGTAACATGTCAAGTTAATTGTTGGAATTCACTGTTCTCTCGGCAAAGAAGAAGGACCGATGATTTTGGTCTTCATCGTACGTTCAATTTCGGAGAACCTTGTTCTCTCACACGAACCTCGTGAGGATTTTCGGAATCCCATATCCTACAATTGTGTCGGTTAATTGTTGTTGAGTTGGTGTTTTAAGTCCACTTTATGCGCAGTAAGGCTAATTGGGACTGGACCTACAGTTTAAAGTGGGATCCGAACCACTTGTGCCTCCACCGGGTACGAACCCGGGACCCCTTGATTACAAGGCAGCGACGCTACCACTGTGCCATCGGGGAGGCCCAATTGTGTCGGTTAACATGACCGCTACCATGGAAGCTGGCCTCATCCGAAAAGCAAACACTGTCCAAGCATAAATTGTCCTGATCAATTTTCCTAAGCATATTGTTAGCAAAATTGAACCCTGACAGGCTTGTCACCAGGTTTTATGCATTGATGAAGTTGAATTTTTTTATGCATGAAGGTGCAGTCTCTTGTGGAGTACCCAGTGTATCGTAGATTTAGGAATTTGCAGTTGCCTGATAGCTTGGCGTATGGATTTCCTCGGACTCTGGCTAAATGAGGCACGAATACGCTCCACATTCTCATCAGACACTTTCCTTTTTGAATGCTTACCTCTTATCGGCAACAAAGAACAGGTTTCACGTAACTGTTTTTCCCATTTTTTTATTGAAATGTACGATGGAACTTCTTCTTTAGCACCCAAACCATAACGTGCAGGAAATCGTCTCTGCACAAGTGTCACAGACTTCACTTCAAACAACGGTAAAACACAAAACACCTTTTCTTGTGGCTACCACATGACTAATGGCTACTGAGAAACTGATAATTATATAAGTTTTCCAGACATTCTGGATACTGCGCATGTGCAACTAGCACTTAATGTGTTGCAAAAAAAAATCTGAGTAATTCTTTAAAATGAAACAACAATCACATCATTCTGACAGTTTGTTTGGAAGTTATGAATTTTTCTTTTATTATACGTATAAGCGGGACATGCTGTATATAGTTATTTTAAATATGGTGATGTTATTTAATCAATTCATTCCCACACTTTTGATGGAGTATAGCCACTGCTGTTGCTTTCATGTTTAATCAAGGCATTTTAAATCAAAACATCTTGGCTTTGGTCATACATGCAGTGGCACCCTCACGTTAGAAAATCTGTTTCAGAGTAAGTTCTTCATTTCAATACTAAAGTCATCGCGAATTGCTGTTACATGCAACTTGTGGTGGCATCTTAAGGGTAAATTTCCAGTAAGTACAGAATTTGATCATTCAGTTACAGTGCCACAGCATATTATGACCACTGTAGTGTAGATATCTCTCCTTTTGAACACTTTTTCGACACGGGAATATTCACTCGATTTCAAATAATCATGTATTTCATGTGATTCCATTACTATGAGCGAAAACTCAAAATTTAATTTTCCATCTCCACAGGAAGTACCACCAGACAGGACGTCACCCCGCGAAGCATGGTTCCGGCCCCACTTAGGTAAGTTGTGGAGAAACGGTTTCCATAATTTATAGCTTTTCTTGTAGACTCCTTAAGGCATGTAACATTCGACTGGATGATATTCAACTTGTCATCACGTAGTGGACAAACAGAAATTGGGCAAACAGATTATCGCATGAAAAGGAAAGTGTATGAGAAGCTTTCTCACAGCAGGAACTTTTGGTATATTTTTTATATATATATATGTATATATGTATATTTCTTAGTGGTTTCTGTATTTGTTCGGAAAAGTTAAACAGTATGCATTCTTTATATGATTGTGATAATCGGAGCTTGAATCAATATGCACTCTTCAAAACACCATATTTGTCCACCCCCATAAAAAAATCAATTGCCTGAGTCGTAAATTTGGCAGCATAGCACTTCAGAGCCAACTTTGCAACAGTTCTTCTTTCTAAATTAAAATGCTATTGTGATTTGTTTTTTAATTCTTTCACGTTCCATGAAGTTAGGAACCCTAAACCAGTAATACAATACACAATTAAACAAAAAAAAAAAAAAAAAAAAAAAAAAACGTAAGTAGAAATGTTAATTTTGAAACTTTTACAGGATTCTTTGTTCTGAAATTGAAAATAGGAAATTTATGTTTATTCTGAAACACTGAACTAGTCGTCCTCCACCTGGAGAGAATTGCCGTCACATTTGAATGCAAAGAGGCACATTTCTCATGATTTTAGGCGATATTTCAGTAAAGATAGCTTGCATAATACCAGATGATTCTGCAAAGTGTGTCTTTTCCTTGATCCATCTTGAAAGATGGTTCGGAATTCTGTCCCAAGGTTGTTTCAACTGAGATCAACATGTTTCACAGAGTTTATAATTAGGAATCTCCTGGAGCAGTTTGTTAGATGACCACACTTTTATACTTTTTCCATCAAGAACAAAATATCATAGATTGAAATCCCACCCTCTCCTGATTTCTTTTCCTTGTTATATACAGAGTATGAAGTGTTGTAATATGTAATATAAGATTATACGTAATCACTGTAAATATTTGTGCGATGCATACTTCAATTAATGCTTCTGCTCATCTTCTTAATTTTCCCATGATTGGCTGGATTTTAAGCAAGTCTTTTCTTTTCATTCAGCTGTTAACACACATTAAGAACTTACATGTCATTAATGTCTGTTCTTAAACAGGATGTTGTAATCAAGAGGTTCCAGTCTCGATACTCGGTGGAGGCACGTTGCACATTGGTTCAGATTCCAGTTTAAACTGTTGGTCCAGTCCCGATTAGTCTATCTGTGCATAGAGTAAATTTAAAACAACAATATACGAATAGGATGTTCTTTGCTCTCTTTATGGTGGACCTATAATATACATCGGATTTTCCATGATACAACCATAAATGTTATGCTATATTCAGCATTTGAAACTACCCACCTCAGAATTTACATCACATGTTTCTTTTCATTCCACGTTGCACCTTGCTTACTATGATTAAAATGTCTTTCGGAAATGGTGGACGTAAATTTCATAAATACCAATGGAGATTTCCCATAAATGTAGATAAGCATTCTCGTTCATGGCCGTTTAACTTCCAAAAAGTTTCTGCAAAGAAGGTGGTTAGAACCCATGACCTATTGCAGTCTGTTCAACTGCCTCCATGATTACTTGTTCAAAACACAATACAGGTATTTGCACACCATTTACAAAATTTGACAAAACACCAATAGAAATGTTCATCATTCTTTCCTTCCAGAGTTTCTTGATTTTTGGTGAATACGTTTCCACTTAAAAATTGACATGAGGATATAATAGACATGACAACATATGTGCATTGGTTTCTTCAAATTCGTAGCTAATTTTAACGTGAGCTACTTGGAGATGATGTAGCCTGCTTGTTCCTAACAAGGGTGGTCATAGGTTTGACTCCCCATGGAGGCAGAAATTCTATTCAGGAGTATAACTTAGAACTTAAAGTTTTATTCACTGTGCTTGGGAATTAACATTGGTCTGTATTTCATGAGGTGAAAGGAAAGAGTAAGAGGTCCGGCATTCCGGAAGCCATTTCGAAGGTAGGAGAAGGCGATCATGTGCCACGTGGAATGAGCAGAATCAAGTTTCGTTAAGCTAAGTCTGAGTATAGTTGTTTTGCAATATTGCAAAATTATTAGAAAGTTTGTTAGATCTAATTCTTTTTGTTGAAAAAAGATAATTATTTTGGATACAAAGCAGTGGACCAACTCAAAGTTTGCTACTTTCAGCTTGCAGTGAAGTGTAATGTTGCTAAGTTTATGAATTCTGGACTTAGAATTATTTTGGGGCGGTAAATAAGAAGTTGCAAAGAGTACAGTCTAAGAATTTTGACACTTTTCTCTTTCACTCTTTCACTCCTTCTGCACATGGTTAGAAGTTTAACTTCATTAACAAGAGTCAGAAACAGTTTACAGGAATACACAGAACTTTTGAATTTTCATAAAACAATAATACCTATTTTATCACAGTCCAATCACATAAGTTGAATTGTATCCTCTGCATATGCGCTGTATAAAAAGCAAGCTGCTGGAGTACTAAGCTTGGCATGTGTTAAAAAATGCAATGATGATAGATCAATTGTTAACATGTATTTGTTTTATTTATTTCCAGGGGGCCCTGTCAGTACATGTGGAGGGCTCGATTATGCCCTCAGCCATTCCAGGGAAATGAATTCACCCTCCGAAGAAAACTTCACCAGAAATAGATGATCATCGACACGTGGAGGACTCGACTATGTACTCCGGCAACAAATGCAGTAGTGGGAGGGATGCACTTCCAACGATAACTAGGTGAGTAACAGAATAAACTCTTCTGATAGCTTAGCTTCTTCTGATACTTCTTTCTATTTCTATTTCCATATGAGGTATGCTTTATATTCCTATTATTATGAGTGAGAACTCAAAAACTGATTTTCCATCTCCACAGGAAGTGCCCACAGACAGGTGGTCACCCCACGAAGCATGGTTCCGGCCCCCCAAAGTAAATTGTTGAGAAATGTTTTCCATAATTTATTGATTAAATTGTTGTTTTAAGTCCACCTAATGCACAGAAAGGCTAATCGGGCTGGACCTACAGTTTAAAATGGGATTCAACCAGCCATGTGCCTCCACCGTGTATCGAATCCATTACCCCTTCATTACAAAGAGGCGACGTTACCACTATGCCATCAGGGAGGCTTTGCTTGTAGAGCTCTTAAGGCATGTAACAATCGACTGGATGATATTCAACTTGTCATCACGGAGTGAACTCTGGGAAGAAATTGGGCAAACAGATTAGTATGTGTTAAGGAAAGCATATGAGAAGCCATCTTAGAGCCAAAAAAATGCTATATTTTAAATGTTTTTAGCAGTTTCCTTAGGTATTTGGAAAAGATAAAAATATACAGGGTGCTCGGAAATTCCCCTTACAAAATTCTAGGGCTAGTAGAGGGGACTGAGTAGACAATATTTGGAATAGGGAACCATGTCCGGAAAGGTATCGTTTCCGTGCTACAACATTTACAAAGTGTCGGAATTGCCTGTGTTGGTATGCAACCAGGTAGGCAGTACATGAAGTCAGAAGATCACCTGATGACCAAAAGTGTAATCATTTACGTAAGATACAGAAGTGAATGACGTGTGACTCAGTTCATAATACAAACAAATTTATTTGGTAACAATGCCACGGAAACAAGAAATAAACGTACTATTCATTGTTCACAATAACACCTGTGTCGACAGTGGAACGCAACAACTTGTTTCTGTCTTCTGCACTGGATGTGTCGCATACGGCACTGATGTTACGACCACGAACGTCGTTGCACACATTGTACCGACGAATCATGTTCCGGTACACTCGCTCCATCACACCTGGTATCCTGTCAATCTCTTGTGCAGCTATCATAACTCCTGTCCTCTGTGTCTACAGGAGTCTCGTACACCATACTCTTCATACGACCCCACAAGAAATGGTGTTAAAATCCGGCAATCGTGAGGGCCACGCGGTTGGATCACCTTGGCCTATCCACCTTTGCCCAAATTTTCGGTTAAGATGTCTCCGAACGTCACATGTAAAGTAAGGCGGGGCCACATCGTGCTGAAACCACAGTTTCTGATGGACGTCACGTGCCATCAGGTGATCTTCTGACGTCATGTACTACCTATAAGGTTGCATACCAACAGGCAATTCCGACACATTGTCATGGTTGTAGCACGGAAATGGTATGTTTCCGGACATGGTTTCCTATTCCAAATATTGTCTACTCAGTCCCCTCTACTAGCCCTAGGAGTTTGTAAGGGGAATTTCCGAGCACCCTGTATATATTTTTCATATGCACAATGCTTACCCTGAATGTTTTAAATGCAGGATCTGATCTGTTTGCCCAAAACATGGTGCAATGAATTGTGGGGGGGGGGGAGTTATTTGCTGAATATTATCCATTGTAAGACACTAATTTGAGGTTAGGAAATCTTTCATTGCACAATGCAACATCCATGTGACATTGTGTTTATGAACTGTAAAATGGAAGGAGGATGGAGAAAGATTAGGATTCGAACACAGGACTAGCTATTAACTTAAATCCACAATATGTACAAAAATGCATGCAATGATTGATGAATTATTTACATATGTTTCTTTCATTTCTTTCCAGGGGGCCCTGTCAGTGCATCACGTCATTCAGAAGAGCTCCAATATAGCTACACTGACCAGTTCACAGAGAATTCATATGTTCAAGAGAAAATGGAATAAGCACAAGAAGGAAGATTGTTAACTGCATGCCCTTACAATGTTGTAAAGCTGAAGCAAAAATTATAATAAAATTTTTCCTTGAACATAATAGGCCTGTTCATACTTTATGTTACACCAAAAAATATTCCAACACTTTAAAGGACTGGAGGATTCCTATATCTATTTTTTTTTAGTTGTTTTTTTTTAATCCAGTGGCAGCACAGATATGATAATCGGAACTGGACCTACATCTTGAAGTAAGATCCGATCCAGTATCTGCCTCCACTGGGATTCAAACCTGGAACCCCTTGATATTTTTCTTCTTCAGATGTTTGATAATACATGTCAATGACTGACATAGCCACTTGTCTGAATCCGAATACAAGGTACTACACCCATTAATTAACATTTGAAAACACATTAAATCAGTATCCTTAAGGAAGCTTTGAATTTCTTTTTAACTAAACTTTATGCACAGAAAGGCTAATCAGGACTAGACCTACAGTTTAAAGTGGGATGCAAACCACTCTGGGGTTCGAATCGAACCAGGAACTCCTTGGTGTTTCAGTTTTCAGATGTTTGATAATGTTTAAAAATCGTCAATAACTCTAACATGGCTACTTGTCTGAATCCGAACACAAGGGTATTACATGCATCAATTAACAGTAGAAAATGCATTAAAGCAGTACCCAAAGGAAGATTTTAAGTGTATGAAATGATGAATGTGTATCAAAATTAATAAGTGCTTCTAGTGTTATTACAAGCATGCACCAGTAAAAGTTCTACAGATATGTTAAGTTATTGTGGCAATGCATATAATTACACTTCATATAAGATTTTTGTATAGTTTTTAATGCCCTGCCTTTCTGGTGATGTATTAGTGTTTCTGCATAACCTAATAGTGTTTTAGTCTTTGGGGTGAGCATTTCCAGCTTTGATCCTTGGGTGGTAGGTTCAGAATTTAGGTGTTGACTAAGTATCATGAGAACAATTGGGACACTATTTGAAAACAAAGCCGCAGTGGCTCAGTCAGTCCGTGCTTGGCCACGGGAGAGGCAGGTCGAAGCTAAGCAGTCGTGCGGGCTTAGATAACGCGTGACGCGTAAAACAGAGTGCGAGTGTTGGGCCAAGTGGAAAATAGGACTCTGATAGGTAATAGTATTTGACAATAGTTAATAAGAACAAAAAGGATAGCAATGGAATGTGAAAATACTATTTTGATAAAATTCGCATATGGAGCAGGAAAACCTGGTGCAATGGACTTGCATGAGTTCATTTACAGTCAGTTTAAACTTAGTATTGATGAAATTTTAGCAATACAAATACCGACAACTGCGCGAGGTGTTTATTTGAAATTAGTGCGACAACGCACTATGTTAAAATTGCTAGAACAGTACCCAGGTGAATTAGAATTTAAGTATGATAATGGGAACGTAGTGAAAGTAAAAATTAGCAACGCAAGTCGAATAGTGAAATACGTACGTGTATTTAATTTACCTATGGAAGTTGAATTAAGACAAGTGCACGGGAAATTCAGTGAATATGGAACAGTGGATGAAGTGACAGATGAAATGTGGAGTGAAAAGTTTCATTACCCTGTGCCCAGTAGCGTACGTATGGTAAAGATGTCATTAAAGAAGCCAATACCATCATTTGTAGCTTTTTGCAAAATATAAGGCTCACGTGATATATACGGGACAAAATCCAATGTGTGAGTTCTGTGATTCGGATGAACATTCAAGATACAGTTGTAACCAGCGGCAAATGACTACCCTACGGGTCCCACCGAAAGTCAAGGCAACTTACAGTAAGGCAGCTTTGCCCAATAAGACCGACATAGTAAGCCCAGAGGGATCAGCTAGTGCATCACATCAGCAGAAAAATGAGGTTACCTCACAAATGAAGCCAACCAGTAATAATGAGATGGACAAACAAATAGGAAGAACACCAGAGGTGAGAGCAAATAAAAAAATGACAGAACCTCAAGATAGAAAACACTCGAAGGAAGAAAAAGAATCAAGCGAATTATTGAAATGTGAGAAGAAAAAGGAAGAATTCATGGACACATCCCTCCCCCCCACTACCTTATCACCAGAGGAAACTGCATCCGCCACTAAATCACTGAGTGACAAAAAAGAATCAGAAGAAGACAGTGATCTCATTTCCACTTGTGGGAGTAAGAATAGTAATCAAATGAAGGTAAGTGAAACTAAGCTTAAACGAAAAACAAAAACAGAAAACTCTATAGCAAAACAGCGTTCTACCAGATGATTAGGAAATAACTTTTCAAATAGTGCTCCAGTTATTGGATTAAATTCTCCAGTAGTGAACATGGGGAATGGTAATAGAAGTAAAGAAAGCGAAAAGGCAGGTCAAGAAAATAGTATTTAGAGTAATTTATTTATATGGAAAATATGTATTATACAAAAGTGTGGATTATTTTAATACTATTAATAGCATTATATAGAAATATTGAAACATCAGTAACACGAGTTGTAAATATAAATATAAATAATATGCAAAATGAAACAAAGTTAAAATCACTACGTAGTTTCTTGCATGAAAAAAGTATAGATGTTGCGATGTTGCAAGAAGTAGGCCGAAATTCGCTAGAATGTAATCAAAATTACATAGAATATAATAATTGTAATTCAAGTGGTACAGGAACTGCAATTTTAGTTTGTAAAGGACTATCATTTATTCATGTACAAAAAGAATCCAGTGGAAGATTAATCATGGGGAAATTGGGAACCTTGACATTAATTAACGTTTATGCCCCGTCGGGATCAAGATACCGGAACGAAAGAAGTATTTTATATATATATATATATATACAGTACCACAATACATTGCAGGTAGTGCAGGTTCAATGTATTTAGCAGGGGATTTTATTGTGTATTATGTAATGTGGATCAAACATCGGGTTATAATTTTTCAAATGCTTTGCAAAAATTGGTGCACAATTTGCAGTTAAAGGATGTGTGGCAAGAAAAAAGAGGCAATGAACTCGGATACACATACGGTACTGCAATTAGTGTCTCGAGAATAGATAGGGGATATGTTTCAAGTGAACTAAAATCAAATATTACCTCTGTTCATATGGAACCGGTGGTTTTTAGTGATCACCATGCTGTAATTACAACAATGAAATCACCAGTAAGGTTACCTAGAATAGGGAGGGGAACTTGGAAAATGAATACATCACATTTAATTGAAGAAGATTTTAGATCTGGCTTTGAAAAACAGTGGGAAAAATGGACTAAGAGATCATTATATGAACAAAATATTAATAGATGGTGGACAGAAATTTTTAAACCAAATTTCCAAAGATATTGTAAACAATACTCCTGGGAAAAACAACACAAATGGTATAATAAATTTAATTTCCATTATGCAGTATTACATGACCTAATTAAGAAAAAGAAAAACGACAGTGACACACAAACAAAAATTAAAAAAGTAAAAGCACAACTACTGCACCTACAGGCAACAAAAGTTGAAGGAATACGTATACACAGTGCGCTCCCCAACATAGATATTGAAGAAGAAATAAATTTAGTTCACGTAACAAATATAGGGTGTTTTTTTTAGAGTGATAGAACTTTGAATTGAAATAAAACATAAAAAAATAAGTTTCAAACCAATTGTGTTTTCATTTGAAAGATAACTTTCTGACATTTACTTTTTGAAAATAATTTCCGGCATATGTACACCACGACTAGCTGTGATGAACCGGATTAGATCAGTCCAATTTTGAACCACTTTTTCAAGTAATTGGGGACATATGTCGTTAATAACACGGGTTATGTTGGCTTCCATAGCATCAATTGTTGCTGGTTTATCAGCATAAACCAGAGACTTTAGATATCCCAAAGAAAATAAACCAGTGGCGTTAGGTCCCATGATCTTGTGAGGCCAATTCACTGACAGCACCGATATTTCCGAAGTGCTCTATACGTTTGGCGAACAGAACATTGATTTTGGAAATATATTTCCACAATTTGTGAACATTGTTGCGGCGTCAGTCTTTCCATGATCATTTTCCAATGCTCACTGATATGAAATGACAAAACCACATGTCATCAAAACAAAACAAATGACAGCTATCCCTATCGAAAGTTCTATCACTTAAAAAAAACACCCTTTATATATCAGCGACAAAAACAGAGTCTGATAACAGAACTGCAGGATAATCATGGAGTAGGCCATAATGAGGGGAATAAAATACAACAAATAGTGTATAAATATTTGGAAAATAAATATTCAAATGCATATCAAAATAATGAGAAGGCTAGTCAATATTTAGACAAATACATACCAATTCTCCAATCAGAAGAATTGGTTGGATTAAACCAACCATACACAAATGAAGAAGTGTATAAAGCAATAGTACAGGGAGTATGGGGAACAGCACCTGAGGAAGATGGAATAGCGACTAATGCATATAAAGTTTTATGGCCAACAATGGGTAATACTTTAACAAAATGGGTGAATACAGTATTAAACAAAAATAATTTAGTAAATTATGAGACAACAGGAATAATAATTTTAATACCAAAAAATAGTCAACCCAAGGAGATGAAAGATTACAGGCCAATAACATTATTTAACACAGACTATAAAATACTGACTAGATGTGTAGCAAATCGATCAAAGTTGATTTTGACAAAACTGGCTACACCATATCAATATGGAGTAGTTGGAGAAAAAAAAATATACCATTTATTGACACTATTACGAGATGAAATAATACAATCTCAAGACTCCCAACCAAATAAATACTGTAGTGATTGATTATTCACAGGCATTTGATAGAGTGGGACATAGTTTTTTGTTGAAAACAATACAAAAGATGGGTATTCATGGACAAATGTATGAAAATATTAAAACATTAGTGACAAATATAAGCTTAAAGGCAAAAATCAATGGGTTTTTAACTAATAAATGCATAGTCAACAGAGGACTTCCGCAAGGAAGCCCATTAAGCTTACCCCTTTTTGTAATGGCCTTGGCACCTTTCCTTCAACACTGTCGAACAACCGTAAATGATAACAATACAGGAACGGAATTTACGATTGGAGCTTATATCGACGATGTCACAGTCACATGCCAAAATCAGGCAGCGAATAAGAACTTAATGGAATGTATACGACAATATGAAATAGAATCTGGTGCCTTAGTGAATATGTCTAAAACATGTTACTTAACATTAGGAAAACAACATGAACAGCTACATGATGTGACATTTAAAAAAGTGGATCAAGTTAAAATCCTAGGAGTGTTTTTTTACAAATGACTCTACAAAAAGCATAAAACTTAGTTATGAAAATATATATCAGAATATTAATTATACCATACACAAATTTATACGACGACAATTCACTTTATGTACGGGAGTCAAAATAGCAAATGTATATATCTTATCAAAACTGTGGTATGGAGCCCAAATTTGGCCATGTGATAATCGTAACTTAGCATGAATAAAGAAAAGTTTAAACCGGTTCCTTTGGGCAAGAAAAGTTTTCCGAGTGAATCAGCGTACCAACTGCTGGTCTCACTCGCTCACCCGAGGAGGGAGATCATCCAATCAGTGACGTGGTCAGCACAATGAACCACCAGTCGTCATTGTAGGTTTCCATGACTGCGCTACGCTAATCATTCATAGCTCCCTGATTTCCTCATGATGGTGGGTGGCCACCGTCCCATACACAGGCCGAAATCTCAAGAGAAACGTTATTATTCTTTCCCCCAGGAGACACCAATCCTCTTGCGTCCCACAGCCGGAGTCCAAAACATGATGCCTTAAATCACATGATGCCATGGTGCAAGGCACAATGGGGTCATTGCAACCAAGTAAACAATATCTCACTTAATTTAGGTTTTCATGTTAAATGTGTGATCTTATTTTTTTTTATGCAGAATCTCCTTATGCTTTTTGAAAAACTGTAACTAATGACAACACAAGTAAATGGCACAAAGTTTAACTAAGCCAACAATATTCTGCGCTAACATGAACAGATTTTAAGTCATAATGTAGTGGTCAATTTATGAGTTTCTTCCTTTAAAGAACAGAAGTGCAAAATTATTCTATGTTCCGTTTATGTATACTATACATACGAAGTGCCTATGCAAGAATGTCACTTTTTTTAGTTCTCCCATTTATAAGACAAGAGAGTAGTACTTTGTACAGTATTTGAAGCATCGCAAAAAAAAAAAATTATTGTGCTTGTGTGTGTGACCAGTAAATAAGTTTCTAATGTATTGTCCATGTTGTCCTCATGATTTTCTGTATAATATTTATAATTTTGTTGTTGTATATCTCAAAAGTGGTTTGTGTTTATGGTACCAATACACTCTGCACAGTTGCCTTTAGTTTGTCATGCATTACCTCTTGCATAGTGTAAATTCTATCTGTTGTGTTGAAATATATGCTCTGATAGCAAAGGTAAGTGAAAGTGCAAAACTATTTTTTAAACATTTAGCAACTTACGATTTTGATAAATATTGAATAAGATATGCATTTTAGTGCATAGGATTTTGATTTTATGAATTACTGTATTTGCTGGCATATAAGATGTGCTTTTTTCTTTGAAAATAGGTCTAAAAACAGGAGACTTATATATGCCGATACTCACTTTTTGATTTCCTCTGTTCTGAGTTAGATTTCTTTCTTACTTCCTTGCAATGTGTGTTGAAGAATATTAAAATGTATTCTTTCCTAATTAGATTAGGTAAGTTATTTGTTGAAAGTAGACATATATGTTACTTTATACTTGAAATGCTGTAAATTAATTATAAATTGAATGATAAACCTTTTCCTCAAAAATGTGTACAAAAATGGGGGTGCATCTTTTACGCAGGCAAATACGATATGTAACAAGACATATTGATCTTGTATATACGTATTGCTCGCATTGTAGAATTATAATTTTTCTTGTATTAATCAAACTAAGAATAAATGTCTGATGAAGGGAAATTGCGTGCTTGCAGGAAACATTCCATTTAAGAACTATTGTGTGTTTCATTGTTGCCTTTGATTCATAGCACATTGTACATAAAACTAGTACTGTGCAATGTAATGGTGCCATATTCACAAGCCATAATACTGCCATGTACATTAAACCTAGATTAAATTTGTATATTTTTAAGTGCTGGTACATAATGAAAAAAAAATAAAGCAAGATGCCATACTATGAATTGAGAAGTGCATATTCTTATGACAGTATTAAAGTGGCTAATTCACACACAGGAACTGCCAAAAAATGTTTTGTGCTGTAACCTTGTTATTGGCCATATATGAAATACCACCTTTGTAATAACTTCTGAATGCCAGGGGTCTTGGGTTTGAATCCCATTCTTGGTATATGTGTTCTTTGTGAGAGTCCCTTCATCAATTTCATCATATCATCACTCATCCTCATCGTCAGAATAGCCAAAAGATACATAAAATACTGCAAGTGGTCCTGATATTGATTTCTGTTGAAAGCCCAAAATTTTAGTTTTAATCCGAATCATGAACTTGATGTACAAGGTCAGAAAACAGCATGAATAGAACTTGGAAGTTTTTAATAATGTAATAATATACAAATAAATTGGCTAATAAAGCACTGGCCTGCTCTAATATTTTTTTATCTGTTTTCGCAGTTTCTGTGTCTGTAACTTTTAGCCAATTTAATAGTTTTAGGAGTAGGAATATGCTTTGTTACAAAATGATTGTTTCTGATTGTTTGGAACAAAGTAGACAAAATATGCAATTAACATTGATAAAAGTTATATATATATTTGGTATGTGCACTCTTAAACTTAAAGATGTCTTCCAATTTAATGTAAAGTAAAATCAGTAACAATTTAGAAAGCTTTATTTATGCCTCTAATATATACAATAAGTTGTAGGAAAATATGTAAATAAAATATTTTCATGTATATCTGTGGCACATTTTCCTTATTATGTACAATTTTTTTGTGTGTAAGAGCATATTTTAATTAACTACAAAACAAAACGTCTTTTGCAATGACAGGAGATCATTACTATTCTGGACAATATGTAGCATCAAAAAGGTGTGGGGTGTGATCAAATGAAATGCCAAAAAAATCCAGATACAATTCATGGTTGAGCCAGGACTGTTTGTAAGTTATAGTTAGCTTTCAGACCGTAATGACACAGGTCTCTTTGAAACCGACCCTCAGTAATTAATGCAACCTTTTGAACAGAAATGCTACAAGCTGCACGTATCACCTCAGTCAGTCTGTGGTTTGTGCATGCACAGTGAATATTTGCTTATAGACTGCAGGGGTCCTTGTTTTGGTGTGAACCATCCCTGTTGCCTTGGTCTGAAAGTTTCCATAGGGACACAGGTATTGACAAGGATATAAAACGTCAAATGAAAAGTAAGTATAGTATACAGGGGTTGAGAAGATCACATATTACAAATGATATAAATACCAGGAACCATAACAAGATATAAGACACACTTGTTGACCAAATGGCTGAAACCAACAAATTACTGCAGGAAACAGATAAAGCTTACACGTAATAACAAATTAAAAGTTTCCCAATGTAATTCACAAGTTGCTCACCTACGGAGTAACTTCATTAAGTAATTATTGTTGCATAATAAATATTGTATAATATTGTAATAAGAGAATTGTAAAATGTATTTAAAAATTAATTTACAACCTTTATTACAAAATATGCATTACATGCACAAACATACCTGATTTAGTTGCAACTGGAATAAAGGCAACAGTTTGAGTAAAATGTGAATGATTTGTTTATATCACTACATTTTAAAAATGATTCATGTATTTACACAGAGGCATGACAATTAAATAGTGTTATATACAGTCATTCACACTTCTGGGTTGTAGTTGCTGCAATCTAGAAGTGCCTGTGACTACAAACAAACCACAATTTCATCTTATCAACATATAAATGTTTTCTTTCCTAAGTTTTGATAATTTTGTATCACGTTACACAAACTTTCCTTGCTTTCTATTAAATCCCCCTTCTCCATGCCTTCAACTTGCAAATAATGATGAATGTGAGCCTGTGGCAAAAATCAAGACGAAATTATAATTTTATGATTACGTGGAATTATTTACGGGGGTGAGCCAATACCAGCAGTATCGGAAAGTGTGAATTCAAATTTAATCACCAATAACTGTACTTTTTGGGAGAGGGAGTTTTGGAATCTCGCATGGTCCGCATAAATCACACATGGTACTTAAATATTCTGAAATTATGCAAAATGCCTAGTTGCCATTGTTTTGGCAACAGGATTGTAGGATGAAGGGATTTCGTTATTAAATATTTTCAGTCAAATTATGAATATTTTAAAGCAAGACTATTAGATTCATATGGTATAGTCTTAATTACATTTTAAAGAACACAAATATTTTTGAACTATTTTCAATTGTTTGAATTTTCAAATATTGCCATCAGTATGCAGATAACTTGTGTGTCTGCAATGATATCAGCTTGGCCTAAGTTTATACAAAAAAAAATAATTATGCTGCAGGATGTTTTAAAAGATACATGACCCAAACTTTGATTATTCATAATATGGAAACAATCAGCAAAAGACACAATCCCCATGAATAAACAAAATTAAAATTTTTGTCAGCACTTATGCTACTTGCCCCTATTATATTATATAGTATCAAGCCCCTTAGTGAAGTCAAATTAATACGTGTCTTTGAGGACTAAAGTCTCCCTACCCCTGTTAAAAAAAAAAGCTCAGGCTATAAAAAGGCACTCAGCACAAAAAACACAACACAAATTGCATGCTATGATGCCAGGAGTCCTGACCTGGGCATAGATGTTCTTTGTTAGTGTCCCTTCATCAATTTCATCATATCATCACTCATCCTCATACTTGTGGCAGAAAAGTGACGAAAATAACCTAATGCAATCAATCAACAACAAATATTGCACAGAGGATTATGCTGGCCGTAAGTCCAGATGCCAGAGCCTCGTTGCAAGATTGCAATTACCGAGGTGTAGTACTATGTCGAAGTGAGGTTGATTTTTTGGTGCCTTCGTATAAGGCCACCCTTACGCTTCTAAATTAAGCTTTTTGTTTAAGAAACTCAAAAATGACTAAAATGTCACCATGTATTACTCCTGAATGCTTCAATTAAAAGTGATACGTAACTTTTTCCTTTAGATATCCATATGCAGGAAATAACAAAGACAAAGAATAAAAAATAAATAATAAACAAATAAACTGGTGACATTTAACATGCAGGGATTTTGTGGTTGACATGCAAACATTTGTTTTCTGACTAACTTGACTCATGCCAAATACTTTATGAGTGAAGGAGTACTGATAATGTGTATGGCATGAATATGTCCAGATTCAGATCTATATAAGATAAAATAAGAAATATTCCACAAAGAACTTGAACTTCATATCCTTAATGTATCTCCACCTGAATACTATTTTGCCGAATTTCCATCTGCATTGACTTTGCAGGATAGCTGATTAAAGTTTGACGTATATGGATTTTGAATACACTACGAGATTTGAGCAAACATTTTACTAATGTTTATTATTCACACCAAATACATTGCTTGGAAGTGTGATGCATTAACCTGTAACACAATAATGTCACAAACTCATCTCAGATGAAAAGTGGTGATACGGCAAAACAGCATTCAGCCAGAGGCATGTCAACAGGTGTGAATTTTACATTTTAAAAAAGAACTGCAAAATGTAGAAGTTTCGTTTATAAAACCTTGATGCATGAATTACATTCATAAAAATTACAAAATAGTGGTGTGCAGTTAAGTTGAGGCAATTTATAGAAATATTGGGTCAACTGTAAAATTATCAGTTTTATCAATAAATAATTTTGCTTATATTGGCTTATTCCAATAGTACTGATCAGCGTGTCACATCCTTAATAATTTATACAAGCAATAGTGGCAATAGCTGATCTCCATGGCAGAGCGGTTAGCACAGCACATTATGATGCCAGGGGTCCTAGGTTTGAATCCTGGCCTTGGCATAGGTGTTCTTTTCATAACACTTAATAGATAAGTTTCCAGAAACTGTACAATTGTACGATATGATTTTTTTCTTCATAAACAAATTTGCTCTTGGGAAATATTTGTTTCAAATGGCAAGTATTATTTATGATGGGAATCCCATGGCATTTTCAACATTGTTCAACAATGGATTAACAATGTAAGTAGTGATCGTTGATACTGGTGTACAATTACATGAAATATCAAAAAATAACACTGACCTTCCATTGCTAAAGGGCAGTGAATCAATCCACTTCAGTATTAAGCATTTGCGTCCCTGCTGTTGTATTAAAGAGGCCTAGAAGTGAATATGGATGGAACCGAACACAGTCCAAATTTGAAAGCGCTTTCTGTCCACAAAAGAAAATGTGCCTCCTTCTAAAACCTACACGAAGACAAAAAGTTTTTTAATGTTTGTCTCAACTTGCCCTAAAAGTAATTATTGCTTCATTAAAAGTTATTATTACGAAAACTTGTTTCTTTTAAAAGTGCATGAAAACTAAGTTTGATTTTCAGATTTTGATCAAAATTAATTTGAAGTTATTCCATGGATCATGAAAATTTTATATCTACAGTTAAGAGTTACCATATTTTCCAGCCTATATATTACTTTATACTGGAAATACTGTAAATTAATTATAAACTCAATGCATGTTATACGGCAACAAATACAGTAATTGAAATAGTAAGTACACTGTCTTTATGCATAATAATTTTCTAACATGCAGTTGTAACGAACCTGAGAGTTTAAAATTTTATATTTGTAAGAAGTTAAGATTTTTAAAATGTTCGTTACTTCAAATAATGTTCAAGTTGTCACAGATAATTATAGTTAGACTGATACAGTTGTAGTTGGAACTTTTATATATGTTTATAAATACGTCAAAATCTGTTCGTGTTGACGTCACTTTCCAATCTCAGCCGAGGAAGTGAACCCACCTAAATGTTCCTCACCTGACGACAGACTGAGTTTGAAAAACAGGTGAAGGTGAAAAATAATAAGAACTTGGAAACGGAGGGAATTCAAGTATAGATTTTGGTTTTCGAGTTTTCTTCTTGCCGATAAGTTGAAAGTAAGCAATTAATTATGTTCTCTGACTTTCGCTATATGTGAGGGAATTGCCCAACGTTAGTATTGAATGTTCTAGTGTTTTACTGGTAAGTGATTATGAAATATACGAGATTATAAAACTGAGTTTTAACTTTGAAAACAGTGTTGTGTTTCTTTTCTACCCAGCAAGCCCTGATGATTTGCAGATTCTCATGTTCCCGACTAAAGGAGTAGTGGACTAACTTTGTGATGACTGGTGTACAACCGGGGGACGTTGCATAGTTATTTTGTACACCAACGTGGGGCCCGAGTGCATAGTTATTTTGGCATACCAACGCGGGGCCCGAGTTCATAGTTATTTTGGTACAATCTTGGTGGCTTGAGTGCAAAGTTATTTTAGCAATTAAAACGTGATACCCGATTTAGTGCATACTGAAAGTGCTCGTGCATAGAATTCACGAAGGTGATAGTGAAAGTCCTTGGAATTCACGAAGGTAAAAGTGTGATATTGAAGTGAAGGTATTAACTGGTAAGAGTCATAGACGGTGTTGTAGAATGGAGAAAGACGCGACAGGAATGAATCTGCGAAGCAGAGGAAGAACGACAATGGATGCAGAAACCAAGTTTGGATGCTGTGATGATCTTACCAATGACAGGGAATTCTTCCAGTGTTGCCAATGTTTGCAGAGGTTTCATAGTAGTTGTGATGGGCAGGAAGTAATGTTGGCATCAAATAAAGAGATGCGATGCACATCATGCTTGTCAGCACCAGAACCAGAACCGAGCGTTCCTACCAAACCCTCATCAGATCATTGGCTACTTGATTGGTTGATGAAAGATAAAGCAGAGCGAAAACAGAAAGAAAAGGAGGATGAAGACTGTAGACAGAAGGATGAGGAGCGTAGACAGAAGGAAAGAATAGAGGAGGAGAAACAGCGTAAGAAAGAGATTGCTCAGATAGAGAAAGTTCGAAAGAAGGAGATGATGGATTTTAAACTCATAGTTGAGTCTATAGAAGAAAAGAGAAGGAAAGAGAAAGAAGAGGAAGAGGAAAGGAGAAAGAAGGAAAAAGAAGAGGAAGAAGAAAAGCGAAGGAAAGAGAAATAGGATGAAGAAGAAAAGAGAAGGAAAGAGAAAGAGGAGGAAGAGGAAAGGAGAAAGAAGGAAAAAGAAGAGGAAGAAGAAAAGAGAAGGAAAGAGAAAGAGGAGGAAGAGAGAAAGAGAAAAGAAGACTTAGATATTTTCCGTGCATTGATTGAAAACCAGGAAGAAAGGAGGATACAGGAAGATATAAAACTAAGGTCAGAGTTACAGGTTCTATTCTCTCAACATAAACTTGAACAGGTAGAGAGCATCAGAGGAGAGATAGAAAAGCTTAGTATTAAAGTCACTGAAAAGGTGGACGAAAGGGTAAAGGAAATTGTGGAAGAGCAGCTAGAGTTCTTAACAGTTTGGCAAGGACGGATAGAGAAGGAACAGGATCAATTGAAGAAGAATATGGAAACCTGCCTTGAAATTGTCCAGTCTGGAAGAGAATCTGAATGTGACCCTCCAGAGAGAGTTCAAGAATTAAAGAGTTCTGTAGAGTCTATTAATGTAGCACTAAAAACCATTGGTGAACGAACAGAACTCATAGAAAATATAGTGCAAGAACAGAAAGTTGAAATAAAGGAAGCTGGAGAAATGGTTAATTTTCTCCATGAGAAGGCTAAAAAGATGGAAGTATCTCTTTGCCAAGAAATTCAGGAACAGACAGTTACAATTATAAGTAGGGTCAGTGAACTGCAGGAAAAGATCCATAACTTACAGATTCGACCAGAAACCTCTTCCGATATACTACCTGATCCAATCCGAAGACTGAACCCAGAAGCTACTGCCTATGAGCCTGCTGTTTTACTTCCAAACCCATTCTTCCACGGTAATACCACAACTTCTGATAGATGCAAGAGGCCTAGAGAAAAGGATAGTAATGACGGGTTTTCTCCTCAACGAAGAACAGAGTTTAAGATGCCCAGAATGGCTGATATCGCGAACATTCCTAAGTTTAAAGGCGATATCGATGCTCAATCTGCCGAAAGATATCTGCGTGAATTAAATGTCAGTTTCGACTTAATGCAAGTGCCTGAACACTATAGATTGGAATTATTACCTCGGATTTTCACCGGCAAGGCTGAGCATTGGTTAGCTGGTAATATGGACAACTTTGTGAATTATGCTGATTTCTGCGCACGCTTTAAGGATGAATTTGCATCAGAAAAGGCAAAACAAAGACAACTAGTGGCTGTGAGGAACCGAAGGTATTCTCGCCTGGTCCACGACAACTTAGAGAGTTTTGCCTGGAGTGTCTACGCAGAGTACAGAAACCTAGCTGACAATTTTAATGAGAGTGAAGTTCTTAATTTGATCATTGGACAGTTGCCGTACCGCATTCGGAATCTTTGTCTGGCGCACGCTCCACGAAGTGTGGATGAATTGACACATTTCTTAAAGGACTTCGATATTTATGATGACCCTGATGCCTGGAAGAATAAAGAAGACTCCAAGAATAAAGATGCTGCATGCAATAAAAGTTTTAAGATCCGGAATATCCAGACGGATTCAGAGAGTGGAGGAGGAAATTTCTCACGACCTCGAAGATTCAACAGAGGATTAGGCAGGAGAGGTTTCAACCAAGATGAAAACCAAAGACAAAGAAATTTCTACAGGCCTTGTCCAGAACAAGGGCAAAGATCTCCAGACAGATGGCGTTACCAAGAACGACGTAATCCTACTTCGCTAAGACGGTACTCTCCACCATGTAGAGGTGACAATTGTTCTTCCTTACCAAGACATGACGTTGCCTCAGAGCAGGAAGAAGCAGTGGAGACTACTAGAGAGTTTCTGCACAACCAGCGATCCTAATCATGTCAAACAAACGTCGACCTTTTCTAAGTGCCTCCTCTTCGTTTAGGCAAGTGAAATCGACGGGACGTAAAATACAAGGATAATATGTAAATTCTTTTTGCTGACCGAAAATGTATCTTCAGGCAGTCAAGTGCAAACAAATTCCGAATGTAAGACTGGTGTATTTTTCGGATGACTCAAGAAGAGAGTGTTAGATGGTAGACAAGTAGAACTGGAAATCGGTGGTCTGAATTTTAGCACCAAAGTATTCATTTAAGAAGGTTTTGGTTCTGACTTCCTCTGCCGAATGCTTTTTCTAAAAACTGCACCAGGCAGAAATAAGTATTAAGAAAAATGCAGTTGATGTGTTGTTTGTTACCACTCCTGATCAAATGAAGTAGGATTTTCCAGATATCTATTTAGTGCGGTACATCCGAAAGGTCCAAGATGAGGATAGAATCGGGATGTATAAATCCGTAGACCTCTCAGAGAAGGTTCATATAGTAAATATTTGGATTGATTCCTATAAGCAGGAGTTATTATATTGCTGGTGTGGAATTAAAAGGCATTATTCTAGAAGCACAGAAGCAAGAAGAATGTTGAGTTTGAGGTGCTATGGAAAAATACTAATTCAGTTCATTGCTTATCGAACCCTATACAGTTTTCTACAAAGTCTTTCTGGAGAAGAAAATAAATATATGGAATCAATCATTGCCTGAATTCACTGCTTATTGGCTGATTAACTATCCTGGATTACATTCTGTTTTGGATACTGTAAACTACGTCCCTTCTGAGCTCTTGTCAAATGAAGAGAAGCCAAGATTGAGACATTCAATTGTCAATATAAACTATATTTCAATGTTCTTTATGTACTCAAAATTTTTTCAGAACTTGTAAATTACAATTTCTTCAAAAATTTTCCCCGGACGAGGGGCAATTGTAACGAACCTGAGAGTTTAAAATTTTATATTTGTAAGAAGTTAAGATTTTTAAAATGTTCCTTAGTTCAAATAATGTTCAAGTTGTCACAGATAATTATAGTTAGACTGATACAGTTGTAGTTGGAACTTTTATATATGTTTATAAATACGTCAAAATCTGTTCGTGTTGATGCCACTTTCTAATCTCAGCCAAGGAAGTGAACCCACCTAAAAGTTCCTCACCCGACGAAAGACTGAGTTTGAAAAACAGGTGAAGGTGAAAAATAATAAGAACTTGGAAACGGAGGGAATTCAAGTATAGATTTTGGTTTTCGAGTTTTCTTCTTGCCGATAAGTTGAAAGTAAGCAATTAATTATGTTCTTTGACTTTCGCTATATGTGAGGGAATTGCCCAACATTAGTATTGAATGTTCTAGTGTTTTACTGGTAAGTGATTATGAAATATACGAGATTATAAAACTGAGTTTTAACTTTGAAAACAGTGTTGTGTTTCTTTTCTACCCAGCAAGCCCTGATAATTTGCAGATTCTCATGTTCCCGACTAAAGGAGTAGTGGACTAACTTTGTGATGACTGGTGTACAACCGGGGGACGTTGCATAGTTATTTTGTCACACCAACGTGGGGCCCGAGGTGCATAGTTATTTAAACTCACTGCATGTTATACGGCAACAAATACAGTAATTGAAATAGTAAGTACACTGTCTTTATGCATAATAATTTTCTAACATGCAGTTTATTTTCCTACAAATAAAATTACTATTCATAACTTTTATATAAAATGTCAATTTGATATAACATGCATTTCTATATTTCTCCTGGAAATATCAAATTCTATGCTCGATTTTCCCTTGAGTAGTTGTTTATTGGCACTTCTGGTGTAAAAACTAACAATTTCCAAGATGCTTCAGATACTTGCAATGCAGAAAACATCGAGAATTAACCACTTTAAATATAACAATTTGGACGATCCCCAAAAAGTTGGGAAATCATTTCCTGACACTGGAATTGGGATGGGTAGAGACTTTTTGGGATCTCGCACATACGTACTAGTTACAACAGGTTTTCTTTTCAGGAAATAAGTAGCAAAATTAACAGTTACTTTGTTGAATGTTTCAAAAATAATGAAGACTGAGTATTTATTGTTTTAAGTCCACTTTATGTAGGGAATTTTTTTAAATCATGATGTTTGTGACAGAAAAAGTTTGCAATTTCCCAACTAAATCGGGGAAAGATACTGACACTGGAATTGGGATGGAAACCTGTTGTAACTAGTAGGGATGTGCGAGATCCCAAAAAAGTCTCTACCCATCCCAATTCCAGTGTCAGATAGGTTAATTGGTACTGGACCTACAGTTTAAAGTTAGATCTGTTCCTTCCCTAAATTATACACACCAAACTTGTTTTATTAGTGTTGAACAACAGAATTAATTTTTTGAATGATGAAGTATGGAACAATTTTTAACATAAATTTGCATAATTGTAGGCTCATAACAGTACTACATTTTACAATTTTTCTGTATACTTTGGTTTATTCAGGGAATAAAGCAGGGGCAGCGCGTGCCTTTTCAGTCAGGCAGGGCACATTTTTCTTTTGGGTGGGGAGGGGCAGTTTACCTCTATATTTCTCTTTAAGGTTTTTGAGGGGAGTTCCTTGATATGGAGTAAGTAAATTGTTCGAACAATTTGGAATAAAATTAACATTCTGATCAAGATATCTCTCCAAAGAGCATTAAATACTCACTACGTAGGAATACGAAAAATCAGCAACATATGGAACAAATTACATGAATAAAAAAAAACCTCGAATACGGACGTCGGAACTCTATACGCTTGCAGTAACTAAACTTTGGGTAGATACTGGAATGATTAGAAAAATGTTACACTGCAGTTTCTCTTCCATTGTCAATGAATTGAAAGGCGTAGATATTAAAGTTTCTACATGATTCAATGTCATATTCACCAAGTATCCACTAATATCAATGACTAACTAGGAAGATGATGCAGCGTTAAGTTCAGTTACAACACTTTACATTGGCCATGTACCACCAAAAAGTTCGTTTATACTTACGAAGATATTCTGCATGTCAAGTTGCTGGAACACAGACACAATTACACAAATAAATAAACACGTACAGTAACTATAAAATCGCGAAAAACTAATTACTTCATAAGCGACCAATACGCACAGACGGAACGCAACGCAAACTCACACACTAACTCAAATCCAAACCCGTATTACAATGGGAAGAAAGGAGGATCTTTTTAAAAATACGAGGGACTAGTTTGTGCAATAAAAAGTGTTGTCAACTTTTCAGGTTGCCGGAACAAGCGCGAAGAAAAGCATTCGAGGGATTTTTTTCTATCTTATTGCTGCAGGCTGGAAGAACGAATGAACTGCCTGCCAAGCGTTGGAAACACTGAACATGAATGGGCAGGGCACCTCGTTCACTGCCCAGAGACGGCTACGAATTTTGCGCTTTTCCATTGTGAGGGGACCGTCCCTTGCCTATGCTGTAAAAGTTTGGATCAGTCAGTGACGTCACGTCTCCGGGGCAGAGCCGAGATTGGAGTCTCTCCAACAGGACGGAGAAATATATTAACCTCGCACAGGGTGCATACCCTGTAAGTCTGGTTGCAGCAACGTAGGGGTTGATGGAAAAAACAAAAAAAAAACATTTACGCGTATATACCGATCGTCTCTTCAGATGAACTTTTTATGTTAAAATTGTTGTGGGGCAGTGCCCTAGTTGCCCTTTATGTAGCATCGCCACTGGAATAAAGTGACTTACAGAAAAGGGATTTGGTGTAAAATTTAAATTTACTTCTAACTGTGCTTGATGGGCAGGGTATTTCACTTCCCTGGATTCTTACTCTCCCCATAAAAATATCAAGTCTCTCTATGGTAATTCCTTCCTCCCACTGAAATAATTCTTGATGCTTTTCTGGCCGTGAACAATGATGAAATTTTTATGGGCTATCGACCAGAACACTTCTGCATAGGCTTCCTAGCTTTTGAAAGATAACACCACCCTCATCTTCAGAGACTGAAGTCCAGATGTGTGTGAATTTAATTTTATTATTTGGTGTGGGCAGAGTTCAGTGTAGGTGGTAGGCCAATTGGGTGCTGTGTTTCCCATGTCTTTGCTCTCAGTCGACTATTGCCAGCTGAGTCATTGTTGAGATTGTGCTTTTCCCCGTGAATGACTATAGCTGATAGCTATCAATTTCTTGATGATGCAATCACAGCAATTGAATTACTTATTGATGATACGATTTGTGGTGAAGTAAATTAAATTCTATGGTGCTCACTGATAGAATGTTCTGCTAACACTGATTTTCCTAGATGGAAATTCTTGATGTAGCTGAAGTGTTCTTTGCAGCTTTGTTTGATTGGCCTCCAGTCTGTCAGATGTAGGCTTTACCGCAGGTGCAACTGATACAGTAAACACCAGCTTCTAGATCATCCTTTCAATTTTGTAGTCTACTTCTTAGGAGTGTCTGGATTTCTTGAGTCTGGGTTTGTTTGTTGAGCCTGTTGTGCATCACTCTAGTATTTTGTTTATGGTGCTTTTTGAGTATCCATTCTACCTTAAGGCTGTATGCAGGGACTGATGCTCTGTGTCGCTGATGGAGATTGCTCAGTGAAACAGTGTAGATAGTATTGTTGATCCACCACCAAAGCTTGTCTGGAAGCCCAATGCAACAATACCATGGTCGTTTAACCTCAACCAACCAACCAAAGCAAACCAGGCAGAACCACCACATGATGGTCAACCTGATGAAGCCACTATCTCCATTCTCTCGAAGCACTTAAACTTCACTCCAGTACTGAGGAAAATCCACAAACTAGATTCACACACATATCTGCAATTCAATCCCTGAAAATGAGTGTGATGTTAGGTTTCAAAACCTACCTGGAACTGATCTTGCTGATATCCCAAGGGAACCTCTTCATGAATCTCTGAACATTTGAAAAATGTATATTTGAAAACTTCCTACATCAAGAAGTCTACAGACATGGTGATCCTGTCCACTAAGGCTAATTATTAGATAATAAATTATTCAAATGAAGCCAAAATGACCATCATTATATAAATATGAGGGAAAGTGAAATGAAAACCTTAAAGGTACAACAAAAATTATAAGACACACTGTATAAGTCAAAGGTAGCAACTGCTATTTACAAAAAAGACCTTAAGCTGCAACATTGATCAAGTGAGCTACAAAGATGGTGCTTGAACAATAAACATCGAATGAAATAGGAGAAAAAATAGTTTCTCGACAAAAAATGAGTTGGTTGGCAATGCTGGGAACACCGAGGCAATCTTGATAAGATGCTTGAGGAACCTCGAGCAAACTTTCCTGAAAAGCACAACTCCAGTATCGAAGGTCATGTTACACGTGGATTGGTAACTTTCGGGAGCATGCTGTCTGTCTACACAATTCTCCCCAAATGCCTGTTTGAAGATGAACCTTCTGCTCGCATTTTATTTTTCAAATGTAGTTCTGTCATTGTAGACATTTTACAATTATTTTTATTTGTTCTTATTTTGCTTTGCTTTTATCTCATTTTTATAATTAATCGAAACTATGAAGATGTATGAAAATTAGATTAAATTGATGAAGAGACACTTAAAAAAGAGATTGCCAGACCATGACTCGAACCCGGAACCTAAAGCGAATAGGGTGGAAAAGACAGTCAATAACTCCTGACCATGAACTGGATTATAAAATTTGTAATTGCTCAGGAGTATTTTTTGTTCTGTTCATGACTAATACCTGCTTTCCGACACTTAATTTATAAGTGACACACTTCATTCGGTGGGGACAAGCCACGTATTGTTTGAGAGGAGGGACACCTCGTGTTCATATACTAGATACAATCATGGACTATAACTACTTGAAATGTAACATACTATCGGAGATCAGTTGGACATAGAAATTTTGATATACAAGTTGCATTTTCTCTACTTATTCATTATGCCTAATAGATAATCTCGGAACAACACAAAATGTTTAATTGACTCGAATTAATTCACAATGACTAATATATACTGGACCTACATATTTTAAATGCACAATCTAAGTGACGAAAATATGCCTCAACAGGAAATGAAAATGCAATATTCATTTAATACACTAAAAAAGCTAACCAAAGCAGATTTTTAACAACACTACACACGTAACGTTTCCATCCTCTAACAGGGTATTTTTTGGAGTAAGATTCACATGGCGTAATAGGATTTTCATTCACCACAAAGCAATAGCTATAAATATTAGATAAACCAGAAATGAGGGGTTAGCGTTCACCATAAGAGAGTTGCTGTAGGTAAAACAAAACACATATGTAAGGAAGAGGTGTGTAAGTGTGAGTTTCTCTGTGAAAATTGACTGAGTGGTAGCACTAGACGATTTTACGTCAGGGATCCTATAGGTTCGAATACCGGTCTAGGCATTTGTGTTGTTTCTGAATGTTTTATTTATTTTATCTTCACTCATCTTCATCCACACGATTTCCCAAAACTGGAAGAAAAGCGGCCCTAAATAAAAATAAAAAATATGTGAAAATTAGAAGGTTAATTAAGAGCTGATAGGTAAAATATACTCTATGAGCGATGTTCGATACAAGTTCTGTTAAGATGTCAAACCTGTAAGAAGCAAATACCGAAGTTGTGTGAAGGATTGAAGATAAGCTTCGATCACATGGTCACCTGGATTGACTCGATCTGAACCAGTAAATGGGCAATGTTTAATCCACAAGGCCATTCTGCAAAACGAATGCCAAAAGAGGTTCGTGTGTGTTGGTCAGCATGAAATTGTTGGGTGATGATAAGTGAATGGTATTTTTTCTGTTTTCGTTATTTTACATTGCTTTGCTACCTCTGGATCTTGAATGACGAATAAATTAATTTGGAGAACTGACAAACACAAAAAAGCCAACCCTGTGGCTAATTGGTTAGCGCAAGCGCTTCGAAGTAAGATGAGGATGTGTCATTGTCTGCATTCCACTTTCATCTATCACATCTTCAACCTTCATCATTGTGATTATCCGAGAGTGGTAGAACAGTGACGTGAAATAACAAAAATATCACCCTCGGTGTCGATTTTGAAGTTTGAAGTATTGCTGTTTCTGCATTCAATATCGGCTCTAGATTGTGACAGTGATGCGAAATGCTTCTTATTTTATAAGAAATAGTAAAACGAGAAGAGCGATAGATATTCCTCTATTTTCAATTTTCTCTGTAACTAATTTCCCTGACTGTGGTGATAATGAATTCTATGTAGTATGCGAAATATACTTCAAATCAATTTATATTAATTTATGCATATGCAACTGATTAAAGAGAGCCTCCACGATGGCACAAGGAAATCGTCGCCGCATTGTAATCAAGGAGTTCTCGGTTTGATGCCTGGTGGAGACACATAGTGGTTCAGATTCTAGTTTAAACTGTAGGTCTCATCCCAGTTTGCCTATCTGTGCATAAAACTCAGACTCAGAATGATTAAGGACTTTTCGAAATATTCTGTCTGTATGGGAATGGTAACATTCTTCAGAACGAAAACGAATTTGTAAAGCAAGAATATGCACAGCACCTCTAATTACCCAATGCCATTCAACACGCTACTATTCGTCAATTCAGAATTATTATTTTAGGGTTCAAATCCTGGCATCTGAAAAAGGGACACTTGGCCCCAAAAGTTTCAGGTTTGTTAACATTTACTACTTAAGGATATTTTTGTTAAGCTCCTGGGACCTGAAGAACAAAAATAGATATTTTAAAATGATTTCTCAAATCAAATGTAGAAATTATGCAGCACACTAGCTTAGGGACGCTATAGCTTATTCATGGGATGGAAAAATTGTCATTTCCGGCCCCCACCCCTCAAATTGGGGTGTCTACATATGCAAGAAAGACGAACGCTGCACACACTGATATTACTTTACAAAGTTCTCAACCTCAAGTCACCTTCCTATCTCCTCTCTCACTTCCAATTTCTTCACGAATTTCACAATCGCGACACCAGATCACGCAGCTCCTCAACTCTCTCTATCCCCGTCCACAGATCAAACATCTTCTCCAACTCTTTCTCCATATCAGCTGTAAGACTATGGAATCAGTTGCCAGAAAGCACTAGAACCTCCGTCACTTCCTTTAGCAGACGTGTTCGCCACTCTCTTCAGAAGTCTCGTTAGATCTTCACCTGTCAAGCAGACCAAAGGGCATATGCAAGTGCATTAATTCTTAAAATACTTTGTAATTACTTCTATACAATTTTAAATTTTGCATTAAAATATCGTATTTTGTGTATTATATATTTTGTATTTTGTGTGTTATATTCAGGGCATTAAGACTTGTGTGTATGAGTATAATGTGTGTGTGTGGACTTATGTGAAATGACTTAATGTACTTTGTGTATAATATAATAATGTATAATTTTTTTTGTGTACGGTGGAGTGGAAGAAAAGGCTTTGTACGACCTTAACTCCGCCATTTAAAACAAGGCGTTAATAAATAAATAAATAAATATATTCGATTGACTTAGATTCGAGTGTTATTATTGGTTATGATTATTGGTAAGTTGATAAGGGGTTACATCATTCATTGAAACTTACATAACTATGCTATTGGTTATACAGTATAAACAATAATAATGACAATTATTGTGCCCAGCACTCTGATTTCTCTACTGGGAAGATAATTTACACCTGTAATTTTTCTGAAACAAATACACATTTCACCTCGTATGACAAGAATCAGCGATGAAATTTCGTAAGTAGAAATTCAGTAGCTTTAGTTTACCTTAACTTTCACAAGATATGAAATATTCCGTTTTTGAATTGTTGGATCATAATGTCGTGACCATCCCTGATATTTTCCTTGCATATCAACGATTTTTTTTTTGAAAATAGGGTTAGCAACCCTTAATTGAAGACCAAGTGAATGACTTGCGATGTGGTAATCGGAAACTTGGCCAGGACGAGCAATCGTTCATTGGAGCTACGGAGTCAAGATGCCATACACGTCTGAAGCTACTCGTGGCCGTATAATTGGCATGTTCGAATGTGGCTGCACATGAAAGAAGATACATATCTGGAATCATTTGCAATCCTTCAATGTAATCTCCTGCTGCTGTGTGAACACGTTCCCAAACATCTGGCAGTCGTTGGATGCCAATGATAGCTCCCATTCATGCCAGTGTGTGCAGAGACTGCCTTGTGGCCAAAATGATGTTGGGGACTTCTGGAAAGGGTTTCCCCGTCAGTGGTTCCTTCATCTTGGAAAACAAATCAAAGTCGTAGGAAATCATGTCAGGAGAATAAGGTGGGTGCTCCAACACCTCGTACATACTATGACCGATGTACCAATTTCCATTTACCATTACCATCGGTCTTTCTCCGCACTTTCCCAAAATCTCATTTTTCTGCTCTCTGAGAAAAGGACAGCCATCTCAAATGAACCAGCATTCTTTCCCATGAAGCCCGGTCTATATTTGATATTCAAGAGAAGGAAGCCAGTGTGTTCCCGCAATAAACTTTGATATCCATCCAGTCCACATTCGCCTCATGTCACCATAAATTCACGTTTGGCTTGATGGTTGAAATTTAGAGAAGTAGGGGCCAACGGTGAGATGCAGCTAATCACGAAACTTCAAGCAATATAAAATTAAAAAACCCCAACGTGACTCTCGCCCTCGGTCCTGAACAATGACCCTCTGTTCTCAAGGGAGTATGCAGCTGCCCAGGCCCGGAATCAAAACAATAGTTCTGCACATAACAGACTCAAGCAGACGACATAACTTCTGCGAGCGTGCCAGCCAGTCTACAGTTTGGACATTTCCTTGTCAATCTGACGGATATGAAAATTTGAACTACAACCCTGCCCGAAAATATCTCTTCGCCTCAGTGAAGTTTAGACAGCCACAGAATGCATAACTTTAACAAACTGTCCACATAACTTTAACAGACTGCCCGAGCTGTGAGCAGTTAAAATTAATTAGAGCGAGATACTTTTCGCTCTCCAAATCAAACCGCAAACAAGGAGTTATTGTGTTTCCGTGATACGCGATTATCGCTCTCCAGTGCAAACTTTAAGTCACGTGGGTGTGGAGCTATAGTAGACTGACCAATAACGAAGAAGGCATTCCACCCTGGTAGCAGCGTAGCTGGAGAATCAAGGGTGAAACCACGATACATTGACAACAGTTCAAATACATCGCTCCAACTCTCTAGGAGAGAAAAACTTTGCTCGAACAGTTTTCGGTACATCGCTTGAACCCATAAGAAGCTTCAACACAAGACTCCAAGGGAGACTTTCATCTTCACTTTAGTGCGAACAGTCGTGTGCTCTCTGATCTACAGTCAAACTTTATTGTTTATTAAGTGGTGCATCAGTATTAGTGTTTATGTATACAGAATGTCGCAAGCGCGACTCGTGACCGTCTCTTGTCTTCACCCAGTGCATGATGGGCCTGTCGACTCACTGTGACAGTCAGCTGTTATGGTAACGTATGTAGTATGATGAGACGATGTAAGTATTTTGACAGCTCATTAAATAATTTCTTTTCATATGTCTCAGTGTCCTAATTTCTTGTAAATAACAATAATTGTGATTAATAAACTTGGCTCGTGAATAAAGACCAGCGAATAAGGACTTGAATGGCCTTCTCCGCTGGCCGTTAACAAAACATAAAACACACGTACTTGATATTGAATACATATCAAGTGTTGTGCTTATTTTCAAGTCTGTTGTGTGTAAAAAAAAACATCCCATGCCAAACAATGATTCGAACCTACAAAATCATTTTTATTATAATACATACGCCGATCATTCTCCAGCAATCTGCGAAGTGCATCAAGGTGGTGTGGATCTGTTGCGATGTGAGGATGCACTCCACCATGTTCTTTCGCGGCTGATTTACGACCACTTTCAAATGCCTTGACCCATCTGGCAACAGTACGATATGGTAAAACGTTGTCCCACATGCCTTGCATAAGCCCTTGTGAATTTGCCGTACATTCCTTCCCCGTGCAACCTGAAATTTGATGAATATATTCGCTGTTCTTCACGCATGAACATTGTTCAGAGTGGTATTATACAGACACTTCACTTTAACGTCTTCTAACTATCACACAACAGTACTATTAAGCAACAAACACCTACACACGATCTGTAGTACAAGATTAAACAAGACCAGATCATCTATTGTCCCAGCGACAACTGACAAGCATATACCAAAAGTGTTGCCACTACAAGAAAAATTGCCCTTGTATGTATCTCATTCCAAATTCCAAACTAAAAATCAGTTTAATATGTAGAAACCTATATTGTAAAAAAGAACAAAAAAGATGTAGGTCACCATTACCTAGCTGTTCCTTGGAAAGTTATAAGGCATAAAATACTTTTTTTTAATATAGACAGGGTGAGTCATAAATATGGCTACACGTTTGAAGTAAATGTCGTGTACAATGTAGAGGTAAATGGTGAATTGTATATTGAACTTGAAACTTCATTTCCTTATTTCAGATAAGAGTCACATGCTCTAGCTTTCTCGAGATTGCATTGAACATACAGCAGCAAGTTACAGTTACAGTGTGGGCAATTTTATGCCAGAATGAACATAAGACTGGTGAGACATGTTTTTAATGTAACATTGTTGCCATCAACTGTGGGAAAGTGGAGAAAATAACTGCTTACATCAAGTTGTTGTTTATTATTAGCTCATTGCTGTGCACACAGTTCTCATGATCATTCTGGTATGTAATTACCCAAGCTGCAACTGTAACTTGTTGCTGCATGTTCAGCACCATCTTGGCTAATGATGTAAGCTCAGGTATGAGACTCTTTTTCTGAAATTAAAAAAAAAAAATGAAGTTTCATACACCATTCACCATTTTGCTCTACACTGTACAGTAACACACTATACTTACTTCAAACGTGCAACCATATTTCTGACTCACCCTGTATATAAAAGGGTGGTTACCTTGTAAGATGTAGTAACATGTTGGCTACAATACAGTTCATGTCTTCATAAGGTTGATGTAAAGCAGGGGGTAACCCCTGAAAACCAAATTGACAGTTGAATCCAGTTACTTCATCAGGAGGTGCTTGTACGTCTGTAGGCAGATATCCAAGAGAGCCTAGAAAGGGATTTTAATGTAGCAAACATGGAAAGGTTACAAAAAAGGCATGTTTAAAAACAGTCTAGTTAGGAGTCTTTTCCAACAGTTCTTCCCGAACATATATTACAAATATATGGAAGTCAATATCAAATAGTCAAAGAGCCATATTAGTGACTTGAGTTGTGGAATATTTACTGGGGTGTCAGTGGAAGGAAAAACTCATTATGTGTATGTGTGTGTGTGGGAGGGGGGTAAAATTTCAGTAATGCTGCATATTTAACTCATTTTCTATTGACTCTACTTTGCATGAGGAATGACTACCCTGACAATATAGTTAACAGATGAACTTTTCTATTTGCAGCTTAAATGAGAGTCCATATGAACAAATTGACAATACTACCATCTACATTACCTAAAATGTAACAAATAAATAAAGTAAATGAGATTTTGTTTTTAAGTTCACTTTATGCACAGATATGCTCATTGGGACTCGACCTACAGTTTAAAGTGGGGCACGAACCAGTATGTGCCTCCACCAGGTATGGAACGTGGAACCTCTTGGTTACAAGGCAATGACATTAGAAATTAGATATTTCTTTTTTTGAAAAGCCTAGAAAAGTTTTCCTATTATTTTTGAATGTGTCTCATCTTGTAATTTTGCTTTGAATGGATATTTACTCCAGTTCAGTGTATTTATGTTTGCAAGATGCAGTTCTTTATCCAATTAATAATATAACTAGCCTTAATAAATTAAATTTAAAATGAAGTGGCTTATTTTCTCCTATTTGAGCATACCAACAATATGCATTTCCTTTTTTATTGTTATTGCATGTGTACAACACTCATTCCCTTAAATATTGATTGTTTGGTTTCAACAATAAAGTTGGACATTATTTATTGCTAGGATATCTAATAAGTAATTTGTATCTCCAATGTACTAGTTACTTACATCATAAGCAAGAAGAGAAGAAATATACAGGATTTTAAAAAAGATCTTAATTTTTGGTGCATGGTTAAAGCTTAATAGAACTTAATCAATAATGTTTATGTTTTAATGTTATCTCTAGTATTCATAAAATATTTATTGTACATGACAATTCTTTGTGCTGGATGAAACATGTTTTTGACGAGTAAGACTAAGGTGCACAACCTAAGCAGGACCAGACCTACAGTTTGAAGTGGGATATAAAGCAATGAAATATGTCCCACTGTGATTTGAACACAGAATCCCATGATTACAATGTCGTAGCATTAACTAGCCTGTCTACAATTTCTTGAAAAACTGAATTCCCTGATTATTCTATGTTTTCCAGTCCAAGAATTAATATTTTTCAGGCCACTTAATAGAGGCATGCATATTTTGTTTTTGACAGAGAAACAAAATCTGAAACAGCACACTATAATATATATTAATTTTTCATGTTTTTGAGAGGTGCGAGGTGCATTTTCCCACCATATTTTGTCACGAAATTATGCAGAATGAATTGCAAAATGCGAAACACAGTCATAAACACGAAATTTAGAAATTTATTTTACTCGACACTTTCTGAAGTCTGAATTTTCCTGCAATGTATGCAAATCACGGAAAATTGATTAATTCTGCTGTAAATATATGAGTAGCAAAAATGAGACTCCTTTATGAAGGAATAAACTTAATCATCTTATAACTACATAAATGTACTATTAGAAGGGAAATTTTTATTTTGTGTAACAAAGGTAGATTTTAAAATTAAAATTAGGGTTGTATTCACAAATGTACTGCTCTTGATCCATAAATGTACCCACTTTTTGTACCGAAATCTTGAACTTTTATTCACCATAAATTTGTGGCTCTAGCAATGAATGTACATGAACACTCATTTACAATCACTAACATTTTTAGTTATATCCTCACCCTCAGAATTACACATATAATCTTCTATTTATAGTAAGTGGAAGTTTGTCTCATCTTTCACAAGTAAATGATTAACAAAAAAATAACTTTTTCCAAAAAATCATAATTATAGAGGAAGTAGGGCATAATTACAGTAAAATTTATTAATATATTACTCCAGTTACTTATCTACCAAAGACCCTAAAAAAATTCGGATTTCCCCAGAAAAAATAAAATTTCCTTGATTTTTCCAGAAAAATAAATTCCCTGAGCTTTTCCAGATTGATCAACATCCTGTTCACTGAAATGCTATTGAGAATACCCACAAAATGTTCCAACTGAGAGTACTAAAGCACATTATGCAAATTTATATTTTGTGCTGACAACTTTGTAACTTTTGGAACCAATCTTTAGCATTTTAAGTGATGTATCACTAAGTTTACGTTTTTTACAAATGATATACAAATACAGTGGAACCTCGATTATTCGCTTTCCAGGTGGATCAAGATGAAAAACAACATAAAAAGCAGGAAAATGTCAAATGTAGGGACATTTTATAACATTCTGCTCTGTTGGGTCCATCAAGATTGAATGCATAATGCAGGAAAATGTAAAATCGGGGATCCACTGTATCTCTAAATAAAGGTTTTGTCAAAAAGAATGGTTTGCAGATAAGATTGAATATTTATAGCTTATATCTGCAGTAACACTGGCAGACGATTGTACACAGATAAAGCAGTGGAAGCAAAAAATCAGGCGAAGCCAGGCTGGCTCGTTAGCTCAGTGGTAGAACTATAACATGGAATGCCAGAGACCCGGGTTCCAGTCCTGGTCAAGCCTGCATTTCTTGCTAACAGTTCTACATAAGATTGAATATAGTATTGAAGATTCATGAGGGACTGAAAAGGGTAGAGAATTCGGGAAGGAATACAAATTTGTTGGGAGAACTTGTTCTGGAGAAATTACACAAATTTGATTGATTGATTGCTTTATTTTACTTCGCTTTTCTTGACACTTTTGGCTAATCACAACGATGAAGGTGAGTGATGATATGATAAAACTAATTGACACTCATGAACTTATAATATAAGGATAATAAATACGGAGAAACTAGTACTCACTTTTATCTGAGAAGCTGTTTTTTCTTTTTCGATTAATTGCAGTGGCCACTGCCACCATCCTCGTTGGTTTGAGTACAGCAAATTTCAACGAGGATGGTGGCAGTAGCCACTGAAATTAATCGAAAAAGAAGAAAAACAGCTTCCTGGATAAAAGTGAGTACTAGTTTCTCCTTACTACCGCGTGTCTTTTTCGTAATTATGAATAAGGATAATATGACTGAAATTTGCAAGAATACATGCTACAATTATCTCTACTTTGTACATATTTCTCTATTTCAGGTGAAGAACATCCAGTATTCAAGCCACGAGTTGTCTTTTTGCAGACAGAGTTTTTCTAGTTTTCAAGTTTGACTGATATTATGTTTATTACGCATTTGCCTTACTAATATTATTTTAAGAAATGTTTGCCTTTGTGTTTAGTCTACAAAGGGATGATGCTATGAATGTGATAGGTCATAAAAAAGAAAACATATCAGTTAAACTTGCAGGTGGATATGAAATTTTGCTTTCAAAGTTAAAAAAAGTAAAAAAAAATGTATATGTTGTTGTTGAATGTGATATCCTCACATAATATTAATTTAGTGCTAAGTAAGGAAAGAGGTTAAAACTAGTTTAAATGTACAGTGCAAAATTTCAACATTCATACCACCAAAAAATATTGTATTCCACCATTAAACTTGGTGTGTAAGAAGCTGTTAATTTTGCTTTTCATTTTCTGTCTTGTTAAGTAAAAATATGCTCTGAAACTGATGTTCCTAATCATATTGGGGAAGGGGGTGCAGAGGTAGGGCACCACATTTTCACAATCTTGACCAATTGTGAAGGTAATGTGATCAGTCATCTTTCAATACAAACGTTACATGTAACTGTGAGGAAACTGTGATAATTTCATCTGTCTATTTATCTTTGATGGGTTTACATGCAGCCAAATGATTAGGACACTCAATCTTTGGTGCAAGTGGTCCTGGGTTTAATCCCGGGTGAGAACCCAAAAAGGTTTTATTTTAAACTAGCACTGAGAGAACAATGGGAAGAGCTCCTTGAAATGAAGTGCAGCAGACTCTGGTTGAGATGACTGGGAACGAAACTCAACATGTTGGTCGTGCGGCACCAAATAAAATGCCATTTAGCAGGTCTCAACACCGTAAGGGTTCTTGCCACAGAAAGTATATTCTGATTTAGGTGCTGTAGTTCCTCAAATGTCAATTCCTTGTCATATTCGACAATGACAGAGCGGCAGAATAAACCATTTGATATGGTCATAAGAATATATATACCATAGATGAAATAGTGAATATCTATGAATGTGACAGTTTTAGAGATTGCCTTAGGGAGATATCATATCATGCTGTTATAATACTTCATCAGATTGGTTCTCTTCTTTAATATTTTACATTTAGTGTAATCCATTTCTTGTACATATTAAGTACAAAAATATTATACGAGGGGCATTCAAGTCAACCTGGGACTTTAGCAAGTGGCTAGTATGTCATATTTCTGATAGGTGGTGCACATGTCGCGTGCCAGTCTATAGATCGTTAATCAAGATGACAGACAACAATGTTAACGGCGTGTGGTGATGAAGTTTATTGTAAAGAAAGGTGTAAAATCCGTTGAGATCTACAGAAGACTTTAAGCTCAGTATGGTTATGAGATGCTCAGTCGCAGTCTGCAAACGATTAAAAGATGGGTGTACATTCGTCAGTGGCGATCCTGGTCCTGGTAGCTCCCTAACCACAGCTCTCCTTTGGACGGTTCAGGCATACTGACAAATCTTTCTATGCCGAAGCTTTCCAGGCATTAGTTAGAGGTTGGGATAAGTGTATAAATGTAGTAGGAGAGTATGTCAAAAAATAAATGCAGTTTACACTCCTTCAAATTAGTTCTTATATTTAATAAATTCAAAAGTCCAGGTTTGACTTGACCACCCTTTGTAATTTCGGCTGTACTTTCTGAGTATAGTGAAGCAATATTCACAGAAGGATGCCGCTCCATTCCAGGTTCTACGAGGAGGGGACTTAAAGATGATTACGATGCAGATGTCTGAAACAAGAAGGACCCAGCTGTGCCATTCTACTTTCAAGAAAGGATGTATACAAAAGATAAGTAATGATGTTTTCTTTAATATTTTACATTTAGTATAATCCATTTCTTGTTGTTATTTTAGGATGTCTGTCTGAAAAAAAGACAGGGTGTTTACCTGCGAGCTGTTAACGTCTCGGAACATCCAGTGCTCACCTTCAGAACGGGTTCTGCTCCAGGGATTGGTGGATAGGGAGAGAGTGGCCGATCTCCAGATGAACACTAGAAGGGATTCTGGGGGTTGGCAGTGTTGCAGGATTGTGCATTTTGTCTTTATTTCAGGTAGACATATTAGCGTCTTTCGAATTATTCTGTTTACTACAAGTTTTTTTTATCTTTTTCAGGATAAATTCCATCACAGGATGTACCAGGAGAATTGTGGTGAGTTTTCTATAATATTCCATTCACCTTTCTTGTTATTTTAGGATGTCTGTCTGAAAAAAAGACAGGGTGTTTACCTGCGAGCTGTTAACGTCTCGGAACATCCAGTGCTCACCTTCAGAACGGGTTCTGCTCCAGGGATTGGTGGGTAGGGAGAGAGTGGCCGATCTCCAGATGAACACTAGAAGGGATTCTGGTAGTTGGCAGTGTTGCAGGATTGTGCATTTTGTCTTTATTTCAGGTAGACATATTAGTATCTTTCCGTTTATTCTGTTTACTACAAGTTTTTCTCTTTTCAGGTCAATTCTATCTACTGGATGGAGTGCCCTGAAGAAAATTACAGGTTGGTAATAAATTATAAGGTGTTATGTACATAGACAGATTGTTTTCTACCAGGTTAAATTATATATTTTAAGGAATCCTAAACACTATCTGCAAATAGACAACTCACAACCACCAAAGTCTCAAAATGGAATTCAGGTAAATAAAATAGTCTTAGTTTTTCTTTAGTGTTAGTTGCGTAATGAAATATTCATGTAAGCTAGTGTTAAATTTATAAATATTATAATATATTTGTGCATACTGTTTGTGTTAAGATCAAATTTTATGGTTGTGTTCTAATGTCTTTTTTGTTTCTAATACAGGTTCTTTGTTTTTTTGGGCAAATATAAAATTTGCAATTGCAGATGTGTACAATCATATTTCCATTGGTATTTTTTTAGTGTTTTCAAATTAAGTACATACATTCTGATGAACTTTTTTACATTTCATAATTAGTAGTAGTAAGTCTTGAAGCTTTCCTGACGACAAAGATGAGAGTGACATTAGCTATCGAAAGCTTGGAATTTTTTCCACAATTCACCTGGTCGATAGCCCGAGAGAATCTTTTCATCATTTTCATAATCATTTTTTAATCAAACTTCTAATGATATGGGATTTTTACAATTTTGACATTTTTAATGAATTGATTTATGTGATGTTTGCTTTTTTTTTAAACAATGAAATCATAATTTTTAACCACACCAGATGGTACTTGCAAGAAATATAACAAATTATATATATAAAGTAGTGAAAATATAGTTGTTGACAGAAAGCATTACTCAGAAATTTGTGGACCTCTTTCACTTTTGAGGTTGTTCAGATGTTATCAGCACTTGCAAGTACTATCTGGCAGTCCTAAGTCTGTTGAAGTGGGAAGGGAGATTATGATTTCAAATTCTTTTATTCTGCCAAGACAGACAGACTCCATTAACTTTCTGGCTTGCCAATGGCAAAACTAGCACATGAGGAAGCTAGTGGATGTGCTGTAGTTCTCAGAGTACAATGGAAAAATGTAATACCAAAGCAGTGTGCCAATGGAGCTGGGGACAGTGCCTAAAAATACGGAGTGGGATGGGGGTGGATAAGAAGATACATACAATTTGTTGGCAAGTACATGAATGACATAGATGATTTTTAACACACACACTGTCCACTTCTTCTCTGATGTCCTGGTCAGTGATTCAGATGATATATTGCCGATATCACGATACACTTTGCCCACTCTGTTTTCAGCACAGACCGTGTGCCATAGAACAATGGAAAACCCAAAATGGTTATTTCAAAGAAAAGAATTAAAATTTGTATCAAATAGAAAGAAGAATTTTATGATAAGTCATTTGATTTTATTTCGATAAACAGGATTATAAAAATTTTAAACACATACATGCCGAAAAAAATTGTTCAGAATCATTCATGCAGTTCAAAAGTTATGGTCAACTGGTTATAAAAAAAATATCAAAAAACAAAAATGTGTAAGTGGCAACATGGGTGTATTTAAGGGAGGGGATTCAACGGGTCCAACCCCCCCCCCCCCCTGGTTCAGTAAAATTACCACATTACTTGTTCTATCCACTATGCACAGTAACTTGTTCGTAAAAATGTCTTCAGACTTATTTTGTTCTCATAAATTACAAGCATATAGAACGGGATACGGGCGGGAATGAAACTAATTCCACACACCAGATGGGACTGCAAAGCAAATGTCTGCAATTTCCTGATAGTTTCGGAATTTCTCTGGAAAATACTCAGAGAACTCCTGACATTTCATCTGTAGTACATGCAGTTAAACAAGTGGCTGCCCATTGTCAGTATCTTATAGATATGGGTAAAAGTGTATGTAACAAAATTAATTGTGAAATTGATATTTACTTAATTTAGTCTCAGAAATACTTTAAAAGGTGCTGAAAATGTTCACTATTTTTAAAAATTCAGATCAATACTTTTTTTAAGCTTATTTTGAAACACTTAAACATATTGTTGCATCTTAAATAGTTCTTGCAGTATTTTTGGAAAGAGTTGATGTAGCTGCACCCTCCACAAACAGGGTTTTCACTTAATTTGCCAAACTAAATTTCATGACATCTTTTTTATAACGGTCTAGGAAAATGCAAAAAAAAATCACTAAGTAATCAAGACCGGTTCTGGCATGTAATTACTTTGCTCTCAAGCTTTCACCACATCATGAGACTTCCTCAGAAGATAGGACAAAGACAAAGCAGTGCCCTGTCACTCCTATCGTCTATTTTATCTTTTTAACCATTAACTTACCTTCCCATCTCTTAAACCTTAACTATACTTGTCCTATCTCCTGAGGAAGCCACATGATGTGGTGAAAGCTTGAGAGCAAAGTAATTACATGCCAAAACCGGTTTTGATTACTTAGTGAAATGATGGCATGTGGTGTAAGTTATGCCTTATGCAAAAATTTACCAATGTTTTTATTATGTGGAAAGAATTCTTAATGTTTACACACATCAAATTTGTCAAAATATAAAAAAGGGGCATAATCAATTCTACATTCTTCTCACAATCAGGAAAAAAATCTAAATTATATGGGAAAGACATTGGATTGCATACAATTTTGGGATGAAACATCATAGAGCAAACAGTGATGGAAAATGTTTTCTGTTGCTAAACTGCAGTATGTTTATCTACAAACTAAACAACACAAATCTCATCTATGAATATTTATTCACTAATATGTCCCATTGTATTTACTTGTGCTAAAACTTTTGAAAGTTCAATTACATAGGCAACAGAAAAGGATTATAAGTTTTTGCCTCATATTTATGATTTGAAGCAGGGGTTTATCCATGATTTTTCCCCCCTTGGGGGGGGGGGGGCAAGTTTGGGGATGTTAAGTGCATATTTTGGACCGTTTTTAAAATGTTCGCCCTAATTCAATTTGTTCATAGATGTTTCCAGAGATTAATCCCCTCCCCTTTCCTTCCCATAACATTTCAGAAGGAAAAATATGTCAAATGCAGGAAAAGATGGAAAATAGATTTTTGTGATAATGTTATCATTTCAGTCTAACATTTCGAATATTGCTTTCCGATAATCTTCAGTACTTGATTTAATCACTTGTTAGATAAAACACAAGAGATGACATTCAAAAACACAAAATTTAAATATATTATTACCAGGAATCATTTCATGTAATTCTTAAGCTAGTTATAAAGAAATTAGAAACATTTGCGCAATATTTTCTAACTGTATTTGAATGTTTCTTTTCATAGGTGTAACTCTGAGTTCATGCACTGATATTTAATCGATGAAATATCAGTGCATGGGTGCCTGCATACTTGCTTGTCTGAACTAGTAGAAATAATGTATAGATACAATATGACTCTTGAATAAACAACCACACTGTGAGCGAAGCGAGGAAGGAAATATTCAGAACTTTTTCTTTGCAAACTGATTATGTATATTATTAATTAAACACGATGTTTACTCTTTACAATCTTGCTTTACTTGTTTGGCGTCCACTTCAACTCAGCACATGCCCCTTGCCCCCTCCTGTTCTAGCTTCAATTAGAAAATATGCATACATATAATTTTATAGTGGCCTCCCCGATGGCACAGTGGTAGCGTTGTAGCCTTGTAATCAAGGGGTCCCAGGTTCGATGCCCGGTACAGACACATAGTGCTTCGGATCCCACTTTAAACTGTAGGTCCAGTCCCGATTAGCCTATCTGTGTATAAAGTGGACATAAAACACCAACTCAATCAATATAATTTTAATAGTTCTATGTAGCGAGTGAGTTCCAAATTCTACTGGTGTTTTCAAATCTCTGTTTAAACAATGATTCACAAATTGAAATAAAGTAATGAAACTATATATTTAGAGCATGGCCATGGAGACTTTAAAATATAGTGGGAAGTTGGGATGCACGTTTAATAGATACCTGGCATTGCTTTTGAACTAAATCGGACAAGGAATTTCACATTGAAGTTTTATACCCTTACAAACCTTTGGAAAATACACAGCCTTATTGATGAAAGTGTATCTTTCAAATACTGAACAAGATACCCTAGGAGTTATGTGTCTCTTTGCCTTAAAAGAAAAAAATAACATGTGCAAACAAATGGCATGTTAACTGCAAAGGGAAGGCAATACATTTTCACTTCTAAATTGAGGTAATGCTTTATTTTCAATTATTTAAAAATTGTATAGCATTTATTTCACTTTCCAACACAAAGAGCACAATGAATCAAACATTTTTTTTTACTCTCCACATATTCCAGCAGGCAGTGGCAAGCACCTTCGTGTCCCCACGGGTGCGCCTATGGTCAGATATAAATTTGGAACTTTATGTAAATTAAATTGCTTTTCATGTATAATTCCTTATACTTCCTTTGCTTCCTCTGAAAAGTTGGAAAAAATTAAATATGTCATTATGTCAGGGAACAGACTAGATAAAAAGAGGAAGACAATTTTTACTAAATCTATATCTTTGCAATCTAACAATAACTTTAATTTAATATGGTGCCAGTAATTTCACGGGGCACTACGACATAAACGCTTTTGTATTTTTGTTTTGCTTGTTTGGCACCCCATTTGTCCTAAGAATCCAGGCAACCACCCCACGTGGACACCCCCCCCCCCTTTTACAACTCTCTGTCTAATATATAATTTCTTTTACAAAGGTAAGAACTCTTCTAGCCACAAAAATGGTCACATACATCAATTATAGACGTGAATGAATCGCTTAGGTTCTTCATGAAATACTTGCTGTTTTTTATTGAATACCCAGTCAGTAAATTTTATATTGGTACTTTATGAATATCTGTTGGAAGAAATTATACCTACATATATTGTCACTGCTTTCTACTTACCACTTTCAGTTTCATTCTGTGTGGTTTCATTTTCTCTACCTTCTTCAGAGGGTTTTGAAGACAAGTGTCAGACATTGTAACACTAAGAAGAACGACAACACATGAACTGAGATGCTACACTGAAGCATTTGACTGTTCTCTTCTCTACCACTCCAAAATCATCCATCTCATCCAAGTTTAACCGCTCTGTCTTCAGGCATTCTTTCCACATGTCCTAGCCACCTCAGTCTCATGCTTCTTATATCGGAAACTATATCTGGTTTTTTTGTAGAGTGCTCTAATTTCATCGTTTCTCCTTATTCGCCATTGTCCATTCTCATTTACTGGCCCGTATATTTTCCTCAGGATCCTTCTTTCCCATCTTCGCAAAAGTTCTTCATCTGCTTGCACCAAAGTCCATGTCTCTGCTCCATATGTTACCACTGGCTTTACGACTAGATGATATACGTTGATTTTCAAATTTCTACTCAGGCTGCGAGATTTGAAAACTCTTAACAGTGAGAAATAGCTTCAATTACCAGCTTGATTAGCTTACTTTTATTTCCTCCTTAATATTATTATCCATGGTAACTAATGTTCCAAGATATTTAAAACTTTTGCATTTTTCATAGGTGCCTCCATTAAGTTGTATATGTTGGCCTTCCCTGAATTCCATATTTCACGCTGAGAACATGTATTTAGTCTTGGGTTGGTTTATTTGGAGTCCCATCTCACAAGCTGTGTTCTCCAATCTTTTCAGTTCTTCCTTCACTTCTTGCAAACTTCGTGCCATCATATCAATGTCATCAGCATATGCTAGATTTTGGTTCACTCTGTTGAAGAGAGTTCCTCCTGGGTTACACCCTTGACTCACTCTTCTCATGATCTTTTCTAAAGCTATATTGAATAATATCGTAGATAGAACATCTTCTTGTCTCAAACCTTGGTTCACTGCAAATTCCCTTGTGAGCTTTCCTTCAATTTTCACCTTGCATTTAGTACCCCTAAGTGTCATTCTGGTTAATCTTATTGGCTTGCTTGGGATCTCTAGCTCCTTCATTGCCTCATACAATTTTCCTTGTATGATACTGTCATATGCCTGCTTAAAGTCTATAAATAACTGATGAATATTAATGTTATATTCATAACATTTCTCCATTATCTGCCTGGCCATAAAGATTTGATCCGTAGTGGATCTGTTTGGTCTAAAACCACACTGATAATCCCCTATTATTCCCTCAGTCAGTGGTGACAATCTTCCTGCTAGGATCTTTGCAAGCACTTTGTATATTACGCTCAGTAGGGCTATACCTCTATAGTTCTCACAGCAGGTTTTATCGTTCTTTTTATGTATAGGGCAGATTATTGCCATACTCCATTGATCGGGCATCTGTTCATGTTCCCATACATCAGATAACAATTTGTGTATATACTTTATTAGTTGATTTCCTCCGTTCTTAACCATTTCAGCAGTGATATTATCAATCCCTGGGGCTTTGTTATTCTTAAGAGACTTAATAGCTGTTCTAACTTCTTCTAGTGTTGGAGATGTTCCGGTTTCGTCATCATGGTCCTCCTCTGGGTACTCCTCTTCATCACTCAATTCTAGATCTTGGAACCCATTTTCCACATTAAGTAGCTGACTGAAGTATTCTGCCCATCTCTCTAAGATCTCATTTTCCCACCTATTAGGTTTCCTACTTGGTCTTTACAGAAAGCTGTCTTCTGTTAGAAGCCTTTCCTTATATCCTTCACCCTTATACATTTTCCTTACTTGCTGATTACTATTATATTCTTCAAGTTCCTCAATCCACTCTTTCTCAAAACATCGTTTCTTTCTCCCACACACACAGTCTGCTTCCTTTCTTTTAAGTCTATATTGTTCTGTGTTATATCTGGTTTTCCTATTAAGCATTCTCTTTCGTGCCTCATTTCTTTCATTTATTCATCAAACCATTTACCTCCTCGGATCTTCGTCTTCTCTCCCAGCACTTCCTGTGCTGTTTCATGTAGGATCTCCTTTATTATACTCCATTTCCCTTCAATACTTTCGCTTTCCCACCTTTGACTTCTTTGTTGAAGTTGGTTGCCTACCATTAAACGGAATTGTTTGGCAATGGCTTCATCTCTTTTTAATTTCTCATCATCATACCTTGAGGTCACCTTCGCTCTTCTTCCATCCCTATTCTCTGTCTGTATTTAATGCGTACTAAATAATGGTCTGAATCACTGTCTGCTCCTCGACAGCTATCTACTTGTAGTATATCAGAGTATATTGTTTAGTAGGAATCCTGTGCCACCTCTTGTACTTTCACTGCTTCCACTATACATTAATGTATAATCCCCAGTAGATAACATTCCATTTCCTTGCCACCTGATCTCCTACAATGCCGCTACTATTATTCTGTATTTCTTCATTTCCTCCTTTAGGTTTTGCAATGCACCTGGTTTACTTAATGTTCTAACATTCCATGTGGCCAGGTATATATCATTCTTCCGCTTACGTAGTCCTTTAGCATGCCTGTGTCTTTCCAGAGAATCCATCCGGCTATCATTGTTTCTGAGTTCTGTAACAATGTTTGTTTTATGGGATAGGGTTGTTAGCCCCATGCTCAACCCCCAACCTGGAGGACCAGGGTTTGTATCAGGTTTGCTCCTTTAGAACGGTTGCCATCACTACGGCTGAGGAATCCGCTCCATCCCCCTTGTAACCCTGAGGACGGGACTAGGGACTAGGTAGGAATATTGGGATAGGATACAATAGGTAATGGGACGTTGCAGAACGCCTTAGTCTGGCTTCTCTTCTGAGACCTGTCCAGCATGGGTGACCCTGCTGGTAGAAAATCTACCGCTGGCATAGCTCTCAGCCTCAACAAAGCACGCAAACCCCTCCGCCTGCACGGTCAGTGCTACTATAAGGCGGCGTTCCCTGGAGGGGAGAAATATTTATTTAGGTATTCAAATGCTGCTGTTAACACAGTGTGCGGTATGTTAGACCTATAAAGAGGGCAGCTTAACATTTTCCAGATGGGAGCGTCCCTTTCCTAGAGCTGACCGAAGCCTTGTCAAGGGAGCGGGCGTTTCCAGTAAATGGCCATGCTGCACATTCCAACCTTCTTCTTTGACACTTTGGTTTTAGTTGATCAAAAGGTCCATTGGACTACGCTTCTTGTAGAGCTACAAATGGTTCCTTTTGTTAATGTTGAAGTATTGTAATTCTATTGTTCATATAAAAATCCATATTTACAACCCCCCTATGGGGGGGTTCCACTTTTCTGCTTGGGGGGGGTGTTAGGGAGTGTGGATAAATCACTGATTGGAAGGATGCCTCTTTTCTGATATGAAAACAGTAACAAGACAAATTTTGCAATGGCGTTGCTTAGTTTAACTTGCTCAGAAAACTCTTCTTGTAATTTTTAATGGTGTTATATTTGTTCTTCAGCTTCAAACATATTATAAAGATATTACAAGAGTCAAATGAAAACCTTAAAAATCCAATAAAAGACTGTTTACAGCTCAAATAAACACGAGGTATCAACTGTTATTTACGTAATGGCCACAAGGATGAAACACTAATCAAGAGCTTCAAAATGCCATTTTTGTTATTTTTAAAGATGGCGCCTCGTATAAGGAAGCTACAAGGAAGTGGTGACAATTATTCACAACCTTCATTGAAGGTTCTACCCCAGCATTCACCTGGAGGTCCATGAGAAAAAGAAAAATCTCAGTCAGTGTGATTTAAACCTATAATTTCCTGAATATGAGACTGCATCTTAACCATTCATCTTAACTCACCTCACATTTTTAAGTAATACACATAGGTAAGTCAGTAAGTACGTCACAAACGTTTACAAAAAAAATCAAAGTGGGATACTAACTTGAAAACACTTTTTATTTTTCAACACAATATCCACCAACAACATTGATACACTTATCCAATTGCTTTATCAGTCCCTCAAAACGTGCTGCATAAATGTCTTAGGGCTGCTGTCCCAGCCACAGTCACACCTCACGTTCAACATCTTCATCATCCACAAAACCTTTGCCACCACCACGCTCACACTTTTTGGAAATTCAACAGACCATGCATTATGCTGTAGGCTAAACCATGAGAATACCCTATTGCAGTTGTTATGCTGTCTCTCGTCCCTCGCCTGTCGGCTTCAATCATCTCCTCCACCCGTATCATCTCCACATACAGTCTTCGAGTACAGTCTCAATTTTTAAACTGAGCTGTCCCATGCATGCATCTGCTATCTAGCGACTGCTAACTGAAAATTATCAACTGGATTGTGCTGCCATCTAATGACATCTTCAGAAGCTACTCGCTACTATTTCCACTTATCCCACATCAGTATGTGACCTATGTACTGCAGTGATGTGCGGTGACGTCGACACTTGGGGTAGCAGTCAGTGGCGTGCTCAAGGGGTGGTGGGGTTGGTGTGGGTAATACCCCTCCCCCTTTATTGCCCAGTATTCCTAAAAAAAAGAATGTCAATAAAAGGAAAGGATTGCAAAATGATGAATGAGTACTAAAAAAAAAGACACGTACACCCCACCCACATTCGAAAATAAAAAAATAAAAAATTTGATTTGACTACTAAGCCAGAGATCCTGGGTTAGAATCTCAGCTTGGCCATGGGTATTCTTTGTGTGTATCCCTTCATCAATTTTATCGTATCATCTTCGCGATTAGCCAAAAGTGGAGGAAAAGCGAAGTAAAATAAACCAAATCGAGCAATCAATCAATGATTTGATTTCATTTTTGTTACTTAGCGTCGCTTTTTTGTCACATTTGGTTAATTGCGAAGATGATATGATAAAATTAATCAAGGGACAAACACAAAGAACACCCATGCCCAGGACGGAGTTCGAACCTGGAACTCCTGGTGTCGTAGCGCACAGTGATAACCACTCCCCTGCGGTTGGTTGATTTGGTGTTTTAAGTCCACTTGATGCACAGAAACAAAACAGGAAACAAAACACACTTTTTGTAGTTTTTTCAATAATACGAATTTGTTTGGCTTTTTGCGTTCTGAGATACATTTTTCATTCCAAATTATTTCATTATTCACTGCAGAGTACAATACATAGGACAAGAATGCGCACTCATCATGGGTTCGAATCCTGGCCTGGATTGTTCATATGAGGTCCCTTCATCAATTTCATCATATCATCACTCATCCTCATTTTCGCAATAACCAAATGTGGCAGAAAAGCGAAGTAAAATAAACCAAACCAACAACAATATGAACACGCGTTCTCTTGTCCATATAAATACATCCATATTTATGACTGTTAGAGGCCAAGAGTAGTATATTCAAATAAAACACTACTAAAACGAGAGTGAGAGAGAGCCCGAGCACATATTTGTAATTTAATCATTATATATTCCATACTTGAAAAAAAAGAAAGAAAGCATAACATTATTGTCTGCACAGAACACGTTCCCATTTCATAAATAATAAAACTACATCCCATATTATACATACATATTGTACAACGTGTAAAAAGTAGTGTAAATACAGAGAACAGAAGTACTGCAGAAAAATTTCCCCTTAGTTCTTTAGAGCATTTACAAAGGAAGCGAAGGGAATCCAATCCCCTATCTGTCCTATAGGAGATAGACTGGAGGACATGAAAGCACGGGCTTTCAACCATTGGAGCGGGGGCGAGGGGGTAAGGGATGTTGAGGTAGAAATCTTCCTTTTCCTTCGGCCGGCCGTTTCTACCTGGAAACTGGTCAGGCGGAAGAAGAGTAAGCTAGGGTATCCAGCCAGCTTTGCCCGCGGAGAACACCGATGGACGAGAAGTGCGTGGAAAAGAAGGTGTTGCATATGAGCTGTGGTGGCTTTAACAAGACAATAAATATTGTGATTTGAATATAATTCGAGATGTGGGATTGATTGATCTATAGCTACTCCTCAGTGCACGTCACTGATGTACTGACTTCCCATCGTATTTTTAAACTAGATTTCCACTTAGTTAAAGCAAACAAGAAAATATATGAATATTCTTACCAATTACCATATTTCCATATCCAGGATAATTTGTGATCATATATTTGCTATCAAATATGCATCCCAATGGCCCATTCTTCAATCGGGAAACTACACTATCAATCAATATAGTCTTGAATGAGAAATGAATGTACTTGTATTATTTCTTTTTTCAAGCAAAATTATGTCCACAAAATACACTAATGGTAATGAACATATAAAATACAGGTTGTTTAAACTATGACCTGTTCATTCAGTTCTTTGAATTCATCTATACAATATTATGAGAATTAAGAAAACAGTTTAGAACACACTGAAACACAGGTGCAAGTTACGGATTATTAACCCTGAAATATTCATGTAGTCTTTTTGTAACAAGGATGCAACACTGCTAGTTTCTTTTTCCTGTCCATGTATCTTGCTTACATTTTATTGTAATTATTTGTTGAGGGTCAATCCATATGAAGTCATACAACATTGTTGCTTGACCATTTTTAAAAAAGTTTATTTTTTGTGTGGTGTGAGCCTCATATGTTGACAGTTCAGAACCACTGGGGGAAGGCAGTTTGTTTGACACTTGAATTTTTTTGTGCAAGTACCTGTGTACAAATAGAGTATGCCAAAATTATTTGAAGCTTAAGACTTTAATATTTTTTTCTACAGGGTCATAAACATGTACTTTTTGTTAAAAAAATGCCAAGTTCAGGGTTAAATATCTTTGGTGGGCAGTTGTTTAAAAATCTGAAATGTGAAAGATAGAAGTTTGAAACCTTTAATGGAGAAGCGGGAAGGTCTTATAAGTTCAATGTATGGTTGCTTAAAATCCAAAATGCGTTTACAAAGTAACAAAGAAAATAAAAACATAGGAAGCTATACTTTTTAGCATGCCCTCGTATATGTACTTATTGTAGATCCATTTCAGGATTGTAATGTTGTTGATTGACATTCCAAATTACAGTTTGCAGAATTTCAACACAAAATGTTAATAAGAAATGAAATTAGGCATACCATATTTAATGCAAAATATTGAATTTTTCGCGAGTTTTGTATCTCTTAAACCAATTGCATCTCAAACTCAAAATTTTTACTGAAGTTACTTATCATGGAGTACTGTATTGTGTACAAATTTCAGATTTTTAAACAACTGCCCACCAAAGATATTTGACCCTGAACTTGGAATTTTTTAACAAAAAGTACATGTTTATGACCCTGTAGAAAAAAAATATTAAAGTCTTAAGCTTCAAATAATTTTGACATACTCTATTGGTACACAGGTACTTGCACAAAAAAAATCAAGTGTCAAACAAACTACCTTCCCCACAAAAAAATGTCCGACAATTTCATTTTGAGCGATTAAAATTCACAATTTTGACCTTAAAATTTATTATGAAGAAATAATATTTAGAAAATTACACACAAATATAATTTTAGCCTATAATATGCTTAACATCACAGATTTTATCTCATTGTCGTAGGACTTGCCAGAGCTGAGAAAAAAAAATTGCCGCTGATGCTTACGAATGGAGAAAATGACGCGCGCCATGATAAAAAAATCAAATCGGTGATAGTAAAAATAAAATAACAGTGGTTCTGAACTGTCAACATATGAGGCTCACACCACACAAAAAATAAACTTTTTTAAAAATGGCCAAGCAACCATCTTGTATGATTTCATATGGATTGAAACTTGAGTGATTTGTATCTGTATAAGCTATTTTTCACTACATTGGAAGAATATTTTACATTTATGCATTTTAAAGGGCAAAAAACTGAAGTATTTTAATAATTCTGCCTTCAATAAATTTACTATTTTCTTGTTGTTAAAGTTTTATTTAACAATTTCTACAATATTTTGAAAATGTGTCTACTGTGAACTGAATGGAGCTGTCAATGGTGAAAATTGTGAGGCAAATGGTTTGATTGATTCAATTTTCTGCCACTTTTGGCTATTTGCAAAGATGAGGATGAGAAATAAGGAAGCACATAACAAGGAGCACCCATGCACAGGCTGGGATTCGAACCCCAGGCCTCTGACTTTGTAGCACACTGAGTTAGCCATTCTGCCACCGAGGTCAAATTGGTTAAAGCAAAAACTACAGGTACTTATGCCTACCACTCACCCTTGCTTTTATTTTCTCCTCTCCCATTTATTGCAGTGACTTAAACTTCCCGGCTGCAAAACCATTTTGGCTCCAGAAGAAGGTACTGAATGCTTTCCTGATCTCTACGTCATGCTTACTTCTTCCAGACCAAGTGCTGCCAATGGACTTGCTCTGCTGTGATTTTGTTCTTGGCCATATGTCATTCTCACCAAGTGCACCCAACCAAAACTGGTTTCAAATATGTTTGCCATATTGTCCAACTGGAATAAGTAGAGTTAAATAAATGTCGTGAACCTACTTGATGAATATAATTATAATTCTTATGACCAAGGAAGTGAAACATATCGCCACTGAGACAATCTCCAAATTGAAATGTTTTGACTGAAACTTGTTCAGAATGAACACTACAACAGTGCTTCTTTATTTATCACCTGAAGTATGTTTCTTCACTTCCTCCATTCGATTGTTACAAGCCATCTAACTTGCACATGTTTGAATGGAAACTTGGACCTAGTGACAACAGTTGCATTCAGTGATAAGAAAATGATACAAAGAAATACAATAAATGCAAACGTCAATTGGTTTCTTAAAATATATGGATTATCAACTCTACTGTAGATATAAATATTCTTCACATTTCATTTTCCATTTTCTCTTGAAATTTCCGCTTTTCATGGATTAGCTGATAAGTAATTTTGAAGGTGTCTTTTTCTACAACAATAACTGAAGGTTCAAATTTTGTGTACAATGATTGCCAAAATTCTACAATATAATTAGTCTGAATATGAAAAAAAAAATATAAAACGATTGGAACTGTTACCTTTATTTGAAACAGGAATATTCACAATGAAATCCCTCGATTACGTGAAAACACAAAAATATGCCAATGAACTCACCATTGACACATACATGAATAGTCTACTGATTTAATCACAAAAATTTTACATACCTTGTATGACAATAAATTCACTCATGAAAATGACATAGAACCATTGTTTTTCTCGATATGTCATATCCTGTAAAGAAAATTACGGTACCATAAATAAACTTTTATCCTTAAAAAATACACTAACCACCAGTGTGGATAAAAATCATGATTTTTATTTTAAAAAATCATATGGTTTTTGGCAACATACATATGCAGTAGATGTTTTTTTTTTTATGCAAAGGCTTATTGTAGTAAACAGCCCTGTAAAATATTTGAACAGTTTGATTACAGCAAATAAATAAACTATGTGTAAATGTAAATTTTTCTTTTTATGCCTATGTGTGTGTGTGTGTGTGTATGTATATATATATATGAACTACCAGTGGCGTGGCATGAATGTAACCGGTGTTACCGCAGGTAACAGCAAAATGTAAAGAATTAAAAAGTTGCTTCAATAAAATGACAACATTGTTAAATATGTTAACCAATAGCGTTGCTGTTGAGTAGATATTGAAGAAGACATTTTTTTCTGCAGCCAACAGAAGAGAAGAGGGCGGCCGTACAGGTACCCTCAAGAGGTAAAAAGAGGAGAAGGTGCCAATGCAAGGGAAGAGTGGGGAAAGACTTTGGGGCAAGTTTGCTCTGGGGTTATTCATATGCCTGTTTAGGGGCCCAGTTACCGGCGAGGCCTGCCGGACACAGGCCAGTGTTATCACATTGGATTGGCAGAAAAGAGTTAAATCCTGCCTAAAATTGGGTTGCAGTCAAGCAACTAGAGGTAGACTGCAAAGTCAAGGCTGGATTTAACTACAAATGAGAACAGTTAGGTATTAGATGAAAAAATAGTTCCTTGGTGCGATTTGTGATTTGGACAAGCCTTGCTCCAAAATACTAAGTTGGCAACAGTAGTACGTACAGCTGGGCTTCCCTTCCACATTGACTATCACTGGAGGAGGGGAATTATGTCATCTGCTCACCACACAAACGTCAAACTGACCCAAGAAAAGTGTGGTTCTTCCTCTTTGCACCTCATTGCAAAGAACAGAGACAGATGAAGAATTGACAAGGGTCGACCACTATTCATTGGATCTTCACAGTAACTGTCTCATGAGTGGTAGATCTTTCTAGGAGTGTTTGTGACTAAATCACTGTGTGGATTGCAAATAAAGAATGAGATGGTAAAATTTACTATTCGTCGGACACCTATAACTTCTTCGTTTCATCAATTTTTGACATTCGTACTTACCTATCTGCTTCGTGGAACATTCCTTAAGGTGCATATACGTTTTTTTGATCAAAGTAATTGCAATTTTTCACATTACGAGTACTTCTTTCTCATAGTCCTTTCGCTTGCCTCAGAGACAATATGGCACGTACACCTTCCTACATAATCGCACGTCGTCCTTGTGTTTTGTCGATTTTCATTCATTATGCAATGTTTCAACCAAGAAATGCCCATGAACAAAGCTCATGTGATCTAATTTTTTTTTATTTTTAACTTTTTTGCATTGTTTTACGAAGAAAATTGTAATGGTTCGTGGGGCTATCCGTCCCGGAATCAGTTGGAAATTTAAAGTAAAAAATTATTTTTTTTTTTTGAAATTTTTGAGTCCAAATTTCCCACCAATTCTGGGCTCTGCCCCTGGGGTAATTGACTTACCGCCCTCTAACGCTACTGCAGCCCCGCCTCTGCTCCAGCTACCCGGCTTTCTCTACAATCCCCCTGTTAAAGGAATGTTAGAAATTGGCCGAAGTCACGTGCCCCCAAATGAGCCCCAAACTTTTAAATTTGAAGAAATCAGTTTCCAGGATACGGAAAATTAACCTGAATTTCACCACGCATCCATGACATGTCATGTCTCTAACTTTCATTGCAAACACAGATGGTTCGAAACACTGGATACCCAATGAACATGAACAAAACACAATCACGATGCATGATGATGTACGAAGGTGTACGCGCCAAAGGCTATTCTCCGTCGGAGAATTAATTTTCAACAAAGAACATGAATTTCCCCATCATACATTCCCACATCACACAAAACACCTTCCCGATGTTAGACAATGCTACAGGAACTTATTACGGTAAGTAGTTTCTTTTGTAAGAATGAAGAAATCTATCCAAAGCATAGTAAATTAGTATCCTAATACGTTTATATTTATAAACATTCTGATCAGAACCAAATTTTAATTGCAACAAAGTTCAAGAATAGGTATCGGTGTGAATTGGTAAGAGTATTGGTTCAATACTTTAAGAAAACACCCATTTGCCAATCAACGCATTTCAAATTGGTAAGCACTGTCTGTCAAATGTAACTTATGCTCGTTCACTAGTATGCAGTCAGTTGGTATACAGTCTGTGACACAAGCTTTGAAATAACTACCTGTAATAGCCAACAGCCAACTGACCGTGAATTGTGAAGTAAGTACCCACAAGCAGTTTGGGAAGTCAGTATCAGTGATTCAGATGTACAGAGTGATCACAAAGTCCCATTACCATAGGCGCCGACTCCATGTGGCTTGGGGGGGGGGGGGCCCTCGAGCCCTCCAATGTTAACAATGGGGTAGCAGAGCCCCCAAATAATTTTTCTTAAGAGGATCTAATGTATTATTTTGCTTCTCTTGTAAAGTTTACTCTGAATTGTGCCACATGAACTTAACTTTAAATACACATTTGAAATGTTCTAGACCATCATCTTTGGGGGCTGAAACCGCTAAACCATCAACTTTTGGGGGGCTATGACCGAAGACAGCAAAACACATGACTTATTACTATATACTAAGTATAGAATTATTATTTACTATTATACATATATTAATCAGACACATAATGAATTTAGGCAATGACTTGTTAAAGACTGTTTGGGAATCCCTAAAAGAATGCAAGTATTTAGGAATATTTTTGATGTGAATGAGAAAGCTGGCCATATTGGACTGCGACTAATTTACCCTCGTAGGTGGATGTTGAGAGTCTCCAGTATGCAACAGATCTTAAGGAACTATGAAAACCTTCTCAATTTTTTTTGAGAAATTTTCTGAAGAAGATTCTACTGACATAGCATCAAAATGTGCTGGATACCTGGAGACAATGCTTCACATCAAGACATTTTTCTTTCTCTCCCTCTACTGCCATGTGATAGGTCCAATAGAAGAGGTAAACTGTAAGATTCAGTTTCCACGCATTGGTGCTACAGAAGTGGAATCAAAACTAAAATACTTGACTGACATCTTTCAAGAAAAGTGAATGGGTTTTGAACAGTTCTGGCAGAAATGCACAGAGGGCAAACTCAGCCTCGTTGATGAACCAGAATTGCCCCGGCAACGTCACGTCCCTAAGAGACTTGAAAATTCTGATGCTGACAAAACTCACAAGTTCTACACTCCAAAATAACATTATAAATCAATATACAATGACGTCTGTGACACAGCAAAATCATGTGTTAAACAAGGACATGAATCTATAGGACTACAAAAAGTAACAGCCATAGAGAAAGAATGCATCTTAGCTGTGATCAGTTGCACAACAAACTTACAGCAAACGCGAGAATTATTTCGCTAAGATTTGGATGGCGATAAGCTCTCCTTACACATGTCCATGCTTGGTGATATCGCCAAACAGAAGAAATTGGTTCTAACTACCATGCATGACATAAGGAAGTTTCTTTTGGAAGACAGCACCCTCCAGGAGCTTCTGCCTGAAGTTGCCAAATTCATGATGGTCCTCCGCACTGTGCCAGTGACGACAGCCACAGCCGAAAGGTCATTCAGTGCTATTCGCCGACTAAAGACATATTTGAGATCTACAATGTGGCAGAAGAGACTAAGCAGCTTAGCGGTAGTCCACATACATCAAACTGTGCTTGATAATTTGGAACTGAGACCGCTCGTTAATGAGTTCATAAAAAAATAACCCAGTGCGTAGAGAACTTTTTGCTTTATTTTTATATCATGTTCATATGTTTTTGTTCTGTATGTCACTTTATACAGAGTGTCCGAAAAGTCACGCAACCTGGTGTTTACGACCGCACAACGGAATTAGAAAAAACACTTTCTGCCAAGAGAATGTCCTGTATATTGGGAAAATTTGGAGAGACAAACATATGTAAGAACATGCATGTTTTAATAACAAATAAGCAAAGTGTTGCCAAAGTTTTTTTTTTTTTTTTTTTTTGCAAATTGTGTGTATTGATGCACAGAACTCACTGAGGTAAATTATTGAAACATTTCACAATACCAACGAACAATTTGGATGGCCATCTATTGAATTTGACAGAAAAAGAAGTTCGACGAAGTTTAAAAAACTTTGCAGAAGGGAATAAATGGGCTGTTCCAAAAATTGATGTTTTCACTATATTACGAGGGACACTGGCAACACTGTTGCTGTCACGTGTCACTAACAGACGTGTTTCTCCTCAGGCTATCACACTAAGGCACTTTTAACAACAAAGGAGAAAGTTGGTTATTCTCGAACATATGCAATAAATTACATACACCTTGCAACCCTGAAATGTGGGTATCCCTACAAATTAAAGCAAATGTTCGAAGTGTCTACCATTTTCTTGGATACATAAGTTGGTTCGCTTGATCATGTTCTCAGATACCTTCCTGAGGGTTGCAGCACCGATATTATCAATTTCCTGTGTAATGTTTCGTATCACTCCTCCAATGTTCTGGGTCTAGTTTGGTATACTTTCCCCTTTAAGTAACCCCACAGGAAAAATCTGCAGATGTTAAATCGGGCGAGCTACTGGGCCATAAATCCTTGGATATTAGACGATCACCAAAAAAATCTCTCAGCATATGAAGAGATTCATTAGATGTATGGCAAGTTGCTCCATCTTGTAGTAGCCAAGCATCACGTTCGTCTTCTTGCAGGAGAGCAACGAATTGCATTATGAGATCCGCATACACAGCGGTATTCACTGTTGTCTCAAAGAATAACGGTCCCACAATACGACGTCGCGATATTCCACACCACACACCGATTTTCGGAGAATGCAAGGGTAGTTCATGCAACTGATGTGGGTTTTCTGTCGCCCAATGCCTGGAATTTTGGCTGTTGACATGCCCATCCAATTGAAACCAGGCTTCGACGCTAAAAAAACTTTATTCAGTACATTGACACCATTTTGTCGAATGAATGATTGAAACCAATGACAGTAACGCAACCTTGCCGCTTTCAATTCATGAACAACACGAACTCTATACGGGTAAAATTTCAATTTTCGTATAGCCTTGTGAGCAGTTGGCTTGCGTAAGTCCAATTCTGAGACGAGCTTCCGAACAGACTTTTGTGGCGATATCACCAGTCTTTGTTCAACACACTGCATAACATCAGATCCTAACACAGAAGAGCACCCTGAACGTTGCCTGTAATGTACTGACCCAGTTTGGCGAAACCTTTGCACAAGACGAAAAATTGACGACTTATCTGGAAAGGGAGTAGTCGGAAACTTGGCACTAAATGCTTCTCTTACGCCAGAATATGACGATGTTCGGATATATTCTTCAACAATAAACACTCTTTTCTGTATGGCATTTTGAAAACACACACACGACATCAGCATAAGTAGACACAACCTGGAATGCCGTTCGCGGCAAACAGCAACCACCTAAGGCACAGAAAACATAACAATTGTACCCACATTTCAGGGTTGCAAGGTGTATGTAATTTATTGCATATGTTCGAGAATAACCAACTTTCTCCTTTGTCGTTAAAAGTGCCTTTTGTGATAGCCTGAGGTGAAACACGTCTGTTAGTGACACGGGACAGCAACAGTGTTGCCAGTGTGCCTCGTAATATTGAGAAAACATCGATTTTTTTGGAACAGCCCATTTATTCCCTTCTGCAATGTTTTTGAAACTTCGTCAAAGTTCTTTTTCTGTCAAATTCAATAGATGGCTATCTAAATTGTTCGTTGGTATTGTGAAATGTTGCAATAATTTACCTCAGTGAGTTCTGTGCATCAATACACACGATTTACAAAAAAAAAAAAAATTCCGGCTTTGGCAACACTTTGCTTATTTGTTATTAAAACATACATGTTCTTACATATGTTTGTCTCTCTAAATTTTCCGAATATACAGGACATTTTCTTGGCAGAAAGCATTTCTTCTCATTCCGTTTCGCTATTCCGTTATACTGTCGTAAACATCAGGTTGCATGACTTTTGGGACACTCTGTATTTGGCACCTTTTGTTGATACCGTGGATTATTTGTCACCCCAGAGGTTTCGTACACATTGTAGATATGACAGTACATGCCAGTTCTTTTCCTAAGCATTAATATATGATGCATTACTTTATTCTATTGTAACTTATTTATTTTTTACAATTTTGAAAGAAAAATTAAATAAATTTGCTATGTTAAACAAGGTCGGGTTACGACCGGATCCAAATGCACTTCTAGAGAGAGTTTCCACATACTCCTCTACATTTTCCTCAATTTCATATTATCTGTAGTCATCATCATCAGCCATCCTCTTCTTTCAAAATCTGACACACACACACAAAAGTAGCGAATCCACTCTCGGTCATCTTTTTGAATGCCATTTTCCATAAGTGTAGGACAACATTTTCGCACGCATATAACCACCCCAGGGGGTCGATTATTATTAGCACAAACAATGTTCTTTCCAACAACTGACTGCACCTAGTAATAAAGCTGATGGCGTAGTGGTAACGTCGTCCCGAGGTCGATACACGGTGGAGGCGCAGTCGTTTGGATTCCACTTGAAACTGTTGGTCCAATCCCGGCTGGCCCTTATGTACGTACGTAAAGTGGACATAAAATAACAATCCAACTCATTACATAATCGTGCTTGAAAATTTTAACAGTAAGCCCAACATAAACAAATATGAAATCACTCTGGGGTGGTGCAACACCCCTGTACTATCAAAGAGTTCAACAATTAAAAATCAATAGAAAAACGGTACAGAAAAACACAAAACTGAACCAAGATCAACAGAATACATTTTCACAATATTCTATGGTTACTTAAGTACATACTTTTTCTGTAGGTTGGTGATAAAAGACGAATAATAGATGAAGATATATATTTGGTTTCAGATGTTGTTGAACTAACTGGGTAGTTCATGGAACGATGCATGAGTGAGAGTCTGGAATTTTGAAAGTTGAAAGTTTCGTTGTTCCGTGCTTTATGTCCAGGCAAAATCATCTCAGTGGACACTTATGTCAAACCGTCGGAATGCGAGCTAAACCCCGTACCAGCTAACTGTAGACCAGGCGAACAAGAACAAGTCTCTTTGCAAGTAGTGACGTGAGAGGCTCCACCAGTGAACAGTGAGAGAAACAGGATTGTGTAATGGGTGACGGGAGTTACTCGTTCTCTCTGTAAGCGATGCAAATTTTGAAAAGGATAATTCCGAACGCACATGGCAAATGGACCGTATTTTTATCTCCAGGTCCGTACGATTGGTTTAAGAATTTCTTAGGGAAATATTTGGGATAAAACTGCAAGAGCAAGTTATGACAAGCCGTGCATTTAGCGTATGGACTAAGGTCTGGACAGTACGTCCGCACATGCCATGAAATTTCGCGCTTTCACTACTCGATTTTGCTCCTCCTCTGCCGATATGCGCGGCCCTGCTCTACAGTTAGCTGGGACAGGGTATAGTCGAGCAAGAAAATTTGAAAGCGACGCTTACTCTTTTCTTAGGTCATGGACCTGCTTTTCTCAAAACAATGATTATATGAACCATATCGTTATTGTTGTACTAGCAACCATTGTTGCTACAATTGCCATGGCTTCATGAACTACCATGTCCAATTCGTTCACATAGGATTATGTTCAGGAAATGTTAAAAGATGTAAGTAAGAATGGATTTGTTTTTATTAAAACATTAAACTACATCAAGACAGCCGAGATAATAGTGGTATGTTTAAATTAATAAGCTAGCATTTAATGACTTAAAGGTTCGAGATTAAAGAACTGGAAATATAACTTGGAGCTACCAGTAAGGCATCAGATGACTAATCAACTAGTTTTCAATGAACAAAACGAAATATGAACCCAGAGACTGATCTTTCGATATTTTACGAGTTCCTCTAGTGTTCCATGAAATTCATTTATCCAACTTTCATACTTTTATGCTGATTCATAACGGTGTGCAAACATAATATTTAGAGTTCTTGATTGTCAAATGTGGAAGTAGTAGGCCTACAAAGGAGTAAGATTAAGCATCATAATTGTATTTTTCTGATTCTACGACGTTTTTATACCATTTTTAGCTAATCATTCCGATGAAGATGAATGATGATCAGAAGGAAACTGATGAAGACTCACAAATAAATTCCTAAGACAAGAATCGGGTACTTCAAAGACCACATCTTGAGTGTGCCACTGGCTACCGAGGCGCTAATGTATAATAATTATATACAAAATATGAAATGGTAGAAATTTATATAATAATAACTAATATAATATGATAACACAGGTGTTAGTTGGTCTATCAAATTACAGCCAAGCAGAGGAGAAAGTGTATTTGATTTTGAATCACATTTGGATTGTTTAAAGAAAATTGTTTTCAGAGCACTTCATGCTCAGATATGCTAATCGGAACTAAGTAAGCCAACAGTTGTAAATGCGATCTCAACCATTGTGAAATATATGTTCACCGGGAATCAAATCTGCAATCTCTTGGCTATACGAAAGTGGACAGTGTTAATCAGTAAATTGTTTTATGTACATTCTATTATAAGATGAATCTGGAAGATATTGCACAGAATTTGAAAACATTACAGCCTGTCGAAGTTGTGTTTACTTTTTGAAATTAGTTTCTTCAAAATGTGTTCGTCTGTATTTAATGAAACACTTAACAATGTTCATCCCATCGTTAATAAGATAACACATTTTCAGCCCATTTACTCCCGATCCTGACAAGTTTTATAATCAAAGAACTAACTTGTAAACTAATTGATGTTCAAATATCGAAAAGTGAAACATATCTTATGTAGATATATTAACAATATTGCAAAAAAGTTAAGCTATTTCATTGTTATATGAAGGTAATCTTTTGAAAACTTCGTTGAAATGAAGGGTGTACTCTTTCTGTCTACCTGAGAGTAGTTTTGTGCTATCTCTGCTAGCTATTTCCTTATGTAAGTTTATATTTGCTTTAATCCTTATTCAGTTTTTAAAATGCTCTTCTATTTTACAGGATGTGCGTTTTCAGGTTGGCATTCAGAAAGCCGTATTTTCTCACACGTCATTGAAGGGTATTTTTATATTGATTAGATTAGACGAATCTTCTTTCAACACTTTTTGAGACAATGGAAGTTTAGAAAATGGGGAATTGTCTTGAGATTAATGCATTTTCAACCACTACTTTCACTGTCAATTTAGTTTTCTGAATTTAATTTTGCATTTTTGATGTTTATACTTACTCTACATTTAAAACAAGCCGACATTGAAGTAAAATTTGATTCTATTGTTGGAATTTTAACAGAATTTGGATACCACACGAAATAGGCTATGTACCTTGCGTAATTTGGCCAACAAGAGAGAGAGAGAGAGAGAGAGAGAGAGAGAGAGAGAGAGAGAGAGAGAGAGAGAGAACCTACTTACCAAACTCAATTTTATTGCAAGAAGGTCGAATGATAAGAATAACTTATCACTTACATTTACAGATACCAGTAATTAGTTGATTACAATGTAACAACTTGAAATTACAAGTATAATAAAATTTGCAATTTTAATTTCTTTTTGCTACAGATATTTAAAAAGTTACATAAAATATTAGATAATAAACATTTTTCTTAATACTATTTTCAAATTTACTGTTGAGTTGTGCAAAACATAAAATCATAAAATTACTAAACAAAGTATCCAAAGTAAAGTAAAGTAATTCGAGTTATGTTCCAGGATGAAAATCTAGTGACATGTAGTTCTATTTGACATACACACTTTGGATTTCTAAATTAATTTAAAGAGAAGTATCCTGAATATATCAAGATAGGGCAGATTAAAACAAGTGGGACAATTATCACGAGTGAACAGGGAGGGGGAATTATTTTGAGAGTGTCAACCAGTTATATTTATTATTTATAATTTCCGAATATTTATCTGCATCAGAAGTAAAGAGCTGCGAGAACTCAGACTGACTATGAGGAGCGAATTAAGACACATACTGTTATTTTAGTATTTTTGAAATATTCAGGATGCAGAATTTCTGTTGTCATTATTGATCAATGCAAGGAAAATACAATTTCTATTATGAATCTTTTTCATTCTGGAACATGCTTGATGGCATCACTTCTTTTTTTCCGGTGCTTATTTGAGTTTAATTAGCTGTGTATTCATCCATACTCTTCAATATATATTGTCATTAAATATATTTCAATAAATTTAAAACCAATTTAATCATCCTCAATTAATTTTTTTTATTATATTCAAAGTAGTCACAAATGGATTAAATAATTACAACCTTCAATTTTTTATTACTAACCAATTTAAAATTCATAGTATCCGCATTTATTAGATTTTGGAATTCAAATAAAAATGATATCTAGGAATTAGATTAGGTTAGGTTATGTTAATGCTATGAAAATTTAGAATGGCAGTATTATCTTCTTTTTAATTTTATCATGAAAGAAATATTTTACATAAAATCTGGCAAATAAAACCCGTATCCAATAACATATTTGACTATGTATATGTAACTATGTTACATTTTAAATGAGAGCAAAATTAAATTGTGACTTGTTCTGATTTAGTGCATGCTTGGATAAGAGTCGTTTAATACAAGTGCTATCATAAAGATTAGACTCTAATAATAATAATAATGATAGTAATAATAGCGACAATAATAACAAATATAGCTCTATAATTAACAAACGTTTCCATCTCTAATAGCAATACTCATTTTTCCACAACATGAAACACGCTGCACAACACAAATGTTTCAAAATGAAACCAACTTGTATTTCTTTAGAAAAGGCTGTTCACTTTGAAAATAAGTAGCCTTTCATTCCGAACTCATATTCTCATTTGCCGAAGTATCCTGAATATATCAATGTAGGACACATTAAAAGTGACACAATTATCACGAGCAAATGGGGAAATAATTTGAGAGTGTCAACCAATCGAATTAAATGTTTCTAATTTCCAAATACTTTTTTGCATCAGAATTATCGAATTGCGTGAATTCAGACTGACTATGAGGAGCGAACGTAGGACACCTACTGTTCATTTGAAATATTCAGGATATGTAATTTTTTTTTATCAATGGAATAATGTAGGAAGTGAAGATAATACTTTTATATTTTTTTCATTTTGAAACATGTCTTATGCATTGATAGGTGCAATTTTTACTATATCATTTCATTTTTTTCACATTGTATCTACATTTGATCCCGTTGATTTTCAATGTACGAGCTCAGGTATATTCAACACTAAACTACTTCCATGGAATGTAATTATTGACTATTCTAATCAGGAGGCGATATAATATATGATTCCTAATAATACTTATTGGAATATTTTATCAGCTTATGTCAGCAAATTTTATAAAGTTCTTAAATAGAAATTTGAAATTAAATTATAGATAAATTAACAATTCTTCTTCATAAGTTGTAGGCGTTCGAATTAAAATCTAATAACATCATTTAAAGCTATTTTGGGGAATTTTAATGTTCCGATTTGTGTTAATTTTTAATGACAAATTAGGAAGAGTTGAATTTGAAACGGTTCATTTATGTTTCGGAGAGGGTGAGTGTTATATTTTACTTAGTGTATTCACTTTAATGTCTATATTTAGTCTAAATCAAGATTACAATTATCTCTTTTGTAATGTTCTTCACTTTATCTAATATTCATTTTTCTTGAGGTTTTTGTCTCTTTGGGTTTGGTAAGGCTTGTAATTCTCCCATGTGACAGACGAATGAATGAATATACGCCACGAAGATTTTCAGATTGTGTACTTTTTTATAACTTTTTTCTCGATTTTTACTTTTCAGTTTTGTGCTGTGTTTATTACGGCAGCAAATCATAATTTTTAACCACACCAGATTAAACTGCAGTCTATTTACAAAAGAAATATTGTGGCAAGGTGTCTTATTGACGATAAAAGTGCCAAGCCTGTACAAATTATTTGACCTCATTTCAACCACTCTCACTAAATATAGTTAAACGCGGAAATTTTGGATTCGTAGGACCAAAATTCGATACGCTCACCATGTTTTACTTAACGAAAAGCCACACTTGATGAGCTGTTCTGCTTTGGAGTTTAGCTTTATTGAAATTCAAAGTAATGCATTCATAAGTTCAATTTCAACTATTACTGTTACTGATTTTTAAGACACAATCGCTGAAGCTACAGCACGAAGATTTTGTATTGCACAATGTTTGAAGTTTAAAAATAACGTAGCAACATCAATATCTATCCTCAAAAACTTTCAAAAATAGTTTGGAATCTTGAATTTACTATCAATAAGACACCCATCCACATTAAAAGGAACTAACTAATGTAGTTTAATCTGACAGTCCTAAGTCTGTTTAAAGTGGGAAGGAAGATTATAATTTCTGTTGAAACGATTCTCCTGCAATAATTAGATGTGTTATTCATTAATTAATGTTAGATATGTTGACTGTTAGAAGGTGCTGTGCTGTGTTCCGTTTGGGACAGGTGTAGACCTGATTAAACAAACAAAAGAAAAATTAATACACCTTTTTATGGTGTGCAGCACAACATCATCAGGTTTGTAACAGTGCACGGACAATGTCCTTTGAGTTCCTTTCTGAAATCAAATTTACGTTTTTTTGTTTATTATTTTAAATGTGTCAGGTACATCAGCCATTACGCTCAGAGAAAAAGTCCAGGATGGTTTTCTACAATGCCATTATTGTCATAGAGTGAGTGCAATGTTTAGCAATGTTTAGAAACAAACAATGAATTTCGAATCACCATTAACATATTCAGCTACAAGAGCGTGGAATGCTTCCTCCTTACCTCACTAATCGCAATAACTTCAAAGACAAACTAAAAACTCTATTGTTAAATGAACAATATCTGTGTTCCAGCACTCACGATTAATAGCTATCATTTCTATACCAACTTCCTAAAAACAAGTATTTTCATTTTCATTTTGCTTGTTTATTTTCCCCCCTTACAATTTGCCAACCCTTGACGATATGTTGTCCTTTGTCGTATATTTAGAACATTTATATGTTTTTACATAATATTAATTCCTATCATTCTTAACTATATCACACCAAGCACAATTGAGTCAATTAATTTATGTATTTGTTTTCAGTATTTTTCCTTTCTCTTTTAGTGTGTAGACGAGCCTTTGTTCTCACTTTTGTAAACATTTGTTCTTTTTGTGACTTCTTTATGTCTATTTCTTTCTTCTTTATTTGTTTTTTTGTTATTTGTACAAACGTAGTATGTAGAATGTATTTAGTACGTATGTATATGTATCCATCGTGGTTAGGTGGTAGAACAGCCGCAGGCTGAACCTCGCTCTATAATAAAGAAAAATTGAATTGAATTGAATAATATCATATCACGCACGTATTCCTACAGATCAAAATTCAACTTATTCAAATCTTAATCAGTGTCGACAGATTGTAGTCGGCCTGTATTGTGAGATACAGAAAAGGTAATGATTACGCTCTGTGTTTTCAGCACTGTGTTCAATATTTCGACAAACTGAACATTTGTCAAACTTTTATTTATAAGACTGGATGAAGGACCAGGTGAATTATCATACCAAAAAATTGTACCTTTACTGTAACATTTGTCATTCTCTTCATGCGACTTTATTACCAAGGGGTCTCGGGTTCGATACCAGGTGGATGCACATACATGTAGGTCCAGTCCCGATTAGCCTTACAGTGCATAAAGTGGACTTAAAACACCATCTCAATCTTTATGCGATTGTGACAGAAATACATGCTACAACTTTGCACTCCAGTCTATTACTTTATTTTCAGGTAACTGTGGCTAATTATAGATATTTATGGACTTCTAATGTAGTCTTTTGTGAAGTTCATTATTTCTGAACTCCTTATGGCAGTTCAAGTTGCTGTCAAGTTGAAGTCACGCCATTATTTTGCTGATATGTTTCTTTCGTCTCGGATAAGAGAAAATGGATTTTTTAAAATGTTCGTCAGTCTTTACATCAATTATAGCAATTTTCCGTTGACAAAAAATCACACCATGTAACAAAAATTTGTTTAAGTGAATTTTTTTCCTGTTTCCGATGCAGTTTACTACAAAACACTAGAAAAACACAATTTTACATATGGGAAATTGTTTTTAATGAAATGACAACGATTTTCTGATTTTTTAGTAAATGCATGTATTTGGGACAGTGAGAGCTGGTTTACATTGATAAACAAGTTTGAACACATGTCAAAATGAAGTGAAGAAATATAAAGAAAGGGCTACAGCACATGAAGACCTGTACATTCCATGTAAAGATAATAAGGTCTCTAAAAATGTGTTGTTTTCCTACTTTTCCTATTGAGATGTCCATCAGCTTCTCTGATCAGTCCCCAGATGTAATCGCCTAGCATCCACTCATTATACTGTCCCTGGTACCTTCTTTCAAACAATTGTAAGTCCTGATGAAACCTTTCGCCCTGTTGCTCTGAGCATGCACCCATATGGGATTTGAAGACCTCTAGATGTGAGTAGAGTACATGCACCTTTAGAGACATTCTACATCCCATTGCTTTGTAGTTATTCAGAAGACCCTGTACTACATCTCTGTAATTTTCCACCCTATTTACTATGTCCCTGAAGCTATTCTAGGCATTTCTTTCAACAGGTCGAATATTTCTGATGAAGTCGTCAGCGTTAAGAAGTTTCTTCACTTGAGGGCTCACAAAAATTCCACCCTTTATCTTAGCCTCAGATAGTTTGGGGAAAACGCCCGACCCTGTGGCCGAGTGGTTAGCACATCGCGCTGCGACGCCAAGGATCCTGGGTTCGAATCCCGGTCAGGCTTGGTTTTTTGTGAATGTTCATTCATCAATTTCATCATTTCATCACTAATCCCCATCTTCGCAAATTAGCCAAGAGGCACAAAACGCGAAGTAAAATAAACTAAATCAACAACAAGTTTGGGGAAAACAGTCTGGAGGTACTTGGAAGCTTCCACATTTGTATGTAATAATCTTTTCACAAATTGCTTGATGAGACCCTTAACATGCAGGGGAGGCATTAGGATCTTTCCTGCTTGAGAAATCGTTCCCACTTCATGGTTTTCTGTCCAATCTCTAACACTCAACAGTCTCAAAATGTCTACCTGTATCCCTGCTATCCCAAAGGCAGCAAAAACAAGACACTTTGTGTTTACCCCTTGTAAGCCCATCAAAAATAATTTTAAAGTCACCGATTACCTCCCACTGATGTTCAGCATAGCTTACCACCTGCAGAAGATGTTGAACACTGGAGTAATCTTCCTTTAGATGAGTCAAATGAGGATTGGAATTGATGATCACTCATTTCCATTGTGAACGAGAACAGCTTTAAGACTCCTGCAGGAGCTGTCAATGAAGAGCCGCCAGTCCCTTGAGTTATATTCAAACCCTATTTCTTTGAAAAGGCCATCCACAGTGCGGCAATAACATATTGTTTCTGTGAGAGTATAGTATTGTGAGAAAGTTTCATGATGCTTCCTCTGGAGGGATATCTTGCAGGTTTTATCCAATAGGTTCCAAAGCTTTAATCGCGATGTTAAAATTTCTGCATTGGATTTTGCTAGTCCTAGATCCCTGATTAAGTCATTTAACTCAGTTTGCGTGGGGAATTGAGGTGTATCAGTTGCATCCCCTGAGAGGCCTTCTTCGTGGTAGATGTCGGTATCGATTCAATACTGGTATCTACACGTTCATCAGCAGGTTAGGATATTCAAAAACACTTTTTGTTAACCCTCTTGTGATGGGACAAGTCTACAACACAGAAATAGTAGTCGGATAGGTGATGCGAAGGTTCTCGCCAAATTTCATTTTCCTGTTTTCTCCTCTATACCAGGCTTTGGGAGTGGGTCTACAGTACCCGCACACAACATGTAGTGCCCATTTTTTGTCTTGGTCTCCCACAGACATACCGAAATAAGATTTGAACGCTGAGCAGAAGTTGTTGCCCTCCTTTATCCTATGTTTTAGTGCCTTTGAACTAAGGAAGATGCCACACACATAGCAAAAACTCTCTGTATCATGCTTACAATGATGGGAAGATGCCATCCTTACATACTGCAACCCTCCAAAACAAAAACAAAACAGATTGTAGAATACTAGGTTGCACAGTTTTATCTTATAATGAATTTTCCTATGCTTAATTCATGTTAATCAATACATTTCATATAATTGACCACCATTACCAGAAAAATAATTACATGAAGGTAGCAATACCACATACATATTAGTTTTGACCTAATTTATCATAAACAAAACAAAAATTCACTTAAACAAAAAATATTTTTTTTTGTTACATGCTGATAATCAAGGGCACCCTGCAGGATTTTTTCTCACTGGGGTGGGACAGAGTAATATTTTCTATCATGACCTCATATCATAGAAACGTTTATTATTATCATTATTATTATTATTATTATTGTTATTATTACTGCTATTATTAGTATATTTTTATATAGGGTGTTCTGTATAGGACGCCGAATTCGAAAAATAAATAAAAATAGGGAAAATATCATGAAAATAGTTATATTTACATATATGTAAGTAGTAATATCTGTCATTTACGTATGAAAGACAATGTAAGGCATATGTCCACCCCTACTGAGTCTGCATGCATTTATACGCTCCACAAACTTCTTGATAACACTCTCGCAGATTTCTGTCCCCATGCCTCCAATCACCCGAATGATTTCCGCCTTGAGTTCCAAAAGGCTTCGTGGTGTATTGGCGTACACCTGTGATTTCACAAACCCCCATAAGAAGAAATCACAGGGTGTAAGATCACATGACCTTGCCGGCCATTCCTGGTCACCACTTTGGTAAAATGTATTCACAATAACAACACGTTGCTCAATCGTAAACTCTTCCATATCGTAACCACAACAAACGAGTCAAAACAATTGAGGCTACATTAATCGGCATGACAACAGATACCAACATTGGTAAGAACAGGTCTGCCAACCTAGATACAAAGCAATAGCACTCGATTCAAATTCGGCGTTCTATACGGAACACCTTTTATTTTACAAATCAAAAAATTCAAATTGAATTGAAAATGTACAAGTTCAAACTCTAGATAGAGACTGGATTCGCCTTGCTTATTTTCCATGAACATACATCACTTTGTTGATAAACAGTTCTTTGTGTTTTTATACTTTTTCACAAAGCACAGATAACAGAGACTACCTGTACTCTGTTCCAGGTTATTTCTGGAGAAAGCTAACGAAAACAAGTCTCTGCGCAAATAGTGATGCGAGATCTCTCTAATAATGAACACGTGAGAGGGAATGGGATAGCGTGAAGAAGTAAAGCGACTGCAGTTACCAGCCCTCACAGCGGCGTGTACTGCTTCGCTCTCCCCACTCAATCCACCCCTTCCCGCTTTGCTGCCGCTATGTACGGTCTTGCTCCAGATATAACCGAGACAGAGTACAATCTAAAGTCCTTCATGGCACTTCTGATCCATGTTTTTACGTGCCGAAGGGTACAGTAAAACTAGTAATAAATGTAAATGACGGGATGTGAATTGTAATGGTCAGTTCCCGACTTTTCGTAATCCCGATCAGCTGAGAAATTCTAAAGGATCTTATTTAACGGAGGTTAATTCTTGATATTTTCTGCACTATAAATATCTGATGTCTTCAAATTAATAGTTTTTATATTCCAGAAGTGAAAAAACAATCACTTGAAGGAGAAATAATGTTTACAATTCGAGATTTTCGCCTCATAAAGAAATTATCAATTTTTCCCGACGTGGTTTGGAAATTGAGAATTTTTTTAGTCCCAATTCCGTAACGACGAAATATTTTCCGTCCCGCACACTCGGCAGTCAACATGATTCTAATATCTCTTGTGAAAACGTTCTCTCTTTTTTTTGTAATTCTTGTAACTAGCAGCCTCTAACTCGCAAAAACAATATTATTTCTGATAAATATAGCTACTATTTCACCATTCGAATTATACTTATCTTTCCCAGATATTTCAGGGGGGGCAAGTGCTCCATTGGCCTCCCTCTGAGGGCTCTCTTGCAACTCATACTTATCTCTTCTGAGCCTCTAATTACTCAGTTTTGTGCAGTGGGAATAGTTTAGTGATCTTAATTTCTCTTGTACCTGTCGTCTCGTTTCTGCCTTCTTCCTCTTTCTATTACCTTATCCCTTCTTATTTTTCTTCTCACTTCTTCTTCTCGCCCTCACTTTATTTTCCCCTCTCTTTCTCTCTCTCTCTCTCTCTCTCTCTTCTCCCCCTTTCTCTGTCTCCTCTTGCCTTCTCAATTTTCAATTTTTCTTTCTCTGAATCCTCTTTCCTTCTCTCTTCTTTCCCTTTGCCTCCTTCTCTATCTCCCCCCTCTCTTTGTCTCTCACCATTCTTCTAGACTTTCAAGTAATGTATGGTTTTTCCTCTTTCCTCGGCCTCCTATCGTTCTTCTTTTATCTCTTCAACTTCTCATTTTACATGCTATTTAGTTTCTCAATTTTCTTTGTTCTTCTTTTCCGAGAATGTCACGTCAAGCTACTGTGCATATTAGTATTGGACTACACTTTAAACATGAACTTTGTTAAACAGAAGAATACATTTATATAAAAGTAATAGCAAAAATAATACCGCCTGGCGGGCTGCGACGAAACTAAAAACAACAGAATGCCTACCTGCTCTTAACCTAGACATTGCCGCTTCAAATACAAGATATCCAGTCATCTAGTTTCTCAGTTATTAACGTCAAAAGCGCTGACATTATTTGGGGACACTCTGTATAATGTGCATATGTTTCGATATATTAAAAACAGCCTAAACGTGTGGGGCGTGTGTTTGTATGTATATTCACATCCAGACAATATGAAGGGTTTGTTGTATATTATATTTTGGTCAGTTAGACTAAACGGGACTGGACCTTCAAAGTGTTTCAGAGCCACTGCCCAAGGTTAGCTCCCCAGTGGTACTACACTCTGTCCAGGGGATCTCTGGAGCAAGCAAACAAAAACAGAACCGTTCATGTAGGACAATGAACGCGCTAGAGGAGAAGTGAGTAGAAGGAGGGGAAACCACGGCTGCAGCTACCAGCCGTAATAGCAGCGTGCATCGTTTTACTTCACCCACTCGCTTTCTCCACTTAACTTCCGTCATGCGTGGCGTTGCACCACATATTTCCGAGGCAAAGTGTACTGATTCGAGAGGGCTCGACTAAAGAACGCCTGAGAGGGGAAGTGAGTGCATGGAGGGGTAAATGCGGGTGCAGCTACCAGACATTTGCAGCATCGCACACAGATTCGTTCCTCCCACTCGCTTGCTTCCCTTCTCTACCATTATGCGCTACCTTGCTCCATAGATTCCCAAGACAGGGTGTCGCTCACCTAACACTGTTCTGTAGGGGTGTACGAGACAAAACCTTTGTAGTGGTGATGGGAATTTTCTTTAATTCCAACGTTCGGGATGGGGAAAATTCGCAATTTCCCGACCATGTCGGAAAATTTTCGGGATGGTCAATCCTAAAAATTTCCAAACACTAGAAATCTTGAATTCTACTCCCCATTTTCCCATAAGTGATTTTTTACTGCATTTCTGGAAAACAATCAAGAAGTGGTAGATACTTACAATGCAGAAATCATCATGAATTGTCTACTTTTTAAAGTAACCATTTTGGAATTACCCAACTGCTCAGAATCCCGAAATGGGGATCCGGACTGGGATTCTTTTCCCCTATCCCGGTACCGACTTTTCTGGCTGGAGAGCAGGCATAATTCAATTCCTGTGCGAAAGATGAAAGACAATTTCTGCTCTCCTACGCAGATTTCCCCTGTCAAACGTCCAACCCTTCTGCTGCTTCCTACGGGGGTGGGGGGAGAGTAATAAGATTTTATCCCCATTTTGGGGCGCTTATTTCCATCCACCGCGAGAAGACGTATAATGCATGATTTAATTTGCGAGGATTTTTGGCTTCAGACAAAGGCATGTGGAATCTATGATGTGCAAGAAGTAGCAGGATCATCCTATTTCAGGGAGTATGTGGTTGCAGTGAACCGTCGACTTACATATTAATTTTCTGGCAAAGGAAAGTTTACCAGTATTATTATTATTAGTTTTATATCTAATATGTGTATTTAATGCTCCAACGACATAAAAATCTATAAAAACTGCTGTGTGATTTTTACGTACACAGCTGGAAACTGGAAAGTATATATCTTTGGTATATATGTACGAATTTATTTCTTTGTAAATGTTCTGGCCTATAGCCTGACAAGTTAAGTCCCGATATGCGCAGATCGCTGCGGAGCACTTCCTATTACGTCATCCTCCCCACCACTTGTCTACGTACTGGTCTGGCTTTGGGACTACGAGTGGTGCCAATTCAGCAAAATTAAGCTGAAACAAATATGACAAACGATTTTTACTGTGTAGATTGTCGGTGCTGGCTCATATCAGTTTATCAGTGGTTCATTTGATTTAATCCGGTCTTTGAAAATGCGAGCCGTGCGCGGATCGTAAACTGTAGTATTACGCACGCACGTTAACGTTTATAACGAAGATAAACTATTGGGCGAATGACTTCATTTTCTGAATGCGACATCAAGCAGTCGTCTGTTTTTTTTTAAGGCTGAGTGGGGTGGGGGTTCTTTTGTTTATCGTACAACAATCACTACGAGAAGGCAATCTGATAACACGCTTGCCTGTTTTACTCTTGGCTGCATATTTTTGAAATGCAAAAATCAAATCATGCAGTGTCCAACAAAATCCTCAATCTGCTCTGGAAAGTCTCTTAGAGGACAGGCCAGAGAAATTGTTTACAATGTTGCAACATATTTGCGAAATCAGAAGGAGTAACATAAACTTAAGTATAATGTTGTCGAGTCCACAAGCGCCGCCACGGGAGTATCTAAATGGATGGTTTCTCAAGTTTTAAAAGAATTGGATTGGATTGATTTGTTGTTTTAAGTCCACTTTATGCACAGTAAGGCTAATCGATACTGGACGTACAGTTTAAGGTGGGATCCAAACCACTATGTGCCTCCACTGGGAATCTAACCCGGGATCCCTTGATTACAAGGTGACGACGCTACCATTGCACCATCGGGGAGTTCAAGTTTTAAAAGAAGGAAAAGAGTCGTTGGCGAAATGTGAGCTGATGTTCTGTACTCCGACAGGTAAAAAAACAGCCCAGGAAAAAGCGAATACAAATTTCATTGAAAATCCTCAGACCATTCCCCTCCCTCCAGGTTGCAACACTGCGAACCAACGTCGCTCCGTAAAGTGGAGTGGGGAAATGTGGTGTGAGCTGCGCAACAGCTATTTGCAGAGTCTTGTTTTTAAACTTGTCAAGTTATAGGTTGCTTTTTGCCCGGTAGCCAGGGAAACCAACGGTTGGGTTCCATCAATGGCTTCCCCGTTTGAAAGGTAACAATGTGACCTTGCCTCGGTGGTTGGGGGGCGGGTCGTTTGTCGGAGAATAAACACCGGGTTCCGACTTGTTACGTCCTCTCATATCTCAGAATCCCAGGTTCGCAGATTCTTCGATACAAGGCCCGATGGAGTGAGGCAGTTCTTATGGATGTATAGAAATACACAGAGAGTGAGAGCTGAATGTTTAAGGACCTCTGCGGGTTAGGGCTATGGTAAATAGTGCGCTCGTAGAGTAAAGTCTTGATAAGTGCAATTCCCTGTCTTATGGGGCACAAGGCAACTGGGAGTAGTTGATAATGGATTTGTTATGGAAAGATGTACATTCGGCGAAGGGTAGAAGTGTAAATAAATGTTGTACATAAAGAGAGAAGTGCGTGAGACGTTATTCTTGTCAACACAACATAAATGAGACTAGAGAGCTAAACTCTTCTCTTCTTTTTGATCAAACTATCTCAGAAATTTGGAAATGAACTAATATAAATATATAAAGCTACTGCATGCACATGCCATGGAATTTGTGTGGAGAATATTTGGGAGGCTGTTAAGAGGGTGTTGAGGATAAATTGTTGGGGCACTACACATTAACAAAGGCGATTTTTTCTGGAGGTGTGCCTCCCCGATGTCGTAGTGGTATAATTAGCCTATAATGACTTGACGTGATTTTGTTTTGTTATTTTTAGTTTTGCTTCTAATTACTGTTCGATCAAGAGAAACTAATATCTAGTATTATCATACTTTTAATATATGAAAGAAAACAATAACAGGTTAGCTATCTTTTTTACTTTTAATTAAGGTAGAACACTCAGAAACAATTCACTAAAAACAATCAAGGTTTTCCCTGACACGCCAGTGGTTCTTGATTAACATGAGAAAACCCAATACAAAAAGTCAACACCAGTACTTTGAATTATCTTGGCGAAAGGAAAACAAGGAAAAATCTAAAGTTTCATTTGTTTATAAAAATATTAAACAGATTAACATGTAAATCTACTTACGGACACCTCGCCGGCTTTTAAATCGGATTAGCGCTATACTCTTCAAACTTTACTGGGGATTTTCTATCAGAACTAGGCTTGTGGGGTTTAACATTGGTGATTCATTTGGTGTTTTAAGTCCACTTTATGCACAGTAAGGCTAATCGGGACTGGACCGACAGTTTAAAGTGCGATCGGAACCACTATGTGCCTCCACCGGGTATCGAAGCTGGGACCCCTTGATTACAAGGCGAGGATGCTACCACTGTGTCATCGGGGAGCCCCTGTGGGGTTTAACACACGAGAGCTCTATACACTAGTGATTCCTTCTCTAAAAATCTTCGTTGTTCACTGAATGTTCCGTCTTCTTTTCCTGCTGGTTCCTCGGTGTCTTGAAGCTGAGGAAATTCCCTCTTTACAACCTCGGGTTCACGATCGACCCCGGGGTGCTTCGCTGATACAATTTAGAATGTCAATCTAGGATCACTCTGTCTGAGCCATTTTCCATAGTTGCTACCATAACGAGTCAGAAAACACAAGTTCTGTTCACAGTTTCAGTCCTTGCAGTCTCACTCCGCGAAAGCCCAATGGAGTTTTTCACTTCGGCTGATCACTCGCAGACTTGGCGTTTTATTGCCATAAACTTAAAGGCATGCGATACAGTTTCCACAGGACTCCTCCCAAGCTGTTCAGACCGTGACAGTGTGCCCACTTAGCTCTCTTGGAGCCGAATCTGGTTCTTTCGTGCAATCGTTCGGCTGTGAACTGGGACGCCCACCCCCGTGCTCCACTATGATGCCATCACTGGTTCCGGCCCACATAGACCAACTTTTGTCATAATTATCATTTTGCACGTGACGTGATATTGTTATATTGGCTGTGTCGCCCCACTCCCTCTTATCTTCCCAGCTACTTCTTTATAGCACAATGTTTGACGTGAAATTGATATAATATTGTTATCAGGGAATTATTTATTTTCGATTTCATACTACCATCGGTGGATTATTGAGATGGGCGATGCATCCGGATCTAGATGTTGAAAACTAAGAATAAAGTGTCATCACTTTAGAATTAACGATAATAGCAGTGCCCCCACCCCTTTGACAACTAACATTACCCTAGGAGGCACTTTATCCAGCCATCGTAAATCTAGCTCTTTGAAGTCAGTCTTAATTCCATTTAAGGTAAAATTTAGTTCTTTTATGCGCATCAGGTTTGGCAACACTGAAAGGAGGCAAGGAGAAAAGCATTGATCTTATGGGAGTATCATTTGATTCGTTCTGCTGGGAATATGAAACTTCCTATGGAATAGAAAAATATGTCAACGGGAAAAGGGCAGTTTGTAGATGGATTTCACCAGTGGAAAAGTCGGAACTTCCATTTGATTAGCCGTAACTTGATGTTGAAGTTGATTCCCCATAAGGAATACATTTGATTCCGAAAATTCTTATTCATCATAAACACAGTCAAAAAAGTTTTACATCACCCGAGAAGTGATGAAAATAGAGTCCGCAACATGCCGAAGCGGAGAAGAAACGATGAAGCAGAGCTCATTGTGTGAAATAAAATGGTCGACGTGCAATACCGATCACCAAAGACGACTACCGGAGTCGGCAAGCGGATGTGTGTGTTCGAGCATAGCACCATGGTAGTCGGCGAAGGTTAGTTAGGTGTTCCTTGTGTCCAGTTAGCGATGGTGAGCGAGTGCAGCTGTGTGCAAGGCATGCCTAGGCGTACAATACTGTAGTTTGATAGGGTCAGGATCATCACGTTACTGCAGACTGGCATGTCACAACGGGCTGTAGCTAGGGCTGTTGGAGTGGCGCAAAGCGATGTTTGTAGGTATACAGACACAGGAACAGTAGCAGATCGTCAACGGACAGGTCGTCCACGGGTCACAACACCAGCATGAGGCCACTATGTACGATTCTCAGCTCGGCGACAGAATACCATGACGGCAAGGAACATCACTCATGCTCTCCAGGCAGCCTCTGGTGTGCGTGTGTCAAACCAAATTGACCGTAACAGACTCCGAGAAAGTGGTTTACGTTCCAGAAGACCTCTCCGGCGCCAGTACCTATTGCCACGACATCGGCGCGACATTGTGCATTGGTCCTGTGCACATCGAAATTGGGGACCCGATCATTGGGCTAATGTGCTCTTCACCGATCAATGTAGGCTCTGTCTAATGCCAGATTCACGAAGAGGACGGCTGTGGCGAGGCCCTGGACTGCAGGAGCTGCTTCGTGGTGTCTAGGGGGTCCATCCATACCAAGGAGGAGGAATCATGGTGTGGGCAGGGATCATGCTCGGACGTCGAACGCCCATAATTCAAATTAGAGGGACACAAACGGCTGTTCGATATGTCAGGAACATTCTCCAGACGACTGTGGAACAATTTTAGGAAATTGATGACGAGTTTGTCTTGGTGGATGACAATGCCCGTCCACACTGCGCACAGATGGTGCACGATTTTCTGCATGCGGCGAATATCCTTTGCATACTCTGGCCAGTGCAAAGTCCTGACATGAATTGCATCGAACATGAATGGTCAATGCTAAAAAATGCCATTGCAAACCATCCTGTGGCTCCCACCAATCTTCGTGAAGTTCTCCTTGCATCACAGGACGAATGGGATCGCTTACCACAAAATCACCCTGGTCGTCTCATCCTCAGTATGCCACAGCGTGTTCAAGACCTTCTTGCAACCAGGGGAGGACACACCAGGTGGAAGACAATGTTTCTGGTGGATCCGCTATGAAGAACAGTCTTCTTGTGACAGTTCTTTTTTTTTCACCTCCATCATGAATTGTGCCATTTTCGTTTTAAGCGCATTTCTGACAAAATTGTACGTTTTTTGTTATCTTTTCATTCAACATATCTTGTTCTTCATCTTTTTATTTGTATTCGCACTGTCATTGTCAATAAACCTTGTGCTTCATATATCTTTTGTCATTTGACGTCCTGATGCAAAACTTTATTGACTGTGTTTATTTTTTAAACATCGTGTCTAGCATAATAATCAACATAAAAAGATGCTTCCACTTGCAACATGGAGAGAAATTAATACTCTTGGATACACCAAGTTTTTTTTCAGTAGCAGTGCCCATTTGGGCGATATTGAAATAAATGCACAATTGGTGCGTAACTGTATCTCCTCCCCTTAACGACCCAAAAAACATGTCCACAAATGTCTGCTAAAACTGACCGACCAAGCACACTACAGTGCGAAAGGCATAACCTAGCACGGCTCCCGCCAAAACATTTCTCTGTCGTCTGCAGGACGTTGTTGCCACTGATTTCAGCGCCAGCGAGCAAATGTAGCGACAAGCCGCGCTGCGAGCGGTAATTTGGGGGTGCAAAGCACAGATGTCTCCACTACCAGAACATTCACGTCCTTGACAACGTGGCAGCAAAGGACACGCGAATGAAGCGACGATCCCTGGTAGGCAGAGGACAAAGCACGTGCTGTCTCCAAGGCTTCTGCCATTGGTGGAAAACACTCACGTGACGCCCGGGAAAGTCTGCTAGCAGAAGGATATCTATGGTTTGGCACGGACTGTTTGCAGAAGAAAATTGGTCGCACAAGGTGTGACAGGTGTGATGGTACTAATCCCGAAAGTGATACACCTTGTAACACCAGAACATTATTGTCCCATTACATTTTTATGTACCGATTATAAAATATTGACACCAGTATTAACACGTCTCCTACAACATTTTGCAGTCACCTTAATAGGCCCCCATCAATATGTGCATGGAGCCAATGGTAACATAACTACTATTCTCACTATTGTAGGAGACATAACTACTGCAATGAATGAGGCCTCTGACTCTGAAGCAGCTCTACTGGCCCAGTACTTCAAAGGAGAATTTGACTCACTATATCATCATTATCTATTTTGGCACTTAATCAAGTTTGATGTGGTGACTCTTTCATAAAGTGATAAAGAGTATATATATTGAGAGTAATATAATGGCGGAAGAGGTTATTAGGTATATGGATAAAGAGGTTATTAGGATGTGCATGGATAAGTATGTACACCCAGGCTTGGGTTGCAACTGAGCCCAGTGTTGCAACTTGTATATTTAAACAAAAATAATGTTGAAAACACGAAGTAGGGTAAAATAAATTTGTTCAAAAAAGTAATAACATTATTTCACATACATTAAAGTTATGAATCTACCCTTTAGGATGGAAATTTTTACTTTGTGATCAGCATCAAGTTACAAAATCAATTTTGATTGTTTATTGTATTGGTTTATTTTGTTCACTTTTCTCCCACTTTTGACTAATTGTGAAGATGAGGATGAGTGATATGAAATTGGTGAAGGGATGCAAAGAACATCCATGCCTAGGCCAGGATTAAACCTGGGACTCCTTGCATTGAAAATCAAAGTTGAGATTTTATTCACGTAACATCAAAATATAATTTTATGTATCAAATTTGAATGTGAAATTCAGTCCATTTTTCTATAGAAATCTGATTTTATATTTGCCACAATAAAGAAGAGGAGGTACCCAAAAAAAACCTGAACCTTTATGTTGCGCGGATTACCGATGTAGTTACGGTTTGTGCTGCTAGGTGTCATTAGTATGGGATATCTTGCATCAATCTTCAAGTTGGCATTATTCTGTGCTGAGCGGTTCGTTCGTAGTGTTGCATTGTTTGTGGTGTTCCGGCAAGAGTCTGGCGATTTTTGAGTGATTGTTGAGATAGCAGACCACAAGGAGCAAAGGACCTGTGTTAAATTTTGTTTCTTCTTGGGAAAAACGGCTGCTGAGACCATTGTCATGCTTCGCCAAGCTTTTAATGAAGCTGATTTGGGAAAGACACAAGTCTACGAGTGGATTTCCCGGTTCAAAGATGGCGACATGTCAGCTGAAGACTTGCCAAGGCCTGGCCGTCCTTCGACAGGCAGAAATGAAGAAAACATTGGAAAAGTTCGAGATGCCATTAATGAAGATCGTCGAAAGACCATCGAGTAAATTTCTGAAGAAGTGGAGTTGTCCTGGAGTACTTGCCAGCACATTTTAACTGACGATTTGAAGATGAGACGGGTGTCTGCTAAATTTGTGCCTCACTTGCTGTTAGAGGAGCAGAGAAAGAATCGAGTGAATGTTTGTCGCGACTTGAAGACTGAACTGTGCAAGGACCCAAATTTTCTCAAACGAATTGTGACTGGGGATAAGTCCTGGTGCTATGGATACGATCCTGAATCAAAACAAGCATCCAGCCAGTGGAAGTCTCCAAATTCACCACGTCCCAAGAAAGCACGTCAAGTTTGATCCAATGTGAAAACAATGTTGATTTGTTTCTTTGATGCGAATGGGATTGTCCACAGAGAATTTGTTCCCCAAGGACAAACAGTGAACCAGCAATTTTACCTGAATGTCTTGAGAAGATTGCATGAAAGTGTGCAACGGAAGCGTCCAGAACTGTGGAGAAGTGGAATGTGGTTACTGCACCATGACAACACCCCAGCCCACACGGCCATGTCAGTGCGACAGTTCTTGGCAAAGAACAACATGGTGCTTGTGCCCCATCCCCCGTACTCACCCGATTTAGCACCCTGTGACCTTTCTTTTTGTTCCCGCGGATGAAGAGGAATGTGAAAGGAAAGCGATTCCATGGCGTCAAGGAGGTCAAAGACATTACGGACAAAACCTTGAAGAGTATTGCGCCAGAGGAGTTTCAAAACTGTATTCAACAGTGGGAAAAACGTTGGGACAATTGCATTAAAGCACATGGGCAGTACTTTGAAGGTGACTAGAGTAGACATGCTTACCTGAATGTACCTACAACATGTACATGTACGGTCAAAATAAAACAAAGTGACAAAATTCCGTTTTTTTTTGGGTACCTCTTCGTATCTCATGTATATATATTTTTTCTACAATACATCTAAACACTCAAAAGTCAGTGTAATATGCAGAAAAATATATTATAAAGAAGGGTAAAAAAAATGTATGTCTTCTGTCTGCATTACCTAGTTGTTTCTTTTGTTTTTTGTTCCCACATATTTCATCACTTCACTATAAATATGGAGTGGTATAAGAAGGCATAAAATTCTTGAATACTATTAAATGAAAGAATGTTTACCTTGTAAGATGTAGAAACATGTTGGCTACAATGCAGTTCATGTCTTCATAAGGCTGATGTAGAGCAGGGGTCACACCTGGAACCAAATTGACAGCTGAATCCAATTTCTTCATCAGGAGGTGCATTTACATCCATGCGCAGATATCCAAGGGAGCCTAGATAAGGAAATTGAAATCTCTTAAAAATACATTGAAAGGAGGTATCCCTGGACTTGCAGTGATGCAATCATCAAAACAGGATTTTGAGCACATGGAATAATTGACTTATTTTGAGGTCAGGAATTGGGAGGGTGTTAAATCTCCTAACCCTTTTCATCTTGCCCCACCTCAAGAAGAAACTTTTTATATTTAATTTTCCCTTTCACAGAATTTTAGGTTTTCGATAATAGGTAAGGGGGAGAATGAAGGTGTAAATCCCAATAACCCAGAAAATTATATTGGGTATGTGTATGATATTGTGTATCATACATTACACCACCAAGATTAATATAATAATTGAAAAGTAATTAGCAATTACAAATAGTAACAAAGAGGGTCTCAGAAATATTTTCGTTTAAAAAAACTATTAAAATAAATACTTAAATTTTTTGTATAAAGATAAATTTATTACCAAAAGAAAGCTTAAACATTAGATTTTTATTTGTGGAATAGAGTATTGGACAATTGGTGACCGTTCATGTTTTGAATTGAATTTAATTGAATTGAAAGTCTTTTTATTTACTACAGAGCGAGATTCAGCCTTGGGCTGCTCTACCACCTAACTCTGAATTCAATTCAACTCACATTCAATTATTCTTGAACTAACGATTGGCGAGGATCCTCACTAACAGACTGGCACACATGTGGCACGGAGGATGTTTTACTCGGTTCCCTTTGCTACACCCAGTACACATGATCTGCCTTGATGACACTGGAAGCACTATAACGAGTATGTTGTTGTGCGTCGTTTGTACCAGCATCATTATAACCTGGCAGGAATGAGAGACGTCCCAAGTGCAAATTTAATTAAATTTTGGGTGAGAATCATTATTTTTATAAAACTCACGAACAAAAAAAGCAGGTTGCTGCCCCATAAAGTGCTCCATGGCAACTAAATATTAACAATTTTGCCAAGCGTTTTTGATCTATCTCATTTCTCCGTAATGTACGAATTGCCCCAGAAGGTGGATTCAAAAATTAAATATTTCTGAGACACCCTATATAATGCCTAAACCACACTTTTATTATGTATTAAAATCTCATTTTCCTTCCATTTTTTAAACTTTTGCTGCAGAAAATTCAAAGGACAAAACCCACAGTACACCAACACATGCTTATCTATAAACATTATCCAAGAACCAAAATCCTCCATGAATGTCTTTACTTACTTCTCTAAAGATACAGACACCACAAAAGTGTCATTTCAAAATTATCTAAAGGTAGGATTATGAAAAGTTTCTAGTTTAGAATTTCTTCTCGAATTCTTATCGATTCGAGCATTATATATTTATTTATTTCTTCTAGCTTGATTTTTGCTATGATATCATTTGAAAGATCCTAACACATTTTCACTTCATTCATTTACAATTCCAATTTATTTTGTCTTGCAAATATGAATAATCCACATTATTTTTAGCTTACAATTAGATCAAATTATTAAAGATAAGGTAAAAGAGAGTTTTCAGTTTGACTTTTCTGTTCGAAGTGCACTTTATGCACATATAGGCTAATCTGGACTGGAGTTTAAAGTGCAATCCGAAACACTATGTGCCTCCACTGGGTATCAAACCCTGGACCTCTTGATCACAAGACAATGGAGAGTCTTATTTTTTGAAAAGTCATGAAAATATTTTCTGTTAGCTGTGAAGAATAAATATAAAGGAATCTCATATTGTAATTCTGCTCTGAATTGACGCTTATGTCAGTTCACTAGTTTTATGTTTAAAAGGTGGAAATTCCATTGTGTATAAATATCTAGTTCTCTATGAAATTATTAATATTAGCCTGGGTAAATTATATTTAAGATGAGGTGGCTTATTTTCTTCTATTAGAGCATACCAACAATATGAATTTCCTTTTTTATTGTTACAGTGTCTCTACACTACTCATTTCCTTAAATATAGATTGGTTTCAACAATAAAGTTTGACATTATTTATTGCTAGGATATCTAACTAGTAATTTGTATCTCCAATGTGTAAGTTAGTTACATCGGAACCAAGATGATAAGAAATATACAGGTTTTAAAAAATCTTAATTTTTGCTGTAAGTTGTAGAATAATAATTAATAGAACTTCTTTAATAATGTTTATGTTTCAATATTATCTCTAGTATTCAGTAAATATTTATTTTACATGGCCGACAATGACTCTTACAGAAACCCGTATAAGAAGAAATCACAGGGTGTAATTTTGTGGAGCATATAAATGCATGCAGACTCAGTAGGTGTGGACATATGCCTGAAATTGTCTTTCATACGTAAATGAGAGATGTTACTGCTTACATATATGTGAATTATAACTATTTTTATGATATTTTCCCTATTTTTATTTAATTTTCTAATTTTCCTATATGGAACACCCTATGCTATTATGGGTAAGTTAGAAAATTGAAATCACAAAAGCAGATTATGCAAATTTATCTTTTGTGCTGATAACGTTCTAACCAATCTTTAGCATTTTAATTGATGTACTGGGGATAGTCAAAAAAATAAAATTTCCCCACATGTGTATTTCCAGAAAACGTGGAGATTTTGGGTTGCTTATATGTTGTGGTTACATGGGCATCATCCTTCTTTTGTTGTGTGACGTGCAACAACCATTTCCTTGCAAAGAATGCCAGCGTACTTCTTTTTTGAAGACAGGAAGAGTTGAGAAGTGTGTGTCCGGCCGGCATGAACAACAGAGGTTTGTTGCAATCGCTGGTGGAAGTGTATGGGCCTCACATAACATCAAAGCACTTCTTCCCCTGTTCTGAAGAAGGCCCTGGGAGGAAAGCATTTCACCACAACAGCAGAAGTGGAAGCTGCCATACGTAACTTCATCAGCTGCGTATACTCTGGGTCACCTAGGTAATTGGAGATGACCAGGCTATAATTTTTTAAAAAGTTGTTTTTTATTTCTTCGCAATATTCTTCCGAACCAATCTTTGATTCACATATTTCTTTGCTTCCAGCGAGCGAATTTTTACAACCGTTGTCCGTGAGGCTTTTTCTCCAGCTGGTGGAATCTGGTACTGTCAGGCTGAGATTCCACCGGCTCCCTTTAAATCCCTTGATGGGAGGGAGGGGAAGGAAACACTGTTTCTCAGGCACGGTGATTCTGTGGCAAGGGTAACCTTCTTCTGGAGAGAGTCCATCGGTTGCACTCTCCACCCCAGAGCCTTTGTCATTCCCTTGGCTGGCACCCTCTTCTGCAAAGTAAGTATATAATATAGTTCTCTTCTGCCATTCTTCCCTGATGGCCTTTGTATCGTAGGAGCTGTGTTGTTTACGACAGGGAAATTTGTCAGGAAACAGAATTCTGGGTTCACAAATTACGTACTGAAAAGGAAAGTAGAGAAAATACATCTGAAATTGCGCGAGAAACAGGGAAATCTGAACAACATTTGCGAACCAATTCTATGTTAATTCTCATTTTACATTTGCTTCTGTCTTCCTGATCTCTGCTATTTCAGCAGATATTGTCAAAGGAAAAAAAAAACTTTAATATTGAAGATGAGGGTAAGTAAATAAATTAAAATTTGAACGAGAAATTCAAGAAATTACAGCGACCTCCGTTGCAGAGAGTTAGCACAGCTCCCTTCGATGCCAGAGCTCCAGGTTTCGAATCCCGGCCTGTGCATGGGTGTTCTTTGTAAGTGTTCCTTCATCAATTTCATATCATCACTCGTAGTGATTAGCCAAAAGTGGCAGAAAAGCGACGTCAAATAACAATTTAATCAATAGATTAATGAAGTAATTAAACTATTTATATGCTTACTTTTTTCATTTTTGTATTTTAAAATGCATGATTACTTTCTTTGTAGCCTTCAAAACCAGTGAGAGTGCTTCTTTCACAGAAATGAATATGTTTTAAAAGGGAAAGCTATCAGAAATAAATTATATATATACGTACATATATATTAGGTAATTTAAGTTGCTTCCCCCCCCCTTTAGATTAAAAATGATCATAATGATAAAAGATGTTTGAATGTAAAATATATAAACAAAAAACGCAATGATTCCAACTTATAGAACCTCGTGCATCGCAGGGAATATAAAGCTGGGAAAGGGAATTTTTTAGCATCCATTGGGAATTTAATTCTGTGTCAAGCAGGAAGGAACCAGAATAGAAGGTTGGCGCAGGGAATTGAATGCGTGTTGTAGCGATTCGAGAATTTAATATTTGTTTAGCTGTTAGTGGTTTAGTATTCGTGCTAGTGCTGTGTTTACTGAAGTTAAAGGCAATGGATATAATACAATATTTGCGTGTGAAAATATTTGGAACAGGATCTTTTCCGGAGAAATTGCAAATAGTTAATGTAGGTAGGTCAGTAGCATCTCTTGTACCACAGGTCTTGAACTTAAACTTCTGTGTATAAAAACAAAAATCGGGAATGCACGAGTAACTGGGTACTGGGGTAAGTTGAATTTTACACTTCAATTAATATTGAGGGTTTTTATTTCATTACCGCATTCCTTTCATATTCTTTGTTACAGGTTTTTTCTTATAGATTTATTATATTTTCTTGTTTTATTATTTGAAATTGTAAACATAGATTAACTGCAAGTGCAATCACAACAATTATTCGACAGTGGTTGCAACAATAAGATAACATTTTTAACACATAACTAACTAACTAACTAACTAACTCCCTAGCCTTCTTAAACCCGAAGGTTCATGGCTGCATATATTCATAAATCCTGTATGGATGTTGAGGTAAATTTGCAGGGAGACTTCAGGAGTGGGTGGATGAATCAAGTGTCGGAGTTTACCCACTAGTTAAAACCAGCATACGCCACTGAACTTCATCCATAAACAGGACACGCAGTTTAACGAACAGGGTTTCATGAAACTTGTGAAGTGATTACGACAAATGCCTGAATGGCGTTGTGGACTATGTGGAAAAATAGTGTAAAGGTGTATCTTTCTACTCATGTCATGTTCTTCCTCTATAATAAAACTCTCTGCAGTCAGCAGACTAGGGAAACTTTTTTTTACTATCCCCCATATCACTAAGTTTATATTTTTTTACAAATGATATACTGTGGAACCTCGATTATTCATTTTTCAGGGGACCAAGCTGAAAAACAACTTAAAATGTAGGAAAATATCACATGTAGAGAAATTTTTTAACATTCTGCTATGTTGGAACAATCGATTGAACATATAATGGAGGAAAATGTAAAATTAAGGAACATAAAATCCAGGTTCCACTGTATCTCTACAGACAGATGTCCATAAAGGTTTTGTAAATGAGAGAGGTTTGCAGAGATTGAATGCCTTTTGCAGTACGAGGGTTTGAAAAGGGAACAGAATTCGGGAAGGAATACAAAATTGTTGGGTGAACTTGTTCTGGAAAAATTACACAAATTTGATTCATTGATTGACTGATTTGGTTTATTTTACTTCACTTTCTGCCATTTTTGTCTAATCACACTGATGAATCTGAGTGATGATATGATGAAATTGATTGACACTCACAAAGAACATACATGCCCAGACCCAGATTTGAATCTAGCACCCTTGGCATGGTAGCAGGTACTGGGGTAAGCTAGAACAGAGGTAAGCTAGAACAAATGTTAATCAGAGAGTTTAGAGCTTATTTGAGTTATATATTACAGGTGTCAAAATACATATGAAAATTTATCTAAATTTGAGAGATTTTGATAGTGGATACTTGTTTGTCCATGTTATGTACATTATATTTGGATCATGCATCTTGAAAGTGTCTGGATATTTACATAATGTGAGTAATCCTGTATCCAGAGTATCTGTTGACTCTGTGGATACTGGAAAATTTTAAACCAGATACCTGTCATCTAGACTTTGGACCATCTGTAGTATTTCATCCAAGATTTGGATCTGTACTGATAATCTTTTCACATATTTTTACAATTCATAAATTGGTTTTTGTTTTCTAATTCACAGTAGTAACATGGTAGAACATTTATAACATAAAGGTAATATGACGCACCATGGCCATGTGGTCTAAGGCATCATGCTCTGACTCCGGCTATGGGATGTGCACAGGTTTGAGTCTTCTAGGGAAAGCATAATAACTTTTCTCCTGACATTTCGGCCAGTGTATAGGACTGGTGGTCACCCACCATGAGGATACTGGGGAGGTACAAATGAGTAGCGTAACTCAGTCGTGGAAACCTACAACAATGATTAGGGGTTCGCCATGCTGACTACATGTCACTCCGTAAGTGGTTTGATGATCTCCCAACTGGCAGGTGGGAGTGAGGCCGGCAGTCTGCAGGTAGGCCCTGGCCCTCATGGGCTGTTGCACCACGGACAGAAATTTGCAAGAATTCCATGCTACAATTATTTCTACTTTTGAATATGTTTCTTTATTTCAGGTGAGGAACAGCCAGTATTCAAGCCCCGAGTTGTCTGTATGCAAAATATTTCCAGTTCCAAAGTTTGACTGATATTCTATTTATTAAGCATTTGCTATACTAAGTCTATTTTAAGAAATGTTTGCCTTTGTATTTAGTCTACAAAGGAATGATGCTACAAATGTAATAGATCAAAACAAGGAAAAATATATCAGTTAAACTTGCAGGTGGTTATGGAATTTGCTTTCAAAGTAAAGAAAGTAAAAAATGTAATGTTGTTCAGTGTTATCTCCTCATATAATATTAATTTGTGATTAGTAATGAAAACTGTTAAAATTAGTTATATGTAGAAATTATAAATAGCAAGCTAATAAATTAAATATACAGTGCAAAATTTCAACATTTATACCACCAAAAAAAATGTTGTATTTCACCATTAAACTTGGTGTCTAAGAAGCTGTAAATTTTGCATTTCATTCTCATATCTTGTTAAGCATAAATATGCTCTAAAGATAAATGGGAATTAAATATTTTCTCTTACACAATAAAAACTGCTTCGCATTGTAACAAAAGCATTATTGAATTGATATATCACAGGTGAAAGGGTAAATCTACAACACATACATTGGAACATGCCATGTAGGCATATGGGAGGAGGGAGATGGAGGGGTAGGACACATGTGAATCTTGACCAACTGTGAAGGTGATGTGATCAGCACCATGCTCCAGTCATTTTTCAATACAATCGTTACATGTAACTGTGAGGCAACAGCAAGCACTTTGTAATTTCATCTGTCTATTTATCTTACATGGATTTGTATTTAGTCAAATGGTTAGCATACTCAACCATTCTTGCAAACAGTCCTAGGTTTAACTCCTGGTGAAAACCGAAAAAGTTTTGATGTTAAGCCAGCACTGAGAGGACGTGCAGCACCCAATAAAAAGCTATCTAGCAGGTTTCAATCCTGAAAGGGTTGTTGCACTAGGAAAATTAGTTCAGCTTAGGTTCCATAATTCCTCAAATGCCAATTCCTTATCATGGTCGACATTGGCAGAGTGACAGAATCACAACTGATAAGGTCCTACGAGCATAAACAACATACACAAAATAGTGAATATCTGTGAATCTGACAGCTTCAGAGATTGGCTTAGGGAGATATCTTAATATCCAGCTGATATAACATTCATCAGTTTGGTTCTCTTCTGAGATTCATAGAAACATACCAGGTGTGCCAGTCAATAATTCTTAATTGATCCGAAAGAAAACAAGTGTATCTGGGGAGAAAGGTAACAAATGCTTTATTCAAAGTATGCGCCATCGCTAGCTATACATTGTGCCCATCTGTCCATCAAATTGTGGATGCCCTTCCAGAAAAATCGTTCACATTTTGAAGTGATTAAGTCAGCAAGCCATTGTTCGACATCTTCATAATTGTTGAAGTGTTGCTGGGAAAGTGAGTGAGACATCGATGAAAGCAAGTGGTAGTCCGAAGGGGCTAAGTCAGGTTAGTATGGCGTGTGGGGCAAGAATTCCCAGCCAAGTGCAGAAATGGTGTCTCTGATGCCTTTTGCTGTGTGTGATGAGGCGCTGTTGTGCTGCAAAATCACTTTTCCGTGTCTTGCCGTCCAATCTGGGCACTTTTCGATCAATGCATGGTTCAAATTGATAAGTTGTTGATGGTAGCGAACGGCATTCACTGTTTCACCTGGTTTCAGAAGCTCATGGTACACTTTCTTTCATGCCGAGAAAGCAACACCTCACACACCATGCGTCTTTCGCTTTTCCATATATCTGTCGTTCAGATGATGTGGGACCCATTTTCCTGCCTTCTGGATCTTTCCCATGGCATGAAGACGATCAGATATGGTTTGGCGACCAACATTTAACTTCTCTCCCAGTTGTTTTTGCATTTGAGTATCATCTTCGTCCAACAGTGCTTGCAATTTTTTCGGCTGGCCCGGGCGATCTTTGTCTTTCAAGTCGAAATCACCACTTTTCAATCGTCGAAACCAACGCACACATGCGTCTTGCATTAGGACATTGTCACTGTACGTTTCCACAAGGATACGATGGCTTTCACTCGCGTTTTTCTTTTGATTGAACAAGAAAAGCAGGACATGCTCCTTATTTGGTTTGAAGGTCAACATGTTTCCCACACAAACCCAATATCATGATCACTCGAACTTGGTTGCACATCCACGGCATTTTGACTAGTATTGTCCTGGCAACAACACACTGATGTAACAGTTCAGACTGTGCACAAACCCTTCCTTCCAGCACCATCCAGCGACGAAATTAAGAATTATTAACCGGCACACCTGGTATTAAGCACAAAATATAATATTTTTTGGTTGCACTTCATGAATATAGTGAAGCAATATTCACAGAAGAACGTCACTACATTCCAGGTTCTAAGAGGAGGGGACTTAAAGATGATTAAGATGCAGATGTCTGAAACAAGAAGGACCCATCTGTACCATTCACTTCCAAGAAAGGATTCATCCAAAAGATAAGTAATGATATTTTCCTTAATATTTAACACTTAGTTTAATCCATTTCTTGTTGTTATTTTAGGATGTCTGTCTGAAAAAAAGACAGGGTGTTTACCTGGAAGCTGTTAACGTCTCGGAACATCCAGCGCTCACCTTCAGAGCGGGTCCTACTCCAGGGATTGGTGGGTAGGGAGAGAGTGGCCGATCTCCAGATGAACACTAGAAGGGATTCTGGAGGTTATCAGTGTTGCAGGATTGTGCATTTTGTCTTTATTTCAGGTAGACATATTAGTATTTTTTGGTTCATTCTGTTTCCTACAAGTTTTCTTCTCTTTTTCAGGTTAAATTCCATCACAGGATGGACCAAGGGAATTGTGGTGAGTTTTCTATAATATTCCATTCTCTTTTCTTGTTATTTTAGGATGTCTGTCTGAAAAAGAGACAGGGTGTTTACCTGCGAGCTGTTAACGTCTCGGAACATCCAGTGCTCACCTTCAGAGAGGGTTCTACTCCAGGGATTGGTGGGTAGGGAGAGAGTGGCCGATCTGCAGATGAACACTAGAAGATATTCTGGGGGTTGGCAGTGTTGCAGGATTGTGCATTTTGTTTTTATTTCAGGTAGACATATTAGTATCTTTCCGTTTATTCTGTTTACTACAAGTTTTTTTCTCTTTTTCAGGATAAATTCCATCACAGGATGTACCAGAGGAAATGTTGGTGAGTTTTCTATAATATTCCATTCTCTTTTCTTGTTATTTTAGGATGTCTGTCTGAAAAAAAGACAGGGTGTTTACCTGCGAGCTGTTAACGTCTCGGAACATCCAGTGCTCACCTTCAGAGCGGGTTCTGCTCCAGGGATTGGTGGGTAGGGAGAGAGTGGCCGATCTCCAGATGAACACTAGAAGGGATTCTGGAGGGTGGCAGTGTAGCAGGATTTTGCATTTTGTCTTTATTTCAGGTAGACATGTTAGTATCTTTCGGATTATTCTGTTTACTACAAGTTTTTCTCTTTTCAGGTCCACTGATATCCACTGGATTGAAGAAAATTACAGGTTGGTATAAAATTGGAAGGTGTTATGTACATAGACATAGATTGTTTTCTAGCAGAATAAGCATATAGACCTTAAAGGAACCTTAAACACTACCTGCAACAGACAACTCGGTGGAATTGTCAACCACCCTACTCTGAAAATGGAAATCAGGTAAATAAGAGTGTCTTAGTTTTTCCTTTAGTGTCAGTTCCATAATTAAATATTGGTGTAAGCTAGTTGTAAATTTATAAATATTATAATATAATTGTGCATACTGTTTGTGTTAACTTCAACTTTATGGTTGTGTTCTAATATTTTTGTTTCTAATATAGGTTCTTTGGGATTTTTACAATTTTGAAATTTTTAATGAATTGATTTTTGTGTTGCTTGCTGTTTTTTAAACAATGGAATCATAATTTTTAACCACACCAGATGGTACTTGCAAGAAATATAACAAATTATGTACATAAAATAATGAAAAATATAGTTGTTGGCGGAAGTTGACGATTTCTTGGCAGGCCACACATGTAACTGTTATTTTTCTGTCACAGATTGAAGGAGTGTGATCAGTTGATATTTGCACTTGGGGTCTGCCTTATCGTATTTTTATTCTAATCCAAATGAAATTACAAATTAAAAATAAACATTACACAGAAACTTGGGTACCTCTTCCACATTTGAGGTTATTCAGAAGTTATCAGCACTTGCAACTACCATCTGACAGTCCTAAGTCTGTTGAAGTGGGAAGGGAGATTATGATTTCAATTTTTTTTCACCTGCCAAGACAGACAGACTGCCATTCACTTTTGGCTTGACAATGGTGAAACTAGCATCTGAGGAAGCTACTCCTGTATCCATGTCTGTGCTGTAGTTCCCAGAGTGCAATGGAATACCAAAGTGAGGTGCTAATGCGGCTGGAAACAGCCCCTAAATGTATGGACAGAAAATTGAAAAAATTACATGCAATTTGTTGGCAAATACATTAGTAGCTTAGAGCAGTGGTTCACAAAGTGTGCGCCGCCAAATGTTCCAATAGTTTCACTGAAATGACACTTACTTCCAAATATGTGCTTATCTAGTACTTTTACATGTAAAATATTTCGATTGTGAAATATGTGTTTATTTTTTAACTTGGGGAAGCAACACTAACTGAGTGTTGCAGTTGTTAGATAGGCCTACATTCCGACTTGGGTGCCATGGAAAAATCTTGAAACACTAAGGCCGCCGTGGAATCAAAAAGTGTGGCAACAACTGGCTTAGACACTTCTCAATAATAATATTAATCTTGTCATTCTTCTCAATCCCAGCAATTGAATTGCTTATTGATGATACAAGTTGTGGTGAAGTAAATTAAATTCTATGGCCCTCACAGATAAAATGTTCTGCTAACACTGATTTTTTCAGATGGAAATTCCAGATGTAGCTGGAACGTGTTTTGACATCATTGTTCGACTGCCCTCTTGTTTGTCCAATGAAGGATTTACTGCAGCCACAAGTGATACAGTAAACACCAGGTGTCTTCAGTCCTTTTCAGTCAGTTTCTGAAAGTGTCCATCCCTGTTTGGTGTTCCTAGCATTTTGTTAATGATGCTTTTTGAGTATCCATTCTGCCTTAAGGCTGTATGCCGGTAACTCATTTCATCTTGAAGGTGCTCTGTGTCACTGATGGAGATTGCTCAGTGAAACAGTCTAGATAGTGTTGTTGATCTGCCACCAAAGCATGTATGGAAGTCCAAGGCAACAAGACCACAGCCGTTTAGACTCAGCCAACCAACTAGAAGTTCGAAGCAAACCATGTGGAACACAAACCATCACATGGTGGTCAACCTGATGGCCAAAGTTTTCGATGAAGTGACCATCTACCTTCTCTCGAAAGGCTCGAACTTCTCTCCAGTACTGAGCAAAATCCCAACCACAGACATCTTTAGCAGCATTGAGATCTCCCAGATGCAGTTGCCCAAGACAAGCATATGTGGCTTTTAAAATAGCAGTTCCACAAAATCATAACATCACAGCAGCACAGAATAGGACATTATCATAATGACAGCAGACAAAGGAAATGCTTTGGTTATACTCAAATTCACAGACTGTGACAATTCTAACTGACTGCATATACCAGCCACTTTTTCCAGACCCCACAGCTGCAATAGAATGGCAGACCAGAGAATCACTGAAGACATTTTCATTGCTGTTAGAATCTCAGGACAGATCAACACAAAATGGAAACAGTAGCACCAGAACTTTCCAAAATGTTGAACCAGTCCTGGCTGACAATAGTTGATTGAGAGAGTGGATGTGAGAGACACAACACCCGATTGACCTGTCACCTACACCAGACCTCACCCACACTGCATACATACAAATAGATCCACACACATTATGCACTTCAATCCCTGATGAGTGTGACGTTAGGTCTCGAAACCTATCTGGAACTGATCTTGCTGATATACCAAAGGAACCTCTTCATGAATCAATGAACATTTGAAAAGTGTATATTTGAAAACTTCCTACATCAAGAAGCATACAGACATGGTGATCCTGTCCACTAAGGCTAATTACTAAATAACAAATTATTCAAAGAGTTAAAATGACCATTATTATATAAATATGAGGGAGTAAAATAAAAACCTTTGTGACTGTTTTCTACATTCACAAATAACTAATATTTACTTCATTTCTATTGTGTACAAATTTATAAAATTAACAGGGAACCATTGAGATTAAGAATGCTGTATCAATGTCGATATTTTTTTAAGTTGTTGATTTCGATTCCTTGTTATGTAAGAGGCTTGATTTAAATTGTCTTGTGTCGAAAGTTGCAAAATGAGTTTGTATCGAATGATTTAAAGTGAAATAATATTTATGAAGTTGAGTTGTGTTGTTTAATTCTTGCAACGTAAGTATAATAACATTATGGAAACCATTTGAGCGCTGAGTACTTGCAATTTAATTATAAAATTGCATTAAAGTCTGCTCATACTTCACGTACTATATACCGTGTGTTTCAAAATGATTTAAACAATTTAAACTCCTTATAATTTTTTTATTAATTGTGCAATTTACTGAAAATTTTACACATAAGTACTATAACTGTCCAAGTTTTTGTGCTAAAAATTGGAATACAGTAACTCACAAATACTCAATGTGAGTCCCCTTTGTTACCCTGCATACATCAGTTCTGTAATCCAATTATTCCCAGACCCGTTTCAGCATGTTTTCAACATCAACAGTTTGCACTGCAGCAGTAATGTGCTCTTTCAGTTCAGAGAAATCTTGGGGTAGAGGTGGTTTGTACACAATGTCTTTGACATGTCCCCTGAAAAAAAAATCGCAGGGGGTTAAGTCCGGTGATCTTGGTGGCCAACGTAAAAGCTGTTGATCATTGTGAGCAGCTCGCCCAATCCAGCGGTGTGACAGTCTCTCAGAGTTACGTGGTAGAGCAGCCCAAGGCTGAATCTCGCTCTGTAGTAAATAAAAAGACTTTCTATTCTATTCGATGCATTAAGGTAATTCCTAACATTGCGATGAAAGTGGCAAGGGGCTCCATCCAGTTGATAGATAAAGTTTGCACTGTCATGTTCAAGCTGTGGCATAAGCCACGTAGTAACATAGTAAGCATGTGTAGAAATGTTTCTCCAGTCACAGTTTCTTCGGGAAAGAAGTACGGATCATACACTTTAGAAGATGAAATGGCACAAAACACATTTGTTTTTGGTGAATCACGCATAATTTAAATGATTTTATGAGACTTCTCAGTCCCCCAGATACAAACATTTTGTTTGCTTACTAGTCCCATAACATGGAACGTAGTCTCATCACTGAAACACACTTTATTAAAAAAAATCATCATCACTGCACAACTCTTGGAATCACTCACCAAATTCATTGCTGGTCTTGTAATCATTAGGTGTTAAATGTTGTAACAACTGCACATGATAGGGATACATGTGTAAACGCTTATGCACTATGCGCCACACAGTTGTTCGAGACATTTGAAGTTCTCGACTAGCTCTTGCTGTAGTCTTTTGAGGGCTGCATTGAAAACAAGCTCGAACTCTCTTGATATCTACCTCAGACGTGGAAGGCCTACCAGGCGATTTTCCCTTGCAAATGCATCCTGTTGTCTTGAATTGTTGATACCAATTGCGAATGGAGTTCTTTGATGCTGGTTCTTTACGAAATTTGGTACGAAACTCACGTTGAACACTTACAACAGACTAACTAACGTGAAATTGTAGGATGCACAATGCTTTCTCTGCACCACAGGCAGCCATCATATAACTTGTCACTCTGACACCTGGCGGAAGAACTTCGAACTACTACGACCATGCCAAACAAACTCGAGGATGTGGTCGAAAGTATTTCAATACAATTTTAATCGTTGGTAGTGTTTTAACGCTCATGGAATGATTTCTTTTCATTCAAATCATTTTGAAACATGATGTATATTCAGTGGAAAGTATAGTTGCACCTTAAAGGCTCAACAAAAATTATAGGACACACTGCATAGAGCTCAAATGTACATGAGGTATCAACTGGTATTAACAAAATTACCTCAAGCTGCAACACTGATCAAGTGAGCTTCAAAATGTTATTTTGAAGATGGTGCTTCCTCCACACACTTGCACCAGTGAAGAAAAGTGGTGTCTTGCCCCAGGGAAGACTAAAACTTGTAGAAATTATTTGGCAAATAAAAATTCATAATCTTCATGCATGCTTACCATGCAAAGTTTATGAATGCAGGAAGCTCGACAACGGCCTCAGTTCGCAGGCAGATGGGTGGAAAGACCGTCACAGTGGCTCATAAGTGCTGCACGTGCATCTCAAAGGTAAACAGGCACTAACTCAGTGATAAAATGCAGCAAACTTTTGCAACACTACGTGCAGAAATCTACCAGATAAAATAAAAAACAAACAAATAAATTGCATTTTCATTTTATTCCCCTTGTACTTTAATTATATTAAACAAAACATACGAGTGAAAAATGTTTTATAAGAATATTACTCACTTGAATCTTACTGGATTTTTACCCTTCAATGAAAATAATGGACTCAAACTTGTTGTTATGTAGTGCATACCAGGAAAAGGCACTAAATTGGTATATATTTCACTAATATCAACATTAAGTGATCCAGGAAATCTTGCTGCACTGTGAAAAGACAGAAAATTAACAATGTTGAATCAACTTATGGGAAATAAAAATAATAAACAGGCTACTTGAACATATATGACAAGAATGGAGTCAAAAGACTTGCTAAACATGTCTCTTGCATCAAAATTGGTGATTCGAATGAATTTTCATAAAGGTATATGATATTTATTATCAATGTTAGTATTTGTATACAGTTCAACTTTTTAATAAAATGTTCACTTCCTGTAATTGTTGTATCCTTGTGGTTCAAATAACCTTATTATAAAGTGTCCAATTTTAAAAATTAAACACAGACATAGATAAATGCTGTCCGCATAAGAAAAAGGTAACAAAAAAAAGTGTAATACAGTAAAACTCATACAGTATGTAACATTGTTATTCGTACACATAGAATTTCCGAGGAAAAATGTCATATCTACTAGTAAATATAACCATTTTCATATGTACCTGGAAATTAATGTTAATGAAGGTTGCACCAACAAATGTCAATAAAAATGTATGTTCAAAGTGTATAAACAGAGCATATAATTTGTGTGAAAAGAGAAAAACACACTGTTTCATGCAACATTGTTATTCGTACAGACAAGAGTTTCAATCTTCCTCGCATACAGCACCACCGCTATTCGGGCAATATCATGCAGTTTGCAACTTCGTAACAAGTTTGAACATGCAGGCACGCTCCCCATCAAGTGGAATGCTGGCATAGGTATTGTTGTAAGTCTATCGTATATCTATCAGCATGTTCGAAATGGGCAAGATGAAGGAACTTAGTTCCGATCTGAAGGATGTTATTATAAATTTGGCACTTAGAGGTTATTCGTTAAGAAAAAAATTGAACAAACAGTCAATAAATCACACTCCACAGTTCAATACATAGCAAACAAATTTAGAGAGGAAGGTTCAACACAGAATGTGCCAAGTAAACCAAAAGAGAGACGGTTGAATAAACGTGCTGAATGCTTTATTTTAAAAAGAGTGCGAGAAAATCTCCAACTCTCCAACTAAGTGTTCCTCAGTTATGACCGTTAGTAGAAAATGTTGCTGGCAAGATGATGTCTGATCAAACTGTCCGACGTGCCTTGTGGAAGCATGGATATCATAGCAGAATACCACGAAAGAGACCGTATGTAAATAAGGTGAATCGAAGGAATAGACTTTCATTCGCGAAAGAGCACATCCACAAGGACCAGGAATTTTGGGATAGTGTCATATGGTCAGACGAGTCCAAGATTAATATATACCGGTGAGATGGGATAAATATGGTCTGGAGAAAATCAAATAAAGACAATGATCACATTAACACAGTTCCAACAGTTAAACACGGTGGTGAGTCATTAATGATTTGGGGCTGTATGTCATCCAAAGGTGTTGGTACCATCCAGTTTATTGATGGTATCATGGATGCATATGTCTATTTGGACATATTGAAGAACAATGTAAAGCAGAGTTCCCAAAAAATGGACATGCCGCCTATCTACAGATTCCAACAAGACAACGACAGTAAGCATAAGGGGCGAGTTAACATGAATTGGCTAATATGGAATGTGCCCAAACTACTACAAACACCAGCTCGAAGTCCAGACTTAAATCCCATTGAGCATTTATGGGCAATTTTGAAGAGTAGAGTCCATAAAGCAGACGTCAAGTCCAAACAAGAGTTGAAAACTTGTGCAAGTCGAGTGGAATAAAATAAGCTTTGAAACATGTCCAAAACTGGTTAATTTTATGAAGAACAGGTGTCAAGCAGTAATTAAAGCCAAAGGATATGCATCAAAGTATTAGAACTGTCAGCCAATTTGCTCTGAATATGCTTTTTTCTTTTATATTATTAAGTGTACGAATAGAAAAGTTGTACAAAAAATGGCATGTTTCTTTTTCAGTTTCATTTAATTTATTATTGTCATTGGTTATACAGAATTTGGGTAAGATTTTATGTTCCTAATAATATTAGTTATTGAATTGTAAAGAAACAATTTCAAAAGAGTGTATTTCCTTTCAGATATTAAAGCATTTTCTTTGAAAATCCGTGTGTACGAATAAGAATGTTACATACTGTATGAGTGGTAAAATCAGATGTGTCTTAGCTTTCTGTCATGATATGGGAATGTTCGAAGGCACCAAGTTCAACATATGAAAGACAACAAGTATTGCTGCATTCACTCTATGGCAGGCAGTGGTAAAGTATCATATCTTAGGATAGACAATGGTGTTTTTATATTGGACTGGGTCCAGTATTGCAACTTGTATGGTAAAAAAATATTGATGAATAATGAAAATATGACTAACTAACTAACTCTCTAGCCTTCTTAAACCTGAAGGTTCATGGCTAGAGCAACACAGGCCTTCCATCTGTCCCTATCCTGAGCAAGATCTATATACTCGTTTCCATCCCTACCAATTTCCTTTAGGTCCATCTCAACACTATCCCTCCATCTTCGTCTTGGCCTTCCTACAGGTCTCTTACCATCAGGTAATCCTAACAAGAATCCTGTAAACTCTTCTTTCCTCTCCGATTCGTGCCACATGGCCTGCCCACCTAAGTCTTCTTGATTTAATCATTCTATTAATATCTGGACATGAATATAAATTATGTAACCTTCTCCACTCACCTGTCTCCTCATCACTTTTAGGTCCAAATATTTTCCTAAGGATCTTATTTTCAAATACTCTCAATTTATGTTCCTCTTTCAATGTAAGGGACCATGTTTCGCATCCATATAATAATACAGGCAAAATTACTGTTTTGTATATTTTAACTTTTAGTTTCTTAGATATTAAACAAGAGAAAAGTAACATGCATTTCCTGAATTTAGCCTGCTTTCCTCTTTAGTATCATTTTCATTTGTTAGTATTACTCCTAAGTATTTGAATTTGGAAACTGGTTCAAACGAGTTGTTATCAATAATTAGATTTTGATTATTACCTAACACTTGGTTTCGGCCTGTAAGCATATATTTAGTTTTCTCTTTGCTAACTTCCAAACCTATCTCTTTAGCTGCTTTGAAAAATATTTTAGCATTATTCTTAATTGTATTTATATCATCCCCTAATAAGTCTACATCATCTGCATATGCTAACAACTGAGTCACACCAATTAGTTTTAGTCTTTCCTTAGTTTCTTTTACCTTCTTATAAGCAAAATTAAAGAGCAATGGAGATAATGCATCTCCTTGTTTTAAACCATCATGAATTGTAAATTTGTCAGACATATTAATACCCACACGAATTTTACTTTCTGTTTCACTGGTGCATATTTTTATCATATTAACAAGCTTCTTAGGTATTCCAAACTCGACTAATATATTATATAATTTATCTCTTTTGACTAAATCATATGCTTTTCTTAAATCAATTAATAGCTGATGGACACTTTGATTATATTCCCACTTTTTCTCAAGTGTCTGTCTGACGTGAAAAATTTGATCTGTGGTTGATCTGTTACATTTAAATCCACATTGATAATCACCTATAATTTCATTAGCATATGGGGTTAGTTTTGTTAAAAGAATGTTAGATAATATTTTATATGTTGTTGAGAGTAGAGAAATTCCACGGTAGTTATTGCAGTTCATTTTATCACCTTTTTTAAACACAGGAACAATTATGGATTCTTTCCACTGTTGAGGGATTTCTTGTTAATTCTATATTAAACAAATTAATTTATGAATTTGACATATTAACGAATTTCCACCATATTTAATTAATTGAGCTGGTATTAAATCAATGCCAGGTGCTTTGTTATTATTTAACCTTTTAATAGCACCTTCAACTTCAATCAAGTTAGGTTCTGAAACTAAAGGTTCTGCTGTGTGTATTTCATTTACTTCTGATTTATCTCCTACATGAACATTCAAGAGGTCATTAAAGTAGTTCTTCCATCTATTTAAAATATCTCTTGGATCCGCCAAAAAATCACTGTTTTTATTTTTTAACAAGTTTACTTTAGGTTGCAACGCCTTTCTAAATTTATTTACACCTCTATATAAATCTCTGATATTTTTGTTTTTGCTGTTTGTTTCAATTTCGTTAATTTTACTTTTCAAGTAATCTCTTTTTTTACTTCTAAACGTGCTGTTAACTTCTCGCTTTATTCTATTATAATTGCGTAGATTTGTATCATCAGAATTATTTAACCACCTAAGTCTAGACTGATTTATTATTTCTATATGATTCTGACAATCATTATCAAACCATGGCTAACTTTTTCTTGGTTTATGGTATCCTATACTTTCTATAAGTGCTGATTCTATTGTGTTACGTATGTGCTCCCAATTCTTATTTACGTCTGTTTCATTTATATTTTCATCATTTAAATCCTGCAAAACATCGAATCTATTTGACAGTTTAATTTGGTAATGAATATATGATGAAGGGGAAATAAACTTGTTTATAAAGGTATACTAGAACCATTTTCATGAACATCATGAAAATTATGAATATGCCCTTTAGGTGAAATTTTTCTTTGTGTGGAAAGCTTGAAGTTAAAAAAATCAATTATGAGATTCTATCCACGTAACATCAAAATGTAATTTTATGTAGTAAATTTGAATGTGAATTTCAGTCCAGTTTTATGTAGAAATGTTCGTTTTATAATTAATATAATATCTCATGTGGATCATTCCGCTTGAAAATCAGTTTAATATGTAGAAAAGTATATTATAAAGAAGGGTAAAAAGATGTGGGTGTCCATTACCTAGCTGTTTCTTTTGTTTTCCTCCAACATATTTAATCCCTTCACTATAAATATGGAGTGGTATAAGGAGGCATAAAATACTTTAATACTATTACATGAAAAAGTAGCTACCTTGTAAGGTGTAGTAACATGTTGGCTACAATGCAGTTCATGTCTTCATAAGGCTGATGTAACGCAGGGGTACCCCTGGAACCAAATTGACAGCTGAATCCAATTTCTTCATCAGGAGGTGTTTACATATCCAAGAGAGCCTAGAAAGGAATTTTTAATTTAGCAAACATGGAAAAGTTACAAAATAGGCTTTTTATTTACTTTTCTAAAGGAGCAGATACAATTGTTGCTTAATGAATATCTATTTTTGACAAGCATATATTGTAAGACATGAAAATATCACTCTGCTACATACGAACACACAAAAACCCATTGTTAATTCAGAATTTCTTCATGGATTCATGCATTCACTTCTTGCTGATCTGACCATTTCAACTTTTTTTTATCTATTTCTTCTGATTTAGCATTTCCCTTTCTAACATAGTTGCGGCATTTTTTATACAGAGTCTTTATGCCTTGTAGTAGATCTTCCTCTATTCCTCTTTGCTTTACAATTGCCCAGATCTTTTCTCTAGGTATGGTGTCAAAGGGTTTTTCCATGTTGAGCCTCCTCTAAATGGAGTTCAATTATAGTTCTTAAACGTGATTCCAGTATTCGAGCATAAATTTTTCCTGGGACATTGAGTAAGGAAATTCCTCTGTGGTTTTCACATTTTCTATTGTCTCCTTTTTTATATATTGGTATTATGATAATGACTTGCCAATTCTCAGGTATTCTACTCTCCTTACACAGCATTTGTTTACCTTCCATTTCCATGTATCTCAACATCTATGGTGTTATCTCATCATGGCCTGCTGACTTTCCTAGTTTCATCTTTTTAATAGCCTCATCCAAATCATACATGGTAATCACATTTTGATCCTCTTCCTCTTCCTCTTTTCCATTTCCATCGTTCCTCAGGTTCTCCTCTTGCTCCCACTGTTCTCTTTCCCCATTTTGATCTTCCTCTATGGTCAACAGTTCCTCAAAATGTTATTTCCATCTTCTCATTATATTTTCTCCGTTGGTTAATATGATGTCATTCTTACTCTTTATAAATTTCAATGGGCATTCTTTGATCTTTCTTTATAGCCTTTAGTGTTCTGTAAAACAGTTTCTGCTTTTCATTAAAATTTGCCTCTAACTTCTTGCCAAAATTTTCCCAAGATTCTTGTTTTTCCAACTTTACCATTTCTTTAACAGTAGTTCCTTGTTTCTTGTATTCTTCATATGAGTTAACTGATCTCTTATTCAAGGATTTCTTCCAGAGTTCTTTTTTTCCTTTTGACTTGTTCCTTGTTTTCTTCTGTCCACCATGGTGTTCTCTTTTGCTGTCTTCCTACTTTCATCTTTCCACATGCTTTTGTTGCTGCTTCAAGAATAATAATTAGTTTAAACTTTTGCCACGTATCCTCTAGAGTATTTGAAGTGCCATTTTCTGTTGGATTTCTTCTTGGTACATTTGCCTTGTATTTTTATCCTTGAGTTTGTGGTTCATTATTTTCTCTCTTATGTTCTTTGCATTTGATTCTTTCCTATATGTTGATGTTATAGCTCTTTTCATTACTAATAGATGATGGTCACTTCCCATTTCAAAACCTCTATACACTCTAGCATGAAGTACATTCCTAAATTCTGTTTTCTGCACTAAGATGTAATCAATGATGGACTTCTCCATGCGACTGGGTTCCTCTCTTGTGTACTTATGAATGCCTTTATTTTGAAATTTGGTGTTGACTATTATTATTTACTCATTGCTGACACACAGATCAATTATCCTTCTTCCATTGTCATTTTGATGTGCCTCGCCATATTTACCCATCACTTCTTCAATACCCTTTACTTCTTTACCAACTCTTCCATTTAAGTCTCCAAGTACATATATATTTTTCCTTCACTGTCGTCTATTACTTTCTGTAGTTCTTCATAAAAAGCATCCTTCTTTTCCACTGTCTCATCCTCATTTGGTCCATATGCAGCAATATGTCTGATAGTCTGTACTATTGGTATCTACAGTTAGTTGTATTAGTCTCTCGTTTATATACTGCCAGTCTTTTATATGACATCAATATCTTTCTGGTATGATTATGCCTAGTCCTGCTTTAGCTCGTTGGTTCATGTCCACTCCTGAGTAGAATAAAATATATCTATTCCCACTTTCTGGTTCCATCATCTGTTCACATCCTCTCCCCTTCTTTTTAGCTTCAGTTACTGCTAGTATATGTAGTTTTTCTTTTTTTATTTCTCTCATAAGTTTTATCTCTTTACCATGCACTCCACGCACATTCCAAGTTCCAATTTTCAAAATCCTGTTTCCTCTCCAGATCGCCAACATTGTCATCCATCCGGCATCCTTCTGTTTGCTTGTAACAAGATATTCTCGGACTAATGGGTTGTCAGCCCCCTGAGTCCAAAGCCATTGGAGATGCCTCCCCTCTTAGCCCTTGGCCTGCTAGTTTCTATGTCAGGGTGTACTCCCTTAGCCTTTGAGGACCCATCCTCAACACAAGGCAGTGGGTTCCCTCTTTATTTTAAACCCCAAGAGGGAGGGTTACCTCTTCCAACATCTGCACCCTACCGAAGGACTCCTTTTCAACCGCATCTGCCATTGAGGACTTCACCGTAACCCTGGCAAGGGTCCCTTACATGGTACTATCAGCCAGAGCCAGCTGAACCACGGTTTTTTAAAGAGGTGTTACTCCTCTTGTTCATCACCCCTCCTTTGCCGTTGAGATTACCATCCCACTTCTTCCGCCATTTGAGACATTGACCAGTAGGTTGCTTCTTAGTCTCGCTCTTCCTCACTAGCCTGCCCAGCATCGGAGACCCTACCAGTAGCTATACTACCGCTGCTATAGCCTAGCGAATCATCAGAGCACGCAAGCCCCACCACCAACTACAAGGTCACCCAACCACTAGGTGGGGCAACAAGAGGTTTGAAACAAGGATGAATACTCAGTCCCCTCCTTTTCATCATATTGATGGATGAAGTCATAAAAGAATGTAACAAAAAAGTCAAAGAGTTACAAGTAGGATATAAAAACATGAGACCAGTACAACTGTCATATTTTGCATATGCAGACGATATCATAATTTTAGGAAGCTCTGAGAAAAATCTACAATATAAGATGAAAATTTGCAATAAACAACTCCTAAAATATGGGATGAGAATAAATAATAATGAAACGAAGACCATGATAATAGCAAGAGAAGAGGTAGAGCTTAATATATACCTTGAAAATCAAGAATTAGAACAGGTTAATTGCTTCAAATAACAAAGTCAACAAAACTAGCAGTTTATAAAACCATATATACATACCCACGATTCTGCACAGCTGCGAGTCCTGGACATTGACTTCAAAACACCAAAGTAAACTGCAGACAATGGAAATGAGATTCTTGCATAGGATAGAAGGAAAGACGAGAAGAGATCGAGTGAGAAATCAAACCATAAGAAATTGTTTGAGAGTTTCTCCCTTACTAGAGAAAGTAGAACAGAGCCAACTAAGATGGTTTTGTCACGTGAAGGGAATGGTTGGAATGCACGTAGCCACAGTGGTCTATGAAGTGAAAATGCAAAGGAGAAGACCAAGAGGAAGATTTAGAAAAGTGTGGGAAGATGATGTAAAGAGAGCCGTGGAAGTAAGGGGTAGTGATAGGAAAGAAGTGCAAGATCTAATTCCATACAGGTGCAGATGGCAATCCTTCTGTAAAACCTCTACACCGCAAGGTAGAAGAGGACAGATAAGTAAAGTAAAGTATCTATCTCTTTTTATTCAATTTTTTCTAAGATTACTTCCTCATTTTAAAGTTCACAACACATTTTCCTTTTTCTTTCGTTTATTTAAAATTCCAATTTATTTTCTCTTGGAAATATAAATAATTCACTTTACTTTTAGCTTAGGATTTGATAAAATTATTAAACATAAAATAAATGGTTCTCTTTGTTTGTTAGTTTTAAGTCCCTTTATGCACAGATAGGCTAATCTGGACTGGACTTACAGTTTAAAGTAAGATCAAAGCCACAATGTGCCTCCACTGGGTATCGACACCAGACCCCTTGATTACAAGGTGATGATGTTTCAATTGAGCATTTTATTTTTTCAAAAGTCAGGAAAAGTTTTTCTCTTACTTGTGAAATTAGGGCATGCAAAGAATAAATATAAATGAGTATCATATTGTAATTCTGCTCTGAATTGACATTGACTTCAGTTAACTATTTTTATGTTTGAAATGTGGTAATTACTTTGTGTATAAATATCTAGTTCTTTATTAAATTATTAATACTAGCCTGGGTAAATTATATTTAAAATGAGGTGGCTTATTTTCTCCTACTTTAGCAAACCAACAATATGCATTTCCATTTTTATTGTTACTGTGTGTGTACACCACTCATTTCCTTAAATATTGATTGTTTGGTTTCAACAATAAAGTTTGACATTATTTATTGCTAGGATATTTAACTAGTAATTTGTAACTCCAATGTATGAGTTAGTTACAAAAGAAGAATAAGTACATACAGTGGTAGAGCATGACCTTTCCAACAGTGTAAGTCTATCATGATGAAGGTTATTTCCCGTTGTGCTTATTTTTGGGCAGACATGTTTAGTAATTTATCTACACATATCGACCCCAATTTTTTCAGAACACTTCCCTGGAATTTTTTACCAAATTAAAAATTCTGGATAAATCCCTGGTATTGGAGTGTTCTTTGCTAGACTGTGTATCTCCTACATTTCAACTCATAATTAAGTCAGTCTTATTCCTATCACAATGACTAACGTAATGATAAAAAAATATGCAAAGTCAGATAAAATGAATAATAATAATAATAATAATAATAATAATAATAATAAAGAAACGAAAACAGAAGGAAACAGAAAAGTGCTGAATACTTTTTACAACCGCATAACCAAGTATCAGCTTCGTACCCTGAATCATAAAATTGGGGCACTTTATTTTTCGTTTCTGTTACTATGCCTGCTAGAGAAGGAAGGGGTGGGCCTACCTACATCCACAAGTTTCTTCTTGGCAGCAAAATCCTTGCTGGATAACGGCATCTTCTTATCCACCCCACTGCCCAATCACACTCATTTTATTCCATAATGCACTTCACTATCACACCACAGCACAGGGCCAACAATCCGCTTTCAATAGATGAAATTCGCAAAAGCATTACCTCGATAACAAGAACGGAAAAACAAAGAGAAACCAGATCCAAAGTTGGTCCATGCTCAAAGCAGTGATCTTTCAGACTGTGAAGGGAATATCCCTTTCGTATATAAATAAATTCCTTCTCTTGCCTTAAAATTCCCTATATTTGGTAAAAAAAAAATAATACAATATTAATTATAAAAGAAATGCTCACTAATTGTAGGGACATATCCAGAAATTTCTATCAAAGGACATGTAAGTGCTTTCTTAGGATACTGTAAAAGAAAATCTAGCACCTAAAAGATCATAAACAAGCTTTTCGAACGCTGTTCGAAGAGTGTTTGAATCACAGACTACGTAATTAATAATATTTGGTTCACATTTGACATGAGATTTGTAAAATTGGTTCAATCTTCAGCTTTCATTAACATTTATTTATTTATTTATTTTTGCACTTTTTAGCTCAATTATTACCAGCTGAGTTCATACAGAAACAGAAAACAGAGATCTTAATATTTCTGATGTTTATGCTCTCCTACAAGCTAAAAACAGAAACAAGAATTTAGCACATCAATGTGTATCTATTTTTCCCGTATCCCACTCAATTTTAGGTTTCTCCTTTTTCCCCTTCCTGTTAGACTTTTGCTTCAGAATTCCCTGTTCCTGCAAATTTCCTTTGCAGTTAACCATTCATACCCGACAACGCTGAAGCCCCTCCTCTAGCAAGACCTGTGTCTCGCTGGCACGTATTCAGTGAAGCCAACCCATGCATAATCGTGCTAAATCTCGCACAAGTTTAAAAAGTCGTTTGTAAGTTGGGGACAGTGGCGTGCCCAAAAGGGAGGGGGGTTGGTGGGGGGTTATAACCCCCCTTTGATGCAGTATTCCTAAAAAAAAAAGTCAAATGTGAAAAGATGGCAAAATGAGAGCTGACAACCAGAAAAAGTGTACGTAAACCCTCCATTTTGAAAATCCTGGGCACGCCACTAGTGGGGATATAAATAAAACAAGAGGGCCACTTTTCGTTGTGGTTAAATTTTCTCAAACTTTTCACATATAATGTCGAACCCATGCTGTTGGTTGAACCATTCGAATTTATATTTATGTTTTTGTTATAAATTAATATTAATAATATGAAAATCACAGAACAATTTAGTAGTGTGTAGCATAATTCTGGAGTTTAAACGACACCATGGATGTCCAGAAGTGGCAAGGCAAGGAGACATTTCCTGAAAAATGAATGTCAACCATTTTCACACATACAATTTCATTTCAGTCATATCAAATTGTTAATTATTGTAAGGGCGTTGCATATATTTTGAGAAGGGAAATATACCTAGTTTACCCCAACCCCTGAAAAAAAAAATACTTTGCTTAATCCTCCCTGGTGGAAAGAAATACTGCGGACATCCATGAACAACACTTTCTCTAAATATGAGGTTTGCAACGCTGCTGTAAGCCTGTGGCCGTAGGTTTACAAACCTAGGGTTTGACCCGCTCTTCTCCCTATATTCCTTGCTCTTCTCCATCCAGATACGGTAGGCATTGCTCCTTCGTGGTCAGAAATTTGTAAGGCAACATTCAGACGACTTACAACTTTCCGCAAGCAGAAGGCGGGAGTTCCCATGTGGCCCCTGGTGCTGAAATGTTGCAATCTAACAAACAGGATCTCGAAGACTGGTATCGGGCCGAGTTGAACTTTGAAGTTTTTACGAATTTTGCCATATAATTACATACATTTTACTAGAACTAATAAAGTGTAAGCCTGGCTTACACGGCTTACATGGAGTACATGGAGTACATAGGAATCAAGACAATAAGAAATATATAGGTTAAAACCTATATCTTCATTTTTGCTGCATGGTTATAGTATAAAAGAACTTCTTTAATAATGTTATCTCTAGTATTTATAAAATATTTATTTTACATGAATTTTTAAAACCACGTACACTGTTATGTGTTGGATGAATACATATGCATACACAACATAAGGAGGACAGGACCTACAGTTTGAAGTGGGATATAAAGCAATGAAATGTGCCCCTACTCGGATCTGAACCCAATGTCCTAGCATTAACTAGGCTGTCTGCAATTTCTTAATCCCCTGACATTTCCAGTCCAAGAACTAAATTTTTCAGGTGGAAACACGAAATGTGAAATAACATATTGTAATATTCATTTTTCATGTTTTTGAAAGGTGTGAGGTGCATATTTCCAACATATTTTGTCACAAAATGATGTGAAATACACTCATAAATACGAAATTTAGAGTTTATTTAGAGACGTGACATTTTCTGAAGTTTGAATTATCCTGTGTGAATTATGGAAATCACAGAAAATTGATTAATTCTGCTGTAAATATTTGAGATGAAAAAGTGGACTCCTTTCCACATGATACTCTGATAACTACACTGCCATGCTATTAGAAAGGAAATGTTTATTTTGTGTAGTAAGTGTAGTTTTTTTAAATTAAATTTAGGGTTACGATTACTAATTTAATACCGAAATGCCATTTTTATATGCCACTTTTTATCCAGATATGTGATTTTGTACCAAAATCTTGAATTTCCTTCACCATAAATATGTGGCTCTAGTAATTAATGTACACACAAACATACATTTAACATATTAGTTGAATACACAACCTCAGAATCTCACATGTAACCTTCTATTTATAGTAAGTATAAGTTTGTTTCAGCTTTCACAAGCAAAGGATTAACAAAAATATAACTTTTACCAAAAATTCATAATTATAGAGGAAGCAGGGCATAATTATGGTAAAATTGATTAATATACATGGTGATTATAAAGTCACTATACATTTCTGCATTAACAGGATTTATTGCACACAATACAATATGTACTGAAACATATATCACAGTAGGACACAATTAGTATAACTCAATGTGACCACTCCTCAAGTCTAGGCACAGATGCCAGCAATCTACAACAGTCAGAAACACCTTCTCAAACATAGCTGGTGCAATCTCAGCAACTGTGGCCGTAATGCATTCCTTCAACTGGGCTTTTCTCGTACACCTTAGACTTTATAATCCCTCAAATGAAAAAGTTTAAGGGGGGCAGGTTGAGGGGGAGGGAGCAACTTCCCTTTGCAAGGCAAGACCAATCCATCTACCGGCGAAAACTTCGTTCAGGTGATCACGAACAATAATGGCAAAGTGGGGTGGTGCCATATCCTGTTGGTGTACAGTAAGGGCCTTGGTGTTCCCCAATCCACCGTGTTATGAGCCACAGTTGGTAGCTGATGGGATTACGGAAACTTAGTCTCCTGGTCGATGCGGTGGGGCAACACTTTGCACATTTTGTGGTGTTATGGCTGGCCTACGAGGATGTTCCTCATCCACAATAATACCAGTTTGATTGAATTTGTTGACTAGATTCTTGATAGCCAGCCTGGTGGTGCCCAGATTTCTGAATTCCGGGAGAAGTCCGTCCACACCTGTTCTTACTTCTACTGTTAGCATAAAAGAAAAATTTTACCTAAAGGGCATATTCATAATTTTCATGATGTTCATAAAAATGGTAATAGTGTACCTTTATAAACAAGTTTATTTCCCCTTCATCATATTTTCATTACCAAATTAAACTGTCAAATAGATTCGATATTTTGCATAGCTTCACATAACATCCAAAAGAAATGTATTTCGTCACGATATCACTAAAATGTTTAGAGACTTTATAATTACCCTGTACCAAACTTTCTAAAAAAAATCAGATTTCACCAGAAAAAAGAAAATTTTCTTGACTTTTCCAGATTGGTCATCATCCTGTTAACTGAAATGTTATTGAGAATACCCACAAAATGTTCCAACTGGACATTCAATGTACTACTATTTAGAAAACTTAGAGCACTAAAGCAGATTATGCAAATTTATATTTTGTGCTGACATGTATGTAACTTTTGGAACCAATCATTAGCATTTTAAGTGATGTACCACTACATTTACATTTTTTACAAATAATATACAAATACAGTGGAACCTCGATTATTTGTTTCCTAAGGAGACCAAGCTGGCAAAAAAACAACACAAAAAGCAGGAAAATGTCAAATTTATGGAAATAATATAACATTCTGCTCTGTTGGGACCATCAAGATTGAATGTATAATGCAGGAAAATGTAAAATCCAGGTTCCACTGTATCTCTACAGACAGATGTCCATAAAGATTTTGTCAAAAAGAATGGTTTGCAGATAAGATTGAATATTTATATCTTATATCTGCAGTAGCACTGGCAGGAGACGATTCTACACAGGTAAAACAGCGGAAGCAAAAAATCAGGCGAAGCCAGGCCGGTTTGGTAGCTCAGTGGTAGAGCAATGGCATGGAATGACAGAGACCCGGGTTCGAGTCCTGGTTTAGCCTGCATTTTTGCTACCAGTTCTACGTAAGATTGAATATAGTATTGAAGATTCATGAGGAACTGAACAGGGAACAGAATTCGGGAAGGAATACAAAATTATTGGGAGAACTTGTTCTGGAGAAATTACAAATTTCGTTGATTGGTTTATTTTACTTCACTTTTCTTGACACTTTTGGCTAATCACAACGATGAAGATGATATGATGAAACTGATTGACACTCGTGAAGAACACACATGCCCAGGCCAGGATTCGAACCCAAGGCACCTGGCATGGTAGCGAGATGTGCTAATCACTCTGCCATGGAAGTTAGCTAGAACAGATATTAATCATAGAGTTTAGAGCTCATTTAAGTTATAAATTACAGATGTCCCCATACATATATTAAAATTTTATCTATTAATAGATTTCAGATATTTTGATAGTGGATACTTATTTATCCATGTTTTGTGCAGCATATCTGGATTATGGATCTTCCAAATGTCTGGATATTTAGATAACGTGAGTAATCCAAATATTCAGATTATCTGTTGCCTTGAAAATAGATACTGGAAAATTTCATACCAGATACCTGTCATCTAGACTTTGGACCATCTGTGGCATTTCATCCAAGAATTTGTGGACATATTTTTACAATTCATGAATTGGATTTATTTTTCAAATTCATAGTAATATGGTAGAACATTTATAATATAAGGATAATATGACAGAAATTTGCAAGAATACATGCTATAATTATCTCTACTTTGAACATATTTCTCTATTTCAGGTGAGGAACATCCAGTATTCAAGCCATCAGTTGTCCGTTTGCAGACAGAGTATTTCCAGTTTTCAAGTTTGACTGATATTATGTTTATTACGCATTTGCCTTACTAATATTATTTTAAGAAATGTTTGCCTTTGTGTTTAGTCTAGAAAGGGATGATGCTGTGAATGTGATAGGTCATAACAAAGAAAAACATATCAGTTAAACTTGCAGGTGGATATGAAATTTTGTTTTCAAAGTAAAGAAAGTATAACAAATGTAAAATGTTGTTGAATGTGATATCCTCATATAATATTAATTAGGTTATAAGTAAGGAAAAATTATAAAACTAGTTATATGTAGACACTGTAAATAGCAAGCCAATAAATTAAATGTACAGTGCAAAATTTCAACATTCATACTACCAAAAAACTTGGTGTCTAAGAAGCTGTAAATTTTGCATTTCGTTTTCATATCTTGTTAAGCATAAATATGCTCCAAAGATTAATGGGAACTAAATATTTACTCTTACACAAATTAAACTGCTTTGTTTAGTAACAAGAACATTATTGAATTTATATGCCACTGGTAAAAGGCACACACATTGGAACATGCCATGTAGTCATATGGGGAGAAAGGGGTGCAGTAGTTCAGATTCAGTCTTGATCAATTGTGAAGGTAATGTGATCAGCACCATGCTCCAGCCATCTTTTAATACAATCACTGCATGTAACTGTGAGGCAATAGCAAGCACTTGATAATTTCATCTGTCTATTTATCTTAGATGAGTTTACATGCAGTCAAATATTTGAACACTCAACCTTTGGTGCAAGGTTTAATTCCTGGTGAGAACCCAAAAAGTTTTGATTTTAAGCCAACATTAAGGGGAGCTCCTTAAAATGGAGTGTAGCGCACACTGGTTCAGATGTCTGGGAAAGAAACTAAGCATGTTGGTCGTGAGTTACCCAATAAAAAGTCACTTAGCAGGTCTCAGTCAGTTTAGATACTGTAGTTCCTCAAATGCCAATTCCTTGTCAAAGTCGGCATTGGCAGAGCCACAGAATCACAACTGATGATAAGGTCATACAAATATAAATACCACAAATAAAATAGTGAATCTAACAGCTTCAGAGATTGGCTTGGGGAGATATCTTGATATTACTCTGTTGTAATACTTCATCAGTTTGGTTCTCTTCTGTGATTCCTAGAAACATAAGAAGTGGAAAATATTATACGAAGGGCATTCAAGTCAAACCGGGACTTTAGTAAGTGGGTAGTGTGTCATATTACTGATAGGTGGTGCACATGTCGGGGGCCAGTCCATAGATCATTAATTAATATGGCAGACAACAATGTTAGTGTCTACATGGAATGGCGTGAGGTGATTAAGTTTATTGTGAACAAAGATGTAAAATCTGCGGAAATCAATAGAAGACTGCCAGCTCAGTATGGTGATGAGACCTCAGCCGCAGTCTGTAAACGATTCAAAGATGGACATACGTTCGTTAGTGATGATCCCGGTCATGGTGGTTCTCAGCCCACAGCTCTCCTTGGTTGGTTCAGGCGCACTGACAAACCTTTCTATGCTGAAGATTTCCAGGCATTAGTTGATGCTGGGATAAGTATAAACGAAGCAATGGAGTATGTCAAAATATAAATGCAGTTTACACTCCTTCAAATTACTTCTTTCATTTAATAAATCCAAAAGTCCTGGTTTGACTTGAACAACCCTCGTATTTTCGGCTGTACTTTATGTGTATAGTGAAGCATTATACACAGAAGAACGTCACTCCATTCCAGGTTCTAAAAGGAGGGAACTTAAAGATGATTACGATGCAGATGTCTGAAAAAGAAGGACCCACCTGTGCCATTCTACTTTCAAGGCAGGATTTGTACAAAAGATAAGTAATGATGTTTTCTTTAATATTTTATATTTAGTTTCATCCGTTTTTGTTGATATTATTTTAGGATGCCTATCTGAAAAAAGACAGAGTGTTTACCTGCAAGCTGTTAACGTCTTGGAACATCCAGCGCTCACCTTCAGAGCGGGTTCTACTCCAGGGATTGGTGGGTAGGGAGAGAGTGGCCGATCTCCAGATCAACACTAGAAGGGATTCTGGAGGTTGGCAGTCTTGCAGGATTGTGCATTTTGTCTTTATTTCAGGTAGACATATTAGTATCTTTGGGTTCATTCTGTTTACTACAAGTTTTTTTATCTTTTTCAGGATAAATTCCATCACAGGATGTACCAGGAGAATTGTGGTGAGTTTTCTATAATATTCCATTCACCTTTCTTGTTATTTTAGGATGTCTGTCTGAAAAAAAGACAGGGTGTTTACCTGCGAGCTGTTAACGTCTCGGAACATCCAGTGCTCACCTTCAGAGCGGGTCCTACTCCAGGGATTGGTGGGTAGGGAGAGAGTGGCCGATCTCCAGATGAACACTAGAAGGGATTCTGGAGGTTGGCAGTGTTGCAGGATAATGCATTTTGTCTTTATTTCAGGTAGACATATTAGCATCTTTCGGTTTATTCTGTTTATTACAAGTATTTCTCTTTTCAGGTCAATTCATATCCACTGGATTCAGTGCCCTGAAGAAAATTACAGGTTGGTAAGAAATTATAAGGTGTTATGTACATAGACAATGATTGTTTTCTAGCAGGTTAAGTATATATTTTAAGGAACCTTAAACACTATCTGCAAACAGACAACTCACAACCACACTATTCTGAACATTGAAATCAGGTAAATAAGATAGTCTTAGTTTTTCTTAAGTGTCAGTTGCATAATTAAATATTCATGTAAGCTAGTTGTAAATTTATAAATATTATAATATATTTGTGCATACTATTTGTGTTAAGATCAAATTCTATGGTTATGTTCTAATGTTTTTGTTTCCAATACAGGATCTTTGAATTTTGGGGCAAATAAAAAATTTGCAATTGCAGAATAATACAATCATATTTTCATGGTTAATTGTAACTTTTGTAAGTTAAGTAGATTTGTAATGAACATTTTTACATTTTCAGAATCTGTTTTTAATCAAACTTTTAATTATGTCTTTTTTTATAATTTTGACATTTTCAATTAATTGATTTTTGTGATGCTTGTTTTTTTAAAAAGCAATGAAATCATAATTTTTAACCACACCAGATGGTACTTGCAAGAAATATAAAAAATAAGTAGTCAAAAACTGGTATTTTTTTTTATCATGGATTGACAAATTACACTTGAGGTCTGTCTTATCATTTTTTAATTCTAATCCAAATAGAATTGCAAATTAAAATTAAAAGTTACACAGAAACTTGGGTATCTCTTCCACTTTTGAAGTTGAGATGTTATCAGCACTTGCAAGTACTATCTGGCAGTCCTAAGTCTGTTGAAGTGGGAAGGGAGATTATGATTTCAAATTCTTCTCATCTGCCAAGACAGACAAGACTTCCATTCACTTTCTGGCTTGTCAATGGTGAAACTAGCATCTGAGGAAGCTACTCCTGTATCCATTGATGTGTTCTCAGAGTACAATGGAATACCAAAGTGAGGTGCCGATGGGGCTGGGGACAGACCCTACAGTATGGAAGGAAAAAAAAGGAGATACATGATGATATTTGCTGGCAAGTACATTATCAACATAGACTCTCAATAACAATTTTTTTTGTTTAGAATCATTCATGCAGCTCAAAAGTTATGGTCAACTGGTTATAAAAAATATCAAACAACAAAAATGTATTAGTGATAACAATATGGAAGAGTGCTGTCTGTGAATTTTCTGGAAAAGAAAGTAAAATAAATCACTCTAACAAATTTCATCACCCATGCTGGTTGATACTTTTCCAGAGTCCAGATTTCTCATATGTAGAGCAACGTTTTCATTGAGTGATTGAGTGTAAATTATCCTGTAAATGATGCAAAATTCAAAATGATCATGCATTTTTCACCAATGTTAAAAATGGATCTTGTGTTTAAATGACAGTTATAATTAAGGCTGAGGAGATACCACTTTGAACTAGGGATGGCCAAACGGATCCGGATCCGAAAAATCCGGATCCGTTCGGATCCGGATCCGGATCCAAAAGTTACGGATCTGGATCCGGATCCGAAAATTCCGGATCCGGGTATTTGATCCCCCCTCCGATTTTCATGAAACTTGGCAGGTATATAGAGGGGCCGAAAGGAAGAAATACGTGTTTTTTTTTGTTTCGGCTAAAAAAAACTGTTTTAGGGGGAAAACCCGCCTCAAATGTCACGATGAGGACAAATTGACGTGAGGATGATCTGACCCCTGTGCCCCCCTCCGATTCTCATGAAATTTGACAGGTGTATAGAGAGTCCGTATGCCCCTTGTTTCTTCCTATGCCATATTTACGTGGTTTCGGGGCCAGATCCCCACTTCAATTTCTCCTCATCTTGACATTTGAGGGGGGGGGGATGAAAACACACATAATTGTGAGAAATTCCATTCCAGGATGAAACCTTTAACACATATAACAAGATAGAAATGTTATACAAAAATTATACAATTGTTCTACAGTTACAGTTCTACAAATTAAAATAAAGATCTGGATTTCGGATCCGCTAGGATCCGGATCTGACCATCCCTACTATACACCTGCCACGTTTCATGGAAATCTGAGGGGAACACAGGGGTCAGATCCCCACTTCAATTTGTCCTCATCTTGACATTTGAGAGATGGTTGCCCCCTAGAACAAATTTTTTGCCGAAACAAAAAAACACGTATTTCTTCATTTGGGCCCTGCAAGTTTCATGGAAATCGGAGGGGGAGACTTAGACCTCCCTTGTAAGTGTATTAATTAATTACAAATCGCGCACGCGTGCACACACTATATATATATGTGTGTATGTATATTATATATATCGGGTGGGCTGAAAAGTTCGTAGGCTGACTCATAGATGGCGTTACTAGAATTAAATCCATGTGATTTTTACTTAGTACTAACCTTCAAAAGATACGTGTATAAATTTCACAGCTGCCGGATAATTAGTTCGTGAGATATAGCATTGTGAGTGAAGCAGCTTTTGTTATTGTGAAAAAATGGTTAAAAAAGAATTTCGTGTGTTAATAAAGCATTGCTTTTTGGCAAAAAAAAATACTGTTGAAGCCAAGGCTTGGCTTGATAAACATTATTCGGACTCTGCACCAGGAAAATCAACCGTTGAGAAGTGGTTTGCTAAACGAGGTGAAATGAGCATTGAAGACGATGCACGCAGTGGACGCCCCAAAGAGGCTGTTACCGACGAAAACATCAAAAAAGTCCACAAAATAATTTTAAATGATCGTAAAGTGAAGTTGATCGAGATAGCTGAGACTTTAAAAATATCAAAGGAACGTGTTGACATATTGTGCATGAATATTTGAACATGCGAAAGCTGTGTGCAAAATGGGTGCCGCGCGTGCTCACAATCGATCAAAAGCAACAACGTTTTGATGATTCGGAGCAATGTTTACCGATATTCAACCGTAATAAACACGAATTTTTCCGTCGATATATTACAATGGATGAAACATGGCTCCATAACTACACTCCAGAGTCCAATCGACAGTCAGCCGAGTGGACTGCATGTGATGAACCGAATCCAAAGCGTGGAAAGACGCAACAGTCGGCTGGCAAGGTTATGGCATCAGTATTCTGGGATGCGCATGGTATTATATTCATCGATTACCTCAAAAAGGGTCAGACCATCAACAGCGATTATTACATAGAGTTGTTGGAGCGTTTAAAGGATAAAATCTCGAAAAAAACGGCCCCATTTGAAGAAGAAAAAAGTGCTGTTTCATCAAGACAATGCACCGTGTCACAAATCAATGAAAACGATGGCAAAATTATATGAATTAGACTACGAATTGCTTCCCCATCCACCATATTCTCCAGATCTGGCCCCCAGTGACTTTTTCCTGTTTGCAGACCTTAAAAGAATGCTCGCTGGAAAGAAATTTAGCACTGATGAAGAGGTAATCGCCGAAACTGAGGCCTATTTTGAGGCTAAAGAGAAATCGTACTATAAAAATGGCATCGAAAAATTGTATGACCGCTATAATCGTTGTATCGCCCTCGAAGGCAACTATATTGAATAATAAAATCGAATTTTGTCAAAAAAATATTTTTTACTTTGTTAGCCTACGAACTTTTCAGCCCAACTGTTATATGTATATTAGCAGGTAACAATATGTTATAAGCACATTGTTACTTTCCAAAGAAGCGCATGTGGGAAGGCAAAACGGATCTCGATCCGAAACTTCCGGATCCGGATCCAAAAGCACGGGATCCGGATCCGAAAGTTTTGGATCCGGATCCGAAAGTTCTGGATCCGGATCCGAAAGTTCTGGATCCGGATCCGAAAGTTCTGGATCCGGATCCGAAAGTTCTGGATCCGGATCCGAAAGTTCTGGATCCGGATCCGAAAGTACCGGATCCGGATCCGGATCTGAAAATTCCGGATCCGCGGATCCGGATCCGAAAAATTTTAGGATCCGGATCCTTAGGATCCGGAACCAACCGGATCCGCTAGGATCCGGATCTGGCCATCCCTACTTTGAACCAATAAACCAATAGTGATGCTTGAAAACTGTAACAATTTAAAGTTGTTTAAACTATTGATTAACAATATTATGCAATTATTCCACTCCAATTGTATCATTAGAGGCATACCCTTTGGTAAATAAAAAAGCAAAATTTCAGTACAAAAAACAGTCAATTTAGGGTTCAAAGGCAGTAAATAAATTAAATTTTGGTGTTGTAGTGGTGAAAAATCGGATCAAAAACAGTATGTAAAGATGTGATATTGGTTTGAAAATTGTGAATATGATCCACAAATTTGATTTAAATACTGCACTTACGCACAGTGTGTCCAGATAAATATCTACCAATAAGAAATTAAATTATCTATGCAATCAATAGTGATAGGATCGTCCGGTTTTGTTTGTCTGAAAGAGAAACTCAACAAGTTTTATCACCAAGAGGTGGAAGGTAGCAACATTGCTAGAGCTTATTCACTTCACGTTTGTTTACAAGTGAGCAAAATGGCTTCATTTACAGTGCCTCAGAAAGTTCAGGGCTGTTCTTGGTTTGCTGAATTCAAGTCTCCTGTTATCGTATAGAGAAAATTCAAACAAGAATATGGACAGGAACCACCAGAGCATCATTCCATTGTTGGAAACAGATTCTGTGTTGTGGAAGGAAGGTAGTGACAACGTGAAACGTGTGAGTGAGGCAAAAGTGGAGGCAGTTCGGGAAGCTTTTCAATGCAGCTCATGAAAATAGATTAGACGGGTAAGTACACAACTTCAAATCCCTCGATCAACTGTGCATGACATTGTACACAAAAGGTTGCAGTTTAGAGTTTACAAGATACAGCTCGTTCAAAAAAATAATCGTAATGACAGACCTTGAAGGAAGGAGTTCGCTATTGAAATGTTATCATGCATTGATGAAAACAATGAATTCCTAAAACGTGTAGCATTTTCTGACGAAGCCACTTTGCATACATCAGGTAAAGTGAATAGACATAATTGCAGGATATGGGGTGAGGAAAATCCCCACTTCCTGGTAGAACATGAAAGGGACAGTCCCAAAGTAAATGTGTGGTGTGTGTTCATTCATGATTCTGTGATCGGACCTTTTTTTCTTTGAAGAGGATACAATTACAGGAAACACCTACTTGGAAATGTTGGAACATTATGCTGTACGCCGTATACCACATGGATACAAATTTCAACAGGACAGGGCTCCTCCGCATTACGCACAGAATGTCAGAAACTTCCTCGATTACCATTTCCCACAGAACTTGATTGGAAGGGAAGGACCTATTCAATGGACTCTGAGGTCCCCTGATTTTACGCCACTAGACTTCTTTCTATGGGGGTACATCAAGACTCTTGTGTACCAAACACCAGTACAAGACTTGGATGATCTTCGTCAAAGGATTATCACTGCATGTGAATCTGTGACGCCTCAAATGTTACAGAACACCTGGAGGGAGGTTGAGTATCGCCTTGATGTTTGTCAAGCAACCAAAGGAGCACACGTGGAGATTTATTAAGGTGAGTGCATTGAATATTTTGTGTTGGTGATAAAACTTGTTGAGTTTCTCTTTCAGACAAACGAAACCAGACGATCCTATCACTATTGGTTGCCGAGATAATTTAATTTCTTATTAGTAGATATTTACCCGGACACCCTGTATTACACAAAATAAACACATCCCTTCTAATAGTACATTTACGTAGTTAACAGAGTATTAAGTTTATTTCTGTATAAAGGGTACATTTTTGCTTCTCAAATATTTACAGCAAAGTTAATCAACTTTCCGTGAATTGCAACTTGCAGGATAATTCAAACTTCAGAAAGTGTTGCGTCAGTAAATAAACACTAAATTTTGTTTTTTAAAAGTATATTTTGCATTTTGCAGTTCATTTTGCATCACTTCATGACAAAACAGGGTAGGAAAATGCACCTCACACATTTCTGAAACATGAAAACTTAACATTACAATGTGTTATTTCATATTTCATGTTTTCGTCAAAAACAAAATATGCATGCCTCTATGTATCATCAATTTACCAGGGTTTTAATGTTAAGTGTTTAAGGATTACATCATAATATTCATAGCACACTGTGCGGAGGTCGGCCAGAGTTTCTAAAAATAATGCGACTATTAAAATTTCGACGCCTGTCACCTTTACCATTTTTTTGATATTTTTAAATAGAATTGGTGTTTATATCTGATGTGGGACAGCCAAGTTGTTTAACTTTTAATTTAATATTGTATAGTACCTTGGAAAACAATGTATGTAATAATGCTCTAATCTGACTCATCTTTACTAACTACCCTTTCACACACCATCGGACACTTTCACTTCACTAAAAAGAAAAACACTGAACAATTAGAGACACCGAGTCGATCACGGTATTCTCGCCTTGCTTTGTTTATAATTTGCAACCCAAGCACAGCAGATGGTACATCAACAGTCGGTGTTACTAACAACTGAAATATGATTATCTGCTAAATGAACTGTAGATCTACAATTTTTAGAATTCAATGCAAGATATTGAATTATATCTCCAAGTGAAATTCTTATACTGATAGATTTTCTGTGTGATTTTTTACAAATATTAAAGTAAAAAGTCCCCTGGTGATGCAAATTCCCTTTGATATTTAGGCAATTCTTTTGTACAGAAAATGTCTTTAATATTGTCAATGTCAGTAATCAATATGTAATTTACATGCACAATTTTATTGTGCATTTTTCATCATATTTTCTATTTTTCAAGATTTACATCACTTTTTGGTCAATTTTCGCATTTTACTTACTTTTCAGTCTTTATTTTTTTTTTTGGCGTAATTGCAAAAAAAAAAAGAACAAAACAAATAGGTATTGTAACTGCATAACGTTTTACTCACTCATTTTTAGCCAGGAACTGAACATTTAACACTTTGATGTCGGAAACAATGAAAACAAGAATTCTATCGACTGCAATAATTCTGAATATGGTAAGATTTTTATACTAATATTCACATACACCTTGTAATTTTAGTTCTAACATTACAGAAGTAAAAACTGTACCGTACTAACTGCCATACCATGAAATAAAGAAATTTTAAAGTCATTTTAGGTCATCTTATTGATCATTTTTCAGATACTTTTAGGCATTCAAATTCCGGGCCCTGGTTATCACCATCCCTGACACCTTGAATGACATAGGAGAAAGTTATTGGCCAACTCCTGAAATGATTCAAGGCTGATGTGACCTGGCAGTGGAATGCCAGAGATCTTATGTCATTAGAGCATGTTCATACTTGGATGTTCGGAGGTGAAAGTAAAATAACAGCTATCACTATTTAATCAAAAGTTGGTTATATCAACCTTCATATTTATTCCTGGCACTAATAGTTGAACATGTCATAATTAGAAACTAGTTAGATAATACATCTTAGTGAAAAATGCAATATGCTGATTACTAAAAATCCTTCACAGAGATACTGTAACGATTTACTTTGAGCAGTATTCTGTCAACAATCTTAACCTTTATACATAGAGTGGTGAGTGTATTTCTACAGTGGAAGTAATAAATACTTCTAACTGTAAAATACAGAAGGAAGTTTAACAACACATTGTAAAATACTTAATTACGTATTTAATAAAATACCAAAAAACAGTATACTTACGATATGTGAGTATGTATCGTTTATAAAGTTTTATCAAAACATTGGAAAGTTTTTAGCAACATTTTTTACCATAGTGAAACCTATCTCCTTACTCCTTGTTTTACACCAAGTTGACGTGGCAAAATGTGATAGCGCTAGCCAAGGAAAGAACCTGAAGAAGGGAGCAGTCAACTCCCGAAATGTTGTTTTATAAGGATACATACTCACAAATCGTAAGTATACTGTTTTTGGTATTTCATTAAATACGTAATTTGTCACGAAGTGAGTAATTCGCACAAGCACAAAATATGAAAAAATATTTAATTCATACTTAAATTTGGGGTGGTGATGATAATGCTACCAACATCTAGAATAATGAATATCACACACATAGCTATTATGACTTAGTTTTTTATCTTTTCTAGGGATGGCACTCTGCCATTTTGAGAAACCATTACTGTCTTTATGTGGCCTAAAAAAATATCTACTACCTGAAGAACAGCAGTCATATCCAGATCTACAACCGGGTACGAAACACATAGGCATCTTGTAGTTTTTGCTCGCTGCTGTCTCAAACACAATACTAATGCATTGAACACATCACAAACTAGTCACAACAGATCAATCACAAATCTAACGACTCTAAACTGAATAACGTAACAACGTTGTCATTAATAAAAGTACACAATGTTATTCTAGCACAACAAAACACAACGCTCTACATAAAGCGCGGCCGCACTGCAAGCAGAAGACGCTCATCGCAAGCAAAGGTGCTGCCAGTGTTTCAGTGGGGCACCGTTCTATTCGCTTGGCTTACGGGAAGAAACCAAAATGCGCACACTTTCTCTTTTATACGCTTGGCTTGCATTATAAGAAAAGGTTGCTTCTTTGTAACACATGTTAATTGTGATAACGAGATGAAAGGATCACGGATAAGGGAGCTACAAGGAAGTGGAGTCAATTATTCGCAGTCTTCATTGAAGGTTCTATCCCAGCATTCACCTGGAGTTCCATGAGAAACAGAAGAATCTCAGTCAGTGTGATTTAAACCTATAAAAAAGGTAAACTGGTGCCCTGTGCTTAGCACCACACCATGAAGACATATAGGGGGTGTGGAGGTAACGCCCCACAATTTCCGATCCGGTCGTGAGTGGGGGTGATGTGATCAGCATCACGCCCCTGACTGCCTTTATCCCCCAGGCTATCCCCAGGTACCCATGCCATTTGACACTGGGTGGGCACCGGAGCCGCTTCCAACGTTATAAAAATTCCTGGATTTGAACCAGCTGGGGATCGAATCCAGAACCTTTGGCATGGTAGTAAGATGCATTACCGACTGAGCCACTGCAACCTCCTGAATATGAGACTGCATCTTAACCATTCATCTAAACTTATCTCATACTTTTAAGTAACACACATAGGTAAGTCAGTAAGTAGGTCACAAACATTTAGTAAAAAAATACTGAGTGAGATACTAACTTGTGAGGTATGCCAGAGATCCGGATTCAAGTCCTGGTTGAGCCTGCATTTTTTGCTGAAAATTTCTACATAGTACATCTCCTGTGTGTGCCTAATCTTCAAATTAACATCTCTATGCTGGGAGGAACCAGACAACGACGAAGTCTACTGTGCTTCAAAGGCAACAGATCCCTTTGCGGTAGCCCTGGCAGAGACGATTCCACACAGGTAAAACAGTGACAGCGAAAAATCAGGCGAGGCCAGGCTGGCTGGGTAGCTCAGTGGTCAGAGAAATGGCATGGTATGCCAGAGACCCAGATTTGAGTCCTGGTCGAACCTGCATTTCTACGTAAGTTGAAAACAGTTTTTATTTCTCAACACCAACACTTATCCAATTATTTATCAGTCCCTCAAAACATGCTGCATAAAAGTCTGTCCCACCTCACGCTCAACATCTTCATCGCCCGCGAAATGTTTGCTGCCACTGTGTGTACACTCTTCAAGCGATCATGCATTATGCTGTAGGCTAAACCATGAGAACACCCTATTGCAGTTGCTATGCTGTCTATTGTCACTTATTAGTTGGTCTCCCCGATGGCACAGTGGTAGCATTGTCCCCTTGTAATCAAGGGGTCCCGGGTTCGATACCCGGTGGAAGCTCATAGTGGTTCGGATCCCACTTTAAACTGTAGGTCCAGTCTCGATTGGCCTTACTGTGCATAAAGTGGACTTAAAACACCAATTCAATCAATTAATCAGTCACTCATTAGTCGGCTTGATTCATCTCCTCCATCCATGCCATCTCCATGTACAGTTCTCGAGCATAGTTGTCATTTTTAAACTGCCCATGCATGAGTCTGCTATCTAGCAACTGGTAAATGAATATCATCAAGCTGGATTGTGCTGCCACCTAATGACACCTTTAGAAACTACTCATTACTATTTTCAGCTATCCCTCATTAGTTTGTGACCTATTTACTGACTTCCCATCATATATTTAAACTAGCGTATCATCATTTGCATGCCTGACGTTAATTTAAAGATTTCTACAATATTTTGAAAATATAGGTCTACTGTGAAACATGCATAAGGAAAAATATATTATTATTTTCTGTGAAAAGAAGCAGTATATGGAGATATGTGGTTCACAATTTAAACTGTAGGTCCAGTTCCGATTAGCCTATTTGTGCATAAAGTGGACTTCAAATCAAATCCAAATAGTTTGAGGAAGACTTAAAAGTGTTAGGAGTTGGAAAAAGTCAGGGAATGTTGGCTGAAGATCTTGAAGGAGGCCAAGGTCCATAGCAGACTGTAGTTCCACAACAGAAGAAAAGAAGTTTTGAAATATCATGTACTGTAACAAGAGATGTCAATATGCATGGTAGTCTTATTTCTATTAAATATTATGTGAAGTACTGTAGAAAGGGCCTAGAGCAGTGGTTCTCAACCTTTTTCAGTCTGGGACCCATCCTCAAGGATATTACACTTCATGGGACCCATAAGCTTGGGCGCAGGCAGAATTATTTGTTGGGTGTGCACCCAGTTTATAATCATATATTTGCATTGTTAATAGCGAAAATAAAGTTCAGTTAGTTATTAATTGAAAAGAATAACAAAAGAAAAAATATTATATTGAAAAAATGGAGTGTGAAATACATACCAAACCAATTTAAACCAAAGAATATATGGTTTCAAAATTTAAAAAATCAGAGTTTTATGTGAAAGGTCACATATCGTAAACACTATGGTTAATCGTTTCCAAGAAAATAAACAATTTTAGTCGCATCTTTCTCACAGATACAGCATGTCCAATATTATTTGTCATATTAAACAAATGTACGCCAGCCCCTGTGGCAGGGTGGTTAGCACATCGCGGTATGACGCCAGGGGTCCTGGGTTTGAATCCCAGGCATGGATGTTTGTGAGTATTCATTCATCAATTTCATCACATCATCACTCATCCCCATCTTCGCAAATTAACCAAAAGTGGCACAAAAGCAAAGTAAAATAAAACAATTCAATCAATCAATCAATAAACAAATGTATTATAACTGGCATTGCACTCAGTTGTAAATGGGACTGTTTGTAGTTACTGATACCTTTGGTGCGTCAAGGGCCAAAGTTAAGATACTAAATTCTTCATTTCATCTGGGATAGTAAAGAGCTTCTTTTGGAAATTTCTATTGATACTGATTCAGGGCATGTAACTCCTATTTCTCAACTTTTTAACTATCAATTACCAGCCAGAAAGTGATTACAGATTTGGATTCTCTTTCAGAATGTGTTCCTCTCAGTATAAATATGTGTGGGATAGTAAAGCCAAATTTAATATTTTCTGAATTTCCAAGTGCCTTTTCTCCTACTGCAAAATTTATGAATCCCACATTGAAAATAACTTTTAACTGCTCCAAAAACTAAATATTTTGTGTAAAATTACAGTTGCTTTGCTAATATACTTCTCTTTCTCCATTAAGGTAATATGAGCCAGTAGTTGACACCACAGATATTACATTTCTGGAAGGTCTGACCTCGGATATTGTTATAAGTCTGCTGCCTTTTGGGATATGAGTGACTTTGGTATATCCTATAAAGTATACTTGAAATTAATAATAAGGAAAGCTAACATATTTCGTGAAGGACATTTAGTTATCAATATCATGAAATAAATTTGTCACATTCTTGATTGATTTGTTATTTTAAGTCCACTTTATGGACAGTAAGGCTAATCGGGACTGAACCTACAGTTTAAAGTGGGATCCGAACCACTTGTGCCTCCACCGGGTATCAAACCCGGGACCACTTGATTACAAGGTGACGACGCTACCACTGCGCCATCGGGAAGGCCAAATTTGTCACATGCGATCCATGATGTTTGAAGTCATTTCACATTGACATTCTCCTACATTTTGAATATTTTCAAAATTGCTGGCTGGCTGAAGTCCATGAGCAATAATCTCACAATCTCACAACCAAAGGGTCCAGGTTCGAGCACCTGTTCTTGTGTGCCCTTTCATCTTCATTGTTATCATTAGCCAAAAGTGATGGAAAAGCAACAATATACAGGGTAGCCCAAACAAAACTATACCCAAATGTTATTACCATCTTTGTGCTTGGGCCACTCTGCATATTTACAAAATTGTTTGCAGTCTATAGAGTAACTAGGGAAAATAAATTGGTGATACAGTGTATTCCAAAATAATGTGTACACTCTTTGAACTTTAATAACAGAGAAACTATTAGAGATGACTTGACTGGACTTTTTTAGATTTGAAGCTGCAATGTCTATGTGAGCATGTGTGAGAGCATACAGGCCTTCTTTTAATCCCATCACAGCCTGCCAAGCAGTAGTCATTTGTGTAATAAATGGTAGAGGTGAGAAAATTTTGTTTCAAGAAACGTAAGAAGAGTAGAATATCCATCCAGATCTCCTGATTTAACACACTTAAATTCCTACCTGTCGGGAACTGTGATGAATGCTGTGTACGTCACAAAGCCAGAGACACTAAGTGACCTGGGACATGCAGTTGAGACCTACGCTTCCCACCTCGTGGATACCATATAGGCTGTTTGCAAATCTGTTCAGCATTGCAAATATCGTATTGTTGCCAATGGTGGTCGTTTTGAACATTTATAACTTTTAGGTATGCGACATAAAAAAAATCATACTTGCTGTTATTAACGTTCAAAGAGTGTAGACACTATTTTGGGACACTGTATTGTTGGATAATTATATTAAGCACTGTAAAAAGCCTAAGGTGATATCTACATTACACTTAAAGAAAGATCCTTATTTTGAATACATATCATTTTTAATCTCACATGTGTCCTTAAACAATTGATGCAATTGACCTGTGTGTGTTATTTGTACTATTTTAATAAGTTGTTCTCAGAAGTCATATAAGATGAAATATGGAATTGGAGGAAATCATTAGGGACAGAATAGAGTTAAACACATACAAACACAATGATTACAATGACTAGCACTTGCAGGGAAGACAAGATGAACGAAAATTAAAAGAGGAACACCAATAAGACTTATAAATAAAAAAATTGTATTACATGTGTAACTAAAATAGAAATATATAAAATTATGTAACATTACTTGAAGTTTTCATGCAAATAATTTTATAAAGTAAACACAAAAGTGAACCGCTCTGGGTTCGAATCCCAATCTGTCCATGGTGAGTGTACCTTCATCAATTTCATGACATCATCACGATTAGCCAAACATGGCAGAAAAGTGAAGTAGAATAAACCAAACCAATTAAAATAAAATCACACTATCACCTATGAGCAATTAGCAGAACTTGTTGAAGGTTAAAATAAAGAATTATGCGAGGTTCTAAATTGGCGTTTCTTGGTTCGACGTTCATTATATTTAATTTACAAAACTCTAACAGTTTAAAAGTATCAATTTTTAGTCATATCCAATAAAATTCTCGACTTTGATTTATTTTTCATTGAATTTTGACACTGTTGTGAATTTGCATTCCAATAAAATAATATTACCAAGGTACCCGCAGGATTTTTCTCAGGGGGCCAGAATCATAGAAATTTATTATTATTATTATTATCATTATTATTTTCGTCAATGTTACTACTACTACTTTACAAATCATAAAATTCAAATTGAATTGAAAATACTTTGGCGTTGTATACAAGTTCAGACTCGAATCTACTATTTAGATAGAAACTGGATTTGCCTTGCTTCCTTTCAATAATCATCAATCACTTTCTTGATGAGCAGTTTTTGTCAATTTGTACTTTTTCACAATGCACAGATATCAGAGTCAGAGACCACTTAATCTACTGTCCCTCATGGTATGTACCTCTGATCCATGTTTGTAAGTTCGAAAAAAGATAGTCTCATTATTTTAGGGAGCTACTTGGGGGCAAAAAGACCATATCCACCCCTGACCTGACAGACATCCCTGATGTCTGTGAAGTGGAGTGATTATTTCAAGATCTAGATGTCTCATTTTTATTTCGTATAACTGTACATCTTTGGGCACAACAATTCGGAAGTAATAATTGGGCATTGTTGACAAATAAAGCAGTATCTTAGTAACTGCGTTCACATACTTATCAATTACTGATTGCGTGAGTACCTGTAAGACCTTAGAACTTGGTAAAATAAAATTCTCGCTGTGCGAATTAAGCATTCTGCTTTTTTGGTGTGGGGGAGGGGGAATGCCCACTCTTTGGCATATTTGTATTTTCATTTGGAAACTGTTTCTTTTTGGGGTACTTGAATTTGAATTTATGTTTCAAGTCCACTTTATGTGCAATTTTTGGTTACGTAAATTTGCATAATATATTACCAGTCAGTAACTTAAACAATTCCTTGCAGTTCAAAGGACTTTCTAACATTGGTTCTGACCTAGGTCATGAAATCCAATGATAATATTTACACGTAATTTAGAAACAGTACCCACTTTAAACTGTAGGTTCAGTACCGTTTAACCTATCTGTTCACAAACTGGGCATTAAACAACAATCCAATCAACTAGTAACATCGAATTGCCAAGTTCACATTTTACGTTCATCTAACTGATCTACGTGCTTCCTATGAGGACTTTAATACATGAAAAATATCACCACTATGCCATGAAAACCTAAGTGGAAAACAGTCTGATGATGTCTCAGTTTCAGAATAGCATCCTTCTTTAATCCACAAGGCTGCATACTTTTTGGTAGGGAAATCTTTGATGGCTGGACCGATAATGGACACGAATGATTTTTCAATTGTGATTGTTTCATAGTTAAGAAATGGTTTCAATCTCACTCATTGAGGGGCATAAAAGCATCCTTGGCAGTGATAAAAATAATTTTCTTTTATAGGTGGAAATCCTCTGTACCCCCCCCCCCTTTCATTAATTCGCACACTGATTATTCCACTCGAGTTATATGCTTGACCTAAAAGTGCACTTTTGTAGTCGAGTGTATATAGTTGTCGAATGCGTGTGTTGCCCTTATGCACTAGGTACTTTTAGGTGCAAGTATGCAGATAAGGCGGCCTCGAGCCTTGCGACGCAAGAAATGCTAGAGTCGAGTAGATAAGGTTGTTCTATGTGCTTGTTGTGCTTGTACGTAGGGTACATAGTTGGTTCTCTGCGCAAGGCCGTAAGGTACATGCGGCCTTGCATCCCTCTCCAACTGTAAACATAAGAGGCCCCCACAGATGGTAGAGACGTTGACGGCATTGTGGAGGCTTTCCACCAACATCTACCTGTACCAGTTTCTAGTTCTCTTATTTGCAGATGATCCAGTGAAAATGAAGCCAGTCTCTCATCAAAGTAACAAATAAAATGGAAGAAGTTCTACACAGCGGGGAAGAAATGAACGACCGAGGAGGTGAAGAAACTTATTTAGATTATATAAAAAATGTAGATATATGAAAGATATAACAAGGAGAGATTTTGAGTGTGTGTGTGTGTGTGTGTGTGTGTGTGTGTGTGTGAGAGAGAGAGAGAGATATGGGAATTAGTTAACTGAATGAGAAAAAGAAACAGAAATAATACACTTTGTAGTTCCATATCGTTTCCCCAAAAAGAAGCAGCACACAGGAAGAGGAAGAATCATACATAATAATAGAGGGGCAGAAATATATAACAAGAGAAATTGAGAGAGAGACGATAGGTAACTTGGGGAGAAAATATTGTTCCCCTCGTCTTCTCCATCATCCTCTTTCTCCCCGACCTGTTTCCTATCGATCTTTTCTTTCTTTCGATATCGCAATCTACACAAACACACACACACACGCACGCACGCACACGTCAGTGATGTATGCCGAGATTAAGACCTACAACTTTTTCCAGCAATCTGAGGAGCAAGGCTGCATATAGCGACAGAGAGGGGTGCAAATCCAGTGGGCAGAGCGAAGCAGTACACGCTGCTGAGTAAGCTGGTAGTCTTGCCGTTGCTTCCCCCACTCCAAGCAATCCCGTTTCTTCTCACTTGTTCATTGGTGGAGTTGCCTGCAGCGGCATATACTCTGGGTCATATAGGTAATCGGAGATAACACGACTACAATTTTTAAAAAAGTTGTTTCTTTATTTCTTTGCAATATTCTTCCGAACCAATCTTTCATTCACATATTTCTTTGCTTCCATTGCGCGAATGTTTTCAACCATTTGCCGCGGAATGTCCATGAGGCTTTCAGCCACTTTCTCCAGCTGGTGGAATCTGGTGACGTCACGGTGAGATTTCACTGGCTCCCTTTAAATCCCTTGACAGGAGGGAGAGGAAGGAAACACTGCTTCTCAGGCGTGGTGATTCCGTGGCAAGGGTAACTTCCTTCTGGAGACAGTCCATCAGTCGGACTCTCCATTCCAGAGCCTTTGCCGTTCCCTCGGCTGGCACCCTCTTCAGCCTTTCTTCCCGGATGGTCTTTGTATCATAGGTGGTGTGTTGTTTACGACAGCGAAATTTCTCAGGAAACAGAAAATACAGGGTTCGAATACCGGCTTGGGCATGGGTGTTCTTTGTAAATGTCCCTTCATAAATTACATATCACTTGTTGTGATTAGCCAAAAGTGGCAGAAAAGTGACATCAAATAACAATTTAATCAATCGATTAATGAAGTAATTAAACTATTTATATGCTTACTTTTTCCATTTCTGTATTTTAAAATGTGTGATTACTTTCTCTTTGTAGACTTCAAACCCAGTGAGAGTACTTACTTCTTTCACAGAAATGAATAACTTTTAAAAGGGAAAGCTATCAGAAATAAATTATATATATACGTACACATATATTAGTTAATTTAAGTTGTTTTTCTCTTTAGATGAATGTAAAATATATAAACAAAAAACGCAATGATTCCAACTTATAGAACCTCACGCATCGCAGGGAATATAATGCTGGGAAAGGGAATTTTTCAGCATCCATAGGTAATTTAATTCTGAGAAACCACAATAGAAGATTGGCGCAGGGGATTAAGTGCGTGTTGTAGGTGGCTTTCTGCTGTTGTTCCTATTAGCAATTCAAAAATGTAATATTTGTTTAGCTGTTAGTGGTTTAGTATTCGTGCTAGTGCTGTGTTTACTGAAGTTAAAGGCAATGGATATAATACAATATTTGCATGTCAAAATATTTGGAACAGGATCTTTTCCGGAGAAATTGCAAATAGTTAATGCAGGTAGGTCAGTAGCATCTCTTGTACCACAGGTCTTGAACTTAAACTTCTGTGTATAAAAACAAAATTCAGGAATGCATGAGTAACTGGGTACTGGGGTAACTTGAATTTTACACTTCAATTAATATTGAGGGTTTTTATTTCACTACTGCATTCCTTTCATATTCTTTGTTACAGATTTCTTTCTTATAGGTTTATTATATTTTCTTGTTTTATTATTTGAAATTCTAAACGTAGATTAACTGCAATCACACCAATTATTCGACAGTGGTGGCAACAATAAGGTAAATTTTTTCACACATTTATTCACAAATCCTGTATGGATATTGAGGTAAATTTGCATGGAGATTTCAGGAGTGGGTGGATGAATCAAGTGTCGGAGATTACCCACTAGTTAAAACCAGCATACGCCACTGGTTGCCTGGCGTCACAACTTGCGCAGAGACTTGTTTTCCTTCGCTTCCCCGAGCGGAACATCATTTGCACTGTATCATCATTAGAGCTAGGAACTTTTGGCTACGAAGGAAACATGTTTAGAAGAGTTGTAGTCGACGGTATATGCTATATGACCTTTACGTAACCTTACACGTTAGGCTATACCCTCTGCTACATTGCATTTCACTTTTACACGTATCATCACTCATATATTTATTTATGTAATTTGGCCTTTAGTGCAGTGAGCTTAGTAGGACCAAATACTTCCTGTTTCCCCTGATCTGTTTAATGATTTGGTTTATTTTACTTTGCATTTCTGGTTACTTTTGGCTAATCACGAAAATGAGAATGAGTGATGATGTGATGAAATTGATGAAGAGAAACTTGCAAAGTTCACACATGCCTAGGTCAGAATTCGAAGCCAGGACCCCTGGCGTGGCTGTAGCCTCCACTTAACCACAGAGGCCAACTCCCCTCAATGTATAGGAAGGCTCCCCTGATATGTTGAGAAGGGGGCAGGAGGGTTGGTATGAATACACGATGCCATCGTATGTCTGCATCTGCGTCAAAGGTGAACAGCTTCCAAGTTTTGGGAATGAAGGGGAGTTTTATTGTTTCGGCCGGGGAGTGGAATGTACGCTATAGGCACTATGATTGAATATTGTCCATCTTTTCTTGGGTGATATAAATATCTGTATCATCAAACATAGTATGGAGTGTGTAGTAAGAGACAAGTTTAGTAGCAGCCAATTAACACTTCTAGCGATATTTTAAAAGATATAGAAAAAATGTACAATTTGTGTGATATTTCTAAACTTCATGTAACTTAATGACCCCCCCCCCCCCCAAACACACACACATAAATTTAACGCTATTAAACTTTTGAAAAACGGACTTGATTTACAAAGCTGCCCCTGATAACCCGTGAGCCCCCCTGGAGATCAATTCTGGCTATATGCTTATATGTATAATAAAATAAAAAATCACAACTTTTTTACTTACCAATATTTTTTGTACAAACTTTGTACAAAAATGTAACAACTCAGAATTTTTTTTTTACAAATCAAGAAAACTAGCACACTTCCACATGTGAACCGTTAGTGGTACGGCAAATGTCAAACCGGTTGTCAGCCTCAAGCCACACGTTTTGAAGCATGTGCGGGGTAATGTTGCTTACTGCAACCACAATTCTTTCACGCAAGTCTTGCAAATCTCTAACTGGTGTACAGTAAACTTTGTTCTTAACATACCCCCACAAAAAAAATCACACACAGTGAGGTCTGGTGACCGTGGGGGCCATTCAATAAAATTCGAATTTCTTCCTGTCCATTTTCCATTGAAATGCTTGTCCAAGAAGTCTCTAACGATATTTGAGAAATGACATAGTGCTCCATCTTGTTGCAGGATGGAAGTTGGGGTACGACGAAAAGCTGTAACATGTAAAGTTAACTGTTGGAATTCACTGTTCCCTCAGCGAAGCAGAAGGGACCGATGATTTTGGTCTTCATCACACGTTCAATTTTGGAGAACCTTGTTCTCTCACACGAACCTCGTGAGGATTTTCGGAACCCCATATCCTACAATTGTGTCGGTTAACATGACTGCTACCATGGAAGGTGGCCTCATCTGAAAAGCAAACACTGTCCAAGAATAAATCGTCCTGATCAATTTTCCTAAGCATTTCGTTAGCAAATTTGAACCCTGACAGGCTTGTCACCTGGTTTTATGCATTGATGAAGTTGAATTTTGTATGCATGAAGGTGCAGTCTCTTGTGGAGTACCCTGTGTATCGTAGATTTAAAAATTTGCAGTTGCCTGATAGCTTGGCGTATGGATTTCCTTGGACTCTGGCTAAATGAGGCACGAACATGCTCCACATTCTCATCAGACACTTTCCTTTTTGAATGCTTACCTCTCATCGGCAACAAAGAACAGGTTTCGCGTAACTGTTTTTCCCATTTCTTTATTGAAATGTACGATGGAACTTCTTCTTTAGCACCCAAACCATAATGTGCACGAAAACGTCTCTGCACAAGTGTCACAGACTTCACTTCAGACAACGTTAAAACACAAAACACCTTTTGTTGTGGCGACCACATATGAATGGCTACTGAGAAACTGATAATATCAGTTTTCCAGACATTCTGGCCACTGCGCATGCACAACTACCACTGAATGTGTTGCTAAAAAAAATTCTGAGTCATCTGAGTCATTCTTTACAATGAAACAACAATCACATCATTCTGACAGTTTGTTTGGAAGTTATGAATTTTTCTTTTATTATACGTATAAGCGAGACACGCTGTATATAGTTATTTTAAATATGGTGATGTTATTTCATCAATTCATTCCCACACTTTTGATGGAGTATAGCCACTGCTGTTGCTTTCATGTTTAACCAAGGCATTTTAAATCAAAACATCTTGGCTTTGGTCATACATGCAGTGGCACCCTCACATTAGAAAATCTGTTCCAGAGAAAGTTCTTCATCTCAATACTAAAGTAATCGCGAATTGCTGTTACATGCAACTCGTGGTGGCATCTTAAGGGTAAATTTCCAGTAAGTACAGAATTTGATCATTCAGTTACAGTGCCACAACATATTATGACCACCCTAGTGTAGATATCTCTCCTTTTGAACACTTTTTCGACTCGGGGATTTTTGCTCGATTTCAAATAATCATGTATTTCATGTGATTCCATTACTATGAGCGAAAACTCAAAATCTAATTTTCCATCTCCACAGGAAGTGCCACCAGACAGGACGTCACCCCGCGAAGCATGGTTCCGGCCCCACTTAGGTAAGTTGTGGAAAAACGCTTTCCATAATTTATAGCTTTCTTGTAGACTCCTTAAGGCATGTAACATTCGACTGGATCATATTCAACTTGTCGTCACGTAGTGGACTCAGGGAAGTAATTGGGCAAACAGATTATCGCGTGAAAATTAAAGCGTATGGGAAGCCTTCTCACAGCAGGAACGTTTGGAGTATTTTATATATATATATGTATATTTCTTAGTGGTTTCTGTAGGTCTTCGGAAAAGTTAAACAGTATGCATTCTTCATATGATCATGATAATTGGACCTTGAATCAATATGCACTCTTCAAAACACCATATTTGTCCACCCCCATAAAAAAATCAATGGCCTGAATTTGTAAATTTGGCAGCATAACACTTAAGAGCCAACTTTGCAACAGTTCTTCTTTCTAAATTAAAACGCTATTGTTTTTTTTTAAATTCTTTCACACACATTCCTTGCGGTTAGAAACCCTAAACCAGTAATACAATACATAATTTAAAAAAAAAAAAAATCGTAAGTAGAAATATTAATTTTGAAACTTTTACAGGATTCTATGTTCTGAAATTGAAAATAAGAAATTTATGTTTATTTTGAAACACTGAACTAGTCCTCCTCCACCTGGAGAGAATTGCCGTCACATTTGAATGCAAATAGGCACATTTCTCATGATTTTAGGCGATATTTCAGTAAAGATAGCTTGCATAATACCGGATGATCCTGCAAAGTGTGTCTTTTCCTTGATCCATCTTGAAAGATGGCTTGGAATTCTGCCCAGAGGTTGTTTCAACTGAGATCAACATGTTTCACAGAGTTTATAATTAGGAATCTTCTGGAGCAGTTGGTGAGATGACCACACTTTTATACTTTTTTCATCAAGAATGAAATATCATAGGTTGAAATCCCACCCTCTCCTGATTCCTTTTCCTTGTTATGTACCGAGTACGAAGAGTTGTAATAATGTAATATAAGATTTCATGAAATCACTGTAAATATTTGTGCGATGCATACTTCAAGCAATGCTTCTGCTCATCTTCTTAATTTTCCTGTGAATGGCACGATTTTAAGGTGTTTTTTTTTAATTCAGCTGTTAACACACATTAAGAACTTCCATGTCATTAATATCTGTTCTTAAACAGGATGTTGTAATCAAGAGGTCCCAGTCTCGGTACTTGGTGGAGGCATGTTGCATATTGGTTCAGATTCCAGTTTAAACTGTTGGTCCAGTCCCGATTAGTCTATCTGTGCATAGAGTAAATTTAAAACAACAATATACGAATAGGATGTTCTTTGCTCTCTTCATGGTGGACCTATAATATACATCGGATTTTCCATGATACAACCATAAATGTTATGCTGTATTCAGCATTTGAAACTACCCACCTCAGAATTTACATCACATGTTTCTTTTCATTCCACGTTTCACCTTTCTTACTATGATTAAAATGTCTTTCGGAAATGGTGCATGTAAATTTCATAAATACCAATGGAGATTTCCCATAAATGTAGATAAGCATTCTCGTTCATGGCCGTTTAACTTCCAAAAAGTTTCTGCAAAGAATGTGGTTTGAACCCATGACCTATTCTGCAAGTGTTCACGTTATTTTAAGTACTCCGTTTAAGGGATGATGACACACATTTCTGTAGAGGTGTATTGTAGTGTGAAGTGGAAAATCGTAGGAGGGAGTTGTTTGTTTGAGCTTTTAGGATATCTGGGGAATGCTTGTGTGATTAAACATGACCACTGAATATGTTGGTGGTAAGGTACGTAAATTGTTCCTTGCTGAGGGATTGAATCATCTCATATCTCCACTTTATAATAAAGAAAAATCAGTTTCATGTTTCAAAAATGATTTGAAGAACAATGACCTCTGCCACCATGAAAATAGTTTTTTCATAGGTTGTAGTTCGTTAACATATACTTGTAAGATTTTCGATTGTTTTAATTTCACACCTATTTTGTGTTTCACTAGTTGAATATTACTTTCCTCTCTCTCCCTCTTTCTTCAGTATATGAAAAAGGTTAAAGTTCCTTGGCAATCGAGGTCTGTTCAACTGCCACCATGATTACTTGTTCAAAACACAGTACAGGTATTTACACACCATTTACAAAATGTGACAAAACACTAATAGAAATGTTCATCTATCTTTCCTTCCAGAGTTTCTTGATTTTTGGTGAATACGTTTCCACTTAAAAATTGGCATGAGGAAATTATAGACATGACAACATATGTGCATTGGTTTCTTCAAATTAGTAGCTGATTTTAACGTGAGCTACTTGGAGATGATGTAGCCTGCTTGTTCCTAACAAGGGTGGTCATAGGTTCGACTCCCCATGGAGGCAGAAATTCTATTCAGGAGAATAACGTTGGGCTTAAAGTTTATTCACTGTGCTTGGGAATTAACATTGGTCTGTATTTCATGAGGTGAAAGGAAAGAGTAAGAGGTCCAGCATTCCGGAAGTCATTTCAAAGGTAGGAGAAGGCGATCATGTGCCATGTGGAATGAGCAGAATCAAGTTTCGTTAAGCTAAGTCTGACTATAGTTGTTTTGAAATATTGCAAAATTATTGGAAAGTTTGTTAGATCTAATACTCTTTGCTGAAATAAGATAATTATTATGGATACAAAGCAGTGGACCAACTCAAAGTTGGCTACTTTCAGCTTGCAGTGAAGTGCAATGTTGCTAAGTTTATGAATTCTGGACTTAGAATTCTTTTGGGGCGGTAAATAAGAAATTGCAAAGAGTACAGTCTACGAATTTTGATACTTTTCTCTTTCCTTCTTTCACTACTTCTACACATGGTTAGAAGTTTAACTTCATTAACAAGAGTGAAAAACAGTTTACAGGAATACACAGAACTTTTGGATTTTGATAAAACAATAATACCTATTTTTTCACAGTCCAATCACATAAGTTGAATTATATCCTCTGCATATGCGCTGTATAAAAAGCAAGCTGCTGGAGTACTAAGTGTGGCATGTGTTAAGAATTAAATAAGAATTTGCAAAGAGTACAGTCTACGAATTTTGATACTTTTCTCTTTCCTTCTTTCACTACTTCTACACATGGTTAGAAGTTTAACTTCATTAACAAGAGTGAAAAACAGTTTACAGGAATACACAGAACTTTTGGATTTTGATAAAACAATAATACCTATTTTATCACAGTCCAATCACATAAGTTGAATTATATCCTCTGCATATGCACTGTATAAAAAGCAAGCTGCTGGAGTACTAAGCTTGGCATGTGTTAAAAAATGCAATGATGATAGATCAATTGTTAACAAGTATTTGTTTTATTTATTTCCAGGGGGCCCTGTCAGTACATGTGGAGGGCTCGATTATGCCCTCAGCCATTCCAGGGAAATGAATTCACCCTCCGAAGAAAACTTCACCAGAAATAGATGATCATCGACACGTGGAGGACTCGACTATGTACTCCGGCAACAAATGCAATAGTGGGAGGGTGGCACTTCCAACGATAACTAGGTGAGTAACAGAATAAACTCTTCTGATAGCTTAGTTTCTTCTGATACTTCTTTCTATTTCTATTTCCATATGAGGTATGCTTTATATTCCTATTATTATGAGTGAGAACTCAAAAACTGATTTTCCATCTCCACAGGAAGTGCCCACAGACAGGTGGTCACCCCACGAAGCATGGTTCCAGCCCCCCAAAGTAAGTTGTTGAGAAATGTTTTCCATAATTTATTGATTAAATTGTTGTTTTAAGTCCACCTTATGCACAGAAAGGCTAATCGGGCTGGACCTACAGTTTAAAGTGGGATTCGACCAGCCATGTGCCTCCACCGTGTATCAAATCCATTACCCCTTGATTACAAGGTGGCGACATTACCACTACGCCATCGGGGAGGCTTTGCTTGTAGAGCTCTTAAGGCATGTAACAATTGACTGGATGATATTCAACTTGTCATCACGGAGTGAACTCTGGGAAGAAATTGGGCAAACAGATTAGCATGTGTTAAGGAAAGCACAGTGGCGTCGCTAGGCCATCTGCTTTGGGGGGGCTGCAACCAGATACATGACTTACTACTATTGTAAATATTTTTAATGTTTGAAAATAGCAAAGTGATTAATAAGACAATAATATATAACAAGCATAAGGAATTAAAACTAACATAGACTTACTGCATTAATTTTTATGAAAACAGATGGATATTCTTGTCCTGTTTTTCTAATGCTGGTGAACTATGTCTTTATGTATCAGCTGTACTCTGCGGTTCGAATTTCTTGCAAAATTATCAATAACACAATTCACACACAATTCATGACACTCTTCCTTTTCTATGGCCAGTATTGCAAGTGAGGAAAGTCTGTCTTGGCTCATACTATTACGCAAAAATGTCTTGATTCTCTTCAAACATTCAAACAGCAAAACTCCTCTCACACGATGCTGATGTCACAGGAATTGTCACTGCAATTTGCAACATTCTGCATAAGTTCGGAAACAGGTCTTTGGGAATGGCGTTCATTAAATGTACTATGGATGTGATGGTGTATGTCAAGTTCTTCAGGTAATTTTTTGTATCTATAGGTATGTTCCTGCATTAACAATTGTTCAAATATGTTTTCTCGAAATACTGTATGTAATAATAGCTAAAAGTTGGGGGGGCTTATCGAGGGATTGGGGGGGGCTGAAGCCACCCCAAAAAGGGCCTAGCGACGCCACTGGGAAAGCATATGAGAAGCCATCTTAGAGCAAAAAAAAATGCTATATTTTAAATGTTTTTAGCAGTTTCCTTAGGTATTTGGAAAAGATAAAAATATACAGGGTGCTCGGAAATTCCCCTTACAAAATCCTAGGGCTAGTAGAGGGGACTGAGTAGACAATATTTGGAATAGGAAACCATGTCCGGAAAGGTATCGTTTCCGTGCTACAACCATGACAAAGTGTCGGAATTGCCTGTGTTGGTATGCAACCAGGTAGGCAGTACATGAAGTCAGAAGATCACCTGATGACCAAAAGTGTAATCATTTATGTAAGATACAGAAGTGAATGACGTGTGACTCAGTTCATAATACAAACAAATTTATTTGGTAACAATGCCACGGAAACAAGAAATAAACGTACTATTCATTGTTCACAATAACACCTGTGTCGACAGTGGAACGCAACAACTTGTTTCTGTCTTCTGCACTGGATGTGTCGCATACGGCACTGATGTTACAACCACGAACGTCGTTGCACACATTGTACCGACGAATCATGTTCCGGTACACTCGCTCCATCACACGTGGTATCCTGTCAATCTCTTGTGCAGCTATCATAACTCCTGCCAGCAGTTCGTCCTCTGTGTCTACAGGAGTCTTGTACACCATACTCTTCATACGACCCCACAAGAAATGGTGTTAAAATCCGGCAATCGTGAGGGCCACGTGGTTGGATCACCTTGGCCTATCCACCTTTGCCCGAATTTTCGGTTAAGATGTCTCCGAACGTCACATGTAAAGTAAGGCGGGGCCACATCGTGCTGAAACCACAGTTTCTGACGGACGTCACGTGCCATCAGGTGATCTTCTGACGTCATGTACTACCTATAAGGTTGCATACCAACAGGCAATTCCGACACATTGTCAAGGTTGTAGCACGGAAACGGTACGTTTCCGGACATGGTTTCCTATTCCAAATATTGTCTACTCAGTCCCCTCTACTAGCCCTAGGAGTTTGTAAGGGGAATTTCCGAGCACCCTGTATATATTTTTCATATGCACAATGCTTACCCTGAATGTTTTCAATGCAGGATCTGATCTGTTTGCCCAAAACATGGTGCAATGAATTGTGGGGGGGGGGGAGTTATTTGCTGAATATTATCCATTCTAAGACACTAATTTGAGGTTAGGAAATCTTTCATTGCACAATGCAACATCCATGTGACATTGTGTTTATGAAATGTAAAATGGAAGGAGGATGGAGAAAGATTAGGATTCGAACACAGGACTAGCTATTAACTTAAATCCACAATATGTACAAAAATGCATGCAATGATTGATGAATTAATTACATATGTTTCTTTTATTTCTTTCCAGGGGGCCCTGTCAGTGCATCACGTCATTCAGAAGAGCTCCAATATGGCTACACTGACCAGTTCACAGAGAATTCACATGTTCAAGAGAAAATGGAATAAGCACAAGAATGAAGATTGTTAACTGCATGCCCTTACAATGTTTTAAAGCTGAAGCAAAAATTATAATAAAATTTTTCCGTGAACATAATAGGCCTGTTCATACTTTATGTTACACCAAAAAATATTCCAACACTTTAAAGGACTGGAGGATTCCTATATCTATTTTTTTTAGTTGTTTTTTTTTTTTAATCCAGTGGCAGCACAGATATGATAATCGGAACTGGACCTACATCTTGAAGTAAGATCCGATCCAGTATCTGCCTCCACTGGGATTCAAACCTGGAACCCCTTGATATTTTTCTTCTTCAGATGTTTGATAATACATGTCAATGACTGACATAGCCACTTGTCTGAATCCGAATACAAGATACTACACCCATTAATTAACATTTGAAAACACATTAAATCAGTATCCTTAAGGAAGCTTTGAATTTCTTTTTAACTAAACTTTATGCACAGAAAGGCTAACCAGGACTAGACCTACAGTTTAAAGTGGGATGCAAACCACTCTGGAGTTCGAATCGAACTGGGAAGTCCTTGGTGTTTCAGTTTTCAGATGTTTGATAATGTTTAAAAATCATAAATAACTCTAACATGGCTACTTGTCTGAATCTGAACACAAGGGTATTACATGCATCAATTAACAGTAGAAAATGCAAAGGAAGATTTTAAGTGTATGAAATGATGAATGTGTATCAAAATTAATAAGCGCTTCTAGTGTTATTACAAGCATGCACCAGTAAAAGTTCTACAGATATGTTAAGTTATTGTGGCAATGCATATAATTACACTTCATATAAGATTTTTGTATAGTTTTTAATGCCCTGTCTTTCTGGTGATGTATTAGTGTTTCTGCATAACCTAATAGTGTTTTAGTCTTTGGGGTGAGCATTTCCAGCTTTGATCCTTGGGTGGTAGGTTCAGAATTTAGGTGTTGACTAAGTATCGTGAGAACAATTGGGACACTATTTGAAAACAAAGCTGCAGTGGCTCAGTCAGTCCGTGCTTGGCCATGGGAGAGGCAGGTCGAAGCTAAACAGTCGTGCGGGCTTAGATAACGCGTGACGCGTAAAACAGAGTGTGAGTGTTGGGCCAAGTGGAAAATAGGACTCTGATAGGTAATAGTATTTGACAATAGTTAATAAGAACAAAAAGGATAGCAATGGAATGTGAAAATACTATTTTGATAAAATTCGCATATGGAGCAGGAAAACCTGGTGCAATGGACTTGCATGAGTTCGTTTAGTCAGTTTAAACTTAGTATTGATGAAATTTTAGCAATACAAATACCGACAACTGCGCGAGGTGTTTATTTGAAATTAGTGCGACAACGCACTATGTTAAAATTGCTAGAACAGTACCCAGGTGAATTAGAATTTAAGTATGATAATGGGAACGTAGTGAAAGTAAAAATTAGCAACGCAAGTCGAATAGTGAAATACGTACGTGTATTTAATTTACCTATGGAAGTTGAATTAAGACAAGTGCACGGGAAATTCAGTGAATATGGAACAGTGGATGAAGTGACAGAAGAAATGTGGAGTGAAAAGTTTCATTACCCTGTGCCCAGTAGCGTACGTGTGGTAAAGATGTCATTAAAGAAGCCAATACCATCATTTGTAGCTTTTTGCAAAATATAAGGCTCACGTGATATATACGGGACAAAATCCAACATGTGATTTCTGTGGTTCGGATGAACATTCAAGATACAGTTGTAACCAGCGGCAAATGACTACCCTACGGGTCCCACCGAAAGTCAAGGCAACTTACAGTAAGGCAGCTTTGCCCAATAAGACCGACATAGTAAGCTCAGAGGGATCAGCTAGTGCATCACATCAGCAGAAAAATGAGGTTACCTCACAAATGAAGCCAACCAGTAATAATGAGATGGACAAACAAATAGGAAGAACACCAGAGGTGAGAGCAAATAAAAAAACGACAGAACCTCAATTATTGAAGAGTGAGAAGAAAAAGGAAGAATTCATGGACACATCCCTCCCCCCCCCCACTACCTTATCACCAGAGGAAACTGCATCCGCCACTAAATCACTGAGTGACAAACAAGAATCAGAAGAAGACAGTGATCTCATTTCCACTTGTGGGAGTGAGAATAGTAATCAAATGAAGGTAAGTGAAACTAAGCTTAAACGAAAAACAAAAACAGAAAACTCTATAGCAAAACAGCGTTCTACCAGATGATTAGGAAATAACTTTTCAAATAGTGCTCCAGTTATTGGATTAAATTCTCCAGTAGTGAACATGGGGAATGGTAATAGAAGTAAAGAAAGTGAAAAGGCAGGTCAAGAAAATAGTATTTAGAGTAATTTATTTATATGGAAAATATGTATTTTACAAAAGTGTGGATTATTTTAATACTATTAATAGCATTATATAGAAATATTGAAACATCAGTAATACGAGTTGCAAATATAAATATAAATAATATACAAAATGAAACAAAGTTAAAATCACTACGTAGTTTCTTGCATGAAAAAAGTATAGATGTTGCGATGTTGCAAGAAGTAGGCCGAAATTCGCTAGAATGTAATCAAAATTACATAGAATATAATAATTATAATTCAAGTGGTACAGGAACTGCAATTTTAGTTCGTAAAGGACTATCATTTATTCATGTACAAAAAGAATCCAGTGGAAGATTAATCATGGGGAAATTGGGAACCTTGACATTAATTAACGTTTATGCCCCGTCGGGATCAAGATACCGGAACGAAAGAAGTATTTTATATATATATATATATATATATATATATATATATATATATATACAGTACCACAATACATTGCAGGTAGTGCAGGTTCAATATATTTAGCAGGGGATTTTATTGTGTATTATGTAATGTGGATCAAACACCGGGTTATAATTTTTCAAATGCTTTGCAAAAATTGGTGCACAATTTGCAGTTAAAGGATGTGTGGCAAGAAAAAAGAGGCAATGAACTCGGATACACATACGGTACTGCAATTAGTGTCTCGAGAATAGATAGGGGATATGTTTCAAGTGAACTAAAATCAAATATTACCTCTGTTCATATGGAACCGGTGGTTTTTAGTGATCACCATGCTGTAATTACAACAATGAAATCACCGGTAAGGTTACCTAGAATAGGGAGGGGAACTTGGAAAATGAATACATCACATTTAATTGAAGAAGATTTTAGATTTGGCTTTGAAAAACAGTGGGAAAAATGGACTAAGAGATCATTATATGAACAAAATATTAATAGATGGTGGACAGAAATTTTTAAACCAAATTTCCAAAGATATTCTAAACAATACTCCTGGGAAAAACAACACGAATGGTATAATAAATTTAATTTCCATTATGCAGTATTACATGACCTATTTAAGAAAAAGAAAAACGACAGTGACACACAAACAAAAATTAAAAAAGTAAAAGCACAACTACTGCACCTACAGGCAACAAAAGTAGAAGGAATTCGTATACACAGTGCGCTCCCCTACATAGATATTGAAGAGGAAATAAATTTAGTTCACGTAACAAATATAGGGTGTTTTTTTTAGAGTGATAGAACTTTGAATTGAAATAAAACATAAAAAAATAAGTTTCAAACCAATTGTGTTTTCATTTGAAAGATAACTTTCTGACATTTACTTTTTGAAAATAATTTCCGGCATATGTACACCACGACTAGCTGTGATGAACCGGATTAGATCAGTCCAATTTTGAACCACTTTTTCAAGTAATTGGGGACATATGTCGTTAATAACACGGGTTATGTTGGCTTCCATAGCATCAATTGTTGCTGGTTTATCAGCATAAACCAGAGACTTTAGATATCCCAAAGAAAATAAACCAGTGGCGTTAGGTCCCATGATCTTGTGAGGCCAATTCACTGACAGCACCGATATTTCCGAAGTGCTCTATACGTTTGGCGAAAAGAACATTGATTTTGGAAATATATTTCCACAATTTGTGAACATTGTTGCGGCGTCAGTCTTTCCATGATCATTTGCCAATGCTCACTGATATGAAATGGCAAAACCACATGTCATCAAAACAAAACAAATAACAGCTATCCCTATCGAAAGTTCTATCACTTAAAAAAAACACCCTTTATACATCAGCGACAAAAACAGAGTCTGATAACAGAACTGCAGGATAATCATGGAGTAGGCCATAATGAGGGGAATAAAATACAACAAATAGTGTATAAATATTTGGAAAATAAATATTCAAACGCATATCAAAATAATGAGAAGGCTAGTCAATATTTAGACAAATACATACCAATTCTCCAATCAGAAGAAATGGTTGGATTAAACCAACCATACACAAATGAAGAAGTGTATAAAGCAATAGTACAGGGAGTACGGGGAACAGCACCTGAGGAAGATGGAATAGCGACTAATGCATATAAAGTTTTATGGCCAACAATGGGTAATACTTTAACAAAATGGGTGAATACAGTATTAAACAAAAATAATTTAGTAAATTATGAGACAACAGGAATAATAATTTTAATACCAAAAAATAGTCAACCCAAGGAGATGAAAGATTACAGGCCAATAACATTATTTAACACAGACTATAAAATACTGACTAGATGTGTAGCAAATCGATCAAAGTTGATTTTGACAAAACTGGCTACACCATATCAATATGGAGTAGTTGGAGAAAAAAAAATATACCATTTATTGACACTATTACGAGATGAAATAATACAATCTCAAGACTCCCAACCAAATAAATACCGTAGTGATTGATTATTCACAGGCTTTTGATAGAGTGGGACATAGTTTTTTGTTAAAAACAATACAAAAGATGGGTATTCATGGACAAATGTATGAAAATATTAAAACATTAGTGACAAATATAAGCTTAAAGGCAAAAATCAATGGGTTTTTAACTAATAAATGCATAGTCAACAGAGGACTTCCGCAAGGAAGCCCATTAAGCTTACCCCTTTTTGTAATGGCCTTGGCACCTTTCCTTCAACACTGTCGAACAACCGTAAATGATAACAATACAGGAACGGAATTTAGGATTGGAGCTTATATCGACGATGTCACAGTCACATGCCAAAATCAGGCAGCGATTAAGAACTTAATGGAATGTATACGACAATATGAAATAGAATCTGGTGCCTTAGTGAATATGTCTAAAACATGTTACTTAACATTAGGAAAACAACATGAACAGCTACATGATGTGACATTTAAAAAAGTGGATCAAGTTAAAATCCTAGGAGTGTTTTTTTTACAAATGACTCTACAAAAAGCATAAAACTTAGTTATGAAAATATATATCAGAATATTAATTATACCATACACAAATTTATACGACGACAATTCACTTTATGTACGCGAGTCAAAATAGCAAATGTATATATCTTATCAAAACTGTGGTATGGAGCCCAAATTTGGCCATGTGATAATCGTAACTTAGCACGAATAAAGAAAAGTTTAAACCGGTTCCTTTGGGCAAGAAAAGTTTTCCGAGTGAATCAGCCTACCAACTGCTGGTCTCACTCGCTCCCCCGAGGTGGGAGATCATCCAATAAGTGACGTGGTCAGCACGATGAACCACCAGTCGTCATTCTAGGTTTCCATGACTGCGCTACGCTACTCATTCATAGCTCCCTGATTTCCTCATGATGGTGGGTGGCCACCGGTCCCATACACAGGCCGAAATCTCAAGAGAAAAGTTATTATGCTTCCCCCCAGGAGACACCAACCCTCGTGCGTCCCATAGCCAGAGTCCAAAACATGATGCCTTAAATCACACGGCCACGGTGCAGGACATAATGGGGTCATTGCAACCAGGTAAACAATATCTCACTTAGTTTAGGTTTTCATGTTAAATGTGTGATCTTATTTTTTTTATGCAGAATCTCCTTATGCTTTTTGAAAAACTGTAACTAATGACAACACAAGTAAATGGCACAAAGTTTAACTAAGCCAACAATATTCTGCGCTAACATGAACAGATTTTAAGTCATAATGTAGTGGTCAATTTATGAGTTTCTTCCTATAAAGAACAGAAGTGCAAAATTATTCTATGTTCCGTTTATGTATACTATACATACGAAGTACCTATGCAAGAATGTCACTTTTTTTAGTTCTCCCATTTATAAGACAAGAGAGTAGTACTTTGTACAGTATTTGAAGCATCGCAAAAAAAAAAATTATTGTGGTTGTGTGTGTGACCAGTAAATAAGTTTCTAATGTATTGTCCATGTTGTCCTCATGATTTTCTGTTTAATATTTATAATTTTGTTGTTGTATATCTCAAAAGTGGTTTGTGTTTATGGTACCAATACACTCTGCACAGTTGCCTTTAGTTTGTCATGCATTACCTCTTGCATAGTGTAAATTCTATCTGTTGTGTTGAAATATATGCTCTGATAGCAAAGGTAAGTGAAAGTGCAAAAATATTTTTTAAACATTTAGCAACTTACGATTTTGAGAAATATTGAATAAGATATGGACTCACGTAATTTTTTTTGTATTAATTTCATCTTAGTACATAGGATTTTGATTTTATGAATTACTGTATTTGCTGGCATATAAGATGTGCTTTTTTCTTTGAAAATAGGTCTAAAAACAGGAGACTTACATATGCCGATACTCACTTTTTGATTTCCTCTGTTCCGAGTTAGATTTCTTTCTTACTTCCTTGCAGTGTGTGACGAAGAATATTAAAATGTATTCTTTCCTAGTTAGATTAGGTAAGTTATTTGTTGAAAGTAGACATATATGTTACTTCATATTTGAAATGCAGTAAATTAATTAAAATTGAATGATAAACCTTTTCCTCAAAAATGTGTACAAAAATGGGGGTGCATCTTTTACGCAGGTAAATACGATATGAAACAAGACATATTTATCTTGTATATATGTATTGCTTGCATTGTAGAATTATTATTTTTCTTGTATTAATCAAACTAAGAATAAATGTCTGATGAAGGGAAATTGCATGCTTGCAGGTAACATTCCATTTAAGAACTATTGTGTGTTTCATTGTTGACTTTGATTCATAGCACATTGCACATAAAACTAGTACTGTGCAATGTAATGGTTCCATATTCACAAGCCATAATACTGCCATGTATTGTACATTAAACCTAGATTAAATTTGTATAATTTTAAGTGCTGGTACATAGTGAAAAAAAAATAAAGCATACTATGAATTGAGAAATGCATATTCTTATGACAGTATTCAAGTGGCTAATTCACACACAGGAACTGTCAAAACGTTTTATGCTGTAACCTTGTTATTGGCCATATGTGAAATACAACCTTTGTAATAACTTCTGAATGCCAGGGGTCCTGGGTTTGAATCCCATCCTGGATATGTGTGTTCTTCATGAGAGTCCCTTCATCAATTTCATCATATCATCACTCATCCTCATCATCAGAATAGCCAAAAGATACATAAAATATATAAAATCCTGCAAGTGGTCCTGATATTAATTCCTGTTGAAAGCCCAAAATTTTAGTTTTAATCCGAATCATGAGCTTGATGTACAAGGTCAGAAAACAGCATGACTAGAACTTGGAAGTTTTTAATAATGTAATAACATACAAATAAATTAGCTAATAAAGCACTGGCCTGCTCTAATATTTTTTTATCTGGGTTGGCAGTTTCTGTGTCTGTAACTTTTAGCCAATTTAATAGTTTTAGAAGTAGGAATATGCTTTGTTATAAAATGTTTGTTTCTGATTGTTTGGAACAAAGTAAACAAAATATGCAATTAACACTGATAATAGTTATATACATATTTGGTATGTGCACTCTTAAACTTAAAGATGTCTTCCAATTTAATGTAAAATAAAATCAGTAACAATTTAGAGTGTTTTATTTATGCCTCTAATATATACAATAAGTTGTAGGAAAATATGTAAATAAAATATTTTCATGTATATATGTGGCACATATTCCTTATTATGTACAATTTTTTTGTGTGTAAGAGCATATTTTAATTAACTACAAAACAATATGTATTTTGCAATGACAGGAGATCGTTACTATTCTGAACAATATGTAGCATCAAAAAGATGTGGGGTGTGATAAAATGAAATGCCAAAAAATCCAAATTGAATTCATGGTTGAGCCAGGACTGTTTGTAAGTTATAGAGAGCTTTCAGACCGTGATGACACATGTCTCTTTGAAACCGACCCTCAGTAATTAATGCAACCTTTTGAACAGAAGTGGTACAAGCTGCACGTATCACCTCAGTCAGTCTGTGGTTTGTGCATGCACAGTGAATATTTGCTTATAGACTGAAGGGGTCCTTGTTTTGGTGTGAACCACCCCTGTTGCCTTGGTCTGAAAGCTTCCATAGGGACACAGGTATTGACAAGGATATAAAACGTCAAATGAAAAGTAAGTATACAGGGGTTGAGAAGATCACGTATTACAAATGATATAAATACCAGAAACCATAACAAGATATAAGACACACATGTTGACCATATGGCTGAAACCAACAAATTACTGCAGGAAGCAGATACATCTTACACGTAATAACAAATTAAAAGTTTCCCAATGTAATTCACGTTGCTCACCTACGGAGTAACTTCATTAAGTAATTATTGTTGAATAATAAATATTGTATAATATTGTAATAAGAGAATTGTAAAATATATTTAAAAAATAATTTACAACCTTTATTACAAAATATGCATTACAAGCACAAACATACCTGATTTAGTGGCAACTGTAATTAAGGCAACAGTTTGAGTAAAATGTGAATGATTTGTTTATATCACTACATTTTAAAAATGATTCATGTATTTACGCAGAGGCATGACAATTAAATAGTGTTATATACAGTCATTCACACTTCTGGGTTGTAGTTGCTGCAATCTAGAAGTGCCTGTGACTACAAACAAACCACAATTTCATCTTATCAACATATAAATGTTTTCTTTCCTAGGTTTTGATAATTTTGTATCACATTACACAAATTTCCTTGCTTTCTATGAAATTCCCCTTCTCCATGCCTTCAACTTGCAAATAATGATGAATGTGAGCCTGTGGCAAAAATCAAGACGAAATTATAATTTTATTGTTACGTGGAATTATTTACGGGGATGAGCCAATACCAGCAGTATCGGAAAGTGTGAGTTCAAATTTAATAACCAATAACTGTACGTTTTGGGAGAGGGAGTTTTGGAATCTCGCATGGTCCACATAAATGACACATGGTACTTAAATATTCTGAAATTATGCAAAATGCCTAGTTGCCATTGTTTTGGCAACAGGATTGTAGGATGAAGGGATTTTGTTATTAAATATTTTCAGTCAAATTATGAATATTTTAAAGCAAAACTCTTAGTTTCATATGGTATAGTCTTAATTACATTTTAAAGAACAAAATATTTTTGAACTATTTTTAATTGTTTGAATTTCCAAATATTTCCATGAGTATGCCGATAACTTGTGTCTGCATTGATATCAGCTTGGCCTAAGTTTATACAAAAAATCTTTTATGCTACAGGATGTTTTAAAAGATACTGACCCAAAATTTGATTATTCATAATATGGAAACAATCAGCAAAAAAAAGACACAACTCCCCATGAATAAACAAAATTAAAATTTGTGTCAGCACTTATGCTACTTGTCTCTATTATATTATATAGGGTCAAGCCCCTTAGTGAAGTCAAATTAATACGTGTCATTGAGGACTAAAGTCTCCCTATCCCTGTTAAAAAAAAAAAACTGAGGCTTTAAGGGGGTACTCAGCACAAAAACACAACACAAATTGCATGCTATAATGCCAGGAGTCCTGACCTGGGCATAGATGTTCTTTGTTAGTGTCCCTTCATCAATTTCATCATATCATCACTCATCCTCATCCTTGTGGCAGAAAAGCGATGATAACATAATTCAATCAATCAACAACAAATATTGCACAGAGGATTATGCTGGCCGTAAGTCCAGATGCCAGAGCCTCGTTGCAAGACTGCAATTACTGAGGTGTTGTACTATGTGGAAGTGAGGTTGATTTTGGTACCTTCGTATAAGGCCACCCTTATGCTTCTAAAACAAGCTTTCTGCTTAAGAAACCCAATAATGACCAAAATGTCACCATGTATTACTCCTGAACCCTTCAATTAAAAGTGATATGTAACTTTTTCCTTTAGATATCCATATCCAGGAGGTAACAAAGAAAAAGAATATAAAATAAATAATTAACTGGTGATGTTTAACATGCAGGGATTTTGTGGTTGACATGCAAACATTTGTTTTCTGACTAACTGGACCCATGCCAAATACTTTATGAGTGAAGGAGTACTGATAATGTGGATGGCATGAATATGTCCAGATTCAGATCTATCTGAGATAAAATAAGAAATATTCCACAAACAACTTGAATGGTTCATTCATATCCTTAATGTATCGCCACCTGAATACTATTTTGCAGAATGTTCATCTGCATTGACTTTGTAGGATAGCTGATTAAAGTTTGACGTATGAGTCATTCCATGCGAAATCAACACAGCCTTTGACCTGACCATCTCCGATTTTCATGAATTTTGGGGAATTGAAACTATGCATGGAACTTAGTAAGTATAAAAATTTTTAGTTTCGTGCGTCTTGTAATTGTTAAGTTATTCAAGGTCAAAGTTTGCAGAAATTGCCTTTTTTGAGCCCGCTTAGCTATACTAAATGCTGTAACTCCGCCCCTATTTCGCCTAGGAAGCTCAAATAAAGCTTATTGTACAGGGAATTGAACAAGCTTTCCAGTGATATATAACAAGCCTACCTTTGGATAAAAATATAATTTTGTCACGTGACCTTGACATTTGACCTTGAATATCTCAAAACATGTCATCACCAAAAATCGTGAAAAAATATATATTTGGTCCCGCATACCATACACTAAAACATACCAAAAAATCATTCTGGGACTGCAATGGGATCAGAAGATACAAAATAATATGTGTAACTATGTGACTGATAAAAGCCCCATTACATGAACTATGAAGAGTCAAAAGTCCCTTAACACTCCCTACAAAATGTGAAGGAGTTATCCTGGGTATAATTGGTCATGAAAGAAATAGGTTAGGCACAGGGAGATTTCTAGCCGTGTGTGTCCAGCGCAGGTCCGGCATATTGTTGACCGCCATATTGAATTCAACGCAAACATTTCAAAGGAAAGGGGGTGATGTGATATATCAAATGAGGCTAGAATTTCACGAGAAATGAAGTGACGAAGGATTTTCCAGCGTATCTTACACCAGCAAAAAGTTATACACATATCTTTCACTTACGATATATGCAACATTATAATGTTGTCAATGTTCCTGTGAGCACACTCGTTGACGTCTCTCACACTCGCATAGAACATTTGGTAATGCAGCATGTGCAACAACATCGCAAGCAGCAACTATGCCTTCTCTCAGATGGTCAATATCAGGGACTTTTAGTGCATGCACCATTCTCTTCAAATGTTTCTGAAGGTAAAAGTCCTCCTAAGATGTTAGATCTGGGGAATGTGCAGGCCTTTTAATAGATTCGCATCTGCCCATCAATCTACCTAGAAAATTACCATGAAGAAATTGCGAAAATGTCCACATAGTGTGGTCACACTCTGTCCTGTTTCAAAACTCTCAAAAAGTGCCATATCCCGTAAGCAAGGGTGAAAAAACCTGTCCACTTAACAAATCCAAGAAGCCCTCACCATTTAAGGTTCCGTTGTTGAATATGGACCAACCATTTCCGTTCGCCAAACATTATACCACATAATTAGCTTACCAGGAACAACCATTCGACTGAGCAAATCACAGGTATTGCATATTATTTTTATTAACTTCACCGTGAACATAAAAATTTGCCTCGTCACTGAAGAATTTTTCATTACAAAGGAAGTGTCACGTAATTGTTTGAGATACTTTTCCCAATATTCTTCACTATTCAACTATTTGGTGAATGTAGCTGATTAAAATCATATGCAATGGTGTGTATACTTCTTTCTCTCCCAAGATGTCAACGTGATCTCGATGAGTTCCTAACATGTTAGGAGCATTCCAATGCTTTGTTTTTAACACCTCGAAAAGGAGAAAATGGTTACAAGCATGCAGTAAAAATTTTTGCTGGTTAAATATATGTTGGAAAATCCTTCGTCACTTCATTTCTCGTGAAATTCTAGCCTGATTTGATATATCACATCACCCCCTTTCCTTTGAAATGTTTGCGTTGAATTCAATATGGCGGTCAACAATATGCCGGATCTGCACTTGACCCACATGGCTAGGGATCTCCCTGTGCCTAACCTATTTCTTTCATGACCAATTATACCCAGAATAACTCCTTCACATTTTGTAGGGGGTGTTAAGGGACTTTTGACTCTTCATAGTTCATGTAATGGGGCTTTTATCAGTCACATAGTTACACATATTATTTTGTATCTTCTGATCCCATTGCAGTCCCAGAATGATTTTTTGGTATGTTTTAGAGTATGGTATGAGGGACCAAACATATTTTTTTCACGATTTTTGGTGATGACATGTTTTGAGATATTCAAGGTCAAATGTCAAGGTCACGTGACAAAATTATATTTTTATCCAAAGGTAGGCTTGTTATATATCACTGGAAAGCTTGTTCAATTCCCTGTACAATAAGCTTTATTTGAGCTTCCTAGGCGAAATAGGGGCGGAGTTACAGCATTTAGTATAGCTAAGCGGGCTCAAAAAAGGCAATTTCTGCAAACTTTGACCTTGAATAACTTAACAATTACAAGACGCACGAGACTAAAAATTTTCATAGTTAGTAAGTTCTATGCATAGTTTCAACTCCCCAAATTTCATGAAAATGGGAGATGGTCAGGTTAAAAATTGCACATATCTGTGTTGATTTGGCATGGAATGACTCGTAAATGGATTTTGAATACACTACAAGATTTGAGCAAACATTTTACTAATGTTTATCATTCACACCAAATACATTGCTTGGAAGTGTGACACGTTAACTTTAACACAATAACGTCACAAACTCATCTCAGACGAAAAGTGGAGATACGGCAAAACAGCATTCAGCCAGAGGCATGTCAACAGGTATAAATTTTACATTTTAAAAAAAGGAACTGCAAAATGTAAAAGTTTTGTTTATAAAACTTTGCAAGCAATAGTGGCAATAGCTGACCTCCATGGCAGAGTGGTTAGCACAGCACATTATGATGCCAGGGGTCCTAGGTTTGAATCCTGGCCTTGGCATAGGTGTTCTTTTCATAACACTTAATTCTCCAGCAACTGTACAATTGTATGATATGATTTTTTCTTCATGAACAAGTTTGCTCTTGGGAAATATTTGTTGCAAATGGCAAGTATTATTTATGAGGGGATTACCATGGCAATTTCAACATTGTTCAACAATGGATTAACAATGTAAGTAGTGATCATTGATACTGGTGTACAATTACATGAAATATCAAAAAATAACACTAACCTTCCATTGATAAAGGGCAGTGAATCAATCCACTACAGTATTAAACATTTGAGTCCCTGCCATTGCATTAAAGAGGCCTAGAAGTGAATATAGTGTATCATGAGATGGAACCGAACACAGTACAAATTTGAAAGTGCTTTCTGTCCATGAAATAAAATGAGCCTTCTTCTAAAACCTACACGAAGAAAAAAAGTATCTTAATGTTTGTCTCAATTTGCCCTAAAAGTAATTATTGCTTCATGAAAAGTTATTACTACGATAACTTGTTTTTTTTTAAAGTACATGAAAACTAAGTTTGATTTTCAGATTTTCATCAAAATTAATTTGAAGTTATTCCACAGATCATGAAGATTTTGTATCTACAGTTAAGAGTTACCATATTTTCCAGCCTATATATTACTTTATACTTGAAATACTGTAAATTAATTATAAATTCACTGCATCTATATGACAAGAAATACGTAATTGAAATAGTAAGTACACTGTCTTTATGTATAATAATTTTCTAACATGCAGTTTCTTTTCCTACAAATAAAATTACTATTCATAACTTATATATAAAATGTCAATTTAATATAACATACCTTTCTATATTTCTCCTCATATCAGAAATGCTTACGATTCCTCTTCCTATGAATGCAGTCCCCAAAGATGTTCCTGATAATGGGTCCACTTTAACCAATTCATTATCTCTTGACCAAACATCAGAGAATACATCATCCTGTCTAAGAGTAATCAATAGTATTCATCAATAACTAGTTACTAGGGGTCTACGGGACAGAAATGTTTTGGTTAGGATAGGGAATTTTTTTTTAAATCCTGATGTTTGTGACAGAAAGAGTTTGCAATTTCCCAACAAGATGGTGGATAGTACTGGGAGCATGTTTCTTCGTTCTGCAATTGTGGTTTCATTTTCTTGGTGTTGTGCTTCATTTGTGTTTTTCAATACCACGTACGTGTGAATCAGAACTCTGAAGTAACTATGGTCAATAGTGGCTCATTATTGGAGATGTGGAAAATAGGAAATAGGAACTTTCTTTTTCCGGCCGCTGGAACTTCTTCTGGCCTGACCGCAGCCATGATGGGACTACGGACGTCCAAGGACCAACGACCGCAAGGTAAGCGATCCACTCTCGGTTACTTTCACCTCTTGTGCCTCATGCTCTTGTGCAGTGACATCCATGTCAACCAGGGACCCTCCCAAGGAAATGGTACTGTTTTTTCCGTGTATTACCAGAACGTGCAAAGTATAAAAAACAAACTTTCTGAGTGTGACATTCACTTAAGCGAGCTACTGCAATATGACTGCTTAGTTTTCACCGAAACTTGGCTAAACGACACGGTGATGGATAGTGAATTTCCATTTTTAAAGCATTTCAATGTATTTAGAAATGACCGTGCAAGTCGTCATGGTGGAGGATTGATGATCTGCATTAATGTTAAATGGAATTGTAAAATACTAAGAGACCTAATCAAGGACTGTGAAATTATTTGGATAGAACTCAATTTTCAAAAAAAACAACAAAAAACTGCTCGTTGGATCGTATTATCGCCCACATAAGAACTCTCCTATTTCCATCCTCGAAGCCTGCAGAGATTCGGTATTAGCAGCAATGACAAGTGGTGATATTATGTTATTTGGTGATTTCAACCTGTCCATCAATTGGGAAAGCCCAAATACGGGAACTATAAACTGCCAAAATGATCAGTGGTTTATTGATACGTTCATTCATGGAATAGGGTTAAACCAGTTCAACTTGCATAAAACACGTGGTGACAGCAACCTTGACTATGTACTGGCAACCCTGCCTAATATGCAGGTAACTACAGGAAAAAATCTTCTAACCTCCGACCATGCCTCACTCGACATCACAACGTACCTGCCTACCATGAAGAAAGACAAGGAATCCGTCAAGCAGAACCAACACCCCCACCACCTATGGTGAAAAGCTCGGTGGAATGTCATCCAGCGTGCGATCAATGCCTACCCTTGGTTTTATTTGATGGAAGAGGAAGTGAACGAAGCCGTTGAGAACTTTGTTGAAATTCTGCATGCCACGATAAAGGACTTCGTGCCCACTGCGAGACCGAGATCTACCAAATACCCCATCTGGTTCGACAGAGAAGTTCTCTTTGTGTTAAAAAATAAAAAACAGGCTTGGTACCTATGAAAGCAGCACCCTAATGTTCACACTCATGGTACCTATTGTGACATCAGACGTCATTCAAAATACCTACTCGGAAAAACATATAGTGAACATATAAATAACATAACAACCGAATGTACTACAAACCCTAAGAGATTCTTCACATTAGTAAATTCAAGAAAATAAAGCCCACGTATACCTAAAGAAATTGTTCATAATACTGATATTGCTAGTGGAAGAGAAAGAGCCGAACTTTTCAATGTTTTTTTCATCAGAACTTCTCACCTCCCTCAGTTTCCGACTTTCTCCCCCACTTAAATGCTGTCTGTCCTCACACACTATCTTCAATCAAAACATCCCCCAAGGAAGTAAAATACCTTCTTGCTTCATTGCCCCTCCACCGGTTCCTAGGTCCAGTACAGCAAGTTTCAACGAGGATGGTGGCAGTGGCCACTGAAATTAATAGAACAAAGAAGAAAAAACAGTTTCGCTGATAAAGTGAGTACTAGTTTCTCCGTATTTAAACGAAACATATTAGTGAAAATGTTTTACAAGAATATTACTTACTTGAATGTTACTGGATTCTTATCTTTCAAAGAAAATAAAGGACTCAAACTTGTTGTTATGTAGTGCATACCAGGAAAAGGCACTAAATATGTGTATATTTCACTAATATCAACATTAAGAGATCCAGGAAATCTTGCTGAGCTGTAGTAACACAGAAAATTAACAATGCTGGATTAACTTATTAAAAATAAGTATAATGAACAGGGTACATATATGATAAGATTTACACATATGATTGATTGATTGATTTGGTGTTTTAAGTCTATGCACAGTAAGGCTAATCAGTACTCGAACTACAATTTAAAGTGGGATTCGAACCACTATGTACCTCCACTGGGTGTTGAACCCGGGACCCCTTGATTACAAGGCAATGACACTAACACTGCGCCATCAGGGAGACCCATACATATATGATATTTATTAAGGTTAATATCTGTTTGTCCTTCATCAACTTTTAATAAAATATTCACTTTCTGTAATTGCTGTATACTAGTAGGTTCAATGAACCTTCTCTAAAGCATCCAACAAAAAAAATACATAGATAAATGCTGTCAGTAAAATAAAAGTGTTAGTAAAAACTGTGTAATTCAGTACAATTCATATGATTGGTCCAGACCAGAAGTGCATCATTCCTTTAGCTTTCTGTCATGATGTTTCATTGTTTCAAGGCAACAAGTTAAACAAATGAAAAACAGAATGTGTTTCTGTATTCCCTATCTTGAGCAAGATCTATATATTCTTTTCCATCCCTACCGATTTCCCTTAGGTCCATCTCAACGTTGTCCCTCCATTTCCATCTTGGCCTTCCTACAGGTCTCTTACCATCAGGTTTCCCAACAAGAATCCTGTAAACTCCTCTTTCCTCTCCCATTCGTGCCACATGGCCTGCCCACCTAAGTCTTCTTGATTTAATTATTCTAATAATATCTGGACATGAATACAAATTATGTAGTTCTAATTTATGTAACCTTCTCCACTCACCTGTCTCCTCATCCCTTTTAGGTCCAATTTTTGTTCCTCTTTCAATGTAAGGGACCAAGTTTCACATCCATATAATACTACAGGCAAAATTACTGTTTTGTATATTTTAACCTTTACTTTCTTAGATATTAAACAAGAAGACAAAAGTTTATGAAGAGAAAAGTAACATGCATTTCCTGAATTAAGCCTACTTTTTATTTCCTCTTTAATATAATTTTCATTTGTTAATATTACTCCTAAGTATTTGAATTTGGAAACTGGTTCAAATGAGTTGTAATCAATAATTAGATTTTTATTATTACCTAACACTTGGTTTCGGCCTGTAAGCATATATTTAGTTTTCTCTTTGTTAACTTCCAAACCTATCTCTTTAGCAGTTTTGAAAAATATTTTAGCATTATTCTTAATTGTATTCACATCATCCCCCAGTAAGTCTACATCATCTGCATATGCTAACAACTGAGTCACACCATTTAATTTTAGTCCTTCGTTAGTTTCTTTTACCTTCCTAACAGCATATTCTAAGGCAAAATTAAAGAGCAATGGAGATAATGCATCTACTTGTTTTAACCCATCATGAATTGTAAATTTGTCAGACACATTAATACCCACACGAATTTTACTTTCTGTTTCACTGGTGCATACTTTTATCATAGTAACAAGCTTCTTAGGTATTCCAAACTCTACTAATATATTATATAATTTATCTCTTTTGACTGAATCATATGCCTTTTTGAAATCAATGAATAGCTGATGGACATTTTGATTATATTCCCACTTTTTTTCAAGCGTCTGTCTGATGTGAAAAATTTGATCTGTAGTTGATCTGTTATGTTTAAATCCACATTGATAATCACCTATAATTTCATTAGCATATGGGGTTAGTCTTGTTAAAAGAATGTTAGACAATATTTTGTATGTTGTTGAGAGTAGAGAAATTCCATGGTAATTATTGCAGTTCATTTTATCACCTTTTTTAAACACAGGAACAATTATGGATTCTTTCCACTGTTGAGGGATTTCTTCTTTATTCCATATTAAACAAATTAATTTATGAATTTAACATATTAATGAATTTCCACCATATTTAATTAACTCAGTTGATATTAAATCAATGCCAGGTGGTTTGTTATTCTTTAGCCATTTAATAGCATCTTTAACTTCAGTCAAGTTAGGTTCTGGAACTAAAGGTTCTGCTGTGTACTTCATTTACTTCTGATTTATCTCCTACATGGACATTTAAAAGGTCATTAAAGTAGTTCTTCCATCTATTTAGAATATTGCTTGGGTCAGCTCGAAAATCACCGTCTTTATCTTCTATCAAGTTTACTTTAGGTTGCCACCCCTTTCTAAACTCATTTACACCTTTATATAAATCTCTGATATTTTTATTTTTGCTGTTTGTTTCAATTTTGTTAATTTTGCTTTTTAAGTAATCTCTTTTTTTACTTCTAAACGTGCGGTTAACTTCTCGCTTTATTCTATTATAATTGTTTAAATTTGTATCATCAGAGTTATTTAACCACCTAAGTATAGACTGATTTCTTATTTCTATTAGATTATGACATTCATTATAAAACCATGGCTTACTTTTTCTCGGTTTATGGTATCCTATACTTTCTTTAGCTGCTGATTCTATTGCATTATGTATGTGCTCCCAATTCTTATTTACGTCTGTTTCATTTATATTTTCATCATCATTTAAATCCAGCAAAACATCAAATCTATTTAACAGTTTAATTTGGTAATCTTTCTTAATTCTTTCATCAGCAAATTTTCCTGTATTAAATTTTAGAACTTTTAGATTTTGTTGCTTATGATTTATCACTGCGAGTATTTCTCTTAATTTAGCAATTACTAAATAATGGTCAGTGGCACAGTCAGCACCTCTATGTGTACGAACGTCAATTGTCCTAGTATGCCTTCTCTTATCAATGAGAATATGATCTATCTGATTATGAGTTTTACCATCTGGAGAAGACCAGGTATATTTATGGATATTCTTATGTTTAAAAGTGGTACTTTTCACAATTAAATTCTTTGAGGTTGCAAAAGTAATCAATCTTATACCATTATCATTACTTAATTCATGAAGACTTTCTTTGCCAATCGTGGGTTTAAATGTCCTGTGTTGCTGCAGCCATGAACCTTCGGGTTTAAGAAGGCTAGAGAGTTAGTTAGTTAGTTAGTTTCTGTATTCACTACAGGCGTAAGAAAAAATAAACTACTTTAAAAAGGAATACTACTACATACTTCACAAACATAGAAATTATGAATATGCCTTTTAGGATGGAAAGTTCTACTTTTCGTGAAAAGCATGACGTTACAAAATTGATTTTGAGATTTTATCCTAGTAACAAGATCAACAGCTAATTTTATATACCCAATTTGATTCGGAGACCAGCATTACCTGCAAGTACGTGGCAGAGCCATGGGAACCAAAATGGCCCCCTCCTATGCAAACCTGTTCATGGGCAGGCTTGAACAAGAGTTCCTAGACTCCCAACAACTGAAACCACTCCTCTGTCTCAGATTCATTGACGACATTTTTCTCCTCTGGACACATGGCGAACTCTCCCTCACCACCTTCCTAAACCAACTGAACAACTTCACCACCCTCAAATTCACCTGGTTCCACTCGAATGACCAAGTGACCTTCCTAGATGTGGATATCCACATCGTGTGAGATCACTTGGAAACATACATACATATCAAACCAACCAACCACCTTCAGTATCTTCACTACTCCAGTTCTCTCCCCCACAATGCCAGAAAAGGAATAAGATTCTCCTTAGCTCTTAGAGGCCAACGCCTCAACTAATTCCCCTCACCCTGCCAAAACTACAACCTACGCCTGCACCAAGCCCTAATCAACCGGGGCTACCCCTCCCCCTTCATCAACAAACAAATAACCAGAGCCACGTCTCACACCTGTGCCATGCAACCCAAAACCAAAACCAACCCTCCCCCTCTAATCACCCAATACCACCCTCATCTCCTGAAAATTAAACATACCATCCACTCACTCCTTCCCACCCTCCACAGTGATCCAGACACCAGAGACATCTTTCGGGACAAACCTAGGGTCGTCTTCCGACAGCCCCCACCGTAAAAAACATCTTGATCCATAATACACCCACTGCTCCCATCCCACTACCCCCAGGCCACAAGTGCAACAAACCCAAATGTAAGACCTGCACCATACTTATCACCTCCTCCACCCTCCAAATCCCAACTGCAGCTGGTGAATTCACCCAAAGGGCACTTGTCACTCCTCCAACCTAATATACACCCTCATCTTTCAAATCTGTGGTTACTTCTACCTGGGTGAAACCTCTACTCCTCTGAGCCTCCGCATCAATAACCACAGAGCTTCCACCCAAAACTCCGATTTCACCGTCACCACCCACACCAACAGCCACACCACCACCTTCAACAACTTTTTTCCAAGTAGCCATAATACACCTATTACCCCAGCACACTGACACCTTCACCCGGAGGCGATAGGAAAGGGCCTACATTTCAGGAATGCACAGCACCATACTCCCCGGACTCAACCTAGCCACCCAATAAGTATTCTCCCATTCCCCCCAACCACAACCCACCCACCATCCATCCATCCTGCAGTAAACACTGGTGAAAGGATCTTTTTGCAAAACCCGTGTTCTATCACTTGTTTCTGTCACCACTGTGCTGACAGACGCTGGCGTCAGTATTCTGTGCCTCTACACTTTTGTACTCCATACTTTCTACCTACTGTAAAAATGAGGTCATGATCTCGAAATATCAAACTTTTCTTCAATCGTGGTAAGTGTTTACTGTCTCCTACACCATTTTTCTGTATATATATAAAATACAGGAATAGGATGAGTATATATATGTATGTATGTATGTATGTATGAGGGCCATTTTTTTGTAGTGGCAACATGTATGAGAAAGAGACATGAAAGAAGATACATATCTGGAATCATTTACAATCCTTCAATCTCCTGCTGCTGCTGCATGTTCCCAAACATCTGGCAGTCGTTGGATGCCATTGATAGCTCCCATTCATGCCAGTGTGTGCAGAGACTGCCCTGTGGCCGAAATGATGCTCGGGACATCTAAAAAAAAGGGTTTCCCCCTCAGCGGTTCCTTCATCTTGGAAAACAAATCAAAGTCGGAGGGACTCATGTCAGGAGAATAAGGTGGGTGCTCCAACATCTCGTACATACTATGACCGATGTACCAATTTCCATTTACCATTACCATCGGTCTTTCTCCGCACTTACCCAAGATCCCATTTTTCTGCTCTCTGAGAAAAGGACAGCTGTCTCAAACGAACCAGCATTCTTTCCCATGAAGCCCGGTCTATATTTGATATTCAAGAGAAGGAAGCCAATGCGTTCCCGCAATAAACTTTGATATCCATCCAGTCCACATTCGGCTCACGTCACCATCAATTCACGTTTGGCTTGATGGTTGAAATTTAGAGAAGCAGGGGGCCAACGGTGAGATGCAGCTAATCACGAAACTTCAAGCAATTTAAAATTTAAAAACCCCAATGCGACTCTCGCCCTCGGTCCTGAACAATGACCCTCTGTTCTGAAGGGAGTATGCAGCTGCCCAGGCCTGGAATCAAAACAATAGTTCTGCACATAACAGACTCAAGCAGACGACATAACTTCTGCGAGCGTGCCAGCCAGTCTACAGTTTGGACATTTCCTTGTCAGTGTGATGGATATGAAAATTTGAACTACAACCCTACCCGAAAATATATCTTTGCCTCAGTGAAGTTTAGACAGCCACAGAACGCATAACTTTGTTCGCATAACTTTAACAGACTGTCCGAGTTGTGAGCAGTTAAAATTAATGAGAGCAAGATACTTTTTGCCCTCCAAATCAACCCGCAAACAAGGAGTTATTGTGTTTCCGTGATACGCGATTATCGCTCTTCAGTGCAAACTTTAAGTCACGTGGGGGGTGGAGCTATAGTAGACTGACCAATAACGAAGAAGGCATTCCACCCCGGTAGCAGCGTAGCTGGAGAATCAAAGGTAAAACCACAATACATTGACAACAGTTCCAATACATTGCTCCAACTCTCTGGGAGAGAAAAACTTTGCTCGAACAGTTTTCGGTACATCGCTTGAACCCATAAGAAGCTTCAACACAAGACTCCAAAAGAGACTTTCCTCTTCACTTCAGTGCGAACAGTCGTGTGCTCTCTGATCTACAGTCAAACTTTATTGTTTATTAAGAAGTGCAATATTTATTTTCTATTGACTCTATTTTGCATGAATAATGACTACCCTGACAATATAGTTAACAGATGAACTTTTCTATTTGCAGCTTAAATGAGAGTCCATATGAACAAATTGACAATACTACCATCTACATTAAATAAAATGTAACAAATAAATAAAGTAAATGAGATTTTGTTTTTAAGTTCACTTTATGCACAGATATGCTGATTGGGACTCGACCTACAGTTTAAAGTGGGGCATGAACCACTATGTGCCTCCACCAGGTATGGAACCTGGAACCTCTTGATTACAAGGCAATCACATTAGAAATTAGATTTTTATTTTTTTCAAAAGCCTGGAAAAGTTTTCCTATTATTTTTGAATGAGTCTCATCTTGTAATTTTGCTTTGAATGGATATTTACTCCAGTTCAATGTATTTATGTTTGCAAGATGCAGTTCTTTATCCAATTAATAATACAACTAGCCTTGATAAATTATATTTAAAATGAAGTAGCTTATTTTCTCCTATTTGAGCATACCAACAATATGCATTTCTTTTTTTATTGTTATTACATGTGTACACCACTCATTCCCTTAAATATTGATTGTTTGGTTTCAACAATAAAGTTGGACATTATTTATTGCTAGGATATCTAATAAGTAATTTGCATCTCCAATGTACTAGTTACTTACATCATAAGCAAGAAGAGAAGAAATATACAGGATTTTTAAAAGGATTTTAATTTTTGCTGCATGGTTACAGCTTAATAGAACTTAATCAATGTTGTTTATGTTTTAATGTTATCTCTAGTATTCATAAAATATTTATTGTACATGACAATTCTTTGTGCTGGATGAAACATGTTTTTGACGAGTAAGATTAAGGCAGATGCATGCACAACCTAAGCAGGACCGGACCTACAGTTTGAAGTGGGATATAAAGCAATGTAATATTTGTCCCCACTGTGATTTGAACACAGAATCCCATGATTACAATGTCCTAGCATTAACTAGCCTTTCTACAATTTCTTGAAAAACTGAATTCCCTGATTATTCCAAGTTTTCCAGTCCAAGAACCAAACTTTTGAGACCACTTAATAGAGGCATGCATATTTTGTTTTTGACAGAGAAACGAAATGTGAAACAGCACACTATAATATGTATTCATTTTTCATGTTTTGGAGAGGTGCATTTTCCCACCATATTTTGTCACGAAATTATGCAGAATGAATTGCAAAATGCGAAACACAGTCATAAACATGAAATTTAGAAATTTCTTTTACTCGACACTTTCTGAAGTCCGAATTTTCCTGCAATGTATGCAAATCACGGAAAATTGATTAATTCTGCTGTAAATATATGAGTAGCAAAAAATTAGACTCCTTTATGAAGGAATAAACTTAATCTTCTTATAACTACATAAATGTACTATTAGAAGGGAAATTTTTATTTTGTGTAACAAAGGTAGATTTTAAAATTAAAATTAGGGCTATATTCACAAATTTAACATTGAAATGCCATTTTTATGTACTGCTCCAGATCCATAAATGTACCCACTTTTTGTACCGAAATCTTTAACTTTTATTCACCATAAATTTGTGGCTCTAGCAATGAATGTACATGAACACACATTTACAATCACTAACATTTTTAGTTATATACTCACCCTCAGAATTCCACATATAATCTTCTATTTATAGTAAGTGGAAGTTTGTCTCATCTTTCACAAGTAAATGATTAACCAAAAAATGACTTTTTTCCAAAAAATCATAATTATAGAGGAAGTAGGGCATAATTACAGTAAAATTTATTAATATATTACTCCAGTTAATTATCTACCAAACGCCCTAAAAAAATTCGGATTTCCCCAGAAAAAAAATTCCTTGACTTTTCCATGATTTTTCCAGAAAAAATAAATTCCCTGAGCTTTTCCAGATTGATCAACATCCTGTTCACTGAAATGCTATTGAGAATACCCACAAAATGTTCCAACTCAGAGTACTAAAGCACATTATGCAAATTTCTATTTTGTGCTGACAACTTTGTAACTTTTGGAAACAATCTTTAGCATTTTAAGTGATGTATCACTAAGTTTACATTTTTAACAAATTATATACAAATACAGTGGAACCTCGATTATTCGTTTTCCAGGTGGATCAAGATGAAAAACAACATAAAAAGCAGGAAAATGTCAAATGAAGGGACATTTTATAACATTCTGCTCTGTTGGGACCATCAAGATTGAATGCATAATGCAGGAAAATGTAAAATCGGGGATCCACTGTATCTCTAAATAAAGGTTTTGTCAAAAAGAATGGTTTGCAGATAAGATTGAATATTTATGACTTATATCTGCAGTAGCACTGGCAGACGATTGTACACAGATAAAACAGTGGAAGCGAAAAATCAGGCGAAGCCAGGCTGGCTCGGTAGCTCAGTGGTAGAACTATAACATGGAATGCCAGAGACCCAGGTTCGAGTCCTGGTCAAGCCTGCATTTCTTGCTAACAGTTCTACATAAGATTGAATATACAGGGAGGTTATTTCAGTCGTTCACCGCCAGCGTGACGGCCGTTCCGCGGACTCTTCATGCAACAGGTCCCGGCAAATTGCGTTCAGGAAGTCCGTAACAGAAACCGCTTGTTTTGTAATGTTTTCACTTTTCACAATTACAGTTACAATTACAATTGAAATAAGCACGTACCTTGTCGCACGGATGCAGGAAAAGGTGTCCTCCCAAATACAAATATTTCCGGCACCTTATTTCTGACATCTAATCTTAGATTAGACATCGCTACTTTATCCTCAGTTGACAGAAAGGGAAGACAGCATCCCGGCGCATAAAGCAAACCGAAAGCGTAAAATGATATTTAAAAGTAATAATAATGATGATCACTAACCTCCTGTGTTATAAGAGATGTTGAAAATGACTTCCTTCAACAGCAATACAACACGTTTCTTAGGTTCAAGAGATCCTGTCTATCGTAATCCCTGACCACTTTTCTGCAAGAATTCGTTTTCACGTAATTATCGTACATAAAAACACTATGTTCAAGACTATATTTGTTTAACGACATAAGTAATGAATGAATAACAATTAACACACAATAAAGCACTGGCCATGAGTAGCACATTACAATAACACAGTATAAGCAACACGCGTACTGTTGAACGCAAACAGAATTGAACATGAACGAACACTGACGTCTGGTAACCGACAGTGTTGCTAACCATTTTTCAGCAATGTCCCTACAGACGTAGTCAAAATGTCCCTACAATTGACCAAATGTCCCTACGCCAAGTAAAGTGACTAAAAAAAAAACACCTCATGAGCATGCAGACAGAAGATAAAATATACACATTTACTTACCAAATCTTTCTGCTCGGTGCTTCCACAATTAATGAAGGAGCGAATTTACAATACAGGACCTCTCCCCGATTTTTTGTAATATTTCGCATACTCACTAATTGAGGCCTCCTAATCACGAATTTGAAGTTAAAATTTGGGGGGTCACGTGTAGAAATTGCAAAATAAGTGACATTGAGTGGTCCGCGATCGGCACGATTGCTTATTATTTACCGGAAGATTTTGTGTTTCCAATACTTAAAAAACGAAATATACATTCCTGATATTACTACGACCCCAAATTTTAACTATGTTTGCCTAACCTAACCTAACCGTACCTGAATGGTTCGTGGGGCTATCCGTCAATGGTTTGTTGGGCTACCCGTGCATGTTTTTTTCGAGCCCAAATTTTAACTATGTTTGCCTAACCTAACTTAACCTAAACTTACCGAGAATGGTCAGTGGGGCTATTCCTGAATGGTTTTGCGGTAATTGTGATTACGAACCGATAAAAAATATTATTTTCGTAGCACTTTAACGGCAAACGTTCATCATCGAAGACGCCATTTTCGTATCCTGCAATTTTATGATTGATGTACTGTTGCCAAATTTACCTGTAATCAAATCAGTTCTTCTACATCGTGATTGTCGCTGTCACATGTAAGCACGTTCTTTGGGCAATATACTGAAATCCATAAGTTTATTAATTAGCCCACAGCCATCCTCCTGCACACTCCACCCAACAATCTGTACAACATTAACAACTTTTTTACTGTTCTCTTCCGCCATTCTTACACGATCCATGCTCTCCAAGTATGAAATCAACAGTGTGGCAACGCTGTAGACAGCGTAACTAATTTTAATTTGTTCATATCAACAAATATGGCTACCATACTTGTATACGGAGAATCATTGCGAGAATTGAAAAGCTTATTTTACAACTTCTACACGTTAATGAACATTTTTTCCCCCTCACCCCAACATGTTAACTTGAGATAAATAATCACGAATAATTATTTCGTGAGTATAAGACGTAGCATAGAAATTACAGAAGGGTCCGGTATTGTAAATTCTTGCCTTAATGAATAATAGGGGTGTGCTGGACAGAATTTTTTGGGTCGGGACGGGATCGGGACGGTAATTTTTTTAAATCCCGACATTCGGGACTGAAAAATTTGCAATTTCCCGACCAAGTCGGAAAATTTTCTGGACGGGAAATGTTCGAAATTTCCCGAAGCACTGGAAATCTCGAATTTTACAAGTCATTTTCACCTTAAGTGATTGTTTTTGCATTTCTAGAATAAAAACTTACAACTTTCGATAAGTTCCAGAAACTTACAAGGCAGAAAACGTCGAGAATTAACGACTTTTTAAAGTAAAGAATCCAGCACACCCCTAATGAATAACGTTGAGTCGTTTACTGTTGATTATGTTATTTGAAGTCATACATGCTGCTGCTGTGAAGAGATAGATGTTGGTTGGTGATGCTGTATTTCCTGCATTCTTTAACAATTTTGGTCCCATTTTATTTCCCTTTTTTGTTTTTGTATCACTTAACATTGAAAATATTCTTTCCGTTTCCGCGTTAGAATGCGGCAATGTTAGCACTATTTTCGCGAGAGTGGAAATGTTTTCAAAAAAGGAACTTGCCTTGAAAGTTTTTGGTAACCGATAACATGTTCCAAAATTCTGATGGAGATCTGTTAGTTAGTTCTTTTTTCTCCTCCTCGCTAAAGTATCCAGATAAACTAATTCATAAAATGTAATTTACCAAGATTGAAAAAAGTACCTACGTTTTCCCTCATTTGGCAAAATCTGTCCCTACGTTCCTACGTGGGCGAAATTTAGTGAAAAGTCCCTATGCGTAGGGACATGTCCCTACGGTTGGCATCACTGCCGACACGTGCAGTATGAAGCGCCCTCTCGCGGCTGACAACTCACCCAACCCCCGATAAGCTGCCGGCGCTGTCGCGACAACTGAGGATAAAGTAGCGATGACTAATCTAAGATTAGATGTCAGAAATAATGTGCCAGAAATATTTGTAATTGCGAGGACACCTTTTCCAGCATCCTTGCGACAAGGTACGTGCTTATTTCAATTGTAATTGTAACTGTAATTGTGAAAAGTGGAAACATTAGAAAACAAGCGGTTTCTGTTACGGACTTCCTGTAATGCAATTTGCCGGGACCTGTTGCATGAAGAGTCCGCCGAACAGCCGTCACTCTGGCGGTGAACGACTGAAATAACCTCCCGTTAGTATTGAAGATTCATGAGGGACTGAAAAGGGTAGAGAATTCGGGAAGGAATACAAATTTGTTGGGAGAACTTGTTCTTGAGAAATTACACAAATTTGATTGATTAATTGCTTTATTTTACTTCGCTTTTCTTGACACTTTTGGCTAATCACAATGATGAAGATGAGTGATGATATGATAAAACTAATTGACACTCATGAACTTATAATATAAGGATAATAAATTCGGAGAAACTAGTGCTCACTTTTATCCGAGAAGCTGTTTTTTTCTTTTTCAATTAATTTCAGTGGCCACTGCCACCATCCTCGTTGGTTTGAGTACAGCAAATTCCAACGAGGATGGTGGCAGTGTCCACTGAATTTAATCGAAAAAGAAAAAACAGCTTCGCGGATAAAAGTGAGCACTAGTTTCTCCGTACTACCGCGTGTCTCTTTTCCCAATTATGAATAAGGATAATATGACAGAAATTTGCAAGAATACATGATCCAATTATCTCTACTTTGAACATGTTTCTCTATTTCAGGTGAAGTAATCAAGCCATGAGTTGTTTGTTTGCAGACAGAGTATTTCCAGTTTTCAAGTTTGACTTGACATTTGCCTTACTAATTTTATTTTAAGAGACGGTTGCCTTTGTGTTTAGTCTAAAAAGGGATGATGCTGTGAATGTGATGTCATAACAAAGAAAATTATATCAGTTAAACTTGCAGGTGGATATGAAATTTTGCTTTCAAAGTAAAAAAAAATAAAAAAAAATGTATATGTTGTTGTTGAATGTGATATCCTCATATAATATTAATTTAGTGCTAAGTAAGGAAAAAGGTTAAAACTAGTTTAAATGTACAGTGCAAAATTTCAACATTCATACCACCAAAAAATATTGTATTCCACCATTAAACTTGGTGTATAAGTAGCTGTAAATTTTGCTTTTCATTGTCATGTCTTGTTAAGTATAAATATGCTCTAAAACTGATGTTCATAATCATAATAATCATAATCAGCCAAATGATTAGCACACTCAGTATTTGGTGTAGTGGTCCAGAGTTTAATCCCTGGTGAGAACTCAAAAAGTTTTGATTTTAAGCCAGAACTGAGAGGACAATGGGAAGAGCTCCTTGAAATGAAGTGCAGAAGACTCTGGTTGAGATGACTGGGAACGAAACTCAACATGTTGGTCGTGCAGCACAAATAAAATGCCATTTTGCAGATCTCAACACCGTAAGGGCTTGCCACAGAAAGTATAGTCTGATTTAGGTGCTGTAGTTCCAAAAATGTCAATTCCTTGTCATATTCGACATTGGCAGAGCGGCAGAATCAAATTTGATAAGGTCATAAGAATATATATACCAAGATGAAATAGTGAATATCTATGAATGTTACAGCTTCAGAGATTGCTTTAGGGAGATATCATGATATCATGCTGTTATAATACTTCATCAGATTGGTTCTCTTCTTTAATATTTTACATTTAGTGTAATCCATTTCTTGTACATATTAAGTACAAAATATTATATGAGGGGCATTCAAGTCAAACTGGGACTTTAGCAAGTGGATAGTATGTCATATTTCTGATAGGTGATGCACATGTCGGGTGCCAGTCCATAGATCATTAATCAAGATGACAGACAACAATGTTAATGGCATGTAGTGATGAAGTTTATTGTAAACAAAGGTAAAATCCGTGGAGATCTACAGAAGACTTTAAGCTCAGTATGGCTATGAGATGCTCAGTCGCAGTCTGCAAACAATTAAAAGATGGGTGTACGTTCGTCAGTAGCTATCCTCATCCTGGGAGTTCCCTACCACAGCTCTCCTTGGACAGTTCAGGTGTACTGACAAATCTTTCTATGCCGAAGCTTTCCAGGCATTAGTTAAAGGTTGGGATAAGTGTGTAAATGTAAAAATAAATGCAGTTTACACTCCATGAAATTCGTTGTTTTATTTCATAAATTCAAAAGTCCCACTTTGACTTGAACACCCTTTGTATTTTCGGATGTACATTCTGAGTATAGTGAAGCAATATTCACAGAATAATGCCTCTCCATTCCAGCTTCTACGAGGATGGGACTTAAAGATGATTACGATGCAGATGTCTGAAACAAGAAGGACCCAGCTGTGCCATTCTACTTTCAAGAAAGGATGTGTACAAAAGATAAGTAATGATGTTTTCTTTAATATTTTACATTTAGTATAATCCATTTCTTGTTGTTATTTTAGGATGTCAGTCTGAAAAAAAGACAGGGTGTTTACCTGCGAGCTGTTAACATCTCGGAACATCCAGTGCTCACCTTCAGAGCGGGTCCTACTCCAGGGATTGGTGGGTAGGGAGAGAGTAGCCGATCTCCAGATGAACACTAGAAAGGATTTTGGAGGTTGGCAGTGTTGCAGGATTATGCATTTTGTCCTTGTTTCAGGTAGACATATTAGTATCTTCCGGTTTATTCTGTTTACTACAAGTTTTTTTTCTTTTTTTCAGGCTATATTCCATCACAGGATGTACCAGAAGAATTGTGGTGAGTTTTCTATAATATTCCATTGTCTTGTTTTGTTATTTTAGGATGTCTGTCTGAAAAAAAGACAGGGTGTTTACCTGCGAGCTGTTAACGTCTCGGAACATCCAGCGCTCACCTTCAGAGCGGGTCCTACTCCAGGGATTGGTGGGTAGGGAGAGAGTGGCCGATCTCCAGATGAACACTAGAAGGAATTTCGGAGGTTGGCAGTGTTGCAGGATTGTGCATTTTGTCTTTATTTCAGGTAGACATATTAGTGTCTTTCGGTTTCATCTGTTTACTACAAGTTTTTTTTCCCTTTTTCAGGCTAAATTCCATCAAAGGATGTACCAGAAGAATTGTGGTAAGTTTTCTATAAATTCTATTCTCTTCTTTTGTTATTTAAGGATGTCTGTCTGAAAAAAAGACAGGGTGTTTATCTGCGAGCTGTTAACGTCTCGGAACATCCAGCGCTCACCTTCAGAACGGGTTCTGCTCCAGGGATTGGTGGGTAGGGAGAGAGTGGCCGATCTCCAGATCAACACTAGAAGGGATTTCGGAGGTTGGCAGTGTTGCAGGATTGTGCATTTTGTCTTTATTTCAGGTAGACATATTAGTATTTTTCGGTACATTCTGTTTACTACAAGTTTTCTTCTCTTTTTCAGGATAAATTCCATCACAGGATGTACCAGGAGAATTGTGGTGAGTTTTCGTTTATATTCCATTCTCTTTTCTTGTTATTTTAGGATGTCTGTCTGAAAAAAAGACAGGGTGTTTACCTGCGAGCTGTTAACGTCTCGGAACATCCAGTGCTCACCTTCAGAGCGGGTTCTGCTCCAGGGATTGGTGGGTAGGGACAGAGTAGCCGATCTCCAGATGAACACTAGAAGGGATTCTGGGGGTTGGCAGTGTTCCAGGACTGTGCATTTTGTCTTTATTTCAGGTAGACATATTAGTATCTTTCCGTTTATTCTGTTTACTACAAGTTTTTCTCTTTTCAGGTCAATTCTTCCTACTGGATGGAGTGCCCTGAAGAAAATTACAGGTTGGTAATAAATGATAAGGTGTTATGTACATAGACAGATTGTTTTCTACCAGGTTAAATTATATATTTTAAGGAACCCTAAACACTATCTGCAAACAGACAACTCACAACCACCCTATTCTGAAAATGGAATTCAGGTAAATACGATAGTCTTAGTTTTTCTTTATTGTTAGTTGCATAATGAAATATTCATGTAAGCTAGTTGTAAATTTATAAATATTATAATATATTTGTGCATACTGTTTGTGTTAAGATCAAATTTTATGGTTGTGTTCTAATGTTTTTGTTTCTAATACAGGTTCTTTGTTTTTTGGGCAAATATAAAATTTGCAATTGCAAATGCGTACAATCATATTTCCATGGGTATTTTTTTAGTGTTTTCAAATTAAGTACGTACATTCTGATGAACTTTTTTACATTTTCATAATTAGTAGTAGTAAGTCTTGAAGCTTTCCTGATGACAAAGATGAGAGTGACATTAGGTATCGAAAGCTTGGAATTTTTCCCACAATTCACCTGGTCGATAGCCCGAGAGAATCTTTTCATCATTTTCATAATCAGTTTTTAATCGAACTTCTAATGATATGGGATTTTTACAATTTTGACATTTTTAATGAATTGATTTTTGTGATGTTTGCTTTTTTTTTAAACAATGAAATCATAATTTTTAACCACACCAGATGGTACTTGCAAGAAATATAACAAATTATATATATAAAGTAGTGAAAAATATAATTGTTGACAGAAAGCATTACTCAGAAATTTGTGGATCTCTTCCACTTTTGAGGTTGTTCAGATGTTATCAGCACTTGCAAGTTCTATCTGGCAGTCCTAAGTCTGTTGAAGTGGGAAGGGAGATTATGATTTCAAATTCTTTTCATCTGCCAAGATAGACAGACTTCCATTAACTTTCTGGCTTGCCAATGGCAAAACTAGCACATGAGGAAGCTACTCTGTATCCATGGATGTGCTGTAGTTCTCAGAGTACAATGGATAAATGTAATACCAAAGCAGTGTGCCAATGGAGCTGTGGACAGTGCCTAAAGGTACGGGGGGGGATAAGAAGATACATACAATTTGTTGGCAAGTACATTAATGACATAGACACCTTTCAATAATAAAAATTCTTGTTCAGAATCATTCATGCAGTTCAAAAGTTATGGTCAACTGGTTATAAAAAAAAAAATCAAAAAACAAAAATGTGTAAGTGGCAACATGGGCGTATATAAGGGAGGGGATTCAACGAGTCCAACCCCCCACACCCTTGGTTCAGTAAAATTACGGCATTACTTGTTCTATCCACTATGCACAGTAACTTGTTCGCAAAAATGTCTTCAGACTTATTTTGTTCTCATAAATTACAAGCATATAGAATGGGATACGGATGGGAATGAAACTAATTCCACACACCAGATGGGACTGCAAAGCAAATGTCTGCAATTTCCTGATGGTTTCGAAATTTCTCTGGGAAATACTCAGAGAACTCCTGACATTTCATCTGTAGTACATGCAGTTACAGTAGAAGAGGTGAGACAAGAAACTCTCCCACCCATGTGCTGGGTCGGAAACGCGGCTAGCGCATGCGCAAACTTCCCCTTATCGTGCACACAGGCAGGGTTGCCGAACGTCATAAATACTGTGCGAGCACGAAGAAACAACGTGATCGACTTCCTTGTCTTAATTTAAAGTGTGTGTTTGTTTTGTGTGTGATTTTGTGTGCAATGTACTTGCTATCATGGAAGCTTACAGTTCAAAGAAAGCTAGTAAACTCGGGGGACGGAAAGTAATCCACAGCCAAGGGCGAGAAATTGTATATAATGTATATACATTTATGAAAGACGAGGTGGGAGTTCGTATGTCCAAAATACAGTTGCAAAGGAGGGTGGCTCGCGCATGTGGTGTTTCTTTCAGCAGTGTGAGAAGAATTGTAATAGAAAGTAAAGCATGCACTACGTTGAAGAAGCACTTTCGTACGCCCCATAAAACATGACCTCGCTGAAAAATCAAGAGTGATATAGACGAGTTCGATAAGTGTGTTGTTAGGCGTGTTGTGCACGAATTTCACATTACAGACGGGGAAAGGCCAACGTTAGAAAATATCCGAAGGGTTTTGAAACAAAGAATAGAGTTCCAAGGAAGGTGTCTGGTGTGTGCGCAAGATAATACGTGACCTAGGGTTTAAGTGGAAAAAAGCAGAAAATAATAGACAACTGCTTATAGAAAAGGACGAAATAAGAAGTTTACATTCATCGTACCTCAAAGCCATAAAAATCTTTTGTCGACAAGGGCGACCCATTGTTTACGTTGATGAGACTATTTTCACAGCTCGACAACAAAGATAAAAATTTTGTATCACAAACTAACCAACTCAGGATACAGTATTTCTTTTGTCTGGACTCCTGGGCATACATCCATAGAAGGGAACCACATAGCAGATGCATTAACCAAGTACACAGCTGAAGAATCAAGTCACCGATCGTTTCGGATTAAATTTTCTGCAAAATCGCTAGAGTCCCATGCTAAAACAGAATTGTTGAAAATTTGGTAGAAACAATGGACAATTACAGGGAAGACTAATGGGAAAAAATATTATTCAATTCAACCACTTATACCTAAAAAACCTTGGTATCAAGACATTAACCTTTCAAGAAACTCTTTAATAAGTCTTCTTAGATGTCGGCTAAATTACACCCTAGCTACTAAAGACCTGTACACTAGGAAGATTGTTCAATCCCCAATCTGTCAGTGTGGTGCAACTGAAGGAACACCTGATCATCTTATATTTGAATGTCATCTTAATGCAACTACGTGTGATTATTTCTTTAGAGACCTAAAAGAAGCAGGATATAATGTCCCATACGCCTTGTCAACACTTTTGAGGAACCCAACGAAGAAAATAATATATGTAATTAACAACTATATTGTCAGAGAAAATATTATATTATAAAATTAGGAAATTGTAAAATTATGAAATTGTAAAATTATAAAATGTAAAACAAATGTAACTGGTGCATAGCAGCAAAGCTACAACCAAATATACATTTATAAAAATAAAAAAAATAAAAAAGAAGAAGCTTGGGTGGATGGAACCGCGGCTGGCATCAAAGCACCGGTGTCTAAAGGGCAACATGTAATTGTTGTACATGCTGGCGGCGAAGAGGGTTTTGTTCCAGGTGCACTGTTAACGTTCAAATCTGGAAAGTCTTCTGGCGATTACCACCATGATATGAATGCCCAAAATTTTGAGAAGTGGCTACGAGAGAAGTTGATCCCAAATTTGACACCAAACAGTGTGGTTGTTGTTGACAACGCCTCACACCATAACGTACAAATAAATCCTGCGCCTTCTTCCTCCTCCCGAAAAGATACTATGATTCAGTGGCTAGTTCAAAACAACATCCCCTTTGACGCACACATGTTCAAACCAGAATTGTATTCGTTGGTGAAACTTAACAAACCCCGTTTGAAGATGTTCAAAATTGATTCCATCTTAGCAGAATACGGTCATTCTGTTGTACGTTTACCGCCATACCACCCAGATCTTAACCCGATAGAACTAATATGGGCAGACATGAAACAATACATTTCGAAAAAGAACATGAAGTTTACTGTGGAATCAGCCACTAATTTGTGCACAGAATTTGTAGCCACGTTACCACTTTCAGCGTGGGAAAAAGTGTCAAATCACGTTAAAAAAATTGAGGATGAATATCTCAAGGCAGAACCGTTAATCGATAGTGCAACAGAGAGACTCATTATCAATATTGCCGACGACAGTGATTCTGACGATGATAGTACCTTGGAAGATGATAGCTCCTTGGAAGATCGTCCCATCAACGAGGATGAAGTGAGTGGCATAGAAGACATAACCAATAGCGACTAAACTTTATAGTGCAGGTATGCTCTATCTTAATTTACTATCTTAACATCTCACTTCTTGTGTTTTTTTTTTACTGTAAAAACCTATTTTTTTGATGAACTTCAATTTCTTGCTTACTTTTCTTCTCGTTCTGCGTAGACAGTTTGGCCCGTATGCACTGCCAACCCTGCTTCCGTGCGTCCCTCCCCTACCTATAGCTTGGGCGTGATGCCACAAGGAGTTTCTTTTCTTGCCTATTCTACTGTAAACAAGTGGCTGCCCATTGTCAGTATCTTATAGATATGGGTAAAAGTGTATGTAACAAAATTAATTGTGAAATTGATATTTACTTAATTTAGTCTCAGAAATACTTTAAAAGGTGCTGAAAATGTTCACTATTTTTAAAAATTCAGATCAATACTTTTTTTAAGCTTATTTTGAAACACTTAAACATATTGTTGCATCTTAAATAGTTCTTGCAGTATTTTTGGAAAGAGTTGATGTAGCTGCACGCTCCATAAACAGGGTTTTCACTTAATTTGCCAAACTAAATTTCATGACATCTTTTTTATAACGGTCTAGGAATATGCAAAAAAAAATCACTAAGTAATCAAGACCGGTTCTGGCATGTAATTACTTTGCTCTCAAGCTTTCACCACATCATGAGATTTCCTCAGAAGATAGGACAAAGACAAAGCAGTGCCCTGTCACTCCTATTGTCTTTTTATCTTTTTAACCTTTAACTTACCTTCCCATCTCTTAAACCTTAACTATACTTGTCCTATCTCCTGAGGAAGCCACATGATGTGGTGAAAGCTTGAGAGCAAAGTAATTACATGCCAAAACCGGTTTTGATTACTTAGTGAAATGATGGCATGTGGTGTAAGTTACGCCTTATGCAAAAATTTACCAATGTTTTTATTATGTGGAAAGATTTCTTAATGTTTACACATCAGATTTGTCAAAATATAAAAAAGGGGCATAATCAATTCTACATTCTTCTCACAATCATAAAAAAATCTAAATTATATGGGAAAGACATTGGATTGCATACAATTTTGGGATGAAACATCATAGAGCAAACAGCGATGGAAAATGTTTTCTGTTGCTAAACTGCAGTATATTTATCTACAAACTGAACAATACAAATCTCATCTATGAATATTTATTCACTAATATGTCCCATTGTATTTACTTGTGCTAAAACTTATGAAAGTTCAATTACATAAGCAACAGAATAGGATTATAAGCTTTTGCCTCTTATTTATGATTTGAAGTAGGGGTTTATCCAGGATTTTTCCCTTGGGGGGGGGGAACATTTTGAATACAGGAAAACCTCGTTAATACGATATTGGTTAATACGAAGTACCCTTTAATCCGAAGTTCTTCCCATTCCCCAGCCGATAAGATAGGATTTATAATGTATTTCAGTACGGATAATTTTTAATACGAAGTTGTTTACAAGACCCTTCCGCAAAACTGGTTTCGCTTAATTCGAAGTAGACACCTGCGTAAGTCGACAAAAGAAGATCGAATGTGGAGAGAGCTTGGACGTTATTTTAACTTGACCTTGACATGTTTCCTTGTCCTAAGAGCTGCTGACAACTCGAGGGAAGCAGCCCGAAATGCCGCTGGACATTGACATTCTTTGTCAATGTGCATGGGAGGTCAAGCTCTTTCCCCGCTGAATGCACCACCTTGGAAATATTCACCAGTGCTAGTTGAGAAATGCGAGATAAGATCGCACGAATGTTCCATAATACAAGACGCGTGGCGTCTGGAAGTCTCACCCATCTGTCTAGCTCTGAGCTCGAGATACAGCAATTTCCCGTGAGCGAGCAACTTTTATCCTGGTAGCCGACAACTTCCGGTAACCACTTTCATTAAAAGCGTGTTCTTTGTGCCCTGTAGAAATTCATTAAAAAAAAAGGAAACTGTTACAGATAATCAAAGCCGCATAGGACAACTAAAGATCGTCAACCCGCTTAATGCGTTGTCATCTAGGTTTCCCGCAAAAGTAGACGATCTTACGTATGTTGCAACTTCAGTTTCCCACTTCATACGTTTCCCAACTGTGCCGGTCATAAAATTTGCCAAAACAGTGTTTTGTTGTCTGAGTGACTTCTCTCCTTTATCTATCAGCAAACGGGGGGGGGGGGGGTCCGTTGCTAATTGTTTCGGCCACGATTTTCTTGCTCATGTGCGCACACCGGCTTCTTTCCTTTGGCGTCTAAAAAAAAGCAAACAGTTCTGAATACCTTCTTTAAAACGAACTAAAACCGCATGATAAGTAAAAGAAAAGTGATCCCTTCCTTCTCCTACAACAGGTCATTATCCGCCACTGGTGTGCATGGTAATGTGATAATTGCAGAATTCAGGTCCCTCTTTCTTGTTTGAATGCAGCTGTCTGGATAGGAAATATTGCCCGTATTATTGTCTGTTGCATGGTAAAAGGTAATGCAAGGATCATTTTTTTTTCACACTGCTGATAAAAGTTGGTCTTGGACAACTGCGTTATCTTTAAAATGCGGATGATTTCCCTTCTGCCACCTGCTGCTCTAACTTCCAGCCGGTCTCATTGTGTTTACGCTGCAGCTGGCGCCAGTGTTTAGTCTAGCGTCTGGAGACCTCTCGCTTGCCGATAACTGCAATGACTCACTCATCCTGTGCGAAGGAATAAGCTTCATTGTTTTGAATCTCACAAAGCCATATAATCCCCGCTTTTCTTCAGAACCATTAGCGTGCTGGTGTTAAAAAAAAAAACCAAAAAAAAACCGCAATGCTCAATGTAGGAATACGAGAGGAAAAGTTTTGGCGGAGCGAGTGTTTAACCTCCAGAATACTCCTGAAACCTACAATAAATTGTCGATTAATCTGAAAATACGCAAGTTTCGTAAAGCTTGTTTTTAGTTCATTTTATGCTGATGAGCTAAGCGGGACTAAATATACAGTTTAAAGTGGGATCCAAACCAGAGTGATTATCGAGTGCGGCACTGTTTCATGTGTCCTAGGATACACATTCGGTGCAAACAGATCGCAAGTTGTGTGTTTACTTTTTCAGAGTGGATTACAATGCAAGTTGAGGAAGAGTTTGAACTGATCCCTGTAAAATTGGGGGGGGGGGGGCGAATATGAAGTTAACTGAAGCAAAGAATACGTGACTTTTTTTACGATGTGTTTTAGACAGCCGAACCAGAACAAAATTTACAACCCCGAATTTTTTGTTTTGTTTTGTGCCAGGGAAAGGTTGTCTTCTCTCCCAAGAGAATCTTCTCTTACCAGTTAATCCTGTAACGGACAATGTGCTAATGAACGCACATAAAATCCAATATTCATTCTGTCCGATTATCTGTTGCTCGCGCCAGTGTGACTACTGTCAAGATTCTTCCGAGTTTCACTTCTTGCAATAAACGAGTTTGTTTTTCTTTCTGTAGGTCTCCGTGCAAACGGGTTTCATATGAACTAAAATTGTAAGAATTTCGTGGAAGAGCAATGACTTTGCATAATTAAAAGAAAATACCGTTTTTTATAAGACTTTTTGCCACGGCATGCATCCCGTGCATAACCGGTTCTATAACTAGGCAGGATAAATGGTGTTAACCGTCTCCCTGGAATCTTCGCGTCCGCGTTAAGCTCCATGTTCTCATTTTGTGTAACACTTTTTACACTTTCTTTAAAACGTACAATATTATTATACAGTACATATAAAGCTTATTTTCTGAGCTACCACCAAGTATAAAACATCCTTTGTGGGGGTAATTTATACTCTACTTTATTTACACCTGAAAACAGGCGCCATCTTGAAAAGTTTGGATAACTCGAAGTCGTTTAATACGAAGTTGACATTTTTTGGTCCCTTGAACTTCGTATTAACGAGGTTTTCCTGTATTGCTTTCCGATAATATTCAGTACTTGATTTAATCAATTTTTAGATAAAACACAAGAGATGACATTCAAAAACACAAAATTTAAATATATTATTACCAGGAATCATTTCATGTAATTCTTAAGTTAGTTATAAAGAAATTAGAAACATTTGCGCAATATTTTTTAACTCTATTTGAACGTTTCTTTTCATAGGTGTAACTCTGAGTTCATGCACTGATATTTAATCAATGAAATATCAGTGCATTTGTGCATGCATGCTTAATTGTCTGAACTAGTAGTAATAATATATAGATATAATATGACTTGAATAAACAAATACACTGTGAGCGAAGCAAGAAAGGAAATTTTTAGAACTATTTCTTTGCAAACTGATTATGCATATTATTAATTAAACACGATGTTTACTCTTTACAATCTTGATTTACTTGTTTGGCGTCCACTTCAACTCAGCACATGCCCTTGCCCCTAGCATCAATTACAAAATATGCATACATATAATTTTATAGTGGCCTCCCGATGGCATAGTGGTAGCGTTGTCGTCTTGTAATCAAGGGGTCCCAGGTTCGATACCCGGTACAGGCACATAGTGGTTCGGATCCCACTTTAAACTGTAGGTCCAGTCCCGATTAGCCTATCTATGCATAAAGTGGACATAAAACACCAACTCAATCAATATAATTTTAATAGTTCTATGTAGCGAGTGAATTCCAAATTTTACTGGTGTTTTCAAATCTCTGTTTAAACAATGATTCACAAATTGAAATAAAGTAATGAAACTATATCTTTAGAGCATGGCCATGGAGACTTTAAAATATAGTGGGAAGTTGGGATGCATGTTTGATAGATACCTGGTATTGCTTTTGAACTAAATCGGTCAAGGAATTTCACATTGAAGTTTTATACTCTTACAAAACTTTGGAAAATACACTTGGCCCTATTGATGAAAGTGTTTCTTTCAAATACTGAACAAGAGACTCTAGGAGTCATGTGTCTCTTTACCTTAAAAGAAAAAAATAACATGTGCAAAACGAATGGCATGTTAACTGCAAAGGGAAGGCAAGGAATTTTCACTTCTAAATTGAGGTAATGCTTTATTTTCAATTATTTAAAAACTGAATAGCATTTATTTCACTTTCCAACACAAAGAGCACAATGAATCAAACATTTTTTTTTTACTCTCCACGTATTCCAGCAGGCAGTGGCAAGCGCCTTTGTGCCCCCACTGGTGTGCCTATGGTCAGATATAAATTTGGAACTTTATGTAAATTAAAATGCTTTTTATGTTTAATTCCTTATACTTCCTTTGCTTCCTCTGAAAAGTTGGAAAAAATTAAATATGTCATTATGTCAGGGAACAGACTAGATAAAAAGAGGAAGACAATTTTTACTAAATCTATATCTTTGCAATATAACAATAACTTTAATTTAATAGGGTGCCAGTAATTTCACAGGGCACTACGACATAAACGCTTTTCTATTTTTATGTTTTGCTTGTTTGGCACCCCATTTGTGCTAAGAATCCAGGCAACCACCCCATGTGGACACTTCCCCCCTTTTACAACTCTCTGTCTAATATATAATTTCTTTTACAAAGGTAAGAACTCTTCGAGCCAAAAAAATGGTCACATACATCTACTATAGATGTGAATGAATCACTTAGGTTCTTCATGAAATACTTGCCGTTTTATATTAAATACTCAGTCAGTAAATTTTATATTGGTACTTTATGAATATCTGTTGGAAGAAATTATACCTACATATATTGTCACTGCTTTCTATCCACCACTTTCAGTTTCATTCTGTCTGGTTTCATTTTCTCTACCTTCTTCAGTGTGTTTTGAAGAAAAGTTTCAGACATTGTAACACTAAGAAGAACGACAACACACGAACTGAGATGCTACACTGAGACATTTGACTGTTCTCTTCTCTACCACTTCAAAATCATCCATCTCGTCCAAGTTACAGAAAAATATTGTTGCTAACAATACCAACACAATTCACTACAAGGAGTTAAACCTGTATCTTTCAATTTCTTCCCTTACTTTTATAGAACATTTTCAACATGAAAGAATTGAAAGCAAAATGCAACAAAATGTAAATTTCATTGACTCAGGGCTTGAATTTACAAATCTGTAACATATTTAAGAAATATTTATTTAGGTATTCAAATGCTGAACTGTTAACACAGTGTGTGGGTATGTGCTCCCTAGAAAGAAGGCAGCTTAACATTTTCCAGATGGGAGCGTCCCTTTCCTAGAGCTGATCGAAGCCTTGTCAAGGGAGCTGGCGTTTGCAGGAAATGACCATGCTGCACATTCCAACCTCCTTCTTTGACACTTTGGTTTTAGTTGATCAAAAGGTCCATTGGACTACGCTTCTTGTAGAGCTACAAATGGTTCCTTCTGTTAATGTGTAAGTATTGTCATTTTATTGTTCATATAAAAATCAAAATTTACAACCCCCCTATGAGGGGGGGTGTTCCACTTTTCTGCTTGGGGGGGGGGTGTTAGGGAGTGTGGATAAATCACTGATTAGAAGGATGCCTCTTTTCTGATATGAAAACAGTAACAAGACAAATTTTGCAATGGCATTGCTTAATTTAACTTGCTCAGAAAACTCTTCTTGTAATTTTTAATGGTGTTATATCTGTTCTTCAGCTTCAAACATATTACGAGGGTAAAAAAGGTAAAAGGTAAAGTGTTCCCCTGTGCATAGCACCACGCCATGAAGGCGTATAGGGGGTGTGGGGGTAACGCCCCACACATTCTTGATCCGGTCGTGAGTGGGAGTGATGTGATCAGCATCACGCCCCTAACCGCCTTTACCCCCCAGGGTTTCCCCCAGGTACCCATGTTATTCGACGCTGGGTGGGCGCGGGGCCGCTTCCACCGTTAGAAAAGTTCCCGGACTTGAACCGGCCGGGGATCGAACCCGGGACCTTTAGCATGGTAGTCAGACGCGTTACCAACTGAGCCACCGCGGCCACGAGGTCACTATTTATATTTTGAGCCTAACAATGAAAAAACAGGAATTAGGCATTGAAAACTGCTTTATTGTTTTTCGAAGTATTCTCCTTTATGGTCAATACACTTTTGCATTCGTTCGAACCATTTGTCAAAGCAGTTTTTCCAATCTTCTTGAGACACCTCCATAATATGGTTTTTGAAGGCATCAACGGCGTCTTCCGCCAACGAAAATCGTTGTCCACGCAACTTATTCTTGACATTCGGGAACAAGAAGAAGTCATTGGGTGCCAAATCAGGACTGTACGGTGGATGACCCATCAATTCGATTTTTGGACTGTTCATAAAGTCGGTTGTTAGACGAGATGTGTGACAGCTGGCATTGTCTTGATGAAGAATGATCCCACGGCGTTTGTTTGTTTTCCGTATTTGACCGAAGACGTCTGGCAAACAAATTGTTGTGTACCATTCAGAGTTTACCGTTCTACGTTCCTCTAAAGGCACAGTTGCCACATGACCAGTTTTCCAGAAAAAACAGGCGACCATTTGTTTAGATGTGCTTCGAGCGCGAACAACTTTTGTTGGATTGGGTTCATCTTGAAACACCCATACAGTCGACTGCTGTTTACGTTCCGGCTCATATGCATATATCCATGATTCGTCACCTGTTACAATCTTATATACATCTTTTGAAGCACCACGATTGTATTTATTGAGCATTTGTTTGCACCAATTGACGCGAGCGTCTCTTTGAGTTTTTGTCAAATTGTGTGGGATCCAACGAGAACATACCTTTCCCACAGCTAAATGATCATGTAATATTTTATATATGCTGGTGGAACTAATGCCTATGGTTGCCTCAATCTCACCGTATGTCACATGACGATCTTGCAGTATTAGGTTTTGCACAGCATCAATGTTTTCTTGAACAACAACTGATTTTGGACGACCTTCGCGAATCTCGTCGGTGAGCGAATGGCAGCCACGAATGAATTCGTTATACCAGCGTTTCACAGTCGCAAAGGATGGGGCTTCATCCCCAAATGTGGAAGTAAGTTGATCGATGCACTCTTGTCTTGATAATCCACGTCGAAAATCGTAAAAAATCATCGAACGAAAATGTTCACGAGTTAATTCCATTTGATTGTTGTCGCGCAATCTCCAAGGCAACATAAACAACACAAATGAAGCTATTGACAAAACATTTGAAGTACGTTATGGTCAATAATGCCAGACGATTCCGTGCAAACGTCAAATCATGCCTAACTTCAATCAGTGTTGCTAAGGCTCAAAATATAAATAGTGACCCTCGTATAAAGATATATTACAAGAGTCAAATGAAAACCTTAAAAATTCAATAAAAGTTATTTGACAGACTGTATACAGCTCAAATAAACACGAGGTATCAACTGTTATTAACATAACGACCACAAGGCTGCAACACTAATCAAGAGCTTCAAAATGCCATTTTTGTTATTTTTAAAGATGGCACCTCGTATAAGGAAGCTACAAGGAAGTGGTGACAATTATTCACAACCTTCATTGAAGGTCCTACCCCAGCATTCACCTGGAGGTCCATGAGAGAAAAAAAGAAGAATCTCAGTCAGTGTGATATAAACCTATAACCTCCTGAATATGAGACTGCATCTTCACCATTCATCTTAACTCACTTCACATTTTTAAGTACTGTAATACACATAGGTAGGTAAGTCAGTAAGTACGTCACAAACATTTACTAAAAAAAAATTTAAGTGGGATACTAACTTGAAAATAGTTTTTATTTTCCAACATAATGTCCACCAACATTGATACACTTATCCAATTGCTTTATCAGTCCCTCAAAACCTGCTGCATAAAAGTCTTAGGGCTGCTGTCCCAGCCACAGTCACACCTCACGTTCAACATCTTCATCGTCCACAAAACCTTTGCCACCACCACGCACACACTTTTTGGAAATTCAACAAACCATGCATTATGCTGTAGGCTAAACCATGAGAATACCCTATTGCAGTTGCTATGCTGTCTCTCGTCCTTCACCTGTCGGCTTGAATCATCTCCTCCACCCGTACCATCTCCACATACAGTCCTCGAGTACAGTCTCAATTTTTAAACTGAGCTGTCCCATGCATGCATCTGCTATCTAGCGACTGCTAACTGAAAATTATCAAAATGACACCTTCAGTAGCTACTCGCTACTATTTCCACTTATCCCATATCAGTATGTGACCTATGTACTGACTTTCCATAGTATTTTTAAACTAGATTTCCACTTAGTTAAAGCAAACAAGAAAATATATGAATATTCTTACCAATTATCGTATTTCCAGATCCAGGATAATTTGTGATCATAAGTTTGCTATCAAACTTATCTCCCAATGGCCCATTCTTCAATCGGGAAACTACACCATCTTCCATGTCAATCAATATAGCCTTGAATGAGAAATGAATGTACTTGTATTATTTCTTTTTTCAAGCAAAATTTTGTCTACAAAATACACTAATGGTAATGAACATATAAAATACAGGTTGTTTGAACTATGACCTTTTTATTCAGTTCTTTGAATTCATCTGTAAAATTTATAGATGTCGTTATCACTATTGGTAAAAAAATATTATGAGAATTAAGAAAACAGTTTAGAACATAATGGAACACAGGTGCAAGTTATGGATTATTAACCCTGAAATGCTCATGTTGTTTTTTGTAACAAGGATGCAACACTGCTAGTTTCTTTTTTCTGTCCATGTATCTTGCTTCCATTTTCTTGTAATTATTTGTTGAATGATTTGCATCTGTTTAAGCTATTTTTCACTACATTGGAAGAATATTTTACATTTATGCATTTTAAAGGGCAAAAAACTGAAGTATTTTAGTAATTCTGCCTTCAATAAATTTACTATTTTTTTATTTTATTTTTTTGTTGTTGATAAAGTTTAATTTAAAGATTTCTACAATATTTTGAAAATGTGTCTACTGTGAACTGAAGGGAGCTGTCAATGGTGAAAATTGTGAGGCAAATGGTTTGATTGATTCAATTTTCTGCCACTTTTGGCTATTTGCAAAGATGAGGATGAAATAAGGAAGCACCCTAACAAGGAGCACCCATGCACAGGCTGGGATTCGAACCCCAGGCCTCTGGTTTTGTAGCACACTGAGTTACCCATTCTGCCACCGAGGTCAAATTGGTTAAAGCAAAAACTACAGGTACCTATGCCTACCATTCACACTTGCTTTCATTTTCTCCTCTCCCATTTATTGCAGTGACTTAAACTTCCAGGCTGCAAAACCATTTTTGCTCCAGAAGAAGGTACTGAATGGTTTCCTGATCTCTACGTCATGCTTACTTCTTCCAGTTATGCCGATGGACTTCCTCTGCTGTGATTTTGTTCTTGGCCATATGTCATTCTCACCAAGTGCCCCAACCAAAACTGGTTTTCAATTTGATTGCCACATTGTCCAACTGGAATAAGTAGAGTTAAATAAATGTCATGAACCTACTTGATGAATAGAATTATAATTGTTATGGCAATTAAGTGACCAAGGAAGTGAAACATATCTCCACTGAGACAATGTTTTGACTGAAGCTTGTTCAGAATGTAATTGCTTCATCTATGCTATCGTCTTATATCTACATAAATCAATATTGATAATTTTGGTTCATCTTCAAAATTTGACGGCTGTAATATATTCTACATCAAACTTTAAAGATCATTCCTGACAAAAAAACTAACAAATTGACATTGAATTCTCAGAGGACTACTATGTGGTCAATGTAGACCAAAACATTGTGTTCATTGTTGTTCTGAAGTCTATCATGCCTCTAAATCTAACTGACACAAAGATGCACTATGAAAACAAAAGTTGCTAAAAATTAACTCAATATCAAAAACTTAAAAAGGAAAGCATCTCTGAACAACATAAATAACATTTGTATTTCAGTACTAAACATTTCAAAAACTTACCAATCCACCACAAACCAGTAAGTATATCAGTGAAATGTAAATACTTGGTATTAAAAAGTCAGGGGTCCTGGGATCAAAACTAGAAAAGAAATTATTTGCGGGGTTTTAATTTATGCATTTTTCAAGTTATCACTCATTCTCGTTTCCATGGTTAAGAGAGAGATGTAAAAAACTGATGTAAAATAATGAAAATACAGTACAAATTGACTTGGGTCCAAGTTCCTTTTGTTTTATTGCAATTTCATCATGCTACGAATGCAATTTTAACATGGTTCGATTTCGATTTACTTTACACATACTGCGGAGTTTTAGTGATTGCATAAGTAATTTTGAAGTTGTATTTTTCTACAACAATAACTTTTTACGAAATCCAAACAGTGCTCATTACTTTAACCCATTAATGCATGGTGTCCGATTAATCGGACGTTGACATATTTGCATTTTCTGTAACTCTGTTTTACTTCAATTGGTTATATTTATCAAATCTAGTTCTTTGGTACCTCTGTGATGCATATGTCACCCCACGGACTTGGCAACATTGTAAATTTCCTGCCAAATTGTAAGGGAGTGAAACATGGAGACAGAGCTGTACTGCGTTTCTGCGTAACGGGAAAGCTAATTTCAATTCATATGTAGTAGTTGTCATTTATCCGAGATGTGTTTTGACAAATATGTGTAAGAAACATTAGTAATCAAATATGTAACAATGATTTGTGCATTAATTTCATCCCTGAGCTGCTATTGCGAGAGAAAATATAGTGTCCGATATATCGGACTCTATGCACATTGAGCACTTTATGCAGATTTTCCATTTCCTGTAAAATTTTCGATACCTTTGATATTTAGACATTGTCAATGTATATATGTGTATGCCTGTTTGTGCATTAGTGTGTTTGTGTGTGTGTGTGTGTGTGTGCATTAATGTGTGTATTTGTGCGTGTGTATGTATATATGCGTGTATGTGTGCATGTTTATGCATTAGTGTGTGAATGTATGCATCTTTGCGCATTAGTGTGGGTATGTGTGCGTACATGTGTGTGTGTGAGATCAAATTTTGACTACTATGGAGAATGAAGATGTGGAGGAGGAGGAGGAACAACTCATTTATGTTACACCACCAGTGGATGGCAAGGATTCAGACGAAGACAGTGATAAATCTGATGATGAGCAGGCGGCCAATCTAAACAATTTCTGGCAAAATATGCTAATGAGTGTTTCTGAGGTGCAAACTAAGATATGAAGTTGTGTTGATTGTGAAGGTTCATCCAGTAATGTACCGTCTACATCTACCACTACACATAACACTGGTGTTTCAAAAAAAAAAAAAAAAAAAAAAAACGTCTTCAGACAAAATCAAGACCCTTGTGGAAGAAAAGTCTACATTCATTCTAATTGCAAACTGAGTGCTGCACTATTGAACCATCTGAAGAAGCATGAAACTGGGCATCACCATTATACTTTTATAATTTATTTTTTGATGAGGACATGCTAAATCTTATAACAAATCAATCCAAATTGTATGCTTCGCAAAAAAAATCTTGATCTTGCTTTGACGAAAGAAGAACTTCTTGTTGTTCTTGGTGGTCTCTTGTTGTCAGGTTATGCAAAATATTCAAACAAACGTATGTTTTGGTCAAAGGAAAAAGATACTACTTCGATACTTTCTGAAAGCATTTGTTGTTGTCGGTTTGAGACTATTCTGCATAATATTAATTTGAATGACAATACACAAATAGATGAGTCCGATCATCAGTACAAGATACCACCATATTTGGAGAAACTTTCCTCATCTTTCAAACAGCATGGGGGGTGGACGAAATGCTTTCCATCGACGAGAGTATGATTCCTTACTACGGGAGGCACTACGCAAAACACTGCATTAGAGGAAAGCTGATCTGTTTTGGGTTCAAGAACTGGGCAAAAAAGCTGTAGTAGTGGTGACATGATAGATTTCCAGTTGTTCACAGATACAAACTGATATCGGACGACTGTGTTCTGTACTGTAATAATAATAATTTTGTGTATATCTGTTGATATCTATTCCAAATGTTTCCTTTTGTATTGTTTCTTCGAAATATGTGTATGTATTTATGTAAATATACACATGACCAGTGGCGGCGATTTGGGGGCTAGTTGCCTCCCCATTTTTCGTCACTTTTGCAACCGCACTATGATAGACCTTATCTAGAATGGGAAATATACAGTCTTTGCCCCCTACATTTGGCACCTTGCCCCCCCCCCCCCCCCACCCGGTTTTGGAACCCAATATCCGCCACTGCACATGACTGATAGTGTTGCCCACGAGACGAAACTTTGGCCTGTCTCGTCTCGTGGTAATGCTGTTTCGTCTCGAGACACATGATCAATCTCGTCTCGTCTCGAATTTTTAAAAGCCTGTCCCATCTCGTCCCGTGAGCAACACTAATGACTGATCTTAAGTGTTTGATTTTCTTTTGGTTACATATTTTCCACAGCAATACTTTTTCCTTGGGACAGCTACTTATAGACAAAACATGAAAGTGATCATTGTGCACAGTGTCCGATTTATTGGACACACGAAAGTGATCGTAGTGCACAGTGTCCGATATATCGGATGCACTGTATCTCTTACATACATTGTAAAAATAAAAATGTATCGTATATTGTGTCTTATTTAAATTGTACTGATACCAAAACCATGAAAAAAAAATCATGAAAGGGGTTTGTAAACTTTATGCATTAATGGGTTAAGGAAGGTTCAAATTTTGTGTACAATGATTGCCAAAATTCTACAATATAATTAGTCTGTTGTGCTAGGAGAATATGAAAAAAAATCATAAAACGATCGGAACTGTTACCTTGATTTGAAACAGGAATATTCACAATGAAACCCCTCGATTACGTGAAAACACAAAAATAAGCCATGACCTCACCATGGTCTACTGATTTAACCACAAAAATTTTACAAACCTTGTATGACAATAAATTCACTCATGAGAATGACATAGAACCATTGTTTTTCTCAATATGCCATCCTGTAAAGAAAATTATGGTACCATAAAGAATAAACTTTTATCCTTAAAAAATACACTAACCACCAGTGTGGATAAAAATCATCATTTTTATTTTAAAAAATCATATGGTTTTTGACAACATACATATACAGTAGAGGTTTTTTTATATACAAAGGCTTATTGTAGTACACAGCCCTGTAAAATATTTGAACAGTTTGATTACAGCAAATAAATAAACTATGTGTAAATGTAAATTTTTCTTTTTATGATACTATATACGAGGGTCGTTCAAGGAAAAAGTTTCCCTATGTTGCAAAAAATTTATTTCTTAAGTCATAGACAAAAATCAAGTTGCACCAAGTAGCATGGTCCTTTCTCACTTTTCAACATAATTTCCAAGGCGGCACAAGCATTTGTCCCATCCTTGCACAAGTTTTTGTAAGCCATCTGCAAAAAATTCGGGGTCCAGGGAACGTAGAACATTTTTCACGGCTGTCTGTCCACACCATAAAAAAAACGTTGTTCCACCATGACTCGCTACCCCTTATGGCCAGAGCACGTTTCTCACTGCATGGCTCACGCTAATCACATGCCGCGCATGCGTGGTAGCCCGCACGAACATTGCAATGTGTGTAAATGTAGAAGAAAGACGAAAGAACACATTGCTAGTTTTCATTTCTCCAAAAAGGAAAAGGGAAACTCTTTCCTTGAACGAGCCACTTATATATATGAACCTACCAGCAGCGTGGCACGCATGTAACCAATGTTACCGCAGGTAACAGCAAAATGTAAAGAATTAAAAGTTGCTTCAATAAAATGACAGCATTGATAAATACGTTAACCAATAGCGTTGCTGTCGAGTAGATATTGAAGAGGACATTTTTTCCGCAGCCAACAGAAGAGAAGAGGGAGGTCGTACCGCTACCTTCAAGAGGTAACAAGAGGAGAAGGTGCCAATGCAAGGGAAGAGCAGGGAAAGACTTTGGGGCAAGTTTGCTCTGGGGTTATTCATATGCCTGTTTAGGGGCCCAGTTACCGGCGAGGCCTGCCGGACACAGGCCAGTGTTGTCACATTGGATTGGCAGAAAAGAGTTAAATCCCACCTAAATTGGGGATACTATTTCTGTCAAGCAACTAGAGGTAGACTGCAAAGCCAAGGCTGGATTTAACTACAAATGAGACCAGTTAGGTATTAGACGAAAAGGTAGTTCCTTGGTGCGATTCGTGATTTCGACAAGCCTTGCTCCAAAATACTAAGTTGGCAACAGTAGTACGTACAGCTGGGCTTCTCTTCCACATTGACTATCACTGGAGGAGGGAAGTTATGTCATCTGCTCACCACACAAATGTCAAACTGACGTGAGAAAAGTGTGGTTCTTCCTCTTTGCACCTTATTGACCACTATTCAGTGGATCTTTGCGGTAACTGTTTCATGAGTGCTAGTTCTTTCTAGGAGTGTTTGTGACTAAATCACTGTGCAGATTGCAAATAGATAAACAAGATGAACAAAAATCTAGAACAGACTTTTTATTTCTGGGGAGGGGGGGGGGTGATAACATCTAGCAGACATAATTGTCGTACTGATGGCCAGTAACACTTTTGAAAAAGTCACTCCACGCCACTGGAACCTACTAGGGAATGGTTTGTTGAGTGTGTTAATGAAACTATAATAATTTCAGGAACTTTTGTTCCAGTGAAAATAAAACATTCTGGATACGGTATACTATATAATTTTAATTTAATTTTTCTTTATGGTCTTTGTAGCTAAATTTTGGCAATTTATTTAATGATAGTTTGCAAAATATCTGCTACCATGTTTATTTCCAGTTTAATGATAATGACACTATTTACGGTATAACATGACTACTATGTGGTATATTTTTCTACACAAAATATTTGCTATTTTTGCCTATTATTGAATTTTAAATCAAGATAAATTTAAGTGTGTTTACAGTTTACATTTTCTTTTGCATATCAGTACACATATTTTGTTTCCTTCCTTAGAACCTAATAAACACCATTAATTATGAGATGTACGTATGTGCTTTCACCAAAAATGATTCTAATATCCACAAAATCCTTGTGTACATTACTCTATCAATTATTAAGTAAAGTGATGTAAATCAGTGATCTCCTGATTTAAATCAATCCACCTTGCTAACAATTAAATATTTATAAAATTATTAGGAATGACTCCAACTTCACCAGTATGAAAGGTTTGTTTATGCACTACATTGCGGGGTTCACAAAAATATCAGGTGATATTTTCATATGCTGTAAATTTTGAAAAATGTGTAATTTTACATAATTTTGCACCAACATTGTTTGGAAAAAGTGAATTTCATAATTTTTATTTGCTTTATTTTACTTCACTTTTTGTGCCACTTTTGGCTAATTTGCGAAGATTGAGATAAGTGATGACATGATGAAATTGATGAATGGACACTCACAAACATCCACGCCCAGGCCAGGATTCAAACCCGGAACCCCTGGCATCATAGCACTATGTACTAACCACTCTGCCACGGGAAATTTCATAATTAAATGAGAGCTACTTTAATTTTCCAATTATCTCTTACAAAGGTCATCAAACACAAAGCCAAACTCTGGTATATGTTAGTCGTGCAAATGCACTGTAATTCATACTAATACGTTTATATTTATAAACATTCTGATCAGAACCAAATTTCAATTGCAATAGTGTTCAAGAATCGGTATCGGTGTGAATTCGTAAGAGTATTGGTTCAATACTGTAAGACAACACCCATTTGCCAATCAACACATTTCAAATTGAGAAGCACTGTCTGCCAAATGTAACTTATACTCGTTCACTAGTACCCAGTCAGTTGGTATACAGTCTATGACATAAGCTTTGAAATAACTACCTGTAATAGCCAACTGACCATGAATTGTGAAGTAAGTACGCATAAGCAGATTGGGAAGTCAGTATCAGTGTTTCATATGTAGTTCAAATTTCAGCCTTGCACTTTCCAATCGTTACATACCCTAAACATGTTATACTTAAAAGAAAATATGGTAAAATTTTCGTATCCGCAAAACGTATTTCTTCAATTTTACAGGAGAAAGTACTTACCGAAATGAGTTTCTTTATACTGTATGAAGGTCTCGGAAGTGTTTTTTTCCCCCGGTAAATCATGTAATTTTCAACATTAGTTTCACTCCGATGCATGAAAGCTGTTCCCTTGATGTCCGTCTACTACATGAACCAAATTGTTGCGTGTGTTTCATGATGTAATAACCGGTCAGTGTTTCAAACCACGTGGTTTTGTAACTGTGTAACAGTTGTAGAAGGTAAATAAACTAAACAATTTTAACTATGTTTGCTTTAACTAACCTAACTTGCCATGCATGATTCGTGGGGTTTTCGAACCCGAAAAAAATATTTTTCTTAATTTTAAAAAACAATTTGGTAAATATGCGATATCGCCCGGACGGATTTCTTCAAATTTACAGGAGAAAATACTTACTGAAATGAGTTTCTTTAGCATTCTGGACATTCTTGGACGTATTTTCTTTCACAGAAAGTAAAAACTTCGTAGTTTAATGCTGCTGAACAAGAATTAATCACTTTTTACGTAAGAAATTGGCATTGCCTGCCACATTATGCCGTTGTTTAATGGCGCCGCGCTTTCTTTTTTTGATGAATTTAGGGGTGAAATGAGTGCTAATGGAACCTAACCTAACAGGCCTAACCTAACCTTGTGTGAATGGTTTGTGGGGCTAGCCGTGGATGGTTTTTGGGGCTAACGTCAATGGTTTGTGGGGCTACCCATGGATGGATTTTGGGGCTAATGTCAATGGTTTGTGGGGCTACCCGTGGATGGTTTTTGGGGCTAACATGCATGCTTTGTGGAGGTAAGGCATAACTTCACCTTAAAGAATGTTCCGCAAGGCAAAATAGGTAAGTACCAGTGCTAAAATTAAGGAAATAAATGAATGAAAGGTGTCCGGGCGTTATCGCATATTTACCAACAATTTTAACTATAATTTCCTTACCTAACCTTGCCATGCATGGTTCGTGAGGTTTTCGAACCTGGAATAAAATACAAAATGAGTAACAGGAAAGTAGGTATTTTTCTATGAAGAAGGTTGCAACACTGCATAACCACTGATCATGGACAACGCTAGTCAAGATTTCTCCACCATATCGCGTGTAATGCAAGCGAACAAACAAAAATTACTCGATATGTCCAAATTTGAGATTATTTGCGTGGAAAAAACGAAATGGCACCTTCAACAATCCTTAGGAATGCAGAATACGTAAGTACCAATGTGAAAAAGAAGAAAATACGGGAATTTGAAACGTTTGGCGGTTACTGAAATTTTACCGAAAATATTCCTAATATGTTACTTGGAGAGGTGTAAAACTGTGCTGGACAAAAGAAGTGGTAACGGTTCCGATTGTTTTATGATTTCTCCTAGCACAAAGACTAATTATCGTAGAATTTTGGAAATCATTGTCACACGAAATTTGGTATAATTTAACAATACAGGGAATTTCTCCAATTTGTTTGAATTTTCGGTTACTTACTAATTTGGGTCTCCTAATCACGAATCTGCACTTAAAATTTGGCGCTCACGTAAAAATTTGGCGCTTATTTGGGGCAGGTGAATCCGGCCACTTTCTAACATGCCCTTAACAGGGAGTCTATAGATATAGGCGGGGCCGCGATAGCGGTTGGGGGCGGTAGGTCGATTACCCCAGGGGCGGAGCCCGGAACCGGCGGGAAATTCGGAAATCGAGGGTGTGGAAATAAGAACTTAATTTCGATTATTTTGCTATTTCCACGTGTGAGCGCCAAATTTTGACTGCAGATTCGTGATTAGGGGGCCAAAATTAGTGAGTATGCCGAATTTCAAACAAAATGGAGAAATTCCCTGTATTGTAAAATCGCTCCCGAAATTTGAACCTTCCTTAAAGTAATGAGCACTGTTTGGACTCGAAAAAAAAGTTATTTATGTTGGGAAAAAAAACTTGAAAATTACCCAAAACCTTAAGTAATTGCTAAAACTCCGCAGTATGTGTTAACAGACGTACATCGAAATCGAACCATGCAAAAATTGCTTTCGTAGCATGATAACATCGCAATATAACAAAAGTAACTTGGGCCAAAGATGTAAAAGTAAAAGTAAAGTGTTCCCCTGTGCATAGCACCACGCCATGAAGGCGTATAGGGGGTGTGGGCCAAAGATGTATATTACTGTATCTACACACAAAAAAAAATGAAATTAAATAAGAATCGAATTAAATTATGTTCATAAACATGCAAAAACGTACATTACAAAACAAAACAAAGTATTACTTATAATATTTTGAAACAGATTCCTTATAATGACTACTGTCCACAGATACTTATAGTTAATATTTATTGTAGTCTATTTCTCTCGCTATGCATGTCTATTTGAAGAAAACAATACTTATCAAACATCTCAATTCAATTTACCCACCATTATTAGTCTCACTCTAGAACAATCCATTATTACAGAGGACTCGAGTAACTTACGCTTTCCATGATTATCTTTGACTCGATTGCAGCGTTGCCAGGTCATATTTTAAAAAATCGGGAGATCGTCTCCTGAAAAATCAGGAGATCTGCTTAAAAAATCAGAAGAACTAATAATAGTGTATTATCAAAGTTCTGGGGGGGGGTTTGAGTGGGAAAAGCTTCCCACTATCATTATTGAACGTTAATTATTAATTTTAGATGTCAAAAAAAATACTGTTATGTTAATACAAATTTTATTATGAATTTGTACTTCAATTGGTACGATAACCCCACCCCCTTAATTCACCTAAGGTAAAGATACAGTTTCCCCCAACCAGTGGCAATGATCGAGTGCCAAAACAGAGGGGGTGCAAGTGACAGTACTGAAAAAAATCCGACCTCGATTTTCTGTTCATCTCTCAGAAATATTCTAAAATAAATGGTTGTGACTGTGCATGGATTTATGTACTTGGCGTTTAGAAGTTTATGGAAACATTTCGTGATTTTTGTGTTAACTAAGACTAGAACTTCAGCCATTACGCATTCGGGGATATATTTTTGAATTACTCTACCTGATAACACCTTAGCTTGCTTTTATTTAAAATTAGACAAAGTTAGAGGATGTAAGAACGCCCACAGTTTTTTTTAACAACACATTCAAAGCATACTCGCATTAATGGTAATGGAGAAGGGCTATCATGCCTGAACCCCCGAAATATCCTTGAATTAAAATTTTACTTTCAATCAAGGAAGGTAACCTACCAGTATTAGACAGATTGATTGATTGATTTGGTTTATTTTACTTCGCATCTGCCACATTTGTCTAATCATAAAGATGTGAAATTGGTGAAGGGACACTCAAAAAGAGCACCCATGCCCAGTCCGGGATTCGAACCCGGGACCCAGTATCAGACAAGTCGCAGGTTTTTTCTTCAATTATTTCCCTAGTCACTCCAGACAATGTAAATATTAATTAAATCGCCTTTTGCATTCGAGGATTATCTGGTATAAAATCGGGGAAGAGAATTTCTACCGCCACAGTATTGATACTGTATGATAAAGGTACATAAGACCCATTGTAGTAGCAGTTACGCTCAGAAATGGCTTAAATAAAAACATGAACTATTATTTCTAAGTTAAGAGACTGCGACGTACAAGCATAGGTATAAGTCTGCAACAGCAGTTTACTAAGCCGACCTCCGTGGCTGAGTAGTTAGCACAGCGCTATGACATCAGGGAACCCGTCTCGGGATCGATTGATTGATTCATTGATTTAGTTTATTTTACTTCGCGTTTTGTGCTTCTTGGCAAATTCGATGGGGATGAGTGATGAAATTGATGAATGGACATTCACAAACAACCAAGCCCGAGCGGGATTCGAACCCGGGACCCTTGGCGTCGCAGCGCGATGTGCTAACCACTCGACTCCAGGGTCCGGCCGTCTCGGGATCGAATCTCGGCCTGGTTGATTTTTGATGTGTTGTTTTAAGTCCACTTTATGCACAGTAAGGCTAATTGGGACTGGACCTACAGTTTAAAGTGGGATCCGAACCACTTGTGCCTCCACCGGGTATCGAACCCGGGACCCCTTGGTTAGAAGGCGACGACGCTACCACTGCGCCATCGGAGAGAATCTCGGCCTGGGCACGGTTATCAATTTCATCATATCATCATTCATCCTCGTCTTCGCGATTAGCCAAAAGTGGCAGAAATGCGAAGTAAAATAAACCAAATCAATCAATCGACAGCTTACTAAGAGCTTTTGTAACCATAACCTTTAGCTGCATTCGTTATGTGGACTCCCTTTTTATCCGAGTTGCAATAAACACTACCATAAAACTGAAAACTTGTTCCTATGTGTGGGTGGCAACATTGGTATTTAGTTGTAACCAGTTTTCAGTTACCTCCCCTTTGACAAAAACCGCACCAGATGGGACACCCGTGTTGGAGTTCCCAATGCACAATGGGCTCAAGAAGCCGCGCGTCTTTCCCAATGTCATCAAGCCTGGTATAACCATATTCTATGGTATAACCCTCCTCCACCACCTACCTTTCTCTCTCTCTCTCTGCAGAATATTCATGGGTCTTTGCATTCCATCAGCTGAATATGTAAATTTTAAATAAACTTTCCATTTTTAAAAAATAATTGTTCATTATAAATATTTAAGGAAGCAAAAAATCAGGAGGTTTCCACATTTTCATGAAACTTGTCAGGAGATCAGTAGACCGTGCTGAAAATCAGGAAATCTCCTGCGAAATCAGTAGACCTGGCAACACTGCTCGATTGGCTCACTGAGGGTAATCGGTTAGTGGCAGAGGGGGCCACTCCGCGACTTGCACGTTATTGGCTAGAGCTTGTGACGTCACCAAGAGGACACGAGCGGAAGAAAGCTACGTGTTTTCATGCAGCTTTTGATATTATACACGAAAGCTGTTAATTTAATTTGACAACAAGAGATCAAATACGCGATAGAAGATTACACTTATTCCGAAACAATGCATAGTTTATTTTTCAGACATTATTATGCGTGATATCTTGTCCCTGCCGGCTTTTCTTTCCAGCTAACCTATTGCATTTATTTTAAATGTCTAATAGACGGTGTTAAAGGCGGAGCTACTGCGGAGCATGCGCACTCGTCTGGTCCCCCTCGAACATCCGGTTACCCTTACGGTGCTATGGGCGTTAATATGAAAGGGCAAAGTGGATATTATTTTACAAGGAAATAGGGTGTCAGCTGTGTAGCATATGGTTGCACAGTTCGATCGGGAACAAATTGATTGAGTCAAGTATCACTTCGTAGGTTTCCGAAGGACGTAGAGAGACGAAACCTATTGATACAAGCAGAACGAAGAAAGGATTGGTACCCGGAAAGGATTTGTACGACTTCCATTTTGTTACGAACATGTTGATCGTTTATCTGCGTATTGTGTTGTGGTGAAAAGCACGCCTCTTAGTGAGGTTTCAAACCGAAGCGAAACGCGACAGCAGTGGTTCACACAGAAGTGACAAGCGACACAGGGCCATTTAGTCTATAAATAAGCATTTACCGCTCATGGGAAATCAAGTCTGAGGCGGCACAATACACGCCATTGGAAATCTGAGCGACACGTGCAGCTTGTCGTGTCGCTTCGGTTCGAAAAATTTCATTGATCACTGAGGATTCACTTTTAAGTGGCACGGAGATTACACATCGAAGCGACAAGCAACAGCCCCTTTACTCTAAAGAAAACAATTCACCTTGCATAAGAGTACAACAGACCGAGGCGACACGATGCATGGTACTACTGAGAAAACTACAGTCCAGCCCAAGCGACACGTGCATTTTCTCGTGGTGAATTGGTTCGAAAGGAAGCTTTTAGACTGCAGCGATACGTGTCTCTTTGAAACCAACATTCAAAAATAAACAACGCCTTCCGAATTAAAGAGACACGACAAATTGCAGGTGTCGCTTGTCGCTCGAATTGAGCCGTTCTATCAATAACGTGCATTGTGTTGCCCCGTGCCTGTTATTTGCGCAAGCGTGACTGGTGAATGGTTTGCTTTAGATCGAATGCTTCTGTGCGAAATCTCGATATCGCTTGTCCCTTCAGTCTGAAAACTCCCATGTTTGAAATAAATTCGTGCAAGTGAAAGTGGCATGCCATATCCTAGATTTTCCCTACATCTCTCAGGCGGAAAGGCGACGTTGAAAGCGCATATATTTACTAGCATTTGTTATGTGTCATTTCATTAATTCTGCAGATTTCTTGGCAGGATTAACTTAAGCATACTTTATAATATAATAATATCACTAGTTTTATAGAATTCTCTTTCCCTCACTTTTCCATTTACAAAATAATTGAATATATCTAAACTTTCGTACGTTTTGAGTTCGTCGTGCGTGTACATGAGATACTTGTATATACAACTGGCGGCTACAAAGATACGTCATATTTTAATAATCTGCTCTGCAGTTGATCATCCGACGGATTCTAGACGTCCACTCCTTCATAGTAGAACTTTAACAAATACCATTCTTGACTATCGTCGCACAACTAATGAAAACAAGCGCCCATTTCTTACTTCGTAGGCCGGTGAATTTCACTGGCAACAACGGGAACTGGCCTAAACCGGAAGTTCCGGGGGGACCGGGAAAGACCTCACTAATGTTTATGTTTACATTTTTAACACGGTCTATTCTAAGGAAAGTTCTTGTCCGGGCATATCCTGATACGAATTTTTACTGAATGTCCAGTTGATCGCCAATATGAGGATAAATTTGTTTTTGTTATTTAGCGTCTTCTTCCACTTTTGGCTAATCGCGACTAACAGGATGAGTAATGATTAGCTTAAATTGATGAAGGGACACTCGCAGCAGGCACGTATCCAAGGGGGAGCTTAGGGGCCTAGAGCCCCCCGAAAGTTTGCGGTTTACAATAGATAAAATGAGGTTTTTTGTTTCTTGTGGTGTGAAATAAAATAATGTGACGATAATTTAAGGAGAGAAATAATTATCGAGTCAAGCACATATCCAAGATGGGAATCAGGGGGCTCCAGTACCCCCTTCAGGAAATTACGCTACATAAAATTAGGTTCATGGCTTCTTGAATAATGTGATGATAATTTGAGGGAAATAATTATCGAAGCAAGACACAGAATTTTCTATAACCCTGTTATTGTTAATAGCGCGTATCCAAGGTGGGATCAGGGGGCTGGAGTCCCCTCTTAAAATTTTTCAGTTGACACTACATAAAATTAGGTTTTTGTTTTCTTGAATAGTGTGTCGATAATATAAGGAGAGAAATACTTACCAAGGCAACACGGAAAATTTTCTATAACCCTGTTGTTGATAATATTTCATTATAACTTTTCTTGCGCTTTCGGTGTTGTCGCAGCACTATGCAAAGACTTATCAGCATCGGAAGCTGCAAACGTAGCGCCACACGTAAGCCGATTCATTGTAATTTTGTAATCTCTGCAAAGCGCGAGAGGGAAAGTTCTTGAATAAGAGAAGGAGTCGAACTACTTGGCAACATTAACAAATCGTTTTATCTGCGGAACGTCCTAGAATATAATGAGGTTAAAACAGGCGGCTTCAATTTCCAGGTTGATCTGTACAACAGAATCGGTTAATGAGAATTCAAAGGTAAGTGTGACAGTTCATACAGTCGATTAGTGATCAGTCAGTGTCCATTGGTGGCTTTATAAGATCTAGTGATTCGAAAATGAAAAGGACTAAATACCGTAAAGTAACGAAGTTTACTACTAGTGCCAGTTCGGCTCCAAAGCTGAAGACATTGACGACAGCGGAATTTCCAGAGCCTCAGTGTAGCGCTAGTTCGGGTCGAGGGCCGAAGAGATCAAAGGTCTCTCTCTAAAGTGAATATTTCAGCAGTAACGGGCATTGGAGCGGTTAATTAAAAAAGAAATAAGCTGCACAGATCAAGTGAAAACCAAAGTTTTGAGTGATGAGTCAGTTGTGCCCGGACCAAATTTTCCCAGGATTTTAGAAGAGGACGGTTATGCATACTATTTTTGGTGGTCAGTCCTCATTTTGCCATCTTTTCCTCTCTTTGACGTTCTTTTTTTTAGGGACTACTTGGTCAAATTGGGTTATGACCTCACCAACCCTCTCTTGGGCACGTCACTGGAGATAAATGAGTAAGCATTTAATCAGATTGGGAGAAGAAACACTAGATGTGTTTGAATCGGAAGGATTTTCATTGTGAATTAATTGTTTCGAACTGTATTCGAGAAGACTTACGTGCCAATATATGACAAGACTGCGGAAGCTGTGACAGACAATTGTGAACACTTGCGGGTGCTTACGCCTCAATATGAATCATTTGCTGGGTTTCGGCTTTTATAAGAACTGCAAACATGGGAGGACAAGACACAGTAGTGGTGTTCAGGCTCGAATCAGAGAGAAATATTCTAGAATTTTCTGCGTCCAGTTCGCAGCCCACAGTTTGAGTCTCGCGTTGTCGAGTGGATTGTCCATCCCTGCGTGTGTAACAGCTTCGTAAAAACACTCAAAAACGCCATAGATGTTTTGATGCCTGAGGAGAAGAAATGGACAAACACACATACTGAGATGGTTCCGGCACACAATGTTAATGCATGAAAACAGAGGAGTTGAGTGGTAAAAAATGTTCCGATTTCACGTTCTGAATAATTTGGCAGCCTTGAACAGTGGCGACGATTTATCTCAAGCTTCCGGATACGCTAACGAAGTAAGTTCCATTCTGTCCTCTTAATGACGTCACAGTGCGCACAGAATCATGGGCAAAAATCTCGGAACCTCGGGAATGGCCTACCTAATAAACGTACCTTGGGTTAGTAGAATTTCGAATTGCGAGCAGTTTATGTTTAGTTCCCCAGTTTCATATTCACATTTTTATTTTTTCATGTTCCTTCTTATTTCTGTTCTCAATCCTGTATCTGTTTATATTTATTTTAAGTTTATTGTACGTCGCTTTTCAGTATCTTCAGATAATTGAAACGATGAGAATTGACGATTTAGGGCCGGTTTTACGATGTCCAGTTATTCTTTCTAGGGTGACCAGACATACTCTTTTTAAGAGTATTATACTCTTTTAGAGGTTCATATACTCTATACTCTTTTCAATTTGCAAAAATCCCTAAATATACTCTTTTCCATAAAAACAAAGGTAAATATGATATTGAACAACATAAAATCGAAGTCACACACAGAATGTTCATCGGTTTCTGAGACACGTAAGTTGGATAGTTTCTTCAAGTGTATTGATGGATACAGTAAGTCAATATACTTAGTTCATTCAAATGAAAAGGTCCATTTTATTTTTTCTGAAAAAGCGTTTTATACGAGACAGTAATTTCATGTGTTTTGTATACCCACAGGTATATATGACGTCTTAGTAATGAGGCATCAGCGCATGCGCAAGTGTGTCCAGGTAGAACGTGTCCGTTATCTAATCACCTTCACTTTCTTCCCCCCAGGTGGAACGCTGTGCTGAACAATGGAGCTGACATTAAGGGACGTGTCCAAGGAAGAACAGTGGGGTGTCATTCGGTTTCTTCATGTCGAAGGAGTACATCCAGCGGACATTCATAGGAGAATGAAAGTTGTGTATCGGACAAAACTGAGAAAATGATGTAGGCGTTTTCGTGGTGGACGAAACACATTGAAGGACGATGCTCGGCCGGGACAGTTGAAAAATCGCATTCCTGATTGGACAGTGGATGCTATTGACAACCTTATTCAAGAAGACAGACGAATATCCCTGGCAGCCATTGGCGAACAAGTGAACGTGTCATTGGGAAGTGTGCATGACATTGCGAGGCACAGACTGGGTTACAGGAAAGTGTGCGCACAATGGGTGCCAAAGGGTTTGTCAGAGGAACAAAAAATGTGCAGAATGGGAATGTTATTGGCTCATTTGATGCGATACAGGAATGAAGGTGAGGACTTTATCAGCAAAAATCATTGCTGCAGATGAATCCATCTGCCCGTATTACCAGCCAGAATCAAAGGGGGACAGCATGGAATGGAAGCATACAGGATCACCAAAACCAAAGAAAAGCAAGTCACTACCTAAAGTCGGCAAACTTATGATGACAGTATTTTTCGATGACCAAGGGCCACTGCTAGTGGAGTTCCTTCCGGAGGGACACACAATTAACGCAAACACGTACTGTGAAACACTGCATCGTCTACGGCCATCAATCAGGAATAAACTTCGAGGAAAGCTCAGCAAAGGCATCATTTTACTCCAGGACAATGCTCGTCCCCATACAGCCAGACAGACACAGGATATGTTGCAATCATTCCATTGGGAAGTGCTAGACCACCCTGCCTACAGTCCTGACTTGAGTCCATGTGATTATCACATTTTCGGACCTATGAAAAAACACCTCAGAGGACGACGCTTTGCCTCGAGTCCTGAGCTGCAGGAAGCTGTCAGGGAATTGTTTCATTCCCAGCACAAGGACTTCTTCTACCAAGGAATTCATAACCTTGTTTCAAAGTGGAACCAGTGTCTTACCTCATACGGTGAATAGGTGTAGCCAACTACTGTAATAAAGTTTCTGCAAGGAAATGGACCTTTTCATTTGAATGCACCTAATAGTTTGGAAACTAAGGTTGTTGGATTTGTAGCAGATAATGCACCATTCAATTTTGGTAGCATAAAAAAGACGACACCAGGAAATAAAAATGTGCACAGAGAGTTAGAGTGCAGATTAGAAAAAAATATTTTGCCTATTGGTTGTGGGGCTCATATTCTAAATAATGCAATTTCTGTACCTTGTGCGAAAATAATGCCCATAGATGTTGAGAACTTGGTTTTCAAAATATACAATCATTTTAGTATTTTTACTGTGAGAACAGAAAATTTGAAAAGGTTCTGTGAATTTATTGGGTGCCATTATGAGGGTCTTTTATACCACTCAAAGATAAGATTCCTCTCTTTACTTTAATTATACGTCAGTATGAAGCGATAAAGGCCTATTTTTTGAGTGAGGAAAATGCCCCAATTGCTATAGTCAATTTTTTTCAAGATGATACAAGTGAACTATGGCTACATTTTCTGCATGCACAGCTACTCCTGTTTAATGATACTATTTTAAAATTTGAAAGGGGTGATATAACAATAATTGTAATTGAAGATTCTGTTCAATATTTTCAACTCCTACAGAATAGAACAGAACTTTTTCCCATTCTCAGCAAAATGTTTACTTATGAAACTTGTAAAAGAAGGGAGTATGAAGGAGGAATATGCTTTCTCTGTTTCAAATAGGTTTTATTGTGAAGTGGTAAAATACTTAGAAACATGATCACTTCGTTTTTTTGAAGATGTCAAGAAACTGAGGTATTTACTACTCCTTGACTCAAGAATTTCCTATGAACAATTCCAATAGTCATTTTCATATATCCATCCATCAACAAGCAAAACATAATTCAAATTCATTGGAATTTAATGATAATGATATTTTTGACACTTACTGTGCAATTTCAAAAGCCGTTGAAAAACATCTTGAAGATTGGGGGGGGGGAGAAAAGAAACAATGATGGGTAAGTGAAGGTCAGGATCAAATTTAAAAGTGATTGTGCCTCTTATAAAATTCGTGTTTACTCTACTGTGCCTGGTACAAATGTTGATTGTGAAAAACTCTTGTGTTATTAAAACTTATTGGCGAGAGGGAAAAAAGTACACTCCTGGTGTCAACACTCGAACAATTAATGAAAGTGAAATTCAATGTTGACATGACCACAATAAAGGACCATTTATACATACTGAAGAAAGCAAAATCATCCCAGAAGTATGAATGATGGTGCCCATTGGTGAGAAAGTATTTGTAATTAGCTAATTACATTAGACCCATAAGTAATTTGAATCTGTAGAGTGTAGGCCTATTTTATAGGGGCTATAATAGAAGCAATAACAAATAGCCACCTTTATTTTCGTTTTCTTTTTATGTTTTGTGCATGCGCACCTTCAACCTATAGACTATACTCTTTTTGGTCAACAAATATCTGGTCACCCTATTCTTTCTGTTAACTATCTGCCAGTTGGAGATAATCGCCACTCTTAACCAGCACCGGTTTTTTGAATGTGAAAGTAACTGCGAGTTAGCGAATCTTGTGTTTGTACTCGAAAATAGTATGTTGGTAATGCTGAAGTGCGGAAAATAGTGAATCGATCTGCACTCCATCTATTAGTATAGTTTCAAACCGCGTGGATTGGCACACAGCCTGGCGTTAAAATATAGAACTACAAGCGCGCCGCCGCGCAAGAAAGCACCAAAAAGTATACACGGAAAGAGCGCTAAGTCCGCCTACAAATGGAAATTTCGCCGCGGATGCACACTTCATCTCTTGAGGTCTGCGACACTAGCGACCATTCTCTTTGCTAGCGACGTCGCACATCGCCAGAAACTCGCAGGGACCAGTTTCCGGTAATTCAAAACCATGGAGTTAAATGGGGAAAAGCATAGTGAAGCCCCGCTCATCGCGAGAGGTTCCCAAGAACAAACAAGGTTTGATCTTGGCATGGTATTACGATAGAAGTTGTATATTCTAATGAAACCTTTCTCGTACGGTTTTGAAATATATCCTGCAAGTGTTTAGTTTACTTACAGACCACTTGAATAAACAAAAGAAGAAATAATTCATAACAACAATGCTGACGAAAAGAAAGTGGCCGCTGATGTTTACAGAGGCTGCTGCCAGTACAGAAAAGGATCGGCACCTCTTTCAGTGCTTGCCTGTTGCATACAATAATATCGGTCTTACTTCAGTATCTATCATTCGGCGCTCAATATGACGACACGACATAATATTACATACTAATGTTAGTGTTTTCAGTTGAACGTAGGGGGTGCGGAAGAAAATTAAGGGGCGCGCCCCTGGCGCCGCCCTTGCTGCTGGAATATTGTTTACTGAGCTTTCGGAAATTTACTGTATGTTGGCAAAGGATATTGCATCCTGTGTTACTTTTTCCGTAAGTTACTATAGATTCATAACTTCAATGAAACATAATGAACAAAACCTGCGTAGTCTTGCCCCATCTTACTCTATATATTGTAGTTATCAATATTGTATAAGGCATATCACTGCTTTATTATCACTTTCCCTTCAATTTGAAGTTTCAATAACCTGTCGTGGTTTGAGAACTGTTTATACCTTATGTGATTTGTAATTACACTGTTATTAGTTTTATAAAGATAGTTTATGCTTTGAAACATTCGGTCGCTAGTTGGACAAGAGAAACATTTAAAAATGTGATCGAAAGTCTTTAAAACATTCAGAGAGCAAGAACTTTCTTCAGAAAGATTTGTCATGATCATAAAAGTTTAAGTAATTAAATTTAGCTTACGAAGAAAAGTTAGAAATACTTAATGAAATTAGGATACTTACCGGTAAAACAGAATATTTTGACGATTTCTATTCTACCGATTTATACGTCCATACGCCGAGTTGGAATATGCACATTTAATTTCTGCAAATATTATTTGAGATGTAATCGTAGGTAACCAATAAACATTCTTTAAGATCTGCTTACATTTACTGGCTGCCTTTTAAAACACGCGAGTAAACTTCTCTAGGTCCTACAGAAGTTACTGTTTTCATTCCGCTCGTCGATCTTAACTTTTTGTCTAGAAATCCTAGAGAACTCAATGTACATTTTTTCAAGTCAATTAACATTGAGACCAGTTGTCCTTGTGTCACAGAGTTCAGTGAGTAAATGTCGAAACTAAAGCATAGGCACTTTGATAATTTTTGAAGTATTTATTGCTTGTTATTCCAAAGTCTACACCTTTCGCACCTGATGAGTTGAAATGAAAGTCCAGAGTTTCGTATTTCGGGACATTTTTTTGTTGTGGGTGTTCTGTCTTGACAGTTTGACACTGAAAGAATAACATTAGTTCACGTTAAATTGTTTTCAGCGTGTGCTGTAGTGAGAAGTGCACCCTAAAGAATTACCTTCTAATCACGAAATATAATTATAGAGTGAACAATGCCTAGAGGTGTTACAATCGTGTCCCTCTACAGTCAGAATCTAATATACGTGGGAGTGCAAAAGTAGGTATACGGCTGTTAGTTGTACATTGCTCAATGTTACTTTGCTATGCCAGCTCTATTTATAGTGATCGACACACGATTCTTCTAACTGAAGGTTTTCCGGATAAGAGTTTCGGCCTGGCACCACTGCATCATTCATCCTCAACTTTGGAATTTTCCTGAAATGGTAGAAAGTGCTGCACCTACTCGGGCATTGGACTTAAGAAAAAAAAGGTGTAAGGATGTGTGTGTGGGAAACGCAGAATACAAGAAAATTGAATTTTAAAAAATGCCTGAAAGTTCTCATATTCCTACGAATTTTTTGATTATTTGTAACGATCACATCGTTAGAAATCTCAAGAACAAATTAACCGATGAGAATGGTTAGGTAACGTAAGGCAAAGTTCCCCATGTATATAGCGCCATGAAGGCACATTTAGGGAATGCGGGTGTAGGGCCGCACACATTCTCGATCTCGGACATTTTTGGAGCGATGTGATCAGCACCACACTTCGGCCACCTTTACTACCAAGAGTTACATGGTGTCCGTTCATTTGAGGCTGGGTGAGCCCCAGAACCGCTTTATCCGGGGATACGGCCGGAAAATTTTCGACCTTAAAGTAGATCACCCACCCAGGGAATCGAAGAAATTGTCAGTGTTTATTTACCATACTAGGAACAACCGATTAAAAACCTTTTTGAAAAGAATCTCTTTCACTAACTCACTCACTCTCTCTCTCTCTCTCTCTCTCTCTCTCTCTCTCTCTCTCTCTCTCTCTCTCTCTCTCTTTCTATCTCTCTATCTCTCTCTCTATCTCTCTCTCTCTCTCTCCTTCTCTCTCTCTCTCTCTCTCTCTCTTTCTCTCCATTTCAAAATATTCTATTCATGGAGTTATATCAAGAAATGTAACTATATACCTACTATTGCATCCCCTAATACCCTTTGCAGCTGGGACCAAACCAAGTGACCATGTGCTACTTGGCTCAGATCCAAGAAACAATAATATATATATATATATATATATATATATATATATATATATATATACAGGGTGATTGGTAATTCGACCTATTTCTGGAAAGGGGTAATACTAGAGCACATTTGCAACAAATTTGACCCTATGCACCGGGGGTCGGAAATCAATGGGTTTCGAGTTATTGCAGTTTGTAGATTTTCGTGACATATTCCGGCTTGCGACCAAAAAACTACTAATTGTGAAAAGACTACTACTACACATTGGACACTTAATCAACACGTTGCTACCAGCTGACGAATGAGTGACTAGTGGGGATAAAATTCATGCCCAAAATTCCCATACCCACAGAAAGAAACAGTCATTGGTGCACACGTCATGAAGAAATTTGGAAATTATCGTTTAAATCGAAGAGGATTTCTCAAAACATTGGTAACACAGTTGGCGTAAAAATTACGGAAATAAACTTCCTCTTTCATAAGCTCTCCAAAAAGATAAAAATGTTGTCAACTGACACACGGGTTGGGGGAAAAATCTGAATAAAAAGCGGAGAAGGCGCGTTGTAGACCTCTTTGTAAAGTGAAAAGAAGTTGTCGGTTGTGAGAAATAAAGTAAAGAAAATGAGTGAAATAATAATGTTATTTACCATTCACATGATTCCAGGTTGTCAGAATTAACTATTACAAAAACTACAAATCCTGTTAAAATTGCCTCCCCCGGTTACGTATGCAAGCACACAGCCTGCGATGTACTTCAGACACAGTCACTCGCGTTGACATTGTCTCTTATGTATTGGGCGACTGTCACAATTCTCTCTCTCAACTCTTCTTGGGAATCCACTGGTGTACTGTAGACTAACCCTTTCATGTGACCCCAAATGCAAAAGTCGCATGGCGTCAAATCCGGACTTCTCGCCGGCCAGGGAAACGGGCCGCCGCGACCAATCCATCGGATGGGATAATTGTCGTCCAGCCACTGTCGCACACCCCGTAAATAGTGGGCTGGGCAGCCATCATGTTGGTTAATCATACCCCTTCTTGTGGCGAGCGACAAATCCTCCAGCAGCGTCGTCAATTCTTCCGTTAGGAAGTTTTCGTAGGTAATGCCGGTTAGGTTTTGTGGCGGAAAGAATGGCCCGATCACATGATTGTGGATGATTCCCATCCACACATTTAGTGAGAATTTTCTCTGGTGAGCATTTTCTTTAGATTTTCTTGGGTTATGACCCTTAGGGGCCCAAAAATGCGCATTATGAAAATTCGTAATACCATCGCTGTCGAATTTGGATTCGTCCGTCCACAGAATTCTTGTCAGGTGATGGGGGTCTTCAGTGTCGGTATGTAGTAAAAATCGACAAAAATCCATCCTTCTGACAGGATCTCCCTCCTCAATAGCATGCGACTTTTACATTTGGGGTCACATGAAAGAGTTAGTCTACAGTACACCAGTGGATTCCCAAGAAGAGTTGAGAGAGAGAATTGAGACATAAGAGACAGAGTGTCAACGCGAGTGATTGTGTCTGAAGTACGCCGCAGGATTTGTAGTTTTTGTAATACAGGGTGGCTCAATAAGTCACTTAACACCCTCAGTACAAGGCCACTGCAGCGCGCAACATGGAAATGGTGATGACCAATCGTTATCAGGCCAAAGGGGAACCACATTGACGCCACCCACACGGTCGGCGGCCAACTTGATGTCCGCCATCTTGAATTCAACTTCAGAATTTTAAATGGGACATATCAAAATGGGCTAGAATTTCACGGGAAATGCAATAGTGAAGGTTTTTTCGACGTATCTTTAACCAGTAAAAAGTTATGACTGAATTCTTGTACCAATTTGCTCCTTTTCGAGGTGTTAGAAAAATGCCTTAAAATTTGTTTAGCCCTTCGGTAATGCATCGAGATCAAAGTGACGTCTAGGGAGAGAAGTTCGCATGCCATTGCACACGATTTTAATCGGATACATCCATGAAGAGCTGCGCATTATGAATGGTTGTCGCGAACAATTTACAGTGTGACGCTTCCATTGAATTAAAAGTCCTTCACAGTGACAAGGCTGACGAACGGCGCAACTGGGAATTAAGAGTGGCGTTACATTGTAACTGAAACCTGTACATACATAAGTCATACACGAAATGTTAGCCCTGTCCAAGTAGATATTTTTAAACATAGAAACAACAAACGGGGTGCAGTGTTGTTCATGCAGTGTTGCCAAATGTAAGTGAATGTGTAAATTTATTTTTCCACAAAGCATGGAAAATTGCATGTTAAACATTCGTACGGAAATTTGGACGTCAATTTCCACCTTGGGTAGGTGGACTATTTCGCCATCTATAGTTCAGAGAAGAAAACCGATTGTTTTCGCGTATAGCCAATCCTGAAATGCCTCGTGAAGGCGTACCGGTCCAAATGGGTGTTTTTTAAAAAAAATATGAGGTACAGTGGCAACACTGGTGATGTTTGAAGGCAACAAAAGATGTGTTTAGTGATGGTCTATGACATGGAAATACTGGAAACAGGAAAAAAAGAAAATGAAAATTATGGTGAAAAAAGTGTTACTTACCTACTCCTGGCAACCATGCAATGCGCGTAACTGGCAGTGTAGCTTTACAAAAGATGTTGAAAATGACAACTATTTTCCCTGAGGCATTCATCAATACGTTTTATCATGTTGGAAGCAACTTTATGCAAGGGTGATTGGTTTATATTGTTAATGGCTGTGCAAATGTTTATTTTTAGATCATCAAGTGTTCTTGGGTTATTAATGTAAACTGTTTGTTTCAAATAACCCCACAGAAAAAAAATTGGAGACGTCAGATCCGGGGAGCGACTGGGCCATAAGTTTTTGCTTATAATGTGATCGCCAAAAAACGCTGCCAACATGTCTAAAGTTTCATTAGACGTGTGACATGTTGCGGAGTCTTGTTGAAACCAACAATCACGTTCATCACGTTCCAACAGAGAAATAAACTGTGTGATAAGGTCACGATAAACTATTCCGTCAACTGTTGTGTTGAAAAAGAATGGACCGATTATTTTTCTCCGCGAAATCGCGCACCACACACCGATCTTTTGTGGATGAAGTGATTGTTCATGTAAAAAATGGGGATTGTTACTTGACCAGTGTCGAGAATTTTGACTGTTGACATATCCATTTAAGTGGAACCATGCTTCATCCGTGAAAAAAACCTTATCCAAAATATTCACACCATTGTCTCTAATAAAATTTCTAAACCACTGGCAGTATCTTACAATTGCACCTTTGTCTGCTTCCTTCAGTTCTTGCACAGCCTGTACCTTATATGCACGTAGGTGCATTTGTTTTAACGCTCGGTAAGTTGTTGTTTTTGATACACCTGACTGTGCAGCAAGTTTACGAACAGATTTCCTGGGAGATTGTGATATTCTCTGCTCCACATCCTGCAGCACACCTTGTGTCAAAACTGGTGGTTGTCTGTGGTAGGGTTTGTCATTAACTGATCCTGTTTCACGAAATCTGGAAACAAGTCGATATATCGTCGAATTTTCTGGAACACTGTTATTCGGATATTTCTCGCGAAACACAGATTTTACACTAGCGTACGATTTTGAACAAAAATAATGTTCCACAATGAACACCCTCTCTTCCAAAGAGTACTTCATTTCACAGAACAATTCTAATCTTGCCCTACGAACAATGCAAAATGCACGGCTCAAACAGTTCTGAGTACACAACTAACTGATTCTTTTGTTCTCGTTCGGTGGGCGCTATTATTGCATTGCATGGTTGCCAGGAGTAGGTAAGTAACACTTTTTCACCATAATTTTCATTTTCTTTTTTTCCTGTTTCCAGTATTTCTATGTCATAGACCATCACTAAACACACCTTTTCTTGCCTTCAAACATAAACAGTGTTGCCACTGTACCTCATTTTTTTTTACGCCTTTACGAGGCATTTCAGGATTGGCTATACGCGAAAACGATCGGTTTTCTTCTCTGAACTATAGATGGCGAAATAGTCCACCTACCTAAGGTAATTTGACGTCCAAATTTCAGTACGAATGCTTGACATGCAATTTTCCATGCTTTGTGGAAAAATAAATTTACACTTTCACTTACATTTGGCAACACTGCATGAACAACACTGCACCCCGTTTGTTGTTTCTATGTTTAAAAATATCTACTTGGACAGGGCTAACATTTGGTGTATGAGTTATGTATGTACAGGTTTCGGTTACAAAGTAAAGCCACTCTTAATTCCCAGTTGCGCCGTTCGTTGGACACCCTGTATTATATTGAAATCCACGGAAATTGAATGCTGTTTAGATGAAATGACAAAAGCAATGCCTTGAAATGCCGTACCCTTCGAGAACAGACTGACCCAATTGGCAACCTATGGATCTGGATTTTCTGGATCAAAGTTAGTGGAATTGTACAGTGGGATCCATGAATATTACCGTGCAAATTGTCCATGACTATTTCCATTAATTTCTCTCTTACATCCTATGTGTTTTTAAGCGATGGATTTTTATGTATGCTAGTGTAGAAATTGTCAACAGCTTGTCTTGAGTTTTCTTTTAATTCTTGAAGCTCTTATTGGATCAAATAAAGTGCACGAACATGGTGATGGACCATTTGCATGGTAATACTAATGGATCCCACTGTACTTGATGAGGTAATTTTTCACAGACAAATTTTAGAGTTGAGAAATATACGTCTCGTATATTTGCAATCTAAAGATGTTCTCCTTTAAAGCAATGTACAGCACTACTAATCAAGGTTGACTTTTTTGTGGAATTTCTCAAGTTCATTTGGCACGTGGTAACTTGCTACGTTAATACATTAATACGTTTCACTTTCGATATTAAGGAAATCTTGGAAAAGGAAGCACAGCGAGAATTCCACTAGGCGGAAATTGCGGTCAAGGAAAATTACAATGACCTCGCTTCCCTTTTCCTTCCTATTAACAATCATAGCCTGCTTTCACCTAGATTATTCAGAGGGAAAACTCTACCACAGTGAAGAGCGTAGGTTACATTCGGAACCAAATAAAACTTGGCATATAAGCAATTTAGTCCTGCCTAGCATGAAATTAGAATTTCTACTAGAAAACATGGACGTCGCAAGAGGTTTTGCGCATGTAATTTGGGGATGGGGAAAATCCTACCGAACAGCTTTTGAAATATGGTCGCCATCTTTAACAGCCAGTTTGGATCGATATCACTTATTTTAAATGGGAACCTAGGCATGTAACACATGAAATTCATTTCACTTGAAAAAGCTCACAAACACAATTCTAGCATTCATTTTTGCAAAACTTTATTCATGTTCATGCTACAGGGTGTTAAATAAGTGTTTTCAACTGTTTCTCTCATTGTTGCAGGATGTTAGAGGATATGCTCAATGTATCCACCATTGTTGGCCAGTGTCATATTGAGTAGATTCACCCATTCCTGATGGACTTTTAATAAGATGTCGGGTGTGATGTTTGCACAGCACTCGACAATGCTGTCTTTCAAATGTTCCACATCACGAATTTTTACGGAATAAACCAGTGATTTCACGTGGCCCCACAGATAAAAATCGAGGGAGGCAAGTCCGGCGAGCGTGGTGGCCATTCCAGAACCCCCTGCGAACTATCCACCCATTGAGAAACTGGATGTTCAGATAGTCCCTAACATTGTGACCAAAATGCGGGGGAGCGCCGTCATGTTGAGAGAACTCAGGGAAACTGTCATCTTCGATCATGAGAGATGGAAACTCTTGTGTATCCAGTAAGTTCAAATAATCCTCGGCATTGAGGGTACCGTCAATGAAGAAAGGTCCAACCATACGGGTTCCCCATATGCCACACCATACCATGACTTTTGAACGGAGGACTGCCCAAAAGTATCCACCCAATGAGGATTCGATTCAGACCAGTATCTCATGTTTTGTCTGTTAACCTCCCCATTGAGATAAAAGTTTGCTTCATCACTGAACAACACCTTGTGAGGGAAGGTAGGGCCTTGTGACACCTTACGGGACATTTCTTCTGCAAATCAAACCCTGTGGTCAGGATCGTCCTCACTCAGGTTTTGAAACAACTGGATCTTGTATGAATGCCATTTGTGCCTTTTCAGAATCCTCATAATGGAAGTAGGACTCACACCAGTAATATCAGCATGACTACGGGTACTACGGTGCGAACTCAACGTAACTGCCACAAACACAGCTGTTGATGTTTCTTCATCTGTGGCAACCTTAGGCCTACCTGATTTGGGCCTGTTTGCAACAGATCCAGTCGTTCTGAAGTTAGCGATCAGTTTCCGCACAGTGCTGTCAACAACGGGAGCTCGTTCTGGATGGCGCTGATTGAACTCATCGGCGATGACTTTCGAGTTTCTTTCCCTACACATCAGGATGATTTCCATCCTTCATGCATATGACGAAAGTCGAAGCTGAGGAAGAAGAAAAAGAAGGAGGGTCATGTGGGTTGGTTTTTGCGTGGCTTACTCTGTTATGTATCTCTGACGTAACAGAGTGCGTCACGAGATTGGCAGTCTTCACAGCACAGCTTCACAGTTTCTTGGGTCTCAGCTTCTACTGCCTCGTAGAGCTCCGACAAAGTAAATAGTCCCTAACGAACCTTCACAATTTATGTGAAAGAAACAGCGAAATGATTTTAAAAAAGTATAAAAGATTACCTACACATGGAAACAGAGCTTCATATGAGATAGTTGAAGGTAGGCAATCGCTGTTTACTGTTCACGGCTGACGGGAGAGCAGTTGGGGTGGGGTGGGGGTACCTGAGGGAAAACTAACACAATCGCTTGCACGGGTGGAAGGACGAAAATTTGTTTGTTGTGAAGCAGTTGTCCATCTGGCGCGCAGGCGAGCCAGGCTCGTAGCTAGAGGGGGGCAGGGGGCAACTGCCCCCCCTGTGAAAAATTCAGAACACGTACCTACCTGGAATTCTCACTAATCTTTACAAATATATCCTGTATTACTCTAGTAACATAACACAGACATTTGTTGATTTTGTGATTTATGAAGGTGTGTGGGATTCCGTATAATGACGTATCAGGATGAGGGAAAAATTCCCTTCCAGATTCAGACTTCGGGAAATGTTTTCGTAATTTTCAGTATCTAGAACAGTTTTGACATTTTGAGTAGTCTTGTATTAAAGGTGCCTAATGTATTTGGATGTTTTTCTTGGATGTGTTGCTATGAAGTTTGAACTGATTAATTTTTCTGTTTCCCAAGTCTACATTTTGGTAATAGCGATTCATGTGACAGAGAGAGGGAGTGGATCAGGGACGTCGTTATGGGGTGGCACGCGGGGGGACTTGTTGAACACAAACAGATGTATTGGGAGGGGATGCAGTTAATGGTTTTGTGGTCCGCCCTGGTCAGGGAAGTCTGAGACCTATTGAAAATGCACTTTTACTCCCTGCTGCACACCAGATCCAGGATCCCCAAAAACCCGCACTTTCTCTTCATCTGGCCCTGCACTGGCCCATGGCACTGGCTCCATGGGCGCCGAAAGGACGACACAAACAGGAAGATTTAGCTACGGGTGGCTAGAACTTTCTCCGTTAATTATTTTATGGTTCAGAAAAGATATCCCCATGCTTTTCAAATTCCAAGAACAGAAATCTATTGCTTGTCCCTTTTTCGGCGCGGGAATGAATGACATAGCGGTTCTTCTCACATTCACTCAACCCTCCTGCTAATGACCTGCCCTGCAAGGAGGGAAAGGAAAGGCCACTTTCTGAAAATTCGGAGAAACATCGAAGCGGTCGGTTCATCTGTTGATTTGATGGACAGTTGATATCTGTCAGTTTGAAGTAGGATTTGTTGTCCGAGCGGTGGTAAACTTCTGTAAACGCGAGAAGATAGCATCACGAAGTGTTTGTGACCTCGTTTTCCTACATCGCGAGTAAAATGTCGAATGAGAAGCTGCCAGATTGTCTTCCTCTGGAAACAATGGATCAGGATCGACTGATCGATCAAATATCCAACATATTGGCATTCTAAAAGAGAGTCTGACTACCACACAAGATCCTGGGTTAGACTCCCAGAGTGGTTGATCTCATGTATAATGAAGAATAAACCACGTTTCAATTAAGGAAGGAAACTAGGTATATAGCAATTGTTTTTACAGCCGTCTGCATGCTCTATAAGTATTATGTTACAAAATTTGTATATATTTTTGACTTTCTGTGATTTTCTTCATTTAGCCTCCAATGCGGAATCTGCTGCTGCTTAGGTGTCTAGGTTGGCTAGACAAACAAATATAATTAATCTCTAGTCATACAGCGAATAATAGTTATAATACAGTATAATCATGAGTTATGGAGAAGCAAATAACTTATCAAGCATTTTCTGTTTCTATTTTTTGTGCAGTGGTTAACAAGGTGCATTACGATGCCAGGGGTCCTGGGTTCGAATCCCGGACTGGGCGTGTGTGTTCTCTATGATGGTCCTCTCATCAATTTCACATCACTCATTGTCATCTTCATCTTCATCTTCATCTTCACGATTAGCCAAAAAGTGTCAGAAAAGCGAAGTAAAATAAACCAAATCAATCATTTATATATTTCTTTATTACGCCACTTTCTACCTCTTGGGTTAAATGCGACGATGAGGATGAATGATGAGCCGAAGGAATGGCGATGGGACAGACATGATACAACCATATCTGACCAATGTCCGAACCTTGGTCCTCTGGTTTCGTAGCGTGTCATACTCAGTGGAATTCTTAGAAAGAAAAACTGTAAAAGTAGGGTGAAAAGAAGCAAAGTTGTACGATGCATAAAAAGCCATGTTTAGTTCTTCTAAAACCTTCCAATTATCGAGTTCGTGTTTTACGTCGACTGTATGCACAGTAAGGCTAATCGGGGATCCGAACCATTATGTGCCTCCATCGGGTTTCGAACCCGGGACCCTTTGGTTACAAGGCGACGACGCTACCACTGCGTCATCGAGGGGGCCGAGAAAAACTTACGATTAGTCAGTAAAATTAATATTGAGGGACAAGGCCTGCGAAGAGTTCTTTCATTCGGTTGTGCGTGGTCATCACATCGAGTCCCATAGTTTCGAGAGCAGAATTTGCTTCCATATCGCTTTCAAGTACTTCCCAAATTGTCCTCACGGTGTTGGAACAGCACAGAAATTTTGGAACTAAAACAAGCAGGCACATACTCAGGGAAGGGGCTCGGGGGCAGCAGTCCTTTCCCGAAATCCTACAAATATCTGATTTTAATGTGTAGTAGTAATTAAATTTACTTCATTAACAGGATTAAACATCTTGTAAATGGTAAGTTGCAATACACCAAGAAATTCATCTTCAGAGCATTTACTCCTCCCCCCAACCTTTTCGTTTTTAGATGGCGGCTGCCAGGGATCAAACTTTGAACCTTTCGATTGATTGATTAATTGATCTGGTGTTTTAAGTCCACTTTATGCACAGTAAGGCTAATCGGGACTGGACCTACAGTTTAAAGTGAGATCCGAACAACTATGTGCCTCCATCGGGAATCGAACCCGGGCAGGTTGTTGAAACTGCCGAACCAAAGACGAGAGCGTAATTATTTGAGCGTGTGGGAACTTTGTTTTATCCAGTGCCATCATGTATTCAGTTTTCCACACACAAATAAGATTAATTTTAAGAAATTAGACGTGTGCATATAATTTCTTATCGTCGTCATTTCCCAAGTGATCAATCAGATGCCATAGAAGACTCGGGCCCGCCCTTGAACCAAGAGATACCGGATTCGATTTCGGTATGAACTGTATACATGAGATGCCTAGCTTGAACTAATTACGCACAAATTTCATATTTGCACTGTTGCCAATACTTGTAAACCTGGTTCCAGCACTTTATATCTAAAACCACGGAAAAGGGTTTTATTTACTTCTCAATTTTTTCCAGCAAATTTACAAATCTAAAGACTAATAACACGTCACTTCATTTCTCGTGAAATTCAAGACTGATTTGATATATCACATCACCCCCTTTCCTTTGAATTTTTTGCGTTTGAATTCAATATGGCGGTCAACAATATGCCGGACCTGCGCTTGACACACACGGCTAGGGATCTCGCTGTGCCTAACCTATTTATTTCATGACCAATTACACCCAGGATAACTGCTTTACATTTTGTAGGGGGTGTTAAGGGACATTTGACTCGTCATAGTTCATGTAATGAAGCTTCTATCAGTCACATAGTTGCACACAGTGGCGTACGCAAGGGGGGGTTACCGGGTTTAAACCCCCCCCCTTGAGCTTTTGAAAAATTATGGAAAATGCTGTAGAAAAAAATGACTTATTTATCACAGTCAAACATCTCCGACAGTAATAATAATAATACCAATAATAATAATTTGAATTATTAATCCCATGCAGCATGAAAAAAACACAACATTCCAAACACAATCTATGTGGCCGCAAAGTTCAATTTTTCAATTTTTTTTTTTTTTTTTTTTTTTTTTTTGCACAAAGTCACACAGTGACTCCCGCGAGAACTGTGAAAATTCCTTGCTTCGTCGTAGTATGCCGACCTTAGTGCGAACGTTCTTCCCGGTACTGATTTCACATCCCGTTCTGAACTCTCAAGTGATGCTGAGTCTACATCCACATCATTAAATAATGTTGAAGAAGTGCTTTGTGAATCACCTAGAAGTGATAAATGTGTTCGAATGTCTATAAACTTACCAATCCATAAACCAATCCATATCAGTTCAGTCATGGAGAGTATAAAACCCATATCTAACCTAAGTTAATTTCTATCGCCATTCCTTTAAATGTAACCTCTTGCATTTATCACATTTAGGCCAAGCGAGTGATAACTATCTGATAGATGAATGAGAAATAACTACATCACCCAATTCAATCTAGAGGTTCTTGGTTCGATCCCAAACGCAGCATGGGAGTTGCGTTATGTTATGAACGAAAACATAGACTCAGTGGAATTTAGCAACATGTATTCTCGAGCTTCATCATCCTCCTGGGTGAGTTCCGTAGGTAAAGGTAATATAAATTCCCCGTGCATATAGCACCGTGCCATGAAGGCACACGTGGTGGTGTGGTGGACTCCACACATTCTCGGTCTCGAACATTTTACAGGTGATGTGATCAGCACCATGCTCCGGCAGCCTTTATCCCCCAGGGTTGCTCTCAGGTACCCATTGATATGAGGCTGGGTGCGGAGACAAGGATGGACTAACCAATTCCGGGAATCTAACCCAGATGTTCCACGAGGTTGTCAGACTAGACCACCGCGGCACCATGAATGAGTTTCATATTTTGATTATTTCAATTAATTTAATATATTTGCTTGTTTTTATGGATTTTCTTCACACTTAAATGTCTCACCTATCATATACAAATAACCGTTGATTAGACAATTATTTCGTAACAAAGAAACAAAAAAAATGTAATTTTGTTCTATTGCTTTCATAAATATATTTATGTAGATCTTTATTACTTAATAGTAGTAACAGAAGCTGCATTTGTAGTATTACTAGTAGTAATTAAACTAATTAATTAATTAATTATAAGTATTATTAATTAATTATGTTATTAATTAATTAAAGTATAATAAAACAATGGTAATGTGAATTTGTAGAAAGTTTTCGAAATAACACCCCCCTTGATGAAATCCTGCATACGCTACTGGTTGCACATATTATTTTGTATCTTCTGATCCCATTGCAGTCCCAGAATATTTTTTTGATATGTTTTAGAGTATGGCATGAGTGACCAAATATATTTTTTTCACGATTTTTGGTGATTACATGTTTTGAGATATTCAAGGTCAAAAGTCAAGGTCACGTGATAAAATTATATTTTTATCTAAAAGTAGGTTTGTTATATATTACTGGAAAGCTTGTTCAATTCCCTGCACAATAAGCTTTATTTGAGCTTCCTAGGCGAAATAGGGGTGGAGTTACAGCAGATTTAGTATAGCTAAGCGGGCTCAAAAAGGGCAATTTATGCTAACTTTGACCTTAAATAATTTAACAATTAAAAGACGCACGAAACTAAAAATTTTCATAGTTACTAAGTTCCATTCATAGTTTCAACTCCCCAAATTTCATGAAAATCGGAGATGGTCAGGTTGGAAATTGCACATATCTGTGTTGATTTGGCATGGAATGACTCATATGTATTTCTTATTTTACGTCGCTCCATGTTACATACGTGTAAAATATATCTTACATGAAAGTTATACGTATCATATGTACAAAAAGAATAATCTTCGTCATGCATATTCTGTCTTTCAAAAATGCAGTTTGTGTGCTTCTTTTCCATTATTAGCTAATATGAAATTAAACGTGTTGAAAAAATATTTCAAATAATTTGTTCAAACACAAATGCTTTAGCACCAACTTCTGCCCCCTTTGCATGATTTACGACGATAATAACATCTTTTAATGCTACTATTATTACTACCACTACCAGCAGCACTATATTACTATTACTATTATTGGCACATTTGTCCTGGTACTTGACCCCTCTACAGATAAAAATTTGTGGTTTCGTCTCTCCTCACAAAGAACACTCATGCCCAGGCTCGAATCTGGAACCCCTGGCTTCGTAGTGTGTTATGTAACCAACCATGATAAGCAACATAGGTGTGTGTTATGACATCCATTTTATAAAGAGAAAGTAAAGTTTTAACCCTGACTGTTTGCATTATATCGTTTCCATAGCATGTTATATATATTGCTCTCAGAATTGTAAACGGCTCGGCAGTATAGAGATAAATGACATTTGCAACTGCGAAGCTATTAATGGGAATGCATACATTATGGACAGAAGATGCCATACATCGAAAGAAGAATTAGACGAGCAAATAGTGACTGAGAAAAGTTGCTTGTCTTGATGTCCTGTACACACTGTGAAAGTTGTCGGTGTTATCAGGCGGCACCCAATGAATATAGGTTCAAGATAATGGCAAGTATAAAAAAGCTGCAATGAAATAAATACGATTGAAAATCTCTCAAATTATATTCTATTTATTTTCTTATATTTATAATATTACATTGTGTCTGGCAGATGTTGTCTGTTAAAGTACCTCAGGCACAACCTAATTTTTTGACAAATAATTATGCCAACTCTTCTGCTATGGAGTGGATTCTCCTAATTTTTTTCATATATCTTAAGCCATTCTGTGACTGGCAGAAATCAGTATCAGCGTAAAAAGAAAAACTGATATTTGGGGTTTGTACGCTTCTGGTCAAAAAGTGTGGCGATTTGCGGCCCAGAGACCTCGTGCCGCTGAAATGGGGTCAGGTGAAGGAGGCCTCTAATATCGTTCGGTTTCGTACCATAGTCATTAAGGAAGGTATTTTTCATAATGTAAAGAGGATACAACATTTCCCTCTATAAAACTAGATATGAAATATTATGATTGATGACACTGTAATCCAAGAAGTAATTGATCAATCAAGGGATTCCTATTTGTTTGTCGGGTGCAAAACACATGTATATCAACAACACAATATTTTGCAAAATGGTTAACGTAACCAGTAGGCAAACATTGTCTGTAGTGATGCAAGAGTCTTTCATTTGAAGCAAATAGAATTCGTGGTGGAGTATAAAGGACCCATGTTTTAATGTTTTAGCAAGTAGGCCTACAAAAATATGTATTACAAATTTTTACACAATTCATCAAAGTGTAGATAATATGTAACCATTATTACTTCATTAATTCGATTTTTCTTGCATAAAACAAGACAATTGTGTTGTTGGATAATCGTTAGATTCCTATGTGCGTAAAAATCTTGCATACTGGAAACTAGAGGGAAACATTATGAAGCATGATTTATAAAGGACTTTCTTAATCACTTCTGCAGAGAAGCCAAAAGCTGTTCGTACATATTAATCGTCTATTAAGATTATTGACCTGTAAATATAAAGTAGATACAGTCCAGATTAGCCTATTTATGTTAAACTTTATCTTTGTATTCTTTGGTAGTCCGAAAAGTCATTATCGAAATATTGTTATTTGATGTTGCTCGAAATTGTTTTGTTCGTTGGGATTTCAAGATATCATCCCTTTCCTGTCACTTATCACTTTTGAAGGAGGGGGGCAAGTGCCCCTCTGTACCCTGCTATATTTGCCAATGCAACACAATATATTAAAAATTTGCCCCCTCTAGGATTGACTCCCCCCCCCTACTAAGAATTCCTAGCTACGGGCCTGAGGCGAGCGAAGAAAGCAAACATGAATTATCGTTCTTTTAACACGTAACGAATTTTTCATGGATAGTAAAACCGAAATTTGATGACAAAAGATTCTCAAACATTTATGAAATGGAAGATAGTAAACACAGCCGCGCTTCCATCTGTCTTGACTCTTGGATATATCCATGGACGTCCGGAAGGGGGGGCCACGGTCCCCCCCATGGAAAATGAAAGTAAACCAAAAATTATACTATAGTTCACACATATAATTTCATTTCAGCCATAAGAATATGTGTTAATTATTGCATGAACATGATAAATTCAAATTGAAGCAATGTTTTTTGAGGGGACAACACTATTATGGATGAAAATGTGCCTTGATTGCCCCCCCTGGAAAAAATACCTTGCTTACCCCTCCCTGGAAAAAATCCTGCGGACGCCCATGGATATATCATTATGTGGAAGAGACGGGGAGGGGAAAAGGCACTTTCTCTCTCTCTCTCTCTCTCTCTCTCTCTATATATATATATATATATATCTCTTTTTAATCTTTCATAAAGAGCAATGAAGGGAAAACCGAAAACTGTTCCTATTTTGTACCTACAGTTCCTAAATAGAAATTACAATTTTTGTAACTATAATTGGCTTACGCAGAATTTTGTCGCGAGGTGATTCAAGTTTGTTTAGATTTTAGTATTTATAGTAATAATAACAATACATTGTTTTTATTATAACATTTATTAACAATAGTAATCTAATAATATGAACTGTTTATTTTTTCGCTGGATGTGACACTAATTAGTTTAAAACAGAGCACGAATTAAACATTTCTTCAGTTTGCCCAGTCAGTGATCACAACAGGTTCATTGAATGAACAGTGTTCCATAAGATATACACATATCATTCTGGTCATGCACAATTAACTACACGTATGCTAAAATTGTAATTTTACAACTTTGCTTTTACAGCGAGCAACGCTCACACTGGAAGAGTAAAGTTGTGCGTTACTGAATTAGTAGTCTTTCTGTGTATTATTTTCTGCAGATAAAGTTTATTTCGTGGTGAAGAGTAATGCGTGGGATGATGAGAACAGACATTGCCATCTACACCGCAGGGAACAGAGTAGACTGGTTTTTCTCAAGGTACATTTATTTCTCTTGCATAAGTAACAGTTTCGTATGTAGATATACCGGGTGGGCCAGACTCAATTAGGCAGTTTTTGATTAGATGTTATTTTTATTTTTTCTTTATTTTATTTTTATTGACAAATGTTCACAATTCCAATGGCTACAAAATGGTTACAAAAATGGAATCACACACACATAAGTCATTGATTTTCAAGATAGTGATCGACCTGGGCACCATGTAAGTCTACACAGGCTTGTAGACGCAAAGCAACACTTTCACACGCCTTCCTACACATGTTAACCGGAACATTCTTGAACTCCTGAACAATCACCTCATGCATATGTTGCTCACTGTCAATGGGATTAGCGTACACCTTGTGTTTGAGGTAATCCCAAAGGAAAAAGTGTGGTGGGTTGATGTCGGGTGATCGGGCTGGCCACTTCACAGGTCCTCGGCGGCCAATCTAGTGATCACGCTCGTTCACAGCATACCGTATGATGCAGCCATCTATTGACAACAAAATGTACTTTCCAATTTTTCCGTGTGCTGTTGATTGATTGGTTACTAATGTTCGAAAACTGCCTAATTGAGTCTGGGCCACCTTGTATACTATTCCAATTCTTGCTTATTTGAAGTACAATTAACAAGAAAAGAAAAAAATTCTGACAAACAGGTAAAAAATTACTGGTCTACTAAATAATCATACAAGGACACAAACAATGAGCTTCTTAAAAATTCATGAACATCAGCTCACGTAGATACTCTATGTAATACAATAAGAACAAATACATGACAACGAAAAACTCACAATAATTGGAAAATGCCCTGTGTTTCTGTACATTACGTTACATAAGCTAATAATACTTTACGAACAATTGATATAACAAAATCAATCTCAAAGGTAAACATATTCTCTGTTGCTATACAAAACGCATCCTGTGCATTACAATACATAAATAAGATCAAATTCATGAAGATATTAGCCTCTGAACACTTACAAAAGTGAAATCTGTTGCTGTACATTATGTGTAGGCCTCCCAGAAATAACCACTTTCAACTATGCCACTAACAGTGCATACGTTACATACAAAGCTTACCTCGTTTAGAAAGATTATCCTTCTTGATAAGTTTGCCGATCCGGTGAGTTTTTTGCTTCCCATCTGACGTCTTCACCTTCTTTCTGTTTTGGGCTTGGATTATTATTGTGGGATTTCGGATCTGCATTGAGCGTCTGTGCCGTGGATCGACAAGTTCTGGTAGTAGACACTCAACATAGAATTGTTGTAGCTGCGTTTCCATATTCTTCTTCCAGAATTGATCATCTCTCTGGATGTATTCTATTTTAACACCTTTCTGTGTCCACAAACCAAAGATACAGTACACTGAAAAAAAAAAGGTGTGGAAACTCACCTTTTGGGGCGAGTTTGGCTTGTCACAAATAGACGTCCCCAAAAGGTGAGTTTCCACACCCCATATTGGGGTGAGTTTTTCTCACCCTAGTATAGAGTGTGTTTATCCTCCCATAAGGTGAGTTTTCTCACCCTAGTATAGAGTGTGTTTTTCCTCCCATAGGGTGAGTTTGAGGGGTTCGTGAGGAAGAGGTAAATGATCTTCGACTAGTATAATAATGCTTACCTTTCACTTTGAAGAATCAGTCAGATCTTTTCTACCTTATACAATATGAATGCAAAATGAGATAGAGCCAACGTAACTTCATTGTAATTTCTTCCGAGATGGCCAATGTATCAAAGTAGAGAAATGCAATGTTAACTCTTGCATTGTGTAATATACGACATCACAGGGAAATCAGTGTTTCTTTATTTAATGCGTTCAGATTTTAATGTGATTAATTGTCTTCTTTATAAAAACAATATCATTCAATTCAGCATTAAATTTTGACAAAGCTTAAAACTCTTAGAGGAAACTAGATGCGGCACGCTCACCAAGGTATTCATGTAGAAGAACAAGCCATCCATAAATTACATGAAGCTTGCAAGGAATATTATGTATCGATTTCTAAATCATACAAAAAAGTCGCAACTTTTAATGTACTCTTCGCAACATCTTAATTGACCGCCCTGAAAAAATTCAAAGTCCTGAATTCGTAAATTTGACAACATAGCGCTTCAGAGTCCACAAATAGTATCCAACTTAGCAACAGTTTTTGTTTCTAAACGAAAACGCTCTTGTGAATTTCTTTCATTCTTTCACATTCCATGAAGTTAGAAACCCAAAATCAGTAATATAATACGCAATGAAACAAAAATCGTAAATTGGAAATAGAAATGTTGATTTTTTTAAGACTATTCGTTCTGAAATAGAAAATAGGGGAATTTATGTGCATTTGGAAACACTGAACTAGTTCTCCACCACCTGGAGAGAATTGAAATCACATATCAATGCAATGAAGCAAATTTCTCTCGATTTTAGGCAAAATTACAGTAATGATAAATTTCACAATACAGGACGATTCTACAAAGTGCGTCTTTTCCCTGATCTGTGGCGAAACATGGTTCGGAACTCCGGCAAAATGTTATTTCAACTTAGATCAACTTGTTTTACAAGTTTTGACGTTAGCAATGACCTGGAGCAGTTGGTTAAGCGGTCGTCCCGTTTTGCTTTTTCGTCAAGAACTAAACATCGTAGGTTCAAATCTCACCCAGTCCTGATTCTTATTTTTATTATTATTTACGTAGTACGAAGTGTTGTAATAATGTAATATAAGATTACATTAAATCACTGTAAATACTTATGCGATGCATACCTCGGAAATGTTTCTACTCATCTTTTTGATTTTTCAGTGATTGGCAGGATTTTTGGCAAGACCTTTCTTTTCATTTAGCTGTCAAAAGCTATGTTAACACACATTAAGAATTAATATATCATAAATACATGTTCTTAAACAGCATGTTGTAATAAAGGTGTCCCCGTCTTATATCAGGTGGAGGCTCATTGCACAGTAGTTCGGATTCCACTTTAAACTGTAGGTCCAGTCCCGATTAGCTTTACTGTGCATAAAGTTGACTTAAAACACCAAATCAACCAATACATCTCCTTTCAGAGTGGGCCTTCTACGATACTGTAGTCGGCCAGCATCCGAAAATACAGTTCTGCTTCGCGTACACCAGAGTATAATTTCATTTAATATTGTGACTAATTTTACTTTAAAACCGCAGATTAAAGCGATAATAGTGTCCAGAGAAACAACCTCAAAGTAGTCTTCACACAAAGTATTTTAATCCATTGCCAAACATTTCAGGTAAGAATGATATTATGCTTTTCCATTGACCGTATTTTCGATCCGTAGTGAATTTGCTAAAAGGACCATGTCAAGAAATCTAATTTAAAATGCACGAAACAACAGGGTAGGAGAAAAATAAACCTCAAAAACAAGTAAAAAATGCAACAAAAACTGTTAAGAATACTGACAAATAAACTAAAAGCCAAAAAAGGCTGAAAAATGCAAAAGAAATGTAAAATAGAAAGTGTTTTCAGGCTCTAACTGAAGGGAAACGGACATGATATCAGATTTGGCTTTGTTTTTAAGGGTCAGAAAAAAAAGTTGATTTTTCCTCAACTTCCGGACCCTAATTACTAATTATGACCATTGAAAAAGTTGGAGGGAAGGAGTCGGCTTACTTAAATTTTTCTTACTGAGGGATCGTATCGTTCCATATCTCCACTTTCTAATACAGAAAAAAATCAAGTTCATATTTCGAAAATGACTTGCAGTTTTCCACCACAAAAATATGTTTTCATAGTTTGAAGTTCGTTAGTATTATCTTGCAGGGTTTCCATTGTTTTATTTTCACACATATTTTATATTTCATACGTTGAATATCCCTTTCCTCTCTGTTTTAATACAGTCTTTGGATAAAAGCTGAAGTTTCTTGGCAACCGGTTTCTGGTTCAAATTACTCCTTTTCGCTCTCCTGTTCCTACCTTAAACAAATAACGAAAGACTTCGTAACTAAACAATTGCTTGTTCAAAACACGGACTTTTTACACAATTTACAAAATATGATAAAACACCAATAGACAAGTTCTTTCCCTTTCATCGTTTCTCGATTTTTTCTGAATTCCTTTCCTCATGAAAATTGCCATGAATTGTGAATTTGTTTCTTCAAATGGGTAGCTAATCATAACATGACCTACCTGGAGGAAAGGTAGCGTGCTTGATTCTCACGAGGTAGGTCGTAGGTTCGATTCTCCACCTAGGCAGGATTTTTATCAGGAGTTTATCGTTGGGTGTAAAGTTTATCCACCATACTAAGAAGTTAACATTGGTCTCTGTATTTCACTAGGTGAAAGGAAATAGTAAGAGGAACTTGTTTCGGTTATAGGAGGAAGTCACATGCCACGTGGAATGCGCAGAAGCAAGTTACTTAGAGCTAAGTCTGTAATGGTGGTTTCAAATATTGCAAAGTTAGTGGGGGAAGTTTGTTATATCTGATACTCGTACTTTCTGTTCAGAGAAGACAAACATTTTAGATACAAAGGCAGTGACGAATTAACGATCATTATGAGGTTTTGAATTTTTTCTTTGTCACTCACTGTATAAATACTTATTAGTAGTTTCTTATCGAATCGGCTTCCGTCGCAATAACCATTTACTTATGTTAATTGGCGATTTACTATTATTTTTAGACGCATGGTAAGATGGTGGTGAGGGGATTGACAACAGTCATTACGAAGGAACGGACATAAAATTACCAATTTTAGCAATTTGAACTCATTAAACGCTCTCCTTCGTTACAGTAATGCACTACATCACTACTTAACATAACTATATATGTTTGTTTTAATAATAATAATAATAATAATAATAATAATCCTTTGCGCGACAGCCCATGAAGGGCCTTGGCTTACCTACCGACTGCCGGTCTCCCTCCCACGCTTTCCTTCGTCACCTCTAAGCGTGAAGTCTTCAACCAGTATTGGATTAGTTGGGGGGTCAGCCCGACGTATCCCCAGCCGTTATAGTAGGTCTTCTCGACCGGATTACGCTCACTCACTTGGAGCTCCCCAATTTCCTCACGATGGTGGGTTGCCACCGAATAAATTCCGACCAGAGCCGGATTCGAACCTACGCCGTCCCGCAGCGAACGATCTCAAGACGAGTGAACGCCTTAACCCGCTCGACTACGGAGGAGGACATATGTTTGTTTTAGTATATCGAAATCAAATAATCAATATTTTAGGTGCCAGTAAAGAACAAACAATATATAACTTAAATAACATTACATTTTATATCCTGAATACATATATGTGATTTGTGAATTAATCATGATGTGTGTGTTAACACAACATACGAACAATAACTAAAAAAAAAATATTTAACTTTAAAAACTGGAAATCTGCAACTTCTAAGGGAAAATATGCGCAGAAGGGACGTCCCTCAAGTGTGCATCGGATTCATTTTTTTTTAATATTCTAATATCAACGGTCTCTGTGCAGCAAAAAAATATGAGGAGAGGGTGGGATTTGAACCCGCGACCTTTCATGCTTGACGAAAAATAAGGAAGACAGGGTGTAACCAACTGCTCTATTTTTTTTAATGTCTCATTCTGATATACAAGTTATGGAATTACATTGTTGGTTACATAAGTGTATTACTGCTATTAACCATAACCCCTCAGCTCTACAGCCCATGGCGGGCCTTGGCTTACCTACCGACTGCTGGTCTCCCTCCCACACTGTTCCGCCGTCACCTGTTATAGCGTGGAGGTCTCAGACCAGTATTGGGGTGACGGGTGATCAGCCCGACGAGCCCCCAGCCGTTATTGTAGGTCTTCTTGACCAGGTTACGCTCACTTATTCGGAGCTCCCCAATTTCCTCACGATGGTGGGTTGCCACCGGCCCTATACGCAGTACGAATAAATTCCGACCAGAGCCGGATTCGAACCTACGCCGTCCCGCAGCGAACGACCTCAAGACGAGTGAACGCCTTAACCCGCTCGACTACGGAGGAGGACGTATTACTGCTATTACAATTTGTATTTCTATCTAGTTGAAACCTTTACATTTTTGTTTGACCTAAATTAAGTATAAATCACTATTATGAAATTTGCATACCATTTCTTCCTTGTTTGGAGATGAATTTTTTCGTATTGTTCTTGCAAGAAGATACTGAAGACCTTGCTAGAAGGTTGAAACGTTACGTTTAGTTTATGTTTTTAATAAAATAAATTACTGCCTTGGTCAGCATATTTAGTTTTTCATAATCATGGAAACAAGGCTTAATGGTGTTATAATTCTCAATTTGTTCCATGCCGTGGAGGATTTTCGACACTTCGTTATCCTGTGGGCTAAAGAGTCTGGCATGTTGTAGGATATACAGTTAGGAGAGTCACTGATTCCATAGTGGTATGTCCTATCTCTTGTCACTATAACACGATGGACCACTTTGTACCATATTGATTGGATAGCTTTTGAAAGGTGTTTGGCGGAGACATTTTCCCATATTTGTGGCCAATTATGTGTATAGAAATCCCTGACTATTCGTGGTACTGTGTTCTTTGAACTATTGATTTCACTATATAACTTTTTAACAGATGGTGTAATTGTCTCATGTCGTAATAACTGATAGCATACTTGTATAGCGATGTCCTTATACAACAAAAACCTTTTGGGGATACTTTGGATATCGTTGGGAGCTTCTAATGGAATGTTCCGTATTATCGTCTGTATACATGCTTGGGTCGTTGACAGGTTTAGTGATAAAGCTGTCTGTACAAACAATGCTCTTGCCTGTGTGTTCGCGTGTATTAGTGCCAACCCACCTGTCTTCTCTGATAACGTGACCTCATTTATTGCCACTCGGAAAATTGTATCGTGCCACATACAGCAGCCAACAGCTTTGTTGACCTTGGCTAAGTGCTGTGGTTTGAAGGGAAGGATTTTTTCTACATACCAAAGTTTAGAGAGAGCAAAAACGTTGATAAATCTTACTCGTGCTTTTAAACTCAGAGAGCGCATGTTGTTCGCTCTGAGGACGTAGATTGACCTCTCGCACGTGAGGTTACTGTTTGCTTCGATCGTTTCATCAATATTTGCATAGAAGTTTATACCTAAAAACTTTTATTTTCTTGTCTACAAGGGTCTCCGTATAGTTTGTGAAAGGATTCTCCTTGCCAAGGGGCATCAGGAATGACTTCCGACTATTTAGTTTTGCACCTGATGTGTGCTCAAAAGTGTGTATTTGGCTTTGAACACTGTACAGATCTCTTTCATCCTTGAGAAAAATAGTCACGTCATCCATGAAGCTGCCAACTTGTATTGTGGAGGAAGCCATAGAAATGCCCTGTAAATGATGCTGGATACTATACAGAAAGGGGGCTATTGTGAGGACGTACAATGTGCTACTCAAGGGACTAACTTGTAGTACACCACGTCGCATTTTAAAACTTGTTGTCAAGAAACCATTTATTTTGAGTTTTAGCAGCGTGTGATTATATAAGGTTTTGATCCAATTAATAAAAGTGTCTCCGAAGCCATATGCTTCTAAGACTTTGTATAGATATTCATGGCTCACTCTGTCATATGCTTGGGAAAAGTCTAAGGATAGAATTGCCTCCGATGCAGTCTTATTATGTTTGGTAATAATTACGTCTCTTGTCGTTTGCAGCAAGTGATGTATACTTTGAGACGTATTACAAGCGAACTGTAAATTTCCAATAAGTTTAACCATAATTTATTTAAACGCTGATTTATGCAGCTACTTATAAGTTTGATGTCACTACTCAATATTGAAATTGGTCTAAAATCTGTGACGAACTTTGGATTTGCCTTTCTGGGGACTAACACTATAACTCCCGTGCTACTAGTCTTCCCTATTGTCCCTGTTGTCAACACTTCGTTGACCCATTTCGTTAATTCGTCTCCTATTAAATCCCAGAAACATTGATAGAAATCTGATGGTAATCCATCTTCGGCTGTAGTTTTATTCCTCGGAGCTTTGAATACTGCATTATGAACCTCCTTTTTACTAAACGGTTGTGTGAGCTCAGTTCTTTCATTTTCCGTCAGTGATGCAGGGAGGTAGTTCAAAAAATTACATTGCGTTTCTCTTGGTTTAAAGGCTTGACCAAGAAGATTTTTATAGTATTGCAAAAACCTGGCGTATATACTATGAGGGCTGGTGACAACTTCACCGGAATCTAAAGTTAATTTATGAATGACGTGACTCCTGGCGTGTTTATGTTAATGAAGAATGTGACTTAGTGTGGCTTGCTCGTCTGTGTCTATAGGAAGAATTTTGCTCTTTATTATTGCTGCAGATTTTCGTTTCCTATGTATAGAAAGTAATTGCGCTTTTATTTCATTTGCATAAGGACGATCGAAATTACCTTGCAGTGCTAAACGATGGAGATCATTCAAGGCTGCATACAAAAAATTTCTTTGATCTCTACTAACCTCTGCTCTGAAGAATTTACTGACCTGACGAAATTTAGGCTTAACTCGAGTTTCCCACCACTCGATTAGGCTCTTTTGTACTGGCCGAGAGGCCTTGAGTTCGTTCCACGTTTCCCTGATTACCTGGACATAACTACCATTGTGTAATAATGTGCTATTTAAAAGCTAGTATCCTCTATCTTGTCGGGGTTTGATCAAATCTAAATTTATTTTGAGAATTGGTACACTATGATCACTAAAGCATACTGGAAAATTTTGACCACTAATTATATATTTCTGAAATCTTGGTGCGACATAAAACCTATCTATTCTTGACGCACTATTGGAGGTGATATGTGTGTAACCTGTACTTTCACCGTTGGCGTGTATCCAAGCGTCACGCAGTTGTGACCCCTGCGTTAATTCATAGAGCGTACGTGAGAAGTTGTATCCTGGGTTCTGATCTTGTGAACGAATTACGCAGTTAAAATCCCCCACTAGTATAGTGTCTAGTGTGTGGGATGTAAACTCGGGCCCTACAACTGTTGAAAAAAAATCTTCTCTTTCCCGTGTATTGGCTTCCTGACGGAGCATACACATTACAGAGAAACACTGAGCCTAATTTGGCACTTATTTGTCTGCCCGTGGGATGGGGCACTACATTACGTAAATCCAAGTGTCGCCTACATGCTATGGCAGTCCCTTGTGCAAAGGGAGTAAAATTGTTGTATACTTTAAACATGCTCAGTACAGAAAAACCGTCTATGGCGACCTCTTGAAAGAGGGCGACATCAATAGACGATTTATTGAGAAAGTCATTGAGAGCAATTATTTTGGTTTTACTTTGCATTTGATTCAAATTAGAGATGCCAAGGTAAATGTTTGCATTATTATAACTGTCCACAACAAGGAACTAAAGTTACTTACATTCTTCAACATTACTGATCTCTAACTTCTGCCTATAATGCATTAACTATACTTTCCACTAAATAAATTTGGGGTAAGTTTGTTACTCGTTGAAGGTTTTTCTTTAGTTACATTTGCTGAATTACTTGTTAAACTAACCTTTGAAACATCTTGTTTTGGGGTACCAGGTTCTATTGTAAATTCGTTATGAACTATTGTGGAACTTGCGCATTCATTATTTTTCTTCTTTCTACGTAGCACCATGGACTCTTCCGCCACTGACCGTAACCTTGATACAGACCTTGACCGTGATTTCCTAGGGGAGGTAACTACGGGGAATTCTGCCTCCGTCAACAAAGCACTTGGGGTGGGGGTGGGGGTATGTGATGCATCTCCTCTGAAGTGGTCAAAGTTGGCTGCTCCATCTCTTCCCTTCCTGTTGGTGTATTCTTCACACTACGTGTCTGGTACCTGTCTCCTCGTCGGTGATTCTGGGGCTATCCGTGTTCCCTCCATTGTTATCTCTTGACTCAGGGACGTCTGCAACTGATGGAGCTGAATCTCTTGGTTTAATCAGTACGGGTAGCACAGTAGGTTCATATACCATCGGTACATTGTCAGCGGGTATATTAAACGGCCCCCTGCGGGACTGGTTCCCAGGGGATGGACGCTTGGGACACTGGGCGACTATTTGACCCTCTTCCGAACAAGCGATGCACGTACGAGCCTGCCCAGGGTATGTTACCCAATAGGAGTCTCCATTCATTATTACATATGAGGGTATGGGTTTACGTAGTATCATTCTGATCAAGACACGTCCAGTTCGAGTAGGGTAAATGTGATCCGCAGAGTATGTCTCGTCTTCAATTTTCAACACTTCCCCATAAGACCTCATGACGCAACTTATCACTTCTGCACTTAATTCAATTGGAACTACATGGATTCTGACAATTACATGTCGCTGATGGGCCCATTCTACTTCAACTTTATGGTCACCATCTACGTCACTATAGATTACCTCAGCACCAAAATCATTTAGTAACCGTTCTCCTACCACTTTTGTCGCAAATTTCACGTACAAACACTTACGAAAGTAATGTATTTCAAAACTGAGCACTTGGTTCGTAGGCACTTGGTAGACATCATGAAACCATCGATGAAAATCCAATGACGTGGGTCGCGTTTTTACATCAATGAAAACAAATTTCAAAGTGTTTTCTCTTTGTGTATTCATCGTGATCTATTTCATCGTATCTTCACTGGCTGTCGGTAATTGTAAACAAAACCTCGCTTGCACTCCAAAGGAAAAAAACTAACACAACACTAGCAAACCGTTTACGGCCCTAGCTAATTCGGGCAGTTCGATCACTAAGCCTTCTCACGCGAAGAGTGGAGCTCGCTATGAACTGCTTCCTGCACGAACTGCAGGCAGACTGCTCTACGTTAACTTCATGACGTCATACCCTTAAAAACATGTTGACGTTTATGAAGACTCCCACCTTCCTGTGTTTCAAGCACATTTTCTCGACAAGTCGTGAAAAATATTATTTTTTGAGAACTGTTCGATATTATGCACGCTATTGTAAATAAAATGTCGCATAAACTCCTCACAAATTTGCTTCTTTCTGCACAAACTTGATGGCGATATCCTCCAGGCATGCGCGCCGACTACGTGGGTGCTCCGGGGCTCGAGCACCCACATAAACAATCTTGTGGGTGCGCCGCACCCACAAGATTTTTAGTTTGATAAAAACAAAATAAAATAAATATTTCTCACTTGCCATTATCAAAAAATAAGAAGCAATTAAAACATTGAGATGGGACAGACTTTGATAAAGACAAGCTAACATTGCACAGGGACATGTTTCTAGATGTGTGCAGAACGAACAAAGAAAAAGTGGCCAACTTGTCAGACATTACAAATATTTTAAGTAGAGAAAACAGTGGTCCCATGCGTGAAATGCTCACAAAATTTGTGAAGTTTGTACGGGTGATTGTACCTCTGAGCGGTCATTTTCAGCACTTAGACGATTGAAAACGATTTTGCGGTCAACAATGACCCAAAAAAGATTGAATGATTTGGCAATTTTGCATGTTCATAAAGAAATGACTAAAAATATTGACATTACCAAAATTGCAAACAAATTCATAAGTGCAAATGACGTAAAAAGGAATGTGTGTTATATTGAAAGTTAACATGTACTGATTATTATTATTTGGTACATAAAGTTAGTCATTTTGTAGTTTCTGTTCACAACATAATCCTTGCATCGTTATTTCTAAAATACAATTAAAATTATTTTCTTTTAGTAACGTGTTGATAATATCATTGCCTCTTGCAATCATTGTGCATGTAAGTTGTTTAAAGTATACAATACTTGATAATTACAGATCTAACCGCCATTGATATGCACCCACAGAAATTTTGGAAAGTCGGCGCCCTTGCCTCCAGGTGGAGATAAACTTTATTGAATGTTTCAAACCCCTCTAATTTCAAGTCGAGCAAGCAGAATTGTAAAAAATTCCTCAAGGTTCCTTTTCCAATTTATTATTTATGTTTGATTGTGTATTATAATAGCAGTTAATAGTTTCTAAGTTCATGGAAAGTGCGAAATAGAAAACCTCTCACCGTAGCGTTTTTCGTCTAGTGGAAGGACCAACTCAAAGTTGGCTACTCTCACTTGGAGCCGAAGTGCAATGTTGCTAAGTTTACGAATTCGGGACTTAGAATTATTTCGGGGTGGTCAAATAAGATGTTGCGAAGTGTACATACATTTTGTCCAATAAGTCTTTTTTGAGACTTCCACTTGATACTTAGAAGCCAATTGGGACTGGATATATGTACAGTCACATACACTGCTGGGTTGTAATGATTTAATTGAAAGTCAATGGTGCTGTTACAACCCAGAAGTGTCCTTGAGTGTACAATATAATGCTACTTCCCGCGTAGCGGTGCACTTCACAAGTACACTTACCTTATAAGCTCAGCAGAGCATGCTGGATAATCCCAGGATTCGGGTTGAGATACTGCGTTTCTTCCCCCTTGGATCCACAACCTACGAGGTTGTCCTCCTGATGCAGGTATCCATAACTACGAAATACACTTTCGAAATAAAGAAAAACCGCAATATGTTGAACTTTACGTTTATTATAGACAATCACGTATATCATGTAAGACTATAATTACAATTAAAATACTTTCGAACGGTACAGCACGAGATGCGTAAGCCTATCTTTCCCGTAACGTGAATCACCTCTTGCTACTTCAAATCTCTCCGCGCAACTCCTAACCGTCTTTCTGGAAGGCGATAACACCTCCCCAGTTACACAGTGTTACCAGACACAATAACCTTTTAATACTAGGAAGTTGATAAAAGCAAACAGTAATATATTAGAAATGTACAGTAATCTGGCACAGAGAATTTAGGTATGTGGTAGCAACAATGCAATGAAAAGCGCGTGAGCTTCTCACACCACAAGAGTTTAAATAAATCAACAATGGCTTTCAAAATATAAGAGAAACGAACGGCGTTTGCCAGAAACATGAAACAACAAATAGATATAAAGAATTTAACTCAGAAATTATTAACTTAGGCTTCACTAACTTGATTAAAATGAAACTTACAACAGTCTTTAGAACAGTTAAAGGCAAATCAAACTATTAATTTTGAATCAATATAAATTGTTTAAATTTGCTGCTATTCATACTTGTAGATATATCAGTGTATAATGTTAACGATTATAAAGGCGGCTATATTGAAAAATTGGCTTCAGGCATTAATATATTTATGAATATATATATGAATTATTAACTGTATAATACGTTCAACTATAATAAGCATGAAATAATAATATAAGATATAATAATAATAATAATATAAATATAATATAAAAGCACGAAGTAATGGCAAACTCGGGGTCATTACAATAACATGAAGGGGATTGATCTTCAGAAGTCACACCCGTTAATTAAAGAATAAGAACTTTTTTCTGTACTGTTTGGAAAGCAACACTCATGCTCACATACATTGCTAGGATAAATAAATGCCATACTTAATACTGCAAAATACTGTATACTTGTATATCCATAGATAAATTTTATGTATACTTTGGATTAGGGATGGGACGATATGAAATTTTGGCCGATACCGATAAAGTACCGATATAAAATTTACCGATACCGATAACCGATATTCTACCGATCCGATATAAAATTAGAAATGGTCCTGGAAGAATCTGAAAGGTTCATTGACCTCCTTAAAAAATGTGTGTTTCAAAGTGACTGCAGTGCAAGAGAAATTGCGTATTTAGACATTTACTTTTTAAAAAAAAGTAGGGCATGGAGATTATCCATAAAAATTACATCAATGGCAGAATTTTGCACAAAACTATCAGATATTTATCGATATATCGGATCGGTAAAATTATCGGTAATTTTACCGATAAACCGATACACCGATATGCCTATATCGGCCGATACCGATAGAGTACCGATTAATCGGTCCCATCCCTACTTTGGATGCAAGTATTTACATACATGGTAAGGGGATAATCTCTGACAAATACTACCTTGCCACTAAATGCATACACATTAAGCAATAATTCAATCTTACCTTTCCTTTGCTGTTGGTTCTGCACACTCAGTTCAATGCCACAACAGGGACGGCGACAGGGGTGGGCACGGGTGGGCGAGCGCCCACCCCAAAATTCCTGTGCCCACCCAATTGCCCACCCAATCAAATTCAATAAGTACATATACTTGGAGATAGCTAAATGAATGATTCGAAAAATAAGTGTATTCTAATTTTCATAACATGCGAGAAATGTTCACATATTATCATCCCATAAAAAGCCAATTTTGTCATTAGAAAGTGAAAGTAATTACCAGAGCTATTGAAACAAAAACTGTGATGAAAAGCAGTTAGTAGGCTTAGGAGGCTCAAAATTATGCAGGGTATGGTCAAGATTAGATCAGAATTTAGGTTGATCTTGACAACTGCAGCTCCGGGCCTCCTCGTACGTATATAAATCCCGGCCTGGATATGGTTAAAATAATCTCCAAATAAATGAATAAAAATATCATCTCAGTATTACTTCCTCCGGCAACACAATACATTATTTCGACTTTTTAATTATTATTAGAATAATTGAATGAATAAGACTTAAAGCGCAGAAGGAATAACTTGGATGTGACATCATCTCCCACCTTCACCTATCCTTCCAGAAGCGAAGGCTCATTCGCTAGAGCGGACGACAAGGTGACGTGCAAACCAATCGATATCATTCCGAGAGGGGTGATGCAGGTGTGCAAACCCCCACACTGCTACATTAGTCTAACAAACCGCAGCTACGAGCGAGGGATTGCAGGCTATTTTGTGTCTTTGTTAGGGAGGTTTTTTTGCTGGTTTTGTCAAAGTTGTACAATGAGCAGTGGCGTAAAGAAAGGTAAGCCATTGCACAACGATGCAAGAGAAATAGTTTTCAATGCGTATAAGTACTTTGATTGCGATGAAAACAAAACCACAGCTGTTCACAGAACGTCCGTGGCGACAGGTGTCAGTTAAAGATCTGTGTGGAGAATTTTGAAGGAGAAAGACAAAAGTGTTGCGAGTGCGAACTGAAAACCTTTTTCAACGGCGGGCAAAAACCGACCCAGCAACGTGTCACAAATCTGGATTCTTTTGATGAAGCAGTCGTGCGTGTCATCGTACATAAACTGATGAAGGAACTGCAAGAAAATATTAATTTTAAGGTTTCGCGTTGGTCGTTGCATATGATCATAAGAAAATTAGGACTCAGATTTAAAAAGAATAGCGGAAGCAGCAGGAAGCTACTCCTTGACCGAAACAGCATCGTTGCGTTGCGGGCGGTGATCATCTTTGCGTGAAGTTAAAGAACTACACAGAGATCAAACCGCCGGTCTTTAATTTACATGGATGAAAGTTTCGTGAATACACACTACACTGTACCCAAAGTTTGGCTGGATTCCAAAAATTCGGGGGGGGGGGGGGTTAACAGGAAAGGGTCCGAGGTTTATTATTGTGCATGCCGGTGGTGAAAGTGGATTTGAGGAGGGGGCGAAGTTAGTGTTCCTTTCAAAAACAACTTCTGGGGACTATCATGGGGAGATGAACACTAACAATTTTATGTTGTGGTTCGAAGAACAGCTTCTTCCCAATCTGCCACAAAACGCTGTTATTGTGTGTGACAATGCTCCGTACCACAACAAGTTAGTAGATAAAAAATCCCAACATCAAACAGCAGGAAGGATGAAATGAAGTCGTTGCTGTCATCTCACAATATTCTGCATGCAGAATGTTTGCTGAAAGCTGAATTATATGAAATAATTAAAATAAACAAACATAAAATAAGCATCTAGCAGTGCTAACATTAAATTGAAAATTGGTAGTTTGCACCGTGATCCTTACTGCTTGTACTCTTACTCGTGCCATGGTACCTTTTATAGTAGTTGGCAACGCTGACTTAGCAGGGAGTGACGTCACTGCCAGGTTATTTCTTCCCGGCTGTAGATGGGCAGGCCATGTGACACGAATAGCAGAGGAAAGAATAGTTCACAGGATTTTTGTTGGGAAACCTGATGGTAAGAGACCAGCAGGAAGGCCAAGATGAGGATGGAGGGATAACGTTGAGATGGACCTAAAAGAAATCGGCAAGGATGGGAAAGATTGGATTGATCTTGCCCCAAATAGGGACAGATGGAACGCTTGTGTTGCTGCAGCCATAAACCTTCTGGTTTAAGTATGCTAGAGAGTATAATATAGTTTTAATTAGCTCTGCATTGAAATTCCAAAAGTGTCCCCTTTTTTATTTCATTACAATTTTTATGTACCAGTTATCTTGAAATATCAATATGGTATGCGAAATATCAACTTTATATCCATTCTACTAATAAGAAGGAATCACAATAATCACTACAATACTGAAATGAATAAATTTTAATAAACCAGTTATGTATGGAAAAAGCTACAGAATTATTCAATTACTAATGACTGGCTTATCCTATTTAGAAATTCTCGTCCCACACAAAATTTTGCCATATGAGTCAGCCGAAAATGTCAACAAAATCTGTAGATGCAGTTGAAGTAAGGAAAAAAAAAGTTGTCACGAAGTATCCAGAAGACGATTTTGTTAGTTTGTTAAGCCCACTTTTATGCTCAGATAGGCTAATCGGGACTAAACCTACAGTTTAACGTGTAGTCTGAACCCGTGTGCATTGTGCTCCCACCAAAGGAGGGGGAGTCGAACACGGGACCTCTTCATTATAATGCGACAGCGTTATGCCATTGCGGAAAAATATACAGAAAGAACTCGCACCAAACGTGGCACTTTATCACCACAGAAAATGCGTCAATTTTAAGAGGGTGATTGCCTGATACAAATAGGGTAAGGACGGGGCAAACGGACACCGGGGCAAACGGACAGTCCCTAAGAAAAATACGAATAATTTGGCTTTGAAGTTTGCAACAGTGCATCGGTTGGCGTTGTGATTTGAAGCAGAACGTTGGTGAGAAGGTGTGTTGGACATCGGTTGAAATCTTGAAGAAGAACGCCAATCCAGCCGTAAAACCTGACCAGGTGAGGATATTTGTACTAGCAAAAACCTAAACAGTAAAAATCTGTGTGCGGAACATAAGGATTGCTTGGATTATGATGGTCCCGCCAAAGTTGCGCTTTGTAGTGTCGATATGTCATTGCCTCCTCGACATACACAGCCTGTGGCAACATGCTGCTGCCATCTGGTGGGCTTTTTCGAAAATGTAAAGCCCAAGGCTACAGGCGGGGCGAACGGACAGGCTTGCGTTGGGGCAAACGGACATGCATAAAGTGCATATCATTTAAATACTATAAGGTATTATGTAATTCAGCAACTAATCTACATTTAACTCAAAGTCGAAAGGACATGTGTGAATTGTATGTAATACATGTTTTACCCTTCAGATGTATGCCTTTCTAAAATAATGTGTCCTTGTTACAGGATAGTGCGACATCGTGAACGATCCACAGACCGCTGTTCCTGGACAGATGACAATATGCAGAGGGCTGTTAATGCAGTACAAGATGGCATGCCTCTAGCTACAGCCGAAAGAACGTTGTCTGTTCCGCGGATCACTTTACAGAGACGGGTGAGTATCAACGTGCAAATTCCGAAATTTGGCCAGCACACTACGCTTTCAAATGCAGTGGAGGTATACCTTCTGTGTTTACCTTCACACAGCACACACAAACTTCAACCGCTCGACGCTTCGTTCTTTGGGCCACTTAAAACATTTTACAACGACGGCTGTAGAGTTTACGTGCGAAGAAATCCGGGGAAAGGTATCAATAAAGTGGCCTTTGGTGGCATTTTTGCAGAGGTTTGGAATCGTGCGGCCACAGTGAGGAATGCAGTAAATGGGTTTCATGCGTGTGGGATTCATCCATTTAATCCACAACGCCTGCCTGAGCACGCATTTATTCCTGGAACTGTCCATGAAGTGAATGGTCAAGATCAGAGATCACCAGAACCTTTAGCGACAGACGATGCCTCATCCCAAGGAAGATTTCAAGAACTCAACCTCTTGCCATCAACTTCTGGGACCTCGAGCAGGAAACGAAAAACGGGGGAATCGCACTTATTAACGGATCCATCCTTCTTTCATCGCTCGCCTCAAAGAGAAAAACTGACTGCAGCTAATCAAACAACAAGACTGGGAAAGCATGTTAAACGCACCGCAAAAGATGTGTGTCGTGTATGCAACGTTGTGTACAAGCAGGGTCAACACTGGGTGCAGTGCTTAGTGTGTTCTGTCTGGTTCCACGTAAAGTGCGTTGCAAATGGAAATGACCCATACTTTGTGTGTTCTTCTTCTGAGAGACATGACAGTCCATAAATGAGCTAGTGTCCATTTGCCCCTCTCACATGTCCGTTTGCCCCGCCATGGCGGGGCAAACGGACACTGCTACACACACTGATTCATTTAACAATTTGGAGAACAACGTTCATTATTTTGAATTATACATTGTACTATTTGTTAGCTCAATGTTCACACTTTCTATATCGACCATAAATGTAATTTTTCAATAAACAGTTTGATAGTTATTTTGCAATATATCCTTAGGGTGTCCGTTTGCCCCGTCCTTACCCTATTTGATACTTTCGGAAAACAACGTCATTTTTTTACAGAATTAGCTGCCTTGATCCACTAATGAAACGCTGTGCAATTGAAACTACAACCTCAACTTTCTAAGAGCTATGGACTAATGAAACTAAATTTTCGGAAGAGTAAGTTGTTGTTGATTTGTTTTATTTAAAGTAATTTTACTGCTAATTTTGATAATGACGACGATAAGGTTCAATGGTGATTAGATGAAAGTAACGAAGGGGTGAAAACAAGCACATGCTGACACTCAAATTACAACCCCTCATAAATTATTACTTTGACAGTGGTTCCAAGCGCCAGGGACTCGTTGCCCTGAAAGAATAAAGTTTCCACGGTATGCTGCACAGGGTAGAGGTTGACATTCTAGTGTGTTCGAAGTTGCACACCATACAACCCAAGTCATCTATGAAAAATAGATGAATTATTACTGGCACGGTGATCAACTTCGATGAATTCCTTGTGTCCTAAATAATTTTGTTACCTCAAAAAATAAGTTCATGTAACCATACGTGTATTGTTTCTCCCGCATTAGTAACACGACAGATCAGAAAACGAATAGCAACTTAGCTAATAATAATAATAATTTTAATAATAATAATTTTGATAAATTTATCCATTCAAAATGGAAATGCATAACAACGCTAGAACTCTTCCCACACACGAACAAATACACAGTGACCGTAGCAACTCGATAGCAGACCTTACTCGCAAGCAAGAACACAAAGGTAATCTGTGGCTCTGAAGCTGAAGCAAAGAGCAATTTTAAATCTCAGAACAATGTCAGCACTGGAGAACTCTCTCCATATGTCGCTCGACCCCCTACTGTTGACCGCTCGGCCTCGGCGGAGTCTTTGATTCCATCTGTAACAGAAGGGTCATTTGCAACAAAAGGCAAAAGGTTTTCAGGAACTTAGGGTAGGGCAGATTTTATGCCTTTTGTTGTAAACTGGTAAGCAACGAAAGGGTGGAATTTTGCTTCCGAAGATTTTCTTCGGAATACAGGTTTGTTCCCGCTCAGTGTTTCCAACTCTGCTACAAATTTACCAGAAAATAATGCGTACTATTAATTTAGGATAATTTTTAAGAGATCAAAATTTTGTTTGCGGGGGCCAGAGTTACAATTGCCGGGGCCAGAGCCCCCCGGGCCCCCCTAACGACGTCCCTGACACAACACTAAACCAAAGACAGTAAGCAGAGTTAAATGCCGATGATGATGCTGACTGGATACTGTTGATCAACAGATGATCAACGTTGCAAGAAGCATAAAGCTTTCTTTGTTGACGTGAATGTGATGAAGTTATCGAGAAACCTACAAAGATAAAAATCAACGACACGGAGGGAAGAAAGCCAACGCGACAACGTGTGTTGTTCGAAATAAATTGTGGCTTCTCAGGCATTGTTATAACCCAACCTTTGGTGGTAATTTTCCAGTTACGCAAACAACGTTGCGTGCGGGGTTAATTACGCGTGTCGAACGTTCTCGTGGGATTTGAGGCTGGAAACAAAGGAAGAAGTCTCCCTCCGCCATTGTTGGACGTTCTTCACATGAAACCTCACATGACCAGTCCATCGCGTTAATGAAATTCACATTTTATCTGTTGCAGTGGTTGGTTGGTACTGGTACGTTTTCATTTCATTCTTTACTTTGTAGCTTGAACATTAATGCATTTGTGAACAGGCTTAATTAGTAGTTATTTGTAAGTTCTATTGTAGTATGTTTTCATCTAGTTCTCGTTATGTAAGTCATTCTCAGCTTCCTCTCTTCTTATTTCCTAAATCTTGGTGCTCAAGTGCTTTGGCAAAGTATGGTGTTTTATATCTAGCTCTATGAAGGAATATTTGTTTTATTTTCTAGAAGATGCATTGTTCGGAGTTCCCCCTGACCTAGAAAAGTGCATTACATTACTCCCCAGCTCTGGCTAATGTATGGAAATGTGTACATTTTTTCCGATCTTCATTAATATGAAATTTTATTTTTATAATTATTCTTGATGTTTTCCTGTACTTCTGTTGGAAATTTTTGACTCTTTGCACAACTGCCTTCTTCAGCCAGTTTCACAATATTCCAACAGGGAAGAACAGTAAATACACAATTTTATCTTACGTATTTTACCAGCTTCCTTGAGATTAAAGAAAACAAAAAATCGTATAACTCATGATTCATGCCAGAGGTGCCCACAGGCGGGTTTGTGGATGCAACAACTTTTGGGGGGATTTTTTCATTTCCTTTTTTTGTGATGGACATTTGACGGGATAAAAATCAGCATTGGACGGAAGTTGAACTTTCTTAACACGTAATAATCACTTCGTATACTGCTAATCTACTGCTACAGGATGGGTAATAAGTATTTGGGAGGGGGACATTGCCCAGTTCTTAATTAAGTTTTAAATTTTCAGGTGAATTCTTGTGGGGAGAATAATTATTGTTTTTTCGCGGGAGGGAGGGGGAGAGAGCCCAGTTCTTATTAAGTTTTAAATTGTCAGGCAAATTCTTGTGGGGAGAATAAGCTTTTTTGGGGAACACTATAAAACTCTTTGACTATCAATAAGTTCTAGATTATCACTGGAATTCTGCTGGGGGGATTGAGCATTAAGTTGAAGGGGGAACTCTCGAGGGGGAAATATCCAGATATATTTATAAAATCGTATGATGATCATTATTTAGGCAGTTATGTTTCTATACCATTTGGAAGCCGCATGGTATCAAGTGAATTTTACTCTGGATTTTTCTCTAAGCAGGGTGGTGGTGGGTGTCATAACCATCTGCCTTTATTCCTTCACCCCTAAAACAAACGTCTGATACATGAAAAAAATTCACGAGTAACTATTCGTTATTTTACGTCGCTTTTCTGCCACTTTAGGATAACAAGGATGAGTGATGGTTAGACACAGCATTTGCTACGGGGGAAGGGAAAGGCCATAGAGCCAAAGTGAGTGCTGGAGGAGCAAAAAGAGATAAATTTCAAAGGAGTAAAGCTCGTGGCCCTTTGTGACAATATTAACTAGTATTAGTATTATTGCTAGTTTTGAAATAAAAACCATAAAAATTTTCTTGCTCGCTTAGCTCGCATTCACAGTGTACAAGGGCGAATGGAAGGATGTGGGAACAGGACGCTGGAAGTGACTTCTCCTGAAAACCTGTATTATTTTTTTACTGATAATGGTAGATAACTATCTTGGATTACTTTCGAAAAATAACTAAGAGTTTTTGATTGTCTTACCATTTACATGATATTGTACCACTCTTCCACCCCATTTCTTAGTGATGCACTCTCTTCGTTTTTGGTGCACTGTGAAAGTATTGACACCAAATTAAATTAATATTATTGTAGGTTTGCAAAGAAATAAATATAAAAAATTTCCTGCTCACTTTGCTCGCAAGTAATTTTTCAGAATATGATACCGCAGTTCATTACCTGAATAGATCACTTTCCCATCACCCCAAAAAGTGCATCTTCAACAGAAAATCCCACAAATCGAACGTCGCAATGACAAAATTTCACGAATTTTGCTTCGAATTTATTCCCCATCCAGCCTATTCACAGGACTTAGGCCCGTCCGATTTCTTCCTGCAGGGGCATTATTTTAACAATGTTGTTCTATTAGAGATACTACTGTATTGTCTACACTGTGACAATTTTACTATATATACACTACATAGTAACGCTTTGGAAATACTCTATAAACAGAAAAATAAATAACGTAACTATGAAATACTCTAAGCAAAGGAGGAGCATTTGTTGCAGTAGGTACCAGTCTATGGCTCTGTGTATGAAACAGTAATTGAATCGGTCATACGAACAAAACAGTTTTGGTTAAGACAACTGCAGGACGAATATTTGGTGTGGGTGTGCCCTTTGTGTACATAGGTTTTGTAGAGGGGGGAGCTGATTTTGCTCGGGAAAAGGCAAAATGATAGAAGCAAACTCCCCTTAAAACGCCACCAATTGCCATTTTTGTCTTTGAACGAAGGTAAAAAAATTATATTTACGAAATATTTTATACTGTATCCCATCTCCTCCCAGAACACAGCATGTAATATCTACCTTTACAAGTCCAGTCCCCTCCGAAAAAAATATCCTGCATATGCCAGTGGTGTGCTCTGTTAGATTTTTCAATCTTATCGTTAATTTGCGGACTTTTCAATATTTATTCCCCGTCCAAAAACACTTTACACACAATTTATTTTCTGACATTTCAAATTATCTATGTTTTAAGATAAAACTGTCGACCACTTGACAGGCTATTGCATTAAAATTAAAATCAGTTACTATATATTGATCAAAATTATTTGGGGGGGTGTTGATGAACGAATTTGGGGGGACTGCATCCAGGGTCTTGTGGGGGATGGCCACCCCTGATTCATGCTACAGGGAAGATGTTATTAACATATTGATTACTTTATTAACAATCACAATAATTACGTATATGTATTTTTTAGAATTTTATAATGGGTAGTTATTTTATTACTCGAGAATGGAAAAGGGAAAGGTGGGGTCTAGAAGCTCAGGATACATGAGGCAATTGAATATTAAAAGAAAGAGAAATATAAGATAAATGAATTTCTTTTAACAGGTAGACTCGAACCATGCACACTTTTCTAATTGTTGGTGGTGGTGGATATATTGGATATCATATTGGTTTGGAACTCATGAAGGATGGCCATGCTGTCACCCTGTTCGATCTTGCATTGCCAGATGAGGAATGGAGAACTGACACAGATGTTTTGGATGGGTTTGTGTTTCACATGGGGGATGTTAGAAACCAAGAAGCCCTAAAGCAAGCCGCAGAAGGGAAGGACTGTGTTGTTCATGCAGGTGAGGTTTTGTGTTCAGATAAAGATCTTCCCTAGGGTATAGAATTGTATCTGAACAGTTCTTCAACCTTTTATAAAAATCAACATTGTGTGTGAAGTCAGTTCAAAGTTTGCTTCAAGTTTATGCTCAGATAGGCTAATCATAAGTACATTGAGAGTGCAGTGTGAACCACTGTACAATGTGTCTCAACCATGGATCAAACCTGAGACCCATTGATTGCAAGATGACAGTGTTACAATTACACCATGATGGGGAGGCCCTACATTTTGTATATTTTCATTCAGGTGACAATAACGCTTTGAGCTGCTCAGGTAGCTGAATGATTTGTATTTCCCCTTATTTTTAATGATGTAATAATTCAATATTTGGGAAGACCCAGAGTATTTGAAGTTGTTTGAATATCAGGGCCTTGCAACTTGCAATCATAATGTTTACTTTCATAACTCTTATTAATCAATTAGGTGACCACTTTTAGCAGCTGTCCTATGATGGACAAGATTTACGTAAAATATTTTGCTCATCAAGAAATGTAGCAATACAAAACTGATTGATTGTAATCAATGAATTAATTATTTTTAATAAATTTAGTTTGCATAATATTCGTATATTATCATATGCTATTTCACTCTGGAGGAAAAACAGGGTGTCTACCAGCCAAGAATGTCAAGAAATTATGCTTGTGGTCAAGAATTTTTGCTATTTTTTACAGTATAGTGAATTTTCATTGTTAAATACCTGTACTGTTATTTGATAAAATTGAATAATTGTAAATCTAAAATTGTATTGAGTTGTGGTTAATATTTGTTCATTTTGTTTAAGAATTAAATTCTTGTATTTATGAAGTTGTGTAAAAATATTAAATAACATAACGTGGCCATTCCCCATCCAGGATGAAGTCTGAAGCATTAATTTTTACATGCATTAATAATTAAAAGTTAATAACTAAATCTCGTGTTAAAGTACAGCCTCAGTTTTCATCTTAACCTGCTGGCCGTGTAGTAGGTTTTTCATTACATATTATTTTTTATTTTCTTTATTTCCAACTATACCTGAGAAGGGGCCGATAAATGTTAAGGAAAAGGAAAGAAAGGTCAAGAGAACGTCAAGAATTATTATTTTGGTAGACACCCTGGAAAAGGAAGAAATATATATTTGCTTTGTGTTTTTCAAGTATGCTAGTTTTGATATTTTACTTTTTGTTCATGAATCAACTTTTGCCAATACACTTTTCACCTTTATAAAAGAGTGTCTTTCTGGGAAGGCACTCAACTGTTCATCTCTCTTCCACATGACTGCATTCTTGTAAGCAAACGAGACTTTTGTGCCTTGGCCTACAGTCAGTAGGGTTTGTGTGTCTCCTTCCCATTTCTGTTTGTGATTTCCCAGTTATCCTTTTCATTGGATAACTGGATTTCATCGTCATCGCCATAATTAACCAAAAGTGGCAGGAAAGGTGTAAGTCTAGTTTTGAATTCTACTGAGAACATTTACGGATTGAATAAATGTGAAATTGCAGTTCTTATATAGAAAGTCAGGAGGGGATAATTAGTTAACAAATAATGTTAAATTATTATTTCTGTCATCGCAAAAAAATCCTATATATTCTGCCATAATGTTTCCTGAAACAAAATTACGTTTTTACTGATGATTGAATTTAAATCTTATAACTCTACCTCAATTTTGAATATAGGTTTGTTGTAAATATTCATGTCAAGCTAAATTAACACCACAAACACTAATGTTTACCTTAAAAGCATTGTTAATATCTTTGAAATGTAAAAATGAAATTACAGAAGAGATGAGCATTGAATGTACCTACATAATGCCCTGAAATATGTAATTAAAGAAGTGATTCACAAGTAAATCCTCAGTTTTTTCTTCTAGTGTCGGACAGCTGGAATACGATTTGTAGTAAGGTTCCCTTGGCTGCAGAAAAAATATCGTTACAATTTCTATGCGCTCATGTAGACTTGAAACACTTGATTTTGGATTTTACTTTCCTTGTAGATGGTTAGTTTAGCTGTAGTAGTTCAATTATGATCATATAGTACATTAACTAGCATCTTTATTCCAATCCTTTCTTCCTCAGTTTCTTCTGTTCACGTGTTCAGAATGGGCATACTAAATATAAATAATGGAAGATTTCAATTAGGATACTGCTGAAGAAAGCACATCCTCATCTCAAGAAGATGAGGTGGATTATAATGACCACTTGACTCATATTCAGTACGATGACATGATGTTAACATGTTTTCAGTAAACCTGTTGGTAATACGTATGACATTTGGTATAAAGGAAATGAAATCTCAATTCTATATAAAACATTATGGCAAGAAAATCTTTTCAAATATTATAACAGACCAACCACTGCAGTGTTGTACTTGGTTAACACACTGGATTTGCAATAATGAACCACTGTCTCTAGCATTAAAGCAAGTATGAAATTCAGTATATGTATTATAAAACGTCGACTAAAACAGTAATCACAGTATGTCTTACGGTGGCTATTGAAATTTTTCGATCATCCCTGATCTTTCTTCAAGGCTAGAAAACTTATAAACTATACATGATGAAATGTGAATACATGCATAACATTGCTGAACCAAAATAAAGTGCATGTTGTAAATGTTGTCTTCATTGATTTTTCGAGAGACTATTTTCAAATGCCTATACATTGTATATTTGATTTAGTGATTTGATTCAGATTACAACATATTGACCTGAGATGTTATTTTTTAATTATTTCAGCATCTTTTGGCATGAGTAGCTGGCAGCAGCTGCCGAAGTACTGGAATGTAGTTGAAGAGGTGAATATACATGGAACAAAACATGTGATAGAAGCATGCTGTGCAAATGATGTAGAAGCTCTTGTGTACACAAGTACTTTCAATGTTGTGTTTGGTGGACAGGAAATCCGTAATGGAAGCGAGAACTTGCCTTACTTCCCGTTACATAAACATGTTGACCATTATTCTCGCACAAAGTCAATTGCAGAGCAGTTACTTATCATGGCAGATGGAAAGGTAACACGATCTGGTAAACACTTAAGAACTTGTTCGCTGCGCCTCGCTGGTGTCATGGGTGTGAAAGAAAGGCGTCATTTACCACGGATAGTAAATTTACTACGACGTGGGTTCCTAAGGTTCAACTATGGGCAAAATGACTGCATTGTGGAATTTGTGAGCATTCAAAATGTTGTCCAAGCACACGTGAAGGCTGCATATGGATTATTGAACCCTGAGGGAGCAAACACCATTGGTGGGCAATCTTATTTTGTATCGGATGGAATGCCTGTAAACAACATGGAATTCTTTCGACCATTAATTGAGGGACTTGGCTATCGATTTCCCACATTTAAACTTCCCATGTGTTTGTTGTGGACTTTTGTATACATTGAGGAATATTTACATAACTTTCTAGGGAACTTTTTTGATTTCCAGCCTTTGCTATGCAAGGCAGAGCTATGTAAGAGTGGCATTACTCATTATTTCAGTATTGAGAAAGCAAAGCAGCATCTGAATTATTCTCCAATAAAGTCAAATGATCTCTCGGGTGTAGTGGAATATTATAAGAACACAAGCAAGAATGTGTGTACAGGAACATCTTCGTACATTAAAACTGTCATTTTATTTTTGTTATTAATTGCAGCATTGTATTTAACAGTATAAGTAGCACAGAATTTAAGCAATAGCACATGAAAAAGAAAAATCATTTTTATATTATCATACATCACTGTATTGTGTCAATGAAATTTCCAATACTAGTCTGTCTTGAAGTCATTCTGGCATGTTCCTATTTGTAATAAATGCACTGCACTAGTGCTGTTACCAAAAGTATGAAATCGATGTTAGTGTATAATGGAAGGAAGTTTACAATCATTTCTGCAGTATCTTAAGGAATGGAGATATAATTTTGCACCGTCAGTTATGATATCTAGGAGCCATTTTCATGTATTAATGCTATAGTTAAATGATTTCAGAAATGCATACATCAGAGTTGTTGTGATCTGAAGAATTGCTTCATAAGCTCCTGTAATAGTTTTGAGTTGGTGTTTTTAAGTCCACTTTATGCACAGTAAGGCTAATCGGGACTGGACCTACAGTTTAAAGTGGTATCCGAACCACTTGTGCCTCCACTGGGTATCGAACCCGGGACCCCTTGATTACAAGGCAATGATGCTACCACTGCGCCATGGGGGAGGCCTTCCTGTAATAGTAGATAGGGCTTGCATGACATGCACAAATAGTACAAACAGGACATTTAAATGACTTTTCAGTATCATGGATTCCATTTTGTATTTAAAAGATAATAATAATAAAAACCTGGCTCAATAGTATCACCAGTGGAATTATTAATACTTACCCTGAAAATATCATATGATGCTTAAATTATCCTACATGGTATAACTGTATGACCTTTTTTTAAAAGTAGAATATATTATTTTCAAAGGAATGATAAAACCACATGTGCATTTAACGTAAATGAAAACTAGAGTAGAGAAGGAAGAGATTTAAAAATAGAAATTGCTTATACTGATCTGGGCAGTTTTGAAACTTTTTTTTTTTTAGGACTAAGGATACATTTTCCAAGTGCAGTATGGTTCTGTACTTTTTCTCTTAACTTGTAAGTGTCTTTATTGTTTGCTTTTTGTCCCTGAGGATTTGTATTTATTTTGGAACTTAAAGAATTTTTTGTTGCTACAGGGAAAAACTGTCTTACATGAATTTGTAATACTTTCTCCCCTAGGATCTGAGATTATTAAATATAGATATAAATTTAGACAGTTCTTGGAAATGGCACAATATTAATATATTTTCAAATAGAAATTGTTGTTGTAATGTAGATTAGGTAAATACGGCTGTTTATATATTGTGTGAAAAGTAAAAATTGATGTAATAAACCTTTGTGTAAATGTGCATTATACTTACTTCACAGTGTATATATTTTTTTCTGTTTCTCATGATTTTGACTTTTTTTTTCTAGTGGCAGAGCCATGAATATGCATTTGAGTAGAATTATACTGTAATATTCGAATGAACAGTTATTTTTGTATGAAGATATACTGAAAATAAAGCACTATATTAGGTGAAAACTGTCATGATTCAGAAAATTGTGAGAGTTTCCATTTCCGTATTAAAACTTGCCACCACCTACCATTGCTTTATGAGAACTTATTCTTTGTACATCACAATATCAAAGATGGGTTATTCATTTGATAGTAGTGATTCTGAATGTGTTTATTCAAATAGATATCTGATTCCAATTGATCAGATATGCAACAAAAGATCCTAATTAGATTAATCTAAAGGAAGATGGTGCATATCTGGTGTATTGAAAGAGAGCTCAAGAAATGAACATTGACGAGATTAAACAAAATGTTCAAGAACAGAAAGAAAGTAACATTTGTACCAAGCTAATCCTACATACTTTTACATTGACAAGAACTGTTATATAATGATATTTCTGAAAATTGTGCCAAGTTAGTTTATGACTGCTCAATACACACATGAAGAAAGTTGTATCAAGACAAAAATTACTCTTTAAATTGTGTTATGAAATTTTGTAATTTCAAATTTTGACAAAATTTGTTCCACTGTTCTTGTGACGTAACTTGTATGTAAATTTTGATGATCTGTGATTCTAAGAGTTTTGTGTGTGTAAAAAATCAATTTCTCAATTGCTATTCTTTTAACAGAGTTCAAAAGCAGTATTTTTTTTTACTTGATTGTGTATGTATGTAGCCTAATAGTTTAAAAAATATCTACCAGACTCATCATTCAGCATAGTTTTACCTTTCTTTATCATCAAGTTGGCAACACAGATCTGTTCCTTTCTTTCATGATGTGTTTACTGTTAAATTATGTTTTACTTTGATGCAATGTTAGATGCAAATTACATGTTAGATTTCAAAGGTTACAAGTGATTGTGCTATAAATATTTTTTTCCCCACGAAGCCCTCACCAAGAAAGAAACTGGCTCTGCCATTGGTCCAGCAATACATATTAAGGAAGTCGATGATTGTGAGCAATAGTACAAGGGTAAGCATACAAGGAGCAACTGTAATAAAAACCAAAATAAAAAAATGAGCCAGCTTCTTTAATGGAGTGGTTAGCATAGCTACTCTAAAACAAGTAAATCATTGCTTCCTTCCATAATTGCATCAATTCACAATTCTTCCTCATTGTTAGAATTAACTGAGAAAGGTTTAAAAGCAATGTAAACTCACAAAATTAAATGTAGGGTATTCACAATGTGCTTTATGAAGGAGAAGATCTCTGTAGCATTGTTTTACACACAGCATGCTATAACGCCAGGGTCGTGGGTATTCTTTGTGAGTGTCCCTTCATCATTGTCATCATATTATCAGTCATCCTCATCATTGTGATTATCCAAAAGTGAGAGAACATCACAAAATAAAATTTTAAAAATCAGGATTATGAGGATATTTTCTCAATACTGACTGGGTAAGTTTTGGATTTCCTTCCCATCTCAACAACTAACATCACTCCCTCTGTCATTTTCAAGTACTTTTTAGAAATGTATCCAGATTTCACATAGCCAATATTTAGGGTGACCAGATGTCCTCCTTTTTAGGTGTCTGTTCGGCATCCGGGCAGATTTTTCGGAAATTGGTAAATGTCCTCCTTTTTTGGAAATAGTATAGTATCGACCATAGCAAATGTCCTGCATAGAGAATGCTTCCACACGTAACGATCATGATATCACTTGGGGCACATTAAGTATTTGACCAATGCTCACTTAGCATCTGGGAGCTGAACACTATCACTTTGCCTGATTAACCTCTTGTTTACCAGGTATCTCGATCGAGATATTTACCTGTAACCTCTCGGGGACCAGGTATCTCGATCAAGATACTTTGGCATGTTCATAGTTTTTACATCATAATGTTGCTATTATTCGCTGGAATTGAAATTTTCTTCTCTTATATTGTTGTTAACACACATATTGCACCGTAAGAACTCTTGCATGTCTTGGTGTTCCAAAACAAAAGGTGGCAAAATGGCAGCTTTTTTTGAAGAAAAAAGCATTGTGCCCATCAAAGGCTGGAATTTTTGTTCCACTACAAAAATGCAGTTCAACCTCGATTTGGGAATAGTTTGCTGGTCGGTAGCAGGAGATTGCAAAGTACTTTCAGTTTCGGCAAAAGGGGTGGAGGAAGGAGGGGGTGTAACAAAGGAAACGATCAAAGTGCAGGCGAAAAGAGAAATCCTTACACTAGAGTACAGATGTTCGTCACATGACTGCAATGTGACTGGCAAGGTCCAAAAATAGACTGATAACACACTTCTAAGAAGTTCCGCGGTTCTGAGTCACTCACGATCGTGGTTGTGCAGCGAAAAGTTCCTGTAATGTGTGGCTATGCATTGACAAGTTTCAGTGGTGCACAGACATGTCGTTTGGGGGGTACAAGTCATGTTCTATTGATCATATGATAATAGTGCAATTATTTTCTTGTTCCAAACATGCTTGCGATCATTTCCATGTGTATTTTGACAATGTCCTGTACTTCGTTGTCCAGGGAGGGAGGGGTATTTTTCTTCATAAATATTGGAATTTTCCGGTTCCTCCCCTCTCCCCTCCATATATATACTCAATGTGCATAAATTGTATATAGTCTGAATCTATGGTTCATTCCATGTATAACGATAAATCATTCGTATATCTAGGGCAATTAGCCTCCGATCTACTGTCATCTAAATGAAACTCTGCATTTTACTAAAAATTGGCCCAGTCCCAGGGGGCTTACATGGCAAAATGGACTCTGTAATCAAAAAGTTAAGTCATTAGTATTATTATTCTAACTCGTTGCTTCGCCCTCAGAGTGTGAATCAGACTTCGTTCTTGTGTCACTTTTGCCTAATCCCAAAGAACACCCAGACCTGGGTTCAAAGCCAGAACCCCTGCCATCGTACCATGCTGCAGTTCCTTTTCAAGTCATAAACGAAACAGAAACGCGTAGTGAGAATTTTGATAATTAAGTTGTATTTACTTTCATTTAAAATCAAAGCGAAAGTGTAAATTCAACAATGATCTCACAAGAAAGAATCTAGCTTTTAGAGGATGGAAGAAACTAATATGAGGTAAAGGTGTAATGTGGCTGTTTCTTTTCCCTACTGTTCAAAGAGTGCTACTACTAATGTTAACGGCATTAAAATCATATTTCTTGTCCCAATTTAAACTTTCTAAAATTTTATTTATATATATATTTTTAAATAAGTTAAGCGAAGCGTACTTGTTACATTTGCATTCGTGTAACATCACATATCATTGTATTCATTCTAATATCCAAGAATTGGAAAAGGGGCAAAATTCTGTGCTTCCAATTATAGATATTCTTAGTTATGATTGGCAAAGATTTGTAAATCTAAAAATAATAAGGTTTCCCATGGAACGCACATTTAGAAGGGGAGGAGGGCACCACATATTCTCGATCTCAGTCATTTTGGAGGCAATGGGTCATCACACTCTGGCTGCCTTTACCCTCCAGGAACCTATTGATTTGAAGCTGGGTGAGCCCCAGATCCACTCTATGTGGGGACAAGGTCGGAAAAATTTCGACCTTAGATCACACCCCAGGAATTGAACCCGATTCTCCAGCATGGTTGTCAGACGTCCTGTCAACTAGATTACCATGGCATTTACTTAGTTATGATTGTCATGTGTTAAATAAAAGATTGGGAAATTGCTTTTTTGCTCTAAGGTAAGAGGAAATTATTGAATAAGATCAAAGTGTTGATAAGATTTTTATGTTGATTAAATTGTAAGTGATGGCAAATGTTTGCCAATTTTTGCAGTGTCCCCTTTTTTTATGACTTTGTGTCCTCCATTTCTGACATTCTCTGCCCTCTTTTTTTTTTTTTAATATGTGTGTCTGGTCACCCTAGCAATATTCCAAGAGAATCTCAATATTAGCTACCAGGAAAGCTTCAAGATATACTTTGTGGTAGGATTGCAAAAATTACAAACACCGTCTGGTTTTAAGATTCAATGCTGTCACCAGTTTGTTTCTATGCTATATCATGTGTATTGTTGCTTGAAAATTGTTCTCATTCTTCTTTATTCTCCACTTGTGTTTTCTCATGGCTCTGTTAATATTTATTCCCAACCACATTACAATTTCATTTCAAATTCTCAATATGTACTAACTTATGTCCCTTATATACTTCATTCACACAAGATGACTGCTAACGGCAATTGTTGCTATTGCTGGTGCTTGAGAAAAGTCTACATTCCTTCAAAAGACTATTCTTATTATGATCTGTGATAAAGAGATATGGCCTTGTGTTGTATTACATTTGTTAGAGTTCGTTTTTCTGTACCAATATTGGTTTTCAGTTGTTTACTTTATTTAAATTGTATAAATATCATCACAATGGTATGAAAACCTGTGCTAAGGTGATAATGAATATTCGGAGACTATTATGTTAAAATTTCATCTTCATATACATAATAATTTGTGTGAAAAATAAACTAGAAGTTACGCCAATTGGGCTAACATTGTCCAGATAGGCAATTGAAACTCTCCTTATGGCATCCCCAAATAAATTAGTCTGCGCACACCTGTGGTGTACTCATATCTAAATTTTATGCACATAATAATTATCATTACAAAATGGATATGTACGTAATGAGTCAGAGTTGATGAAATTATCCATTGTTATTTTCATTCTTGTCTTTCCTCACATTGTATGTATTTTAAAGTAATGTGATTTTACATTACATTACATTTTTGACAGTTTTGTTTCAATTCTTGAATCTCGCCTTGCCTGAAACACAGCAAATTAATTAACATGCTGATGGAAAATTTGAAAACTATCATCTTTGGCTGAACAGGTATTACACACACAAACATGGGAGTTATAAAATTATTGGCAATTGCACAAATAAACTGTTATTTTGTAGTTTGCAAGTTATTCAGTCTATGTAAGATAAAAGTAATTCTATTAACTGAAGGGCTTGGCGGTAAAACATGGTATCATTTTGGTTATTATTGAGTTATGAAGTAAGAAGAGCCATCCTTCAATTTTCACGTGTATTTGCCATGCCACGTAATTTGCACTGAACTCATTGAACATGTCTGAAACTGGTAAACACAGCACCAAAGCAATTTATCTACACAGGGTGTCTACCAAGCAAGAAAAGTCAAGAAATTGTTTTATCAAGTTGGTCCCACTTGAAGAAACCCATTTTAAAAGCTGGTGGGTTTTTCATTAACTTTGGTATTTCAGTGATTTCTGAAATGGAGGAACATCATAGAGGTGTATATTAATGAATAGAGGCACATAATTTTGGTAAATAAAAAAGCAAAATTTCGGTACAAAAACAGTGTCAATTTCAGGTTCAAAAGTAGTAAATAAAATAAAATTTCAGTTTTATAGTGGTGAAAAATCGGATGAAAAGTGGTATATAATAAGACATTTTTGTTTTAAAATTGTGAACATCATCTTAAATTTGATTTAAGAACCACTTATTACACAAAATTAACATTTCACTTCTAATAGCACATTTATGTAGTTATCAGGGTATTGTTTATTTCTGTGTAAAGGAGCCCATTTTTGCTTCTCCACTATTAACAGTGGAATTAATCAATTTTCCATGAATTGCATAACTCCCAGGATAATTCAGACCTCAGAAGGTGTCGTGTCGGTAAATAAACCCTAAATGTTGTGTTTAAGAGTTTCATTCGCATTTTGCAGTTCATTTCGCATTATTTCGTGACAAAACATGGTAGCAAAATTCATCTCGCACCTTTCAAAAACATGAAAAATTAACGCTACAATGTGTGTTTTGGCATTTTGTTTTTTCGGCAAAAACTAAATATGCATGAAGATTGCATTTTAGATTCTTAGAATATGATCACAACTGTCATTATAACTCGAGATTAATTTTGCTATCTAAAATGCACAACATTCTAATATGGAAATGAAGTTGAACGAAATATCAGAGCTCAATACACCAATACAAACGTTTAATCTTTATTAATAAATTACACAGGCCTCAGCGGCGGCTCGTGACTTTTCACAGATGCGTGCTACAGGTAGATGTTGTTTCCTGCACTTACAATTATCCCCCCCCCCCACAAGAACACATACACATTTACACACTCACTTGGAGTTGCTAGCGTACGCAGGTTTTTTTTTCCCCGGGGGGTCTGGAATTGTAAAGGTCTGTATCACATAGCTGGTTTCTACGTACGGTCGGAATAAACTATAAAATATTTTGCAATCACCGATTTAAGCCTTCATTTTAAGTTATTCAAAGACAAAAATGGTAATCGGAGATTATTTTAAGGGGTGTTTGCATTTAACACGGTTCTTTGTTTCCGAGTTCTTTGCTGCTTTCGTCCGAAACTCAAAATTTGGAGATGGGATGTAGCCACCCATCAATTTCCTAGCCCCAACCTCTCGTACGCCACTGCTTGGAACAACTGTCCTTTACAATGACTGCTCCATATGCCACGTGCATGACCATGAACAGCGCGAAAAGAATTTGTGTGTTTCTGTAAAGCTATCCGCAAACTTTCTTCTTATACTGAGATGACAACACTTACCGTGCTGTGGATCTGTGTAGCACGCTAGCAGACGAATTTCGCGAGCTGATTGGCTCCGACCCTACCTCCCCCATAGAACCGAGGGGCATTCGGCCAGATTCGGCGCGCCGCGAGGTGGCGAAAGCGTGCTGTGAATTCAATAGCACGGTATTCGTTGTAGGTTAAGAGCGTGCGGAAAATACATAGCGCGCTGCAAATTTTTGAGCCTCTTAACGTGAGAATTTTCATTTCACTGCAGTGTTTTATTAAACTTCTTCAATCTATGAAATGTGCCCCTTTCTTTCTTTTCATTTTAGTAAATTGAGTAGCGTGCTATAGCACGGTAGCACGTATTAAGCAGCCGCCACTGACAGGCCTATATTAAGCTGTAGATTCTGCATGTACTTTAGACAAAAGATTCCAATATGTATGTTGAACAGCAACGTATTTATGTTTGCACAATATTGAATACATTCGTTACTGCAGTTTGTACCAAATAGCATAGAATTACATGATTACTACATTATTACAATAACACAGCAATTACGTTCTACGTAACAGCGTATTTCTTGAAAGAAAAAAAACAAATCTACTACCGGGGAATACTATGTATACTATCTATGCTATCGCTCTTTTATTATGCTTGTGACTGAAGATAATAGTACACACCTGCAATTGATCTCTTGATGCTTCTGACAAAAATCATAATCATTGCAACATCTGCTAATATCAATTGAAACATACAAACTTGCTAGCCACAGAGGCACAGAGGTAACCAGAAAATCGTAAGAGAATAGAGGATATGAAATACCCAGGTGGGTTGGTTTTTCTTTTAAAAAAAAAATGTTTTTTCTCAAACCCTGGTTGTAGTTTAAGATTTGTTCAATTTGTTTCTTAAGAATTACATTCTTGAAAGGGTGAAGTTTTGTAAAAATATTAAATAAAGTAATGTGTCCATTTCCCATCCAGGACAAAGTCTGAAGCATTAATTTTTACATGCATTAATAACACAGGGCCGCAAATTAAATTCAATTTAATGTTGTTTTTTGTTTAATAGGTGAACTTTATTATTTGTGCCATGCTGATCATGAATATGGAATTCGTTTTTCTCTATCACGCAAGGTTTTCTTACAAATCAAATTTCAAAATTTGGGCTTTCTCGAATATTGCATACTGTTTTATTATAATTTTCCTTTTCTTCAATCAGAATAAATGGCTTATCATATTAAACGCATCAACATGTTTATTTTAGAATGAATATAGACAGACACAAAGGACCCATATAATTAATATAGAAAACGACATATAGCAGTATATAATATACATACAAGAAAATCATTACACAATACATATTTTTCAGTTCTGTTTACCACGCTTTCTTATGTAAGCTTTCCTAACTTTCTTGTGATTTTCTTCTGGCGTTTCTCTGTACAATGCCCAACAGTAGTCAACCACCATGCTAACACTCCAATGTCCTTGATACCTTTTCTCCATATCCCTCATGTCCTGAAGGAACCGTTCGCCTTGTTCCTCACTTCATTCACCGAGATTTTGTGGAAAGTTATCAAGGTGTGAATGCAAAAAATGTAATTTGAGATTCATGTTGCAACCCAGCTCTTGAAATTTAAGTAACATATTCTCAACAACTTCTCTGTAATCAGGACTTTTGTGGTTCCCCAAGAAGTTCAACACTACACTTTCAAATGCTACCCAAGCATCTATTTCAGCTACAGTCATTGTTTCCTCGAAGTCTTTATCATTCATTAATTTCCTAATGTCTGGTCCAACAAAAACACCTTCTTTCACTTTGCCGTGCGACAGGGATGGAAATTTGTTGCATATGAACTGGAAACATTGTCCTTCCTTGTTAAGTGCCTTCACAAATTGTTTAATCAGCCCAAATTTAATATGAAGAGGAGGAAGTACAACTTTCTCAGGACTGACTAAATGTTGTTGTACGATGTTCTTTGAACCCAGGTTCAACGTGTTCCGTATTGGCCATTCTTTTCTTTCCCAGTGGTAATATCGTGCCCTAGTATCCCACTCACAGATGCAACATGGCCTCTTTGGTATATCCACATTGTAGTCCAAGTAAAATGCTCAAAACTTTAAGATCACCACACACCAACCAACCATGGTCCTCATATTTAATTTTATTAAGAAAAAGTTGCATATTGCTGTAGGTTTCTTTTAGTGACACAGAATGAGCAACATTACATATTCCATTATGTAACAGAACAAATTTTAAACTTGTTTTATTCGAGTCCATGAATAGCCTCCAATCAGTTCAAAGACAAGGAAAATTTAACTTAATCAGCAAACCGGACACATCACAACAAAACACGAGAGAATCTTGTTTTGAGAAATAAGGCACAAACTCTTTTTCTCGGTGTCTGTACCAGGAAAATGTTGTTCCACGAGCCAGCAAGTTATTTTCGTTAAGTCTGGAACCAAGAAGCTCAGCTGATTCTTTAGATAAATTTAGGTCTAACTAAATCATTGAGTTCGCTTTGAGTGAACGGTATAGGGTCACGAGATCCGTGAGGGGGGTCATAAATGTCATCTTCCATTTCACTTCCTTCCACTGAATCACTTAGCGAACCAGGATCACTTACACACTCAAGACTTGATGGAGGTGTCGGTACAGCCGTGCAACACAGGTCTCATTGCAGAGGAAATATTGGGATACACTATCCTCTTCTTGTTTCTAATATTTCGACCTACAATTTCATAGGAACAGAAGTAACAATTATTGCTGTGATCTTGAGGCTCCCTCTACACCATAGGTATTGCAAATGGCATAGATGGCCGCTTTCCCGTGCTCCAGTTTCGTAGATTCCACACATGATCTACATACCTTGTGTGGAGCCCACGATTTATCTTGATCTAGTTTCATTTTAAAGTATGCGTAATATGCTCTTCTTACAAAATCTGTAATTTCCTGTCTCTGTACCCGGGGAACAAATTCACCGCAGATGTAGCAAAACATATCTGGGCTATTCAGACAACCACGAGATGCCATGGCCACACCATGCAAATTAAGACTTTTGAGAGTTACATATAAAATTAATTTCAAATGATATATCAATATTTTACATAATATTATTTTCAGTATTTAGGCAAGAAACATATTAATGAATTTAAATAAATCAAAACTTCTCTGTATTTAAAGCTTGTTCGTCTTTCTTACTTGTTGAATAATTTAGAAACGTACCAGTGACATCTAGCGACAATCACTTCAATTGAACTGAAACGTGCATACCACAACCTACATATAAAAATCGTGAATTGTAAAAAATTCTTGCGTGATGTGACAAAACTAATGCCAGTTTCAGCATCAGCAAGTTCAAATGCAAGTAAAACACCCAAAATTATAAAAACAACAGAACCCATGCGGCCCTGTGTAATCAAAGTTAGTCTAAATCTTTTGTTAAAGTACAGCTTCAGTGTTCATCTTAACCGGCCTTGTGGAAGGGGATTTTACATTCAATAAAAAAAACTATTTTCTTAATTTCCAACTATACTTTAGTAGGGGGCGATTAAATAAATGTTAGAAAAAAATATGAAAAAAACTCAAGAATTTTGGATTCGTCATTTCGGTAGACACCCTGGTATAGCTTCTAATAGTCCCGCACCGTGGCCGTCCAGTCTAAGGTGCAAACTTTGGGCTCCGGCTACAGGATGCGTAGGTTTGATTCTCAGGGGAAGCGTAACAACTTTCCTCCTGAGCTTTCGGCCTGTGTATGGGACGACAGGTGGTCACCATCATGAGGAAATTGAGGAGCTACGAATGAGTAGCAAAACCTGCTCATTGAATTTTACGACGACAACTTGGGGTTCATCATGCTGACCATAAATCACCCAGTAACTGGTTAGATGATCTCCCACCTGTGGAAGTGAGGCTGGCAGTCTGTATGTAGGCACTAATCCTCGTGGGCTGTTACACCACGGGTTAATAGCTTCTAATAACCTTTCTGCTTAAAAAACTCAATAGTGACCAAAATGTCTCCATGTTTTACATCCTAACTCTTGAATTATATGATGGTAGTTGAATTTTTAACAACACCAAATTTACTGTTGTTGTTCAGTCATTATTTCATTTTCAGAATGGAGTTATATTATTGTGGATTCAATGGGTTTGGAATGTTCCCAGAATCGAAGGATTTGGTCATCAATACCTTTAGGAAATTCCCAGAGCAAATTACATCTGTATGTTGTGCCTGGAGCCGCATGATCTTCACAACTGGTTAGATCATGTTTTGTGTAAATATTTTTATAGGGTGGCTCAATAAGTCACTTAACACCCTCAGTACAAGGCCACTGCAGCGCGCAACATGGAAATGGTGATGACCAATCGTTATCAGGCCAAGGGGGAACCACATTGACGCCACACACACGGTCGGCGGCCATCTTGATGTCCGCCATCTAGAATTCAACTTCAGAATTTTAAATGGGAAGGGTGTCGTGCAACTATCGAAATGGGCTAGAATTTCACGAGAAATGCAATGGTGAAGGTTTTTTCGACCTATCTTTAACCAGTAAAAAGTTATGACTGAATTCTTGTACCAATTTGCTCCTTTTCGAGGTGTTAGAAAAATGCCTTAATATTTGCTAAGTGCTTCGGTAATGCATCGAGATCAAAGTGACGTCTATGGAGAGACGTTCGCATGTCATTGCACATTATTTTAATCGGATACATCCATGAAGAGCTGAGCATTATGAATGGTTGTCGCGAACAATTTACAGTGTGACGCTTCCATTGAATTAAAAGTCCTTCACAGTGACAAGGCTAATGTTTATGTTCAGAAGGAAGTTTATAAACAGAATATGTGACCCTTGTCATCTGATAACTAACTTTGGACAAAAACTGGTTCATAACGTTCCCATAAGTGTTGTGGTGTTCTTCCCTATTGAAAAAAACTCTGTAAAAAGTACCTTCTTCCATAAGCAAGGATGAAAAAACTGTTTATTTAACAAATCCAAGTAGCCCTAAGCATTTAAGGTCCCGTTGATGGAAAATTGACTAACCAATCGTGTTCCACACAGCACGCCACACCATTAACTTACCAACACTAACCATTCAGCTTTGATCTGTCGAAAATGGGTTATCAGATAAAAATCATCGAATATTCTGTTTATGAACTTCCTTATGAACATAAACATTAGCCTTGTCACTGTGAAGGACTTTTAATTCAATGGAAGCGTCACACTGTAAATTGTTCGCGACAACCATTCATAATGCACAGCTCTTCATGGATGTATCCGATTAAAATAATGTGCAATGGCATGCGAACGTCTCTCCATAGACGTCACTTTGATCTCGATGCATTACCGAAGCACTTAACAAATTTTAATGCATTTTTCTAACACCTCGAAAAGCAGCAAATTGGTACAAGAATTCAGTCATAACCTTTTACTGGTTAAAGATACGTCGAAAAAACCTTCACCATTGCATTTCTCGTGAAATTCTAGCCCATTTCGATATGTTGCACGACACCCTTCCCATTTAAAATTCTGAAGTTGAATTCAAGATGGCGGACATCAAGATGGCCGCCGACCGTGTGGGTGGCGTCAATGTGGTTCCCCCTTGGCCTGATAACGATTGGTCATCACCATTTCCATGTTGCGCGCTACAGTGGCCTTGTACTGAGGGTGTTAAGTGACTTATTGAGCCACCCTGTATAAAAAATCCCAACATCAAACAGCAGGAAGGGTGAAATGAAGTCGTGGCTGTCATCTCACAATATTCCGCATGCAGAATGTTTGCTGAAAGCTGAATTATATGAAATAATTAAAATAAACAAACATAAAATAAGCATCTAGCAGTGCTAACATTAAATTGAAAATTGGTAGTTTGCACCGTGATCCTTACTGCTCGTACCCTTACTCGTGCCATGGTACCTTTCATAGTAGTTGGCAACGCTGACTTAGCAGGGAGTGACGTCACTGCCAGGTTATTTCTTCCCGGCTGTAGATGGGCAGGCCATGTGACACGAATGGCAGAGGAAAGAATAGTTCACAGGATTTTTGTTGGGAAACCTGATGGTAAGAGACCAGCAGGAAGGCCAAGATGAGGATGGAGGGATAACGTTGAGATGGACCTAAAAGAAATCGGCAAGGATGGGAAAGATTGGATTGATCTTGCCCCAAATAGGGACAGATGGAACGCTTGTGTTGCTGCAGCCATAAACCTTCGGGTTTAAGTATGCTAGAGAGTATAATATAGTTTTAATTAGCTCTGCATTGAAATTCCAAAAGTGTCCCCTTTATTATTTCATTACAATTTTTATGTACCTGTTATCTTGAAATATCAATATGGTATGCGAAATATCAACTTTATATTCATTCTACTAATAAGACGGAACCACAATAATCACAACAATACTGAAATGAATAAATTTTAGTAAACCAGTTATGTATGGAAAAATCTACAGAATTATTCAATTACTAATAACTGGCTTATCCTATTTAGAAATTCTCGTCCCACACATAAATTTTGCCATATGAGTCAGCCGAAAATGTCAACAGAATCTGTAGATGCAGTTGAAGTAAAGAAAAGAAAGTTGTCACGAAGTATCCAGAAGACGATTTTGTTAGTTTGTTAAGCCCACTTTTATGATCAGATAGGCTAATCGGGACTAAACCTACAGTTTAACGTGTAGTCTGAACCCGTGTGAATTGTGCTCCCACCAAAGGAGGGGGGAGTCGAACACGGGAAAATATACAGAAAGAACTCGCACCAAACGTGGCATTTTATCACCACAGAAAATGCGTCAGTTTTAAGAGGGTGATTGCCTGATACAAATATTTGATACTTTCGGAAAACAACGTCATTTTTCACAGAATTAGCTGTCTTGATCCACTAATGAAACGCTGTGCAATTGAAACTACACCTCAACTTTTTAAGAGCTATAGACTAATGAAACTAAATTTTTGGAAGAGTAAGTTGTGGTTGATTTGTTTTATTTAAAGTAATTTTACTGCTAATTTTGATAATGACGACGATAAGGTTCAATGGTGATTAGATGAAAGTAACGAAGGGGCGAAAACAAACACATGCTGACACTCAAAATACAAACCCTCATATATTATTACTTTGACAGTGGTTCCAAGCGCCAAGGACTCGTTTCCCTGAAAGAATAAAGTTTCCAGGGTAAGCTGCACAGGGTAGAGGTTGACATTCTAGTGGGTTCGAAATTGTCACACCATACAAACCAAATCATCTATGAAAAATAGATGAATTATTACTGGCACGGTGATCAACTTCGATGAATTCCTTGTGTCCGAAATCATTTTGTTGCCTCAAAAAATAAGTTCATGTAACCATACGTGTATTGTTTCTCCCGCATTAGTAACACGACAGATCAGAAAACGAATAGCAACTTAGCTAATAATCTCTTCAATTCTGAACAGATTTTTCAATCTTACTTGTTTATTACTTAATGGACAAAGAATATGTTTTCCGTGTGTGCTTTAAATCATTCCTAATAAGACGTTCCAAACATTCAGTGGCGGCGATTAAGAGGACAGGGAAGTGGGGGATGCAGTTCCCCCGCCTCATTTTGCCACTTTTTACCCCCGCACTATGGCCTCTTTATGCTAAGTCTTTTCTACCAAGAAAAAGTATATTGTCCTTGCCCCTCAAATGTTGGCACCTAATCGCCGCTACTACAAACATTCAGATAGATTTCTCAGTTGTGCAAACCTTGTAAGCTAAGAAAAGTGACTCCCGAGGAGTAAGAAAACTCTTTTAGTCAAAAACTCCTACGATGAAAATACAATGCTCAGGATCATGCATTTAAATTACGAGAAACTTCACGATTGTCTACCATCGCACTTTCTATCATTGTCGCCGAATACATAAAATCAAGTATGTGTCTTGTATTTGCTACACAAGCTTAAATCTAATTCACATTTATTTCATTGTATTAACATGCATAAAAGAATGTGATCAGAATGTATGGCTGGGGTATGGCTGTGCACGGTAAACACTTCCTTGAAATAATTGTGTCCATCAGAGAGAAAGCGAAAGGAAATGGAACAAGATGCGACAATAGATTAGAAAAGATAAACAGGAAAACAAGAAAAGAAAAGGGAAAAGAAGTAAGTGGAAAATCGGGAGTGTAAGAGAGAGGGGGATACATACTCTTACATACACATACATGTATATACTAGAGCATTCCCTGACATTCACTACGAGACTCGGCGGCAAGCGGCTTGGCGTCAGCGCTTGTCTTTCCCGGTGAACGGGTCAGCGACAGTCGCGCGCTACAGTCTGTTTTTTTCGCTCTCCAATCTTCGCTTTCTGTTGATGTTGCAGACTGACGCCAGTATAATCCTCCCTCGGAAGTTATGTTGTGTCGTGTCCGTGTGTTGAATGAAGATTGTGGCTTAATATGGCACCACAAAAGTTTACATTACAACAAAGGATTTATCTTATTAGTGTTACTTCGGAATGAGGAATTGTGGAGAAGTGCGACGACGTTTTGCAACGAAATTTCCTGGTGTTCCCGTTCCACATAGGACCACTATATTAAACCTCGTAAAAAAGTTTAGAGTAACAGGGTCAGTTCTGAATAAAAGTGGAAAGAAAATGGGGAAATCTAAAAATAAAGTGTACAAAGACAATCCGCACACCATCCGTGAGTTAAAAGAGAATATTGTACGAGAAATCGGGAGAATTACAGTAGACGAACTTGCACGTGTAAATGCCAATTTCCTTCGGAGATGCCAGGAATGTGTTGCAGCAGAGGGACATCATTTTCAACACCTTCTGTAGTCAAGGTTAGTACACAATATGAAAACTGTAATTTTAATAGCCGACTCTACCGACTGTCGCGGACCCCGTTAGTAGAAGAGTAGTGTATATTAAGCGGTTCAAAGTAACACTTTGTAGGTATCCTCTTTTTTTATCAATTGAATATCACTTTTTGACATATTTTGACAATTTTTTGTCAACGTTTTAGCGTTTAGCGATGTTTTTAGTACAATTTTCACTGCAATATTTTTTTCCCCACTCACACTTGGTAGGTATATCACGATCTTACGTGATATAACTTAACCTATGGATTAAACTACACGAGAGCCTCTACGTGCTTTGACCTATTTTAGAGTAGTGTCACAAATATGCCTTTGATGACAACCCTGATTTTTCGACCCCTCAGAAAATCGCACCGAAACCTCAAAAACTCACTTTCTCTCCACGTTCCGCGCTTCATTTATTGCGCTGACGATGTTTCACGGCGCAGAAAAGCCGTGATGAGTAAATTCACTTTCTCATCCTTGAAGGATGAATGCGCCTTATCGTAATTTTCCAAGTCCGGGCCAAATGTTTATATATCGCGAGCTTTGTAAACCTCTCTCGCGAAAACGATGTGCCACACACACACACATATGCGCGTGCGTGCCTCTCATTATTTTTTCCGTATTGTGACGCAAACAAACAAATAATAATAATTGTTTTTGTTTTTTTTAGGATTCCTGGCCCCTATAACCTCGCCAGGAGTGCGTGGTGCCCAACCAAAAAAAGTAAAAGGTTCTCTAACGGCTGCGGTTGTAGATAACCACACCTCTATAGAGTTTCACGTGTTTCTTTTTTTTTCTCTCAAACTTCCATGAAACTCTACAGAGGACCTCCGTAAATGCATGCAACGTGTACTAACGACTCTAGTGTTATTTTGATGTTGTAATATTTTTGGATATAGAGTTTTATTGTGAGATATAGATAAAAAATAATTATGTTTATTATAATATTTTCTTGATGAAGATGGAGAATGTATGTGTGTGTGTTACAAATAAAGTTGCATGCTTTTTTTTCTAGTGTGTGTGTATGTGTATGTGTTTTTTGATGTTTCGACAGCATCTGAAACGATAAAAAAAAGAAAGAATTTTATTGTTAATTTTCTCGTGTAAAAAATAACAACAAATTTTTTGTGCAAAATTCTGATTTGTCTCTCGTGCTATAGTGATGAAAAAAAAAAAGATATTGTAACTGATAACTGATGAAATTGACATTTGTAACTGATCTGAACTAGTGAAATTCGTATTGTGCCATTGTAACTGATTGTGCTAGTACAAAAATATTCCTTATTTGTGCAAGAAAAGATGTTAAAAACCTGTTAAAACTGCTCTGTGACCCTCTCGTTCTTCACGTCGTGGACGAAGGACTTCTCGGCGACCAGGATCACGCTGCATAGAGTATCCTCGGGCAACGGACTGTTGAACTCGCACACGACCTTGATGTTGGTGCGATCGTTGACCACCACCTGCTTCCTCTTCGTGGTATTGATGACGGACATGGGTCTGCGGGTTTTGAATTCGCTGGGCGTGTAGTACATGTCCACGCTTCCCTCGGTCACGCGCTTGTAAGAGGTGTAAGCTTCGTAAAGTTTCAGGTAATCGTCTTTGGTCATGTCGAGGTTGTAATTCTCGCGCGGGAACACTTCGTTCCTACCGTTCTTGAGATAAACGTTCTTGATCTTGCAGTCGTCGAACTTGCTGGAATCTTTCTCCTGATTGTTATCGCGCCCGGTCTGAAAAAGTACAATGACGAAATCTGGCATGTCGAACTGTATGTTGTTGAACTGAGTCGTGACGTCGAATTCCATGTGACTTCCCGACGCTAACTTCTGCACGCACTGGTAACCGTGAAAGTGAATCGGCACCTGTGGACTTTTCAAGATCTCCGCTTTGTACTTGAGGGCGTAGTTGGTTTCGTATTCCACCACCGGCATTCTCAACTCCATGCTCCGGATGACGCATTTCGCTGCTTCGGGTAAAGTGTTGGCTATCGGCGTGCCGTCGGCGTTCAAGTTGGTGTATCGCATCAGTGCGTCGTTGTCGTTGGCCGCTCTTCGAAACGTGACCCTCAATCCTCCCTTCCACATGATCTCCTTGTAGTCCGAGAAGAAACCGGGCAGCAGACGCATGGGAAAGAGCACCGTGTGACTTCTCGTCGATATTTTGGTCCCGGCTTCGAATCCTCCCGCTTGGTAGTACGCTGCGTCCGTTTTGGATAATTTCAATGTTCCCACCGCCGTCGACGTGATGCCTGGATAATCGATTCTGTCGATGACGGTGTTGTGTTTCCTCACCTCCACCTGCGAGAACAGGTGAGGCACGAAGTTGTCCACGAGTTTCAAATTGGCATTGGGCGGAAACGCTTCTCCGCTTTCCTTCTTCACCACGTCGAATTGAAGGTAGAGGTCCGGTCTGTGAGGATGAACGAACCCATCCCCTACGTCCACGTCGTATTCGATCTCCCTGTTCGCTTCGTTGAGATTGGCGAACGTGCGACGGTTCGGAGGAAAAGATTGCAACTCGTAACTTTCGATTTGCTCCATTTTCACTATGCGTGTTATTTATTATACGTTGATCTCCACGATGGCAGTGGTCGTTGCACCTGCGAAATCCACCACCTCTCCTTTCTCGTTCGTCACCACCAACTCTATGTCGTCTATGCGGTTGCGACATACTGGAAAATAGATCGGCGAAGAGGGTGTGTAGATGATCGGTTCCATGAATTCGGAACTGGGTTTGAAAGTGGCTATGATTCCCGTCTGCTTGTGACTTCCCAGCAACAACCCGTCCGAGGATTTCGTGATCATGCCTTCCGCCACGTTGCAGTGTACGTTCAAAGTTTCTATGGCCAAGAATTTAGGAATGTTGGTTGCTACGTGTTTGATGCCAGCTTCGAGTTTTGTGTCGTTCTCGAAACCTAAAAGTTCTCCCATGGTGCCCAGATCCACGGTCTCCGACGCGGATAGGATTTCCACTCTGTGCGTGACCGAATTTTGAGAAAGGTACGTGCCTTTGGGTAACTGAGCTTGCAAAGTAGAAAGATTGTATTGACCTGGCGTGACGACGATGTGTTCGCTTCCGACGCTAATTTTGTTGTTGTGCTGCGTGACGTTAGGTATGAGGTACATGCTGTAGAATGCACGCAGAGCTACGGATTTAGGATAGACGATGTCGTCGTGCAGCGTGAGTTTCAAGATCGAAGATTCGCTCGTGAGATGGAACACGCCCATCGTGTTTAAGGTTCCACAATGCTTTCTGGAAATCTTCCACCTGCGGCTTATTTATTTTAGAGAGAAACGCGAGCATGGAGAGACAGAGATGACCGCAGTTCACGTCTTTGAAATTTTGAATGCGTTCGTCGTTGTAGTATATAGAGGTTTTGTTCGTTTTCAGATAATGAACTAAATTTGTAGGTGGAACACCTCCGAAAGAATCGAAAACGAATGCTTTGTTATTGTCGTTTTTGTGGTAACATATCCAATGCGTGCCTGGATTTTCTTGACTGTCCAAGTTGACTACTCCACATTCTCTTCTTTTAACGGTTGAAGGTAACGAGTCGGACATGAAAACTCCTCTGAAGTGTTTGATTCGTAATGGTTTGATCAGAGATTCAATGTCTCGGTTGGTGAGTGCTGCTGTTTCTTTTTTTTAAACTTTTTCATCACGCCCTTCCCCCCTTTCTTCTCCATGGCCAGGTTGTGACGTTTCTGTTCTTCCAACTCAGCCTTGTTCTTCTTCGAGTCGATGACGGTTTTCGCGATGGCGGCGCTACCCCCCGCCAAACTTCCAACGGCCCCCAATGCTGCCAGGATGGCCGGGATGCTGAATATGAAACCTCCGATCTTTTGCTGTTTCCGCGAACGCTGCAAGCGTCTCAATTGTGGTGTGCTGAGAAGTAATTTCATTCCGTGTCCTTTCGTCAAGCAAGAACGTTTCTTCTCGCGTTGTTTCTTGGTGAGTAAGCCATCCAGGGCACCTAGATTTTTAAGATTGGAGTATGGTATCTGGTACACGACACCCTTGGGCTTCATGTTGATGCTCTATATGTTATTTTTTTTTCACGGTATGTTATTTATATATATATAAATGTTCTGAGATTTTTCTCGTGTAATTTTTTTTTTTCACGGTATGTTATTTATATATATATGTATGTTCCGAGATTTTTTTTGTCTCGTGTAATTTTTTTTTTTTTCAAGGTATGTGTTATTTATATCGTCTCACTCAAAACAACTGTGGCGATGTGTTATTTATATATATGTATTCTGGGAAAGAAAAAAAGTTTTTGCTTCGCCTAATGCTATCATGTGGTTTACAAGATCGACAGTTTCAATGTTCGACGCGTACCAGTCTTCGGTAAATCTTCTTGTCCCCTGCCTCCACTCGTGCAGCTCGTCTAACCTATCGTCAATTTTTTTGTTTGCGGCTCGAAAGAGAGTCTCTGGGGATCGGAACATTTTTTTCATTCCGCTTATTTCTCGGAGGTGATCCATTAAAATCATTTTGCACGGTGAACGAAATTCTGGCGTTACTTTACACAAGTCTATGAGTTTAGTTACGTCCCCGTCAAACGTGAGCGTAAATATTTTGTGCAACACTTCGGGAGGAAGTTGAGTTATGCAAGTTGTCATATTTTTCAAGGTATGTTATTTTATATATACTCCGCGCAGCGTCGTTAAACAAATTCTATTACGTGCTTTGTTTTCTTACCAAGAAGTTCCTTTGTACCCTTGTACACGATTCGAGTTTTGTTCTCGATTAAAATAGCTAGCTTCTCGTCGGATAACATGCTAGCGTATCGATCTGGTAAAAATAGACTGTATTGTGCGTTGAGCAACAGACGCACCTTGGGACCATACTGGGTAGAAACGATTGAACCGGAAGTTATCGTGTAAGGTTTGCCGACTTCCAATTCCTGAATTTTTACATACTCGACTGACAAATTTAGCATTTGTTTTAATGCTTGGAGATCACTCATGTTTTTTTCACTCATATCGAAGAGAAAAATTTCAGTGTGTGTGTGTTAGAGAAATTTAATTTTTTTCACAATGTGTGTTATTTATATATACCGAAGATTTTTTTTTCACGATGTGTGTGTTATTTATATATCAAGTTTTGACACGTATATATATATTATTATTTTTTTAACAGAGGAAGAAAGTCCGTGCTTCGGAAAACGCGATGATGTGCGTGATGATTTCTTCCGTCTTTTGTTTCGACTTATGCCAATCATCCGTGTATCGTCTTCTTCCCTGCCTCGCCTCGTGCAGTTCGTCCATTCTCTTGTTTAATTTTTCCCCTGCAGCCGAAAGAAGAGTGTCGAGATCACCGCACCTCATGCCACTGATCTCCCGAAGACGGTCCTTGACAGCCATTTCACAAGGGATGCGAAATTCCGGCGTTGATCTCGCTATGATTAAAAGTTTATTAACATCTCCGTTTACTGCCTGTTTAAATATAATACACAGCAGTTCGTGCGGCAAATCAGTTATACGAGCCATGTTGTTTTTTTTACTGTATGTTATTTATACACCCCACCCAAATTTTTGTTTCGTGTTCATGGCGATGGTGGTGCCCAGTGCTGCAACTCTTTCTCCCAGCGAAGCGTCTCTGCTGACGAATCTTTCGAAAGCTGCGTGCTCTAACTTTCTGTCTGCTTCGTGACGTGCATCCAGATCCGTCTGCGTGGTGTTGTAGGCGATGTCGTGATCTTTGCATGCGGCGTCCAACGGATTCACACCCTTGTCTCCTCTCTCCAATCTTTTCTCGAGTTTGGTACCCGGTCCGCAGTACTGGTAGCCAGGTAAATGCATCTCGAAAGGTAACTTGTTGATGATGTCGTTCACGAGTCCCTTTCCTTCGGCCACGTTCCAGAATCTCGGAGGCAGCGTGTTGATGATTTTGATGAGGTAACCTATGCCCTTGTCGTCGTTCACGATGAAGTTGGAAAGTTTGGCGCTGATCATGTCCACGATGCCAACCTTCTCGTTGTAGAAATTACGATTGCCTGCATTCTCCTCTCCTGCAATAACCAACAACCTGTCTATGAGCTTGAGCACGTCGTCCACCCACACAAACTCTTTGGGCAGGGTGTTGTAGAGTTTGACGCCGCTGCCTGTTTTGACCTGGTTCCATATCGGCTTGATGAGGTTCCTGTATTTTTCGCCGCTGCTGGATTTGACGCGATTCTGCGTAGCGTCGTTGTTTTGGTACAAGGCATCCGTCATGATCAAAATTTCCTTGTAACTCTGGTAATCTTCGTCGGTGTAATCTTTCGGCTGCTTTTTGGCAACGAGTTCCCACAGTCCCACCGTACCCGGATACCTCGTCCAACTATCCTTATCGCCTAAATTAACTTTAATGTCGTTGCCTTCGAAGCTCACCTTCGATTTTCCAATCTTCCAAACCACACCGCCGCCTTCGTTGCTCTCCATGCTCGGATACAATCCGAACACTTCGTCCTTGTCGAACTTCCCCGTGCTCAGGTAGTTTCGTGCCAAAGGTCCAAACTCGATCTTATCCAAAGACGACGACGACGTGCTACCTATGGCTCGACGTCGTGGCGGTACGTCCTTCAGTTCGAACGGCGTCGAAGGAATGCTCGAAATGGGCGTGGGTACAGCGTAACTTTTAGCTGCGAGTGGTACGAGTTCGTTGATCAAATTTTTATTTTGTTCCATGACACTTTTAATTTCTTTACCTAGACCGCTGATGGCGTCGATCACAGGTTTATCTTGACGTTTCTTCTCTTCGTAGGATCCGCGATTCTCGGATTTCCAACCTTTGAAGCGTTTCACGAGGTATTCCCGCAACTTGAGATTTTCGTCTTCTTGAAATTGACGTTTTGACATTTTGCTATATACGTTGAAACGTTTTTGAAACGTCGAATTCTCAGCCTATACGTTCGGTTCTCGTAGTTTTCTTGCCTTCACCGCTTGAGACTATCCACTTTTTTCTAACACTTACTTTTTGTTGTAATGGTTATTTATATATGCTTGTCAGACGTTTGAAAAAAAGAACGTTTTTCAAATTTTATTTTTTTAGATTCTCACGACCTTTTGATTTTTTCTTGGGATTTTTTCCTTCTTGTTGTAAATCTGAAATTGTCCTCTTGTTAGTCTTTGAGACGTCTAGATAAACGTTTATTTTATTCCTATACTTTCCATGGTTTGCTTTTCGAGTCATGTCGATGGTCACGAATCCGAAATCGTCGCTGTTCCAGCAAGAAGAGCAGCGTTCCGAAAATAGATTGTAATTCATGTCAGCCCCTACGTAATCATCGTGTGCGTGTTTTAAATTGGTGTGGTCTTGTCGAAACAAACATATGAAATTAGCGTTGTCGCGTAGCAGTTGTTTCGGAACCTTGGAAAAAGTTTGTGCCAGGTAGAAACAATCCAATCCTTTGTGACGACCTCGAGTGAAAAAATTACGAATCTCGTTTTGATTTTCCAAGATCATGTCGTCGAACACCACAACGGAATTCTCGAGACAATCGTCCAGTGGAATGATTTCAGTTGCGAAAGTTGCAATGCCCAGTCCCTCGTACAGTTTCATAAGTTGCTGGTATTTCGGTTGTTCGAGACTTTTCGAGAATACGTAGAGGTGTCTGTTTTCCCAGTCTAACCAATTGGGTGAGAGGATAAAATTATCAATGAGCAGTGTCGTCTTTCCGCACCCCGAAGGTCCTACGATCAGACACCGTATGCTGTCGGGGAGCAATTCGCCGTTCCTTTTCTTCGTTCGATTTTCCGAATCAGGTAGACGCTTCACGACATTCCACGCACTCATAGAATCACTTCGTTCGAATCGATCCAACTCGTTTCCGGAAGTCCCAGCCATTTCACCAAAAGTTTGTCGCCTCTCTTACGCAAAACTTTTTCGATAAGGTACGTGTCGGGGTATTTAGTTTTAGAGAGTTCCTCCTCGTAGAAGCGCCCCAATAAAATTTCACCGCCACTGTCCTTTATTATATACGTGTGACGGTTCCCGGGTAGAACTCGAACCACGGTAAAAAGTTCCGTGCTCCAGTTTCGTGTGAAACCCCTGTCGAACGTTCGCTTCAATTTACTGACCCTCACCTGGTCTCCAATTTTGTATTTAGGTTATTTTGTCGTGGGCGTGTACTTTGGACAGTAAACGCTAGAAATTAAACGATGCTCGTCAGACTTGGTAACGTCAGCTGGCTTCATGCCTATCGTTCCGTGCACCGTGTGATTATAGTCGTTAACGAGTTCCGGAAGAATGGTGACCCACTTGTAGCTTCCCTGAAGCGTGAAGCGTGACCACATGCGCGATTTCAGAGTGCGATTGAATCTTTCCACGATGCTGGCCTTGACGTCACTGAAGGTCGAGTAATGTCGAACGTCGTGTTTCCGAATAAACTTTTGGAATACGGCATTGTAAAATTCCTTCCCCTTGTCCGTGTGCAGAAACCGAGGTCGTCTGCCGCCGCTTTCGCGAAAAATTGTCTTGAATGCTTCCGTGACGCACGTTCCTGTTTTCGCCTTCAAAGGTAGAGCCCATGCGAATTTCGAAAATGTGTCTATGACGGTGAGGAGGTACTTGTTGCCCTTGTTCAATTTATGTACGTTTTTTAACTTGCCGCTGCTCATCTCGACGAGGTCGCTTTCCCAGAGGTCATCGATGCCCTTGGTCACCACCGCCAAACGTTCGTAGTTGCGGCGTGCAGGTTTATGCAATTCTTGGACGATGGCTTGCCTAGACATTTTTTTTTAGAGATTACGTTTGAAGAGAAGCACCAGCGTGATGGGATTCAAAGAGGGTGGCACCTCGCTCGTGTTTTGAATGATCAGCTTATCGCCGGCACTCACGTCGAAAACGGTAAGATCTTCGTCTTCGTGTATTTCATATACGTTGCGCGTTTCGTTCCAACGTGCCAGAGGAATGTTTCCTGCTTTCTGGACACCACGATTCGATATCAAGGTCATGGTGGGGACGCTAGCTTTTCTGCCGTGAGACCAGTACGAAAATTCGTTTATCTGAATCGTGCCATCGAGGAGAAACTTGTAGTACGGATGATAAGGATGTAGCATGTACAGTTTGTTACCTTCGACGAACGTGGAGATTCTCTGTTGATTGGGTACGCTGTTGATTTCGATGGCTTGCAGAGAATGCAGTTTGGCGAATTTAGTATCGACGCTAACGAGGTTGCTGTGAAGCTGTCCCAGTGTATTTTGTACGGGCAACAAATATTCGACTATGGTATCCGTTACTGTAGAAAATGACGGTTTGATTCTCACTTCCACGTTCAACTGCTTGTAGTTTTCGTTGAGTTCTTGCAGCTTGGCACCGAAAGAGGCCAGCGTATATTCCTGCGTGGATTCCAGCACTCCAACTTGATCTCTGATGTTGACGACAATACTCTGAAGGTTCTCGACTTGATTCAATTTCGAGCTTTTCTCGGTAAGATCGTTCACGATGCTTCGCATCTCTGTAAACTGCGTGTGAAGGTCGGCGACGCTCTGCGAAGTGGGCAGCGTCGACACCAGCGAAGCAAGTTCGTCTCGAATCTGTTCCACGTTCGCCGTTTCCGTTTCCAGTCGTTTCAGCATACGTGATATGTTCCTTTTCAAAGCGTGTAATTCTTTGGAGGTGGGGAGATTGGCCACCCTACTCTCGAGATCGCTCAACGAACTTTTGACGTCGCTCGATTCGGATAGTGCCGTCACCGCCGTTTTCAATTTTTCCAAATCTTCGCTCGAAGGCACGCTCGTCCGTAACGATTCCAAGTCACCCTGTATGTTGTCCAGTACGTGATGAAAATGAGCAAGATTGGATTCGACGTTCAAATTTTCCAAATATTGGATCTTCTGCTGAACCGTGCTTAACGTGTCTTGAATGCTCGTCAACGCGCTCGCTTCAGCGTGAATATTTTTAATTTCTTCGTTGATCAACTCCAGAGACGCCTGAAGCGTAGCGATGGTGGTTTGAATGTGTTCGAAATCTCGATAGGCCTCCAATTGAATTTTTATGTTCGCGACGCTTTTACCGATGACCTGCAGTTCGTCCGACGATGGTAGGTTCGTCATGGTATCTTCCAAAGTCTGTAACTTGGATTTAATTTCTTCCAACGTGGCGGTGAATTCTTCTTGTAATTTGGAAACGACGACGTGCAAGCGTTCTACATCAATATCGTTCACGACGGTTTGAAGTTCAGAGAAATTCTTTTCTATTGCGGAAGTTCGTTCTTCGATTTCGAGTTTCAATTTTTCCAAATCTTCATTTTTCGATTGAAATTGCTGTAATTTGGCCAAATCATTTTGAAGCGAATCCACGCTCAACTGTATATTTTGAACGTTGTCGTAAGAAGGTACGTCGACGTAATTTTTTATGAGCGTTTTCAGTTCGGAATCGATTTTCAGAATGGGATCGAGACATTGCGTTTGGAGCGTAGCGATCTCGGACTCTAAACTTTTGTTTAAGGTCTCCTGCAAAGCGATAAAATCGCTCCTCAACTTTTTAATTCGGACATCGAGCATGAGAATCTCTTCTGCGTGGTCTAAACGCTTGGTGTGGCCGAAAATGTCGTTAGGCATTTTTTGGTTAACGGTTATTTATAATAGGATAGACGATTCGTAATTCTACGAAGAGAGGAATGAGTTTATCGTAATCTCCTAGGAGTTGAACGTAAAGATAATCTCCTGCAGAAACATCGTACGCAATGTCAGAAAGCACCTTGTCGTGCTTGATTCGAAAAATGTTCTTGCCGGTAGATATTTTGTTTTCGCCTACGTTTTCCGGATTCACGGTGATTGGAAGTTTCCCATCGATCGGAATTTCGTAGAAATGTAAATTGTTATTGAAGACGTAAAACATCTTGCCCACATCGTCATTAAATTTCGTCCAAATACTGTTGAGATGAACAATCAGTAGACCATTGAGTTTAGTTAACATGGAAGGTAGAAATTCATGATCTGTCGTCGCGCGGTGTATGGTCTCCATTGTTTGCTTTCGGAAACCAAAAAGATTCATTGTCCTTGCTAGTTACTTATTGTGTATGTGAGACAGTTAAAGTTGTTTTTTTTTTTTCATTTGCATTGCCTACAATTTTTACTAATTTCTAAACGATAGTGTCCCCAAGGCAACGTGTGGATTCCACAAGACAAAATGCATCTTTTATCGTCATGCGGATCTAATGCTACTTTCCTAACTTTGTTTGTTGTAATCACGTGGTCTACACTTTGGATTCTTTGTTCTATACTTAGTATCGTCGATTGTGAGTAAAGGCAATCGATGTAATCGTGGAAGGTGAGTTTGTTCTCCACCGTATTCTTGCCCACACCTTTTGCTTTCTTCGTGACGCTACTCTCTGTTCTCATGGCATACATCTTCGAACGCAAACCCGCGAACTCGACAATAATATCACCGTTACATTCATCTTTCAGTTTACCTAGGACTTTCTTGTTGAGGGAAGGAATTCCAAATCTGTTGGGTTGAGGATACGCAGAAGTATCGAAATACTCGAGCATGGAAGGATTTTTTATGTCTTCGTATAGGTTAGGTGTTTGTATGCTGTAAATGAAGTTGTCGGTGTCCGTGTACAAAAGTGATATTTTATCATTGTAGAAGGGTTTCATCACGTCGTAATGAAATTCGAACATGTAAAGTTTCGACAAGTCGAGAACCGTTGCGCCAACGTAAATTGGTTTTCTGAATTTCATCAATTTTATATCTAGATTGAAAAGTGCCAAATTCTCGTTGTAAATTTTTCTCGACTTGAATCTAGGATCGGCCACCCACTTCATGCATTTATTTTTATCCGAAACCAATTTCACGTCTACGTGATTCCGCACGTTTTCCATCGTCTTGCCGTACACCGCGTTATTCATCAATTTAAAAAAATCTTTGTCTAAATCGGAAGTGGCAACCGTCCTATGTTGCGTGTTTGTTTCAATGTACGGTTTGAGCCACTCGGAATGTTTAAACCTGAGGACTCTTCTAACATTCGCTACCTTAGCACCCTTCCCGATCAAGAATCGGAGATTCGAGTAATGAACAACGTATCTCTTTTTCCCCTCTAGAGTCAACAAAAGCTTGCATTGATTAGAATGAGGCGCAGATTTGAACTCGGATGCCGGTGGTAAATCGCTGAACAGATCGTGTAAGTGGTCGGGGAATTCGATATCCACCTCTGCGAAGAAGCCATACTCGCTATCGTCGAAATTTTCTACGTCTACTGATGCCCATTCGAATCCCCCGTAAGGAAGTTTCTGTACCATGGCATGTCCGTAGAGATTATTAACGTCGGCGTAGAAGATGTAATTCGATGCTCGATTTGAATCGTAATCTTCTTTCATGTGGGCGTTGTTGGCTTTTGCATATCTCTGCACGCATTGTACCATCCCGCCCCGAATCCCCCTCTCGATGAAAAGTAACATGTCCACGTCCGATATCAGTTCCAGCTTGACCTTTGTCTGGAATAACATTGCCGACCACGCTAATCCCGGTAGGCTGTAGAAATACGCTGGATCTAATTTGTAAATATTCGTTGCCGTTTTCCTGAACGCTTGAAAAACATCCGCGAGTATCGTCACGTCTAATTTTAAGTAGGCATCGTGGTAGTCTCCGAGTGTCCTACATTCTAATTTCTTCCACATGAGTTGCGCGTGTTGGTATTCTTCGTCCGTGATTCCTTTCTCTCTGAGTCTGCTGTAAAATTCTCTTGGAGGTGGGAGAGCGTCGTCGTTAAATTTAGAATTATCACTAACGTATTCGTAAGGATAAATCCCTTTACGTCTAACGAGTTCTATGTCTACGTTGGGAAAACTAGCTTTTGTAATTTTGAATTGTTCGGCCGAAAGTTTGCCGGCAAGAGCGTCCAGGCTGGCAGACAGAAATCTGTACGAATCCAGAAGCCTCATCTCGATGGTATTTTTAGTCTCGGGAATCATAACTTTCTTACTTATAGAGATGTATCGTTCTTCGTTTTGAGCAAGAATATCTATTTTTTGAGCGTCGTATCCGAGTTTCCTGATTAAGGGATGAAAGTCGTAATTAGAGCCATTGTGAAAGAATATGGGTACGAATTTTGGTTTTTGGATTTTGAGGTTGCATGCATTACAGATTCCGCTTACGAAGCGACCGTCCGTATGCGAATGGTGAAACACTTTACGATTGTCGTCCGTGAAGTGGTTATCGCACACAGGACACTTGACAGTGTCATAGTAATTTTGAAGTTCGATAGCAGATAACGGAAGCATCGGTTTCGATGTTCGCAGCATGCATCCAATTTTCCCAACCTCCTCGACCATCTTTTCGAAGAAGCGTTCGATTGCATCGGGTCCTCGGTATACGTACGGTTCATCTATTTTATCCCGTCGCACGACAACGTAACCGAAACTGTTTGGTTCGTGAAGCTGGTAAGGTGTGGTGGAAGAAACTTCGGGATCCGGATCGCAGTACGAGAGTGGTTTGAGGAACGCCTCGAAATCAGCAACGATGATGGCCGGATGTTCCAACAACGCCTTGTGCATTTTGAATTCTTCCACTTCGTTTTTTTCGGGCATCAACATTCGAACCGGTCTGTTGTTGCCGCAATAAATTTTATGTTCGGCAAGTTTCTCGATAGCAATCTGACGTCCGGTGTATTTTCGATAATCGACTTGTTTTCGATCGTTGAACGTGGTTAGGCATCTCGGGCAAACTTCGATGTTGTTTGCATCCTTGGTAGTTTGACTTCTGACCAAGCGTGATAGTGAACGAATGAGACAGTAATGGTGAACACTGTCGTTTGAAATGAGAAGAAGATTAATCACACGAGCATCGTCATCGTCGACATCGCTTATCCTGACGGGATGCACGACATGTTTATCCAACGTATAGGAATACACGTTGATGATTAAGCGTTTTCCTTCTGCATCTCGTGCTCGTGTTTCGAATTTTGATATATCAGAAATGGTCACCGGGTATTCGATGCCAAACATTGCATTTTCCAGTTCAAGTTCATGCTGCTTGTAATGATAAACCTGTTCTGGATTATTTGACCAATGAATCGGGTGAAGTTCCGCCAACACACACCAAAGGAAACACTTGTTATCGCTGTTCTGTATATTTAACACAGCCCTCTTGTGTTGAATGTTCGGTGGAAGAGGAACGTAGCTGGAAGCGCGAAGAGGCGAGAATCGGTTCACGTAAACGGTTAACGTGTGAGGACTTCCACACAGAGACCATCCCGACCCTTTAGCCTCGAAATCGTCATGTTTCTTAACCAGTTCATTTGAAAGATCGGAATAAAATTCGTCCAAATTATCGACGTCCGCCAAATGAAGAGCCTGGTTTTTTGTTCGATGATAAAAAATACTTGTTGTGCCATCGACTTTTTCGTATTCGGAAAATAGATCAACGTATACTTTTATGGAATTATTTTCCAATTTATTTTTTAGAATATTTATCACGGATGTTTTCGTTTCACGCAAGAAACTAAGAATGTCCCGGCCTGGTTCCGAAGTAAAAGAGAAATCCTGAATATGACGGTTGAATGCAGATCTAATTGGTTTGCGTTCATCCGATAATTTAATTTGCTTGGAAGTGGAAGCTTCCGTTTCTGAATTATCGATTTTTCTTTTCAATGTTCCTTGTCCGCTCGATGGTTTGCAAATTTTCAGGTGTTTACTTAAATGTGTAATGCTGATCATCTTTCCGCATCGAGCACAAGACTTAGAAGGTAACGAACGATTAATTCTCGAACCTGTTTCGCTACATCTTGCCCTGTGTACCGATAAATTGTTCCTTGAGATTAGCTTCCCACAAGTAACACATTCTGTTTTATCATTTTTACGATTGAAACTGATGGTGGATGCCATTATGCTTTCTCCAAAATAACAGAAATAAAAAAAAAGTGTCTAGCGATACAATTTTCAGGTATGTTATTTTATATAGAATTTCTTGGGGGTGAATACAAAAAAACTCAAGAATTCAATCTATACTGTGAATACAATTTTCAGGTATGTTATTTTATATAGAATTTCTGGGGGGAATACAAAAAAAATCAAAATTCAAATCTACTGTGAATATAATTTCCAGGTAAGTTATTTTATATAGAATTTTCTCGGGGTTCATGCGTCATGGTCGCAGCTGGACTCTCCCCTTTCAACGTGAACTTTGGGAGTGGCGCGCTTTCCATGACGGAACGTCCGTTCCGCCCGGCACGGAAGTTGATGTTTATCGCGGCGTTACGAATCCCAAACAGGCTGTACGGAAGCTGATCTTCACGTGTATTTCTCACGGCACACGCTCAATGCCACGTGCATACGCAAGATCATGGCCTTGCGTAAAAAAATCAAAGAATTTAAAAACGATAAGACTTTACCGCCGGGCAAACTGCTCGAAATGGACGCCAAACAGAATACGGCTAAATTGATGATGAATAGCATGTATGGTCAGATGTACGAATTGAAAGACATTCCGGAAGAGATTCGCCCCCACGTCAATCAATTCTACGTTCGAAGGCCGTACGGAAAAACGTGGGGCTCGTTCGTTTCCAAGAACCCCGCTTGTGCTTCTCTGGTTACTTTTCTATCTCGGACCATCTTATGGAAATCGCGGGACGTGGAGGAAAATTTCCCCTCGAACCCACGTCCGCGCATGATGTACATGGATACGGATTCGCTTTTCATTCTCATGGAGAAGCACCATCAGGCTAACCTAATCGATTACCTGCACGAGCGGTTGGTTCCCGAACTGCGGGTAAAGGTCGAAAGGTCGTAGCAAGGGGGGAGGGCACACACATTGTAGAAGATCGCACATGAGTTTAAAAAAAAACAAAAAAAAAAACAACATCGTGGCAGATTACGCTGAGAGCACAAGGTCGTGGTAGATTACACTGAGGAACCTTACAGTAAGAGGAGACAGCCTCCTTATAGGAAAATGTCTTAAGTTATTTCAAAAGTGTAGGTCAAAGGACGAGTTAGCATAAGAGCAAAAATTTTGCAGGAGGTAAAAAATAGCTAAAAAAAAATGATGCCAGAGCTTCTCTCTTCTGTCCAATTTTCTCTCATTGTAGGTTAGTTTAGTCCGTAAAAAAAACGGATTACGCTGAGAGCAGAAGCCTATATATTAGCAGGTCGTGGTAGATTACACTGAGGGGGAGCTTACAGTAAGAGGAGACAGCCTCCTTATAGGAAAATGTCGTAAGTCATTTCAAAAGTAGGTCAAAAGACGAGGTAGCATAAGAGCAAGATTTGCAGGAGGTAAAAAAAAGCTTAAAAAGTGATGCCAGAGCTTTTTCTGTCCATTTTTCTCTCATTGTAGGTTAGTTTAGTGCGTAAAACGTCGTAAAATAAAAAGTAGGTCAAAACACAGGCCCAGAACGTTGGGTTCCACCTACTTAGAAGGGAAAATACTTTGCGTGGTTTTTCATCGATTATCTGTCATTTTTAATTATGATTAATGTTTTTTTAAATTCAGTATCGAGGGTGACGCTATTGTTAATTAATCAAGTGCCACGTGTCGGGGGTGGAGAAGAAGATGAGTCATCGATTACTCATGCACACGTGTGAGTTTGAAATTAATGGTTTTCTATTAGTGCACAAAATATATTATTCTGTTTTCTTTATATATGCGTTACAGCCGGATATGAGTCATGGGTGCTTTATGCACACGTGGGAGTTTGGAATTAATGGTTTTCCATTAATGTACAAAAGACACTATTATGGAGTTCGTTTTTTACCCTAACCTAACCCTATTGTTGTACTTTATATATGTGTTTCAGCCGGATATGAGTCATGGGTGGTTTATGCACACGTGGGAGTTTGGAATTAATGGTTTTCCATTAATGTACAAAATACACTATTATAGAGTTTGTTTTTTACTCTAACCTAACACTATTGTTGTACTTTATATATGTGTTTCAGCCGGATATGAGTCACGGATGATTTATACAGTCGGGGTACTTGAAGTTAATGCGTTTTCAGGACACGTTTTGGCTATTCTAAGCCATTTGATGGCGTCAGGCAAGGTTTCCAGGCGTCGATGATGTCATGCGGCGTCGGTGCTGGATTATATTAGCTATAATTAAGGATCTGGATTTATCCGAATTCAACCGGTCCCGATGCGATCAGAGGTAGAAGATATTATAACACAATATATGGCGTTAGCCTATGTTCGCTTTAAAGTCGAAGAAATTGAACGATGTAGCCTATATGAAAACGAAGTATATGGGCAGAATGCATGTTATTAATAATAATTGCTCTTAAAAAAAAGGGAAGAATACGTCAAGAACCTGTTACGAGCTTGCGAACGAAATTTGCACTAGAAAAGAAGAATACTTCATTCATCGTCACCCCAAACCGCGAGCGATCATTAATAGAGAAAATACTCCATTGTTATGTTCCCCCTACGGGAGCTGAATGGAAGTCAGGTGCCGCCAATATTTTGACACATTTGTATTGATTTTCTTTGAGGTTCCACTTTTATTTTGTGGAAGTAATTTACGCGTTTTTTTTTCTTCTGTATTTCGTAACATTGCAAAGACTATTTGACCTAAAGCGTAAGGAATTTGGCTGAACTAGGAACAAGCAGTTCCAGTATCTACAGGTTAAAGTGGATGCGATCCACTATTTGCCCTTATTTCTAGGTTGCGAACCACGGACCCTTTGATTATTGCCTTATAAACATCAGGATTCACGTAAAATTGATCAGATTCTTTACTGTTAGGGCCAATATTTCACATTTTTCGCGTATGTTTACTCAGAAAACGCTATTTGAACGATTCAAGCAAGAGTTTGCATGGCAATTTAAACACAGAAACTGTGTTTCTTCAACTTTAGCTGAAGTTTAGGTTTATGTTTTACTCTAATATCACAATTTCATCTATTCAGGCAACATTTTTTATTAAATTTTGGACTCACAAAGACATTTTTTCAACTTTTAACTTGTTATTTTAAAAGTTTATTTCCATTTTTTACTCAAATAACATAATTTAAGCTATTCTGGCAGGAGTGTTTATTACATTTTGCACTTACAAAGAGTTTTTTTTTCAACTTTTAACTTATTATTTACAAGTTTAGGCTTATCTTTTACTCTAATATCACAATTTCATTTATTCAGGCTATATTTTTTATTGCAGTTTAGACTCGCAAACATAATTTTTCAACTTCTTTTATTAATTTTTCTATGTATGGCCTTTTGTATCTTATATTTATTAATTTTTAACTTTGAGTTTTGTTCTTTATTTTAAAAAATTCTCTAATCACTAAGGAAGAAGTATTTTTAAGTAAAACTTTACCCACAAACTTTATTATTACTATTATTATTATTAATATTGTTTTTGTTTTGATGTAGTTGTTGAATATTGTTGTTGTTGTTAGGGTTTATTGACTTCCACTATGCTATTTTTGGTTTGCTTCATAGGAAACTTTGTTTATTTTAGAGTTTTATCGGTATTTTCTTACTGTTAGGGTAGGTAAAGTTTCCTAAATATATGAGTAGGGTTCCATATATTCATGTTCTTGCATGTTTTTCATATGATGTGATCACTACAACTCTCCAAGTGCCTTTACTGCATGTTTCCATTATATTGAGGCTTAGTGATCCCTAGAGCCACTTTATGCATCAGAGAAAGCTTGAAAATTTCGATCTCAGATAACCGCCAACCTTGTGTCAGAGTATTTTCGAGTATATTTTAGACTTATTATGGGCCACTAGAATATCTCTGCTTGCTTATTTTTTTAAGTATGTTGCGCAGTTATTGTATTTTTGCTTTTGCTTACTAGATAAACTGCACGAAATGTTTAATATTTGTACTTTTTTGCACTTATAAGAGGCCAAACTTTTACTGTAACTAAAATTATTATGTGTCTAAGGACTGAAACCCCTTTACCAAGAGTACTACAACTGAACGTTTATTAATATTGTTTCTTTCTTCCCTTAAATATAACAATTTAACAATATAATGACAAATCACAGGACAAGTCGATGTTAGCAGATGACTACGTGGCTCTTAAGTCAATCTGCCAAACTTTTCTTACCATGCTATTCAGCCTTATAGGTTTTTAAATTCTGGGTACGTTTCAAGAACTATTGACTTTTTGAGTGTTTGATTAATACCAGGGGTTATTTGTATCTGTTATACTGTATTATTCGAGGTTTCTATTTTTTTATTCTACAATCACTATATGTCCCTGAGGACTAAATTCCACTGACTGAAGCTTAAAGCTTAGGCTCTACAGCATGTTGAATGGTTAATCACTGGTCAATATGAATTTTACAGAGGCTTGTAGGAGGCATAGGAACACACGCCAGAGCCTTATTAGCGTGCAAGAATCACGTTCAGGGAGTACTACGAGGAAACGGAGTTGATTTTTTTGAGTGCTTTACCAGTTACACAGCCAATATTTGCTATTTCAAGTAACTACATGTACCAGAACATTTTACAGCCCAACACTAACTAGGCTTCAATTTATACTATATTAGGTGCTAAATGTAGCAAGAACACTGATTGTACATACTTTTGAGAATCCAACTATATCAGGATTTTTCTATGCAAGTATATTTTTATTGATTACTAACTTTAGCAGACCAATCAGGAAGACTGCAAAATTCACTGAACATAATACTATAGTGTAGGTGATTGCATGAAAAGTAGAAACTATAACAACCAGAAGATTTCGCTTTTTTGCTTTTGTGACTAATGGTGACGCTGAAGATGAATGGAAGGCCAAAAATCTTAAGGACTGGATGTATTTTACCACTACAGATGCATATGTAGAAACACTAGAGTACTGTTAGCTTTCAAAATTGAGGTTATACTGTACTTTCTTAAATATTTTGTATTTGGCACGCTTAACAAGTTACACTTATATCCATTTCAGGACAAATATTGCTAAAACTCTCAAATTTACTGTGTTCAAGTTGATATTTCTGCTATCAGAAATTTGCTGTGTGGTTTAGTCAAACCATAAGACAACCATATTTTTTTTTCACTAATCCTCCATGAAATTAATTGTGTAACAAAGATATTAGGAACGGTATGTAAAGAGTGAGATGCATAAATATTTCCAGGAAAAGTTCAATGCAGTTCAATTTGTTAAATACACATAGGACATCACAAAATATTGAAAATTATGAACAACTTGCCTGGTAATATTTTAACATCTCGCTGTACACATTATGTAATTAGTATGCCATATCAATTTCAAAACACTTCTTAAGACAGCCACAACAAAGTTTTACACTCCAGCCTACACCGTGTATAACTATTAGTACTGTCCTTCCCAGTGGCGAACACTCCCTTTGAAACAGAAATAACCGAAGCTATGAGACACACACCCACCCTTTCCTATTTCCAGATTTGTTGTTTGAATTTGTTTTTAAGTCCACTTTAATCACAGAAAGGCTAATCGGGACTGGACCTACTAAAGTTCAAAGTGAGATCTGAACCATTATGAACCACTACCGAGTATCGAACCTCGGACTCCTTGATACATGTATTTAAGTGTTCATGTACATTTGACACTTTAATTTTCTTTTCACACTCACTATGTTGACTAAATGTTCAATACTAGCTAACCACCTCTAGCGTGTGCTACACTTGGGTACATATAGTGGTCGCCACTGGTCCTCCCATCTCAACATATAAGCTTACTTCCTAAGAGACGTCTGTCATTTCAAGTTCCTACAGCTTAAAACTTATGAAAATAATGAATAATAAATTGCCTTGAAAAAGAACAAAATTAGATTTGAACTACTCTACTTACATTGCATATCTGTGTAAACCCAACGCATGCAGGATCCTTGAAAAACTGCTCTCAGTGATGAGTGGCGTAATGTTCAGTGTAGGTTGGAACTAAGGCAAGTGTGTTTGTGGGCGTTATCCCTATCCACTGCTCTCTATGCATGGCAAATTCCTGAAAAGTAGTTGAAAATTAAAATAATGCCTAAAATTTTATGTTACACAACCATATGTATGTGTAAAAGAAATCTAAGACAACACTCTAAAAGAAATTCTAGCTGCTGCTTGAAATTGTAAGTTTCCTTAACTTAAATTGTTAATGTTTACAATCCCCCAAGGACCGAAAATTAGAAGATACTATGGACGCACACTACAGAAAACCTAACGAATATCAGCTTCGAAGGTGGAAAGGCGATCATTGTTCCCAAAAATTAATGTCAATGTATATTTAACTTTCACGCCCTTGTTTACAATGTGTCTTTTTTCCTTTAAAAATTGTGATATTAGACGCAATCGACTACAACGAATGAATGAAGTGAGTTTAAGCAGCACCTTACAAATCTTATAAACTCTTACAGAAGCCTGTACCAAATGCATTAACTGCCAAGGCGAGCACCCAGTCTGGCATCGTGCTTTCCAACAAGAGAAGAAAATCAGAGAGTTGGTCGTCACAGAGAAAATCTCCGCTGGTGAAGCAAAACAACGTCTCCGTGAAAGTATACGCCCCATTTTACTTGTGCCATTCGCTACAGTTGCTGCAGCTGCTCTTACCCGTCGCAGTGTAGGTGTACAAACCAGCGACGTGTCCATTCAAACTACAACGCTTCCCGTAGTAGCTCGCCCTGCTTCGAGGAAACCAGCAACCACTCCTCGCTCCACAGAGAAGAAGTTCAAGCAGGTACACACTAAAGAATACTTTCTGAAGTCCAGTAGCTCTCCAGTCAGGGGGGCATCGACAACCCTGAGACTTAAAGCTCAGCTGAAAGCTGCCAGGCCGGGGGCTAAAAGCACCCGCCCCCACTGACTGCCCCTTCTTCATCCCCTTCGCCCTCTGTGTCCTTACCCGAGGACATGATACAGGACGAAGCCGCGGATGAAGAATTTATCAAGGTGACAGGGCCTAGAAATAGAGTACGCCTTAAAAGGTAACTATCATACCTACAGCAATGGCTTATTGTCTCCAATGGAAACTTAACGGTTTCCGTTCGCATCTCGAGGAATTGCAAATCTTAATATCTGAATTCGACCCTGCCATCATATGTCTCCAAGAGACACATTTTCGTCCAAATGAATCAGTGATTCTGAACGGATACGCGCTTTACAGCACCGACAAGCTTCCTGAGGGTCGTCGCGCACACGGTGGTGTTGCAATCGGTGTTCGAGATACCATCTACTCAACGCCAATCTTCCTTACCACCCCCCTCCAAGCTGTCACCGTGCGGGTCCATCTACCACAGCCAATATCTGTGTGCTGTGTCTACATCACAAGGGAGGAGCGATTCTCTCTTGAGGACCTCCTTTCCATATTCTAACAACTTCCGTCTCCTGTAGTTCTTTTGGGCGATATTCATTCCTACCATCGTTTGTGGGGCTCCGTTTGTACAGAGCCTCGGTGACAAATTGTAGATCAATTCCGTGAGGTATCAGGTTTAACGTTGCTGAATGATGGGACTCCCACATATTTCAGTCCTTCCTCAGGTACACACTCTGCGTTGGACTTGTCCTTCTGCAGTCCCAGCCTTGCTCCTACCACATCTTGGAGTCTTCACCCTGATCTCTGTGGGAGTGATCACTTCCCACTCATTCTTACTTTCGAACATCTTCAGCAATCACGTGAACAACACCCTCACTGGCATCTCAGTCGGGCTGACTGGGGTGCCTTCGAGCGTGCAGTGGACCTTGAATTCGATCTTGCGTCGACTTTGCCAGCCTTCGACGCCTTAGATATCTTTGTGTCACGAGTGCATGATGCTGCACGCACCTCCATTCCACATCCCAGTGGACATGCGAGGCAACGCCCAGTCCCCTGGTGGACTGCGGAGATCAGTTCAGCCATCAAGGACCGCAATCATGCCCTAGATCGATTCAATAGGAACCACACTGCCTCAAACCTCGAGCAGTTCCGCATTAAACGTGCCCGTGAGCGTCGGCTCATTCGAGACAGTAAGAACGCGTGCTGGGTCAAATACGTGTCTTCTCTCACGAAGCAGGCTTCGTCGAAAGCCGTTTGGACCAAAGTACGTCGCATCCAGGGGGGTGCATCTACTCCCCTGAGTGCTCTTGAGCACGATGGGACGCTGTACAGAGATTCCGGAGACATAGCTAATATCTTGGCCACGCAGTTTTCTGATGCGTCTAGCTCGGAAAATTATGAACCACGTTTCCGCCGTGAGAAGGACCGTCAGGAACGACGCCCTCTAGTTTTTCGAAGTCATAACACCGAGCCATACACCTCTCCTTTCACTGAATGGGAGTTCGATCAGGCGCTTCGAGATTCTAAGAATACAGCTCCTGGAGTGGACAAGATCCACTATGAGATGCTTCGCCATCTGCCCATTGGAGCAAAAGATTTCCTTCTGGCGGTATTCAACAGGCTTTGGTTGGAGGACTCTTTCCCTACCTCCTGGAAAGAAGCAATTATCGTTCCCATCCTGAAACCAGGTAAACAACGCACCGCAGCCTCGAGTTATAGGCCTATTGCCTTAACTAGCTATGTGTGCAAGTTGATGGAACGCATGATCAACAAGCGTCTCACCTAGTTTTTGGAGGAAAACTCATTGATAAGTAATTTTTAATGTGGTTTTCGTTCCAACCGTTCCACACTGGACCATCTGGTTCAGCTGAAAACACATATTCCGGACGCATTCCTCAACAAGGAACATTTAGTTGCAGTTTTCTTTGACCTTCAAAAGCATATGACACAACGTGGCGCTTTGGCATCACAAGGCAGCTCCATTCTTGGGGCGTCCGTGGCCATATGGCGTACTTTATTAAAAACTTTTTATCAGATCGCTTTTTCCGCGTATGTGTTGGGAACTCCTTTTCAGATCTTCACGAACAAGAGAACGGTGTCCCGCAGGGCAGCGTATTAAGTGTGACACTGTTTGCCATAGCAGTGAACAGTGTTATGGCAAGCATTGTTGCCTCTGTACATGGTCTTCTGTATGTAGACGACCTCACGATCTTTTGTCAGCTTCTCGTCAATTCCAACTGACGATAAACCGTTTGGTTGAGTGGTCCTCCCAAACAGGTCTCACCTTCTCATCCGAGAAATCCGTGTGTATCCACTTTTGTCGTCAGCGTACATGTCATTTAGATCCTGACCTGTCCATGGGAAAATCCCCTCTGCGCTTCGTGAATGAGGTCCGCTTCCTGGGCCTCATTTTCGATAAGAAATTAACATGGCTACCCCACCTTCGCCAGTTAAAGTTCTCTTGTCTTCGAATTCTCAACCTTTTACGCGTTTTATCTCATACTTCGTGGGGTGCTGATAGGGCGGTACTGCTTCGCCTGTACCGTGCACTCATCAGGTCGAAGCTTGATTATGGATGTGTTGTGTGTTCTTCTGCCCGCCCATCTAGACTTCGCATCCTAGACACCGTCCACCATGCTGGTATACGTGTGTGCTCTGGTGCTTTTCGTACCAGTCCAGTCGCCAGTTTGTATGTAGAGGCATCTGAGCCGTCGCTGTCTCTGCGAAGACAGCGGCTTTTAGTGAACTACTTCCTCCATCTTTGCTCGATGCCTTCACATCCTTCATTTCACACCATCTCAGACGAGAGCAGGCTGGCAAGGTATCGCCTCCACCCTAGTGTCTCTAGACCATTTGGTGTTCGTGCAGACGAGATCCTGTCAGCACTTTGTGTTGACAGTGATCTTCCTGGGGTCTATCCACTCATTCCGCCTCTCCCGACCTGGGAGTTTCCTGCACCTTCTATCGATCTCTCTCTGACTGCCCTTCCAAAGGCAGAAACACCAATGGTTGTATACCAGCAACGGTTTTTAGAACTTCGTGCGAAGCACCCCAATTTTAATGTGTCTTACACGGATGGGTCCAAGACAGTCGAATCAGTTGGTTGCGCCTTTGTCCTAGACTCTCAAGGTTCCACTTTCTCACTACATTCTGCCTGTTCCATCTTTACGGCAGAGTTGTACGCCATTCTAAAGGCACTGGACTTTGCAGACGTGAATGGGCTGAAGAAAGTCCTTGTGTGCTGCGATTCGACCAGCGTGTTGCAGTCTCTGGATTCGCCGTATTCCCGGCATCCGGTAGCGCAACGCATATTCAGACGGCTTGTATCCTTATCTGCCAGCGCGAATGTACACTTCTGTTGGGTCCCTAGCCACGTGGGCATTCAGGGGAACGAAGCAGCTGATGCTGCCGCCAAGTCTGCTGATGCAGATGGCGACGTTCTCGTCCCCCTTTCGCCAGCTAGCGACCTGCAGAATGTGTTCCGTTGTCGCCTTCTTGACACTTGGCAGGCCGAGTGGGATGCGGAAACGGGGAACATGCTTCACGCTGTTAAGCCCACAATAGGTGCTTGGCGTTCCTCGTCCCGTCCCTCTCGGCGAGAAGAAGTTATTCTTACCCGCATGCGTCTAGGACACAGCCGTCTAACGCATGGTCACTTGCTGCAAGGGCGGGACCCTCCGTTGTGTCGTGCTTACCTCCGGCAGACTTTTAACCTTTCCGGCTGTTTGTCATCCCTCTTGGGTGATGACAGCAGTATTTTATCACATGTTTTTAGTTTTTTGCGAAGAGCTGGACTCTTCCACCGTCTGTAAGGTCTTTAGTTTGTTTATTCTGACTTTTTAATGTGTTGTGTAGGTCTTTTTACAACCTTCCACTTTTAGTTTTTCCCAAGGGGATATATACACACCTTTTTTAAGTTGTCAGTCAGAATGTTAGATAAGGGGATATTTCCCCGTATACATAGAAGGGTGCGAAAAGGCCTCAAGTGCCGACGCACCCAGAAATTTTAAATCAATTCAATTGAATTCAATTAAAAAAGGCTTTAAAAGTTTTGCCCAAAATTTTACTCATAAAGTTTATATTGTATGGCTTGTCACAAGGAAACTACAAATTTTGAGAGCTGGTGGATTCATTTACTCTTTGGATTAAATGATAGAATATAAGAATATAAACTGGTTCCTCTATTATACACTAAACTTTTTTCGATCTAATGTTTAATCCTGCTAAGTAAGTAAAATTAATTACCACTATGCACTATTTAAATTAGATATTTGTAGGATTTCGGGTTGATTCAGCCCCCTTAGCCCTCCCCCTGGCTACGTGCCTCATAACAAGAAGGCATAACCCTTCTCTTATGGTCATACCTTTACCATAATCCCAGTGACTTCGGAAATATTAAATTGTTAATTGTGGTGGGGTCCCATTTGAAACATTAAGTTTATTTTACATCTCAGTACAGAGAATTGTCTTGACACCTCTCGTTAAACTTACTGTAAAGTAGTAAGGTTAAACAAATTATTTAAACGTTAAAAAATAATTCCAATTACATTGAGTACTCAGGATGTGTACTCCTGGTGTTATATATCTGTAATCTGTGTTTTGCATAGGAGCTTCCTCCTAGCCGAAAAAAATAATGAAATAAGAATAGGAAAAGTGTAATGCAGCCCGACAGATAAGCGTTATGAATGAACACTAGAAATACCGACTCCAAATAACAAAATTTACTTCTCCAACATAACATTGATAATGAAGGCACATTATATTTTCATGATATAATAACTACAAAGATACAGTAATACCTTACTGAAAGATCGAACAACGAAAAAGAAGAAACATTGTAAACAATAACACATAGCTTTTTTTATGCCTTAATTTGTATGCACTTGCAAGGTTGCATATGTCACACGTTCTTTCAGGCTATAAACATGTATTTTCTTTGTTAAAGTGCAGTACGAAATGTAGCAGCAAATCTAAGAAATGTGAGAGGAAAAATCATATTTTTCTTTCGTCTTAAATTTTGTTAATTTCTGACGTAAAGCAGTGAAATGGTACTTGAAAATATGAAACGACTATTCAAATAGATTATTCCCGAAATTTACATGTAACATAACAGGTATTTATTTCGTACACTTTCTAATTATAAAAACATCACAGGGATCTAAAAACTGATAGGTTTATTCAAAGGTCCGTCGACCGCTAGTTTCTCCCGCAGGAACAACGTCGACGGACCTTGGGTTTTCGACCTATTTTGAAAGTATTTCACTAGTTGGTCACTCGAACCAGCGCCACTTGCAGTACACCGCCTCTGTTGAATATTTAGAGAACTGCTACAGGGTGGTAATTTGTTGGGAAAAGGGTTCAGCAGGTAGACAAATTGCCTCGGAGAGCCTGGCAGGGGGTCCAGGACCACAAACGTTGTCATGCCGGCAAAATTCATTCGGTATGACAAGGCCTGTGAGTGGATTTTCAGTGGGAAGGTTGTACATGTGGCATCACGGTGCAGCCGAAACTCACCCAGAGAGGTGTATAGGGAAGGTTTTCACGACAGATCTGCACTCACCCTAGGGTAGGGAGGAGAAACTCACTCAAACGGGTGAGGATTCCGAGTATTCTGACCTTCGAAGCCTCCAAAGAGCGAAACTCACCCAAAACACACTTTTTTTTCTATTTTTTGCAGTGTACCTTCTCCGTGTAACATGGAGTTGCCCCTGCACTTGGTAATAGTAATTGTGTGTGGTGTTCACGATATTGGCGTTAAGCTCTTCGTCAAATTTCCAGAAAGTTACTTTCTTCGTCTTGATGGCATGTGCAGGTGTTACATGTTTGACAGGAAAGGGACACTTCATTTCGATAATGCCATCCTCACCTACCAGGTCGTCTGCGGACGCTCCTAAATAGGGAATGGTGGGGTTAACAAACAGGCCGCACGGTGTTACGATCACGTTAACCTCCTTTTCCACATGTTCAATGGCAGTGAGTTATTTTTCCCTACCGTACCGCATTACTTCACAGTCCCAGTCACTGTAAAGTAGGGTTTTAACTAGTTTCTCGCATCCGGTGTAGGGCTTTCTCTTGCACACTATCCCGAAATGGGATGCTGTGAGTAACTTACGCCTCTCTTGCTTCCAAAACCCTGAGTTCCTCTGCACTACAGTGCTCCTTTCGAGCTCTTGGCGTTCCTGTTCTGTGTGTGATAACGACTGCAGGAACTCTTGACATCTTTGCTGTAGCATATCAGGCGAAAGGTCTGGTTTTTTGGGCATTTGGACCGTAATCCTTGTTATGCGTATTACCAACAGCCGTAGGATCAAGTCGCAACCTCTTTCTGGTTCTGGGATGCTGCCGATTCTTGGAGAGGCTTAGTCGACGCTTTCGCCTTGACTCTAGCAAGTTCGTGAAAAATCATGGGCTGTTCTCGGCGCACATTTCTTTGTGTAGGCTGTAAAATGGAGTGTGGGTGTTATGAGAAACCAGAGCAGCGGAGCATCTAGCTCCGTAAGACCTCTTCAACCCATAGTTCACTCGTTTTCCACCAAGAAACTTTGCTATTATGGAGTTGAACTGTTCCACAGGGTTGTTGTCTTAAGTTGTTGAGGAGACTTCTGCAGTGAATTGCGAGTTGACCCACTGCTTCCATGATGAACGAGTAGATACAGACCGGCTCCCTTTAGTTCGGGAACAATATTAATTTCTTCTGCAGATTTTCCAGAACACATTTCAACGCAATGCAAATGTTCACCGAACACATGGCTTGGCCCGTTGATAATATCTTAATACAACTCTGTTGTCGACAAGCAGATGTCAAACCGTCCTGACGAATATGATGTTTCACGGCCCTTGTCACGGCTCCTCGTAATCTCAGAATGCTGGATCCGATTCGTTTTCTCAGGTGAACATACTTCAGATTACTATTAGAGCTTGAGTCTCATTTTCTTACATTAGTTCCGCATTTTTTCCACTGTGACATCAGTGTAAGGTCTTGCTTCTAGAATTTTTGCATACACGCTGGAGATACAAGAGTAGCACAAGAGCCACAAGAGTAGCACAAGAGCCACAAGAGTAGCAAACTTCACACTCTACAACTCCAAACTTCGTTTAAAGCCCTCCACAATTATATCAGACTCCATGCTCGTGGATGTTTCCGTCCAGTTCTTGAAACAGCGATGTGGCCGGACTACCGCATTCCTGGACGCTGCCCTGGCGCACATTGTGCAGTACTTGTTTCTCACCCCGATATAAAGCACCTTCTTAGTGCGGAAGCCGACGATGGCGGCCTGTGGAACACAGAGCAATGTAATTATTCACATGACGATTCGTACACTTACTAACAGTAAATACATTCCGAATTTCGTAGATATCTCAAAATAGCAATTTCAAGTGTTTAAAAAAATAAAAAAACACTTCCATCTTTTGGTGCCATTTTCTCAAACAAGCCATTTTTTTAACATGTTAAACTATGTCAGATTGTTCTTACGTACATGAATATTAACCATGCCAAATTTTGTAATGACTACATGTCTCCATAGGGCCTCCCCCATGGCGCAGTGGTAGCGTCGTCGCCTTGTAATCAAGGGGTCCCGGGTTCGATACCCGATGGAGGCACAAGTGGTTCGGATCCCACTTTAAACTGTAGGCCCAGTCCCGATTAGCCTTACTGTGCATAAAGTGGACTTAAAACAACAACTCAAACATGTCTCCATAGCTGAATGGTTGAGCTTATAAATTGACCATTTGTCTTCTTTACTTCAAATCATAAATTGCACTTAACGTTAGTTTTTAATTTTCCATAAATTTTTAGAGAAAATGCACATAATTTCCATACTAAAAGCTTCAAGCAAATGTGAGACTAAAATGTGAGACATAACTAATATGAATAAAAACCCTATCTAATTACATTATACCAATGTCTATCCCAGTGACACAAACTTGTCAGACATTTTTGTAGGGGGTATAGGCCAGTAATAAAAGTAGAATAGTAGAAATAATAATAATTACAACTGTTATGAATGTTATACAATAAAGAATTACTAAACTAATGAAATAACAAATTTTATTCGAAATTTACTATTATTTATTTATTAATGCTATTCGAGTGCATATCCAGCACAACAGTTAACCTACAATACTGAAATGCATAGTCATTGTATTTTATTATTTACTTTTGCAAGTGTCGTTCAAAAAATATCTTATTTTACTAATAAAGTTTACATTAATTACATTAAATTATAAAATTATATTTTTTTTGAATTCTGAATGAGTAAGCGTAATCCGGTTGCGTAACCCAACAGCTGGGGATACGTTGGGCTGACCTTTCCCCCCAATCCTGGTTGAAGATCTCCACGCTTAGAGGTGACGAAGGAAAGCGTGGGAGGGAGGCTGGCAGCTGGTAGGTACGCCAAGGCGCTTCATGGGCTGTTACGCACAGGGGGAATTCTAAATGATTATAAACAGTTCCAATTTTTAAATATAGTCAACACATGTGCGTTAGACGATTATGATTTTCGAAACACGTAAAACATTTTCATTTGAATTAATCAGGTGATGTTGTGTCGACTATAGAGCCTATTCCCTCGTGTTTGTGTCCAGTCTTTTCGCTTTACTGCCTGAATTCACTGATTATTACATATCGGATCTGCCTGAAAACTATGTATAGATACCCCAGAAAAAATATTTGTTCCCAACCTTGCGTTGCGCCAAGGAAGCACAGAAATGTAAACATCCAGTGAATAGCCCCCATACGCCTTCATGGCGTAGTGCTAAGCACAGGGGAGCACTTTACCTTTTTTTACCTTAGCTACCGACCGTGGTTGTATTATTCTATGGTTGTATTTCGATTTCGAGTTCTCAGATGAGGCCCCTGGCCATATGATCTCTGCCCTGGCCTTGACCCCCCCCTCCCAACGAAATCCGGGCTTTTCTCTAGTAGGTTGACAATATCTCGTAAATTGCAAGAAACAGTTGCCACAGTTATGTGTGGATTCATAATATATAAAAAATTTAATATATACAGTATGTAACATTGTTATTCGTACACATAGAATTTTCGAGGGGAAAATGTCATATCTACTAGTAAATATAATCATTTTCATATCTACCTGGAAATTAATGTTAATGAAGGTTACACCAACAAATGTCAATAAAAATGTATGTTCAAGGTGTATAAACAGAGCATATAATTTGTGTGAAAACAGAAAAACACGCTGTTTCATGCAACAATGTTATTCCTTCCTCGCATACAGCGCCACCGCTATTCGGGCGATTTCGTGCAGTTTGCAACTTCGTAACAAGTTCGAACATGCAGGTGCTCTCCCTGTCAAGCGGTATGCTGGCCTATAGCCTGACAAGTTAAGTCCCGATATGCGCAGATCACTGCGGAGCACTTCCCATTACGTCATCCTCCCCACCACTCTTCTACTCACTGGTCTGGCGTTGAGAGTACCAGTGGTGCCAACTCAGCAAAATTAAGCTAAAACAAATATGACGATTTTCATGGTACAGTGGCTCTCAGCGACAGACAAACCTGCAAACGAAACTGAAATTGATGCGGAGAATAGAGTGAAAGCATTGTGAACAATGAACAAAAGGAAATTGTACTTAAAAATTCAAAGTGTAGCTTATGTGAAACAGTATGCGATTGACACCAAATTTAGAAACGCGGAGCACACCTTAATACGACTTCCGGCTTACCACGCAGACTTAAATCCCATTGAACTTGTGTGTGTGTGTGTGGGGGGGGGGAATCAAGTGTAAGGCAAGGGAATTCATTCGGATTCACTGGACGCAAAGAAAGATTTGCTGGGAAAATTATTTAGTAAATATTCTGTACAGAAATGGATTAAATGTTGTGAACACGTGAAAAAAATTGAAGATTCTTACTTTGAAAGAGACGGGACTTATGGACGAGCGTGTAGATGAACTGATAATTGGACTTGGTCAAGCCGATTCAGACACTGACACAGATTCATCGGTAGACACAGATTCGCATGAGTGGGAGAGTGAAACTGAAGAAGGAGAACTGGAAAACATTTAGAATGTGAGCTCAGTTCTATCGTTTATATATTTTTCATTTTTCTATCGTTTTATTTCATACATTTCTTATGCTGGTAAGAAATATCCCTAATATAACTTAATTCATTTAAGGTTTAAAGGGAAAATATCAAAATGTATTTAGAATTTAGCGTAATCAATAGGTAGCGTAGGTGAGGGGATACTAATTATGTCTTTCACATTCTAATTTCGTTGAAAATTCTCAGACGATTCCTCTCCCTCCAGGTTTGCAACACTGCGAACGAACGTCGCCGCAGACAATGGGGTGGGGAAATGTGATGCGAGGTGCGCAAACAATGGATTGCAGCGTCTTGTTTTTAAACTTGTCAAGTTATAGGTACTGTTGTAGGCCGATCGTCTATCTATCAGCATGTTCGAAACGGGCAAGGTGAAGGAACTTAGTTCCGATCTGAAGGATGTTATTATAAATTTGGCCCTTAGAGATTATTCGTTAAGAAAAATTGGACAAACAGTCAATAAATCACACTCCACAGTTCAATAAAATAGTAAACAAATTTAGAGAGGAAAGTTCAACACAGAATGTGCCGAGAAAACCAAAAGAGTGCGAGAAAACCCCCGACTAAGTGTTCCTCAGTTACGACCGTTAGTAGAAAATGTTGCTGGCAAGATGATGTCCGATCAAACTGTCTGACGTGCCTTGTGGAAGCATGGATATCATGGCAGAATACCACGAAAGAGGCCGTATGTAAATAAGGTGAATCGCAGGAATAGACTTTCATTCGCGAAAGAGCACATCCACAAGGACCAGGAATTTTGGGATAGTGTCATATGGTCAGGCGAGTCCAAGATTAATATATATAGGTCAGATTGGATAAATAGGGTCTGGAGAAAATCAAATAAATACAATGATCACATTAACACAGTTCCAACAGTTAAACACGGTGGTGGGTCATTGATGATTTGGGGCTGTATGCAGTGGCGGATTACCAAATAGGCCCACTAGGCACGTGCCTAGGGGCGGCAACTCTTGGGGGCGGCAAATCTTTTTTTCCAGAATATCAAGAATAATAAAAAGTGTCTTACGTACACAGTGACAATTTAGACCTACGAAACCAATGTTTCAAATCAACGGTTTGGAACACTTTCGCTTCATAAGAAAGAAACCTTGATGTATTGGATTTATGTGTTATCAAGAAATGTTTCGTCTGTTCTGCCTCCTTCAGGCGGCAATAAATTTGTTTTTAACACGAGAGGTGGCTTTTATCGCTTACAACGACAATGCAAGCCGCCCAGCCTTTGTTGGTTTGTTTTTTGTAAATGCATACCCCTCGATCTTCCACTAAGCGTTTGTTAATGACCAGGCAGGAAAGAAGACTGATTGTTTGAAACTCGCATCTGTAACAATGCCAGTTTTAAAAAAAAATAAACACATAAACACTGCTGATAAGTGAGTGAGTGAGTGAGTGCAGCTTTTGCGTGGACCGCAACTAATTTAATTTTTGTCTTACTGTATTCTCTGGCTGGTGCTTTGAGTTTGTTGCTATCGCGTTTGCGATTTGGTGGTTGTTTTTTTTTATATATACAGCAGGCAGCATGAAGCGAACAAAGTTAAGTGGGGCGGGTTATCGTAAACTTGCAAACGAAAAGCGTGAAAGAGAAGCAATCTTACAGAAAAAGCTTGCTACAGTGGACACGTTTTTTTAGGCGAAAGGAACAAGTGATTTCCGAAAGTAGTTCAAAAATTGAAGTGGAAGCGGCTACATCGAGTAAACTCTGTGAAACGCAAAATGTCGAAAATACTGTGGGTTTAGTGGAGGAAGAAAGTGCACCTGAGGTAGTGTCCCCTCAGTTCGTAGGAGTTCCTGATTGTGACAGTGAGAGTGCAAATTTCGTTAGTGACGATCCTGCCGAGTGGTGTCTGAATGAGTCTACAATTGACGTTCTTCTAAGACGTGGAATTAATCAGAATGCTGAAAACGATTTTTCTAAATCGTAAAGACTCATAGCAGGTAAGACAAGATTTTTAAATATTAGTGTTGTTTCTTTTCGTAAACTTGTAAATGGCGAATCAATTTTGCGGAATTATTTGGTATATTCGTGCAGCACTGGTGCCGTTTATTGTGCATCATGCAGGTTGTTCAAGGGCAAGGCAAACATCGCAACTCACGGCATTTCAGACTGGAAAAACATTTCAAATATTCTAGCATCACACGAAATATTCTGAAGAACACAAAAACTGCGAGTTGGCACTCTTAACAAGGCAGAAATCTGTTGGGACCTTGGGGAAAATCACACATTCAGACGGAACTTATGTACTGGGTCAGTGCAAATAAGTTACTACTTTTCTTTTGAGAAGGGCGCACATTAAGCTTGTGCCTAGGGGCGGCGAGGAAGCTTAATCCGCCACTGGCTGTATGGCGTCAAAAGGTGTTGTACCATCCAGTTTATTGATGGTATCATGGATGCATATGTCTATTTGGACATATTGAAGAACAATGGAAAGCAGAGTGCCCAAAAATGGACATGCCACCTATCTACAGATTCCAACAAGACAATGACAGTAAGCATAAGCCGCGAGTTAACATGAATTAGCTAATATGGAATGAATGTGCCCAAACTAGTACAAACACCAGCTCAAAGTTCAGACTTAAATCCCATTGAGCATTCTATAAATCAGGCGTCAAGTCCAAACAAGAGTTGAAAACTGTTGTGCAAGCCAAGTGGAATAAAATAAGCTCTGAAACATGTCGGGAACTGGTTAATTCTATGAAGAACAGGTGTCAAGCAGTAATTAAAGCCAAAGGATACGCATCAAAGTATTAGAACTGTCAGTCAATTTGCTCTGAATATACTTTTTTCTTTTATATTATTAAGTGTACGAATAGAAAAGTTGTACAAACAATGGCATGTTTCTCTTTCAGTTTCATTTAATTTATTATTGTCATTGGTTATACAGAATTTGGGTAAGATTTTATGTTCCTAATGATATTGGTTATTGAATTGTAAAGAAACAATTTCAAAAGAGTGTATTTCCTTTCAGATATTAAAGCATTTTCTTTGAAAATCTGTGTGTACGAATAAGAATGTTACATACTGTAGCATTTTTTTATGCAAAGAAAACTTGCCACGCCAAGTATGATGAAATGGAAACGGGTTTTTGAACGCTCTAAACAAAAAACGTTCGAGTCGCAATGTACAAAAGAAGACGAAGCGCAAAGCGTTGCTTGTAAAAGCGAAGGTGTTTTTGAATGAAGAAAGTACTTTATAAAAAGTTTTATTTTCTTATTTGTAAAATTATATTCCACAAAAGGATGGACATAACTGTGTTTCCTCCTGCGTACATTTAATGATATTTTTTAAATAGTCGGAGCTGCTGCGTGTTGATAAGGATTTTCTTCGTGTCTGATTTTGCAGTAACTAAGTGTGTATAATTTCATGTTTTCTGGTTTATTTATAACTAAGAAATTTGTCGCGTACCAAGATTTCTACAATGCGCGTTATATAAGGACTGATATTGAAAGTAGTAACAGTTCGTTATATCGGAGACACATTGAAATCGGATATTTTGTGTTTCGCATGGTTCGTATTTACCAATTGTGTATTGCGGAACATAGTTTAAGGTGCCATTATGCTTTTTACACGAAAACAAACACAATTTTTCACATACAGAGTGATTTTTCAAATTCATTTCGGTAAATATGCGATATCGCCCGGACGGATTTCTTCAAATTTACAGGAGAAAGTACTTACTGAAATGAGTTTCTTTAGCATTCTGGACGTTCTTGGAGGTATTTTCTTTCACGGAAAGTAAAAACTTCGTAGTTTAATGCTGCCGAACAAGAATCAATCACTTTTTACGTAAGAAATTGCCATTGCCTGCCACATTATGCCGTTGTTTACATTGTGTGCGTGCAGATGGCGAGAGCGTTGAAAGTCACGCGATCCCTGCAGTGTTTCCAAACGTGCCTTCTTTTTACGAAAATTTCTATTTTTGACTATGTTCGCTGTGCTTTTTTTTCTCGATGAATTTAGGGGTGAAATGAGTGCTAATGGATCCTAACCTAACAGGCCTAACCTAACCTTGCGTGAATGGTTTGTGGGGCTATCCGTGGATGGTTTGGTAACACTTTACTATACCGGAGACGGATTTCTTCAAATTTACAGGAGAAAGTACTTACGCAAATCGTTTTCTGTAGCATTGTTGATGTTCGGGAATGTAGTTTTGATCCATTTTAATGCAAATGCATGTGGTTTTCTACGAAAATCTATTTCCGACGCGCTGTTGCTGCTGCCGCCATTGGAGCGATTTTACAATACAGGGAATTTCTCCATTTTGTTTGAAATTCGGCATACTCACTAATTTTGGCCCCCTAATCACGAATCTGCAGTCAAAATTTGGCGCTCACACGTGGAAATAGCAAAATAATCGAAATTAAGTTCTTATTTCCACACCCTCGATTTCCGAATTTCCCGCCGGTTCCGGGCTCCGCCCCTGGGGTAATCGACCTACCGCCCCCAACCGCTATCGCGGCCCCGCCTCCGCTCCGCTCCGGCTTCCCGCCTATATCTATAGACTCCCTGTTAAGGGCATGTTAGAAAGTGGCCGGATTCACCTGCCCCCAAATAAGCGCCAAATTTATACGTGAGCGCCAAATTTTAAGTGCAGATTCGTGATTAGGAGACCCAAATTAGTAAGTAACCGAAAATTCAAACAAATTGGAGAAATTCCCTGTATTGTTAAATTATACCCCGCCATTTGCTTTCTGCATGAGTGGAGTGCACAATACGTGCTATTGCTGCTGCTACAAGATGACGTGTCGAGGATGCGTCATGAAGTTGTTGCCGGGTGTGGAAGATGCCGTGGAATTTGTAATTCCGATGTTGTCTGTATATGCTAAATTGAACGAAAGGAGTGCTAATGGAACTTAACCTAACAGGCCTAACCTAACCTAGTAGGCATACCTCGTCCCCGTGATGGTTTGTGGGGCTATCATATGTATGAAATATACATTATTTTCGTTAGATCTCCATTATTTCACCTAAAGAAATGTTCCGCAATGCAGAATAGTACGTTTGCAATGTAAAAAATTGCGAAATAAATCATTAATAGGTGTCTCCGGTATAGTAAAGTAGTACCGATGGTTTTTGGGGCTAACGTCAATGGTTTGTGGGGCTACCCATGGATGGATTTTGGGGCTAACATCAATGGTTTGTGGGGCTACCCGTGGATGGTTTTTGGGGCTAACGTGCATGGTTTGTGGAGGTAAACATGAAAAAAAAAAAATCGAAATAGTACGTAATTTTCCGTCATGAAGGTTTGAAACACTACTTGTGCACTGAAAATTGACAAAACACAAGCTGGCACGTCATGACGCGCGATGATCCATTACAAGTGCACGCCATATTGTCTATTACAGAAGCGGAACAAGTAAGACAAATAATCAATCTTAGTATGAAAAGTTAGTATTTAATGGAAAAAGGCATAACTTCACCTTAAAGAATGTTCTGCAAGGCAAAATAGGTAAGTACCAGTGGTAAAATTAAGGAAATACATGAGTGAAATTTGTCCGGGCGTTATCGCATATTTACCTTAATTTCTTCGCTTCTGTAACACACAATATGGTGGGAACATTTTGACTCAAGTTCTGGGTATGTAGTGTTTCCAACCTTCTTCACCGAAAAATATCTACTATCGTGTTCGTCACGTGTGAAAATTTTACATTATGCAGGGGTAGCTGACTGATAGCCCGGGCAGCTGATGGATAGCCCCATGAACCATTTCCGATAAGGTTAGGTTTGGTTAGTTTAGGCAAGCATAGTGAAAGAAAGGGGTTGGAAACACTGACAGGGGCTTACATCATCAAACGTATGAAGCATGCAGTTCACATAGCGAAAGCAATGGCAATTGTGCGTCGGTGAGATATTTCTCTTGAAAAATACAAGATTTCCTGGTCAAATATATTCCACGATGAAAGAAATACCTCGACAAACGTTGGAAAGCTTGGAGAAACTCATTTCCGTAAGTAGTTCCTTCTGTAAAAATGAAGACATGTGTTTCCGATATAACGAACTGTTACCTTGAAAATAAGCAACATTTGAAGTTCATGATACGAAAAATGCAAGTAACATGTAGGCTGTTCCGGTGAAATTAATTGTGTATATATGTAACCTAAGAGCAGGAAGTGTGCATACACCTATTTGCGTGAGTTTCACAATTAGTAACCAGTTCCGAAAATTATTTTTTCTACTAGTTGTGATTTTTATCTCTGGCCCAAGTTCAGTATTGCATGTGCATGACTCATATCGAGCATGGATGTTGAGAACAAGAATCATTGTTCCCAACGCTTACCTTGCAAATGATATCGCTTCTTTTGTTTTTAAATATCAGTGTTTCCAACCTTCTTTACCGAAAAATATCTACTATCGTGTTCGTCACGTGAGCAAATTGTACATTATGCACGGGTAGTTGCCGGATAGCCCCACAAACCATTTCCGATAAGCTTAGGTTAGGCAAGCATAGTTAAAAAAAGGTATTGGAAAAACTGACATGATTTCCCGGTCAAATAGATACCACGATGAAATAAAATATCTCGACTAACATTGGAAACTTTAGAGAAACTCATTTCCGTAAGTAGTTTCTTATGTAAAAATTAAGAAATATGTTTCCGATGTATGAAACTGTTACCGAAAAAGTCTCGCAAATAGGGTTGCCAGATTTCTAAAATAAAAAAATGGGACATACAGATTATATAGGCTTGGATATAGTTAAATTTATTTTTTATAATGTTTTTAAGCATTACAAAATCAATTTCTGTTTAAAGCATTGTTAATCCCTAATTTTTAACATTTTGACAAAATATATTAATATTTGAGTGAACTCTTGGCGTTAAGAGGACTTTTTTCCAATGCATTACTATAAAATTCAGAACATGACTTATTCACTTATTATTTCTTTAGCTAAATTCGGGACAAATGGGTGTCCCAAGAACATTTTCCGGGTTACCAGGACATTTCTTTAAAAAAGGGGACAATCTCGTATCTGGCAACCGTACTCACAAACAATCTTTTGTGAACTTTTGAAGTTAAATAAGCTGGCCATTTATAATTAAAATATCTGTCCAATTAGATAAAGCATTAAAGAAAATGTCCGTATGTCGCATGCATTATGTACTACAAAAATACATTTCATGGTATAAGAATTAGCATTGTGGGGTATGATTTATGCATTCCACTTATATTTTCCATAAAATATGATCCTTTTATTATAACAATATTACAATTTTTAGAGCAAGGAAAATCCCTGTATTAGTGGAGCTGTGTGAATTTGAATATGTTTCACAATGTAATGCTTTGAGCCATATTAAATGCATTATCATCCACTACCAACACAAAACATGAAGAAGGCATTTATACCGGAAGCACAGCAAAACATCTGTGACAATCATTGCAAACAACAATGAGCATGTAATTTTGGAAGTGTGGCCAAAACGAACAACCAAACTTAAACATTGCAGCATTGCAAGGAGCGAATGTAGAATATAGAGAATGTCTCCAATTTCATTAATATTTGGTATACTAACTAAATTTGGCCTTCTAATCACGATGAAAAAAGCTGATGTAAGTTGAGATTTTTTTTTTTAAAACTGTATCGCATTGTTTTATGATTGTGTGGCTACCCATTCATAATGTACTGATCAGAAGGCCAAAATTAGTTAAAATATTAACAAAATTCAAGATACTTTCTTACCCTAACCTTACCGGAAAAAGTTTTGTGGGGATATCAGTTAAATCTTTTCCCAATTATCGCATATTGTAACAAAATATAAGTTTTGTATCACTAGCTTCCTCACTGCCCAAAATGCCATTTTTCTAGAAGAAGGCTCGAACTCCATTACCAAACCTACCTCTAATCAAAGTCCGCATTCCACATGCTCTTCTCAACTAATGCTCTGCAAGTAACGAAGGAACAGTGTGGCAACGCTGTAGACAGCCCAACGAATGCTGAACATCACTTGTTCGTATCATCAAACATGGTTGTTATGTTTATGTATGGAGAATGATTGTGGTAATGAAGAACGTAATTTTGCAACATATATAGACAGAAGTGTACAATTTTAACACATGACCCCCAAATCTTACCTCCAGATACGTTACCAGGACTGCATATTTAGTGAGTATAAGAAGTAGGAAAGGAATTGGAGACATTCTCTATATTGTGCATTCATACCCATTGCAAATTATTAAGATAGCATATATAACAATGTGTGGGTATGCATTGACTTGTTTGAAGTTATTACATGCTAGTATGTCAGTCAAATAAGAAAATCCCTTTATCTCAAATATAGTTGTTTTTAATTTTAGTACTTACACTTCTGCAACAGTGAAGAATTTTAAAGTATGGAATTATTTGATTGCATTGAAATTGTATTCTCTATTCTTGTCAAGTTGTAAGTGATACTTTTCCTTAGTCGACACGGACAGTTTTCTGATCTTATTGTGTGTTACTATTGTACTATAAATGAGAGCAATAGGAACTGTTAAATTGTAGATAAACATTTACAGCATGTAGAAAATTAGTGTTTGTTTCTCTCAGTTAATTCTGTCATGATACTATATTATTAGGATGTCAGATTTAATTATGTATGTAAGTTTGTTAATTATCATTTCTTTTGTGTGTAATTCAGGAATTTTTATTTAATTGGAAATCAAAATGATGGATTATGACAGTTCAGGAGATGAAATGGAGTGCTTTGTATGTGGTGCTTCATGCTTTGAAGAATCTCAAATGCAAAATATTTCCACAGATGAAGAGTTGAAAGTGAGACTGGAGTGTTTGTTAGGTAATGTAAACAGTTTTGATATTCTCTTTCTAGTCACATTTATATTTATGAACTAACCTATTAAATGTTAGGAAAGTCTATAATGTTGGAATGAATATAGCATGCATTTTTTTGTCGGTCCCCGTGGCAAAGTGGTTAGCACATCGTGCTACAATGCCAGGTCTCCCGGGTTCGAATCCTGGCTTGTGCATGGATGTTTGTGGGTGTCCATTCGTCAATTTCATCATATCATCACTCATCCCCATCTTAGCCAAAAGTAGCAAAAAAATACGAAGTAAAGTAAAGCAAATCAATCAATATCTTTTTTTGTTTCATTTGAGGACCAAAAATAAAATAACCATGGCTACTATTTATTTTTGTTAATTAGTGTTGCTTTTCTGCCACTTTTTGGCTAATTGCAACAATGAGGATGAGTGATGATTAGCTGAAATTGATGAAAGGACACTTGCAAAGAACACTTGAGCCCAACCTGGAATTCAAATCTAGAGACTTTGGTGGTGGGATCAAAAGTCAACCACCTAATGTGCTCGGCAACCAAGGCAGCTATAACCATGATATTATAGGTAGATTTTTCTCATTTGAATGATCTAGCCAATTTCAGCATGGATAATGTGATTGTATTGTGACACTGATAAGAACAAGATGATCAAAACCACACTAAGTCAGCAGCGGCTGCTCCTTAGATGGCAAAGTTGCACAACCACAACTTACGACGGTATATTTCATGCAATTACCTGAAATGAAGACTAGTTTGGACAGCGATGATATCATGGTGGAATTAGTCCTTCTCTATGCACTTGCCATGCTAGGTGACACAAGGGCGCCGACTTTGCAAAATTTCTGTGGGTGCATATCAATGGCGGTTAGATCTGTAATTATCAAGTATTGTATACTTTAAAGAACTTACATGCACAATGATTGCAAGATGCAATGATATTATCAGCACGTTACTAAAAGAAAATACCACATTCATACAAATTAAAATGAAAAAATCTTCATAAATGCAAATAATATTAATTGTATTGCAGATAGAACTATGCAAGGATTTTGTTGTGAACAGAAACTACAAAATGACTAATTTTATGTACCAAATAATAATAATAATAATGACATGTTAACTTTCAATATAAAACACATTCCTTCTTACGTCATTTGCACTTATGAATTTGTTTGCAAGTTTGGTAATGTCAATATTTTTAGTCATTTCTTTATGAACTTGCAAAATTGCCAAATCATTCAATCTTTTTTGCGTCATTGTTGACCGCAAAAACGTTTCAATCGTCTAAGTGCTGGAAATGACCGATTAGAAGTACAAGAAGTAACAGGTATAGTTAAAATCACCCGTACAAACTTCACAAATTCTGTGAGCATTTCACGCATACGACCACTGTTTTCTCTACTTAAAATATTTGTAATGTCTCACAAGTTGGCCACTTTTTCTTTGCTCGTTCTGCATACATCTACAAACATGTCCCTGTGCAATGTTAGCTTGTCTTTATCAAAGTCTGTCCCATAGAACTGCAGAATTCGACCAGCACCAATTTCACCGATAGCGAAAGCTTCAAGTTGTGAAATAAGTTCCAAAACCTTTGTTTGAAATCTACGATTTAGCAAATCCACAGCCACATCAATTATTTCAAAAAATATTTGTCTGTTCCTCCGGCGTTTGATACGTATGAGGATCACTACCTTCGTCGTAGCGTTCTAGCATCTTGCTTTTTCTAGGCAAAACTGGTTTATCAATGTTCAATTCCTTCCCTTTCCTCATGGTTTCATTCCACAACTCAAAAAATATATCCCTTTGTGAAGCTAAACTTGCAGACAAAGTTTCCACCAAAGTTTTGATTTCTCGGTATGACAATGATTTCTTCTGAAAAGAAGAATGAAGTTGTTCAATCCTGCCGAAAACTGAAATTAACATTTTCAGGAAAATAAGAAATCTGAATTGGTATAGGTTTGAAAAATATCCACTAGCCTTCCCACCGACTTCACTTTTTTCTTCTGACAGATCTTCCAAAAATTTCAAGAGAACGTCATAATTGCTTTCCAACGATTGTAGTGATTTTACCCTCACACACCACCTTGTGGGACCAAATGGTCGCAAAGTCAGTCTGGGAATGTTTTTTACAACACCATCTTCGTTGTCTTCTTGTAGCGATTGAAACACTGCTAGCCTCTTTGGCGAATGCCTTACAAATTATATTAATTCACGAAGAATCACCATTCGGTTTATTCTTTATTAGTGCTCAATATCAGCAAGTAGTTATTTTAAAACAATTGTTGACGAATGGAGTGGGCGTATTGTAGTGTGTCACTTGTAAGGAAACACCAAAGCAAGCCGATTCTATTCACAATACGATACAGTTCCATTGTTATTGTGGGGACTGCCTTTGACTTGGCCAGAGACAGGCAAGGAAGGGGGGAATGTGTTGCTTGGTTGTCTTTGCACAAACACATTTAAAACAATAATGTTTTAGAGGTTACAAATTTTAACTTCCAGCTCAATGTTTAATTGCTTATTATTTTTAGATAATGGCAAGTGAGAAATATTTATTTTACTTTGTTTTTACCAAACTAAAAATCTTGTGGGTGCGGCGCACCCACAAGATTATTTATGTGGGTGCTCGGGCCCCGGAGCACCCACGTAGTCGGCGCGCATGAGGTGACACATTTCTGCCTGCTGTCTTCACTAGGACTGAGCCGATACCAATACCCTGTTCAATTCCTATACTGGTATAATTCCAGTATAAACTAACATATGCTAGTTACCGAGTCATACTAATATATCACATCACCAGGCACGTATCTAGAAATATAATTTGGAGGCCAGTCCCAACCAAGTGTATCAGAAATATAATAATGAAAGTGTTTTTATTTAATTTGTTAATATAATGTATAGGTCTATTTGTAATAATATGTAAATTAATTAATTGGTACTTATTTACTGCAATGAATACAGAGTAATGTTGTATGTAATCACAGACTAAGAAACTGAGGAATGTTAATGTTAATACCTATTTTGTTCTTTGTTTCTTGACTAAAAAATTATTGGCATTATTATTACACAATTAGTAAAAAAGTCGCTATAAAATTAGAGATATAACAGAAAATATTCATCATCTAGTTTATGTGTAGGTAAGACTGCTAATATTTGTGTAAAAACAACTGTCTTGGGAGGAAGTTAAAGTAAAAAAAAAATGATTGTTTATTGAATAACAAAAAAAATGATGGTAGGTTCAGTTGATGAAAAGTAAAAGTTCCTGATTAATATTTTATGTACATTATTATAAGTAGTGGTGTACATACGTAAATCTTTACAGGGACCTCCCTGATGGAATCGTGGTAACATCGTCACTTTGTAATCAATAGATCCAGGTTCGTTACCCGGTAGAGGCACATGGTGGTTTGGATCCCACATTAAACTGTATGTCCAGTGGACTTGAAACAAAAACTCAAACTCAGTCTTCTTTAGTACTGTCATTCAAAGCTGTATCGTCCCAATCTAATCGTGGCAGATATAATAACCCTCATTGGCCAATACCAGCAGTCGTACAAAATACTGACATAGAAGGGAAGCGGACAAGAAGAAATGGCTGAATCCACTTCCTGCCCGAACGTAGCTAATTTCACAGCGACCTTCTTCCCTCTTTTCCAAGAACTCCGCCATCACCTGACCCAGCATTAGCAATAATTTGAAATGAATTTTATTTCCAAAAATTAAGTATGCAGTTACATGCCTTCATGGTGATGTTTGGGTTCAGCTTTCACTTACCCATGCCTTTGATCTTGTCATCTGCTTCCCAGGAGGGTGAGTTTATCCAACTTTTATAGGAAAAATCTATGGAACTTCTTGTGCTAGTTCCCCAATCTTTCACAAGGAAGGGTGAACGAACTCTTAAAAAGGACAAATGTTGAGATGAGCTGTTGCTCTTGCCTGCTCTTCCAGCCACTGAAATACATCGGTAACGGCTCAGCCCTAATCTTTACTTTATGTAAACTGTTTGTGTAGAACTCTGCTCTTTGGGTGTGAAGTCACTGTTCCATCCTTGGTGTCAAAATGGCATCCTTTGAGTGGACACTTCACTTCTGGAAAGAGAAAGTAGTCACTAGGTCCATGTCTGGGAAATATGGAGAAGGGCAAGATTTTGAATCTCAATGGAACTGCTTTCAAAACTGATGCACTGGCAGAATTAACTGGTGTGTTGTCTGCCAACAACAGCTCCCCTTTTGTGAGCATTCCTCGCCATTTTCACCTTCAATTCCTCATGTAATCAAGCTACAAAATCACAATAATAGTCGCTAGTGTTTGACCATGTGGCAGCAGGGGCGGCCACTCATAAGGACGATACAGACGCCGCACTGCCTTGTGTAACCACAACTGAACAAACATTACATTAACATTTATATATTAGCTTTATATTGTCTGAATTGCAAATATTCCATTGCTTATAGATCGTTGGTTAGTTGGTTCTGTAATCATTCTTCTGTGACAATTGCAAAATTTGTACGCCACCATGCGGGAGAATACCCAGCTTCGAGAGAAATCTGGCGGGGTGCCGTCCTCCCACTTTACGAGATGTAGAGGGGTAAGAGGCAAGGGAACTGGCGGAACTGGCAGAATAACACACGCGGGATCTGTGCATGGGAGGACGGAGGGTTTGTCATCCGAAACCCACTCCCTGGGCGAAACTGGCCCTCTCTCCGGAGAACGGTGAACAACGAAGAGTTGCCAGAAGCAATGAAGTTAACAGAAGATAGAAAATTACCAACCGTTGAAAAAAATCATTCTGTATGCCATAATCTTATTCACTTATGACATAAGAGTAGAGCAATAAATAACGCAATTTCCAATGAGGAAAGAAAATATCGGTAACTGAAAAATTACAGACTCTTGCTTCATTTCTTATATTTACCGTCGCTTTCTGCTACTTTTTGGTAATCACGACAATGAGGATGAGCGATGATATAATGAAATTGATGGAGGGGCACTCACAAAGAACGCACGTAGCCATGCTGGGATTCGAACCCAGGGGTCCTGACTTTTGTAATGCGGTATGCTAGCCATGGAAGTCAGCTATAGATTCTTGTTACTCCCAAAATTATCGCATATGTGCATTGTATATTTTCTGAGTTTAGTGGAAAGTACATTTGGATTACAATAATGTGGATTACATCATGTAGATTTAATTACGTTTTGATCAGCACGTTTGAAAAAATCCTGATAATGTGACAAAGTTGTCCAATTTCTTTTCAAGCCGGCTGTTAAATAAATTAGAAACTCGTCAATTAAACTCACCAAGAGCCGCTACAGGAACTTGTGAACTACAAATTTCTGAAAATTTGGCAAAATTGTCTGGCAACCCCGAAGCAATAAAACGACCGAATGGGAAGTTGATAGTATTGACACTTATTGTTTCTTCGTTTTCCATGGAAAAGAGAAGCTTTTTTGGTTTGTTGTGTGCTGTAGTTGTGCATTTGTCGCGATGAACAGTGTGGAGAAATTATTGGTGCGAAGTTTTTCTACCAGAAGTCTGTATGAAATAATAAACATAAAAAACCTTGGCCGAATTTAAATCTAGAACAGGTGTCCAAGAAGGGAGGTTGTGAGTTCACTCGCAAATTTCGCGTTCAAGGACAGAAGGATATATTTCAGTTACAAGCATGTCTGAAGAAGATTTCTGGTAAGTTTAAAGTTTTTACTGTAGATGTTCTGGTAACGCAGATATCACCTTTCCAGTGAAATATTTATTTTTGTGCCCTATTCACATATCAATTAGTCATGTTGGACAGGATACTTTTTCTGTGTAACTCTTTTGCTATAAATTTTCACGATCAATGCACGTAAATATTCGTCATTGTGCTTATCAAGTTGTGTAAAAATTAATATCCCTTCTTCTGAATTTTCCCCTCTGTTAATTTAAAAAATGCTACAACTAAATCTATTAGAACTCTATTTCTTCTTCCATTTACTTTGCATTACTGTTAAATTATTTAATTTATTATAATATGTGCAAACTTGCAGAACATGATATTCAGTAAACACGAACATATCAATTTCTTATCACATTCTCTGTTCATAATTTAAACTCGCATTACTAGTAGAGCAAATTTGTGAGCTATCGCTCCTCCACTTTGGTTCACCACGAGCTGCCACTGTGTGGCAGGTAGTTCATAATGATGACTCCCTTACAGTCAGGGTTGGCCCGGGCTTGCACACTGATATAATTTTGTATTGATTTAATTTATTTTACCTCGCTTTTCCGCCACTTGTGGCTAAACACTAATTAGAGAATGAGTGATGAAATTGATGATGGCACCTTCACAAAGAGCACCCATGTCCATCACGGAGGTCGGCATGGTATTTTATAATGGAGGGTAGTAGTATAGCCGAAATCTATTACCAGATGGCCAAATTTTACTAGCCTAAGGAGTGAACAACAGAAAGCCAGGCATTGGTGGTGTCAGTTGCAGCTGAATTATAAAGAAAATGTAAAAATTATTGCAAATAATGTGGTGTGGGGAAAAAAATTGTATGTGACCTTGTACCATTATCATTTAAAGTAATTTATTGTATCAGATTGCATAGTAGATAATCTTATTCAGCATTGTGTATACATTTTTTTTCCCCCCAGGTCAAAGGATGATCTTGTTACAATCTATACTTGGAAGTTTGCTGTGCAAAATGTGTTTGAAAGTTTTGGAAAAAGTCAAAACATTGCAACTTCACTTGCAGAAATTGTTCAATGCAACTCTTGTTAAACACACTAATGCATCATTTGGGAATGAGGAATTCCTGTTTTGTCATTGTGGTGCAAAGGTAAAGGCATTTATGTGAAGTTATTATTGTAATGATGATTTATAATAAGTCACTGCACACTTGGTGGTGGCAAATATTTTCTTGGGGCATCTTGGAACTAAGATTGGTGATAAGTAGAGCCAAATGTTTGTGATAAATAGAAGATCAAGATATTGGTACAAAAACTGGACATATTTCGGGATCAAAAGTGGTAAATAAAATGGCATTTGGTGTTAAAATGGTGAATAAAAACCTATATTTGCTTTAAAACCTATACTTATTACAAAAATTAACATTTCACTTCTAATAGCACATTTGTATACTAAGTTTATTCCTGTGTAACAGAGTCCCAATTTTTGCTCCTCAAATATTTACCACAGAATTAATCAATATGTTGTGACTTGCATCAGAATTAATCATTTGTCCATGATTTGTATATCTCACAGGATAATTCAGACCTCAAAAGGTGTTGTGTTGGTTAAGCTCTAAATTTCATGTTTAAGAGTGTATTTTTCAGTTCATTTTGAATTTTTTCGTGACAAAATATGATATCAAACCTTTCAAAACCATGAAAAATTAACATTGCAATGTGTTTTTTCACATTTCATGTTTTCGTTAAAAACAAAATATGCAGCCCCTAGTGATAAGTATAAGGGGGTCATATCAAATTAGGTTATTTTTTTTAAGACATTCATTTCTGCAATCAGATTTTAACATATGTGCTGTGTACAAAAGTTATGGACATGAAAATTGAAACAATTGCCCCCAAAGGGCCATGTTATTTGCAGCTATTTAATGTGATCAATCCTTGTTGCCTCTCGTGTTGGGCTCAGAGCAGAAGGTGCTTTGCCCAGTCATTATTCACCTGTTCAAGAACATTGGAGAAATTGTGTTACAGACCTCCAGGATGGTATTTTGTTATTTTGGCATGCATTAGGGAAAGAAGGTCATATTATGTAGTGGGCAACGTGGGGGTGGATATCACCTGTCCCTTTTGTGCCACACTATTTCAAATATCTACAATTTACCAGTAATCTCTTCAGCCACATGTAAAATGAATTATGTGATAGATATGGAGGCAACCTAATGTGTCTCTCTTGAGCCCACATCAGGATTACTAGGAAAAATAATACCACATTTCTGGATGAATTACAGTTGTAACTTCAGGCACACAAACTGTGCATCGTGTGGCATGTAAGACTTTTTAAGGCATTATGTAAAGGTAAAACCATGAAGACACTTTCAGTGGGGCCCCACACATTCTTGATCTCAGCTATTTTGGATGTCAGTGGTCAGCACCATGCTCCAGCTGCCTTTACCCCACAGGATTACTTTTAAAGGAATATTTTGGTTATTTTTATTAGCTAACATAAACAAGCTGTGGGTATTTTGATACAATGCATATCCTCCTTGGGTGGAGGTTTGTTGCGTGTGTAAACATAATGGGTTGTGATCAATAGTTAACTCTGAGGCTCATTTCTCAGATTTGGGTCACATTTTCTGTTGCACCTTCCACAGGCTATAGCTCTAGAACTATTTCTTAGGGGCATCTAATACTTTGTATAGAACCATTTAGCCAAATTTCATCCAAATTCAAGGCTATAACCCAGAAGGCATGGTGGCCTCCCAATGGCGCAGTGGTTGCGTCGTCGCCTTGTAATCAAGGGGTCCAGGGTTCGATTCCTGGTGGATGCACATAGTTGTTTGGATCCCACTTTAAACTGTAGGTTCAGTCCCAATTAGCCTTACTGTGCATAAAGTGGACTTAAAACGCCAACTCAATCAATCAGAAGGCATGGTGTAATGAACACTGGAAACTTGCTATTCCCACTTTGACTTCCTGACTGCAGCTCATGTGACTGCTTATAATAAGGGACCTTGATATTTTGCAAGTTGTGATGACACTGTAAAAAAATCTATGTGCAGTGACATGACATGTTCTGAACACATTTTTCATCCATTCAAAATTATGAAATTTGAATTTGCCCTTTTCACAAATTTGAAGAATTTTTGTGCATAAAAAATTAAGAATACCACAAAAATATTTAATTATTGTGCTTTAAGGTTAAAATATAAAATACACCACCACCAATTTTGGCAAAAAAAATTACACCAAAGAAAATTGAGGTATCTAAAGCTGTTAACATGTTCTTTGTCCTCGAATTCTCATGCTAATTTTCTGTGGGTTTTTCCCAATAACCATTGTCTTGGTCTTGTTATTTGTTGTTTTGTAAAGCTTATATTAAACAAATTTTAACAGCTTTTTGTAATTTATATTTCGCAGGATCATTCAAATTCAGGACGAGATAATTATCGATGGGGTTCCACTAGTCCCCATGACATAGACAATCAAGTGAATGTGACTGCTGAGACAAGATGTGATAATGATGTGTTATCAGACTCTACAGGGGATAATTTATTAGTGCAAAGGAATGTTGAGTCTGGGAGAGAACAAACCTTTCTAAACGTAACTGTGATAGATGATGAATTCCGTAGAACAAAATCAAAAGCCATACTCTCTACTGGCTGTACATGTAATATATGTGGTGTGACCTTCTTGAACAAGAAGGAGATAAAAGTTCATATTGAACAAGTGCACGACGGCAGTACAGTGTATGCATGCTCGTTGTGTGGTTCTGTGTTTGAAACTCAAGAACATATGACAGCTCATCAAGAGGATCGAACTCCCATTCCGTGTGAGTTTTGTGGAAAGATGCTTTTTGGGAAAGATGGATATGTTTATCATATGAGGTCACACGGAGCTGACAGAAGGTAGGTTATGTCGATAACCAGTATTTGAGATCTTCAATTGTAAAATGCTGTTACATTTTACAATTTGTTAATCCATCATGCACTGATGTCACTATACTACATTTAGAAATAATTTAGTAGGTCAAACATCTCTACGTGGGCCTCCCCAGTGGTGTAGTGACAACATCATCACCTTGTAATCAGGGGTCCCAGGTTTGATATCCACTGGAGGCACATAGTACAGGGTGATTCTTATAGAACCGGCCCAACAAAATGAGCTGTAATATGAAATATACAATACAGATAATAATGTAATTTATACATGACATACCTTGGATAGTGTGCCGTTGATTGTTCATTGTGATCAGAGCATGTGTTCAAAGTGTTCGCCGTTTTCAAGAAGGCACGCCTCCACCCGCTTTTGCATATTCGCCGTTACTCGCCACAGTGTTTGTCCGGTGATGTTCCTGGTTTCAGCCGAAATGTTGTCCTTTAAATCTTGTAATGTACGCAGTTTGTTTGCATACACCCTGTCCTTCAGTAAACCCCACAAGAAAAAATCCGGGCCGGGGGCCTGATGCCTGGACAAACACGTTTGTACGTGCAGCACTATGCGTCCTTTAGCCTTGCAGAATAAGTGCTGCCACCTGCCAGACCATCTGCACACCATTTGACTCAGCACAGCCCACAGATTATTATGTCGTAATTGTGAGCTTATATATGCATCACCTGCAGCATTATTAGCAAATTTATCAGGCTAGTTTTATAAGAATCACCCCGTAGTTCCACTTTAAAGTGTAGTTTTGGTCCCAATTAGCACTGGCCGTACAAAAGGAATATAGTCAATTAGTGAACTTAAAACAAACTTTGACATTGGTATGAAACATCTCCCTAAATTATACAATTTTTTGATACTTAGTTGCAGAATTGCTTTAGGTTTTATGATTTCCTGCTGGATTTTTTGTGCAGCTTTCTCACAAAGGAAAAAGAATTCTGACAAACAAAGGCCAGATTTGTTAGCAATTCTTTTCTTCCACCACTGGAAACTAGACGGGTGAAAAGTTTGCTTCTCGGTACCCAAGGTCTCACAGAATTTTCCCGTGTCGCCACAAGGAGGGGGGAGAGGGAGGGGTTGAGGAAAACTGCTATTACAAAGAAAAGTTTGAAAGCAAGACAAAAACAGGTCTTTGTTGCCAAGCACATGTTTTTCAAGTTGCTGCAATGTGACCTGCATTATCTAAAAATAGAAAGGTGCGGCAGATGCAAGAAAGGGGAAGATTTGGCACACTTTCGTCACCCCTTTCCTGGCTATTGTTCTAGCAACATCCCGTAGCTCAGCGGTGGTGGTTTCGTGCATCATTTGGCTTTTTTTGTGTGAAGTTTGTTATACGACCTCATCAATTAGTTTGTGAGTGTGTGTGTTTTTGGGAACGAGCTGTTCAAGTGCCATTAGTGCTAATAGTGCCTGCACTGTTTCCAAAAGGCTTACATTCGACCATGGCTTCTCCAAGTGATCTCCTTTTGGATGAAATTCGAGATGAGCTTGAGGCAATGAACACGGACTCCGAGTGGGAAGATGTATATTCTGAAAGAGTCAGTGGCACACAGACATGTCGTTTAGGGGGTACAAGTCGTGTTTTATTGGTCATATGATAATAGTGCAATTATTTTCGTGTTCCTAAAACTCTAGCGATTATTTCCATGTTCATTGTTACAATGTTGTACTTTTTGTCAGGGTGTGTGTGTGTTGGGGAGGGGGGCAAACCCCCATTTTTTTTCAAAAAAATTCTTGAATTTTCAGGTTCATTCCCCTTCTCTTCATATATACGCCGAATGTGCATAAATTTTATACAGTCCAAATCTATGGTTCATTCTGAGTAAAATGATATATCATTTGTCTGTCTACGGCAATTAGCGTCCAATCTACAGTTGTTTGAAGGTAACTATGCATTTTGTTGAAATTCGAGACTTGAGTCAGTGGCACACAGACATGTCGTTTTGGGGGTACAAGTTGTGTTCTATTGATCATATGATAATAGTGTAATTATTTTCTTGTTCCTAACACTCCAGTGATTATTTCCATGTGTATTGTTACAATGTCTTGTACTTTTTGTCAGGCTGGGTTGGGGGGGGGGGGGGGGGGCAGGTGGTCGGCAAACCCCCATTTTTTGTTCAAAAATTTTGGAATTTTCAGTTTCCTCCCCCCCTCCCTCCATATATATACCGAATGTGCATAAATTTTATATAGTCTGAATCTATCGTTCATTCCAATATATCATATATAAGTTGTCAGTTCTTCTGATCTACAGTCATTTTTATAAAACTCTACATTTTGCTGAAAATCGGCTCGGATGGCAAGGGGGTTACATGCAAAAGAAGCTCGGGTGCTTAAAGGATAAGAGTCGCATTACATGTGGACACGTTCCATAAAAAATGATAAAATTTAGGAAGTGAGTTGGGAGTTCAAGAAGAAGTGAGGAACTTTGCAGAGTAACCTATATGTGACACCCCAAGTGATACATTGCTGCAAAGCAGTGCTCAAAATTTGGGTTTTTATAGATGTGCACCGCAATAAACGTTTTACTGTTGTATACCAACATCTCACAAGTCATTAATTAAAGTGTAAAATAACTATAATATTAATGTAATATATGAATGTAATAGTTTAGTTTCTTTTCTGAATTTTACAATCACCTCCACTTTAATATTTAACCTCAGTTTGTTTTGAGTCCCATTAGGATCAAATAAGCTAAACAGGATTGAACCTACAGTTTAAAGTGGATCCAACAAACTGAGCTATATTTCTATTATTTTTAAATATAAATTCAACAAGCATTGCATTTTTTGATTGATGGAATTATTTGCAGTTTATTTGACTTCATAAATTAAAAGTGAACTCTGTATGAATTTTCTCCATAAACATCAAGATAATGTGATGACAAAAGTTTAGTATTTGCATACTGAAGTAGCAGAAAAATACAACGTACAAATAAAACAAGACACTAATTTTCTTTTTGTGCAATTGAAACATTTTTTTGTTCTTTGCTACAAGGGTATTGATAATGGATCATGTATCGCACAGCATTGTTATTAATTGCACTGAATTAATTAAATTTAGACTTTTACACAGCTAATTACTGTGTGTTATGAACCCGGAATATACCGGGTATCCCAGAAGTCTTTCCCTGATTACAAACCTTATTCATATCCGCTATATGCAAGGTAGAGATGTGAAAGTGGTGCCAAAATTTTCGAAAACTACCAAGTTTTTTTGTTGCAGGTTTGAGTAACGTGGCTGTAGTGTAGCAGTGTCAGTGCCCAGAAAACCAGATAGGTTCACAAGTCAGGAAAAAGCTCAGCATGTCCTCTGGTATCACGAGACCGGTCACCAATAACAGTGCAGAGGAACTTTCAAATGTACAGAATTCTTTCGTCTAGAATATCTGCCATCAATAAGTTGGTATTTAAAAAATGAAATTTATCTTCATTCCCAAATCCTGTCAAGTCCAAGAAACATTGTATGGAAAGATGCCACCCAATGTCAAGAGCATTAATTCCGGATTCCTTGGCACTGACACTGCTACACTACAACCATATTACTGAAACCTGCAACAAATAAACTTGGTTAGTTTTCCAACATTTTTGGCACGACTTTCACATCTCTACATTGCATATAGCGGATATATGAATAAAATTTGTAATCAGGGAAAGACTTCTGGGACACCCGGTATTATAAGTTATAAGTGAATAACATACATATATTTCTTTGCATTTTCCCCTTTTTGTTAATCTTGCATGTGGTTAACTAACATTTCTTTGCTACCACATTAAGTTAATTGCAATAGTGAGCCTGAATTATGAGAAAGGAGAAATAGGTGAAACAATCTGGGACTTGAACCCAGAACCTTCAGATCATAAGTTTTCACCAAATGTGATTGCCATCAAAGAAATGTATTCATTTCATCAATTCATAATTCACCCTCACTGTTGTGACATAGGTAAAAAGTGAAGTGGGATAACAATAAAACAGTTAACAGCCATTTACATAAGCTACTCTCTTCTAAACAGGTATTCTTGCATTTATTGTCCTCGTGCATTCATAAGGAAATCCGACAGAGCTGGTCATCTTTTGACACATACAGGAGAGCGCCCTTACCAGGTAAATATTAGTTTTTCAGGATATATATGTAAAATTTGAGCCATCTGATAGAAACTACCAATATAAAATTTAACGACAACATCAATAAGTAGGGATGTAGGGATGTAGATTTCTTTATGCAGACACATTGAAAGCAACAATTGACAAGTAAGTGTTTATGTATACACTGTGGTACATTGTAATTATGCTTTCCATCATCATCATCATCATCCTTTGCCGTTTCCTGCCTCTGGATGGGTCGGCATAGAAGTCAAGGCTCTCCATTTTTCCTTGATCTACCACCACTCCTCTCTTTCCATGGTGTTCCAATCTTGACCTCTTCTCCTAACACTCTCCACTATCTGCTCTTTCCACCGACATCTTGGGTCTCCCCCTTGGCCTTATTCCCATTCCTTGTGCATGGTAAGCTCTTACTGGTAGTCTTTCTCCATCTAACCTTTTCATGTGTCCGAACCATCTCATCTGTGCCTGATCTATCCTGTCCTGAAGCTTCACCACACCCACTGTCTGTCGGATTCTCCTTAAAAATTTCATCTGCACTGCCTGCATCTTTCTTTTGTCTCTTTCTGTCATTGTCCAAGTCTCTGCTCCATACATAATTATCGGCACATAGTATGTGTTATATACCTTCTTGCATTTCATAGGTACATCCCTGTTCCATATTAATCTTCGAACGCTTTGATATCATCCACCTCCCATTTGTCCTCTTCTGTTTACCTCCTCATCTATTCTTCCACTTATCTTAATTATGCTTCCTAGATATTTGAAGCTCTCCACTACCCTCAACTCTTACGTGTCCATCTTTATTCTTGGTTCATTTCTGGCTCTGTTGCTTGTTATTAGCACCTCACTCTTTTCTGCATTGAATTTTATTCCTGCTTTTCTCCTTACAACTGTCAAGCTGTCTCTGTACTTATTCTTCCCTGTTCCCCCATATTACTAATGCTTTCCATTCATTCAAAATCATAGAATGAATTTGGCATAGTAACTGAATTTCACAATGTTTTGCAGCTATTGGAGTTTTACTTGTTAGTAGGGATGTGCCGAAGCCGATTACAGATGTATGGAAATCGGCCGAAATTGACATATCGGCATCGGTATTGGCAAAAATCCGATATTTAAACCGGTACAGATTATACTAGAGTTTTACCTTCTAATAAGTTTTATATTCTAGTTTTGTAAGATTTATTGAAAATTTGGTTATGATTCATCATTATTGTAGAGTTTTTGTAATAAAATTATTGCAAACTCTCATTCAGAGGACCAACCTAACTATAAATCGGAAATAAAACAGTACATTGCTGAACCAGGATCTGCTGTTGTATTGGAAATTCAAAAATGAATATTCAAACCTGAAGCAAGTCCTGAGAAAATACTTGAGCATACCTGCTGCATCAGTATTCAGTGTTCCGTGTTGCTGAACAGATTTGCGATAAGAAGTAGGTTACTTCCTGAAGTGCTTCCAAATCTCGTATTTCTGAAGTTGAATCTGGCAGAACAGGAATTCATTTTGCATTTCATACAACTGCTTGTGTACTAATGTTAAATCTCTAGGTTTACATAACCTTTTGTAGATGCAAATGTACATTCGCATCTCTTGAGAAAATATATGTATATATACATATGATATGCAATAGAAATGTACATATACCAATTTTTTTTTTGTCATGCAGAAAATAACATCCCATTTCTGTTTAATAATCTTATGTATCGGAATCGGTTAAATATCGGCATCGGTATCGGTTCCAAAAATTATCGGTGAGTACATCGTCATCGGTAAATTTTCAGCTTCGTCACATCCCTACTTTTTAGCATTCTGAAATGCCTGGCAACATGTAAAGCAGGCTTGGATACATGTAGAGATATATATGGGAGTAAGAAAAAGAGACCCAGGCATAGAAACAAAAGGATACAGAAATCTTAGAACAGAAATTAGGAAAGTAGATGAAGGGAGAGAAGAAAATGTGCAATGAGGGAGCTCCTCCTGTCTTTCTGTGGAGTTGATCAATGAAAGAATGCTAAGAATTATTTTTTTGTCCATTCACACAAGCTTTTTCTTGTGTGAATTGCATGAAGTGCCATCGAAAATCAATCTGGCATTTCTTAGATATTATTAAATGGCGAATACTCTGTAAAGCATCTAAATGGGTTAGTCACTCCCTTAATTAATATAACTAGCTGACTGCAATGGATTTTGTCTTAGAAAAATTAAAGCAAATTGGTTATAATCTCAATATTAATAATACCATTGATTTTCATGGTGGTATGCATTACGACCATTTTTTTCCTTGATGAAAATAATAATCTTTTGTATTCATGAAAAAATATTATACTACAGTGTTTGTCAATAATTTTTGTGATTAAATTACTAACATTTGTAATCATAGCAAACTGTCTGAAGACAAAAACAGTGAATAAAACAATAACAAACTAGCAGAATTGTGCTCCAGTTAAAGGGTTCATTATAGAAATAGGTAGGGGCAAGCATATTTTGTTTTTGACAAAAACACGAAATGTGAAATGACACATTGTAGTGTTAATTTTTCTTGGTTTTGAAAGGTGTGAGGTGTATTTTGCTACCTTGTTTTGTCACAAAATGATGCAAAATGAGTAGAGGCACATATTTTTGGTAAATAAAAAAGCAAAATTTCGATACAAAACAGTCTATTTCGGGTTCAAAAGAGGTAAATAAAATAAAATGTTGGTGTTACAGCGGTGAATAATCACATCAAAAGTGCTATATAAAATGGCATTTTGGTTTTAAAAATTGTGATTATAATCCTAAATTTGATTTAAAAACTGCACTTATTACACAAAATAAACTTATTCCTTCTAATAGCACATTTATGTAGTTACCACAGTATTAAGTTTATTGTTGTGTAAAGGGGTCCATTTTTTCTTCTCAAATATTTGCAGCAGAATTAATCAATTTTCCATGAATTGCATAACTGACAGGATACTTCAGAGTTCAGAAAGTGTCGCGTCGGTATATAAACGGTAAATTTCGTGTTGAAGAGCATATTTCGCATTTTGCAGTTCATTTTGCATTATTTCGTGACAAAAAAGGGTAGGAAAATGCACCTCACACCTTTCAGAAACATGAAAAATGAGCATTACAACATGTTGTTTCATATTTTGTGTTTTCGTCAAAAACAAAATTTGCATGCCTCTAAAAATGAGCAATAAACTCTTAGACACGAAATTTAGGTTTTATTTACTGACGCGGCACCTTCTGATGCCTGAATTACCTGATAGTTATGCAAATCACGGAAAATTGATTAACTCTGCTGTAAATGTACATAGAAATGGACTCCTTTCCACAGGAATAAATTTAATACTGATAACTATATAAATGTGCTATTAGAAGTGAAATGTGTCGAGATCTTGATATTTTATTCACCCTATATATGTGACCCTAGAAATAGATAATTGGTAAAAATTTGTCAGCAATTTCATAATAATTTAAAAAATGCTGTGGTTGAAAAGTGTATGTTGTCAAATTCTGGAATAATATTAGTAACGAAATCCGAATTCTGATGCATACAATTTTGATAAAACACTTCAGCAGAAATTTTAAAACTCATTTCCTGTTTCTGAATTAGGTCTAACCATTGCTTTTAAGTGCTTCCTCTCTTTTATCTGTATTTTTGTGTTTTTATTGCTCAGTGTTGCTTTTTTCCACTTTTGGCTCATCACGACAATTATAATGATTTGATGAAATTGACACAAAGTAGTGTTGATATCAAGTTTGGGAATTGAACCCATAACCTTTTGTGGCAAGGTTGTTAGACTGCCATCTGTAGATTTGGAAACAATCATAAGCAGTGTTGCTCATTCTGTTAATTAGTGAGTAAGATGTTTGATTATATTCATAAATCTTGTGTAAAGACTAGATTTTAAGAGAACATTGTGTCTTTTCAGTGCAGTACATGTGGTCAGAAATTTAGAGGAAAGTCTGTTCTTAAGTGTCACATGCTCAGGCATTCCGGCTTGAAGCCTTTTAAATGTAACGACTGCTCAAAGACTTTTCGTAAGAAATACCATCTGGATGTTCACAGGTAAGGAAAGACCTGTACAAAATGTGATACTTTTGATGCACATTATTTGTCAAAACATTGCACCTTTGGCTATGCTGCATGTTCAATAAAAATTTAGAAAAAAAAGATGTGCACTATTAATTTTTGTAATCTGGAACATATTATTGTCACACATTGCATCACAACTACACATTCGGCAATGACATGTTTAATTGTATGCATAATGAAACTTAGGGCATTTGCACAATTAGTTTTGAGTGATGTTAAGGATAAGAATATATAAAATAGACAAATGTCAGTGACTTGTCACTTCAGTGTGAAATCTGCTTTAATTTATGAAGCAAGTATTAACATATGATCATAAAAGGAAAGGTCACAACATGCATTGTGTACTTCCTGTCCATCTACTTGAAAGAACTAACATTTTACTCATGATATTTTGACAGTTTTAAGCATAATTAGCTCAGCAGTGGATGAGAAATGTATATTCAGGTCATCTTAATGATTGTTTCAAATTATTCGTGTACAAGTTATTCAATACATTATACACTTGTCACAAAAAGTTTTGGGTATTGTTATATTAGGCACAACAAGTTTGGAATATTCTTATATTAGGCAATAGGTTATATGCTTAGTGGCATATGTTGACGAAAACGAGAACATCCATGTGTTGTTGCATTCCAAGGCTGCACCTAATACAACAATATTCCAAACTTTTTGTGAGGAGTGTATATATTAGAGTACGGCATTGGACCACTTTCACTCGAAAATACTCGATCGAATCTCCCACGCTCAAGCATGATACGCTCAATTGTACCACACTCGCAGTGGAATGATTGACAACGTTCCGTATTTCAGAGCCTAATAAGCAGCACTGTCAACCTAAAACCCATACATGGAAGGAAACATTCTATACAATTACAATTCTAAATAATAATTCCGTATATTATTATGTAAGGCTCAAATACAATATAGAAAGTATGCAATATCTACAGACCGAAACGTAAAATGGATACACATGCAGACAGACCTGCCTAAGCAATTACAAATATCGTATCACAGTGCAACAAACACGTGTACATCATTGTTCACTTACCGAAAAGGATAATTATATTCTACGAAATAATAAAATGCAGTTATAACATTCAATCGTACATCATTTTAATGTGACAATAATCGTAGAAACATAAAACGTCAGCTTTGGTAGTTTCAGCCCATAATCATGTATTTTATTTTCACATATCTCGTAAGATATACAAAACTGCATTTTAACATGGAGATGATGACTATGTTCGCTTACTTTTCAATTTCACTTCGTCTTTTACTTCAAGACCCATATTTGAGGACCCATTACCATAAACAAATGATGGAAATACGTGTCGTAAGACCTAACAATTCTGCTAGCCATCTAGCGATGCCCGTGCAAACTATTTGCCACTCGAGCGAAAAACACTCATTGCAGCACACTAGTATACATACAGAATATACAGGTACTTTGTATATGTACTGTTCTCTATACAGAATCCTGTAACTTATTGTAGAAAAATGCTTAAAATGTGCTTGGCTCGGAGGTCTGTCAACCACATTTCATGCAGTTTGATTTATGGTATTTTCTCAGCATCATCGCATGTAATATCCATTGAAGTATGTGGTACTATCTTATCTACACCCTGTAGATACAAATTGCACCTATGTGGTAATGGGTTTGACTCTAATTTTCTTGGTATTATTTTTCTATTTCCAGGCGTATCCATACAGGTGAACGACCTTACAAATGCGGCTTGTGTGGGAAAGGTTTCATAGACTCAGGGAATCGAGATGCTCACATGAGGACACACAGTGGGAGAAGGAGATTTGAGTGCAGTACGTGTGGCCAAGGTTTTCATCAACGGAACAAGTATGCTGAACATTTAGCTACTCACGATGGGGATGATGTTGATATCATGAATTATTTATCAGCAGATCTGGTAAGAAGAAACCCAATTCTGAGTCATTCCATAGGTTTTTTAAGGGTGGTTGGTCAATTCGTAATAAGAAAATCTTAACATTAAACCTGATTATATAGTGCAAAATTTTTCCATTTTGTTATTATATTTATGGATACACATATAATTCATATGTTCTGGTTTTGTAAACTACATATCTTGAAAGACAAATCTCAACTAGGATTTAGGAACATTCATAACTTTATATCTGAGCAGTACAATATCTGTTAGCATCAGTTAATTGGACATATTTATTGGCTACTGCTTTTGATCATCGGGATTAGAGCCAAAAGTCACAGAAAAGTTATGTAAAACTTATCCTAAGGTGAACAAATTTATTTTTGCTGAACAGGACAGGATCATGTAATCATGGATTTTGCATTTTTGTTGAAGTTTCAACAACATTAGTTGCCCTGCCTTCTAGTTGTATTATTTGTGGCCTTTTTTCCCTGTCGTGGTTTGCTTTATTTTGATATTTTTTCCTTTCGCACTACTGTCATGCTAATAGAGCATTTAACATTGTATTACATTGTGGACCTGATCATTTCTATTCTATTACATATATTTGCTTTTGTCTTTCTTCTGCCCTTGCCATAAGTGGTTTAATTTAGTGTTGTATATTTTGCTGGTGGTGATTAAGTATAGTTAAAAGCATTAGACAATGGATAATGTCCAATTAACATTGCATGCTAATGTACAACCATTGTCATTACCATTCAGAGAATTACGATATCAGTTTTTGGTCAATCCGTAATAGACATATCGAAGTCTTATGGATAAGAGTGTAAGAACCAGTTAATCTGTTCCATCCCTCATTCATACAGTCACGCGAATATTGAAATGGTATAGTTTCTGGAGCACCTTTCATCAGACTTTTACTTGATTGAACTAGAATAAAAACATTATAGTTGTAATAACGCACGATACATTTCAGTCTAATTGAAAAAGATAAGGCACTATGTTCTTTAAGATTCATTGTATGTCAACATTGGATCTGACAGATTTACTCAACTCATGAGGATATTTTAATGACTCTACTTTACGATTTGGCACACACAGGAATGAATGAATGATTTTTTTTTGGGGTGTGTTGACCCTTTTGCACACTTCAATCTATGTGGGGGAAAATTCCCTTATCCAAAATCCTTACCTAAGAGTTAACAAAGGGGGTGTAAAAGTAAAAAGTCCCTTGAATAAGGTTAGAAGTGCAGGTTGTAAAGCGACCTGCACAGGACATACACAACACATTAAAAAGGAAAAGTTAGGCTATCAACCATTTGTTGAAACACATTAATCATCACCCAACATGGACGATATATAGTTGAGGGAAAAGATCGAAACTTTCTCTGAGGAAAGTAAAGTCAGCACAGTCAGTAAGAATATGCCGAACACTTAAAATAGACTTGGGGCTGCTGCTTTTTCTTGATTGAATTAGGTTATTTTACATCGCTTTTTCGCCACTTTTTGCTAATCGCAATGATGAGCAGAATGAAATGGATGAAGGGACACTCACAAAGAACTCACAACACTGATCAAATCAGTGCACATAAGGACTTTTTGAAAAGCGTGAATGTTGACAAAATTCGGAGTTTTGAAAAACAAAATATAGAGTTCTGCCGTGTATATCGAACATGCAAATTGTAAAGCGTAACTGTAACTTTCAGAGTCCACAACAAAGGTGCAACCAACTGATTTGACTGACTTCGAACCATCCATATAAAATACATTAAAATTGGGGTACTGCGATTGAAGCTCTAAAAGCTGCTGTTAACATTTTCCCATTGGCGTTTCTGCCTTTGGGAGGGCAGTTAGAGACATATCAATGAAAGATGCAGGAAATTCCTAAGTGAGGAGAGGTGGAATAAGTAGAGACCCCCCAGGCAGATCACTATCAACACATAGTGCTAAAAGGATCTCATCTGCACACTTACTGACTGGTCTTGTGGCACTAGGATGTAGCCGGTACATTAACAGTGTTCTCTTGTATGAGTCTGTGGTATGATGGATGTGAAGGCATCAAGTGTAGTTGAAGGTAATAGTTAAGCAAACTGCCATGTCAAACACCTGCCCAAGGAACACAAAATGTGCCATGCTAAGCAGCACAGTGCAGCAGACAGCTCAACTTGCCAATCACCACCCTCCAGTGCTGTGGGAACAGAAACCAGAACATCCAGCAGATAGCACAGCAGATGACTCAAGCCAAGAAACACATTCCAGCACCACCAGATGGGAGAAATTGGAACTACTGCACGTAAGAAGAAACAAAGCAGTGATGCACTATGATCTCTGCCCCCCAGATCCCATAATATTGTTAATGAAAATCAACTTTATGCATGTTTTCTTTTAAAATATCAAACTGATTTAAATTTGAAGAAATTCAATTTATATAAAAAAAAATATTTTTTTAAATACAGTTCATGATTTTTATCCATCCCACAACCAGTACAAATATGTTACCAATACATGTCTACCTTACCTAGTGAATATTTTGAATTCAAAAGTGTATGGGAATCAGTTCCAGTGGAAGAGCGTACTGTAGACAGGCTAACTGAACGACTTAGGCTAATTGAAATGAGACTTCCCAACAAGAGTAGTGACACAACAGCTTTTGTGGTAAAAAGTGATGATCCGAAGAAACACAAGAAACGTCCAGAAAAAGCGAAAAAGTGTTTTAAATGTCACAAGGTAGGCCATTTTGCCAAACAATGCAAGTTGGTGTTAAATAGATCTTCAACCAGTGGAAGTGACCGTGTTCCAGAAGGAGGAGCATTTGTGAGCTTTGAATCGAACTGTCCTGTTTCTGAAGTTTGGATTGCAGATACTGGAAGCACAGCACATATGACTAACCGGAAGGACTACTTTCTACAGTACCAAAAATTCCCAACACCAAAGGAATTACAGGTGGGAAATAAAGCCATCATATTAGCACATGGCAGTGGTATAGTGAATGTGGAAATGTTGGTCAATGGTAGGTGGGTGAAAAATCATCTTCGTGATGTGTGGTATGTGCCAAATATCAGTAAGAATTTATTTTCTGTGAACTCCACTACAAAAAGAGGTTTTCTATTCTGTGCAGACTCCATGAAGTGTTTACTAAAAAGGAATGGTAAGGTACATGCATGGGGAAGTGTTACTTTAAGTGGTTTGTACCAAATGCACATGCGTGCATTACCCCCCAAAAATCCTGCTGAAGTGTGCTTAGTGTCAGCTTCCGATACATTGCAGCTGTGGCATGAAAGGTTGGTACACCAAGGTAAGCAACATGTTCGGAAGTTTCTAGTGCAGCATGGAATTGATGTAAAAACTGATGATCAGTTTTGTGAAGGCTGTGTGGTTGGCAAGCAACATCGTAAAAGTTTTGGACAGCGGGTTACTCATGTAGAAAAACCAGGTGAAAGAATCCATGCTGACGTGTGTGGACCAATGCAAACAAAATCATTGGGTGGTGCACTATATTTTGTTTGTTTCAAAGATGACTTTTCGAAATTCCGACGCGTGTTTTTTCTGAAACAAAAATCGGAAGTTGCTGCAAGACTAAAACAGTTTTTAGCTGAAGTCAGTGTTGCAGGTCATGTAGTAAAAGAATTGCTCACTGACTGTGGGAAGGAATTTGATAATGCGGAAGTGAAGGCTTTGTTGAAAGAAAAGGGGATCAATTTCAGAACCACCATGCCTTATACACCTGAACAGAATGGAGCTGCAGAACGTGAGAACAGAACATTGGTTGAATCTGGACGCTCGATGTTGCATTCAAAAGGTCTTCCATTGAAACTTTGGGCTGAAGCAGTGAATACTGCAACGTATGTTCTGAACAGAACTGGACCAACCACTGTAGAGAAGAAGACACCATATGAACTTTGGTATGGAAAAGACTTACCAAGTGTAGATCATTTGAAAGTGTTCGGAACAGAGTGTTTTGTTCATGTACCAAAGCAAAAGCGACAGAAATGGGACAAAAAGAGCATTAAGGGTCTTCTGATTGGTTACTGTGATGAAAAAGATGGTTACCGCATCTGGAATCAGAAAACTGATAAAGTGTTGCTCAGTCGTGATGTTATTTTTTGCACGGAAACAATTTTGCCAGTAAAAGAGTCTTTTGAAATTGTTTCACCAGAAAAATCAGTAATGTTTGAATCTACTGTGGAAGAACCTGATAGCCCTGGTAGTGAGTCTGCAAACTACGATGATACAGGAAACAGATGCATCACAGGAGATGTAACTGGGGGAAGTGAACCACGTTATGAATTGCGAGATCGTCAAAGGGTGCAGAAACCAGTGTGGCAAGATGGTTATGTGTTACAGGTAGATTGCTTAGAACCGAGCTCATATAAAGATGCCATTTCATCAAGAAATGCTGCAGAGTGGAAATTAGCAATGGAAGATGAAATGCAGTCTTTAGCTAAGAACCATACTTGGATACTAGTTGAACCTCCAAGCAATAAGAAAGTTATTGATAATCGGTGGGTTCTAAAAGTAAAGACCAAAGCAGATGGCAGTATCTACAGATTTAAAGCAAGACTGGTAGCAAAGGGTTATCTACAGAAGAGTGGGATTGATTACGATGAAACCTTTAGTCCAGTGGCTCGATTTGATACTGTACGAACTGTGCTGAGTGTTGCAGCTTGTGAAGGGTTGAAGTTAGCTCAATTTGATGTGAAAACAGCTTTTCTTTATGGTGAACTTGATGAGGAAATCTATATGTGTCAACCTGAAGGGTTTGATGACGGGACTGGTCGTGTGTGTAAACTAAAAAGGAGTCTTTATGGACTGAAGCAAGCACCTCGTTGCTGGAATAGACGATTTGTGAATTTCATGTCGAAGCATGGTTTTACATGCAGCAAAGCTGATCCCAGTATGTTCATTTGTAAGAGAAAAGTTTCAGGAAAAAATGTTAAATGTGGAACACATTGATGCTGAAAGTCAGGTAGCAGACATTCTCACGAAACCATTAGCAAAAGTTAGGTTTGCTAAATTATGTGGCTTAATGGGAGTGGGAAATTAAAAGTAGTGTACTTATTGTTATGTTAAAGTGTAACAATGTTTTTTTGTAAAGGGAAGCTTGTGAAAGTTGTTTTTGAGGGGAAGTGTTGAACGTTGTACAAAAGACACACTTTCCCAACATGGTCAAATTGACTTATCATTTGTTTTTGCTCTGTAGTGAGTAGTCTGTGGAGAATGCTCTCCAAGAAGGTTGTATTGTACCAAGAATGTAGCAATGTACATCGCGTCGCGGTCGGTCGCCTTAGACACTAATAAAGTGTTAATTAACTGTTAGCACGTGTTGTTACTCCTTGTACCAAGTTACGGAAATATCTGCGTTGAAGTTCAACAAAAATCAACTTTATGCATGTTTTCTTTTAAAATATCAAACTGATTTAAATTTGAAGAAATTCAATTTATATATAAAAAAATATTTTTTTAAATACAGTTCATGATTTTTATCCATCCCACAACCAGTACAAATATGTTACCAATACTGATAAAATATAGAACTACAACTCCATAGCACAACAGCCCTTCCCCTTGAAGCTAGTTTTCTTTGGGTGATATATGCTCAGCTCATGGAGTCCCATCACTGCTGTTTGTTAGCTTTCGAGACTGGAGTCTGCTACTTCTTCTTTTCAAGTAGCTCTCCAACTGTCTTCATGATGTTGGGTCACTGTGGCTCAAAGACAAAACACAGTCTAAGCAGTGGAAACACTATGACTCGCCACCACCCAAAATGGTACGTTTCGAACCCTCCACTCAAAAAGATGATGCTCACGGTGTTTTTGGATGAGAAGTTCCTGGCAAAAGAGACCACAGTAACTGGGATGCATTATGCCTCATTGCTCATGAAATTATGGAATGCAGGTTCTTTGCAAGTCAGTTCTTCTGTCCAAAATGCAAATGTCAAAATAGGGAAGCATGCTTCTGTGGCTAAGAAATTGAACTGCATATCCTCTTATTTTCCTCACCTTGCAGCATCTGACTTCCACCTCTTTTCCTCCATGAAAGGCAGGCACTTCCTAGATTATGACACACTTAATAATGACATGCTGTCCTGCATCAGTCCCTACCTGCTGATTTCTATAAGAGGAGTCTGTGCAGCTGCATAAAACGATGGGGGAAGTGTGCGACTGTGAATGACAGCTACGTAGAGAAGGACTAACAAGTGTGAGGACTTGCCCATGGTAAGTGCGTCAGAGGAAATCTTTGTTGAAGGTCACTTGTAATAATCTATTTTATTCACTTGAAAGTTGAATACAGAAAATGTAATATGGGTCATTATCAATAAAAGGGGTAGAAACGAGATGATTTCACAAAAAATGAAAATTGTTGAAAATTTGTAAAAATAATGAAATATTCTGTTCTTGAAGAACCTAAACAAATGCTAACCTTGGCCAAGATCATTTGCTCCTAGTTTTCATTAAAAAATTAAAAATTGTAACTTTGGCTTGTCCATGGAGGCAACTTTCATTTCTATAGAATGGATTTTGAAGTCCTTTGAATGGATTTCTGTGTTATTTCCCTTTTAAAACTTTTTCTGTACCTAACCTTGGGGAAAAGTAGACTTGAGCTTTATTTATTTTTTATCATAATTTTTTTCTTCCAAGTGAAAGATTAACTTTCTCATGGTATTTTCCTTTTATGATAGTATTTTCTGTTAATTGTTACAGCATAGCTGCTTTCTTCTTTGTGGAACCTTCTTTTTGGAAACATTTCATTGATGACTTCAACAAACAAATTTTTTTTTGTTTCTTCAGTGTTATTTGTTTCTAGCAAAGTCTTCACTTCCTTCCTTGGAGTAGCATGATATAAAATAGATTTGCCATCTCTACTTCGTAATTTTTGCAATCGTTTTTGGTACTTTTCAAACTTCCTTTCATAATTTTTCATTTTCCTTTTCCAAATTAGTCTTCTGTTTCAGGAGTTCCATTTGGGTTTTTCTTGCCCACTTTTCACCACTTTCTATTCTGAACTACTTGAGGTGAAACTTGACTAAGTGGAGTTCTTTGAGTAGACAAAATTTCCACATCTCTGTGAGTTCCTGGGCCTTTTTTTTTGCTTCTTAACATTCTGTCCCGTACAGTAGAGGTCTGCACGGGCTCGGGCCTAGGCCCAGCCCGGCCCGTGGGCCAGACTCGGGCCATAATAACCAGAACTTCTCGGGCTCGGGTCGGGCCCGGGCCTCGTGGCTATTTTGTTAGCGAATATTGTCATCGAAAAATAATTTTTAATTATTGAAATTATGGTTTACTTTGAGAATGAGGCCTAATTGGCCTAATTTCCGTCAGTTGAGAATGCTTGAAAATACAGAGAAAGAGGAGACAAGACTGGATTTGTGTTCCTTAATACGGGATCTAAAGAGCAAAGAGCCAGAATCCCAATGTAAAGATCATTCTCAGCGAAATAGTTCTTCTGTCCCTTCTCAATCTCAAGTTGCCAAAAGACTAAAAATACTGGATTTCACGTGTATCGAAGATGAAAATATTGATGCCCGAAGTGAAAACGAGGCCGAAGAAATTGAAAAATATTTAAATCATAGTTACGGTTCGGTTGACATTAAAGACCTACTGGAATGGTGGAAAGATCACGAACAGGAGTTACCGTATTTATCGTGGCTTGCCAGACAATTCCTATGTATACCAGCTTCAAGTGCTACCAGTGAAAGGAATTTTAGTGCAGCTGGGTTGCTGATCCAACAGAGACGAACCAGCCTCAGTTCTCGAAGTGTGGACTCTGTACTTTTTCTGCACAATAACATGGGACACTAACCAGTAACCAGTCAGTAAGTAGGCCTACATCTTTTTTTTTTTAAAGTAGCGCATGTTTTGTTAATATTTGTTTCACCAATAGTAGATGTAGCAAAAGTAACAGTATTTTTTTCTCATCGATTGTTTACATTTTTTTATAACAGCTAGTTAACGAAGTACAACAGTGCCCATTTTTTTTCAAATGCTGAATTGGAAAGTAATTTTAATTATGTTTTCGGGCTCGGGCCGGGCTCATGTTTACTTATTATCGGACTCGGGTCGGGTTCGGGTTTCTTTTCCTCGGGCCGGGCCGGACTCGGGCCTTACAATTTAGGCCCGTGCAGACCTCTACCGTACAGTGCCTCCATTTCGCGTTCATGTCCGTTGACCACTAGATTTAACTAAGGTTTTTGGAATTGGAGGAGGAGCAGGGAGCAGAAATAAATTACATCAAGCATGGTTTTCAGAAATTGTTTACATGTAGGCCATGAAATTGAAGTATAATTATTAGGAGTCTACAAGGAACTATTAATATTTTACAAAACTGCTTCAAGACTAGAGAAAAAAATCACCCAATGACTTTTCATGTTATGTTGTTTGTTAATTGAAGGTGTAGAGGAAAAAAGCAGGTAAGTAAATGCTCGTCAAACTTTAGAAAAATTAAATTTTGATTGCAAAATGTTACTAGATACAAAAAAAAGACATGCTTTGATGAATAGAAGTGTGAAATGTATATAACAGAAGAGAGCATGTAAAGTCCAGTATAGCATCCACAAGGAAGGAAATTACACCACTACCTCGCTTAGGACAGAAAATTGACTTAACCTGTTCTTTTGTTTTTTTCCCTGACCCTCCAATTTATTTCAGTTTCTTACTCAGAATTAAGAAAATTTAATAGGGTATTCAGTTTCAGACAGATTATTGCAATATTTTAAACTACCATAAATGCGCATGTTACATTTTTTAAATAATTGAATTGCTTGTCAATAAGTTAGCTTATTCATTTGGTGAACAAGAAAAGAAAGAAATGTATTTGAATCTACAATAACTCACTTTAAAAGGATAACTGCGTCTACAATTATCAATAGTTTTATTGATTTGGATTCAACAAATGATAAAAACATGAAATTTTCTCCTCCGTGGTAATCAAGGGGTCCCTGGTTCGATTCCCGGCAGAGGCACATAATGGTTCGGATTCCACTTTAGACTGTAGGTCCAGTCCCGATTAGCCTTATTGTGCATAAAGTGGACTTAAAACACCAACTCAATCAATCAATTTCTCCTATGTGGACAACACTATCTCCTCCGTCAGCATCTTGGTCCATGGAGGAGACAAAATGTTTTCTTTCATTGTATTACTCCATGCAAATAAAAGTTAGGAAAACATAAATTTTCAGATAACTTATGTACATAATGTTAACTGAAATCATAATAATTAATGATTTTAAAATTTCTCACCTTACATGTGATCTCAACAAAGTTCAGATATCAGAACTTAATCCCAAAAATCTCATACAAGACAATCAATCACCTCCAACTGTCCCTTAAAATAACAATGGCTTCTATTCCCTCCAATTTTCTGATGTGGACTGAACAGTGTTGCACTCTGTGGATTTTTATAGGAACTTTTTAGCAGTGTCCACAGAGTGGACAGTTCCCCTTAGGACACTTTATTTTGATATTTGATATGATCCACATTGTTATGTGACGTCATCAGTAGAAGATATGTCACTAATGTATTTATTTTTGTAAAAGAAAGCGTAATTTCTTTGTTATTAAAGGTAATAATGCACCTTGTTTGTAATATATATCTTTTGTTTAATGTTTATTGTATTTTATGCTCTGTTATGAGTAATTTAATGTATCTTTGTTTGCAAGAGTGCTCTATACGAATTTGTATTTCTAAAGATGTATAGATGTCAGTCTTGTTGATAGTATCCTTTTGTAGATAGTGAGTGATTCATCTGTACTTGAATCTGTGTTCTCGAAAATAGTATAAAAGCGAGGCTGTCGCGTAAGAATCAACACACTTTCGCCACGGATCGACGAAGCTTTTAAACTTAAAAAGAACTCCTCGGTGTTGTGCATACATCCTGGTATGGTAGTTCGGGGCGCAAGCTAGGCCTATGTGAACATAGGTACGCCGATAGCCATGCATTGATGATATGCACAATACTGCAACCATTCCACATCAAATAATAAAGTTAGCCTAAAGATTAATCTAGAAATAAAAGGTTAAAGAGTAAATATTGGCTCAGTTATCATTGCATATCTCTTGGTGTGGTAGTTCGGGGCGCAAGCTAGGTCTATGCAATCATAGGCTTGCCGATAGCCACGCATTGAGTTTTATGCGTTTTAATTGAGTCAATTCATCGACAAAGCGAAATCCTCGCCTTCGTCTCAAGTATAGTTGCATTATAATTGCATTAAATAAAAATAAAACTTTTCAATTTATATATACGGCAGTAATGTGGTTTTATTTCTCTGTGCTGTGAATATTGTCTTTGCCTAACACTATCCCTGTACCTGAGAGGAGTCTGTGTACTTCACCGAGTCTCATCGTTCACCGCTGAGTATTATTGAGTTAATATTAATAGTAAAATAATACGACGCCTGAGGTAATTCGGCAGACCTTTAATAGAACGTATCAAATGGCAGCTCAACGTGTTGGCTCGATTCTGTAGTGTACAAGGGCAAGACAATTGTTTAAAGTTGAAATTTATTGTGCAAGAGCACTAAACTTTTATATTTGTAGAAAAGCACAGAACTATTTCGTTGAAATGGAAAGAAAACATTTGCGTAGCGCAAATAAAAATCTTGCTTCTAGTTCAGAGCTTAATGTTCCCGATTGTTGTCGGAACGTTGATAAAGATAAACCCACATTTGTGTGCAAGAAATGTACAAAGTTTCTACATTATGAATGTTGTGGCTTAGATGTTCGATCTGAAAGCCACGAAGCTACCGATTTCGTTTGTAAGGAATGTGAATCATTGTCTACAACTATTACCTCTGATCCATTAAATATGTTTGAAGCTTTAAAAGCCATGATTGAAGGAATTAGCAAGCAGCAAGTTGAAAGTATGGAAACATTACAGGCTGATATTAGCAAACAGTCTGAAGCACTGAAAGCTGATATGTGCAAACAGTCTGAAACATTGCAGGCTGACATTAAACAGCAAGCTGATTCCATTAATAACTTGAAGGCTGATATTAGCAAACAGTCTGAAACATTGCAGGCTGACATTAAACAGCAAGCTGATTCCATTAATAACTTGAAGGCTGATATTAGCAAACAGTCTGAAACATTGCAGGCTGACATTAAACAGCAAGCTGATTCCATTAATAACTTGAAGGCTGATATTAGCAAACAGTCTGAAGCACTGAAAGCTGATATCTGTAGACAATGTGCGCTATTAAAGGATGATATCGGTAAGCAGCACGATGAATCTATGAAAGCTTTAAGAGCTGAAATAGGCGAGATGGCCTGTGAAATACAACAACTAAAGTCTGAGAACGAGAATACTAGGGCCCGATTCTCTGAAGAAATTCGGCAGGCTAGAGAGATGGACTTTGATGAGTTCCGGCGTAGCTTGGCAGCCGATGTTAATAAAGCCACGGAAAGTGTTCGCATCGATGTAGAGGATATTAATTCGAGATTTACTGAGGAGTGCAATAAGATTATTGAAAAACAGCTGACGATGGAACAGATATTGGCCGAGGCCGAGACTGACAAAATACAGTTCCGGGCTGAGGTCCAAGAAAATATTAGTCAGATTTCCGTCGTTGTGTCTCAAAGAAGCAAGGATGTTGAGGAAATAAAGACTCAGGTAGAACAACTTACGAATCAGTTAGAGACTATGCACGTTTCCCGGCAAACGGAAACAGAAACTGGATCTCGAACAGCTGGTCACCCGTCTGCGGTTGCTGAGAGTGCAGTGTTACCAACCATTAACATTGAACTAAATGAAGCAATGGACAGAACAGGTGGAGAGAGAACTAGAAAAGACAAACAAGTATGTCGCCCACGAGTTACTGCTGATTCAAGAGCTAATGAAGTGGCCTCTGCAGTTCCACCTACCTTTAGTCTCTCGGGCGATGATAGAGGTTACAGAGAGCGTGAATCTCCCAGGGCACGGCATCGTCGTTTTGAAGAAGGGGCAAAGAGGAAACGTCTAGCAAGGAAGAAAAATCGCAGTTCCTCCTCTTCCAGCACCAGCTCGGACTCTCAGGATCAAGCGAATATCAGAAAGCGAACACGAAGGCATGGAAATGTGAGAAGCGGGTCAGATGAGTCACCACCGCGAACTCAGCGATCAACGATGACAGGAACCCCAAGGATGGCAGACCTTAATTCCTTGTCCAAGTTCAAGGGAGACCTGGAAGCCCAGAATGCTGAACAGTATTTAAAAGAACTCAATATCAACTTTGATTTAATGCAAGTTCCATACGAATATCGATTGGAAATTATTCCTCGGTTATTCAAAGGCCAGGCTGAGCATTGGTTTCGAGCAAACCAGTTAGAGTTCAAGTCCTATTCTGATTTCTGCCGTCGTTTTCGCAAACAATATGCTTCAGAAGAGGCCAAAGAAAGGCAGCTGACAGCAGTGAGATCTCGTCGATATTCAAAGCAGTTTGGTATGAGTATGGAAGAATACGCATGGTCCATTTACTCAGCCTACCGCAATCTGTCTGCCCGTTATGTAGAACCAGAGATAGTGAACTTAATTATCTCTCAGCTTCCATATAGAGCCCGCAGTCTGAGTTTGGCTAATTCTCCTCGAACTGTACGACAGCTTGCTGATTTTTTGAAAAGATTCGAGGTGCTTGAAGAGCAGGACAGTTGGAAACCTGTGTGGAATAGGGAAAGTGCAGGCCAGGGAAATGCTCCCAGACAAAATAGAATTGGAAACCAACAACCCAGAGTCAGACAAGTTATGCAGAACCAGAGGAATGGATATTCCAATTACAACAGACGACGTAATCCTCCGAGAAGGGATGGCAGGAACAACTACGCACGTGGGCCGCGTCGTTCCAGATCTGATCCAGAAGACCATTCCCGTGACTCTTCACGTAACGCCTCTGAACCCAGTAATTTCAGAGCGACGGCGCCTCCGTTTGAACCTTCTGCTTCACGTTTGACGAACGAGCAACGTCAAAGCGTCGACATGACAAGAGACTTTTGTTGGGCACCATCGACTAGTGCTAATCCGAGTGGTATGCAGTCGGATTTAGCCAGTCGCCCAACGTGAATTCTTCGTTCCCGATCACGGTTGGGCTAAAATCTTGGACTTCTCTGGGAACCGATGACAGCGTTATAGATAGGGAAGATAATCATCTTTTTGTTGTGCTGACTCTCAATGAAGGAGAACAAAGTTTAGAGAGAGCACTACAACAGGCAGTTGGAAAGGAAAAACTACCCAGGGCTCTGTTAATTAAAGCAACTGTAATAGGCGTCGATTTTATTTGTGTTCTGGACACTGGCAGCGAATGTAATCTCATGAGCTACGCCATTTGGAAGAAGATTAAAGAGAAGCTGCCGTCATTGCAGTTACAAACTTGTCCAGATGTTAGGCTGACTGATTTCACTGGGAGAAACAAAACTAGAGTAGTGGGATGTAGACAAGTATATCTGGAGATTGCTGGAAGAAATTTATTGGAGGACATGTTTGTCTTGAAGGGTCTCGAAGCTGACTTTATTTTGGGCTACCCGTTCCTCAGGAAATATGAAGCAGGAATTGACCTACAGTGCGAGAAGTTATCCCTCACCGTAGACGGATTTCCGGTAGAGCAGGACCTCGTGAATAATGGATCTTCGAAAGGGACGTATGTAAGAAAGGTCCTTGAAGATTCCCATGTCGATCAGTGGACGGCTAGTCCTGACGACATTCTGCAGAAGGTCAGTGCGAATGAGATTTTATGCGAAAGGGGTAAAAACCAATTGAAAGAAGTCTTATTGAAGCATAGAGATGTATTTTCCGAGAGACCAGGTACTATTAAAAACTTCCAGTGTGAGATTGAACTCACCACCACAGAACCTGTGTATCGATCTCCATATCCCATACCTATAGCAAAAAGGAAACTCCTGGAGGAAGAATTAGAAAAGTGGAGACAATGGGGTGTTATAATGCCTTGTAATTCCCCTTACTTGAACCCTTTAATTGTAGTCGACAAGCCTGACGGTACAGTACGCCCATGCATTGACTTCAGAAATTTGAATAAAATTGTACGTGTTCCACGAAATTCAGTTGAGCCCATTTCGGATGCCTTACAAAAATTTAAAGGTGCTCGTTATTTTACAAATCTGGATCTGGCTTCTGGATATTTACAGATCCCTGTAAAAACTGACTGCCAACCATGTACTGCCTTCTCCTATAAAGGACGTCAGTGGATGTTTGCTCGAATGCCTTTTGGTATCTCTAGTGCTGTGTCAATTTTCATAGCTGCCATGCATGCTGTATTTGGTCCTGAAACCGAAGAATATGTAACTCAGTATATGGATGACTTGCTGATTTTCGACAAAGAACTCTCCAAGCATCTCAAACATCTAGACGAAGTGTTGCAGCGACTCCAAGAAGTGGGCATGACTGTAAAACTGCTAAAGTGTGAATTTGTCAAAAAGGAAATCACCTACTTGGGTCACGTTGTTTCTGGAGATGCGATCAAAATCCAACCAGACAAAAATTCAGCCGTTAAGTTATTTCCTAAACCTAAAACTAGAAAGGATGTTCGGAAATTTCTTGGCCTCGCCAACTGGAGGCGGAAGTTCATTGAAAATTTTGCAGCTAAATCTGAACCGCTCACCAAGCTGTTAGGTAAAAATCAACGTTGGATTTGGGGAGACGAGGAAGAACAAAGTTTCCAGCTACTGAAGAATGAACTTGTAAGAGATGCTGAATTAGCACAGCCTGATTTTGAACAGGAATTCTGTATCCAATGCGATGCTTCTGGGAAAGGATTGAGTAGCATTCTTTTCCAAATGGATGGTGAAGAGAGAAAGGTCATTCAGTATGCAAGCCGAAAACTGAAGGAGAACGAACGCCATTACTCCATCCATGAGTTAGAATGTTTGGCCATAATCTTTGGAGTTGAGAAGTATGCTGTTTATTTGAAAGGTAGGCCCTTCACTATCTACAGTGATCATAAAGGGTTGGTATGGTTACAAGACGTAACTGGAACAGTCGTTTGACTCGCTGGTCTTTAAAACTCCAACAGTACCAGTATAAAATAGTATACGTCTCTGGTCGCCAAAACGATCTGGCAGATATTTTATCTCGGTATCCTGCTGATGATATACCACAGATTCATCCTGAAAATAGCCAGCAGACATTCAGAATAAACTACCTGTGGGCCGAAAGAGGAGAAATAGATGACGTCGACAAGTGGAGAGAGGCACAATCTGAAGATGAATTCTGCAAAAATTTACTCCAATCTCTAAATTCTCAGGAACCTAACCTCAGATTGCATCGTTCCTATCGCATTCAAGAAGGAATTTTATTTAAGAGAGGATCAGACAATCAGTCCCTTTGGAAATTGTGTGTTCCGGTGGTAATGAAGCAACCTCTCTTGAAAGTAATTCATGATGAAGCTGGACATTTTGGAGTATCCAAGACATTGAAGCGACTTGCAGTACGATACTTCTGGAAAGGCATGAAGGTTGACGTGATACAGTACATCCGAGACTGTGAAATTTGTGCCCAAAGTAAACCAGACAAATTGGGGATACTCAAAGAGACCCTTCATATCAGTCCCAAGCAACCTCATGAGATGCTTTCTCTGGACTTGATTGGGAAGCTTCCTCGATCTAATGGATACCAGTACATCTTGAGCCTTATTGATGTGGGTACACGTTTTGTCTCCGCATATGCTTTACGGACTGCCAGCACCACAGAAATTATAAACACGCTTCAGAGAGGATATTTTGCTCACTACCCAAACGTTACGTTTACCCTGAGCGACAGAGGAGCTCAGTTTACCTCTAAGCAGTGGCACGAATTTACCAAAAAGCTTGGTATCCATCACGTTTGCACCACAGCTTACAATCCAAAGGGGAACATGGTAGAACGAGCAAATCAAGAGATAGTCAGATTACTTCGTCTATTTTGTTATCGAGAACATCAGACTTGGTCTCGATACATATCAAAAGTTGTTTGGTTAATTAATTATTCCGTTTCTGAGACTACTGGATATTCACCTGCTGAACTATTCTTCAACCATCCCATACCCAGAGAGATCCTAACCCATTTCAATTGGCCCGAACGGGAAGAAGCCCAACCGGATTGGAAGTCCAAATTATTCTTAGCCCAAGTCAGGGAGAAGAAGAAGCTGTCGAAGGATTTAAAACAGAAGGGAAACGCCAAGACAGTGACAGTTGGAGACTTCGAGATGGTTAAAAACCATTCCTTAAGCTCCTCATTAGATAGGACCATTCAAAAGTTATTTATGTTGTGGATAGGACCTTATCTAGTGGACAAAGTGGAAAATAATGTTGTGACATTGCTAATTCCAAGGACTAAAGAATTATATGGTAAGGTTAACTTGGATAACGTAAAACTGGTGCGTTTTTCGGAGGATAAAAAGAAAGAATTTGTAATTTAAAACTAAGTTTCCTCCAGGTAGATAACTTCCTTCCTGAAACTTAGTTTCCGAAAGGAAGGGGCAGATGATATGATCCACATTGTTATGTGACGTCATCAGTAGAAGATATGTCACTAATGTATTTATTTTTGTAAAAGAAAGCGTAATTTCTTTGTTATTAAAGGTAATAATGCACCTTGTTTGTAATATATATCTTTTGTTTAATGTTTATTGTATTTTATGCTCTGTTATGAGTAATTTAATGTATCTTTGTTTGCAAGAGTGCTCTATACGAATTTGTATTTCTAAAGATGTATAGATGTCAGTCTTGTTGATAGTATCCTTTTGTAGATAGTGAGTGATTCATCTGTACTTGAATCTGTGTTCTCGAAAATAGTATAAAAGCGAGGCTGTCGCGTAAGAATCAACACACTTTCGCCACGGATCGACGAAGCTTTTAAACTTAAAAAGAACTCCTCGGTGTTGTGCATACATCCTGGTATGGTAGTTCGGGGCGCAAGCTAGGCCTATGTGAACATAGGTACGCCGATAGCCATGCATTGATGATATGCACAATACTGCAACCATTCCACATCAAATAATAAAGTTAGCCTAAAGATTAATCTAGAAATAAAAGGTTAAAGAGTAAATATTGGCTCAGTTATCATTGCATATCTCTTGGTGTGGTAGTTCGGGGCGCAAGCTAGGTCTATGCAATCATAGGCTTGCCGATAGCCACGCATTGAGTTTTATGCGTTTTAATTGAGTCAATTCATCGACAAAGCGAAATCCTCGCCTTCGTCTCAAGTATAGTTGCATTATAATTGCATTAAATAAAAATAAAACTTTTCAATTTATATATACGGCAGTAATGTGGTTTTATTTCTCTGTGCTGTGAATATTGTCTTTGCCTAACACTATCCCTGTACCTGAGAGGAGTCTGTGTACTTCACCGAGTCTCATCGTTCACCGCTGAGTATTATTGAGTTAATATTAATAGTAAAATAATACGACGCCTGAGGTAATTCGGCAGACCTTTAATAGAACGTATCATATTTTACTCAACTAAGATTTTTATAAAATTATTTTATGATGTTCATAATTACTTCACTAATCGCAATACATTAAAACTTAACTTGTCTAAAGGAAAGGCTATTAAAATAATCTGCATCTGTATATTTTGAATGTGGACAGTCCATGGAGGAGAAAATCTACATATTCTGTGTAAAATTCTGAAAAGTGGGAAAATTATTTTTGGAAGAATAAAGCAGATGAATCTTGTAACTAATGACTAAATTAACTCCTACTGAAAGAAATGTGAAAATATTTTTAGAACATTTTTCATGACTGCCGGACAAGGTTTCTACCCCCTCTTTTTGAGAATGACTCATGTTCATGATAAACATAAATACATCCATAGAAGTGTTTACATAATTAAATAAAAGTTTGTTTAAACACACATTTTATTTATGTAATTGTTGACTCTTTCTTTTAGGAAACCTGTGTAGAGAATACGGTGGAGATTGTAGAAATCTCTGAGTCAGCATTGGATACAAGTGAAAGTGCAGTTCTCCCTGAAGTTGAAACTATTTGGTTTGACCCAGGAATAATGCCAAAAGCAGAGCCATCTGACAGCTATGAGAGAGTCCTTTAGAATTATCTTGAGAACTTATGTAGAAAAAGTTAAGGTAAGCCTTGTCAGTCACGTCCTACTGACTTCTGATCTTTGAGGAAGAACTTTACATGCAAAATTGAAATGTTGGACACAAGATAGGTATTCTGCAGGAGTATGAAGACTCTAATATCAATGAAATGGAAAGTAATGTAGACATTTGTGAAGAATTTTGATGAGATTTTCAGTCTAAGTGAAAAAGCTAAGTCACAGTGTTCTGGCTAGATGTGGTGTGAATAAATTCTAACAACAAGAACTGATACTGTACTTTGTTTTACTATATACCATGTAATTGAAAATGTAAACATGTGGTAAGAAGCTACACCACATAGCGCACACACCTAATCAGTCACTTTCTTTTTCAGGTTGGAAAAACTTATTCACTATGCAAGTGCATGACACATTTGTTTTTAAGAAAAAGAAATGTGTTGGTCTGAGTGATGTGTGGAGGATAGGGTCATTTCAGTGGAAATTGTTGCATTTGAACTTGACTGAACCGTTGGTAGCATTTTTTGAATTTTCCTATCTTTTTGAAAAACTGCTATGATATTCAAAAATCAGAAAAAATACATCTGTTTAAAATTCCTTCTAAGAGGATTCACGTGAATCTTTGTGTGGTGTGCTTTCGATATTATCTACAGGGTGGCCCAAAAGTCTGCATCATAGGCGTATGATGATAAATGTAAAATGTGAAATGTTTGCGATTTCTTCCTGCAGGTCAATCATGTTGACACAACAGAGGGAGTTGCTTCCATTGAATTTTGCAGTAGTCAAACACAATAGTACGTAATTTAATTTCAATTTCGTAATAAACCTAATCCTGTTATATAAATATTGCATGTCGTGTGAGTGCATTGCTTCTGAGTGCCATGCTATTTTGCTGGACTTGTTGACCCACCGCTACAGTTGTGCTTTGACAATGGTGGCCAACACATTGAACAAATATTGTAATCCAGCCTATGGTGTGGGACTTTTGGGCCACCCTGTAAATATTATCAATAGTTTAATAGACTTGCGTAAGCACAAAACTATTGAAATTATCTAGGCAACAGTGAAAGCTAACCACACAAAAATACATGTGAATCCTCTAGAAGGAATTCTAAACAGATGTAATTTTTCGGACTTTTTAATATGGTGTTTTTTTTTTAAAAAAAAAAGAAAGGAAAATTCTAAAGTACCTGCTCTCCTGCTGGCCAAAGGTTCAGTCCAGCCTTAAGACTCCTTGTGAAATCACATGTTGCATCAGTGTGAAATCTTCTATGTTCGCTTTAGTGCATACAAGATCATATTTAGATTGGTGGGGACAGTTAATACTGCATATGTATCTTTACTTATTTTTTCCATATAGGATATTGCCTGCGTGGGTATCCTCAGAGACTTGGAAATCTCAGGGAAAATCATCCATCAATATGTCTGAATGAAGATTCTGGAAAACTCAGGGAAAATGCATTTAGAGTTCACGGGAACCCTGATCCAGTGAATGTGGATAAATTTCTACAAGGGACTCACTACTTTGCCCCCTTTTGCATGCACCCCAATACAGCAAGGCAAGCAGTGCTGGCACACACCATTACAGTTGCAAAATACTTTTTTTAAATGTTTTTTTTAACTTTTCATTATTTCTTCTGTATTACTTTCAAGTTTTGTCCTTTTCTGATGTGGAACCATCCCAAGGTCCTAGACTTCTCTCCCAGCAAAGTGGGGTGGGGAAAACTGGCCATGCACACCATCATGTCATCTTTCGACAAAACATGCGACTCATCACCCTGGCCAGGGAATAGCCAAGGGAAGGAGTGTTCAAGTATGGAAACAGGCAACCTTGAACCATCCAATCACAGGCTACTTTATATGAAGGCAAAGTCCCCCCCCCCCAAATCTGCAGTGCCTGAAATAACAGTCGAGTATTAGCAGTGAGGTTCACTGATGTACACTGTATATTGTATGTATGTATACTGTATATTGCCAGCACTGTAGCAGATCAATCAAGCAGGTTATAATTTTAATATGTATTTTAAAATATATTATAAAGTTTTAAAGCACAATAGAAATTCAGAAATGTGATTGCTGACATACATATGCTATTCTACATGAAGATAAACATTTCAGAGCAATAGCTCTATTATAAGACATCTAACACGTCCATGGACAGATCTGACAAAAATAGTTGGTAACACTCAGTGCCCACGGTCATATTTTTTGCATATGCTGTGCAAGGTTAAAAGTTACTGTTTTTCAGGCATGTGAATTTATTTGTTTTTTTTATGCACATATTTCTCTCACACTCTGTGCTTGTGTGTGCATTGTTTAGTATTTGCTACAGAAAGAGCTACGTGGTGCCAAAGTGGATTTGTGAATATTGCAATTTGTAAAAATCATGAAAATTGTTTCAATTATCCACATTTGTCTGTTGCATTAAATACGTTTGGCAACAGACAAAAATTAAGTTAAAATAAAATTAACAACTGCTCCCTCCCTCAGGACATTCACCTTTTCCCTCCAAATAGTCAAGAGATTGAAGATTGTCTTGAAGTACTAGAGATATTAAGGAGACAGTATTGGGTAAAGTGCTCTTTATTTCAGTGTAATGTAACATGCAGAAACAATGAATTCTTGGTTTTCTTAATTTTTTTTGGAACTGCTTCCCCAACAAAAATTATCGTGGCACACCACTGGTGTTCACACAATCAGACTTGTCATATGGGCAATTTTTTGTTGTGGTTTCAGTGGACAAAAGACATGACTTTGAAGTTTTCCTAGTAACTTTTCAGTTTTTAGGCATTTATAACACCATTAAGCCTTGTTTCCATGATATGAAAAACTCAATATGCTGACCAAGGCAGAAAATTTATTTTATTTTAAAACATAAACTAAACGTAACATTTCAACCTTCTAGCAATGTCTTCTTCAGACTCTGTACCCAGTACAAATGAAACAAGGTACAAAACCCCGATTTTATGTTTTTCAGGGGCCCGTAAATGAAAAACGTAAAATGCGGGAAACGTAAAAAGCGGAAAAGCATAAGGGAGGGGTGAAACTCAAGTGTCAGTAAGAAATGACTACACAATCGACTTTTTAGGGGTATATTATATAAAAAATTGTTTAACAATGTGATAGAACTATGATTATGAATTTCCAAGGAAAAAAGCAAGACCTGCTGTAAAAGTCAATGACGGATTAACGGGACCCACTTTAGTAGGGTAGGGACGGTGGTTGACTGCTTCTAACTGCCGTCTATTAGGTTCATTTGATTGTGTGGGATATCCATTTACTCTGTAAACTAGTAATTTGTTGCTAGTTTTTGAAGTCCTGGGTAATTACAGGGGTAGGTGATCATTTATAGCTGGATGTCAAGCATCTTTGTATACTGTAATCAAAGTGTCCTGAAGACATGCAGAATAGTTCAGGTTCCACTTTGAGCTGCATATGTATCCAGTCTCGATCAGCCCAACAGCATGAAGTGAACAAAACAAGCTTTGTCAAACTTACGCATTTTTAGACATCACAAGAAATTATCAGTGATGTGTGCATGATTTTCGAAAGGGAAGGATGAGGTTATGTATACTTTTAATAGTAGTCAGCCCTCACTTTGCCATCTTTTCCTGCCTATGACGTTATCCCTTTTTTTCAGAAATACTTGCCAAAAGGGGGGGTTGACTCCCATCATCCCCCCCCCCCCCCATGGGCATGCCACTGAGTGTTATTTACATCCATATTAATCGACAATTTATTTTTGGATTTAGAAGTCTTGTGGTGGAGGGCAAACACCCCTTCCACCAATAGTTGTTTCCTTTTTTTTTTTCTTCCCGACAACTTTTTTAATATTGCATAATTTATTTTCAGCACATGAATGGTTCCGAAGAAAACTGCGATTATATCATTCTTAGCATCATGTGCATTTCCTTCCTGCACTGCTCTGTGTGTTCAAGGCGTTTATCAGAAGGCAGAACAAGAAAACAAAAAAATGATAGTCCTTTTTTTTAACTCTCGCATTGTGTCTAATGATAGTCTTTTTTTTAACTCTCGTATTGTGTCTGCTGCTCGTGTTTCCTAATCGTCAAAGCAAAACAACCTTCTGAGGCGAGATTCAAAATTGTTGCTGTTTTTCTTCCCTTATGAGTCATAGCTCTGGAGCCAGGAGACGTTGGGTGCCTCCAGGATCGCTCAACAGAGTTGACCTGCTACGTCACACAGTTTTATGGCTTTTCCTGGATGCAAGAGTTGAGAAGTAGCAATGTTCCACCCGATAACAATTGAAAATCGCATTGTGTTGCCTTGTGGCATCTGCAGCGAAAATGACAGGGCGTGTTGGGCTGTTGAATACGGTGGTACTATTCATGGATTATGAATCGATGTGATGACATATATATGGATGTTATTTTCAAAAAGAAAGTGTGGTAAATCTCAAAGTAAAACGTGAGTAGATCTAGATCTGTGTCTAGAGATACAATTGGGGGGAAATGTTATATTCCTAATTTGAGAGCTTTGGATACAACAATTTCTCTGTGGTTGCAATTTTCTTTCTCCAAAATAATACGTAATAACCATGGAGGAGTGACGTTGAGTGTAGAAAGGTTGTGGCAAGCTTTATTTAAGGATATATATGTTTAAATTAAATATTTTCGTATAGGAGCGCATGTTCAATGCAACACTCTGCTTTTTTGTGTGTGTGACCTTATTGTTATTGGTTGTAAATCTTTGTTAAAACACTTATAACATACACTATACTGTAAGTGAAAGAAAGATTAATTTCGAGAATATGCTTTGGGATGGGATCATTATTCCTCAATAGTTTCATGCCATTGTTAATAGGCCGGGAGCCCCGTGGTGGAGTGGTTAGCACATCACTCTACGACGCCTGGGCATGAATGTTTGCGAGTGTCCATTCATTAATTTCATCATATCATCACTCATTCCCATCTTCGCAAATTAGCCAAAAGTGGCATGAAAGCAAAGTAAAATGAAAGAAATCAATCAATCAACAATTGTTAATAGGACAATAATAAATACAATTTGAGAACAGTAATTTGATATGAATTTTTTTATCATCGCTTTTCTGCCACTTTTGGCTAATGGCGAAGAGTTTGTTTGTTTGAGTTGTTGTTTTAAGTCCACTTTACGCACAATAAGGCTAATCGGGACTGGACCTACAGCTTAAAGTGCGATATGAACCACTATGTTCCTCCACCGGGTATCGAACCCAGGATCCCTTGTTTACAACGAGAAAACCCTACAACTATGCCATCGGGGAGGCCTATCGCGAAGATGAGGATGAGTGATGATATGATGAAATTGATGAAAGGACACTCAAAGAACAGCCAGGCTGGGATTCACACCCGTGACCCCTGGCGTCGTTGCCACGGAGGTCAGCTTATGAACAGAAATGTTAAACAGTGAGTATAAGCTGCAAGATGTGTGCAAAATTGTATAACGGTGTTGTGTCCATAACAAATCGCATTGTTTTCACGCATTAATGTTTGATGTAGTTTAAATTATGAATTACTGATTATGCTTGCATAGCTGCCAAAAAATGTAAATTAAAGCAATATAAATAAACACGTACGAACTGGTGTTTATACATGAATATGCCACAATATTGTTAGTTGTCTTTACTCGATGCCTCGATACTTCATGCCAATATTTCTTGCAAAAATAAGCTGGACACGTACTTGAAGAAGGGACATTCACAAAAAACATCCCTGAGTGGTTAACACATTGTGCTACGACACCAGGGGTTCCAGGTTCGAATCCCAGCCTGGGCATGCTGTTCCTTGTGAGTGTTCCTTCATCATATCATCACTCATCCTCATCTTCTCGCGATTAATCAAAAGTGGCAAAAATGCAAAGTAAAATAAATTAAATCAATCAAATAACATCCATGCCTATACTGGAACTCGAACCCGGAACTTAGATAGCGAGATAAAAGGTGCTCTTGACCTCAAGCTGGACATGTGTCTGCAAGAGCACCTCACCTGTTTTCTCAAAAAACTTAATGTTGTGAACAGTACCTAGGTTCATTACTTTTTTTAACTGCGTTATTTGGTTGGTATTTTTAAATATACCTCAGTTGAAGTCAGTCATAATTATCCGTTGACAGATGACTCATTCGCTGATAATATAGTGGGGGAAAAGTTATTACTATTTAAGTCTATCGGATGCATGACCGAATAGTGCGCTTGGCGTACTTAATCAAACTTGCAAGTATATACTTTTTACTCCACGCATCTTAGTTCCGCCGCGCCATGTTGCAACTAGCAGACGACCACAGACTTGCAGACTGTTGACGGCAGGTAGCGAGGGAATTTTATGTTGAGTGAAGCCGCGGTCGCTCCTTCTCAACAACCAGGAAGCAAGTGCCTCCAGGGTTCTTGCTACTCAAGAATGTTGAGTTGCTGAGTGATCTTGGAAGCACCCATTGGCGCTGGTTGCCAGCTGCCCGCTGTTTTCGCATACCCCCCTCCGACCAGTTTGCAAGGGGAGGGAGGGGAAGGCGGAGACGAAAACAGGTGGTAGAGCAGTGCCAATGCTCTCTTATCAGAAATGTGCTCATTCCCTCTCAGCCAAGTTGCAGAAAGGAAAGGGGGCGGGGAGGAAGGATCACTGCTTGACACTCTCCCATGCTGTCATGTCAATGCTTCAGACATAGGAGAAAGATTTCCGACGCAGGGCATTAAACAATGAGAAACTAGCACAGCTGTGCATAGCTGTGCACAGTGGCGGATTAATGAGATCATGTGGTGGGAAGATGGGCTGCTTTTTCTTCTTCTTCTTCTTCTTTTCAGGATGCTATGTTTGGCTATGTTCGTTGAATGCGCATATTCAGGTTCAAGAGCAACTGCGTAATTTTAGACGTCAGAGGAAAGGAGACGGGAAATCGCTTTTCGCCTTTATGTTAATTGGTTAAGATGTCACTTCCACATGAGCAAGAAAATCGGGGCAGGAATACTTGGCACTTTTCAGTAACGACTAGTGATGATGATGATACCATAGGGGGTCATGAGAAAGCATAATCTTCAATTATAATTAGGTAAATTTGAGTTTGAAATTCTTGTATAACTAACAATTTTTCGTAGATAAGTATATTCCGTAACATTTGTGACTTTTTTGTAGATGTATTTCGAGTCTGAGATGTGAAATGGCAAATGTAAACTCTACACCTTAAATTAAATACTTTAAATATACAGGGGATGCACAAAAATATGGAAACACCACGACATCGGAATGGGTGAAATCGTCGCACTTTTTTCACTTGAAATCGGATGGTGCAACATTCATTTGTTTTGCGCCGTGAGATAGGACTCTGTCTGACTGGCAGGAGTAGACAGGTGCGATGTAGACAGCATGCAGTGCAGTTGATACTGAATCATGTCCGAGCTGACAGTGTTTCAAAGGGGACAAATTGTTGGTGCCGCCCTTGCAGGGGCTTCTATTACCAAAGTAGCCATGTAATTTGGCGTATGGAGAGGGTCATGATGGCATAATAGTGTGTCTGGAAATACATCTTCATATAACACCTGCGTGGACGAAAATATACTCAGTGACAAGAGACATTGAGGAGGATTGTGACCATGTTTTGCATGAAGAATGGTCCAAGATCCCCTTATCCATCATCCAGGACTTTTATTTGTCCAATCCTCGAAGACTACAGGCCGTTTTGGATGCTAAAGGCGGTACTACACCTTATTAGCTACAGCATTCCAGCTTTTCGCAGGTGTTTCCATATTTTTGTCCATCCCCTGTATATGTGCTAGTGTCCAAAATTAAAGCAACGAACGGAAATTCTTTCCCGTGTGTCCATTTGACCACATAATACCATCAGGTGATAGTAATATTTATGATGTCATAGACAACTGGTTTAAGATAGAAAATAAACTAACCTTAATGTGCCAGGATTCAGGGGTGCCCCATCCCCCCCCAAGGCCAATGGCGCATGCCCCCCAAAATCATGTCATGCGTTTCCCCCAAATCATATCATTCGCGCCCTTAAACCATATCGTAATCCTCACAAAATATTAAATTATGACAGCATGTCTACCGAAAGTAACTTTTTCCTTAGCTTTACTGCCAGGATTTATCAACAAAAAAAATCATTATAGCAACAGGTTAAACTTGGCAAATTTATCAACAAAAAAAATCACACGAGGAAAGGATTTCTGTTTGTTGCTTTAATTTTGGACACTAGTGTATATATATATTCTGTTTAATGGAATTGAATCAGAATTTTGGATACATTGGAATCACAAAGACCCTTTATATTATTAATATAGTGTATTTATGTGTTGTAACGTTTGCGATGTATTTACAAAAATACACACAATGTTACAGCATATAAATGAACCTTGTGCTTGAACAGCAGAAGAAGTTTTCAGTTCCGCCGTCAGAAGGTAGTATCATCTGACAGCCTAAGTTTCTGCTGCCATCTGACAGTACCGCTTAGAAACGTCAGTTTGGCGAATGCAGTCATACTTTTGACCTACACTGCGGGTGCAGTCATCGTGCGGTAAACTTTGCTTCTCTTCTCTTTACTAAGTACATCCAGTCGAGGCCACGTACGAAATGGAACGAACCTTGCTTTTAGTTGTGTAAGGGAGATGCCATTGTCCATGCACGAAGGCCACGTGTATTGGAACTTTTATTTCTACAATGGACAGTAAAACAACGAACTAAATCATGTTGTTAAAAAGGTATGTAGAACTCCACTGCGTTTGATTATAAGAGAAGTGAAAAGTTTGCTTAATTTGAACATTCAAATTCCAAACAATAAATTATATCTTCACTACTCGAACACTAATGCAACGAAAATAAATTATGTGAATACTATATGTAAATCTAACATGAATAAATTACACAATAAAATCTAGAACTTGCACGATAAGAACTTGAATGACAATTGTGACTTTGCATGATTATCAACTCCCAATAGGAAAATTACTTCACTCATGCAATCTAAAACTTTGTTATGACACAAGTGATATCGTTATAGTGAATCAGGAAAACTTTTGTAGCGTTTCAGACGTGTGTGATATTATGTTGAATGAAAGTGCAAAGGACAAAAGTAATCAAAATGGTGCTTCATTTACACAACGTTATTCACTACCACTATCTAACTGTTTTTAGAAACTAATCCCTAAACTCTTATCCTGAATGTAGCATCAATTTAAGTACTAGATCTGACCTACCGGATACACTTTGAAGGTAAAATTTTGTACCATAAGAAATTGTACGTGTTTTGTGCATTCGCTGGGTGAGCACCATTGTTAATGATGATAAATATATTTATTGAGAAACACTCATACATGTATGTCCGCTGTTAGTAGGCTAGTACATTGAGTGGTGACCACATCATTGGTCGTTAAGACTGTTGTTTTTGAATTGTATGTATGTTCGCGAAATATTAGTTCTTGCCGTAAAGAAAGGGAATAAAAAGGCATGTTGTTGAATGAACATTTTTCTTTTTCATACAAATTCCTAACTCAAAAATAAATGAAGAATTGTCAGTAGAATGTAGAATATTAATCTTGTGATAGTAAAGATAGTAAAGTGGTGGCATTCTCACAAAAATACTTATCCAGGTTATCATACATTTGGAAAAAGGAGGGGTCAGAATTATTGGTTTTAGCCAATCTAACAAAAAGTTATGCATATGCTTAGGAATTTCCAGAAACAGAAACAATCTTAAATGCTCTATACCCAATCCAGCTGACTCTAGTAGAAAGCTCTGGGCATTTTCAGATGCACCACATATATTTAAATGCATAAGGAATAACTTCCATGATAAAGTGCAGGTGTACTATAATGGTGATATTGTTGATTATTCATTTTACACAAAAGTGTATGAACATGATTCATCTACTGAATTTTCCGGTATGAAAGCTTGCTACAATGTGACCTCTGCTCATTTGGATCCTAATTCATTACAATGAATGAATGTAAGACTCGCACTGCAGCTGTTCAGCAGATCTGTGACTAATGGAATAAAATTTTATCGGAGTATTAGTGCAGAGGAGTTAGAAGGCAGTTAGAAGGCAGTGAAACAACGGAAAATTTCACAAGGGACCTAAACTGCCTGGTTGACGCATTAAATTCATTCACTCCTGCACAGGCACTATATAAAGGATCAGAAGCACATACAACTTTAATAAGATGGAATGCTGTCCTTAGAGATAATCGAAATTCCTTTGTTTCAGAGAAAACTCTAGAGTCCTTAAGAGTGACTTTAGAAAGTACTTTAGAAGTGTTTGAATATTTGTGGAAGAACAATTACAAGTACGTTTTGACAGAAGAATTTAATCAAGATCCCCTAGAACGCCATTTTGGTATATTACGGTCATTCACTTGTGATGATCATCCCTCCACTGTGGATTTTCTGCACTTACATATGCTGCAATCAATTTACGTACCAGCAAAACTTGCTTTATTTTCGGGCGAAAACTGTGAATACAGGACTGAATCTCCTCTGACGTCTTTTGTTAATCAAATGCGAACTCTGGCAAGGGCAACCGAAAATAAAAATCTTTCGGTGAAGAAGCAAGCTGAAAATAAAGTAAGGGAAAAAATTTCCATTGTTAAAGATGAAATTCAAATACCGGACTGGGAAAACAACATACCGAACTTAAATGAACAAAGTGTTGGTAAAGAATGCTTGATGTATCATTTGACAGTATACATAGTGCGGTATATTTCAAAAGTGACAGATTGTAAACTGTGTACAACTTTTCTGCACGGGGAACCAACTAATGTACCTGCCTCACTTACGCTAATCCAAGACTATGGTTCGGGCGACGGCTGTAAATACCTTACCTATGCATCGAAAAGTGTTTATGATGTGCTGTTAGGAGTGGAAGAAGTTGTTGCAGAAAAATTATCATGTGCTAATAGTTTATGGGGTGATATATTTTTTGAGTGTTTGGACAATTTAAATATAATTGCTGTAAAAACTTTGCAATTAGGATGCTGTGAAGATCATGTGCTGCGTACGCTACCTAAACTCGTATTTCACTATGTGAAATGTCGATTTTTCTTCAGCACCAAGGAGATAAGAAAGGAATTAAGTGCCTTGAGGATAGCAAAATCATCTCGGAAATTCTCCACACTATCCAGCTGCTGAGCTCTTCTCCAAACGTAAGTAACATGCATTTTTGTTTCTTATGTAGTTAGTTATGGAAGCAACGCTAGCATCTTCCTCGCCGTCTCAAAAGTCACCACTACCGTCTAGGCGGTGGACCACGGCAACTTAGGGATGCGCACACTATTCCTTCTATATGCTCTGCTTGCGTAGTAAGAATGAAGCAGTAACAAGCAATTGTGACAGTTTGACATTGGTTTATGCAACTGATGAACAATAATCCTGCTCAGTGTTATAAATAATAGGATTATTGTTCATACAATAACCAAGTCAAACGTTACAGTGTGTCTGTGTGGGGGTGGGGGGCAGGGGTGGTGAGAGGTGGTAATACGCAGGGTTGAAACAGTGAGAACATCTTCTTGTAGCCTTGAATTTTGGAAAGTTCACCTTGAAAACTGGGAATTATACTTGAATTTTATAATGGTCCTAGAGTGGCCACGCTGATCCTGTAAAATTTGTGACTTATGTTTGTAGATTTATTTCGAGTCTGAGTATGTGAAATGTCAAATGTAAACTCCGGGAATTTTGTGAACCTTAAATATTTGAAATATATATATATACCATTTAATTGAATTGGATTGAATTTCTGGAAGCATGTGTTGAAAACCGGGAATTAAAATTGAATTTCATCATGGTCCTAGAGTGCCCAGCCTATTACTCCAGCCCTCTCGATTTGCTACTTGAGCACAGACTTGTTTTCGTTCGCTGACTAGCTACTTGAGCACAGACTTGTTTTCGTTCGCTGACTCCAGAGATTCCAGGGATAGAGAATAACTACCTGGTTACTCTTCCTGATTGAGTGAGGTAACATCTGACATTGTAGCTTTTAAGGGTAGGCAAACAGCAGTGATACAACTGTCAATGCACTTTTTTTAATATCGATTCTGTAACAAAAAATTGTGGTTCCCGCTTGAAAAAGTTAGCTTATTATGGATTTTACCCACAGTAATGCCATCTACGATATAGCCGATATTGTCATATTACGGCACACTTTCAACATTATATTTTTCACACCAAACATATTTTCATGCAATATGTATTTTGCAATATATTTATATTATTCATTGTAAATATTATAAGAAAAGAATGTCAAGTATTTCCTGTGTTACATTTTTAAACAACATATTGAAGGAATGAACACATTACACCATACATTACCAATGATAAAATTGCTAAGCTGAGAAAAGCATACATTTTTAACACTTTATGAACACTGTTTTGTACTTATGGTCAAGATTTCCACTTGAAAATTAAAAATAGTTGCAAACTAATTGTTGTGGCTTATCACTTACATATCAACCCCTCCAGTCTTTCTTCATTGCTAAGTTGCAAAAGCTTCGACAATAAACACTCGCTTATTTTGTTACAGGGCACGCAGAAAATATGTTTGAGAGCTGGATCATCATTAAGCATCCCGAAAACATTTTTCAGGACAGTTTATCCATATCTTAAAAGTCAGAGACTGTCCTAGAAAACCTGAACATTTGGCAACACTAACCTTGAAATATTTACCTTGAATTATTAGTGTCTGTGTGCCACCTTGTAGAGTACCACATAAATTATGCCCAAAATACCACCTCTCAACTCGTCCCCCTGAGTTTGCTTGTAACACTAATAATTTGTACAATTGTACAAATCTCAAAAGCGGAAAGAAAGTTCTTTCAGTTGAACATTTACAGAGAGAGCTGTGTTGACTTTGTCTTAATGGATTAATTTTGAAAATTAATTTTTTGAAATTAATTTGATATTTACAGTTATTATTACAGTAATTATTTGTATAATCAACTTATTTGTACGTCTATGGACTCCATGAAAACTATTAAGAGCTTGATCTTCCAGTTCTTTAAAAATAAATGTTAAATATGTTCATTGTACAGTCACCGGCAATAAAAATTGGAACACCTAGATCCTGAGATACTCACTTCCCTGCAAGGTGTTGTGTGTGTTGCCTAACTTTACGGCAGTGGTAGAAGTTTCCATTGAAAATTTCCTACATAAATCCACTTATTGCCATAGAGTTAGGCACACAATGTCTTGCAGGAAAGTGAGTATTTCAGAACCTAGGTGTCCCTTTTTTTATTTTTGTGACTACAAATTAAAACTAAAGAAATACTTTTTGAATAATTGATATTGACAAGTTCATTGTGATGTTTGTCATTACCCAAAATGCATTTGCAAGCTGAAAGAAGGGAAGAAATTGCATATCGAATGGAGATATCAACATGGAAACTAACTTCACAATAGGTGGGCCTCCCGGATTGCATAGTGGTAATGTCGTGGCCTTGTAATCAAGGGGCCTTCCTGTGCATAAAGTGGACTTAATACAACAAATCAATCAATAAGCATATATAATTTTTTTTTTTTTTTTTTGCTGAAAGTGTAAATAATGATCCTAACAACACCTGATGCGCGGAGGCATGTAAACATTTGATACGGTCAGACATATTTGCTTCATAAGTAATATATAATTATTCACTTACTAGATGGCGACAAAACCAATGAATTTTGTACATCGAGTGCAGTCAAATTATGAAAAGAAAAACTGAACGCTAGAAACTAACAAAAACAAATATATATGTAATACTTTGAATAAAATAAATATGACAAAAACTGCCATCTACTGAAAAGACAAGGACAATCATATATATGAACTGAATTATCAGACAGAAAACAAATACCATTCACTATTACTGAATTAAAATACTACAATTTTTCACCTCCCGCTCTTCGATGGTTTAGATCGTATCTGAACAACAGACATCAGAGGGTATTCATAAACGCTGCCACGCCCCCTCTCTCTTGCACCCTGCCATTGGAAACTGGTGTCCCACAGGGATCCATTCTAGCCCCTCTCCTCTATACCATTTTTATAGCCGACTTACCTACCGTAATCAATCACAGTAAAGTTCATTTTTACGCAGATGACACTCAACTACAAATTCCTTTTCCACCGAAATCGCCAGATGCAGCCTTAGCTTTGCTCAATGATGATTTATCCAACATAAATACCTGGTGTAAAAGTAACAGTCTAAAAATAAACCCACAAAAATCAACTTTCTCTCTTATTGGTTCCCGAAATAGTCTCTCTCTGATAAATCCTAACGAGATATGCATCAAACTAGACACATCTATAATCCTTTATTCAACAAATGTGAAAAATCTAGGCGTCATTTTCGATGAACACCTTAACTGGGATATTCATGTACAAGAACAAATTAAAAAAGCTTATGCCGTGCTAAGATCGCTGTACAGCTTTAAAGAATGCCTAAAAACAGAGATTAAAATGAGACTAATCCAATCACTTATCTTTCCTTTACTGGACTACTGCGACGTAATTTTCGGACCAAATCTATCTGTTCGAAACAAAATCAAAATCCAGAAAGTCCAGAATTCATGTTTCCGTTTCGTGTACCATATAAGAAAATACGATCATATCCTCCCAACCCTAAACGCAAACAAAATGTTGAACATGACCAGACGCCGAAAATTGCATCTGTGTTGTTTTATTCATAATCTTCTACAAACCAAAACACCTAGAAACCTTTTCCAGAAATTAAAATTCAGAAGGGAAATACATGATTACAAAACAAGGGGAAAATCGAAACTTGAACTTCCAAAGCACACACTAGTGCTTTTCGAATCATCATTTACGTATTCAGCTGCAAGAGCGTGGAATGAACTTCCTCCTTCCATGACGTCCCTCACTAATCGCAACAACTTCAAAGACAAACTAAAAACTCTATTGTTAAATGAACAATATCTGTGTTCCAGCACTCACGAATAATAGCTCGCATATCTGAACCAACTTCCTAATAACAAGTATTTTCATCTTCATTTTGCTTGTTTACTTTTCCCCTTACGTGTTGCCAACCCTTAACAATATTTTGTCCTTTCTCGCATATTAAGAACATTTATATGTTTTTTACACATAACATTAATATTAATTTCTATTATTCTTAACCATATCACACCAAGCACAATTGTGTCAATTAATTTGTGTATCCTTGTGTATTTGTTTTCAATCTTTTTATTATTATTATTATTTTTAGTGTGTAGATGAGCCTTTGTTCTCAATTTTGTATTTGTTCTTTTTGTGTCTTCCTTATGTTTCTCTTTCTCTCTTTCTTCCTTGTTTGTTATTGTACAAACATTTAGTAGGTAGAATGTATTTAGTATGTATATGTATCCATCGGGGTTAGGTGGTAGAACAGCCACAGGCTGAACCTCGCCCTTTAATAAAGGAAAATTGAAATTGAAAGGAAAATTGAATAGACGTAACTCACTTCACTTTAATGTAAACATCATAATCAAGGTAAGTGCATGAAAAATATATGTTGCTTTTATATTCATCATTTTGTTGGTTTGTCTTGAAGTTATGTGAAAAAAACGGTATGTGCCACATTTGTCACGCCATGCATTTACGGGTACTTTTGTCTTCTTGTGAAGTGTAAAAGTGAACAACTACTGCAGTATTTCTTCAATTCTATTACAGCAATGGATGCAAGGCTTTTTTATGGGTCATTGTCAGTAGGTGTTAGGGAACTGCCTAACGGTAATGACAGTGAGGCGTCTGATTTATCTGATGACGAATCAGCACTTTGTTCACAAACTGTTTTGGCTCCAGACTCGGATGAAGATTCAGTTTCTCGTCCTACTGAAAGGATCGTGATATCAGATTCAGATGATGCACTAGATTCAGATGCAGATGATGTTCTTCTCTGCCTCATTCGCAACTCTCATGATACATCTACATCATTAGGAGATTTAAAAAATTTGAAGTGGAGGCAAAGAAATACGGAAAAGTCCAAAGAAGAAGTAAAGTTCGAAGGACATCAGGATCTACCTGAAGAAATACAACAATTATCAACACCTATTGATTATTTCAAGTATTTTTTTACATATGAGATACTTCAGTATGTAGTTGAACAATCCAATCTATACGCAACTCAGTCTCGCCAACAAAACCATTGTGTCTAACCATAAATGAACTTGAACAGTTTATTGGCATGACTCTCTATATGTCTGTGATTCAACTTCCAGCTACTACGCATTACTGGAGCGGGATACTTGGTCATCAATGTGTAAGTGAAGTGATGGACTGTAATCGGTGGGAAGAAATCAACGATTTATTCACTTTAATGACAATACGACGTTTGTTCCTGCAGGACATCCTGGCCATGACAAACTTCACAAAATCAGACCACTTCTTGAACGGATACGAGAACGTCTAGTTCTCGTACCTCAAGAAGAATTTTTGGCAGTGGATGAGCAAATCATTCCAACGAAGTGCAGGTCATCTATCAAACAATATAATGTCAAGGAGCCTCACAAATGGGGTTATAAAGCATTTGTTCTCAGTGGTATTTCTGGATATAGTTACGATTTTGAAATATTTTCTGGGGCTCAAAGCAATGTTGTCCCTGCTGGTACACCAGATTTACGTGCTAGTAGTAATATTGTTGTTAGATTGTGTCAAAGTGTACCTCGTAATGTAAATTACAAAATATTCTTTGATAATTGGTTCACGAGTGTACCACTACAAGTTTATCTCAAGAAGGAAGGCATCCTATCACTAGGAACAGTGCGTGCAACTCGTATTCCAAATTGCGATATTCCTACAGAATCTGAAATGAAGGAAAAAGTGGCTATAGTGAATGATGTCGAACTTTCAAATGTGACGTGGTGCGACAACAAAGTCGTAAATACCTTGTCGACATATGAAGGGAGCAGACCAACAGGGGAGAAACGGAGATATTTCAGAAAAGAGAAGACCTATAAGATGGTTCCATGTCCATACTCTATCTCAGTTTATAACAGTTATATGGGGGGGGGGGGGTGTTGATCTGCTGGACTCAATGCTTGGATACTACAGGATAAATATTAGGTCCAAGAAGTTGTACCATAAAATAATGTTTCACACATTCGATTTAGTTTGTGTCAACAGTTGGCTTCTTTGGAGGAGAAAAACAGGAGACGTGATGCCCCTGGTGGACTTCAAATTGTCAGTAGCAGATGCTTTGTGCAAGAGTAACAAGTCAGTTTCAAGGAAACGTGGGAGACCCAGCAATGAAGTTGAGAAGCAGTTGAATGAGGAGAAGAAAAAAGGCAAAACAGTTGCTGTCCCAATTCTTGACGTTAGGCTGGATGGCATGGGTCACTTCCCAATTTGGATGGAAGAGAGACAACGATGCAAATTTCCTCAGTGTGTCAGCAAATCTTTTATTGTGTGCCAAAAATGTAAAGTCAACTTGTGTCTAAACAAAGACAGAAATTGTTTCTTCAGATTTCGTACACAGTAGAATGCCCATAAGAAACAAGAACTCATTTCATTTATTTTTCGGCATCTAGAATGATGTAAGTGACTATGCAGGGATTTTTTAAAATTCAAATAAGTAATGGTCATTGTAAGGACTTTAGTCAGTGCAGTAGATAGTTAGGAAAATATCAATTGTTAATTTTTTTTTTTTTTAGAAAGTGTCAAACAGAGATAGGTTGCAATATTGCCCTAATATTATTCACAATTTCAAATTCAGAGTTGAAATAATTAGCATACAAACAACAGAGACTAATCAAAATATTATAAAGAATATTATTTACAAAACATGTTATTTTACAGAGTATGTAATCCCACTTTCAATGTAAAAAAATGCAATAAAAATGAGGTTTAACTGAAATCACATTTATCAGAATTTTTTTCTCAAACATTTCTGTTTAGAAATAAGTATTTGTGTATATTTCACATTATTGTTGCATTCCATTATTGCCATTTAATCTAGTACAATACAGGAATAATATAATAATAATGGATAACTGAAAGATAAATGTAGACATTAGAGCATGATGTGACACATATGGCACAATTTATTATATGCACTTGGATGAAAGTTTACCTTACTGCATGTTGTGCCATTTATGGCACGCACTTAATTCTCCATGGCATGAAGTGCAAAATTTAAAATTCAAGTTTTATGTTGTATTTTAAGTTCTTGTGAAACGTTTATCACAACAAATGTTTTTTTTTTTGCAATAAAAAAAAAAAATCATGCAGTAAGGGGTTAACTGAGGCACTCGTTGGAGGAGACATAATTCACTCGAATACCTGTTGACCTAGGTCCCTCTACGTGGAGGAGACGTAATTCACTCAAATGCTTGTCAACCTAGGTTCCTCTTGGTATAGGAGACGTAACTCACTCGACACTCTGTTGATCTACGTCCATCTCGGTGGAGGAGACATAGCTCACTTAACCACCAGTCAATCTTCAGCCCTCTTGGTGGAGACATAATTCACTCGACCATCTGTTGATCTCAGACCCTCTTGGTGGAGGAGACGTAATTTACTTGACCACCTGTCGATCTCGAACCTCTTGGTGGACATGATGTAATTCACTCAACCACCTATCGATCTCGAGCCCTCTTGGTGGAGATGAGGTAATGCATGACCACCTGTCAATCTTGGGCCCTCTCGGTGGATATGACTAATTTACTTGCCCACCTGTCGACCTCGGTCCCTCTTGGTGGAGAAGACATAATTCACTCGGCCATCTGTCGACCTCAGTTCCTCTTGGTGAAAAAGATGTAATTCACTCGACAACCTGGCAACCTCGGTCCCTCTTGGTGGAGGAGATGTAATCCACTCGACTTTCTGTCAATCTCGGTCCCTCTCAGTAGAGGAGACCTAATTCACTTGACCACCTGTCGATCTCATGTACTCAGTTTAGGAGACGTAATTCACTTGACTGTTTGTTGATCTCAGTCCCTCTCAGTGGAGGAGACGTAATTCATTCGACCACCTGTCGATCTTGAGCTCTCTTGGTGGAGCAGACAATTCATCTCATGTCCTCGGTGGAGGAGACTTAATTCACTCGACCATCTGTCAATCTCAGATACTCTAGGTGCAGGAGACGTAATTCACTCGACCACCTGTCGACCTTGGTCCCTCTTGGTGGAGTTGACATGATGCACAACCACCTGTTGATCTTGGGCACACTCGGTGAAGGAGACATAATTCACTCGACCACCTGTCGATCTCGTTCACTCTCGGTGGAGGAGGCGTAATTCACTCTACCACCTGTCGATCTTGAACCCTCTCGGAGGAGGAGGCATAATTCACTTGCCACCTGTCGATCTTGAGCCCTCTTGGTGGAAGAGATGTAATTCACTTGTCCACCTGTCGATCTCGAGCCTCTTGGTGGAAGAGATCTAATTCACTTGTCCACCTGTCGATCTCGAGCCTCTTGGTGGACATGATGTAATTCACTCAACCACCTGTTGATCTCGAGCCCTCTTGGTGGAGATGACGTAATGCATGACCACCTGTAGATCTTGGGCCCTCTCGGTGGATATGATTAATTCACTTGCCCACCTGTCGACCTCGGTCCCTCTTGGTGGAGAAGACATAATTCACTTGGCTATCTGTCGACCTCGGTCTATCTTGGTGAAAAATATGTAATTCACTCGACAACCTGGCAACCTCGGCCCCTCTTGGTGAAGGAGACGTAATCCACTTGACTTTCTGTCAATCTCGGTCCCTCTCAGTAAAGGAGATCTAATTCACTTGACCACCTGTCGATCTCATGTACTCAGTGTAGGAGACGCAATTCACTTGACTGTTTGTTGATTTCAGTCCCTCTCAGTGCAGGAGACGTAATTCATTCGACCACCTGTCGATCTTGAGCTCTCTTGGTGGAGCAGACAATTCATCTCATGTCCTCTGTGGAGCAGACTTAATTCACTCGACCGTCTGTCAATCTCAGATCCTCTAGTTGGAGGAGACGTAATTCACTCGACCACCTGTCGACCTTGGTCCCTCTTGGTGGAGATGATGTGATTCACAACCACCTGTCGATCTTGGGCACTCTCGTAGGAGGAGGTGTAATTCACTCGACCACCTGTCGATCTTGAACCCTCTTGGTGGAAGAGAAGAATTTTTTCGACTATCTGTCATCTCGATTCCTCACAGTGGAGGAGACTTAATTCACTTGACCATCTGTCGACTTCGTGCCTCTTGGTGGAAGAGATGTAATTCACTTGTCCACCTGTCGATCTCGAGCCTCTTGGTGGACGTGATGTAATTCACTCAACCACCTGTTGATCTCGAGCCCTCTTGGTTGAGATGACGTAATGCATGACCACCTGTAGATCTTGGGCCCTCTCGGTGGATATGATTAATTCACTTGCCCACCTGTCGACCTCGGTCCCTCTTGGTGAAAAAGATGTAATTCACTCGACAACCTGGCAACCTCGGTCACTCTTGGTGGAGGAGACATAATCCACTCGACTTTCTGTCAATCTCGGTCCCTCTCAGTGGAGTAGACTTAATTCACTTGAACACCTGTCGATATCATGTCCTCAGTGTAGGAGACACAGTGATTGGAACGCTACATTTTAAAAGTAGCTTCGCTACAGCTACAGCTACTTTTCCAAAATGTAGCTTCACTACAGCTACAGCTACATTTACCTAAAAGTAGCTCGCTACGCTACTCCTGTGCGCTACTCGCTACTTCGCTACTTTTTCGCTACTTCTGCATGAACAAGAAACAAGTCATGAAGATATTTGAAACTTCCCAGCTGTTAGTTAGATAATAGGCAGTTATCACAATACCAGTCAATTGATATATTTTTTGAGTTACCATCTGACTTGTTTTAACATTTTTGGTGGCAACAATTAATTTTTTAATGAAAAAAAATTATGAAGGAAAGATTTTGAACATAAAGTTTCAATTGCATCTTTTCATAAACTCCTAAGAGAATTATCAGGAGCATGAACCCAGAGAACTATGACAAGCAATATCTAAATTTCCTACACATCAATCATTTAATTAATAAATAAATCTTTAGCAATTTGAATAGTGGAAATCCAATATCCTCAATTTGGATGTCTAGGTACCTTTGTATAGTCATTGGATTACCTGACAGCATTTCGGCACCATGAATGTATAGTAGGAATGAACTGATACAGAGTCCCATGCATTGAATGGTATCATAGATGCTGACATACTTTTTCCAGAATCTGCAGAGGGTAAATATCCAGAGACATTGGGAGTAAAATGAATGAGGTGATCAAACGATCATCTTGCGTGAAAATCAATATTCAAGACAATAGCCTAGTTCCACTGGGGCAGTATCATAAAAAATATTACACATTCTGACCTACTTTGAATTATTACATCTTTTCAAGTATCGCCATTATGATGTATGTTGGCACTGATATTGATTCGAAGTAGTATTGGCTTAGCCCTAATATATAGATAATAAAATTATTCAGGTACTTGGTAAACTATACACCTGGATGTATAATATCCAAATACAGTACTTGATTATACATCCTCTACATACTTATTTGTCAATGTATCCAGATATCAAATAACTAAAGTGTGCATACATACATTATCTGTAATATCATTACATCTATCATCTGGATGTCCTTATCTTGATACTAGCCTTCAGCACAATTAAGCATTATTGTCCACTTTTTTCTCTACCTATTGGGCTGCACCCTCACTCATTGCATTCTATATCAACACTCAAGTTAATGATTCTGTATTACTGTTCTATATACTAAACTTTCACAATAGATATTTGGGGAAAAAAAATAAAGTTTTAAGGAAAAACCTGTCCTGAAGCTAGTTGCTGACAAACTTTTGGTATGAGACAAGATATTAATTTTATAACACTATTGAAAGTCCTATTGCGAATGTACAAACCACTTTATTAACTGTGTATAACATGCATGTTTGGTTTGTCCAATACAAGTTTTTTAAACCAAATTCAACTGTCTGTTGAACTTTAGCAACAGCTGCATTTCGAAGTTCTGGTCGGTCAGCCGTGTCCTTCTGCTAGAAAACAAGTTTCCGCCAACACTAAACAAACGCTCAACAGCTCCACTTGACGGCATAACAGTGTTCAATTTTATGAAAATTTCTTTGAACTTGCTACTGTAACTGTGCAGTGTCTCCACAGGTTTGGGACCATCCTTTAGAAATCTGCACAGTTCTTGTAGTTCTGTTTCCGATTGAGTTTGCTCAAACTTGAAGAAATCTTCAAAATCGTCTAGCTGCTTCTCTTCATTCTGACAAGCTGAACTTTCCTTCGTATCATGAGATACAGCTTTCTCCATCCATCTGCGTGCCTCACTCTTTTTTTCCGATTCAAGCCATGACAATTTGAATCTGAAATACAATAAAAGTGCTATATCAGGGTATTGGTTAACTACACTGAAGACAAAAAAAAAAAAATCTTTGATGTCCACTTTGGGGCAACAATTTCAAGTTTATTGCAGGTTTACATTGAACTAATTGATTTGGTTTATTTTGAATATGAGAGGGAGATATTTGAAAAGTACAGCATGGGACAAAATAAGTGAGACAATAAATGACATATTGAGAGAGGGAGAGATCTAATCGCAATCGCAAAGATGAGGATGGGTGAAATTGATGAATGGACAATCACAAAAAACACACAATCCCAGGCTGGGCTTTGAACCCAAGACTCCTGGGTATCATAGTATGCTTTGATAACTACTACTGCACCATGGAAGACAGCTGGTTTACATTTGAACACTGAAAAAAATAATAAACAACCATGTTATCAAGTTCTGGAAACTATAAAAGAAAACCTCTTAGGCTATTGAGAAACTGCATAAAATAATATATTTATAAAAACAAATGAGTATGAGACAAATGTTAAAAAAAATAGTGAAAAGAAACAGCTGAAATGTATACTTCACATAACAAGGTATTATTGGCCAAGACTAGATATCCGCCTCTCAACCAAAGACAAGTTTAACATTGGCATGCACTAAATAAAATACAGGTTGCCAAGAAATTATTTTGAACATCAAATAAAGCAACTATATTCTGATTTGTGCACATATGAAAGCACGTAATTGTTATCTTATAAGAGAAGTTAACAATGTTGATGTTTTGTTATGTAAAGTAAAACATCATGCATCTTTCATGTGAATAATCAAGATATAAAAGACACTGCAGTGAATTAATTCCAGATAACTTCTTACCTTGGATGGAAACAAGCAGCTAGCACTGTATCCTTATCCCATAAAATGCCTGCAAACCGTTGCTTCACACCATCAACAATAGCTCTGGCAAGGGCATCACAATGTGCTACATCCCCAGAATCCAATTTCAAACCAAGTATCCGGAGAAGTTGGTGGAGTGTGGGAAGGAGATATCCAATGGACACCTTCTTGTCTCCCTGGAGAATGTCAATTGCTTCGGCTAGTGGTTGTGTAACCTCAGCATATTCCTTCAAAAATAAAATGTACGTTACTTTAAAACATTGTAGGAATTAATTTATTCATTTGTAAATATAATGTTTGTTATAGCAATAAACAATGGTGAAAATATTAAAAACAATTCATAAGCATGATTCCTTCATGTACTTTAAATGTAGCATATCATTCAAAGGAAATCCATTTTGGAAAAACACAGCAAACAGTTTCTAATCTCCACAATAAAAATGTATGTTAATAATTTCTTCTGATTCCAGCACAAGTGTATGCATCACTTAAAATTTATGAGAAAAATATTATGCAAATTCTGCACTTTGGAATCTTAAAAAGTACACTATAATAATTGAAGTCAAAAATTAAGAATATTATAGCAGTTTGTAAGTACAGCTTGCAATGACTGAATAAGTTAAGAGTATGAAATGAGTGCCAACTACATAAGTAATTTTATCATATCGGACCTACCTTCAAAAATTCAATCTCATGTGGAGAAAATCTGCACAGGCCAACTGCATCAGAAATTGCATGCACTTTCTCCTCATGCTTTGTAAAATGCTGACATAGTGCCGATACAGCAGAATGCACTGAATTCCACCGTGTTGCATTTGGTACAATCAGACATGCACCAAGCTGTTTTTTCACTATGTCAGCAACCTGGGAAGACTGCCTGGATTTATTCCACAATGCCTGTGCTTTAGCGAAGGCACTTCGGAAGAGCCTTTTGTAATTTGCATCTGATGATGCAGCCTTTTCTGAATCTTTCACTGCAACAAGATGTAAAGTGTGTGCTGCACAGCGAATGTGGGGTGGCAAAGTGCAATCTCCTGTGGCAACAATTTCTGTAATTTCTTCTTCCACCACACCAGACTCTTGGCTGTCCTCCGGCTCACTTGCAGAAAACTCCTTGAAGGCTTTCACGAAGTTTGATCCATTATCAGTTACCACACCCACTACTTTATTATGAATGTGGTACCTGATAAATATGTCCTGCAGCTCTTTTGCCAAAACATCGTAAGTATGGCTTCCTATGAGACGCCGACATGCAAGAGCAGCAGATTTCCTCTCTAGAGACAGTGGATCCAACCAGTGGCAGGTTACTCCTAAGAAGGACCTATGATGTGCAGTCCAACAATCTGCTGTGGCTGAGACAAAACTGACCTTTTCAAATTCGTCTAACATTGAAGATTTCATTCTTTCATATTGCTCCCCCAACTTTTTCTTTAAGGTCGCAGAGCACATCAACTTCTTCTTTGTTAAAGACTGCCATAAGTCACTGAACGATGGTCTGTCCACCTCAGAGAATGGATGCAACCCATCTACTATCCACTCAAGCAACTTATTGTCTATACTCTCTTGGTTTTCCCCTACAAATGAAAGGATATGAAATTTGATTAATGCCATGAAAGATTAAGAATTAATTAAAAGTTTCAATATATAATTATAATTATCAGTATTCAACTAACATGCATGCAATCTTCAAAACATAAAGGGGGTGGGGGGGGGGGTGAGAAGAACAGTTTACTTTCTCTTGGTAGATAAGGTTTAGCATAGTAACTAGCATAAATAGCAAAAAGTGGGGGGCAACTACACCCCTAATCGCCTCCACTGATTAACATAAATTACTGACTGAAATGAAATTATATATCTTTAGATTGACATCCATTTTCACGAGAAGCTGTGCCCCCCTCCCCCCAGCTTGAACTCCCCCTGGACGTCCATGATGATACTTATACTCCAAGAAATTTGTCATACAGTGTAAACATTCAGATACACGTTGCAGTCTCATTGAACTATGTAGTGAAATACAAAATGAAATTATCCTGACCTTTAAAAACACAATTCTTGAACCTTTTTAATGTAACCAGTGGAGTTACAAAATATGATTGCATAGTACATTGTACCTTCCGTCTTCCACTTCAGGATAAAATCCCACCCCCAATAACTTATTCCAAAATTTTTTCGTGAACATTGGGCCTCTTCGTAAGAGTTTCTGAAAAAGCCTGAAATGGTACGTTTACTAGACATGTAATGTGGAACAAATACATAGAATGTATTAACAAGAAAACTACCCTTCACATTACAACTTGCTTAAATAATTTCCTGATAATTTGAAAGCAGCTGCAATTTTTGCTCCAGTAAGAGGAAGAACAAGAACAAAAATAAACCATTTATCAACAATAAAAAAACAAATAAAATAAAAACATAACTCACACCAAGCTCATAGGCAGTGGTTACCAAACAGTTCACTGCAGCACACTGGATGGTTTACAGGCGCACCGCGAAATGTTCTATTTTACTGAAATGACACTCCAATGTATGTGCTTATTTAGTACTTTTTATTATGTGTAATATATTTCTGAATTTGATATATGTGTTTATTTTTTTAACTAGAGGCAAGCAACCTAACCACACTAACTGAGCGTTGCCAAGTGTTAGATAGGCCTACATTCTAACTTTGGCACCTCGGAAAAATCTTGAAACACTAAGGGTGCCGTGAAACAAAAAAAGTTTGGGAATCTCTGCTATAGGCGATTATCGAAAACCGCATACAGAGCACTTAATGAAAGAAAGGAAGAAAACAATCATAACAACAATGCTGACTGAAGAAAAAAATCTGCCGCTGCATCTCTTTACGTGCTTGTCCATTGCATACAATAATAACGGTCTTACTTCATTCAGTACCTGACATTCGGTGCTCAATGTGACATGACATAATATACACTCTAACAATTAGGGTTTTCAGTTGAACGTAGGGGATGCGGAAGAAAATTAAGGGGCACGCAAGCACCCCCTCGCACTGCCCATGGTTGAAGACAAAAGAATTGTACAATAAAAATTATGAAATTGCCAGTCCCTATGGTGGATTTGCTAGCATTAGCATGCTACTTCACAGGGTGGCCACTCTAAGACCATGAAAAAATTCAAGTATAATTCCCGGTTTTCAAGGCAAACCTTCCAAAAATTCAAGGATGCAAGCAGAGGTTTTCTCTATTCCAAACTTACATACTACCGCCCCTCAATAAAAATATTAACAATATGAAGAGTGTGCGATTCCAATGAATCCAAAATTCCACATAATTCCCGGAACAAAATATTCATGCATAATTCCCAGAATTTCCGGTGAGTAGCCACTGTCCTTCATCAATTGGTTTGGATCGTGGGTAAAGTATGGATGTGACTGTCTCTTTCATTCTCTCCATTCATCACAGTCACAGTTCACTCATGAGCGGTATAAGAACGATGAAAACCAAAATAGAAATCCCAAACATCAATATGCTCTCACAAATAACTCACCTGAAAAAGAGAATCTTCCATCTTTGAGGCTGCTTAATTTTAACTGCTTCTGCCGTTGGTTGCTATCGCAGATCTCTCTTTTTCTCTTTCTGCTTGATTCGATGGATTTATTCAACTCTCCCAACTTCTGCTCATGTTTTCTCTAAAGAAAAAAATATTATGACTATAGGTGCACAAATGAAAGTGCAGTGATACAGTAACAAGATTTAATCTCTGAAATTTTGAACTTCTTACAAAATACTTGGGATTTGAAATAATCACAGGAAATCTTACACATGTTACCATACAGCAAAATGCCACGGGACCATTTATAAGGTTCTAATAAGAATAAAAGTTGCCGAGACTGTCATGAATAAATACTGTGGAATTCCATGGCAACTTTCTCCCATGTTACCTCAGAAACGAAAGACGTGAAGTTGTCTTGAGATAAATAATTCTGCAATGGAAACAATATATACAATTTTGGTCCCTAGTGTTTGTGGGAAAACACTTCCCTTAATGTGAATAGCATGTCATGAGAGAAGACATTGGGTATTGCTTCTAGGAATTAATTTGTTTTTGCCTCATGTGTGTGCCTACTAGGGCTGAGCTTATACAAGTGGTATCTGTATCAGAAAGCATCTTTTCCATTTATCAATACTGGCAGATACTTTTTTGTTGTTTGATTCTACGCAGGATCCACATAAATGGCACAAAACACTTTCGCAGAGGCTAATTATCCTGGGAATTATGCAAAATTGGAAGTTGTGCCCGATTTATGTGCAAAAACATTGAATTTTGTATTAGCATAACATAAAATATTCATGAATATTTTAAAGCAAAAACTTTGGTAAATTTATGCAAATAATTAGAGCAGTATAATTTCTGATATCAATCAATATTTCAAAAAGCTTTTATCATTCCAATTCCCAAGCATCCAAGTGATATTGGCTCAGCCTTAGTGCTTACCCAATGGCAAAGTGGTAACATAAATGTTATGTTTGTTTTTACGTTAACGTCAAGTTTTACTGGGATTGAACACTAGAGGATATCTGTATGGATATATTCTAGCTCTATGAATGTGCACACATTCCATTTAATAACGGAACTGAAATTTGAAGAATGCACTGAAGAAACTGATTAGTCAGTTTCATTTTTTTGTCTAGCTATGAATTCCATATCAAAGCAGTATGTTAAATTTTAAAATAAGTGTTTAATTACACTAGAAAGAATGAAAGCTGTGAATAAGAATAATAACTAATAATTTTTTTATTAATTTCCAACCCTTGTGGGGAGGGGGGGGGGGACGAGGGTCAAGAATTTTGATTCATACCTTCTACAGCTCTACTCTTTCATAACTTGTCAAAACACCTTATTCCACGAATTGAAAATCCAGGACCCCAGATTCATAAAGTAATGCAAATGTCTCCAAGTTTGTGAAATCAGATAATGAGAAAATGTCACTTCAACATCATTCCAGGCTATGGCTACTCGGATACCTATCTGTACACTTTACTCACAGTCTCAACATTTTCACTACAAAAACGTTATTCTGCCCTGAGAGATATTTATTGGAGGGGCAGGAAGAATATCAACTACAATGAAGTGATTCTTATGAGGTTATGCAGTTATGTTCAATTGCTCTCAATACATTTTTTTTTTATGGAGTAACTATTTTCACCAGGTGGTGAAGCTAGCTTTGAAGCTATTTTCACCAGAATTTAAATTCTCATGTGTATGATCTCCAACCTGGCCTACTACATGTATGTGTGCATTCCTTAATTGTTGATGTGTAAGAAACTTATGTCGGCGTGCATTTATTTTCGTATGGACAAGTAATTTTTCTTCACACTATGAAGTTTGAAAAATATCACAAGGTGTTCTAATATGAATTGGTACTGCTAATATGTCACATGATGTAGTATGAAAGGGGCATTGCATTCCTTGTGCTTTCATTGTTAGGTTAGGCAGGTCACTTCCAGCATTAAAATTATTTGTAAATACTTCCCAACACCAGATCATGTGATTTCTGGTCTTAACACTTTCTGCTATTCTCACTACTTTGTGACAGTAGTAGTTGCACCAATTTTACTTTAAATTAACTCCTTAGCAGTAACTTAAGTACTACTGCCAAATGAGATTTTAAGTCCACTTTATGCACAGTTTGGCTAATCGGGAGTGGGCCTACATTTTAAAATCTGAACTACAATGTACCTCCACTGGGTATCAAACATGGATGTGGGTAACGGTTTAGATTATTTTATGAATTTTTGTTGTTTTTTTCAAATTATCCTAGCAGTAAGACTAATCTTAGAATTTTGGCAATCATTATCACACAAAATTTGAACCTTTGTTTGGATTTCGGTAAAAGTTATAAATGTTGAAAAAAACACTTTAAAATTACCTTAGGCGAGCATGCGTGCTTCCCCCGGACAATGCATTTTCCATCGTGAAGCAACTTAAGTATTGTAGACTAGTAGAAGTAAATCGGAAGTTTAGTAGAATACATTTAGGGACTTTTTTTTAATGCTAAGAAAACCAAACCTGGCCCACCTAACATAACTATGAAAGCACACATCTTTAAGTAATCACTAAAACTCCGCAGTATGTGTTAACAGACTTAAATCTAAGCATATAAAAATTGCATTCGTAGAATGATGAAATCGCAATGCAACAAAAGAAACTTGCGCCAAATACAATGCTATGGTCAAGTATTTACATTTGTTGGTGAAAATAGCCTCGTATGCTATTCCCACCACCTGGTGAAAATAGTCACTTCCATTTTTTTATGTCTTTTGTGGTCATATCACACGTGCATGATATTAAATGACAATGAACACCACACTGACTTAAGAACTCCACATTGTAGTAGCTCCTGATTAGTGAAAAAGGTATTAAATTCATTATAACTCTAAATTTCAATTTTCGCACTGTGAAATTCTCTGCAATCCCTTTGAAAATTCTTACTTAAGCGGGGAAAAAAATAACTTCGATTGAAGACGTCGATCAAAATTCCAAGCAACAAACATTTCGTCTACAATATTTTTTGCTCTTCCAAAAGGGTTGAAATAACAGTACGTTGGACAATTTGCAAAACGGCAGATTAGGCCCAAAATATTACTATATTCATGAGAAAATGATTCGGCCAAGCAAGAAGGTTAGATAATACCGAACTTTGTATTCGGGTCTTGCTATTTACGGGCGAATGTTTCAAAGTTGAGGTTAACACACACACCTCAATTTTATGGGCACGGAAACTTAGGAAATTACTTTCCAGTACGAAATTGGCGCACAGTTGGAGGTTTCTTCGACTAAAACTAGGTGCACGTTCTGCACAATTTTAAAAACTTATTTCGGAAACTTTCGCATGCTTCAATTAATCCTTCCAAAGTAATACATTGGACAGAAGTCGAAAATCTAGTACTATTTAATGAAACCAACCACTTACCGACTTTGAGCACTACATGCCTTTGTTCGAAAGACTGTCCAAATAGCACACAGGAGAAAAACTGTGTAAAATGTACAAATGTATGATAAATGTTAATGGTTACCAACTGGCAGGTAAACAACGTGGCATGTAATTGCATTATTTCTACATTTACACACTTTCAAGAAATTGCAATGAAACATGTGACCGAGTTTATATCTCCCCTTTCATTATTATTATATCCTTTAATTTTACACTTACCTGTAAGTGAATTTTCATATTGTATGTGCTGGTCTTCGTCACCGACAATTCGTTTCCTATGCAGCAAAGATTGCAGCTTACAATGAAATTTCCATTTTTCCCTGTCCTCTTGAAAGTAAAAAACTTATTGTATTCTTCCCATGGCAACTTCTCGCGTGGTTTGCTTCCACAATCGTCGCTGTCGATATCACTCATAATGATAACGTGGTACTATAAAACAAAGGCGACGCACAAAATTAACGGGCTCACGAGCTTCCACTACCTCCCAAACAAAATACAAATGAGATCGAGAGACCAAAGACGAAGGTATTTATACTTTTTCCTTTAGGAACAAACAACAAAGTTAACGCGCTACACAGTTGCATGGCAACCTTTCTTCTTCTTCTTCTCTGGTAAACACTGTTGCCACGTAAACATTTACCTCAAAACTCCAACAAGAAAAGTAGCGGTAGCGAGGTGATTTTCGCTACAAACTACAAGAATTTTGTAGCGACGCTACAGCTACAATTTATAAAATGTAGCGCCGCTACAGCTACAGCTACAAATTTTGTAGCTAGCTACAGTAGCGCCGCTACAAGTAGCGCGCTACTTCCGACCTCTGAGGAGACATAATTCACTCGACTGCCTGTTGATCTCAGTCCCCCTTGGTGGAGGAGACGTAATTCACTCGAACAACTGTCGATCTTGAGTCATCTTGGTGGAGCAGACAATTCATCTCATGTCCTTGTTGAAGGAGACATAATATTCTTGAATACCTGTTGACCTAGGTTCCTCTGCATGGAGTAGACGTAATTCACTCAAATACATGTCGACCTAGGTCCCTCTTGGTGGAGGAGACGTAATTCACTCAACACTCTGTTGATCTCCGTCCCTCTCGGTGGAGGAGACATAGCTTACTTAACCACCAGTCAATCTGGAGCCCTATTGATGGAAACATAATTCACTCGACCGTCTGTTGATCTCAGACCTTCTCAGTGGAGGAGATGCAATTCATTCGACCACCTGTTGATCTTGAACCCTCTTGGTGGAAGAGACGTACTTTATTCGACTATCTGTCATCTCGGTTCCTCTCAGTGGAGGAGACGTAATTCACTTGACCAACTGTCGATCTCAAGCCACTTGGTGGAAGAGATATAATTCACTTGTCCACCTGGCGATCTCGATCCTCTTGGTGGACGTGATGTAATTCACTCTACCACCTGTCGATCTCGAGCCCTCTTGGTGGAGAAGACCTAATTCACTTGACCACCAATCGATCTCATGTCCTCAGTGTTGGAGATGTAATTCATTCAACTGCCTGTTGATCTCAGTCCCCCTCGGTGAAGGAGACATAATTCACTCGACCACCTGTTGATGGTCAATCTTGGGTTCTCTCGGTGGAAGAGACGTAATTTATTTCACTATCTGTCATCTCGGTTCCATTGGAGGAGACGTAATTCACTTGACCACCTGTCGATCTCGAGCCCTCTTGGTGGACGAGATGAAATTCACTCGTCCACCTGTCGATCTTGAAATCTCTCGGTGGAGGAGATGTTATCCACTCGACCACCTGTCGACCTTAGTTCCTCTCGGTGGAGGAGACGTAATTAAATCGACCACTTGTGGACCTCAGTCGCTCTTGGTGGTGGAGACGTAATTCACTCGACCCTCTGTTGATCTTGGTCAATATCGGGAGAGGGGACATATGTCACTCTACCACCTGTCGATCTTGAGGCCTCTCGGTGGAGGAGACAATCCAGTTGATCACATGTCAATCTCATGTCCTGGGTGGAGGATACTTGATTCACTCGACCACCTGTTGTTCTCAGATCCTTTCGATTGAGCAGACTTAATTCACTCGACCATCTGTGTTGACCTTGGTGCCTCTTGGTGGAGTTGACGTAATGCACGACCAAGTGTCGATCTTGGGCACTCTCGGTAGAGAAGACATAATTCACTTGACCACCTGTCCATCTTAAGCCCTCTCTGTGGAAATGACTAATTCACTCGACAACCTGTCGACTTCGGTCCCTCTTGGTGGAGAAGACTTGATTCACTCGACCACATGACGATCTTGGTTCCTCTTATTGAAGGAGACATAGTTCACTTGACCATCCTGTCGATCTTGGGTCTATCGGTGGAGGAGATGTAATTTACTTGACCCACTGTCAATCTCGAGCCACTTGGTGGATGTGATGTAATTCACTCAACCTCCTGTCGATCTCCAGCCCTCTTGGTGGAGATGACATAATGCATGACCACCTGTAGATCTTGGGCCCCTCTCGGTGGATATGATTAATACACTTGCCCACCTGTCGACCTCGGTGCCTCTTGGTGGAGAAGACATAATTCACTTGGCCATCTGTCTTTCTCAGTTCCTCTTGGTGAAAAATATGTAATTCACTCGACAACCTGGCAACCTCGGTCCCTCTTGGTGGAGGAGATGTAATCCACTCGACTTTCTGTCAATCTCGGTCCCTCTCAGTAGAGGAGATCTAATTCTCTTGACCACCTGTCGATCTCATGTACTCAGTGTAGGAGACGTAATTTACTTGACTGTTTGTTGATCTCAGTCTCTCTCAGTGGAGGAGACGTAATTCATTCGACCACCTGTCGATCTTGAGCTCTCTTGGTGGAGCAGACAATTCATCTCATGTCCTCGGTGGAGGAGACTTAATTCACTCGACCGTCTGACAATCTCAGATCCTCTAGTTGGAGGAGACGTAATTCATTCGACCACGTGTCGACCTTGGTCCCTGTTGGTGGAGATGATGTGATTCACAACCACCTGTCGATCTTGGGTACTCTCGGAGGAGGAGGCGTAATTCACTCGACCACCTGTCGGTCTTGAACCCTCTGGGTGGAAGAGACGTAATTTATTCGACGATCTGTCATCTTGATTCCTCACAGTGGAGGAGACTTAATTCACTTGACCATCTGTTGATCTCGAGCCTCTTGGTGGAAGAGATGTAATTCACTTGTCCACCTGTCGATCTCGAGCCTCTTGGGGGACATGATGTAATTCACTCAACCACCTGTTGATCTCGAGCCCTCTTGGTTGAGATGACGTAATGCATGACCACCTGTAGTTCTTGGGCCCTCTCGGTGGATATGATTAATTCACTTGCCCACCTGTCGACCTAGGTCCCTCTTGGTGGAGAAGACATAATTCACTTGGCCATCTGTCGACCTCGATCCCTCTTGGTGAAAAAAGATGTAATTCACTCGACAACCTGGCAACCTCGGTCCCTCTTGGTGGAGGAGACGTAATCCACTTGACTTTCTGTCAATCTCGGTCCCTCTCAGTGGAGTAGACCTAATTCACTTGACCACCTGTCGATCCCATGTCCTCAGTGTAGGAGACATAATTCACTCGACTGCCTGTTGATCTCAGTCCCCCTTGGTGGAGGAGACGTAATTCACTTGACCAATTGTCGATCTTGAGTCCTCTTGGTGGAGCAGACAATTCATCTCATGTCCTTGTTGGAAGAGACATAATTTACTCGAATACCTGTTGACCTAGGTCCCTCTGCATGGAGTAGACGTAATTCACTCAAATACCTGTCGACCTAAGTTCCTCTTGGTGGAGGAGATGTAATTCACTCAACACTCTGTTGATCTCCGTCCCTCTTGGTGGAGGAGATGATTCACTCGACACTCTGTTGATCTCTGTCCCTCTCGGTGGAGGAGACATAGCTCAATTAACCACCAGTCAATCTGGAGCCCTATTGATAGAGACATAATTCATTCAACTGCCTGTTGATCTCAGTCCCCCTCGGTGGAGGAGACGTAATTCACTCAACCACCTGTCGACCTTGGTCCCTCTTGGTGGAGATGACGTGATGCACAACCACCTTTTGATCTTGGGCACTCTCGGTGAAGGAGACGTAATTCACTCGACCACCTGTTGATGGTCAATCTTGGGTCCTCTCGGTGGAAGAGACGTAATTTATTTCACTATCTGTCATCTCGGTTCCACTCATTGGAGGAGACGTAATTCACTTGACCACCTGTCGATCTCGAGCCCTCTTGGTGGACGAGATGAAATTCACTCGTCCACCTGTAGATCTTGAAATCTCTCGGTGGAGGAGATGTTATCCACTCGACCACCTGTCGACCTTAGTTCCTCTCGGTGGAGGAGACGTAATTAAATCGACCACCTGTGGACCTCAGTCGCTCTTGGTGGTGGAGACGTATACCGCGTTTGTTACAACCTGTCCCGATTCCCGCGCTAGTTGCTCCCTGGCTTTTCTCGGTGCTGGGGAAAGTCAAAGCCAGGCAGCCAATTAAAATACGCAACGTCGCAACAGCGTCTACGTAAGCGCCTCTCTTCTGGCTTTCATTCGCTCCTCGCTGCCCAGCAGACGATTTTTTCCTCGTTTCTCATTGGCACCGAAACTCTCGAGCGCTCCCTAGCGCGGGAAAGGGGACAGGTTGTAACAAACGCGGTATAATTCACTCGACCCTCTGTTGATCTTGGTCAATCTCGGGAGAGGGGACATATGTCTAGGGTTACCAGATCGCTGTAAGGGAAATGTAGGACATGCTGTCCCAAAATGTAGGACATTAAGTCAAAATGTAGGATGCAACACATTCTCAATAAATAATACATATTTCTATAGAACACGTTAGGAAGTAGTTGAAAAATGACACTTTTCAGTTTTTTAAAAAATATTTCCCAACGAATGTTTAAATGCAAAATTTCAAGACTTGCAATCATACTAATCAATGTACCTCTTACTACTTCATTTAAGTGGTACTTCTCAGAGGAGACAATTTTCCTCAAAATTTCAGGTTTTGTCAAACTATATATTGATGTTATAGTGGACAGTCAAACTCGTTGAAATTATAGGGATCAATACCAAACATTTTACAGACTTTATGGAAAAATAATTTTCTCGTGAGTGTGTTGTGCTGATGGCAATGAAAGTACTCTCTCAACATTTGAATTATTACCTGTAATGGCAAACAGGCACGTATCCAGGAAATCCTTTGGGGGGGGGGGGGGCTGAACACAGTCTTCTTTTTAAAGGGTATAAATAGAACCTCACAATTGTATGTTTAAGGCCAGTGGCGGGGGTGTTGCACGGAAAGTTTACTTCCTCTTGGTAGACCAGGCAAAGGCCATAGTGTGCAGGCACAAAATGGGGAGCAACTATCCCATGAATCGTCGCCACTGTTTGAGTCTGCCATTTTAATCAGGACGTAAAATCTGAATTTTTTTATCACTCGACTCCTCTGTTTCCATGCATTAACATTGTGTGTCGGAACCATCTCAGTATGTGTATTTGTCCATTTCTTCTCATCAGCCATCAAAACATCTATGGTGTATTTGAGTGTTTTTACGAAGCTGTTACACATGCACTCGACACCGCGAGATTCAAACTGTGGGCTCCGAACTGTTTGCAGTTCAGCTCTTATAAACAGTGGCGTCTCGTCCCTTGGAGCTTCCGGGGCTTAGCCCCTAAAGAAAAACGGACGTATTGACGTAATTATCAATCACCATAACGCATAACTATCACACAGTCTTTTAAAAGGCGATTTTTACCCACGTAAATTCATCGTCTCCTGCAACGGATACGACAGCGCTCCTAGCGGCATTGATGTCAATTATTGGTGTCCAGGGCACGTCGCAAAGGAAGGCATGGCCTACACCCATCTACGCTACTGTGAAGGTCACATGCTAGCAGAAAGAGAAGGAGAGAGGGCAATGGATTTGAGTGCTGATTCGGGGCTAGTTCCGTTGCGTCGCGTTCGATCTTGCGTGTTGTACTGTAGTGTTGTGGTGGCTTTCATTCGCTATGTTTGAGTGAGTTTGGCAGGGTTGATGTTCGAACACAAATTGATGAAGGACATAGGCTGTCAATTACAAGAGACAATGAATTTTTCCGGAAAAATAGGCATATATTAAATAGAATTATCGATTGCTTAAAATTCTGTGGTCGACATGAACTTGCTCTACGAGGACATAATGAAAGAGAACAATCTTTAAACAGAGACATCTTCCCAGATTTATTATCCCTTTTTTTCAATCCCGACACTCGAGACGGGAAAAATTTGCAATTTCCCAACCAAGTCGGGAAACTTTCGGGACGGGAAATGTTCGAAATTTACCGAAGCTCTCGAAATCTCGAATTCTACACGTAATTTTTACTTTAAGTGATTGTTTTTACATTTCTAGAATAAAAACTTACAATTTCCGATAAGTTCCAGAAACTTACAATGCAGAAAACGTCGAGAATTAACGATTTTTTAAAGTGACCATTCGGTATTTCCCGACTGCTCGGGATCACAAAAAGTCGGGAAGTCATTAACATTGACATTCTTTACGTTTCCGCATTAGAATGTGGCAATGTTAACACTATTTTCGCGAGAGTGGAAATGTTTTAAAAAAAGAACTTGCCTTGAAAGTTCTTGGTAACCGATAACATGTTCCAAAATTCTGATGGATATTTGTTAGTTCTTTTTTCTCCTCCTCGCTAAAGTATCCAGATAAACTAATCTATTCATTCCAAACCGAGAACGAAGAAAGTGCAACTGACTGGCGAGTAAGCTTTGCACCTTTGCGCAATAAAATGTTATTTTCCAAGATTGAAAAAAGTCCCTACGTTTTCCCTCATTTGGCAAAATCTGTCCCTACGTCCCTACGCGGGCGAAATGTAGTGAAAAGTCCCTATGCGTAGGTACATGTCCCTACGGTTGGCATCACTGAAGACAGGTGTCGCATTCGTGCAGTATGAAGCGCCCTCTCGCGGCTGACAACTCCCCCGATAAGCTTCCGGTGCTCTCGCAACAACTGAGGATAAAGTAGCGATGTCTACTCTAAGATTACATGCCAGAAATAAGGTGCCAGAGATATTTGTATTTGGGAGGACACCTTTTCCAGCATCCTTACAACAAGGTACGTGCTTATTTCAATTGTAATTGTAACTGTAATTGTGAAAAGTGGAAACATTACAAAACAAGCTGTTTCTGTTACGGACTTCCTGCAACGCAATTTGCCGGGACCTGTTGCATGAAGGTGTCGCGGAGCGGCCGACGCTCTCGCGGTAAACGACTGAAATCACCTCCCTAGAAGATTCTCCGTCTTGCCTCGATAATTATTTATCTCCTTAAATTATCTTCACATTATTCAAGAAGCCAAAAACCTAATTTTATCTATCGTAAACACAAAAATTTCCTGGAAGGGGGAGGGGGCGGGCTCGAGCCCTCTGATCCCCACCTTGAATACATGCTATTAACAATAACAGGCTTATAGAACATTCTCCGTCTTGTCTTGATAATTATCTCTCTTCTTAAATTATCGTCACATTATTCAAGAAGCCAAAAATCTAATTATATCTAGTGTGAACTGAAAAATTTTCGGGGGGGGAGGGGGGCTCTGCACCTTACCTTGGATACGTGCTTTATCAATAACAGGGTTACAGAACATTCTCCGTCTTGCCTCGATAATTCTTTCTCTCCTTAAATTGTCATTACATTATTTTATTTTACACCACAAGAAACTAAAAACCTCATTTTATCTAGTGTAAACCTAAAATTTTCGAGGGGGCTCGAGCCCCCTAAGCCTCCCCGTGGATACGTGCCTGACATGTATGATATAAATATCTGTATCATCAAATATAGTATGGAGTGTGTATTAAGGGATGGTGTCAATGGCAGTCATTAGCACTTCAAGAGATGTTTTAGAAGAAATAAAAACAACTGTAATATTTGTATGATATTTCTTAACTTTTTATTTAAATTAACTTAATGACCCCCGACACTTTCTCGGGTTAAAATCAAATTAAACAAATTTAAGAGTACGTCCAGCATCGAATTCCTCATGTATTTAGATGGGATAACAGTTACCTGTCTGAAGGGAAAGGGCACAACTATCGTGCTGCCACCTACAATTAGCTTTGCCTCACCAGCCCCATTCCCATAAGACAAGGAAGGCTAGCGACACTTTTCACTTTCAAATTTTGAATAATAATGTAAACTTATATTCTGAGTTCTGTCAAATGGTTTCTTTACTTAATTTTAAACCTAGCTTACCCATGCCGTACGAGAAACTTAGTTACTTGAAGGGGTGGGGGCTCACAGACCCACATTTTTTTACTACTAAAATTCAAGAAACCATATTGTTATTTATGTAGGTGTAGTTATATTTTATTTATAATAATTAGAATAATTACGAACATTGATAAAAAGTAATAACCAATTACACCGTGCAACAAATATTAACTTTTTTCTGTTTCATGCATGAGAGAGATTCCTTCTTCAGAGTTCGAATCTGGAATTAGTTTTGCTGCATCACCCAAGGTTTTTCTGAAATACTGAAATTCTGAAATGTGACTCTCGCCATGAAATTCGCACATTATAAGGCTTTTAAGAAAAATGTTTTAATGAGTCTTTTGTGATTATCACCTGAAAATTTATAATGTAGAAAAGTAGAAATTATAGATAACTGAATTTAATGTAAATCATGTATTTCATGAGCAGTGGCGGCGATGAAGGGGGGACAGTAGCTCCCACTTTTTGCCACTTTTGCACCCACACTATGCTAAATCTTCTCTACCAAGGGAAAGCAAACTGTCCTTGCCCATCCCCGTCCATTTACTTTCGGTTGATGGATTGATTTACTTTATTTTACTTCACTTTTTGTGCCACTTCTGGCTAATTTGCGAAGATGGGGATGAGTGATGATATGATGAAACTGATAAATGGACACTCACAAACATCCATGCCCAGGATTCGAACCCAGAATATTTTCGTAAGTTTTATACCTATCCCATTGTGTTCATTGTCCACGCCGTGTGAAACGCAATGATTCAGTTTGGAATTAACGATGGGGGGAGGGGAAATATTAAGTTACAAAATCTCCATTTCAACGAACCGAGAAGTGGACAAAAATTAGATAATTCTTATAAATATTAAAATTACATTCATGTTTTTAGTGGTATAATCGCAGGTAAAATCAAAGATCTTACATGGAAGATTTTACCTTGCTCTGAACTAAGCCAAAAGGCATTTCGAACCGATCTAATACATTCTCCAATACATATCAAAATGTTATTGAATGTTTCATGTCGATAATTTGACCAATGCATCAATTCTTGACGCTGAGATGATATTTTCTGCAACTACCTCTTCTCTTCAGTCCCTTCTGTTCTTCTCTTCTCCTTCTCCTCTCCCCTCCTTCTGCTCGCTCTGCTTTTATCTCATATCACCTTCCCTACTTTTCTCGCATCTTATCTCCATCCCACTCATCTCCACTCCTCGTATCTCCTCTCCTGTCTTAGATTTCCGACTCCACTGCACTCTTCTTTTCGTTCTTCTCTTTTTCTCTCCTTTACTTTACTCTCCATTCCCCTCTTCTCGTCTCCTCTTCTCTCTTCTTTGCTCCATTTTCCTCATCTCTCCTAGAATCTTTTTCCATTCTCCTCACTACATCTCCTCTCGTCGTGTATCCTATCTTTCTTCTCTCCTCTACTTTTCCTCTTCTCCTTTCGCTTTCTATTTCTCCTCTCCTTTGTCACCTTTCGCTTTCTCTCACCTCTTTTCCTTTCTGTAGACTCATCAGCGATGAAATACTAGAAAACCTATTTTTTTTTCTTTCAGAAAGAATTTTGTCACTTGCGATATAATAGTGATATTTTTAATAATTTTATACAATATTACTTGTATTTATTCCTTTCGCGTATTTTATAAATATCTATTGTGCATGTGGCAACCCTGAAATTGAGCCTAACTCTATACGTAACCCACCAACGTCTTGTGTAAATTGGGTTGCCTAGTTTAAAATGTCGTTGTCCTAAAACTTTTGAGACACTGTACATTACATTTATATTTTTGTGAACAAAAGTAATACAGAAACATTGTGAACACCCCAGGGAACAATGTAATTTATTTTCAATTTTTTGTAAAAATGTTCACAGTTCAAAAATTGAAAAACAAGGCCTGACAGCCCCCCTCGGGTAAGCTAGGAAAAAACATGCATTTTTCTCACAAGTATGTCGTTACGAGAGGTATCAACATATGTTCGACAATTCAATACATAAAAATTTTGTATAATCGGACATAGCAAATCAGAAAGGCACTTAATTAACTCTATTAATTTAATATTAAAAAGTTTGTACGTATACCTCTGTTTTGTAGTATTCAATCTTCTCAAAAGATGGCAAGGGTTAACAATTACTTATTATAAAACTATTATTCTACTATAAACATATACAAAACATAATATTTCATAAGACTTTATTCCAGTTAGAGAAAACAAGTAACTTGATGGAAAGTAAGCTTCAAAACATTACAATTTACATCAAAAGAAGAGGTTAAATGAAGCTACATCCCTGGTAAGAATTATAAAATTAGACTTAAAGATAAATGAACACAGTAGCTACGTTAATTTTGTGATCTAGAATAAGATATATATATATACCCAGTTAAACAGTATACAATTTTGAAAATAAATATTTCAATAAAGTTTAAGTTGCATTAATGCTCAGATAGGCAAATTGGTACACGAACCACTTTGAAATGTATCTCCAAAGGAATTCGAACCCACTACCCTATGATTACAAAGAGATAGTGTAGCTACTCCGCTATTGGAAAACAAATAACATTTCAATAAAACCTACTTCCACAGTGATGTAGTGGTAACGTCGCTCCCTTCTAGTCAAACAATCTGGTGTTCGATACCCAGTAGAGGTCCAGAGTGGTTCGAATTTCCCTTTAAACTGTAGGTCCAGTCCCGATTAGTGGGTGGGCTCTGTGCAAAAAGTAAACATAAAACAACAACTGAACCAGATTTCAATGAAATAGTCAGTTGTTAGAGAATTTATATCAACAAATTAGAAAAAATGCAGTTCAACCAATTCCATATTACTCAATAATCTGAATATTTTAAAAACAAAAATGAATAATATATTTCAACATTCAATTCATTGAGAAAACTAAATCTCATACATATCAACTTTTAATTATCGATTGAAATATCAATTACAAAAAAAATCACACCATAATCAAATTACAGGGAGTTTATTTCTGCAGAACAAAAGATATACATTTAGAACAATTTTATTCGTGAAAAACTATGTCCAATTTCACTCTAATGCAAGTAACTTCTGGAATACATTCTTCTAAAAAAACGAATAAATGTATTCATTTGTATGGTGTTGAAGAAAAATTTATGCCCCGTTCTTCAAGGCTCCATCTTCATCTTTGCCAGAAGAAGATATATACAAAGTTGCGGTGGGCGTCTTCTTGATCTTTGCCAGAATAAGATATATACCCAGATGCGGTGGACGTCTTTTTGATCTTCACCAGAATAAGATATATACCCAGTTGCTGTGGGCGTCTTCTTGATCTTCGCCAGAATAAGATATATGCCCAGTTGCGGTGGGCATCTTCTTGATCTTCACCAGAATAAGATATATACCCAGTTGCGGTGGGCGTCTTCTTGATCTTCGCCAGAATAAGATATATACCCAGTTGCGGTGGGCGTCTTCTTGATCTTCGCCAGAATAAGATATATACCCAGTTGCGGTGGGCGTCTTCTTGATCTTCGCCAGAATAAGATATATACCCAGTTGCGGTGGGCATCTTCTTGATCTTCGCCAGAATAAGATATATACCCAGTTGCGGTGGGCGTCTTCTTGATCTTCGCCAGAATAAGATATATACCCAGTTGCGGTGGGCGTCTTCTTGATCTTCGCCAGAATAAGATATATACCCAGTTGCGGTGGGCGTCTTCTTGATCTTCACCAGAATAAGATATATATACCCAGTTGCGGTGGGCGTCTTCTTGATCTTCGCCAGAATAAGATATATACTCAGTTGCGGTGGGCATCTTCTTGATCTTCGCCAGAATAAGATATATATATACCCAGTTGCAGTGGGCGTCTTCTTGATCTTTGCCAGAATAAGATATATACCCAGTTGCGGTAAGCGTCTTCTTGATCTTCGCCAGAATAAGATATATACCCAGTTGCGGTGGGCATCTTCTTCATCTTCGCCAGAATAAGATATATATCCAGTTGTGGTGGGCATCTTCTTGATCTTCGCCAGAATAAGATATATACCCAGATGCGGTGGGCGTCTTCTTGATCTTCGCCAGAATAAGATATATACCCAGTTGCGGTGGGCGTCTTCTTGATCTTCGCCAGAATAATTTATATACCCAGTTGCGGTGGGCGTCTTCTTGATCTTCGCCAGAATAAGACATATATACCCAGTTGCGGTGGGCGTCTTCTTGATCTTCGCCAGAATAAGATATATATGTACCCAGTTGCGGTAGGCGTCTTCTTGATCTTCACCAGAATAAGATATATACCCAGTTGCGGTGGGCATCTTCTTGATCTTCGCCAGAATAAGATATATACCCAGTTGCGGTGGGCGTCTTCTTGATCTTCGCCAGAATAAGATATATACCCAGTTGCGGTGGGCGTCTTTTTGATCCTCGCCAGAATAAGATATATATACCCAGTTGCGGTGGGTGTCTTCTTGATCTTCGCCAGAATAAGATGTATACCCATTTGCGGTGGGCGTCTTCTTGATCTTCGCCAGAATAAGATATATACCCAGTTGCGGTGGGCGTCTTCTTGATCTTCGCCAGAATAAGATATATATGTACCCAGTTGCGGTAGGCGTCATCTTGATCTTCACCAGAATAAGATATATACCCAGTTGCGGTGGGCGTCTTCTTGATCTTCGCCAGAATAAGATATATACCCAGTTGCGGTGGGCGTCTTTTTGATCCTCGCCAGAATAAGATATATACCCAGTTGCGGTGGGTGTCTTCTTGATCTTCGCCAGAATAAGATGTATACCCATTTGCGGTGGGCGTCTTCTTGATCCTCGCCAGAATAAGATATATACCCAGATGCGGTGGGCGTCTTCTTGATCTTCGCCAGAATAAGATATATACCCAGTTGCGGTGGGTGTCTTCTTGATCTTCACCAGAATAAGATATATACCCAGTTGCGGTGGGCGTCTTCTTGATCTTCGCCAGAATAAGATATATACCCAGTTGCGGTGGGTGTCTTCTTGATCCTCGCCAGAATAAGATTTATACCCAGATGCGGTGGGCGTCTTCTTGATCTTCGCCAGAATAAGATATATACTCAGATGCGGTGGGCGTCTTCTTGATCCTCGCCAGAATAAGATATATACCCAGTTGCGGTGGGTGTCTTCTTGATCTTCGCCAGAATAAGATGTATACCCAGTTGCGGTGGGCGTCTTCTTGATCCTCGCCAGAATAAGATATATACCCAGATGCGGTGGGCGTCTTCTTGATCTTCGCCAGAATAAGATATATACCCAGTTGCGGTGGGTGTCTTCTTGATCTTCACCAGAATAAGATATATACCCAGTTGCGGTGGGCATCTTCTTGATCTTTGCCAGAATAAGATATATACCCAGTTGCGGTGGGTGTCTTCTTGATCCTCGCCAGAATAAGATATATACCCAGATGCGGTGGGTGTCTTCTTGATCTTCGCCAGAATAAGATATATACCCAGTTGCGGTGGGTGTCTTCTTGATCCTCGCCAGAATAAGATATATACCCAGTTGCAGTGGGTGTCTTCTTGATCTTCGCCAGAATAAGATATATACCCAGATGCGGTGGGCGTCTTCTTGATCCTCGCCAGAATAAGATATATACCCAGTTGTGGAATTCACCAGGGAAAGTTGCATTTATCGTTCACCAACCTTAAAGAAATTGCATATGGTGTTGTAGAATAAGTTTGTTTGTTTGGTTGTTTACAATGTGATTGGTTCTATCTATAATTACATAAACCTTTTTCTTTATATATATATGTACGAGGATACACGTATTACCATATTAAATTGTAGCATTGTGTCTTAAAACTTGTCTGTGTTGTTTATAATTTATTCTCTTAAAAGGAATTGCTGGACTGTCATTTCAAATTTATTTGTTGTTGAAAATATATAATGATTTTCCTTTCATTTCTTCGAGTGAAACATATTAATCGAAGGTAGTGATGTGCCGAAGCCGATTACAGATGTATGAAAATCGGCCGAAATTGACATATCGGCATCGGTATCGGAATCGGCAAAAATCCGATATTTAAACCGGTACAGATTATTCTAGAGTTTTACCTTCTAACAAGTTTTATATTCTAGTTTTGTAAGGTTTATTGAAAATTTGGTTATGATTCGTCATTATTGTAGAGTTTTTGTAATAAAATTATTGCAAACTCTCATTCAGAGAATCAACCTAACTATAAATCGGAAATAAAACAGTACATTGCTGAACCAGGATCTGCTGTTGTATTGAAAATTCAAAAATGAGTATTCAAACCTGAAGCAAGTGCTGAGAAAATACTTGAGTACACCTGCTGCATCAGTATTCAGTGATTGAGTGTTCAGTATTGCTGAACAGATTTGCGATAAGAGAAGAAGTAGGTTACTTCCTGAAGTGCTTCCAAATCTCGTATTTCTGAAGTTGAATCTGGCAGAACAGGAATTCATTTTGCATTTCAAAGAACTGCTTGTGTATTAATGTTAAATCTCTAGGTTCACATAACCTTTTGTAGATACACATGTACATTCGCATCTCTTGAGAATATATATGTATATACATCTGATATGCAATAGAAATGTACATACCAAATTTATTTTTGTCTTGCAGAAAATAACATCCCATTTCTGTTTAATAATCTTATGTATCGGAATCGGTTAAATATCGGCATCGGTATCGGTTCCAAAAATTATCGGTGAGTACATCGGCATCGGTAAATTTTCAGCTTCGTCACATCCCTAATCGAAGGTGTATCGAACGCAACAAACATGCCACATATCTGCAAGAAAACTAAAGACGGTGATTACTTTTCCCTACACTGAGTGTAGGATAATTTGAAATAGGACTAGAAATTACTCACATGGCATGTTGTTGTTGATGAAGTTATCAACTGTGTTGGGGCCTCCCAAATGGCGAAGTGTTAGTAGCGTCGTCACCTTGTAATCAAGGGGTCCCGGGTTCGATACACGGTGGAGGCACATAGTGGTTCGGATCCAACTTTAAACTGTTGGTCCAGTCACGATTAGCCTTACTGTGCGTAAAGTGGACTTAAAACACAAAATCAATCAAATCAACTGTGTTGGTGGAATATTTATCGCTATCCAGTCAACCATTAAAATCGGGTTGTGCGACACTGAACAGAATTAATATTTCTTACTCTGTGATCATTGCTAAAATGTGGTGTCTTTTTACAAAACAGAAGTATCTATGGTGGGTTTGAATCCTACAAAAATCGCATTCGAGTGTACATTTTGTGTAAATATATTCATATCATAACTATGGCAGGGAAATGGAACTCCTTATTTACAATTCTGGCATCGCATGGTTCAGTAATCGTAACGTCATGCATACAAACATAAAGTTGTTTCTAAATAGAATATGGGGCATGCTTTATTAGATTGATTTGGTTTATTTTACTTCGCTTTTCGGTAACTGTTGGCTAATCGCGAAGATGAGGATGAGCGATGATATGAAAGAACGCACTTGCCCTTGGTGGGATTCGAACCCTGCATGCTTTGTTTGTATATTATGATGCAAGAATGAAGTGCGCTTTTACAATTCGAAAGAAACAACAACAACAAATAAAACCTTTTCTCTCCTCGAGTATTATAAGTAGTATTGTTAACCTTAGTATGAATCAAATGTGTAATAACTGTAGTGCAAACTCAATGTGATATATGGAATGACAAGTTAATGTCAAGGGGTGTAAGGAACGACTTCTCAAGGTACTCAACTACCTCTGTTCCATGCGGTGCAGTACACCCTCTACGCATTGTTGCAGACTAACAAGGATCTGATGCCTGAACCCACAGCCAGTGTAATCCTTTGCCGAGCTTATGTCCTGTCCATGTGTGTTTATGCGATTGTTTATTTATTTATTTATTGTGTTTGCGATTGTCCTATTATCAATTTAATCTTATTATCACTAATATTCTTAATTAGCCGAAAGTGGTAGAAAATCGAAGTAAAGAAACCAAGATCAATCTTAACATTCGTCATATGCTGTTGATTTGGTTTGTAACGTCATATTTCTGTCAATAGTCAAGTGAGGTGCGATATTGTTAGTATCGATATTGTAATGCCACAAACTACAGTTTACAAACGAAGATGCGTAATTATAATACAATGTTAATAATGCGTGTGTTACATTCTAGGCTATATTCACGCAAGAAGACAACGTTGGCAACAGTGGCGTGCCCAAGGAGAGGTGAGGGACATAACCCCCCTTTGGCCCAGTATTCAAAAAAAGAACGTCAAAGGCAGGAAAAGAAGACAAAATGAGGTTGACTACTAAAAATTGAACACGTAACGCCTCCTGTCGAAATTCCTGGGCAATATGTGCAAACACTTGATTCACCTTTACTTTTCCTCGTCTTCAGACACCACAGTTGATCTTCGAAAACACTAAAATGAATGCTCTAATAGGCAAGTTCAATTCATAACTATAGGAAACATAACAATGATGAACAAAGTGTTACAACAAATTATTATATTGTTTGCACGAGCATTGTTATGTTAGATTTTCTGACATAGGGGGGTGGCGCTTTTATTTAAAGTATTATAAATTTTATGTATCTAATATAATGGACTAAAAATACCGTGAATCATAGGTGGAGTTCTGTCAGCCTACCTGGGAAAGGGGGGGGGGAGGAGCTAACGGGGGATAATATTATTCATGCTTTTATCGATTACGAAAATCATCAAGGACATTCTCCTTGGGGGATAGGAGATCTTACATCATCACATCCTAATGAAATAGAATTTGTGTTTCGAATTGATTTGATGTCAGTCTGCCTGTTTATTTACAAAAAGAATTGGAAGCAACTGTTTCTTTTTCGATGATCATAAATTTCAGTTGTGTGCGGCATAAATATGCTTTTAGAAACTGAATAAATAAAATTACAATAATTAGTGTAACTAACCGTTAATTAACTTTCGTTGCGTATTGAAGTCATTAATAATGTTTTTCTACTTGATGCCACGTTTCGACGCTATGAACTCTCGAGAAAACGGAATTTTGTCCTGAATATACAACGTTTACGGGTGTCCGGAATGAGACTGACGGTTTTTAAAAGTGTGTGGTTTTAATATGGTTAGAGATAGGGAAGAAAGGAAACATGGATTTTGAAGGAAAAATCGAAACGTTTTATTGGTATTACTTACAAGTCATTGTAACTCAGTATAACTCCACGTGAGCTCCATTTGTGACTCGGAGAATATCCAGCCTGAATTCAATCTCTCTCCACGTCTTCTGTAACATCTGAGGTGTGACAGAAGCAATCGCATTCCGAATACGGGTCATCAGTTCATCAAGGTTACGAACCTTTTCACCGGAATACACAATGCCTTTCACATACCCCAACAGGAAAAAGTCCAGAGGGGTTACATCAGGGGAGCGTGGTGGCCACGTAATTGACCCATCACGCCCTATCCAACGTTCCGGAAATTCCGTATCAAGATACTCCCTCACTTGTAGGCTCCAATGTGGCGGGGCACCATCCAATTTGAAAATCACTTGAGGTTGCAAATGTTGTAATTGGGGAACTGCAAAGTTTTGAAGCATGTCAAGGAACACATTTCCTGTTATGGTTTGCTCAATGAAAAAGAAGGGGCCTATAACTCATTAAGTGTTAAAGTGCACCAAACATTCAATTTTGGACTGTCTCGGGAATGTTCCACATTCTCAGATCCCCATATCCTAACATTGTGTCTGTTAACACAGCCAGACAAGTGAAAAGTTGCTTCATCTGAGAAAACAATGTTCGATAGAAAATTATGGTCATTATCAATCTTGTGTAGAATTGCATTGGCACATTCTAATCTTCTTGGCTTGTCGTTAGGCTTAATTTCTTGCAACCTATACGCGCGCAAACGTAATCGTTTATGTATGTACCACATAGTGCACAGTTGAGCTTGGAATTCCCAGCTGCCTGCTCGCTGCGTGAATTGACTTCCTCGGCTACATGTGAAACACTCTCTTATTGACTCCACCCGTTCGTCTGACAGACGCGATATACCACCACTGCAGGCACGTATCCAGGAATTCCTTTCAGGGGGAGGGGCTGAACATCAATCATATTATATAGATAGAACCTCACAATTGTATGTTTAAGGCCTGTGGTGGCGATTGGGTTCCAAAACGGAAAGGGGGGGGGGTGCAAGGAAAGTTTACTTTCTCTTGGTAGACAAGGCCTAGGATTAAGAGGCAACAAAATAGGGAGCAACGTACAAAAAAAAAAAAGGTAAAGTGTTCCCCTGTGCATAGCACCACGCCATGAAGGCGTATAGGGGGTGAGGGGGTAACGCCCCACACTTTCTTGATCCGGTCGTGAGTGGGGTGATGTGATCAGCATCACGCCCCTGACCGCCTTTACCCCCCAGGGTTTCCCCCAGGTACACATGTTATTCGACGCTGGGTAGGCGCCGGGGCCGCTTCCACCGTTAGAAAAGTTCCCGGATTTGAACCGGCCGGGGATCGAACCCGGGACCTTGAGCATGGTAGTCAGACGCGTTACCGACTGAGCCATAGGGAGCAACTATCCCCTAAATCGTTGCCACTGTTTAAGGCTGCCATTTTAATCAGAACGTGAAATCGGAACGTTTTTTACCACTCGACTCCCCTGTTTCCATGCATTAATATTGTGTGCAAGAACCATCTGAGTGTGTGTGTTTGTCCATTTCTTCTCATCAGGCATCAACACTTCTATGGTGTCTGAGTGTTTTTACGAAGCCGTTACACATGCACGGGATGGACAAGCCACTCGACAAGGCAAGATTCAAACTGTGGGCTGCGAGGTGGACGCAGACAGTTCTCGAATATTTCTCTGATTCGAGCCTGAACACCACTACTGTGTCTTGTCCTTCCATGTTTGCAGCTCTTATAAAAGCCGAAACCCACCAAATTGTTCATATTATTCAGGCCTCTGAAAACCCTTCCATTCCCAACACATCTAATGTTTCGTCTTCCAATATGATCATATGCTTACTTATTTATTTCTAGTGACGTGCCAAAGGGAGGATTGGTGGGGTCATAACTTCATTTGATCCAGTATTCCTTAAAAAAGGAACGTGAAAGACAGGAAAATATGGCAAAATGAGGACTGACTACCAAAAATAGTATTCGTAACGTGTCTCCCTACCAATAATCCTGGGCACGCCATTCTTTATCTCGGACACATTTTTTTGAAATCAACCCACCAGAAGTTTTTATCATTTCTTATTCGAGACTTAGGTAAAGTGCGTTCTTCCTGCAGGTTTGGATAATATCCTTCAGGGTGCTTTCGCCTGCCTTCGCGCCTAACCTCAAAAGCCCTGATTTTCCATCCTTGTGACTTGGATCTTCAAGACTTAAGTAGATTTCAGACCGAAGGGATACGCGATACATGACGCATGGAATGAGCCAATCAACAAAAAGTTTCACACCGTAGCGACACAAAAGGCCTCACAAACCAATGTTCGACTTGTGAAATCCTCAGGCAACATGGTGTGAAATCTCCCTTAGTGGGCCACTGTCATCGTCACCTCGAAGTGGTAGCTCGTATTGACCACCGAAGAAAAATGTCTCCTCAACCAGTGGGAATGCCCCTCAGATTTCTTCTTTCTCCTTTATTTTCTGTGCTTGTTAATAAAACTGGTAACATCTTACAATTTGACATACACAGAACATGTACTATGTAGCCTATACATTTTAGCGCAAACTCAGTCGAAGTCAATGGTGGCTCGGTGGCTCAGTTGGTAGAGCCCTGATTCGGGTCCTAGTAGAGCCTGCAATTTCCGTTAAAATAACTACATATGCAATATCTTCTTGTTTTTTCTTCTCGACATTCATAAAATTTTCTGCTGTCCCTTCATGGTAGTTAAGTATCTGTGTGTGTGCGAACCTAGTAGGCTTAAACAAAATTATTTATTTTATGCCATGAAATTCTCGGACTGCACACATGAAATTTTGTTCGGGCACAACTAAATCATCACTCAAAACTTTGATTTTCAGTTGATCAATGAAGTTTATTTCTGTTTTAATAAACCGCTGAAATATTCACTTTAGAGAGAGAGACCTTCGATCTCTTCGGCCCTCGACCTGAACTAGCTGCACTACACTGAGGCTCCGGAAGTTCCGCTGTTGTCAATGTCTTCAGCTTTGGACCCGAACTAGTAGACTTCGTTACTTTACGATATTCAGACCTTTTTATTTTATAATCACTAGATCTTACAAAGCAAGCAATGGACACACAGATCACTTATCGACTGTATGAATTGCCATACTCTGAAAATTCTGAAATCTCATTAACCGATTCTGTTGTACAGATCAACTGGTAAATTGAAGCTGCATATTTATATCCTCATTATATTCTAGAACGTTCCGCAGATAAAACGATTCGTAAATATTGCCAGTTGTTCGACTCCTTCTCTTATTCAAGAACGTTCCCTCTCGCGCTTTCCAGAGATTAAAAATTACAACGAATCGTCCTACTTGTGGCGCTATCTTTGTTGTGCAGCTTCCAAAAAGTTCGCTTCGACAACACCGAGAATGCAAGAAAGTTTACGTGCAATATTATCAACAACAGGGTTATATAGAACATTCTCCGTCTTTATAATTACGAATCTCCTTAAATTATCGTCACAGTATTCAAGAAGACAAAAACATAATTTTATGTAGTGTAAAATGAAAATTTCCTGTTTGTGTGTGTGGGGGGTGGGGGGGCTGAAGCACCCTGATCACCACCTTGGATACATGCTATTGACAATAACAGGGTTATAGAACATTCTCCGTCTTGTCTTTATAATTATGTATCTCCTTATATTATCGTCACATTATTCAAGAAGACAAAAACATAATTTTATGCAGTGTAAACTGAAAAATTTCCTGAAGGGGCGGTTCGAGCTCTCTGATCCCCACCTTGGATACGTGGTATTAGCAATAATAAAGTTATAGAACACTCTCCATCTTGCCTCGATAATTATTTGTCTCCTTAAATTATCGTCACATTATTCAAGAAGCCAATAGCCTAATTTTATCTAGTGTAAACTCAAAAATTTCCTGGGGAGAGGGGGGGGTCGAGCCCCTGATCCCACCTTGGATACGTGCTATTAACAACAACAGGGTTATAGAACATTCCTCGTTTTGCCTCGATAATTATTTTTCTCCTTAAATAATTGTCACATTATGGAAGAAGCCAATAGCCTAATTTTATCTAGTGTAAACTGAAAAATTTCCTGATTCCCAACTTGGATACGTGCTATTATCAATAATAGGGTTACAGAACATTCTCCGTCTTTCCTCGATAATTATTTCTCTCCTTAAATTATCCTCATTTTATTTCTTTTCACACCACAAGGAACCAAAAACCTCCTTTTATCTAGTGTAAACTGAAAACTTTCGGGGGTGGGGTTGAGCCCCGTAAGCCCCCCCCCCCCTTGGATATGTGCCTGATGGCAAACAAATATTCAGCAATTACTGTAATTTGAAATGGTTTCATATTGGGTAGTTTTTAGTTCAATAACAGGATGTCTACCAAAATAATACATCCAGAAATCTTGACTTTTTCTGGAATTTTCTAGATCTTACTTAGGTAAAGTTGGAAATTAGTAATTAAGAAAATAAATATTTATTTAATGAAAACCCCTACCAAAGGGTCAGTTAAGATGAAAACTGAAGCTGAATTTAAGAAGAGAATTAGATCTGCTATTTCGTATTAATGCATCCTGAATTGTAACACCATTGAGTCATTCCATGCCAAATCAACAAAGATATGTGCAATTTCCAACCTGACCATCTCCGATTTTCATGAAATTTGGAGAGTTGAAACTATGCATGGAACTTAGTAACTATGAAAATTTTTAGTCTTGTGCGTCTTGTAATTGTTAAATTATTCAAGGTCAAAGTTCGCGTAAATTGCCCTTTTTGAGCCCACTTAGCTGTACTAAATGTGCTGTACCTCCGCCACTATTTCACCTAGGAAACTCAAATAAAGCTTATTGTACAGGGAATTGAACAAGCTTTCCAGTGATATATAACAAGCCCACCTATCGATAAAAATATAATTTTGTCACATGACCTTGACCTTTGACCTTGAATATCTCAAAACATGTCTTCACCAAAATTCGTAAAAAAAATATATTTGGTCCCTCATGCCATACTCTAAAACATATCAAAAAATCATTCTGGGACTGCAATGGGATCAGAAGATACAAAATAATATGTGTAGCTATGTGTCTAACAATTGCATTTTGTCTGTGCAGGATTACATATTATTTGCGCAAGGCAGTGTTTATACGTGTTTAGTGGCCAGTGTGCATCCTGTGTCAACTCTCTTTTTCTCGAATCCTGCAACATTAGCTTCACGTTTTGGTGTATAGTGCAAATACATACACTATGGGTACCACTTGCACCAGCCAGAACACAGTTCTTGGGTCGTAATTGACAAAATTTAGACAGTCCTATTTTCAGTTCCGTATTCTCATCTTTAAATGCTCGATACACTTCTTTCAGATTTCCTAAAACCAAACGCTTCTGCTTGTGAACCCTGGTTCCATTTTCCTTCATGGACACAAAATCTTTCTTTCCAGGCAAACATCGGCTTATGTCATCACTGTTATAGAATGCTGTCACCTCGAGTACAATATTTTCACTTAGGACTCGTCCAGGTCTAGAATTAGGGGTTGCTAGTATACCACATTCTTTTACTAACTGTTTCGCCTTCCTTACTAAATACCTTGAAGCTTTGAATTTGTTTTCAACCTGTCGAATGCTCCAGCTTTTTGGTAGAACTGTCAATATCTCAATCTTTTCACTGTTTGTAACACTACTATTGAATTTCTCTTTCAATTGATTCACGATTTCGGATTCCACATTTCTTTCACAACTTTCATTTCTTTCCACATTGGATACGTACGTATTTGTCAGTACCCGAGTAACTCTCTTAAACTTTTCCTTTGGATATTGTTTTCCTTGCAATTTCTTCCTTTTTACTGGCGACTCACCGAGAAATGTAAGACTTGCATTTAATGAATCTAAAGCAACACTTGAGGCTACATAAGTCTCATACGTCTCTGATGACAGTGGACAAGAAGGGTCCTGCAATTCTGTGCTTCCTGTATCCTTGGATGTACTTGAAGATGACAATGGCCCTTTCATCTGTGAGAGTTTCATTCGACATTTGTCGCATATCTTTTGCTCCATACTTATACTATTGGCTATACGAACCATCCACACTTGCACATTACGTAGATATTTCTTGTATCTTTTGTGTCCATCTTCCCGGAAAGGATTACAACAGTATAGCAGCTTCTCAAAATCCATCTTCTGGGTTTGTTTTCTCACTAACAGTTTAACTGCTGTGTCCTGTGTAACTTAAAAATACTATTTCTGGAACCCTGACTACTTATTCACTGACAGGTAATGTGTGATAAGTTAGGAATTCCTGCGATTGGCTTTCTTGTAATTGTTGAGAATAAGAATATCTGCGATTGGCTTAGTGACATTGTTAGCTCGCTGCGATTGGTCAAAATAAGAATGCCTGTGATTGGCTTGTTGCATTGCAAGCTTACTGTAATTAGTCGAAATAGGAATGTGTGCTATTTGAGTAGTCAAAATTTATAAGTTATTGGAATTGACCATAAGAGCAATGGGATATTATTAAAGATCACATTGAGTGACCTTAATTACGACCATCATTGTTTAGTATATATTGGAATGATATTATTTTCGTCTCTTTCAATATAATTAACAACAAAATTACACCAATTCATTGCTCAGATTGACAAAAATTAACAAAATGTGGCTTTTATCAGTCACATAGCTACACATTTTATTTTGTATCTTCTGATCCCATTGCAGTCCCAGAATGATGTTTTGATATGTTTTAGAGTATGGCATGAGGGACCAAATATATTTTTTTCACGATTTTTGGAGATGACATGTTTTGAGATATTCAAGGTCAAAGGCCAAGGTGACGTGACAAAATTATATTTTTACCCAAATGTAGACTTGTGATATATCATTGGAAAGCTTGTTTAATTCCCTGTATAATAAACTTTATTTGAGGTTCCTAGGTCAAATAGGGGCGGAGTTACAGCACATTTAGTATAGCTAAGCGGGCTCAAAAAGGGCAGTTTATGCGAACTTTGACCTTGAATAATTTAACAATTACAAGACCCATGAGACTAAAAATTTTCATATTTACTAAGTTCCATGCATAGTTTCAACTCCCCAAATTTCATGAAAATTGGAGATGGTCAGGTCAAAGGCTGTGTTGATTTCGCATGGAATGACTCCATTAAGCCTTGTTTCCATGATTATGAAAAACTAAATATGCTGACCCAGGCAGTAATTTATTTGATTAAAAACATAAACTAACGTAACGTTTCAACCTTCTAGCAAGGTCTTCTTCAGACTCTGTATCAAGTACAAAAGTACAACTTTCTAAATAGTCTGGAGGGAGTAATGTTTGTGTATATATATTGCCCTTTTGTTGTATCTGGTTACTTTTGTACTTGATACAGAGTCTGAAGAAGACCTTGCTAGAAGGTTGAAACGTTACGTTAGTTTATGTTTTTAATAAAATAAATTACTGCCTTGGTCAGCATATTTAGTTTTTCATCCTGAATTGTGTTTGGCAGACGAGCGAGGCTTTGGCGTCTCGACTCTGCCAGTATAATCTTATGTAGGGCTTGTGTCGGTTGTCTTTCTTTATGTAGACTAATGGTGCTTGCACATTATGTGAAAATGAATAAACTCGCATATTTTGGAAAAGGTGTTGTATATGTACTTTCTATTAACATAGCTGCCCCATAGCAAATAAGTAAACCTATAAGGCGGAAATTTCCACTGCGCGCTTTTTAAAGGTTTGTATGCATTAAACAAGCCAGTTTAACGTGCATATAGTGGAGACATAAATCACTCGACCGCCTGTTGATCTCAGACCCTCTTGGTGGAGGAGGCGTAATTCACTCAACCACCTGTCGATCTCGAGCCCTCTTGGTGGAGATGAGGTAATGCATGACCACCTGTCAATCTTGGGCCCTCTCGGTGGATGTGACTAATTCACTTGCCCACCTGTCGACCTCGGTGCCTCTTGGTGGAGAAGACATAATTCACTTGCCCACCTGTCGATCTCGGTTCCTCTTGGTGAAAAATATGTAATTCACTCGACAACCTGGCAACCTCGATCCCTCTTGGTGGAGGAGATGTAATCCACTTGACTTTCTGTCAATCTCGGTCCCTCTCAGTAGAGGAGATCTAATTCACTTGACCACCTGTCGATCTCATGTACTCAGTGTAGGAGACGTAATTCACTTGACTGTTTGTTGATCTCAGTCCCTCTCAGTGGAGGAGACGTAATTCATTCGACCACCTGTCGATCTTGAGCTCTCTTGGTGGAGCAGACAATTCATCTCATGTCCTCGGTGGAGGAGACTTAATTCACTCGACCGTCTGTCAATCTCAGATCCTCTAGTTGGAGGAAACGTAATTCACTCGACCACCTGGCGACCTTGGTCCCTCTTGGTGGAGATGACGTGATGCACAACCACCTGTCGATCTTGGGCACTCTCGGAGGAGGTGGCGTAATTCACTCGACCACCTGTCGATGTTGAACCCTCTTGGTGGAAGAGACGTAATTTATTCGACTATCTGTCATCTCGATTCCTCACAGTGGAGGAGACTTAATTCACTCGACCGTCTGTCAATCTCAGATCCTCTAGTTGGAGGAGACGTAATTCACTCGACCACCTGTCGACATTGGTCCCTCTTGGTGGAGATGATGTGATGCACAACCACCTGTCGATCTTGGGCACTCTCGTAGGAGGAGGCGTAATTCACTCGACCACCTGTCGATCTTGAACCCTCTTGGTGGAAGAGACGTAATTTATTCGACTATCTGTCATCTCGATTCCTCACAGTGGAGGAGACTTAATTCACTTGACCATCTGTCGATCTCGAGCCTCTTGGTGGACATGATGTAATTCACTCAACCACCTGTTGATATCGAGCCCTCTTGGTGGAGATGACGTAATGCATGACCACCTGTAGATCTTTGGGCCCTCTCGGTGGATATGATTAATTCACTTGCCCATGTGCCAACCTCGGTCCCTCTTGGTGGAGGAGACGTAATACACTTGACTTTCTGTCAATCTCGGTCCCTCTCAGTGGAGTAGACCTAATTCACATGACCACCTGTCGATCCCATGTCCTCAGTGTAGGAGACATAATTCACTCGACTGCCTGTTGATCTCAGTCCCCCTTGGTGGAGGAGACGTAATTCACTCGACCAACTGTCGATCTTGAGTCCTTTTGGTGGAGCAGACAATTCATCTCATGTCCTTGTTGGAGGAGACATAATTTACTCGAATACCTGTTGACCTAGGTCCCTCTGCATGGAGTAGACGTAATTCACTCAAATACCTGTCGACCTAAGTTCCTCTTGGTGGAGGAGACGTAATTCACTCAACACTTTGTTGATCTCCGTCCCTCTCGGTGGAGGGGACATAGCTCACTTAACCACCAGTCAATCTGGAGCCCTATTGATGGAGACATAATTCATTCAACTGCCTGTTGATCTCAGTCCCCCTCGGTGGAGGAGATGTAATTCACTCAACCACCTGTCGACCTTGGTCCCTCTTGGTGGAGATGACGTGATGCACAACCACCTGTTGATCGTGGGCACTCTCGGTAAAGGAGACGTAATTCACTCGACCACCTGTTGATGGTCAATCTTGGGTCCTCTCGGTGGAAGAGACGTAATTTATTTCACTATCTGTCATCTCGGTTCCACTCATTGGAGGAGACGTAATTCACTTGACCACCTGTCGATCTCGAGCCCTCTTGGTGGACGAGATGAAATTCACTCGTCCACCTGTCGATCTTGAAATCTCTCTGTGGAGGAGATGTTACCCACTCGACCACCTGTCGACCTTTGTTCCTCTCAGTGGAGGAGACGTAATTAAATCGACCACCTGTGGACCTCAGTCGCTCTTGGTGGTGGAGACGTAATTCACTCGACCCTCTGTAGATCTTGGTCAATCTCGGGAGAGGGGACATATGTCACTCTACCACCTGTCGATCTTGAGGCCTCTTGGTGGAGGAGACAATCCACTTGATCACATGTCAATCTCATGTCCTGGGTGGAGGATACTTGATTCACTCGACCACCTGTTGATCTTTGATCCTCTCGATTGAGCAGACTTAATTCACTCGACCATCTGTGTCGACCTTGGTGCCTCTTGGTGGAGTTGACGTAATGCAGGACCAAGTGTCGATCTTGGGTCCTATCGGTGGAGGAGACGTAATTCATTTGCCCACTTGTCGACATCGGTCCCTCTTGGTGGAGAAGACATAATTCACTTGGCCATCTGTCGACCTCTGTCCCTTTTGGTTAAAAAGATGTAATTCACTCGACAACGTGGCAACCTCAATCCCTCTTGGTGAAGAAGACGTAATCCACTTGACTTTCTGTCTTACTTGGTCCCTCTCAGTGGAGGAGACCTAATTCACTTGACCACCTGTCGATCTCATGTTCATCCGTGTAGGAGATGTAATTCACTCGACTGCCTGTTGACCTCAGTCCCCCTCGGTGGAGGAGACATAATTCACTTGACCACCTGTCGATCTTGAGTCCTCTTGGTGGAGCAGACAATTCATTTCATGTCCTCGTTGGAGGAGACTTAATTCTTTCAACTGTCTGTCAATCTCAGATCCTCTCGGTGGAGGAGTCGTAATTTACTCAACTGGCTTCTGAAATGAGGCACTCGTTAAAGAAGACATAATTCACTCAAATACCTGTTGACCTAGGTCCCTCTACATGGAGGAGACGTAATTCATTCGACACTGTGTTGATCTCCGTCCCTCTCAGTGGAGGAGACATAGCTCACTTTACCATCAGTCAATCTGGAGCCCTATTGGTGGAGACATAATTCACTTGACTGTCTGTTGATCTCAGACCTTCTCGGTGGAGGAGACGTAATTCACTCAACCACCTTGTCGATCTTGAGCACTCTTGATGGAGCAGACAATTCATCTCATGTCCTCGGTGGAGGAGACTTAATTCACTCGACTGTCTGTCAATCTCAGACCCTTTCGGTGGAGGAGACGTAATTCCCTTGACCACTTGTCGATCTCGAGCCCTCTTGGTGGACGAGATGGAATTCACTCTACCACCTGTCGATCTTAGGTCCTCTTGGTGGAGGAGATGTAATTCACTTGACCACCTGTCGATCTCAAGTCCTCTCTGTGGAGGAGACATAATTCACTTGAATACCTGTCAGTCTCAGGTCCTTTCGTTGGAGGAGACTTAATACACTCAACCACCTGTCGATCTTCGGTCCTCTCTGTAGAGGAGACGTAATTCACTCAACTGGCTTCTGAATTGAGGCACTCGTTGAAGGAAACATAATTCACTCAAATACCTGTCGACCTAGGTCCCTCTTGGTAGAGGAGACGTAATTCTCTCGACCGTATGTTAATCTCAGACCCTCTCGGTGGAGTAGACCTAATTCACTTGACCACCTGTTGATCTCATGTCCTCAGTGTAGGAGACATAATTCACTCAACTGCCTGTTGATCTCAGTCCCCCTCAGTGGAGGAGATGTAATTCACTCGTTCACCTGTCAATCTCGATCCTTTAAGTGGACGAGATGTAATTCACTCAACCACCTGTTGATCTCGAGCCCTCTTGGTGGGGGAGACAATTCACTTGACCGCATGTCAATCTCTTGTCCTCGGTGGAGGAGACTTAATTCACTCGACTGCCTGTTGATCTCTGATCCTCTCGGTGGAGGAGATTTAATTCACTCAACCACCTGTCGATCTTATTCCCTCTCGGTGGATGACTAATTCACTCGACCACCTGTTGACCTCGTTCCCTCTTGGTGGCGAAGACATAATTCACTCAACCACCTGTCCACCTCAGTCTGTCTTGGTGGAAAAGATGTAATTCACTTGACAACCTGTCAACTTTGGTTCCTTTTGGTGGAGGAAACATATTTCACTTGACTTTCTGTCAATGTCATACAAAGTGGGTACCTGGAGAAACTTCGGGGGGTAAATGCAGACAGGGGTGTGATGCTGATCACATCACCCCCACCTCTGGCCGAGATGAAGAAACTGTGGGGCCCTAACTCCACACCCCTATATGCCTTCATGGCATGGTGCAAAGCATACGGGAGCACACATGTACCAAATAAATATGGCCAAATGCAACAGCGAGCAGTAACCGGATGTCATTTTGTAATAATCCCATAATTCTTCGTAGTTGCTCTTCCAATGGATCTGAAAAACCCTCTACTTTGTCAGGACACATCTTCTCCTCGACATTACATACTTTTATGTGATGCATATCAGCTGACACAGAAAAGGAGAAATGAAATCCACAAGTATGCTCTTGAATTGCCAACCTATGCTAGCATTGAGACTGAACCGGAAGTTGCTGTTCTAAAGTTCCACAATCAATTTGCCATTCAATTTGCTTATATTTAGTCATGGATACGAACACAAAATTAATTTTGTGCTCATGAAATCCAATACTGAAATTCAACATTAATTGCAAAAGCTTGTATGATCCCTGTACACAAAGAAATTCACTACAATAAATATATATGTGAAATCAGTCAGTGGGAGAGTGTGCTGCTTGTGTTTTTGGAGACGCTAGGAAATTATTGTTGAGTGAAATTAAGAGTCGAGCATGTTAGCCAAAGGGCATGGGGAGAGCTTGCTAATAGGAAAGGCATAACAAAGTATGGTAATTGGAGGAGACTAGCTCCATGTATGAAACAATTGGCTGAAAAAACTACATGTCAACCCTAATTTTGATGCAACCCTAATTGAGTTTTGTCTCAGTGGATCATGTTACAGTTTCTGTAATTGATGATTAACCTGAAATTTGAGCCATTTCTTAAAACTACATTTGGCCATCTCTCTTGAGAATTAAATAAGAGATGCCTCACACGATATTGTTTTAAAGTGAACCAAATTAGTTTAAAAATGGCATTTTATTGTGCAAACACGTACAAAAGTAATCTTTTTGTTGACTTAAAAGCTTATATTTTAAAATCATTATATGACAAATTAATTCTTTAAAATATAAAATTGGAAACATATCCTAAATAGTCCTCTCATGCCTACATAAACATGCTTCTTTGTTCTTCCTTTTTCTGTCACAAATATTTCATCTGTCACCATACAACATACATGTTTGTTGCATGCGCTGGTACACTCTGGATGTTGCCTTTATCCAGTCTTTGAAGCAATGTGAACACTTGAATTTCTTTCCTACGACATCCACGTGTATATCCACATTTTCTTCATCAGATGAGGGTTCCAGAACATCATCATCGTTTATTTGCTGAACTTGTATTCTCCATTGTGCAGATTAACATTCCCCTTATGCTGTTCTTAATAGACGATTTCTTACTCTTTGTCTGTAATTTCCTAGCTTTTTACGAAATACAGTATCTTCACTTATTCATTTTTTTAAATTATTAAAATTCTTCTTTTAAAGTAAATTAGGAAAAACAGAATTTAGAACATCTCTCCTAACGAAATTAATGGGTATTTCTTCAGTCTCTAAAACGGAGCATTTGTCCATTTGTCAAACGAGAGATGTTGCACTCTGTACCTGCTCATTGAAAAGACAACATGGCCGTGAAATCATAGGTAACCATGTACATTTCTTGCACCATTTAGAATAAATTAGGCTAAATTACCAATTATTGTAGAACTACACTCATGTCCATAAGTTAAGGGATTTGCCAGATCCACTAGAAAACATTGGGTCACTGCGATAATGGATGCACGAAAACGTGCCCTTGGAACACTGAAAATACGTGACATACGTGTCAGATAGATCGGCACCATGCACGCTCTGTACAATACTGATTAGTGTCGCTGGAACAGTCCATGTCGGAAGAGGTGTTGACTTGACTGCGTGTTGTGTGCGTTTGGCCCACAGTATTCGACTTGTTGGGAAGGAGGATGTCACAGTGAACACATTTAGATGATATTACGCGTGGCCGGATCATTGGCATATGAGAGGCTGGCTAAAGTGGGTCAGGAGTTGAATGTTGTCAGTAGCGTCATTTCTCGTCTGTGGAGACACTTCCAGGTGGACGGAAACATTCAACGGCAGTATGGGCACGGCCGATCATGTGCTACAAACCAGCAGCATTCTCTCACTGAGTAGAGACCTCGTAGCAGCCTCTGTGTATCGTCAGCTTCGAGAGGTTGCTCTGTATGCAAGGCGATCCGTCAGATGCATTTCCCTCGCACAAAGACACCACGTGGCTCCTCGAACATGGTGTTTTGCCCACCGTGAATGAACTCAGTATTCTGTTCACGGATGAGTCAAGGTTGAATCTAGAAAGTGATTCTTGGCGCCTGCTCATTTGAGCTCTTTCTTAAAACAATGAATGTGACAACCTTCCTACATAATCTTGTTCTCCTCCCTTTTTTCCCCTCTAACCTCTCTCACATTTTACACACAACGTTTCTGTTTGCAAATTGACAAAAAAGGAACTTTTACACCTGAAATCATCAGAAGAGTAAATTTGATTGCTTTGTAATATGGATCTGAGAATTTATTATAGAAGCAGGGGATGCCCATGATTCTATAACATTATTTGTGAAACAAAGTTTGCATTATGAGTAAAATTGTCAAAAGACGTGGGCATTGCTCTTCTGTTTAAATGTCATTACATTTGTTTACAACACGTCTATATCTATTATCAAAGTCACAGTATTTATTCAGTTATTAAGGTACATTTGTACATATTATTTGTACAATATTAGAGGATGTATTCATAAATATTACTAACTAACTTTTAAAACAAATGAACATGAAGTGTCTGTACTCACTTGGTTCTCTTCCTGACATTTCCACTCATCACGAGCATTGTCGCTGTCCACCTCTGGATGCGAGTGCACAAGACAGGGGCGAATGTCACGAGTATTTACAATATTATTCAGTAGTTCCTTCATAATTCTCAATACTCCACAGACTAACTTACAAATTCTGCTAATGCAGCACTATGTTCTGTTTTTACCTTTGTTGTAACTACTGCTTATTTTAAAACTATGGTGATAACGGCATAATCATTGTTGCAGTAAAAGCAGTCTTGGGGTTAGTGTGCAATAATATGGCATGTGTTTAACTTTAATTGTTGAAGTATCAAGCTCCGATTTTTAGGTAAATATTTATCTGCCATTCGAAGTAAGTTTGTAACTTACAGCATGACATCTGATGTTCATAAATATTGTCGCTTAACTTCATGCCTTTTTATTGGTTATTTTGGAAAAAAATTATTCACTCGGCAGTCACTGAAAACTACTGCTAATGAGAATGTATAGAGATATCCGTTGATGTTAAATGTTACCAACACATCATAACAAACATCGGATTAAAAATTATGGGTACACGAGTTTGTACTCTAATTTAAAATTAACCAATAGACCTACATAAAAACGAGTTACATGAAAATTTACCTTATTTAATTCAGCATATGGTAACGAATTTTTATCGTCATGAGAACAAAAAAATGCAGGGATTTTGGTGTTTTCCAAACGACCTTTCCATTTGAAATTCTACAAATAAAAAAAACAAACTAGATCCGATCATGATGAAATAAATTTAAACACAGTGTTGGCAGAAAGGCTTTAAATCCAATTCTTAATTTTGAGGTATTTTAAATTGCCCAAAAACATGTTTTTGTGAATTTTGTGAAATAACTTTTACTTAGTATTGGATAGTCCTAAAAATATGATCATTATCTTGCTTTAGCTCTTTGTAGCGGTTTAAAAAACCGATTGTCATTGTTAATTCACATTGCGAATCTTTTTATTCAATTTGTATTCAACAGAGTAAATATGTGTGTTGAACATGGCGACACCGCACGCAGTGACAGACTGCAGTTTCCACGGTTCAATGGGCATCGCTGTATGACAGCGTATGCAGTATAATAATAATAATAACTGACCTGAAACCAGGCTTGGTATTAGAGTGTATCGAGTGGTCACCTTTAGATCTCGCTATCGAAGTTTCCACGTATGAGTTCCTGCCTGGGTATAGGCATTCTTTGTGTGTTGCTTCATCAATTTTGATGTAATCTTCACAATTAGCAAAAAGTGGAAGAAAAGGTATGCACATTACAGAAGAAAATGACAGTAACCTGAAAAACTTGACAAGTTGGGAAATATTAAATCCTTGAATTCCGGGAATTATGCACGAATTCTACGTGAATTTTTCTCCATAGACATGAAAAATTGTAACTTATATTAATCCAAATACCATTGAATTTATACATATTTATGAATGCACTGAGGCAAGCTTAGTGTTCATTTTTAGCAAGGAAGGAAAATAAAACAGAATTTCCTCAGCCTGTTTACTTTACAGAACAAACTGACAGACGAAACATTATTGCAAAATAAGTTTTCTTGATTAGATAAATTTGAGTTTTAAATTCTTATACAATTAACTATTATTCGTAGATTAGCATATCCCGTAATATTTGTGACTTGTGTCTGTAGATGTACTCTATGTGATCAAAAGTATCCGGACACACCGTGAAACGTGTGTTTATCATAGAGGGCGACACAGTACTGCCATCTACCTCGTGGAACACATAGTCAGCGAACTCAGTAGTCTGCAGACAGTGTGAGACAGCAGTATGGGATGGTCTGAGGAACTCACAGACTTTCAACGTGGTCAGTTGGTTGAGTGCCACTTGTGTAGGAAGTCTGTGTGTGAGATTTCCACCCTCCTAAACATCCCTCTGTCCACTGTTTCCAATGTTATAGTGAAGGGATGTGTACAACCCAAAAGCGTGCAGGCCAACCTCCCATGTTGACCTCCAGAGACCATCGAGTGTTGAAGAGGGTCGTACAGCATTATCGTCAATCATCCATCGCCACCATCACACAGGATTTCCGAACTGCATCAGGATCTACTCCAAGCACTATTACTGCTTGACGCAAGATGCGAAAACTTGGTTTCCATGGCCGAGCAGCTGCCCATAAGTCAAACATCACATAGACAAATGCCAAACGCTGCCTCGTGTGGTGCAAGGAGCGTCGAAACTGGACCATAGAACAGAGGAAAACCGTTGTGTGGAGTGATGAATCACAGTACACAATGTGGCAATCCGATGGTAGGGTGTGGATGTGGCGAATGCCTGGTGAACGACATCTACCAGCCTGTATAGTGCCAACAGTGAAATTCAGAGGTGGCAGGGTTACAGTGTGGTTATGTTTCTCCTGGAGGAGGCTTGGCCCCCTTGTTGCTTTACATGGCAATGTCACGGCACAAGCTTACGTTGACATTTTAACAGCTTTCATGATGCCTACCGTCGAAGACCAGTTCGGGGATGACCATTGTGTCTATCAACTCGACCGAGCACCCGTCCATACTGCAGGGCTTGTGGGGGAGTGGTTTGGCGACAACAACGTCCCACTAATGGACTGGCCTGTGCAGAGTTCTGATTTGAAACCCATAGAACATCTCTAGGATGTTTTGGAATTTCGTGCTAGACCACGCCGATCCACATCAATACCTCTTCTCATTTTGGCACTCTGCGAGGAATGGGCTGCCATTCCTCAGGAAACCTTCCGGCACCTGATTGAAAGTATGCCTGTGAGAGTGAACGCTGTCATCAAGGCTAAGGGTGGGTCAACACTGTATTGACTGCCAGTGTTCCCGATGGAGAGTTGCCCAAACTTGTACTTTATTTTCAGGTGGGTGTCCGGATACTTCTGATCACATAGAGCATTTCAAGTCTGAGTATGTGAAAATATCAAATGTTAACCGCGCACCTTTATATATGTATATGTATATGTACCATTTAAATTAATTGAATTAGAATTTTTGAACACATTGGAATCACAGAGACCCTTTATATTGTTAATATATTTGAGTTAATGTGTGTGTGAGGAAGGGGGGAGGGTCAGAAGCGGTAATACGTAAGGTTGAAATAGAGCAAGTATCCTTGAATTTTTTGTAAAGTTTGCCTTGAAATTGTACTTGAATTTTATCATGGTCCTAGAGTAGCCACCCTGAATAGACCAAAATGAAAAAAATGTAGCTGTTGTGCATTCCTACAACAAAGTTTCATTGAAAACAGACTGGTAGTTCTTGGATAAAAAAATAATAATGTATAAGGCTGCAATGTAGCCAACTTATGGAAACAATTTGCGGAGTTTTGCTTCTAGTGTCGGCCCTATGAATGCTGGATGGACCAAGTTTGGAAGGACACACACACAAAAAAAAAAAGTCTTTGAGGATATGTAATGGCCGTCCCCCAATTAAAAAAAAATAATTTTAATTTATGGGAAATTTTGAAAATTGACCCTTTGCCCCTGGACCCCTAGTTGTCAATTGTCACACGATGTTACTTTTATTCCCATTATTGCATGTAAAAGTGAAATAAATCAGCAAAATTATGTGGTTGAAGAGTAATAGCCTATTTTGTAAGACCTATCCCATAATACTCAGTGAAACAAAGGCTTTTTTCAAACTCCACTTCAATTGATGCATTGTTTTGTGATTTGAGTATGCCATACCATCATATGTATACAAATGAACAAACAAGGCAGAAAAATATCATGTGTATGTAGAAATTTCAGCGACCAGGCTTGACCAGGTCTCTGGCATACTGTGTTATTGCTCTACCAACTGAAATACCACCGACCTTCATAGCATAGTGTACCACGACACCTGGGTTCGAATCCTGACCATGGTATGGGTGTTCTTCGTGATTGTCCCTTCATCAGATCACTCATCCTCATCATCGTGATTAGCCATAAGTTGCAGAAAAGTGAAAATAAGTTAGTTCAATCAAACTGATATACCGAGCCACCTCCACCTTCCTTGATTTTTTCCAGGTGCTGTTTTACCTATGTGGTAGTGCTACAGCAATGGGATCTGTTGCCTTTGAAACACAGATAACATCGACACTGCCTAGTTTCTCCCGGTCGTAAAAGTTTTCAAGAATTGGCATATTAATTGTTCCCAAGTGGTGCTAAGAAGTTCGCTTCTCGTCCATCCAGAAGGGGGTTACTGCCAGTGGGAAGATCTTTTCCTGTTGTCCACTAAAGGTTAAAGTAGGTTGCTCTTACTTTGAAAAAAAAAATTGCAAGTCGTTGAAATATAAGTTGAGATTTTCCTTAACATGCTAGAAATATACCATGATTCAGAAGTGATGGTGCAAAAAGAAAGACCTCTACAGAGTACTAAAAACAGTAAGCGGCCAATGACGGAAGGAAATGAAGGTGCAAGGTCATGTTTTTGTTTGTGTGACGTAGTGTAGCTAAACATGGTTAGGAGTGCCGGTGGTGCAGTCTCTCAAAATGACGACATCGAAGCAAGAGAAAGTATTTTGCATGTGGGAATTTGCTTGTACAGTCACGGACACTTCTGGGTTGTAACGATACCATTGACTTGCAATAGAATCATTACAACTCAGAACTGTCCGTAACTCTACAGGGTCTATCCTGACAGTCCAGCGACACTTTCGAACAAAATTCAGTAAGTGCGCACCACATAGAAACCTTATGCCACAAATCCTTGACAAACTAAAACAGTGGAGTCTATTTCTGAGGATATGCTGGGGTATGTCTGGGCCGAACTTGAGTATCATCTTCATGTCTGCTGTGTCACCAATGGTGCCCACATTGAGCACTTGTAATGATGCAAAAGAAACTTGGTTAATTGTATTTTAATTTCATGTCAATATGGTTGCAGTATGTCATTTCGTATCGAAATAAATAATGTTATTTTACACCATTACTTCTGAATCACTCTGTACTTTACTAGGCATATACTTTTGAGCATTGCAATATAAACAAACAAACATTACATTACACAATGCATATTTATTGCTTTCACAATAACATAAATTACCAATTCATACAGTAATTACAATACTGACTTAGACACAAGTTACATATTTGCATTTATGTTGGCACAAAGAACCATCTACAGAGAGAAGTCACACTAAGGAAACATGTCATCAGTTCATCTTTGTGCGGGAAGAAATGAAAATCCTAGTAGAAAACTGTTAGAAAATTTTAAGTTCATTACAAAGTGTGCTTTAAAATAGCCTGTGCTCCTGTACTAAGTTTCTGTGTAAAAATATGTATTAATCAGTTATTACAAATTAGTAGAGATACTACTTGTGTTTGTGAAAATCCGAATGTTCAAAAAGTACAATGAACTTGCCTTGTATTTCCACCATGATTGTGTAGTAGTAGTTTAATAAACACAAAAGGCAATTTCTATAGATTAATAAGATACATGTTGCAGATGGTCAGAAATAAAAATAAAACTATTGTAAATAGGATACATACATCTACAACAGAGAAAAATCTTGTAAGCTATTCAGATCAGGCAATCGCATGCATATGTAGAAACCTACTTAAAATGCCAATGTAATATGCTAAAATCTTATCATGGGAAATATACAAAAAAATTCAATTTTTATATTTTCTAAATGTTGAGGTTTTTACTAACTCAGTAAATACATATAAATAATAATTGAGAGATGCATAAGAGGTGAAATTAAGATAAGTATATTAGCATGTGTAACAAGTTCAGTGTATTAACGCAAAGTATATCTGTTTCGCCTACATGGGTTAGCAGAATGTAGATTTGTTGCAAACATATTCTGTTTGTTAGAGTTGTGTAATGATGATTCTTAACAGGAATATTGGTATCATGGACAATCTATGTAAATATCTTGAGCATTAAAAATACTACATTTTTTCCTGTGGAGCCAATGAGAAAACATTCACAATAATTTCCAATGACCTGAATACATTAGCATGAGACTTTGTATGTCTCAAATTGGTAAGTGCAACAACACTGCACGGTGTTTGAATGGAAATGTTATTTGTTAATTCAACAGTTCTTGAAGTTTGCACAAGTTCATTTCTTCATATTTGAAAAGTTCGATTAAATATGTGCTTAAGACACTTGCACAAATTGTATGAATAAATGAAAAAAGAAGACACTATACTAAAATGTTATTTGATGGGTTTCATGATTCACCTCTGATGCTTCCTCTCATAGTGAAAAATAATAATTACACTCATTTGCTATTTATTTTGACTGCAATTTTTAATATAGTCACTTAATATAATATAAAAGATCTTACAAACTGTGATTGGAGAGCTGGAATTTCTCTCTGTGGCTGTAAATGCATCTCACCAAGCAAAGAAAGAAGTTACCAATCAGAGAACTTTAGACAATGATGTTAGTATTAGAGCACATATACATTTGTGACCCAATTTCAACATGCAGGCATTGATATTTTCTCATACATTATAAGCAACTGCATAAAGGTGACAGAGAAGATTCTAAATCCCCTTTCTTTACATAGAATGTGTACTTTAGTACAAAGGCAAGGATGCAAATTTGGACCCCTTTGTATGTGATTACCTCTGTATTTACTAGAAAATGTATATGCATGGCCTTTACCAAGTTTTGTTAGTTTTCCCTCTTTGAATGGCTAGTGCTTGCAACTGTTCTTGATAAGCAACTTTAAATGCAACAAAAAAACTCATATACACATGAAACACATGAGACAATTGTTTTCTTACAACATAATTACATAGTATATATGACATGGAAAAAAAATCCACATAATCTACACTTCACCCCTCATTCATTTCTTGCTTCTCTTACACAATTAACTGAAATATAATTTACCACACCAAGCTTTTCCCCTTTCTCTGGAGTGGAAAGGTGAAATATACATACACAAGCTTTGGAAAGAAACCGTCCACTCTCATCACATTACAGAACAAAGTCAGTCTTGGATACATGTCGTAGAATATGTTAAAATGTGTAGATACCTAACTTAACAACATGTACTTCTGGTGGGACAAACGGATTCAACATTCAGTCTTCTGTAGAGCAGAGTCGCTGCAATATCTATGTTCCTTCATGTAAGACTCCAGCGCATTGATCGCTCCTAGGACTTGGAAATATGCTTCCATGAGTCGACTGCACACCTCTGCTAAATCCTGCTCGGTGCGAGTAACGGCAAAGACATCTGTGGGGAGGCAAGATCAATTTATTATTATTTTTTTATGTTTTCAATGCCTACACTAGCATCTGCAGATGACGATGGTGTAACTGGCTAAACGTTCCGACTACTTTCCCCTTGTACTCATGGCTGACCAGGAACATTTTTTACATGCAAGACTGAATACACAGCTGGGCCCTTTAAATTTCCATTCTAGTAAGACCGGCTTAATTTGGATGTATAAGATCATGGATGCATGTAGAAGAATTCATTACAGCTTAAGGTGTAACTAACAAGGTAGTTCAACTGAGAGCAATAACAAGGGTTGGAATAACCGACATAACAAAGGTGATTTTACTGTCAGCTTTTTATAAGGCCCATCATTTTTATGAGAAACAACTTTGTTGCTCAAGTTGACCGGGACTTTCGTGTGAAAAAAAATATGAAATCATGTGCAAGTGCTTGTGAAGAATGAAAAAGGCACTGTCATGACATGCCCAAGATAAAATGCGCAGAGGACTTGCACCAAACTGGCAGCAAGCAGCATGTCTGTAGCTGTGCATAATCAAATTTCCTGGGAAGGATAATGTTAAACTAGCTGAGCTTTTGAGAAGATTGCAAGCACAGTCTAATAATGTCACAAACAAGATGATACAAATGTTGTCAACAGGTTGGGGAAGGACAAGTGTTGTGATGAATGACCGCAAGGACATTTTCGTTTGACTGCGGTTATTGCACATGTTGAGCAAGTCAGGACATAGCAGTTAACATAAATATCAGTGTCAGCAGCGTGGAGACAATCATTCATGAAGATTTGTTGTCCACAAAGTTTGTGCAAAATGGGTTTCCCCACAGCATGCATTTGATCAGAAGTGGGCATCCATCACAATCTGTGAAGAGCTCGAACTGATGAAGGTGACACAATTTTTTGCAGTTAATCATTTTGTGTGATGAAACGTGGATGCACCATTTCACCCTAGAGTCCAAAAGCAAAATGCAGCTGCCTACTGGAAAGACCTTGGGAACTGTTTTCTGGAACATGCAAGGTGTTATTCATGCCCAGTATTGCTGCACATTGATGAAGGGTGCTGTACGAAATGCCAGCCAATCTCGCAGCAACAACTCTGGCTAAATTGAGTCCCTTCAAGAGCACATCGGAGAGGGAAGATGTTCTGCCTCAGCTACGACAGCAGCCCAGTTCTTTATACGCCAAAGGAATCTGTGTTCTTCCACAATAATGGCAGCGGTTCGTAGATGCACACAGGGAATACTATGAAAAACGAACATATTTTGGTGCTCCTCTGTTGAAAAATAAAAGTATCAGTCAACCATGAACGACCAAAGTATTTCATAATGAAGGTAATGCACTTTTCACTTCTGCAAGACACCACTAATAGGGCCATGAAGAGTGCAAGGGAAGATGTAAAATCTGATTACATAAACTTGGGGTTCCACTGTGCAATAAAATTCCATTTAACTTCAAGAATTGTAGTCTTGAGTTGATGAAATAATGTGATTTAATCTTGCCGACATTTTTCCATTAATCTCAACACAGATCTTATTTCAGAATAGTTAGGAAACTAATTTCATGTTAATATTTTTGCCCTGTATAACTCTTCTAGATTTATAGCAGTGCCATGAAATATTGTTTCAACAATTCTATAACATAAAAATGGACCTAAAATACTCCTAAAGTATTGAGAGCTTACCTGTCTTATCTTTGGCTAAAAATTTGCACAACATATTAAGGATTCCTGTTATATCATCATCTTCACTAGCTGGGAGAAGTACATCACTTGACCAGACACATCTGAAAAAAAAAGAAGGCATTCAAATTCAATAACCAGTCATAATTTATTTTACATAATTAATAGGGCAGAGTCGCACTTTGAACTGATACTGATACTCTCAAGTCCCACTACCATCAATGAACTGAAGGACAACATCCGAAGAGAGATAGCGGCCATCCCTGCCGAAACCCTGTGCAAAACTATGCTGAACATGACTGTTAGAGCCAAAGAATGTTCTCGTGAAGGTGGTGTCCATCTCAGGGATGTAATCTTCAAACACTGAAACAGTGCAAAACTCCCGTCCTTTGGCAGGGTTTTCCATATATTTGGTAATAAATGTTGCTTCCTACATGCTCCACATATGCATTTGAAATGTGTCCCATCAATATGGCCCACCCATTATATATATATATATTCCCTCTCCCCCAATGAGATAATGTATTTTAAAAGTGATCCCTTGACCAAAAATATGCATGTATCTTGAAAACATAGTAGAATATAAATATTCTTGGGACCTTGTTATTGTAATTTTTATGCAATTAAATATATTAAGATTCAATAAAACTCTTAAAGCCAATAAAATATAAATAATTTAAGAGAAGAGCCAGTCATCTTTGAAGGAATGAAAAAAAAAAACACAGTTCAAATACAGGGCTACCATACATCATACAGGATTCATTCGATTTCAAAACAATGTATTTTCTAAAGTATTGCACATACAGATATGAATGATTCATGAAAGTAACTGTCAAGTTTTCCTCACATTCTACAAATATTCTATGTGTGTCCCTCTGGCCACACGACACACATCCAAGCGGTAGTCGAGTTTCACCCATACATTTTGTAGCAATCCAGTGACCTGAAACTGCCGATACCACTGCAAAATGCTCTGTTTACATTCTGGTTCTTTTCTGTACTCTCTTCTGAATGCACACTGAACTGCCGTAATAGATGAACATCTCGCATATTCCAACACACAAAAACTGTTTTCTCGGTTTGTTGCCATTTTGTACAGGCACTGCACTTGTGCTGCCAACTGGTGTGTCACGAAGCAAACTTGGTGAGCTATTATATAACAGTTATTTTCATGTATCATTCATATCTGTATGTGCAATACTTTGGAAAATACAGTGTTTTGAAATCGAATGAATCATTTATAGTAGATCTGTATAATGGAGTTCTGTGTATACCCTAGTCCAACAAATTATGGATGTTCTTCTCGTTGGATACTAGCAATTATCTGTCATTTTCCCAACTTTCCCATCAATATGTATTCTCCGCCCATCTGCAAACACAACTAACCTGTTTTGCCGTGCATGCTGCAAGGCTGCAGACCATTTGGAATTAAGGATGCTCTCCATGAGTGATTTCTCCAGCTCTTTGAAGCTCAACACTTCCACAGGTGGTGCAGGCGAAGGGGTTGGGGTACCCTGCTCGGAATCCGTACTGTCTTCTAAGGCTTTCCTCAGCTGCACCTTCACCGTTGCTACTTCCCCCGACAGATCTAGAAGCTGTAAGAAACAATTTATGCCATCAATATATTGCTATTTAAGGCTGCAACTGTCACATACATGCATGAAATTGGGATGAAACAGATTAATCAGTCAACCCACACAGTCATAACTGATAATTTTATTGTTGTGATATATCTATACAGGGTGATTGAAAAGTCTTGAACATTTACCTTATATCGCTAATGAATGGTGTTCAGGATGGGATAAAATACACTGTTGTTTTCCAGCAATACCCCATTTTGCCAGAATCGTTTGGAACTACCTCGCTAACACCTTCCCCGATAGGTGGATCAGCCGTGGTCACTAAGACTTTGGGTGGCTTGCTCTCAGACTTGACTCTCCTAGACTCTTTTGTCTGAGGATTGATTAAGTCTAGGATGTGCCAAGTAAACATCAACACCATAGAGCAAGTGACACAGCGAATAGCTGCAGCAACAGGGGAAATCACGCCAGCTATGTTGGAGCCTGTGTTCCGGTCTGTGCAAGAGAGGTGGATGCTATGCCTAGACAGGGCAACCACATTGAAATGTACTGAGTTTGTCTTCTATTATAGAGTAATTTTCAGCAGTACTGTCAATTTTGTCAATAAAATACTTTTTGATTAAAAAATTAATCACCTGGTATTAATCCTGTAATTTGGTAGAAGTTTTCCCCAATTTGTTAATATTTTTATGAATATTTACATATAATTCACATGCTTTGATTTTGTAAAGGAAATGCATAAATGCTGCCTTTCTTTTTCAAAGCTAAATTCACCTGGTTACAAACATTAAGTCAGGAGGTTAATGAGCCATCATGTTCTTCAAGGAACATTACCATTTCATTCTGAACTGGTAGTCAGTGGTGCCCGAGGAGGGGATTGGTGGAGGTTGCAGGCCCCATTGTGGTCCACCATTTTTTAAAAAAGGATATTCCCCTGGGTATACTACTGTTGGCAGTGTTTTCGTAAATTTCATATTGGTACTTGATTGATATTTTGTAATTTTCTTATTTTTTAGCATCACTTTACTGCTACTTCTACAATCTGTAATGTAAACCGAATATTCTACCATACACACACAAGGGCATAGTAATTTCAGCTAAATATGAAAAAGAATTACCTGGTGCTTCTTTGCTGTTGTTGCAAGAGCTCCCACCATCTTATTACAAGCTTCAAGTAAAAGGAGAAGCTGGAAATGCAGCTTATACAAAGCTCTTCCCACATCAAGTAGTATATCATCCACAACGGTCTCCGACGAACCCTCATTCAAAATCTGCAACTTCACTGTAGACTTCATAGCATCCAGACACTAGAACAATAAAACATTTCCAGTTAATGCAAGAGAAATGCATTACATCATCATTATTGTAATGCCTTGTTCTAAAGGAACACACCCCTTTCATATTTTTCTTCCAACTTCATGTCGACTCCCAGTCATAAAATTTCAAAATAAAGAATATTCCTGACACTTCATTTTTTAAAAAAATGTTCATTTTACCTTTAAATCACAAATCACACAGATGGTTTTGTCTACAATGTTACCTCAAGATAAATAGCCACTTATTTGTTAAATATATACATGTCTACAGAAGGTTGTTCAGGATATATTCACTGCCATCTTTGGGATTGAGCTGGAGGGATGGTGTAGCTATTGTTCTGAGTCGCGTATCACAGCTTGCAGGTGCCGGAGTGTCATGTGCATAGCTGTCAAATAGTGCCAAAAGTAAGTCGTTATTGGGAAGTGAATGTCAAGGCCTTTTTCCATGCACTTTTTTCGAATGACCGGATAGTAAAACAGTGTTGGGAGAATGGTTAGACCGTTGGGAAAACCATTGTGAAAGAGATGTGTCCCGGTACACACAACAGGGTCTGCGTTGTTAAATGTTCTCCCAAAAAGGTACCCGTAAGAGGACATCTGTGAAAGTATCACCTGTTGTGTTCCAGGAGATTCAGTGAATGGCATGCTCGGAAAATCCAACCCAACGTGAGATAGCCAGGAAGGTGCATTTTGTTCCTTTCACTGTGAACATGACCAGCCATAAATGTTTCGGGCTGCAGTGCATTTGTAAGGCCCACATGCACCACATTTCTGAATGCTGAATCAACTGCAGAAAACTGTATCAAAGACACCTGGTGGGATTCAAATGGAGAACTGTGGTCACAATGGACAAAGCATACATTTCATACATTTACCTCACTGCCAGTGGTCACATGTGGTCGATTACATACCATAACACTGATGACAAGGGGTGTAGCAACTTTATTCGCTACTGCCAGGACACTTTTCTAAGGGGCTCATGGTTGTCACCAGATTCAGTTATGTGGGCAAGTGCAGCCTACTTTCAGCCATTCATTATGACCCCCCCCCCCCCTTTCTGTAAAGACATTTCTTTTGCACGGAGAGGACACTTGAAACGTGTGCATTCACATGGAAGGCTGCCATACTGCCCTTTTTTAAAAAGTATTGGAGCAGGGCACATGTAAATGTATGGCCAATACTTGGGCACATATTGCGTGCACCTATTGACAAAATTCCAACCTGCCAGTGTTGCCAGTTGAGGTAATATGCCCCTAAAATGGCACTTTTTCACTTAACCCTTCAAATGCTGCACATGACACAAACAGGTCACAAATGACAGACGTACAATGTCTAATTATGACCCTTCGACACTTTCTTACATAGTATCTTCCCAAAAGGGGCATTCTAGAAAGAAAAAAAACCACAGACTTCCACCATTGATTAATTTATAGAATTTACAATATGGAGAAATTTGGTAATGTTAAGCATTGAAAAATATCTTGGTGGATGAGGCTTTATAATGCAGAAAAGCTCATGGGTTTCTGTCATAAGTCATCAAAGTTTGGGGTTTTGAGACTTTTTTAAACCCATTGCATATTACGATTTATTTAGTATAGATGCAGCAGCAGTGTAACTGATAATTATTATTACAAACTAATAAATGTATTATTATGTCCTTGGGGAATCTCTTCTACTACATAGAGAGATGAACAAATAGCTGTTTTTTTTGTTTTTTTCGGGGGAGAGGATTTTAAAACTATAAATACACTGACATAAATGTAATAGTAATTCTCACATATGTTATAACTTGTACCCACCTCAATCTAGGAGTATTTTTTAACATTAGGGAGATGTACCTTTTAATAAAGGTATCACCAGGTGGAGGCGCAGAGTTTAATATCTCACTTTAAAGGACTTAAAAATGAACCCAAACAAACGAGAAAGTTAGGGGGCAAATTTTAGTCAAGAAGTTTGTTTTTTGATCTGAAGCCTGCATTTTACATTCTACTACTTGATCTAAATCCAGATCTTGTGCTGGAATGCCAGTTAACTTAAATTTATTTCTTATATCAAGTACCTTCAACATGAGCATCTTGCTTTTCTCTGCAATCAAATGAGTAAAATCTATTTACTTGGGGAAGGATTTGACTTATTGGTTGACCAGTTGACTTACTGGTTTGATCCCTCTCCTCCTCATTATTAATGTGTATTTCTGGACTGCAGGATGTGATCCTATCACCAAAAACACAATCGCCATATCCCACACCCTTCAACATAAATGGCATGATTCTGGGAACTTTCTGAATCAACCTCGTACATAAAACTTTGTGTAAAATTGTTGAGAGATCTTCTAAGGTCCATTCCTTAACTAACCTCGATTACATGATCCTTCTTGTCCAGAAACGTTTCCAGGTGTTCCTGAATCTCGAGCATTCCGAACCTGATGCAATCCATAAGCCGGGGACTAGAAACAGATTCAGGGCAGAACCACACGTATGGGGGCTCTGCACGAACCACCAGAAGATCACACACTCCTGTCAGCTGCTGGACTAGGTTGTTCACCGCTTCATTTCCTCCAGGTCGTGTGGGAGAGGCAACCCCAACGCCACTTCCAGAAAGGTAGCAGCATGCTTCTCTTGTCAGAGATACTGTCTTGTTGCAAACATCCTGGAATTTACACACATACATCAAAAACAACCACTAAGAAATGGACAAATATATGTGGTCTGTTAGGAAAGTAATGAGACTGGCAACACTGTGCATGAACCGGCAACGCTGCTGCCCCCACCTTCACACGGCAGGTAGGCGAATGCTTGCCGTTGACTCAGTTTCAACTTGCTACAGTTGCTACACGATTGTTGAGAGCATCTGACGTGAAGTTGTGTTTGTGAGGTGCGTTACGAAAATGGACTGGCAAAAGTTTGAACAACATTGTGCCATCAAATTTTGTGTTAAGCTTGGCGAATCCGCCACTGTGACTTATGAAAAGTTACAAAGGACTTATGGAGAACATACACTATCTAGGGCACAAGTGTTCAGATGGCACAAGTCCTTTTTAGGAGGCCGAGAACAAGTGGAAGACGAACCTCATGCGGGAAGACCTTCAACCTCAAAAACGGATGACAATGTGGAAAGAGTGAGGTCTCTTGTGAGGTCAGATCGTCGATTGACGGTGAGAATGATCAGCAGTGAGTTAAATTTGAACGTGTGTACCGAATGAAGTCCTTGCAAGACCCAGGAAAAGGGTTGCACGTGTGCAACCAGACATTGCATGCACTTGGATGCTGCACCACGACAATGCAGCATGTCACACGGTAGTCTCCATCAATGAACTTTTGGCAAAAAAAAAAGCATTCCTGTGGTTCCTCAGCCCTCTTATTCGCCGGATCTCAGTCCCTGTGACTTTTTTTATTCCCCTTGCTCAAATACCACTTGAAAGGATGCCATTTTGATACTTTGGATAATATCCAGAAGAGCGTAACCGACGAGCTAAAAGGTATTCCAGCAGAAGCCTTCCAGCACTGCTACGAACAGTGGAAACAACGCCTCCATCACTGTGTAGCTACCCAAGGGAACTATTTTGAAGGGGATAACCTTGATTTGTAAAAATAATAAAATTCATCGTTTACAGAAAATCGGTCTCATTACTTTCCTAACATACCACGTATAATTCCTAGGATGGGTGGGATAGGAAATTTTCTGACAATATCTCCACATTTCATAAATTTACTATTAAAAATAATTAATTGAAAAGTTAGTGAAAACTGTGGTTTTGGACCTGGAATTCTTAAATTTTACAATAATTTATTTTACCATCTTCTTTTTATCAGTATCTTGTTATAATTTATGGACTAAGTCTTGATGCTGCTGCATTCAACACAAGCAACTTACTTTTTTAAAATGCTTTCCACGTTTTTTTAATTATGCAATACAAAAACACAAATAAAATCAATGGTATACAATCACTTTTGATTACGTTGATATACATATTTACAAATTTCAATGTGTTCCTAACTTTTGTCAATGTTTTTGATATAATTGATATTATTTGTCAAGTATCAAGGCATACTTTAGGATAAAACAACATTGATAAGCCATTCTTTTGGGTATACATTACAAAAGAAATGAAGTATTTCCTAAAATAGCTCATTTCTGGGAAAATAAAGGCCAAATAATTTCTCATAAAGTTATGTGAAAATTGTGGCTCAACCAAGGATCTGTGGCATTCTCTACCAAGCAGGGTGGAAAGAAATCAAAATTTTTATTTTTAAAGAATTGTTTTTACAATAAAATAAATCAATTTAAAAAAAAACAACATAAAACACACTTAAAGGAACTTGTTTGGTTTTTGGCACCATACGTACATATAGATATGTTTTTTTTTTTTTATATAGAAAGGCTTTGCCTAGTAAACGGCCCTGTAAAATATTTGAACAGTTTGATTAAAGCAAATAAAATATTACATGTAAATATACACTTTTCTGTTTCTGATACTGTATACATCAGACAGTGAAAATTAAACATTCTGGATGTACTCTATAATTTGTAGCTGAATTTTGGCACTTTTTTTAATTATAGTTTGCAAAATATCAGCTGCCATGTTTATTTACAGTTTAGTGATAATTATAATATTTAAGGTTTAACATGGTTAGTATTTTCTATAATTTTCTACACAAAATGTTTGCTATTTTTGCCTATAAAAGTTATTGAATTTTAAATTAAGAGAAATTTAAGTGTGTTTAGAGTTTACATATTACATTTCCTCTCGTATGAGCTTCACCCCATCAGTACATATATTTTGTTTCTTTTCCTTTCTTAGAGCCTAATCAACACCATTAACTAATTACGAGATTATTGTACTTTCACCAAAAGTGATTCAGATATCTACAAAATTCTTATGTCCATCATTCTATAAATTATTCATTTAAAGTGATTTAGATCAGTGATTTAAAAAGAAATCACCTGATTTAAATCGCGATTTAAATCAATCCACCTTCGTGCCAAGCCATCCTCTGATTTTTTCCAGTTTCCGAAACTTAGACCTCAGCTTAAGTTTATTTTCCCATTTGCATTCTCCGTATTGGCAACCTGTGTTATATGGATAAGAAACTTTGTTATATCATGGTTAGGAAATCCATAAAGGAAGGAGGAAGGAGGGGCACTTAGAATTCTTCTGACTTGTGGTGCTTTGTCCCTTGAAAAGAAGAAATGGATAGTTAGGCAGAGAATCCTTACCCTTACGAGTCGGAGCCGCAGCTGGAAGAGCTCGAGAGGAGAGGCTGGCACTTCGTTCAGGAGACTCTGAATCTGGTTCCTCCATGCTTCTTCGGCATCGTCTCGTGCGATTGGTCGGAATGAAGACATCAGTACCGTCAAATTGGGTGATGCATTGCAAGGTGTCACATCTCCCAAATCCCCAGCACTGGATCCTCTGCAATGGAAAAATGGTGGTTTGGATGTGAAGATTTGCTTTAATCATCTCGCTTCAGAAAATCATCTTCAACATCTGACACAATTTATTTTCCTGTAGTTTACGGTTATTACAAGCATAAGAAACATTTTTTCTTTGTGACGTTTCAGGAGAACATACGTCACAAAGAAAAACTGTTTTCTTATGCTTGTAATAACCGTAAACTACAGGAAAATAATTCTACAATGCAAGCAATGCGTACATACAAGAAAAACTGACACAATTTCTTTGATTTTAATGAAGTATTTAATTATTTTGACCACTATTGGACTATATCATCAAAAGCAGTTGCCGTGGAAAATAACTATCCTGGAAATTATGCAATATATATATTTTTTTATTAACTTTGCCCCAATATTGTTTGACAAAAATAAATTTCATGAATGAATTGGAGTAGTTTTATTATTTTGATAACTTTCAAGTGGTATGTGAAGCTATGAAAGTTAAAAGCAAATAAAATCTGGTATAGTTGTAATGGAACACTTTTAAAACTATTTTGAAGAATTTTAGGTTGCTACAATGTTCAAGTATTAATATTTGTGGGAATCTGTAAGAGAATCAGCTGAATTGTAATACTTAAAATGGCATAATATATGGTATAGAATAAGTATAGTTAGTATTCAAATTGAAGAAATATCCAGAAGCAGGAAAAATTTACTTTTTCACATTTTCATACACACAGGGCAGTATCCAAACTTTTCAGGACTGGTGGTACCATCTGATCATAAATGCAATTCGGGCCTACTGGCCACCATCACCCTCAAAGTAAGTCCCCTTCTGCACATATACACAGGTTCCAGTCATTTTTAAAATGCATTGGAAGTAATGTTCTTCGAGGGTGTCTAGTACTGCCTTTGCACTGACACGATGAATGCCCAATTCAGCACTCAGATTCCATCGACATGCCCATAATCAATCCCTACTTCATCAGCAAGGTGATGAATGGTTCAACGTCAAACCTCACGAACAAGCTGTTGAGCTTTGGCAACAATGTATGGTGTTGTGCAGCTGAGGAGCCACCTGTCAAAGCCATTTGTCAAAGATTGTCAGACCTGCTGTGAACCGAGTATGCCATTCAAAGACCCACGTACAGCTTACGCTTTTTCCCGTAACACTTGTCTAAGCATTGCCACAGTCTCAATTTCACCTTCCCCAGATTTGCACACTCGGATCCAACGCAAAGTCGCTTCACATCACATAGATCCACACTGACCACTCCTTGTGTTCTGGCATTTTCTTAAACACCACGGGCCATGTACAAAAAATACATGCCTGCGTCACTCAAGATAACGATGAGATTCAAAGAACAATCACTTTTCTTACTGGTCAGAACTCGAATCCAGGATTATCAAGAGCATTTTGTAGTGTACTGAATTTATATTACAATACATAACCAATCATGCAATACTCTATTGGTATTGGCTGAAAGTGGCATATTGGCTTATCGATAAAATTGCCTATAATTTTACTGATCTAATATTTCTTTAGGTTTGATTTGATTTGATTTTGCTTACTTAACAACACTTTTCTGCCACTTTTGGCTAATTTCGAAGATGAGGATGACATGATGAAATTGATGAAGGGACACTCACAAGGAATGCCCATGCCCGGCTGGGATTCGAACCCAAGCCTCTAGCTTTGTAGCATGCTGTGCTAACCACTCCACCACAGAGGTCGGCTATATTCCTTCAAGTGAGTGTAATTTTGTTTTATAGAATATTAGTACCCAGTTTTTTAAAATACAATTTATCAATCCAAAAAAAAAAAAAAAAATACAATTTATCATTCCAAAAAATGCAGCTGCTTTTCCTAAGGTAAACTCATCACGTACATTAATGGTCTTTTGTCAATTAAAAGAACTTGAAGAATGAGACTTAATATTACAAAAATGAAAAAATATTGAAAATAGGCTTCAGCACATAACTTGCAAATTACTCTATATGATGTACTTACGAAGTATCTGAGCGAGTTCCAGAATCATGTCTGGTTCTTTCCCTCAGGCTGAGAGAAGAAGGTGGGAACATTCCACTGCCACTAGCAGAACCAGATCGAAATTCCGGAGGAACAGCTACCTCGTCCAAAGGAGATTCAGAACCAACTTCATCATCTGAGGATTCTTCTGGTACAACACGCTACAAGGAAACACAAGAATACTGGAATTTTTCAGGAATGTAATGCCATTTGGGGCACAGTGCAATGCACAGTGGATAACTTTCATCAGTTTATACTACAGATGTATCAAAACAAATTACTAACGTACGAATATCAGTCAAAATTGGAATACAGAAAACAGATCGAATCTGTAAAAAAATCTAATACCAACTGCAATACTCTATTTTTGACCATTCAAATTTAATAAAATAAGACACATGATTTGTTTAATACAGTGCAATGTCTACCCTGGCTTCAAATTTGTTGCATTTGAAGATCAATGTTTCAATATGACACATTGGAAATATGGTAGTACTATTTTTGTTCCAGTGTAAAATCTGAGAATATTTATGATACAAAACACAGTTTTTAACAATATTTAATTTCAGAATGCATGAAATTACAATGGGCTTTTACATTATTAAATACGAGAGAAATTCCGAAAGTTCATGGATTCGCAACACTGCGCCAATTCTGTGTAAGCCGAGTCTGTGATTGTTGCATGCGAAGATAGCCTGTGGTGTGCTTTGTTAATGTATGAGTGAACCAACACGCAGCTGTTGTTTGTTTGCTCGCTATAAAAGTCGAACCACAGAGTGTATTACAATGGCGGATGGGAATGATATACCAATAATTACCAAAGGGTCCCTATTGAATTTTGTGTGAAGTTACGCAAAAGTGTCCAGGAAACGTTTGAGATGATCAAAGAAGCTTACGGTGATCGGCTGTATTCAAGTGGTGGAAGCATTTTAAGGAAGGTAAATGCAATGTGCAGGATAAGGCCAGAAGTGGGCGTCCATCAACATCAGTGAATGATGAGAACATTGTGAAAGCAGAGAGATTGTTGAAAGAAGATAGATGTGGAATAGTACTGCAGCATTGGGTTCCAAGTAATCAAACTGGAAATGGAAATTATTATGCTAATGTTTTGCAAGTGCATTAGAAGGAGCAATTCGCAAAAGAAGACGTGAACTGCTTCATGAAGAATGGTTTCTCCTGCAGGATAACGCTAAGCCATATGTGGCAGGGCAAGCTATGGCAGCTTTGGAGAAAATTTGTGGGCAGTCTCTAGACCACCCTCCACACATCCAAGACCTCACACCCTGCGATTTCTGGGAGTTTCCAACACTTAAGAAAGAGTTACACGGAAGGAAGTTTAGCACGGACCAGGAAGTGAAAGCTGTCATATCCACTAAAATCGACTGGCCGTCCGCCAACTGGGGAAGAGAGTGCGCACATGTTTTGTGCGGAGTCCACAGAAGTCCACCTACCGGGCAGCGAGAGAACTTCAACTTCCACAGAAAACTGTCTGGTGGGTTCTGCAGAAATGTTTACAAATGAAACCCTACCACTTGCAACTAGTTCAAGCATTAAAACACACTGATTATGCTTTGCGCACGTCCTTCTGTGCTGATTTCCTCGCATTAATGGAAACGGATGGGTTCTTTGAGAGGTTAATGAAGCAACTTTTCACCTTTCAGGGAAAGTGAATAGACACAACGTAAGGATTTGGGGAACTGCTAACCCCCATGAATTTGTGAAACACGAACGCGATTCTCCCAAAGTGAATGCCTTTTGTGCCATTTCCCATGAAAAGATTTATGGGCCTTTTTTCTTCCATGAACGTACTGTGACAGGACTTGTTTTCCTTGATATGCTGCAACTATGGCTCCTTCCACAGCTTGCAGAGGATAGCGCAGATTTCATTCTTCAATTGGATGGTGCCCCTGCGCATTACCATGGCAGCGTTCGGGACCATCTCAATTGGGCATTGGAACAACGTTGGATAGGCCGTGCATCTCCAGAGGATCAACCTTTCCTACATTGGCCAACTCGTTCCCCCGACTTGACCTCATGTGATTTCTTCATGTGGGGTTTTGTTGGAAGTGGTGGTACATTGGATGACCTGCGTGCCCACATCACAGCAGCCATTGCTGATATTGACCGCAACATGCTACACAAGGTTTGACAGGAGATAGACTATCGGCTTGATGTGTGCCGTGTTACGCAAGGTGCTCACATAGAACACTTGTAATTTATTTTCTTGTAGTTTACGGTTATTACAAGCATAAGAAAACAGTTTTTCTTTGTGACGTTTCAGGAGAACACACGCTCCTTTCATCAGACATTTATTTTCATTTTGACTAAAGATACAGTTATAACAATGGTTAGTAATTTTTTAAACAAAATAACCGTAAACTACAAGAAAATAATTCTATAATGCAAGCAATGCGTACATACAAGAAAAACTTGTGATTTGTTTGAAAAAACTTTGATAGTTTACCTTTCTTAGCACATGTTTCACAATAACATTTGTTTATTATATTTCACAGAATAAATGTCTGAAATCTGGTCCATCATTTTGACTTACCCTGTATTGTTGACCCATGACACCAAAACAACATGCGAATAACATTCACAGCTGATATTTTAAACAAATTTCATCTTCACACTTTCATCTCTTATGTGACTTTTTGATCAATACGAAGTAAAGGTGATTTTTCCCCAATTTATCCCTCACCGCAGACAAGTGTAAATATCAATGGTAATCTGCAAAAGACACAACTAGCGGGATTTTTACAAACAAAGCAGCAACACCTTTATCAGCCGTAAGCATATGCCACCTATCGTGAATTGTTACAACTACTTCAACACTTATGGCGATTATCGTCATACAATATAATGTTTGTTCTCATACCCCGTCGCTACAAGAAATAAAAAAATATTGAAACTGCTATATTCTTTCATGTACTCCCTGTATTCAGATCAGTCACTGATTACTTGGGACACTTTGTATACTCAAGGTTTGTGATTGTTATTGAATGCTTAATAGTCATTGTAAAACCTCCGACACTGCTGAACACTTGTTCATAGGTAAACCCCACAGATATTTTCCATATGTTTTGAAGTATATTTGAGATCCAATAAACTCACCTCTCTCTTGCTGAGAACTGGAGTCTTCTCGGTGAGACTTTCTTCCAAGAGGTGCAGGCTGCGCTCTCCATCATGGTCACCATCGCTGAGAGGCCTCCTCCTCACACCCCAGTTGAAGTTGTCTGTGCTTTCACCCTGGAAGGACATGTTTCGCAAAACTTTAGGCATAGGAAATAGAATATTGTGGCTACGTAAGTCTATTGAATATCTACCCAACAGCAAAAGCAAACAACATGAAGATTCACGTGAATGCTCTAGAAATTTTGGACTGTATCATAGCAGTTTTTTTGAAAGAATAGGAAAATTTTAAAAAAGGCTTCGTTGGCATCGGTCTGCCAAGCCTTAGAGTGCTAAACTTGTGTTCACTTTTGCAGGTATAAAATTACAACAAATTTATGTTGAGATTTCAAAATACAACTTTTTAAAATAATATGCTCTAGAAGGAATTATAAGGATATGCAATTTTTCAGACTTTGGAATATAATAGCAGTTTTTGGAAAGGAGAGGGCTTTACTGGCATTGGCCAAAGGTCTTTAAGAGTATTTCAACATAAACATAGGTGCAACTATTAACATTAACTCTGTAATCATGAACTATTTGTTATAAACAAAAAAAAAACACCATAAACTAATTTCTCATGATTTGGCACACCTAGGGAGACAAGTGTTTTTATATTAAATTAAATCTTAAGCATTTATTAATTCAGTAGCTCTGGTGTAAAACTTGATAACCACACACTGTTCATAATTGAGTTAACATTAGATTCAGTTGCTGCACAGTCTAAAGTTGCTGTACAATAATGAATGAAGCTCCTTCAGTAGTCACTGATAGCCAGAAACACGCGAGAACATCTGGTTAACCCATAAGCCACAATGCAAAGGACAAACTTTCATGTGTGTTTTCTCGGTTTCATACTATCATGGGTTATCAAGTTTTAACCCTTAGCAGCTCAATTGTAAATACAGTAAAATACCACCACATACCTCTACACTCTCACTTTCATATTCCAAGAAGTCAAAATCTTTGAAAACTCCAAACTGTTCTGTTGTTCCTTCATCACGGCGAGAGCCAGCCGACAGATCATTATTTGGAGCAGAAACCTCTTCCGTGGAGGAAGCCATGCTGGATTGCCTCTCCATGAGGTCTGAGCTTTGGCTGAAGATTACCTGTTGAGAAAATGCAGAAGTAATGTACAATTTCCTACATCCTATCGAATGCATGTGAAAGTAAAAGTTTATCATAAACATAATGAATGTAATTTCATTAATTGCTTTGAATAAATTTTCCAGCTCATGCCTTTTCATCCCTTTAATGAAAAAAAAAAGTTTATTCAACAACATGAAAGTTCAACTGTATTGTTTCAGTACAGTACATAAGAACAGAATGCAAAATTGAAAATAACTTTAATTGATTTTCTTATTATTAAACTTTACTAAACTTTATTACATGCTTTGAACTTCTTTCCAATAAGTTTGATGTCACTTTTACTTTGTTGCTATAATTTATATCATGAAATATAATACAAATAGTGATAATACAAGTGAAATGAAAATTCTAGAAAGTGCTTTCAAAATTGTTGAAGTTGTTATTATTCATAGCATGTAAGAAGTGTATTGACAATGTCGCTGTTATTTTATGAATTTAACTGATAAAAATTACTTCATTTAGATAATAATTTGGCAGAGGACATAATTTTTTCTTTGTCTGATGATAAAGTTTTACTCAAATAGGTTAATTCAACTTGAAGAACAAGCACATATTATTATTCTTTTTGTGACACTTTGTGACACACTGGGTATACTTTATTTTTTCACCTGAATAGATTAAATCATTTTTAACAAGAATGTTAAAGAAATGTAGTGAAAATGCTGAAGGTTCAGAAAGAAATCAGAAGAGTTAAATCTTGATCCAAGTCCTTATTAGATCTCTCCGTATTCATCAATAAGAAAAATATTTAAAAAGTACTTAGTTACAAGTGGTTATCTTTTCGCATTCACAGCATTTCATTCCCAATTCAGACTTCCCAAGAAGTTTAAAACATTAGACAAAAGGTAAAAGGATAAAAAAAAAAGGATGGAAGGATGGCAGAAAGCTTCTTATAGGTTTAAAACTTCTTGAAAAATCTGAAGAAGGTATAGGAAAATCAGTATTCATTTCTTGCCCTTACTGTCAAAGTAAAAAGTGCTTATTGGAAGAATTTCCTTTACTTTCATTACTTTTTTTGTAGTTTGTGATGGAATTAAAATACAGTATGATTTGATGGGTAATTTATATTAGTTTTTTTAGTTTATTGGTTTTTATTATTTTACTAACCTTTTGTAATGTTCCAATGCATTGCACCAGACAGTATCTCTTAATATATGAATAATAGTTGTGTTTTTTACTACTGTCTTATGTTAGGGCCACTGACTTAACTCCTTATTTGGGATATGTACAAATTTCCATATTTACATTGAATGAAAGGTTATAATTTCAGGAGACTATGATATACTATCAATGTTAAAAAAAAAAAAATTAAAAATCAATTAATCAAAATAGAAAATGTTAAAGTTTGAAAGTGTTCCAAGTTAGTTAAACAACTGTACAAAAAAAATTATATGTGTGGTATGAACAACAATCAAATTTAATGTTTCCTGACTTTTCCAGGGTTTCCATGACATTTAGGTATGTGGAAACTGATTCAATCTATAGTCCATACGGAAATCCAATCAGATCGTTTTTTTTTAAGATTTGAGTATATCAGGACCTTTGAAATAGGAACCTTTTGCAAGAATCATTGTTGAGAGACCTACAGGTCCAACTAAACATTCATAGCATGACATCAACCTTCCTGGAATTACATGATACAACCCATTCAAAAATGCAGTGCACAACTAAAAGTAAATCAACATTAATGACTGAAAATAGACACAACAGCCAAAATCAAGTTCAAATTTACATGAAACCAGATTAATAGAAGAAATAAATATGTAAATAAAGCAGTTAAATTATACATACTTGTAGCTTACTTGGATTTGTTCAGTCCTAGGCATTTGCTTGTGGTAGGAAAAAAAGAAGAGCATGCAAAAATGAGGATAGATTTTCATTCATGCAGGAATCATGCACAAAATTCATCAAGCACATGCATCTATGTGAAGTTACTATATTATTTAATGTACAATGATTTCAACAGTAAAAAAATTCATGTACTCATGCATACATACTGTTTTTTCCCCTCGTGGAAAGGGAAACTATATTTATATCACTTCACAAATACATTTAGAATTTTTCTGCAAATATTCACCCCACAAAGTAAGTAATACACAACAAGAATAATTCATTAGACTGAGTCAAAATACATAAGTACATCTATCACTAGTTTTTCCCTACTACCCTAAATTTCACAGATTTTTCCCACAAAATATCCATTCTCCATCCATTTATAAGGAGCTGCAGAAATTCATCAGTGTTTACAGAACTTCTATGGAGATGCCTGCATGGGCTACAGTACAGTGAAAAGGTGGGTAAAACATTTTAGAGATGGTAACACAGACATTGCTGATAAACCTCGTAGTGGAAGACCGAAAACAGCTTCCATGCCCAACAACACAGACCGGATTGGCGAGCTTATCCAAGGTAACAGTAGGATAACTATACGAGACATTGCACATCTGAACACTGGACACAGTGCTATACAGGACATCATAAAGACTTAGTTATCATAAGATTTGTTCAAGATAGATGGATGACAAGGTGAAGAATGAGGTTCACCGGTGGTTATGTTGTGCTGAAACTGACAGCTACAAGATTGACATTTTCCAGCTGCCATTACGGCGGCACAAATGTGTCGGCCGATCTGGATGTTATGTGGAAAAGTAACAACAAGGTCCAAATTATATATTACCATAGGTAGAATAAAAATAGTGGTTTCTGACTTTGAGTAATATCACTTGACTCATTATTACTTTCAGTGCATACCTTGCCAAATTTTTGGAAGCTATGTGTATTGGTATGTTACCCTTGATTGTGTTGTTACTTCTAAGAAGGTACTAATACAAAGTTCACGTATTGTGTTCAACTGCATTTTTACTAGATAAAATACACTAGGGGTGTGCAGAATCCTGGCCCCAGAAACTTATTTCCTGATTTTCGGGATCCCAAATAGTATGGAAATTTTGAACAGTCATGCATTAAAAGTACTTAACTCTATGCTCTATAAGCACCAGACATTTCTTGAAAAATGCAGCTTTCAGTTCAGAATTTGTAAACAATCACTTCTTGGAGATGAGTGGTGTTCAGAATTTGAGATTTTCAGTGTTGGGAAATCATGAACATTTTTCTGACTGTCAGGAAATAGTAAACAATTGTTGTTTTGAATGTTGTGATTTTTAAAATTTCCCATCCTGCACTACCTTAAAATGAACAGAAAAACACAAAAAGAACAGCATTGAAATCATATGAAATGTCAAAAATTTATTCACCTCTCATGGATATTGCCAAGGCAGTAAAATGGGTGAACGTAAAAGAAAGTATACTCATGTTGGTCTGTTTGTGGATGAAAGGTCACTCATTTGATGTGGTGATATTTCACGCTGTTCTTAGCGAGTTCGCCCATGAATAAAGAATTTCTAATTTTAATTCTAATAAACAGCTGTTGTGTATGATCTGTATGCTTTAGATACTACTTCGAAGACAATTTGAAGAATGATTTCTTGCTGTAAGTGAAGGCACAGTGCTAGTAGTCCCGTTCAATATGTAATATGTTCAAACATTTGGGTACATATAAAAAAATCTGTATTTCTTTCATGGGGAATAAGTAAGATTAATTGTATTTATTTTTTGTACGAAAAAGTTACTTATCCTAACATATATATGTAGTCTACATGTGAACATCTTCACCTTCCCTGTAGAGGAAATTGTCTATGAAGTAGATGAGCAATTTAGCTTATTAAAGCAACAATTCTCCTCCATCTTTGTTTATCCATTACACATTCATATAAACATAACAAAACGATGAAACCGTGAGGTTGACACTATAGTTACATTCAAATGCAAGCAACACATCACATCCACAGATATAAATGAATAGAGAAGGTCAGAAAACAGTCTTGTGTATTACTGTTGACAAATACATTATATTTACTCTCCGACACATGGTGCCTTTTGCTATTCTGGAGCTGTTTCAGTTTCTGCTTAAGTGGATATGTTTGAAGATACATTGCAACAGAAAATATGAACTAATGGTTTCATGTTTTTCTTCTGAATAGAAACTGCAGTTCTACAAAGATAAGAAAACCCCAGTTTCTCTTCTCACTTTCCTTTTGCTTGTGCCCGAGTGCCCCTGTGTTGCCATATTTGTATCTTCCCTCTCTCTTGTTTTATTGTCAAAAAAATCGTCATTAAATGTTATGTCTCTACTTTCACTGTTTACAGTTTTCTCATTCACAATGATACAAACACTTGGCACTGAATAAATGTGACAATGATGTGTTGAAGAACGTAATACATTTTGGCAATGCAAGGGCAGAATTACATGGTGAATCTCTTGATCCTGAAGTGACCGTTTTAAACCTCAGGTTTCCACTGAAGCTGAATTAAAATGAAAACCCCTACAAGTTGGTAATGACCAAGATGGCAAGATGAGGCAAGAGGCGAGGCACATCACCAATTTTCATTTCCATATCTTTTGAGACAAGAAATGATATTGTACTTGGAAATTTGTTTATGTAAGTGCAAATTTCAATTTGTGAGACAATTGGTGAACCATGCACATTCAAAAAGAGTCATTCCATGTGAAATCACCCAATTTTAAATCAATTGGTTGCTTGACCATTTTGTTAATTTTTTTTTAAAAAAAATCTTCCGCCATCTTGGATTTCTGCTCATTTTTCATCACTGCGGGAAGCAAAAATGAGTGTTTAAAAGGGTTTTGAAAAAAGGTTGCTGTGTGATTTCTATTACAGATGGAATGTTCTAGTTTTCACTGCCTGAAAGTAGAGATTCTGGCCTTTCAGAAAATGTATATATATGTAAGGTAAGAATTAAGTAACTGGGACTTTAATGGGTTTCAATATAACCATCGTAACAGGAAATTTTGCCAATTTTAAAGGTCTGTAAAATCAAAAGGGCTTGAAACCACAGGATGGAATTATTTTTGCAAGAACTATGAGTGGAAGGCTTTTCAGCCATGGTGAAACAAATCCGGGGCTGTAAGCCCTTCTGTCAGATTTTTAGTTCCGAAATCCGAAAATTTCCAAAATTTGTGAATTTCAAGGTCAAATATCTCTAAAGGGGGACCTGCCAAAAATTAGAAATTTTGGCCATGGATACTCCTACTAGTACTTAGTAAAACCTGTGAATTTCATTTTGGGGTTCACACCGATGTTCATGTTACAGGCTGTCAAATATCTCTAAAAATGACATCGTGAAAACATAATAATAAATAGGCTTAAAGTGACCTGATTTCCATTATTTTATAAGGGTAAACAGAAATTAAAATAGATAAACTGGTTAGTTACTAGTTGATATATTTCAATATATACTTAGTGTGCTTTTGTTAATAAAAATCAAATCAAATCAAAATCACTTTTTGGATTGAGAAGACAAATGTTAGTAAACAAACAAGAGTACTATTATGTCAGTAAGTATATACAAGTTGCATGCACATGTTTCTTAAAGGTTTATGAATATCCAATACTATCAAACCTTACTCAATACATCCACTCTGATACATAACAAGTGTATGCGAAATATAACATAATATATACAACAATTGTCTGCGAAATATAACATAAGCTACCTGTAAAATATGACAAGCATTTAAACGCTTGAGAATATACGTATTCAAGTTCTTCCTCTATTTTTGTATCCCAGTTACATATACCACTATGATATACACAGTTTGCAATTCAATATATTACATCACAATGACATTTACAATTCCATATATCACTACACATAATACAACAATATATATATATACACACTATCTACACATGGATATCAAAGTTACAGGGGATCTTGTCTGTCTCTCAATCCATGGAGCCATGAAAAAAAGAAAAAATATCCGACTGGTGCGTGGTCCCGAAAACACTGATTGGCACGGAGATGATTGATCAACGGACTATTTCTTCTTGTAACTTTGTGACAGTTCTGTGTTTTTCTGTTGAGTAAAATGTTGTATGTTCTCCCAGTACCAGTGGTGAAGTCACATGGTGTCAGAACATTAATTATATTGTTCAACTTCACCCAAGCAACATCATTTCTTTGTAAAGTAAAGCTCATTGATGGTCCGCCAGGATTGAGGAACATCACTTTAACATCATTGTTTTCTTTTGACATTTCAATTACTTTACCTACATACCACCTGTTAGTGTCCACGGTGGTTCAGTCGGTAACGCGTCTGACTACGATGCTAAAGGTCCCGGGTTTGATCCCAGGCCGGTTCAAATCCGGGAACTTTTCTAACGATGGAAGCGGCCCCGGCGACCAGCCAGCGTCGAATAACATGGGTACCTGGGGAAACCTGGGGGGTAAAGGCGGTAAGGGGCATGGTGCTGATCACATCAGCCGCACTCACGACCAGATCAAGAAAGTGTGGGGCGTTACCCCCACACCCCCTATACGCCTTCATGGCGTGGTGCTAAGCACAGGGGAACACTTTATTATTATTTTTTTTACATACCACCTGTTATTGTAAATGCAAACGACATTGTCATTTTCAATTATTTCATTAAAATGAAATATTCGTGGTGAGTCATCAATTCTGAACTCTACATGATTAATTTGAAATGATGCAGATATTCTACTGATGAGAAGAGTTGAAGAGTCCTTGGGTATGTACAGTGATTGGAACGCTACATTTTAAAAGTAGCTTCGCTACAGCTACAGCTACTTTTCCAAAATGTAGCTTCGCTACAGCTACAGCTACATTTACCTAAAAGTAGCTCGCTACGCTACTCCTGTGCGCTACTCGCTACTTCGCTACTTTTTCGCTACTTCTGCATGAACAAAAAACAAGTCATGAAGATATTTGAAACTTCCCAGCTGTTAGTTAGATAATAGGCAGTTATCACAATACCAGTCAATTGATATATTTTTTGAGTTACCATCTGACTTGTTTTAACATTTTTGGTGGCAACAATTAATTTTTTAATGAAAAAAAATTATGAAGGAAAGATTTTGAACATAAAGTTTCAATTGCATCTTTTCATAAACTCCTAAGAGAATTATCAGGAGCATGAACCCAGAGAACTATGACAAGCAATATCTAAATTTCCTACACATCAATCATTTAATTAATAAATAAATCTTTAGCAATTTGAATAGTGGAAATCCAATATCCTCAATTTGGATGTCTAGGTACCTTTGTATAGTCATTGGATTACCTGACAGCATTTCGGCACCATGAATGTATAGTAGGAATGAACTGATACAGAGTCCCATGCATTGAATGGTATCATAGATGCTGACATACTTTTTCCAGAATCTGCAGAGGGTAAATATCCAGAGACATTGGGAGTAAAATGAATGAGGTGATCAAACGATCATCTTGCGTGAAAATCAATATTCAAGACAATAGCCTAGTTCCACTGGGGCAGTATCATAAAAAATATTACACATTCTGACCTACTTTGAATTATTACATCTTTTCAAGTATCGCCATTATGATGTATGTTGGCACTGATATTGATTCGAAGTAGTATTGGCTTAGCCCTAATATATAGATAATAAAATTATTCAGGTACTTGGTAAACTATACACCTGGATGTATAATATCCAAATACAGTACTTGATTATACATCCTCTACATACTTATTTGTCAATGTATCCAGATATCAAATAACTAAAGTGTGCATACATACATTATCTGTAATATCATTACATCTATCATCTGGATGTCCTTATCTTGATACTAGCCTTCAGCACAATTAAGCATTATTGTCCACTTTTTTCTCTACCTATTGGGCTGCACCCTCACTCATTGCATTCTATATCAACACTCAAGTTAATGATTCTGTATTACTGTTCTATATACTAAACTTTCACAATAGATATTTGGGGAAAAAAAATAAAGTTTTAAGGAAAAACCTGTCCTGAAGCTAGTTGCTGACAAACTTTTGGTATGAGACAAGATATTAATTTTATAACACTATTGAAAGTCCTATTGCGAATGTACAAACCACTTTATTAACTGTGTATAACATGCATGTTTGGTTTGTCCAATACAAGTTTTTTAAACCAAATTCAACTGTCTGTTGAACTTTAGCAACAGCTGCATTTCGAAGTTCTGGTCGGTCAGCCGTGTCCTTCTGCTAGAAAACAAGTTTCCGCCAACACTAAACAAACGCTCAACAGCTCCACTTGACGGCATAACAGTGTTCAATTTTATGAAAATTTCTTTGAACTTGCTACTGTAACTGTGCAGTGTCTCCACAGGTTTGGGACCATCCTTTAGAAATCTTCACAGTTCTTGTAGTTCTGTTTCCGATTGAGTTTGCTCAAACTTGAAGAAATCTTCAAAATCGTCTAGCTGCTTCTCTTCATTCTGACAAGCTGAACTTTCCTTCGTATCATGAGATACAGCTTTCTCCATCCATCTGCGTGCCTCACTCTTTTTTTCCGATTCAAGCCATGACAATTTGAATCTGAAATACAATAAAAGTGCTATATCAGGGTATTGGTTAACTACACTGAAGACAAAAAAAAAAAAAAATCTTTGATGTCCACTTTGGGGCAACAATTTCAAGTTTATTGCAGGTTTACATTGAACTAATTGATTTGGTTTATTTTGAATATGAGAGGGAGATATTTGAAAAGTACAGCATGGGACAAAATAAGTGAGACAATAAATGACATATTGAGAGAGGGAGAGATCTAATCGCAATCGCAAAGATGAGGATGGGTGAAATTGATGAATGGACAATCACAAAAAACACACAATCCCAGGCTGGGCTTTGAACCCAAGACTCCTGGGTATCATAGTATGCTTTGATAACTACTACTGCACCATGGAAGACAGCTGGTTTACATTTGAACACTGAAAAAAATAATAAACAACCATGTTATCAAGTTCTGGAAACTATAAAAGAAAACCTCTTAGGCTATTGAGAAACTGCATAAAATAATATATTTATAAAAACAAATGAGTATGAGACAAATGTTAAAAAAAATAGTGAAAAGAAACAGCTGAAATGTATACTTCACATAACAAGGTATTATTGGCCAAGACTAGATATCCGCCTCTCAACCAAAGACAAGTTTAACATTGGCATGCACTAAATAAAATACAGGTTGCCAAGAAATTATTTTGAACATCAAATAAAGCAACTATATTCTGATTTGTGCACATATGAAAGCACGTAATTGTTATCTTATAAGAGAAGTTAACAATGTTGATGTTTTGTTATGTAAAGTAAAACATCATGCATCTTTCATGTGAATAATCAAGATATAAAAGACACTGCAGTGAATTAATTCCAGATAACTTCTTACCTTGGATGGAAACAAGCAGCTAGCACTGTATCCTTATCCCATAAAATGCCTGCAAACCGTTGCTTCACACCATCAACAATAGCTCTGGCAAGGGCATCACAATGTGCTACATCCCCAGAATCCAATTTCAAACCAAGTATCCGGAGAAGTTGGTGGAGTGTGGGAAGGAGATATCCAATGGACACCTTCTTGTCTCCCTGGAGAATGTCAATTGCTTCGGCTAGTGGTTGTGTAACCTCAGCATATTCCTTCAAAAATAAAATGTACGTTACTTTAAAACATTGTAGGAATTAATTTATTCATTTGTAAATATAATGTTTGTTATAGCAATAAACAATGGTGAAAATATTAAAAACAATTCATAAGCATGATTCCTTCATGTACTTTAAATGTAGCATATCATTCAAAGGAAATCCATTTTGGAAAAACACAGCAAACAGTTTCTAATCTCCACAATAAAAATGTATGTTAATAATTTCTTCTGATTCCAGCACAAGTGTATGCATCACTTAAAATTTATGAGAAAAATATTATGCAAATTCTGCACTTTGGAATCTTAAAAAGTACACTATAATAATTGAAGTCAAAAATTAAGAATATTATAGCAGTTTGTAAGTACAGCTTGCAATGACTGAATAAGTTAAGAGTATGAAATGAGTGCCAACTACATAAGTAATTTTATCATATCGGACCTACCTTCAAAAATTCAATCTCATGTGGAGAAAATCTGCACAGGCCAACTGCATCAGAAATTGCATGCACTTTCTCCTCATGCTTTGTAAAATGCTGACATAGTGCCGATACAGCAGAATGCACTGAATTCCACCGTGTTGCATTTGGTACAATCAGACATGCACCAAGCTGTTTTTTCACTATGTCAGCAACCTGGGAAGACTGCCTGGATTTATTCCACAATGCCTGTGCTTTAGCGAAGGCACTTCGGAAGAGCCTTTTGTAATTTGCATCTGATGATGCAGCCTTTTCTGAATCTTTCACTGCAACAAGATGTAAAGTGTGTGCTGCACAGCGAATGTGGGGTGGCAAAGTGCAATCTCCTGTGGCAAGAATTTCTGTAATTTCTTCTTCCACCACATCAGACTCTTGGCTGTCCTCCGGCTCACTTGCAGAAAACTCCTTGAAGGCTTTCACGAAGTTTGATCCATTATCAGTTACCACACCCACTACTTTATTATGAATGTGGTACCTGATAAATATGTCCTGCAGCTCTTTTGCCAAAACATCGTAAGTATGGCTTCCTATGAGACGCCGACATGCAAGAGCAGCAGATTTCCTCTCTAGAGACAGTGGATCCAACCAGTGGCAGGTTACTCCTAAGAAGGACCTATGATGTGCAGTCCAACAATCTGCTGTGGCTGAGACAAAACTGACCTTTTCAAATTCGCCTAACATTGAAGATTTCATTCTTTCATATTGCTCCCCCAACTTTTTCTTTAAGGTCGCAGAGCACATCAACTTCTTCTTTGTTAAAGACTGCCATAAGTCACTGAACGATGGTCTGTCCACCTCAGAGAATGGATGCAACCCATCTACTATCCACTCAAGCAACTTATTGTCTATACTCTCTTGGTTTTCCCCTACAAATGAAAGGATATGAAATTTGATTAATGCCATGAAAGATTAAGAATTAATTAAAAGTTTCAATATATAATTATAATTATCAGTATTCAACTAACATGCATGCAATCTTCAAAACATAAAGGGGGTGGGGGGGGGTGAGAAGAACAGTTTACTTTCTCTTGGTAGATAAGGTTTAGCATAGTAACTAGCATAAATAGCAAAAAGTGGGGGGCAACTACACCCCTAATCGCCTCCACTGATTAACATAAATTACTGACTGAAATGAAATTATATATCTTTAGATTGACATCCATTTTCACGAGAAGCTGTGCCCCCCTCCCCCAGCTTGAACTCCCCCTGGACGTCCATGATGATACTTATACTCCAAGAAATTTGTCATACAGTGTAAACATTCAGATACACGTTGCAGTCTCATTGAACTATGTAGTGAAATACAAAATGAAATTATCCTGACCTTTAAAAACACAATTCTTGAACCTTTTTAATGTAACCAGTGGAGTTACAAAATATGATTGCATAGTACATTGTACCTTCCGTCTTCCACTTCAGGATAAAATCCCACCCCCAATAACTTATTCCAAAATTTTTTCGTGAACATTGGGCCTCTTCGTAAGAGTTTCTGAAAAAGCCTGAAATGGTACGTTTACTAGACATGTAATGTGGAACAAATACATAGAATGTATTAACAAGAAAACTACCCTTCACATTACAACTTGCTTAAATAATTTCCTGATAATTTGAAAGCAGCTGCAATTTTTGCTCCAGTAAGAGGAAGAACAAGAACAAAAATAAACCATTTATCAACAATAAAAAAACAAATAAAATAAAAACATAACTCACACCAAGCTCATAGGCAGTGGTTACCAAACAGTTCACTGCAGCACACTGGATGGTTTACAGGCGCACCGCGAAATGTTCTATTTTACTGAAATGACACTCCAATGTATGTGCTTATTTAGTACTTTTTATTATGTGTAATATATTTCTGAATTTGATATATGTGTTTATTTTTTTAACTTGAGGCAAGCAACCTAACCACACTAACTGAGCGTTGCCAAGTGTTAGATAGGCCTACATTCTAACTTTGGCACCTCGGAAAAATCTTGAAACACTAAGGGTGCCGTGAAACAAAAAAAGTTTGGGAATCTCTGCTATAGGCGATTATCGAAAACCGCATACAGAGCACTTAATGAAAGAAAGGAAGAAAACAATCATAACAACAATGCTGACTGAAGAAAAAAATCTGCCGCTGCATCTCTTTACGTGCTTGTCCATTGCATACAATAATAACGGTCTTACTTCATTCAGTACCTGACATTCGGTGCTCAATGTGACATGACATAATATACACTCTAACAATTAGGGTTTTCAGTTGAATGTAGGGGATGCGGAAGAAAATTAAGGGGCACGCAAGCACCCCCTCGCACTGCCCATGGTTGAAGACAAAAGAATTGTACAATAAAAATTATGAAATTGCCAGTCCCTATGGTGGATTTGCTAGCATTAGCATGCTACTTCACAGGGTGGCCACTCTAAGACCATGAAAAAATTCAAGTATAATTCCCGGTTTTCAAGGCAAACCTTCCAAAAATTCAAGGATGCAAGCAGAGGTTTTCTCTATTCCAAACTTACATACTACCGCCCCTCAATAAAAATATTAACAATATGAAGAGTGTGCGATTCCAATGAATCCAAAATTCCACATAATTCCCGGAACAAAATATTCATGCATAATTCCCAGAATTTCCGGTGAGTAGCCACTGTCCTTCATCAATTGGTTTGGATCGTGGGTAAAGTATGGATGTGACTGTCTCTTTCATTCTCTCCATTCATCACAGTCACAGTTCACTCATGAGCGGTATAAGAACGATGAAAACCAAAATAGAAATCCCAAACATCAATATGCTCTCACAAATAACTCACCTGAAAAAGAGAATCTTCCATCTTTGAGGCTGCTTAATTTTAACTGCTTCTGCCGTTGGTTGCTATCGCAGATCTCTCTTTTTCTCTTTCTGCTTGATTCGATGGATTTATTCAACTCTCCCAACTTCTGCTCATGTTTTCTCTAAAGAAAAAAATATTATGACTATAGGTGCACAAATGAAAGTGCAGTGATACAGTAACAAGATTTAATCTCTGAAATTTTGAACTTCTTACAAAATACTTGGGATTTGAAATAATCACAGGAAATCTTACACATGTTACCATACAGCAAAATGCCACGGGACCATTTATAAGGTTCTAATAAGAATAAAAGTTGCCGAGACTGTCATGAATAAATACTGTGGAATTCCATGGCAACTTTCTCCCATGTTACCTCAGAAACGAAAGACGTGAAGTTGTCTTGAGATAAATAATTCTGCAATGGAAACAATATATACAATTTTGGTCCCTAGTGTTTGTGGGAAAACACTTCCCTTAATGTGAATAGCATGTCATGAGAGAAGACATTGGGTACTGCTTCTAGGAATTAATTTGTTTTTGCCTCATGTGTGTGCCTACTAGGGCTGAGCTTATACAAGTGGTATCTGTATCAGAAAGCATCTTTTCCATTTATCAATACTGGCAGATACTTTTTTGTTGTTTGATTCTACGCAGGATCCACATAAATGGCACAAAACACTTTCGCAGAGGCTAATTATCCTGGGAATTATGCAAAATTGGAAGTTGTGCCCGATTTATGTGCAAAAACATTGAATTTTGTATTAGCATAACATAAAATATTCATGAATATTTTAAAGCAAAAACTTTGGTAAATTTATGCAAATAATTAGAGCAGTATAATTTCTGATATCAATCAATATTTCAAAAAGCTTTTATCATTCCAATTCCCAAGCATCCAAGTGATATTGGCTCAGCCTTAGTGCTTACCCAATGGCAAAGTGGTAACATAAATGTTATGTTTGTTTTTACGTTAACGTCAAGTTTTACTGGGATTGAACACTAGAGGATATCTGTATGGATATATTCTAGCTCTATGAATGTGCACACATTCCATTTAATAACGGAACTGAAATTTGAAGAATGCACTGAAGAAACTGATTAGTCAGTTTCATTTTTTGTCTAGCTATGAATTCCATATCAAAGCAGTATGTTAAATTTTAAAATAAGTGTTTAATTACACTAGAAAGAATGAAAGCTGTGAATAAGAATAATAACTAATAATTTTTTTATTTATTTCCAACCCTTGTGGGGAGGGGGGGGGGGACGAGGGTCAAGAATTTTGATTCATACCTTCTACAGCTCTACTCTTTCATAACTTGTCAAAACACCTTATTCCACGAATTGAAAATCCAGGACCCCAGATTCATAAAGTAATGCAAATGTCTCCAAGTTCGTGAAATCAGATAATGAGAAAATGTCACTTCAACATCATTCCAGGCTATGGCTACTCGGATACCTATCTGTACACTTTACTCACAGTCTCAACATTTTCACTACAAAAACGTTATTCTGCCCTGAGAGATATTTATTGGAGGGGCAGGAAGAATATCAACTACAATGAAGTGATTCTTATGAGGTTATGCAGTTATGTTCAATTGCTCTCAATACATTTTTTTTTTATGGAGTAACTATTTTCACCAGGTGGTGAAGCTAGCTTTGAAGCTATTTTCACCAGAATTTAAATTCTCATGTGTATGATCTCCAACCTGGCCTACTACATGTATGTGTGCATTCCTTAATTGTTGATGTGTAAGAAACTTATGTCGGCGTGCATTTATTTTCGTATGGACAAGTAATTTTTCTTCACACTATGAAGTTTGAAAAATATCACAAGGTGTTCTAATATGAATTGGTACTGCTAATATGTCACATGATGTAGTATGAAAGGGGCATTGCATTCCTTGTGCTTTCATTGTTAGGTTAGGCAGGTCACTTCCAGCATTAAAATTATTTGTAAATACTTCCCAACACCAGATCATGTGATTTCTGGTCTTAACACTTTCTGCTATTCTCACTACTTTGTGACAGTAGTAGTTGCACCAATTTTACTTTAAATTAACTCCTTAGCAGTAACTTAAGTACTACTGCCCAATGAGATTTTAAGTCCACTTTATGCACAGTTTGGCTAATCGGGAGTGGGCCTACATTTTAAAATCTGAACTACAATGTACCTCCACTGGGTATCAAACATGGATGTGGGTAACGGTTTAGATTATTTTATGAATTTTTGTTGTTTTTTTCAAATTATCCTAGCAGTAAGACTAATCTTAGAATTTTGGCAATCATTATCACACAAAATTTGAACCTTTGTTTGGATTTCGGTAAAAGTTATAAATGTTGAAAAAAACACTTTAAAATTACCTTAGGCGAGCATGCGTGCTTCCCCCGGACAATGCATTTTCCATCGTGAAGCAACTTAAGTATTGTAGACTAGTAGAAGTAAATCGGAAGTTTAGTAGAATACATTTAGGGACTTTATTTTAATGCTAAGAAAACCAAACCTGGCCCACCTAACATAACTATGAAAGCACACATCTTTAAGTAATCACTAAAACTCCGCAGTATGTGTTAACAGACTTAAATCTAAGCATATAAAAATTGCATTCGTAGAATGATGAAATCGCAATGCAACAAAAGAAACTTGCGCCAAATACAATGCTATGGTCAAGTATTTACATTTGTTGGTGAAAATAGCCTCGTATGCTATTCCCACCACCTGGTGAAAATAGTCACTTCCATTTTTTTATGTCTTTTGTGGTCATATCACACGTGCATGATATTAAATGACAATGAACACCACACTGACTTAAGAACTCCACATTGTAGTAGCTCCTGATTAGTGAAAAAGGTATTAAATTCATTATAACTCTAAATTTCAATTTTCGCACTGTGAAATTCTCTGCAATCCCTTTGAAAATTCTTACTTAAGCGGGGAAAAAAATAACTTCGATTGAAGACGTCGATCAAAATTCCAAGCAACAAACATTTCGTCTACAATATTTTTTGCTCTTCCAAAAGGGTTGAAATAACAGTACGTTGGACAATTTGCAAAACGGCAGATTAGGCCCAAAATATTACTATATTCATGAGAAAATGATTCGGTCAAGCAAGAAGGTTAGATAATACCGAACTTTGTATTCGGGTCTTGCTATTTACGGGCGAATGTTTCAAAGTTGAGGTTAACACACACACCTCAATTTTATGGGCACGGAAACTTAGGAAATTACTTTCCAGTACGAAATTGGCGCACAGTTGGAGGTTTCTTCGACTAAAACTAGGTGCACGTTCTGCACAATTTTAAAAACTTATTTCGGAAACTTTCGCATGCTTCAATTAATCCTTCCAAAGTAATACATTGGACAGAAGTCGAAAATCTAGTACTATTTAATGAAACCAACCACTTACCGACTTTGAGCACTACATGCCTTTGTTCGAAAGACTGTCCAAATAGCACACAGGAGAAAAACTGTGTAAAATGTACAAATGTATGATAAATGTTAATGGTTACCAACTGGCAGGTAAACAACGTGGCATGTAATTGCATTATTTCTACATTTACACACTTTCAAGAAATTGCAATGAAACATGTGACCGAGTTTATATCTCCCCTTTCATTATTATTATATCCTTTAATTTTACACTTACCTGTAAGTGAATTTTCATATTGTATGTGCTGGTCTTCGTCACCGACAATTCGTTTCCCATGCAGCAAAGATTGCAGCTTAGAATGAAATTTCCATTTTTCCCTGTCCTCTTGAAAGTAAAAAACTTATTGTATTCTTCCCATGGCAACTTCTCGCGTGGTTTGCTTCCACAATCGTCGCTGTCGATATCACTCATAATAATAACGTGGTACTATAAAACAAAGGCGACGCACAAAATTAACGGGCTCACGAGCTTCCACTACCTCCCAAACAAAATACAAATGAGATCGAGAGACCAAAGACGAAGGTATTTATACTTTTTCCTTTAGGAACAAACAACAAAGTTAACGCGCTACACAGTTGCATGGCAACCTTTCTTCTTCTTCTTCTCTGGTAAACACTGTTGCCACGTAAACATTTACCTCAAAACTCCAACAAGAAAAGTAGCGGTAGCGAGGTGATTTTCGCTACAAACTACAAGAATTTTGTAGCGACGCTACAGCTACAGCTACAATTTATAAAATGTAGCGCCGCTACAGCTACAGCTACAAATTTTGTAGCTAGCTACAGTAGCGCCGCTACAAGTAGCGCGCTACTTCCGACCTCTGGGTATGTAGCTGTGGTGATCTCTTGTTCCTTGAAATCTATGAGCTTCATTGAAGCGGTCATTCAGAAACCCTTGCTCATTTTTTGTCACTTTCAGTCACCATGATGAAGTTTATCCTTTAATATTTTCCACACAAAACGCATGCATGTCCTTTGGTGTAAGAATATGGCCCTCAGTTGGTTGCTGCAGACTTGCCTTTGCCACAAGTCTTTTTACCGTCCCACCAATCCCATCACAAGGACCCTTGCCATGGCTTGTGGCAAAAAAATGCCACTCAGCAGCCACACCGAAGTCCTGTTTATGCTTACATAAGTAAGAAAAATTCTTTCTGTTCTCATATTGGGCTCCTGAGCCATCTGAGAAATAATAAATTTTCTTTAGATTTGGGATGAACGTTTGAACAAATGGAATCAGCTGCTTTTGGAAAGCGTAAACAGCAGTTGTGTTGTGTACAATGCAGTCACTTATAATACAAAGACGTTTGATGCATAGATCATCTGAAGAATTAGTCTTAAAGTAGACACAAAAGGGGTGGACAGTAGCTTGAGCATTAATCCAGTGGTAACTCTGGATTTCATCTTGTACAACAAATGTGAAGTTTTCAGAGAAATCACCAATCACTTTCTTTCGTTCTTTTGCAAAATTCTGATTGACTCTGAGCAATAAAGTGGCGACTTTTTAATTGCAGTAACTTTGAAGCTAAAATTTCTTTAAACTCTGAAATTGTTTCTACAACAGTGATCAAATTCCAACGATCTGTTGTTATCCATTGTTTGTAAGTAATTTTTTTCTCGTCGTCATCATCAGAATTGTCCAAATCAGGATTCAGTTCATGTAATTTTAAGTCTTGTGAAATTGTAATTGTAAACTGTGTATATCACAGTGTATATGTGACTGGGATACAAAAAATAGAGGAAGAACTTGAATACGTATATTCTCAAGCGTTTAAATGCTTGTCATATTTTACAGGTAGCTTATGTTATATTTCGCAGACAATTGTTGTATATATTATGTTATATTTCGCATACACTTGTTATGTATCAGAATGGATGTATTGAGTAAGGTTTGATAGTATTGGATATTCATAAACCTTTAAGAAACATGTGCATGCAACTTGTATATACTTACTGACATAATAGTACTCTTGTTTGTTTACTAACATTTGTCTTCTCAATCCAAAAAGTGATTTTGATTTGATTTGATTTTTATTAACAAAAGCACACTAAGTATATATTGAAATATATCAACTAGTAACTAACCAGTTTATCTATTTTAATTTCTGTTTACCCTTATAAAATAATGGAAATCAGGTCACTTTAAGCCTATTTATTATTATGTTTTCACGATGTCATTTTTAGAGATATTTGACAGCCTGTAACATGAACATCGGTGTGAACCCCAAAATGAAATTCACAGGTTTTACTAAGTACTAGTAGGAGTATCCATGGCCAAAATTTCTAATTTTTGGCAGGTCCCCCTTTAGAGATATTTGACCTTGAAATTCACAAATTTTGGAAATTTTCGGATTTCGGAACTAAAAATCTGACAGAAGGGCTTACAACCCCGGATTTGTTTCACCATGGCTGAAAAGCCTTCCACTCATAGTTCTTGCAAAAATAATTCCATCCTGTGGTTTCAAGCCCTTTTGATTTTACAGACCTTTAAAATTGGCAAAATTTCCTGTTACGATGGTTATATTGAAACCCATTAAAGTCCCAGTTACTTAATTCTTACCTTACATATATATACATTTTCTGAAAGGCCAGAATCTCTACTTTCAGGCAGTGAAAACTAGAACATTCCATCTGTAATAGAAATCACACAGCAACCTTTTTTCAAAACCCTTGTAAACACTCATTTTTGCTTCCCGCAGTGATGAAAAATGAGCAGAAATCCAAGATGGCGGAAGATTTTTTTTTTAAAAAAAATCTTTTTGAGCAGGTCACTAGAAAGACCACCTATGGTGAAAATATAAAAAATTAACAAAATGGTCACGCAACCACCTCTGGGTGATTTGACATGGAACGACTCAAAAGTGAATCAAGTGAATATTCCCTGCCCAATGATGAGACTGATTTTCATTCCATCACATTGTTTTAGGTATAGCATTTTCTTCATAATTTTGAAATTAACACTTTTTGATTTCTCCATCATTTTCCTAGTACACACTGTGTTTCCAGTACCTTTCAGTGTATTTATATAAATAAAACTAATTTTCTCCACAGCTGGAAATTTTTCCAGTTGTTCCGATAGCCAATATGAGTTTTTAGACACTATCAGAACTGATTGGTCAATTGTAATGAATTGGTTTCTATTGGAAAGTATTTTATTGTTTTCAACATATGGCCTATGAAATTTTTTTATCTATACAACCGGAAATGCAATGGAGAAATCATATTAAACAACTAAAATAAATCTCCGGTAAAGCATGTGGAATTTGTAAGTTAGAAAAACTTTCACAAACAAAACTTTTTCAAATATATGAACACGTTTTTAACTCTGTAGCTTCATTGTGATTAACACACTTATAGAAAATCAAAAAATAGGCTTCTTCAGTGATAAATTGACATGTTGTTCTTCCTTTATACATGCAAAAATGGCAACAAATTAGGCTAAATAAAGAATCTGACCCACAACACTTGAAAAAGTGTTACACAAACAAACAAAACACTGTCGAGGTCGACTTAGTTTATCAGAAGATTGCTCATTTTTCCAATTGCATTACATACACATAAGAATAACCATGGAAATTTAATATTTCAAAAACAAGAACTAATATGAACATTTATACCAACTACTAGCTTCTTTAAGGTTGAGTTGGTTCTTAAGAAAGAGTTCTTGTTAGGTATTTATTAAGATAAATCTGACTTCAGTAGTATGCAATAGAATTCAGAAGAAACTCAGTGTGCTGTTTTTCCAAAGAACTTCTAAATCACAGGAAATGTGGTGTCAAGAATTAAAGTACCTATGCTTTGAGTCAATGAATTTATAACATATTGATTCTACAATATATACAAACTTACAATTGGATACAATTCACCAATTGGAAATTGTCTAGATTTTCCAATTGGTTTGAGTTGAGATTCCGATTGAAACCAATACATTCCGATAGAATCCGATTCATTCCAATGGAAACCATTTGAAACCAATTCAATCCAATGGAAATTTCAATTGGAACCAATAGAAAATTCCAGCTGGAGTATGTCATAGAATAATACTTATCCATTGAAAAAAAAGAGATGAAAATTTATAAAGTTGCAAATGAAAACATCTCACATTGCAAATGGTGAATCTTTAAAAAATGGATTCTCTTCATGATAAATCAAGATCAAGGTACTAACCATTTTATATTTTAATTATTACAAGTAGTTTTAAAACTACTCATGACTGGGTCTATGTCAAGGGAATTTGTGACCTCGATGCCAATAGAACCATGTATGCAAATTTTAACATCAATTTATTGCTGTAGTTGCACCGAACTTTACCATGTACTTTTTACCATTTACTGTGGCATTGTTTCCAAGCCCTTCCCTATGGTGCGTGAATTATAAAATTGAATATTCTGATCTCTCTCTTTCCACACCAGAAAATTATTAATGTATTTTGCCTAAAGAGTAATATTTTAAAGTTGATTTTGTGCCATCAAAACTATGAAAAATAGTGACGAACCTTTCAACAATAAAAGCAAAATTTACACTTTGGCAAATTACATGCCCCTAACTATGTACATGTGTGATAAGGAGGCAAAAAGCATCAGAATGAATGCCATACCTATTGCACTTTCTTTTATGTGCATCAACCAAATCAGTTGCATTATGTACAATACGGACCATGCACTGCCTTCACCAGAATAAGCTCCAAAAACAAAACAGGAAAATATAACAAAACAACCAATTTATGTATATTGTTACCTTGTTAATAGTGTTAATGTACCCATCCTACAGGGAGACATTCACCATCAGAATATGGAAAACAAACAAGAAAAAGAATCCATCGTTATTCCAAAAAAAAGTCTACAAAAGAAATCAGTTCTACATTACAGTACACTCTATTGAGAAACAGTCAAAGCTTGACTGTCACAAAAAACATTTAGCATTCTCTTAAAAAACTACTATTCTATACGAATTCAAAGAATCATTGCTTGTTAGTAAAAAAAAAAATATTTATTGAAAAATGCAAAAAATGTATCTTCACAACACCAATAGAAAAATAAACTGCCATGCTACATTTTCATCAAAGGGAATAAAAATGCATGTAATAAAAAAATAACCATGGCATGCAAAGCAAATTGACTGAAACATGGAAGAAATGTATTAAGTTAAAATAAAATAACAAATGAGGATCAGAAATAACCATACTTACGGAAGGACTCTTTGGTAGGCCGACACGTTGTCCACATGTTGTTAATAAATTGACAAGGCATTCTCGAACTCTGCCCTAGAAGGTACACAACATTTTTAATTACAGAAAGTTGACATTTTAAAACAACACAAGTTCAAAGATGTCTTTTGTTTGGATTTTTGGCATATTTCAGCACAATTTTCATACTAGCTATGTGTGGGTACTGCAGATATACTCAAAGTATTTGACTTTGAGCTCTTTGCTTATGTTTCTTCCTCAAGGGTATTTATTTGTTTTGCTGCGATCAAGTTGATATTTACCTCAAATATTTGTTAAAGAAATTATTTACTACCATCTAATGAGATCCGTAACTGATAACTCACATCGTGCCTTATCTGGATATAAGTTATATTTTCCAGATATAATTTACTCTTTTAGCAATGTATTAAGCAGAGGCTCATGAAAAATACTCTTGCCATATTTCATTGCACAGGACTATCGATTTCGATAGGAATAATTTGGCAGAGACTATATCTATCAATGGGTATTTGTTCAGCATCCTACATGATTCTACTGCGTTCATATTGCATGGTTAATTCTCGTCATGCATTTTCTAACATTTACAGGGTGTGACTTTATGGTGGACTCAGTTTCAACAGCCACCATGACAATCTCAAATGTTGTATGCCATAGAACACAATTTTCATGTTTCTGAAGACTCTGTGCAATTCTCATTTTTATAGTGATGCCACACAGTGTAGCGAAAACACAGGTGCCCTCAATTTAGCACACGGAACTTACAATTTTCCCTTTACTGTTCTGGCAGAATTTGAACTTTGTACAATTAATATGTTCACTATGACACAGCACTCAAATTATCCCTACCAAAATGGATCTTTCTGTACATACACTTCCTTATAATTCAATTTAACTTTTTAACCATGCAATGCCATGTAAAAAGTAGTTGTAATCAAAAACCCGGAAGAAAAGTCACAATTATCTTTCCCATTCCAATTTGTTTAGCTTTCTGCTATGAAGAACTAATATTCAAGCAGCAACAGACTCCCAGGCACATTAACACACAAAACACACAAAATATAAGTGGCTGCGGTGGCTCAGTCAGTAATGTGTCTGACTACCATGCTAAAGGTCCTGGGTTCGATCCCCGGTCGGTTCAAATCCGGGAACTTTTCTAACGTTGGAAGCGGCCCTGGCACCCACCCAGCGTCGAATGGCATGGGTACCTGGGGGAAACCCTGGGGGGTAAAGGCGGTCAGGAGTGTGATGATGATCACATCACCCCTAACCACGATCGGATCAAGGAAGTGTGGGGCGTTACCCCCACACCCCCCCTATACTCCTTCATGGTGTGGTGCTAAGCACAGGGGAGCACTTTACCTTTTTTTTACATACAAAATATATTGATAGTCACATTAACACACAAGAAATACAAAATATATTTATAGTCTAGAGCTAATAAAGTAAGTACATTCACAATATCTAATAATGTATTGGGTTGGTGCATAAGTTTGTAGTGTTTTGTTATGGGTTGGCAACACTGCACTGCCATGAGTTCGATGTCCATTATTCCATTGTTATTGCTTAGTTTGTAGTTTTGTGTTCGTGAAAACACAGTGTATTCTAATTCTGAGCACATTTTGTCAATTTTGCAGACAAAACAACATGGAGTGTCAAGGGACAAAGTTGAACATTTCCGGCACATTCTGCTCTTCGAGTTTAACCAAGGATCAAGTGCAGCAGGAGTGGTGAAAACAATTTGTGCTGTGTACAGCAAGGAAATGGTTCTCTCGGTTCCGGGGAATCCGATTTGACTTATCTGATGATCCACGTTCAGGAAGACAATCAGATTTTGACAAAGATCGCTTAAATCCTTCACCATGAATTGCTTCCAAAGAACGAAACGATCACTGCTGTTGTGTATAGCCAACAACCAAGATGACTTGCCACAACTGTTACAGACAAACGACCTCGGCATCAGGTGTTATTACTCCATGATAACGCATGCCCACATTCGGCCAAATTGACCAAAGAAGTTATTGAAGAACTCGACTGGGAAACTGTTCCACACCTTCCCTATTCCCCTGACCTTGCACCAATAGATTTGCACCTCTTCTGCTCTCGCTCTAACCACATTCAGGGGGAAGTCTTTCCTGATGAAGCTGCTCTTGAAACATGGGTAACTGATTTCTTCAACTCAAAAACATGGTAGTTCTACAGGCAAGGCACCGAACTCCTCCCCCTACTGACTGAGTGAGTGTTGTGACTTTGTATTGTTAGACTACAATAACAATGTTTCATCTTACCACCTGTGTACTTGTGTTAATTAATTATTGTATTCCTGTTAATGTAAGTAATACAAATTTGCAGCGTTATAAAGTGCTAAGAATTTATGCACCGACCCAATATATATGTTTAGTACACTTGACCACGACAATAACTCCAAGTTAAAAAAATAATAATAATAACTACAAAAATTCTGAATTCAAATGACAGTTTTTGACCAAACATTTTTGTCTTTCACATAATTGTCACTATTGGCACTAGTATGTAATCAAATGATTCAAAGATTGTTTTCTGAAAAAAGTTTATTTTTAAATTCAGGTGCATTCTCTACAGCACAGTGAGTAATGTGGTCGCCTTGTAATCAAGGGGTCCCAGGTTCAATCCCAGGTGAAGATACAGTGTACAGCAGGGTTTTTAAAGTTCCAGGAACCCATAAATTATAATGGGTTTTATTGGGTTCCACAACAGGATTGGAACCTTTATAGTCATTTCAAGGTACCGCTGCATTTTGAAGCTTGAATCAGTGGCGTGCCGACCATTCCTTTTGGGGGTACAACTCAAGTTACATTGGTCATACGACCATGATGCAAATATTTTTCTGTTTCTTACATGCTAGCGATAATTTCTATGTGCATTTTGAACTTTTCATACCCTTTTTTTCGGGGGGGGGGGGGCCGAAACCCCATTTTTTAAAAGAAAAAGTATTTTCAGGGGATTCCCCCTTTCCCCCTCCATATATACGCCGAATGTGCCTAAATTATATATCGTTTGAATCTGTGATTCCTTTTGGGGATGCAACTCAAGTTACATTGGTCATATGATAATAATGCAAATATTTTTGTGTTCCTTACATGTCAGCGATCATTTTTATGTTCATGTCGACACTGTCATGTACTTTTTTCTTGGGGGGGGGGGGGGGCAAATTTGTTTTTCCGAAATTTTGGAATTTTGAGAGTTAGCCCCCTCCCCCCACCACATATACGCCGAATTTGTATAAATTTCATATAGTCTGAATGTCTGGTTCATTCCGCGTACAACGGTATATCACTCATCTCTCTAGGGCAATTAGTCTCCGATCTACACTCATTTAATTGAAACTCTGCATTTTGCTCAAAATCGGCTAGGTACCAAGAGGCTTACATGTGAAAATGGCCTTGGGCGCCAAAAGGTTAAATTGATCCGGAAAAGGTCCCTGTACTATATTTAAATTGATCCAGAAAAAAGGTTTGTGGAAGATTTAAATTAATCCAAAAAAAAAAATGTTCCAGGACATATTTAAATTCATCCGGAAAAAAAATTCCTGGACCGTATTTAAACTGTTCTGGAAAAAAGGTTCCTGGACCAAATTTAATTCCTGGACCTTTAACAACCCTGCTGTAATGGGCTTCAGACCCTATTTTAAAGTATGGGTTCAGTGTTGAGCCCATCTGAGAATAAAGCGGACTTGGAAAAAAAGAAAAAAATGAAAACAGAGCATTGCTTTTTAAATTTACATGAAAGTCAAAAGCTGTCATTTGTAATCATCAACAACAATTCACAAGAGTATAATGTATAATTCAACCTGAGACATCCAAGGACGTTTCCAGCCTGCAACACTTGCACTATCCGCCGGGGACAAAGACACTGAACGTCTTGGGGAAGCTGATGTTGCTGTTCCTCCCCCTTTTTCTGCATCATCGCTCTTTTCCTTCTCCTCCCCTTTTGGAATGTATCGGCGACCAATTACTGGTGTCTGTGATAGATCAAACGTAAACTCCATTGTTCTTCCTGCAAATACAAGTCCACTGTTACATTCATTTCATAAATTAAATATAATAGTGTCGTAACGCTTTACATGTGCTCAAGCAACAGTGCCATAAGCACTTAAGTAAATATTTCCAGCATGTAATCCAAGACAAAATTCAGGTATAGTAGGACCACAAGAAAAATAAACCTTCAGCAAGAAGCCTTTGTGCATCTTCTCCTCCATCCGCTCAGCTTGGTCCATGATGAAGCCTGCTCTACCCTACCCCTCCCCTCGATGAGTGAGTACGATGCACAGGACACGTGGCTCTTTTGCTTGTGGTCCCACTACATAAAGTGTAGATTTTCCAGGATAAATCAAGTTAAAATGTACTTATACAAATGAACAGCTTTTTGTGAATGGTGGCAGTGATTCAAATAACATGGATTTAGTGTTTATTTATAGAGCGATGGGAGTCCAAGGTGAATTTACAAAAATATATAAAATAAACATGGGGTCAAAACATTTCTTGTGTATTTTTCAATGCAGTCTCCCTGTCTATTAACACTATGGATGGGACGATATGAAGTTTTGGCTGATACCGATGAAGCACCGATATAAAATTTACCAATTTGGTATAAAATTCTAAATGGGCCATTCTCTTCCTTAATAAATGTGTTAACACATGCATGCAATGCAAAAGAAGCTGCATATTTAGAGAATTACTTTTAAGAAAAGTACGGCATGGACATTGTATGTTTATATGCATAAAAGTTATAACAAAATGGCAGAATATTGCACTCAATTATAAGATATTTCTTGGATTTTACCGATAAACCAATACACTGATCAGCTAATATCAGCCAATACTGACAGAATACCGATTAATCTGTCCCATTCGTAATTAACACACTCTTCCTCTTTGGACGACAAGCTCATAATTCCAGTGTTGTAGAAAGATTTACCATGAAACCTAAAAAAGAAGTTCAGCAGCATATCACTGTCACTTTTAATCTCGAACTTCACATCTTGAAACATGTAAAAATTACTGGGGGGTCAGGTCAGGCCTGCTGAAAAAGGGGAAGGGATAGATGATCATTCTGAACTTCTGTTCATCTCCGGCAGCCCTGGTAATGTGAGACATGAGTGTTGGTGCATTATCGAGTAACACATTCACACAGTATCTATCCTTAGTCTGGGGAATGACTTGACACAGTAGTCAAAGTTCCTGCATAGGATGTACCATTAATCATGATATTTCTAAAATGGAACTTGATAAGTAGTAAGTGGGCCTTTGCAGTCCTAAAAGCAGTGAGCAACAGCTTTCATCTTGATTTTTGAATTTTTGCCTTCTTTGGTGGAGGAGAGTCCTTATGCTCAAACTGCTTGATGAAGATCTGCTCCATTTTGGTGTCATAATATTGTACCCATGGCACAGATGAGATTGTTTGGAAAAATGAAGAGGATGAGTGCAGAAAGACTGCCAGAAAGAGCATACAACACACAAGGAGTGGAAATAAGGCCCAAGATGTCGGTGGAAAGAGCATATAGTGGAGAGTGTTAGGAGAAGAGGACAAGATTGGAACACCTGCTGGAAGACCAGAAGAAAATGGAGAGGCTTGACTTCTATGCTCACTCAGCCAGAGGCAGGAAATGGCGAAGGATGATGATGATTATGACGAATATTGTACCCATGTCTTGTCTCTTGTTACTAGGGAGGACAGAATTTTTATCTGACTTCTCACTAACTTCGAATTTTCATTCAAGATGTTGATGCGATCTTGAAGTGGATTGATCAACTTCGACACATTGCACACACACTTTTCTCATCATCTATTCGACAGTTAACACATTAGATGAATTGTTGATTATAGAATGCCCATTTTTAAGGCTTTCTGGAGTTTGGACCGTTCTGGGAGGTGGAGATGATTCATCTTGGATGGATTTTTATCCTCTCTTGAACTTGCTAACCCAATTGTACACGATGGCAAGAGAATGAGAAGAGATCTTGTACACATTGACCAAATGAGTGTGGGTGTCCTTGGGTGGTAGACCAACCAGCAGACGAAATACTGTGTCACTATTCTCTACTGGGCCATTCCACACCAATCCAACACACTGTTGATTATAAGGAATGGCATCATAGATATAAGAAAAACATCCAAATCTTAGGTTGTATGGCAACTGGTTTTGAAGTTACAGACTTAAAAATTTGCCAACAAAATTACCAAACTACATAAAACTCAAGTAACTGAGCTAGAGATCTGGGAAAGGTCTCAATCTGAAATGCCTTCTGCATCTTCCATTGTGCCCACCCATCTTCTACTTTATCTTATCACTATTCTTCCTTGTCAGTACAATTAGCAACATAAAATAGCAGAAAACCAACATAAAATAAGAGTTAAATACAAATTCATATAGGCTCAAGCCTTGACTACAATCATAATACTATTTCTGCATTCAAGGTGAAAATTTTTATGTATATGAATCATTGTTAAACCACATACCTGGGAGCTCCTTCTTTGTGAAGATCTCATTATCTGTAAATGAAGGGTGAGGTGAGGACACAGAACATTCCCAATGTGGCTGGTGGAGAGATGTTGGTGGTGCTACCAGGGTGGAAGACCGGGTAACCACTAGCTTCAGGATCTTCAATGCTTCTTTCCAATGTGCTCCCTGCACAAATATGTATTATTAAAACAAATATGGTAGAAAAGCTTTTAAAAAAATCAGGTATCGTATGGAATAACACTTCAGCTTACTCTTAATATTATTGCAACTAGAAGAGAGGATAGCAAAAAGCAATAGCAATTTATTTTCATTATTACCAAGGTTAGTGGTAATAAATAAGATAATTAATACTGAAAACACACTATACTAACCTTCATTAGACTGGTCTGAACATGTACTGAAACAGTGTGGTAAAGGATATTCAGTGCTAAAGAGCCTTTACACGCTTGTTGACTTTATTTCACCCAAAATTAAATTACATTTGGTTCATCTTTAATATATCATCTTTTCGATTATTGCGATGTTGTTACGGGCCAAGAATCACAAAAAGGCTCTCGGGCAAAATTCAGAAATTCCAAAATGCATGTATGTCTAGAGATTTAAAAATCACGAACACATTCTCCCTGTGCTTAATCAGCACAAAATTCTCAACATGGCAAGATGGAGAGAATTGCACATGACCTGCACTACTTGCAATGTTATAAATAAAAACATCCCAGACTATCCGAGTGTAAAGCTTAAAGAAAGGAGTGAAACACACTCATACTCCACCAGAAACGCCGCTAATCTCCATATACCTCGCTACAGAACTTCTGTTTTGCAATCTTCATTCAGTTACATCGCACCTAAAATCTGGAATGCACTCCTGAACGAAATGAAACTACTGAACTACAAACACTTTCGTATGGCAGTATATGATTCACTGATTGATGATCAGAAGCAAAGTAAGACCACACATGATTAAAAACTGTTTCCGTGATTTATTGAAAAAAAAAACTGGACTGAAACTAAGTAATAATACATGTATATTATTATCTTTTCATTTATTAGCACACACGCACTGTATATATTTTTTCATGTGTTTTCTTTTTGTGATTTTCTTTGTGTAGTAGTAGTTATTCTTTTTATAGTTTCTTTTATGTTATTTTACTTATGTAGTGTCTTATAATCTTCATGTATAATAATGTACCTAGGTACTCTGCTACATCTTTGTTTGTCGGGTTAGGTGGTAGATCAGCATTTGCTGAACCTCGCCCAAGAATAAAGACCATTGAAATTGAAATTGAAATAGAGGACTGCATCACCTTTTTGAGGTAAGGAATTGGCTCTTTATATCTAACAATTTAAAAGGTAACAAGTAGTCCTTTATTTTTCTTTCTTGTTGAGGACTATTAACCCCTTAACTTACCAATTATTTCATGAAAGATGATCTAATTTTTCTTTCATTACTAACCCCAAATATATCTTTGGTGTCAAAGATTAAACATAGACTGTGTGAAAAAAAAAAGCCTCTGGGATTTCAAGCATGTTAATTGCAGTATACAATGGTGTTTTGAATGTAATTGTGGAGCAACAACAAGAAAGATTTATTTCACACATTTCTCACCATATAGCAGCAATGTCACATGGCTGTACAGGTTAAGTTGATTATAGAAGCCATAGTGCTGTATAATGGTGTCGCGAAAGTATAGTACATGTTATGACTCGTAGAAACGAAAGCAGAGAGACTCAAACAATGGAATTTCATGCTAGTGTATGGTATGAATGCTCCAAGTGACAAAAGCATACGCAAACGCTATATAACAACAATTAAGAAAGGTTGAAGAACTAGCTGTTAAAAAATTCTAAAATATTTATCCAATTAGTGAACATTTTCATTCTCCATACACATTACATGTTCCTGCATAAGCAGCTATGGGGATCATTCAGCCCTTCACCAATGCGTACTGCCAGCAATCGTGGTGAAGTAGATGTAGTCAGAGTATGGTGCTGATAACATCTTCACTATGGGAGATATCAATAATATGTGAAGTCGTACCTCCACACCCCTTAGTGCCTTCATGGCTCAGAGTAATGCACAGGGGTGAACTATATCTTTTTAAAATAAAAGTGGTCATTACTTTTAAGTTTTGGAAGGATCTGGTTAACTTTGAATAATATGTAGGGGTTGCTACCATGATCTCAAATTGTACATCAACATTCACTGTGAAAATAGTTTAAATGTTGTCATTAGGTGAATTTATTGGTGATGGATAGTAATTTAAAATTGTGGTCCAATAATGTTTAGTCCATGAGCAAGGTTAGCGTCGTCGCCTTGCAATAAAGGGGTCTTGGATTCGATACCTGGTGGAGGCCCATAGTGGTTCGGATCCCACTTTAAACTGTAGCTCCAGTCTCGATTAGTCTTACTGTGCATAAAGTGGACCTAAAACACCAAATCAACCAATCAACAATACTGTAATAGAAACATATTTCAGATGTACCCCCATAGCAATCCTACTAGGGACGTTCAATATATAAGTTTCCCTGTGCTATAAAATATTGTATAAAGCAATGCCATTAAAAAGAAGCACATGGTTGACAAGCGCCATCCTTCGTCTACAAGGAACAACAATAGATTTGTTATCAGACGTGAAGGCGCATGCGCTCAAGGGCGAAAAGTAAATGCTTGTTCGGAAAACGTGGGCTCGCGTCATAAGGAGTTCAGAAGCATGGATGCTAGTGGGGGATTCTGTTCATGGACTTTTTGGAACGAGGAAGAACAATTAATGCTGACCGTTATTGTCAAACATTGGATAAACTAAAAAACGCAAATCAACATAAGCGACCAGGTCTCCTGTCAGCTGGTGTCATTCTTCTTGACGATAACGCTCGCCCCCACTCAAACACGACACAAAATTGAAGAATTGGGGTGGGAACGGCTGCCCCACCCTCCATACAGCCCCGATTTAGAGCCGAGTGATTTCCATCTTTTTCCGGTGTTAAAGTCTGAATTGCAAGGTTACCATTTCGAAACAGGTGAAGAAGTGAAGCGTGATGTGAGAATAGTGCTTAATAGCCAGAGCCCTGATTTTCTTGCAAAGGGTATGGACAAATTGGTGCAACGGTGGGACAAATGCCTGAATCTCTATGGGGATTATGTGGAGAAGTGAGGAAGGATCCTCCTACACATGTATGTATAGTTTTCTAATGTATCTTAAAAATAACATTTTTTACAGCATACGGAAACTTATATATTGAACGACCCACGTATCTAAGTATATTAGTGAGAGCATCAGTATGATGGTACTTCTCATGTTGCGGGCTTCCGCACCATCTTACCTCAACGTATTTGGCTATGACCCTCAACAGATCTCCATTTATTGGTTGAGTAGCAGCAGAATTCAGATCTACATAGTGGAGCATGCAGTGTATAACACTGAGAATGGGTAGCTGAACACATGCAGGTCCCTTGTCTAATACCTGTAGGAAAAGTAACAATTGTTATTAATTGGGTTTTGCAGAATTACATATTTTGGTTTCTAAAATTAGGGATGAATCGGTATGAATTATTATATTGTAGAGATATGGAGACCATTAGACCGAGAAAACCTCGTCATGTTAATATTCACACTTGTTCATTTCCTGAACTTGTCCGACCAGCGAGTGATCCCAAGAATGCGCTAGCTTGTAACTTCCGTAAAAACCAGGAACTGGAAAGGCAAACGCGTGGATCTAAACAGGATCTACCGCGTTTGAAAGGTTTAACAACCTTTCGAGGCCTAGAATGATAAAAGCAAGCTCCTACCCGGAGCTAGTTCTCTTTTGATTCTGACACTCATCGACGCTACATGGATAACTAGTCCGATTACTTTACAACACGTTACACTGCTAACTACGACGATGGAACACGGAGTTACCGCTGCCTAGCATGCTACAAGGCGCAAGGGATCGCTTGGCTTGGTGAACTGAGGGTCGCTGGATAGAACCTTGGAACTTTCACGATTCGGTCTGCGAGAAGCATTAGGACAAGACATCACACACATCTACCAGGTATGAACAAGCGTGAATAACCTTTTACACCAACTTTCCATATCTCTACCCTCCTACGGAGCAGGTTCAGCCATCAAACATTATTAAGCTCTACCTAAAATGTTTAAATGAAACTTCCCTGTACCTCAGAGCCCAGGGAAAACGGGCTTACAACATGGTGGAGTTGCTTCAGGCCCTTTTTGCAATTAAGTACCCTCCTGTACGAATTGCTTTACATTAAATTATTCCCTCCCACCCCTCCCTCCCACTTTGGGAGCATTTTTAAAGTAAATTTTTAGTAATTCCAACTCATACTCCCACAAAACGCTTAAGATGCGTCAGAACCACTGACAATTTTGTGTATTACCCTATGGAAAACAACCCCTCTTTTTCTTTTATGCCGAGCCCCCCCCCCTTTTTCAACAAAAATCTAGTTCTTCTGCATAACATGTATTCAAGCATCATTCACACAGGAATGAGAACACTTGCTTATACTTCTTTGACCAGCGATATATTAATGACATAAATAACTGTATAACCATACTTTCATTTGTTCTTTGGTCAGCACGACGAACCTTCGTTTATGAATACGTCACAGATAGCGTTGCACGAACACCTACATTCCTCCCTCGACCAAATCATAGAGTTAGCAACTGCAATCACGGCAAATCCAATAAATTCACGACCTTTAACCCCAATTCCCTCCCCTCCACTAACACGGTTAAGGTCTGCTAATAGAAATTACCCTCAATTTGTCCTTGGACTACAAACACCCAACAAAAACCAACCCCAACCCTTAGCGAGTACCCCGGCTCCCGTTTCAACTTCCTCTAACACTGTTAATAATTCTGGTAACGTAGCTGTAGAAATTCCCACGACTAACATGGCTACCCCAATTCCAACTGCGTTATACCCGGCACCATTTAGCGGAAATGACCCTAAGCACATTGACTCATTTTTCCTTAAGTTTCAAAATGTAGCACACGCCGCAGGATGGTCGGAAGCTAAGCGTAAAGAGATGTTACCTTTATTTTTGACGGACACCGCTTTAACTTATTTTCATGACATACAGAAACGACCCAATTTTGTAGACTTGACATACACCCATATCAAAGACGAGCTAAATACACTATTTAAGGGATCATACTTGTCAGCAGATCCTGTACAGATAATTCTCCAGAGAAAACAAGTGGTAACCGAGCCCATTCACACCTACGTTATTGCTAAAAAGGCATTAGTCCAGCAATACTTCCCGAACGCCACTGAAGAACAAACTCTCTCTTACATCATCACGGGACTGCGAGCCAAGTACATTGGCTGTTTAACCAACAAGCATTTTGCTAGAACAGAAGAATTAATTGCCCACCTACAGAATTCCGAACGCCAGCAGTCATTAATTAATTCCCGTATGTTGGAAGAGAAATTGGAAATTGATCAGGCCATCGCTCAGGCGAGCTTACCCCAGACATTCATCCCGTCACCACTTCACAGCTGTTCGCATGCACAGGTCTATTCCCCCCTCCCCAGTAGTGCGCACAACCCAGCTCAGCACTTTGTACCATACAACCAGTGTCCATCTCCTTCTCTCCCACCATTGACACATCAAGTCCAAAGTCCGGCTCTCGTAAATAGTTCCCACACAGTGTATCAAGGAATGTATCATATACCGAGTTCTGATAGTGCCCGCTGCGCGGCGACACCAGCCGTACCCAGAGTAGAACATGCTCAAAATGCCGCCTCTGGTGACGAAATAAACAAACTTTCGTCACAAATCTCGACCTTAACTCTGCACTCGAACGAAGAGATGAACGCCAGTTCTCTCTTCAATCTTTGCTCAAATGTGCTGGAATTTGCGAAAACGGCTAATCAAAACGCACATAACAGAGGTTTCAACAAGGGGAATAATAAGTCCTCTTCCTACAGAAATAATAATAATTCTAGAGCTAATCACAGAGGTAACTTTCGATCGAACTCAAGAGGCCAGTTCAGAAGTAATGGTAACAAGAGGTTTCAACGTCGAGATCAGGCTAATCGCGACGATGCAAATACCTCAGCCTGCAAGTTTTGTGGTCGTTATAATCACGAGAGCGACAACTGCTTTTACAAGCCACAACGAGACAGTGTTTTAAACTAAAATCGTCTTCGACTTGCAGGAACGAAATCGAAGATAATACCAGATTAGATAAAGTTCCTATAATTGAGAGAAATGGCCTATACTTTATTAATAGTAGCATACAAGGAAAACAGGTAGATTTACTTATTGACGTGGGTTCCCAAATCTCAATTTATCCCTCCCATCTTCTCCCTACTGAAAGAAAAACATACAAAGTACAATCCACAATCCAAGGTGTGTCTGGATCGAAACTGAGTGTGTCTGAAATTGTCGTTCTTCCTATCATAATTGGAAAGCGTAAATATTCGCACCCATTTAGAATAGTAGATTCAATTAACGTCCCTCCCCTTTTAGGAAATGACTTTTTACGAACGCAGAAGTGCGAAATGTCGTTGAAAGACAACACAATCACTCTTTGTCATTTAGGACGTACTCCTAATTATAGTATTTTAAGATCAAAGTACAAGACTCACCAGCTGTCGCATGACATATTTACCCAAATTGAGAATGTAAATGTGTATGAGGGAAAAGCTACCCTTTCAAACACAGTTCAGTTAAATCCACGATCCAAGACTTATATCAATTTGAACATTACCACTACGACACCTAATACCCATAAGCCTGTACTTTTTACACCATCTGCTTCCCTTATGAGCCAGCATCCAGTAGTCCTTCCCAATGCTGCAGTAAACCCGCAGTCACCTGTCATTCACATACATAACCCTACGGAAACCACAATCACTTTGGAAAGTGACACAATAGTAGGCGAAATATCGACATGTGAAATTTTAACTGACGTTACTTCCGTTTGGGAACATAAAAGTGAAGATGTTGCATTTTCATACTCTTGTAATGAAAATACTACAGTAAAGCAACAACTTAGTGAAAGTCAAAAGAAATTTGACTCCTCCCTCCTCACAGTTAACCCTGATATTCCCCGAGAAGAAAGAGAAAAAATCCTAAAGCTCGCATACACGTATGCAGATATTTTTCTCTGGCCAGGGGATAAATTGACTAAAACTAATGTTTTGGAGTATGATATCAAACTGACAGATGACACCCCAGTGTATGCCAAAACCTACCCTATTCCTTTTCATTACCGAGAACCCATGAAACAGGAAGTTCAGAAATTACTAGACCAAGGTGTTATAGAGCGCTGTGAAGGGAGTCCCTATCGACACCCAGTCCTATTAGTTAAGAAACCCAATGGGACTTACCGTTTTATCTCTGACCTCCGCGACCTTAACAGAATAATAGCTCCGATTTCCTTACAATCCCCAGACATAAAAACCATCATGACAGAGATGGCTGGAAAGAAATATTACTCAATTTTAGATATGTCCAGTGCATTATTTCAGGTATCATTAACAGAGCGTTCTAAGGACATTACCGCCTTTTCTATTAACAATCTTGGTAGTTTTAGGTATGCTAGGTTATGCCAGGGATTGAAAACATCCCCCGGTGTAATGAATCGCGTAAGCAAACTTGCCCTTAGTGGAATAGACAGTTCAGAACTTTCTGTTTACACTGATGATATTATTATTTACAGTTCAAATCTCCCACACATGCTTAACATACTGGACAGAGTGTTTCAAAAGTTACGAACAGCATCCCTTAAATTATCACCCTCTAAGTGTAGGCTAGCTTTTACCGAAGTAAAAGTCCTTGGTAATTTGGTATCTCAAAAGGGAGTTAAGATTTCAGAACACATTCTTAAAGCTATTTTGGAATATCCCACCCCTACCACCAAACGCAAGCTTCGTAGTTTTCTAGGACTTGTCAATTTCATTCGACGATTTGTGCAAGGTTTTGCAGGACCAACAGAATGTTTATTTAAGCTTCTTAAAAAGAATGTTAAGTTTCAATGGACTGATGAACACCAGAAAAGCTTCGAAACACTGAAAGAAATGATCACGTCCGCCCCTATCCTCCGCCCTTATGACCCTAAACGCCCCTCATATGTATACATTGACGCGAGCGGAGAAGGAGTTGGAGGATCGCTGTTACAGCCTGATGACGAAGGAAATTTACATCCATGTGCCTATTGTTCACGAGCCTTAACAGACACAGAGAAAAGAGCTGACACATTTTCACTCGAAATTGCAGGTGCATATTATGTATTGAAAACTTTCAAATTTTTTCTTATGAATCAACATTTTGTGGTTCTCACAGACAATAAAGCCTTATCTTATCTTCGTTCAACTAAACACCATAGTTCTATTTTAGGAAGAAGAGCCCTTTATTTTCAGAATTTTGATTTCGAAATAAGGCATGTCAGCGCTAGTAAAAATGAACTTGCGGATGCACTCTCCCGTGCAAGTTTACCGCTTGACAAGACTAATCATGACAAGAAAGATGATGATGATGACTTATTTTTTCATCAAGTATTTCATGCACAAGCAGCAGATTTTGATATTAGTTCAGAACAACGTAAAGACCCCTATTTCAGAGACATTATTGACGTATTAGAAAACAAAGATAAAGCTAGTGACCCTAAACTAGAAAAGCTTTCGTATTCTTATGTACTCAAAAATGGAGTCTTATACAGGACTAATAAAATCAAAACTGGTAATAGGGATAGACTTTGTATTCCTCATGCATTAAGAAATCAAGTTTTCGACCTTATTCATGCACACAAAATGAATGGAAGTCACCAAGGTGCTCAAAAGACATATAATTTAATGCTTATGCGCTACTTCTTCCCCAATATGAAGAAATTTGTGTACGATAAGGTTAGACATTGCATCCCTTGTCAGATTTCAAAGAAACCACAAGGTTCTAAACCGCATACGCTGCAAACATTTCAACCAGCCCAGATTCCTTTCCAACGAATCCATATTGACGTATGTGGTCCTTTAGTCTCTTCAAAAACGCACAAATACAAATATTTCCTATCGGTAGTTGATAGTTGTACAAGGTACGTAATTACAGCTCCTTTGGCTAATCACGATGCACAAAACATAGCAACAGCCCTAGTTGAGAAAGTCTTTTTAGTCCATGGCATCCCGGAAACGATCTATTTAGATCGTTCAACGCCCAATTCAAGTTTACTCTTACGAGAGTTAGCTAATATTACAGGTGTGCAACTAAAATATGTAGATACTTGTGCCCATTTCACGAATGGATTAGTTGAGAGTTCATTTAGTTACTTAAAGAAAGCTATGAGAGTCTTTGTGTTAGAAAAGAAAGCTTCGTGGTGTGATTATTTGGCTAGCGCAGCGTTCAGCCACAACGTTACAATCCATTCTGGATCCCTCCAGAGCCCGTATTTTACTTTATTTGGCTACAACCCAAGGATCTTAGCTGACGCTGTCCTTCCTTCGAACCCCGACAATGTTTCCCAGACGAACGCACAGAGACTTGAACTCCTGACCTCCATACGTAAGACAGCACATGGCAACTTGAACAAGCGTTATGAACAGCAGAAAAAGTACGTAGACAGCACTTCTAGGAAAATACAATACTCACCAGGACAACATGTATGGATTCTAGATGCCACTCCAACTCCAGGCGTGTCAAAAGCTTTTGCGTCCTCTTATAAGTACAAAGGAACTATTCTTCGCAAAGTTAATGAGAATTCCTACGAAGTTACTTACATCGACGGCAGAAACAAGGAGAAATCTGACACTATTACTATTTCTAGACTTAAAGCCCGCTACGACTAGTGCCATGATAACCCCACTAACATTCATTAACACGCCACTCCGTTGTCACTCGCTTTAGCCTCCTCGCTCCTCGTTGCGAACATTGTACATGCATGATCCAGCATTTTCTCACGCTCATCCACCGTCCCCCCCCTTCTTCCACTCCTCGTGCACGCACTGCATTTCTTCGTTAGAACGAACTCATTTTTATTTTTAATACAACATGGTTATTTTTATTTTTAACAAGATCAGGATTACAGAATGCTATCTCAATCGTCGGAACATTTATAATACATCTCTTGCCTAATAATTATTTTCTTACAGATATTTTAATGTAATTTTATAATTTGCGTTTCAACGCATAGTAATAGTCAGAACATATCACTTAGCTGATTTGACTAATAAGTACTTAGTGTGTTTATGATCCGAACTAGCAAATATTTTTTTTTTCCCCATTTGCTGGTACATATACGCTCAAATGAAGAAAAAAGTACAAAGAAATAAAGAACGAATGATCTAAGATAGAACAAGATCAATGATTTAAAGAACAAATGAACTGCGTAGAACTTGCTTGAACAATTGGCTTTTTGGCCATAGCAATTTTTTATTATTTACGCTCAGGTGTACCGCGAACTGCTTCTTTGAAAGCTGCAATGCACTAAATATGTTAATAAAGCATATAATACATATAGGCAAATGTTCCCACTCTTTTCTTTAATTTTAGAGTTCAAATATTGATAGCATACAACATGGTATAGCTCATATCCCATGAAATTAAAACTTACTCTATTTTTCAATGAACTATTACACAAATCTATTACTTACTCTTTTTCACTTCTTTTTCAATTATTTTTTTTTAGCAGCGAATCGAAGGCGCTTAAACCTTTGTCCACAAGACACGTAAAATTCTTGCAATTGTTTTTATAAACGACATTTACACATATTACAGAAGGAAATGTCTCGTAATCACTTAGTTCGTTCTATTATCGCTGAATTCTCCCTTTCTTTTCTCATTTCAGACCCCTACAAACAAGATGTCTCCAGCTCATTACGCTATTATCGCATCCATCGTAATAGCTCTTCTTGGCATACTTATTTTATTGGCATTATTAATTATATCTTGCTGTCGTTCCCCCAAATCACCTGTTACCACACCCCAACAACGGTTAGAGAAATCTTCCATTAGTGCCCCAATTGCTTTACAATCACTTTCGCATGCCCCGGAGACAACAGTCATTCCCACGCCACCCCCTCTTCCCCCGGCCCTTTTCACCTCTGGTACCAAACAGATAAATACTTCCACTCAATGTACCACCTTTCTTTCGAAAGGACGCCGACTTCCGGCACCTCAGGTCAAGCCACCGTCGCCCCCGGCCCCTAATCCGGCTAGGCCGATTATTCCACCTATTCCCCCCCCATTCCCCCCCGGCGAACTTTCCTTACAACATGGAATTATTCCACCCACTCTCCCCCCCGTTGCCCCGGCGAACTTTTCATCAGGTAAACCTGTTAATCATAAACAGGCCCCCTTCAAAACGCTACATCATATAAGTAATAACGCCCCTTCGCCGTCATTCAAATTAGATATTACCTCCCCTCCCCCCCAAAATAATTCACCAGTTTTAACTGAAAGTCCCTTTTCAATCGATTTTATAACCCGTCATCACTTATTGTAAATCTGCTCCACTACCTTTTGCTTTTTCCTAATTTTTCCTTTTACGCTTGTTTCATTATCTCATCGCCACGGATGTTACTGGACCCATGACACCACCGGCTTGTACCATCGAGCGACAGACCTAGGCTCATCGCAGAGACCAACAACGATCTTGTGGAGTTCCAGCACCAACAAGGACCCGTTCCCGTCTGGACCCATGGCTGATTTTTCCACCTTCCACGCCGCGACCCAGATGTGGAGCGCTTTACCCAGGACGTTTCTTGCCCCGAAGCGCCATCGCAAATTTGACTTCCAGACTGCCCTCCCATGACGATCTACATCGACAAGGCCCCGCCCACTGAGTGCATCCTGCTCTTGTTTACTGACGACACATGATACTTATTGTTATCTTACATCGGCTACAAGTGTTCCGGTGCTCAGCTATTTCAAGTACCGTAAGGCACACGCTATTAGTACTAACATATGTCATTTACAGTGCCAAAGTTTGTGCCCATGAATGCTACCCATATTGGATTAGAGATACGTCTCTTTCTTTTGTGTTTTTTTTATTATCGTCAGCTGCACAGCACGTCCAGCCTATGGCGGCATGCAGTTTACAGAGTTGCCATAGGTAACATACCTCAAGGCTCCGCCCAGCATTGTGTATGATCCGCCGAGTGTACTTTGAACTCAGCAAACAGTAAATACAACCGCTTGCGGTTCCCGGCGTTTCCTCACACTGTGCTGACATGTGTTTTTTTATTATTATTATTATTATTATTATTGTGCTGTCATCACTCAAACAAAACTAGTTCAGTGTCACAACGTCACAACTTATGTAATTATTTTTTTCCATGCCTCAGAACTTAGTTATTTGTGCTCGTACTTTTTGAGTTTATACGAGGCTATGACCTACAATTTTATTATTTTTTTATTCTACGTGTTTTTATATTTTTTTTCTCAACGGTGTTTGGTGCCACGATATGATATGACTCTTCTGGTGATTACAATTTTTTTTTACGGTGATGTGACTCTTCTAGTGATTGGTTTACTGTATTGGTCTTCTACAAGTTTGATATGTTAATAAATCCTAATTTTTAAATATAATCTACTCCGGCCGAGGTAGTCGACCATCACAGAGTGGTTCGATTATTTCAACAAGGGGAATGTAGAGATATGGAGACCATTAGACCGAGAAAACCTCGTCATGTTAATATTCACACTTGTTCATTTCCTGAACTTGTCCGACCAGCGAGTGATCCCAAGAATGCGCTAGCTTGTAACTTCCGTAAAACCAGGAACTGGAAAGGCAAACGCGTGGATCTAAACAGGATCTACCGCGTTTGAAAGGTTTAACAACCTTTCGAGGCCTAGAATGATAAAAGCAAGCTCCTACCCGGAGCTAGCTCTCTTTTGATTCTGACACTCATCGACGCTACATGGATAACTAGTCCGATTACTTTACAACACGTTACACTGCTAACTACGACGATGGAACACGGAGTTACCGCTGCCTAGCATGCTACAAGGCGCAAGGGATCGCTTGGCTTGGTGAACTGAGGGTCGCTGGATAGAACCTTGGAACTTTCACGATTCGGTCTGCGAGAAGCATTAGGACAAGACATCACACACATCTACCAGGTATGAACAAGCGTGAATAACCTTTTACACCAACTTTCCATATCTCTACCCTCCTACGGAGCAGGTTCAGCCATCAAACATTATTAAGCTCTACCTAAAATGTTTAAATGAAACTTCCCTGTACCTCAGAGCCCAGGTAAAACGGGCTTACAACAATATATATTACCGATATCCTACCACCAGCCAGCCATCCCCCGTGGCAGAGTGGTTAGCACATCGCACTATGATGCCAGGGGTACTGGTTCGAATCCTGGCCTGGGCATGGATGTTTGTGAGTGTCCATTCATCAATTTCATCATATCATCACTCATACCCATCTTCGCAAATTAGCCAAAAGTGGCACTTAAAGTGAAGTAAAATAAAGCAAATCAATCAATAAATCGATATCCTACTAAACTAATATAAATTCAGTCATCTTCTTCATTCGTGTGTGTAACTACATAAATAAAGAAATTTTGCTTTAGGAAAAGGAACTGCAATATCAGGTTACTCAAATTACATTTTTAAATTCATAAAAAACAAAATGGCAAAATTTTGCACTACGTACAGGATATTTATAGAAATACTGGATCAGCATAATTATTCGCAATTTTACCAAAATCGTATGCTCAGATATTGCCTGCATTATCCAATACTTGGGTGCAAATTTGTTTGTGCAGGTGGTTGGCTACACATATATTGATTAGCTACTTGCACTGCTGAAGTATGTGACAGGTTACTTTTTCATGACTCAAACTGTACATACCTTGGTTGGAACTAGTATTATTTTCTACATATCCCAAGTAACCAAAAGTGGTTGACCCAATGTTGGACCAACCATACTGAAAATGGTTTGCCAAACATAAGAACATACCGTTGGGCATGGATTCTACATTGGGCGAACGTATGGTTTTTATATTTGGTGATTGTGTGGTTTTAAGTTGGGCCAACGTACTGAAAACCAAATTATAGGCTGTTCAGCGTATATTTGACCAAATGCGATCCCTTCCCCCTGCACTCAGAATGAACTCGCCCAACCTTGGTCGGACATGTTTGTCAGTGTAGTGTGTGAGCTGTAAAAGAGTGGTTGTGTTTTCTCACTGGGCCAAAAATCCCACCCAAACTGAGCCGATTTTGGGAGGAGTACGTTGTATAACTTTTCCAAGTGTTTGCGTTTTCTCACTTGACCGAAAATGCTGCCAAAACTGAGTCGCTTTTGGGATGGTTATGTTGTAGCCCTTTACAATGTAAAGTTCAGTGTGTCAATGATCAGGAAGTAGTGTAAGAGCAAGGATTGTGACGTTAGTTTGACTTTATTCAAGAATGTGATCGGCAAGTATAAGGATTGCCAGGCCCCAGCATTCGGTTCTCGAACAAAGTGGACGAGAACACGGCCGTGCACACAAGCCACCACCAGTATGCAGGCAAAAATTCGCAGAATGGCCATGCAAGAGAATCCACCGATCCAAAGATAGATGGCGAATCATCTAAATATGTCTTTGGAAACTGTTAACCGCACCTTGAACCAGCATACTGGTGGTGGCTTATGTGCACAGCCGTGTTCTCGTCCCCTTTGTTGGAGAACCGAACGCTGCAGCCATGCAATCCTTATACTTGCCAATCACATTCTTGAATAAAGTCAAACTAACTTCACAATTCTTGCTCTTACACTACTTCCTGATCATTGGCACACTGAACTTTGCGTCATAAAGGGCTACAACAAAACCCTTCCATACGCGACTCAGTTTTGGCAGCAGTTTCGCCCAAGCGAGAAAACACAAAACACTTGGAAAATTTATACAACGTACTCCTCCCAAAAGCTGCTCAGTTTGGGCGGGATTTTCGGCCCAGTGCGAAAACACAACCACCCTTTTACAGCTCACACACTACACTGACAAACGTGCCTGACCAAGGTTGGGCAAGTTCATTCTGAGTGCAGGGGGAAGGAATCACGTTTGGTCAAACATACACTGAACAGCCTCTGTATATATATAATTTATTGTGAGGCCAAATATAAACTCTAGTACATATTATTTGTGTAAAATAAAAATAAATAAACATCATTTTCTCATTCATATGTTATCATTGATTTCAAGGTACCTTCAAGTGGTAACACAAAACACTTTCTAAGTTTACTTAGTTCTCCACCTTTGATGGAATTTAGTCTGCACATAACATTGTTTAACCACCTTCACAAGAATACCTGTAAGAATGTTCTTGTTCTGCTACAACTAAACAGACAAACAATAAGCAATGTCATTTATGGCAGGTGACAGGGACTGGTGAGTGATTACAAGTTAAAAATTGCTTCTACTTTTATTAAAAAAATATATATTTCCAGTATGTGCTGCGACTGAAATATTTGAAAAGAAACTCTGGTATATGTAACTTATTTTACACTAGAATTCACAGCATACTCTTGAAAGTCGTCTTAACAGGAGAAAGGAGTTTTTGAAACTGATTTTGACTCACTTTTCCATGGTTGGGCTAGCGTTGGCAACAAACGTTAGCCTAACGCAAGACCAACTTCAATTTGCCAATCAATGTAAAGCCAACCTTTTCCATGTAAAAACTGCAGTTGGCCCAACAGTTGTGGTTACTTGGGATTTTACATATTGATTACAAATGTACAAAAAAATAAATGAGCTTAACTTAATTGCAAATTTATACTCAGTTTCTCGAATGCACACAAATTTATACTGTCAAGGGATTATATATTTATACTCACCTCAACTAGGAAGGCCAGCATGGTTAAACTCAGATGTGCATAGGTATCATACAGGTACTTGACTACACACTTGGTCCATTGGAAGCTCTCTTTGCTGAAGGTACGTCGACTGTACAGAGTCATCACAGTTCCAAGATTTTCAAGCTTCTTGCTTTTTTCTGCACTCACCTATTTCATTTTGAAATATTAGTACAATAGTAGTACAAAAACTACTTATTACAATCATAAAAATTGTCAAACAAATTGACAAATATCTCTCTTTCATCGGAAGAGGGTTCCCACTCACTTTCTCAAAACAAATCCCTACTCTCTTTTCCCAATTTTTATAATGAGCATGTTACTAACAAATATATTTTAATAGTACATTATATCCAGGGCCTCTATAATAGCATAGTGGTAGCCCCATAATCTAGGGTCCCAGGTTTGATTTCTGATGTTTTGAATCCCACTTAAAACTGTAGGTCTAGTCCCAACTAACCTATCTGAGAATAAAGTGGAATTAGAAGAAACTTTGATAAAGTGTGACAATCTCTCCCAATGGTTCAAGTATGTCACTTCACTAGCAAATTGAACCGAGTTCTTGACCCACCACTAAAGGTCCCAGGTCCAAATTAGGGATGGCCAGATCCGGATCCTAAAATTTTTCGGATCCGGATCCTGAACTTTTAAATCCGGATCCGGATCCGTTTGGCCATCCTACATGAGCGCTTCTTTGGAGAGTAAGAATGTGTTTATAACATATTGTTACCTGCTAATATACATATATACGGATAATATACATACATACATATATATATTTGAGGGGGGTTTTGCCCCCTAAAACAGTTTTTTTGCTGAAACAAAAAAACACGTATTTCTTCCTTTGGGCCCCTCTATACACCTGCCAAGTTTCACGGAAATCGGAGGGGGACACAGGGGTCAGATCCCCACTTCAATTTGTCCTCATCTTGACATTTGAGGGGGGTTGCCCCCTAGAACAGTTTTTTAGCCAAAAGGAAAAACACGTATTTCTTCCCTTGGGCCCCTCTATACACCTGCAAAGTTTCATGGAAATCGGACGGGGACACTTAGATTTGTTAGTCTTACACTTTGTAATTATATAACACTGCATATATTATAATGTTTTATTTTAATTTTTAAAACTGTAACTGTAGACCAATTGTATAATTTTTATATAACATTCTATCTTTTTAAATGTGTTAAAGGTTTCATTCTGGAATGGAATGTCTCACATTTATGTGTTTCCATTTCCAATACATTCGAATGAATACATATTCCTTTGAATGACATTTACAAAATCACCTCTGCCATTTTATGTTAAACAAGTAAGATTATTTTTGTGCACGAGTGTGTTAGCCTATGCATAGCAAAGTATTTTAGGAACAACAATTGAGGACTAACTAATGAAAAATTTCTTTGTAATCGAAGATCATAATACCTTTTAAGGTGTGGTAATATTATAATGAGATTTAGATACAAAACTCTTGGATCCAGGTTTTCGGATCCAGATCCAGATCTGGTATTTCGGTCCCACATCCAGAATTTTTGGATCCGGATCCATTTGGCCATCCCTAGTCCAAATCCCAGCCTGGATGTTTCTTGGTAAGTGTCCTTTCATAAATTTCATCTGATCAACAGTCATCCCGGAAAAAGCTTTATCACTGAATATTATGATTAATTTACACAATTTCAAATATAAAGTAATATGTAGGTCTACTTTCAACAAATAACTTATGTAATCTAATTAGAAAATAATATATCTAAATCTTCTTCGTCAAAACCCAGATATTCATATCCAGAGCTAAATGAAGAGTCACTTGAAACCTCTTCTAAATCATAATCAGAGTCCTCATACAACAAATTGTCCTCTGTACCATCCAGTGCATTACTAATGCCACACTTCTTAAATGATTTAACTACTGTTTTCGTTTTCACAGTATTCCATGAAGCTTTGATCCATTCACAAACTTGTGAAAAATTGATCAGGGTATAAGACACACCCTGTTTCTCAGACCTATTTTTAAAGGAAAAAAGTGCATATTTTACGCCAGCAAGTATACACTAACTAACAAACTCTCTAGCCTTCTCAAACCTGAAGGTTCATGGCTGCAGCAACACAGGCCTTCCATCTGTCCTTATCTTGAGCAAGATCTATATACTCTTTTCCATCCCTACCGATTTCCTTTAGGTCTATCTCAACATTGTCCCTCCATCTTCGTCTTGGTCTTCCTACAGGTCTCTTACCATCAGGTTTCCCAACAAGAATCCTGTAAACTCCTCTTTCCTCTCCCATTCGTGCCACATGGCCTGCCCACCTAAGTCTTCTTGATTTAATTATTCTAATAATATCTGGACATGAATACAAATTATGTATTTCTAAATTATGTAACCTTCTCCACTCACCTGTCTCCTCATCCCTTTTAGGTCCAAATATTTTCCTAAGGATCTTATTTTCAAATACTCTCAATTTATGTTCTTCTTTCAACGTAAGGGACCAAGTTTCACACCCATATAATACTACAGGCAAAATTACTGTTTTGTATATTTTAACTTTTAGTTTCTTAGATATTAAACGAGAAGACAAAAGTTTATGAAGAGAGAAGTAACATGCATTTCCTGAATTAAGCCTACTTTTTATTTCCTCTTTAATATAATTTTCACTTGTTAATATTACTCCTAAGTATTTGAATTTGGAAACTGATTCAAAAAAGTTGTTATCAATAATTAGATTTTGATTATTATCTAACACTTGGTTTCAACCTATAAGCATATATTTAGTTTTCTCTTTGTTAACTTCCAAACCTATCTCTTTAGCAGTTTTGAAAAATACGCCAGCAAATATGGTAAATTTAAATAAAATGACGTTCCTACATGGAAGGTGAAACAAATCTCCAGTGCCTAATCCTAGCAAGTACATAAAACTTTGACTAAATTTTCTAGATATTTGATCATTTACAAAAAAACAGAATTTTTCATGAGGGTATGTGACTGGTAAACCCATAAGTACACTAACCTGTGCAATATTCTCAGCACTGCGAATACAGAGTGGATTGGCATCTTCGTAGTTAAACAACATGTAAGGAAGAAGTGCCGCAACATTCATAGGAAAAGCAAGGCATTGGGATGGATCTACGACAGGTACATCTAGGAAAAGGGTAAAATCAGACAGGAGATGCATCGCTGGTTCGTAAGTGTTTGGGTTAGTGCAACCCTTGAGCAAAAGAGCATGGACCCCAGGGAAGTTAGTCCACTTCAGCTGCAACTGAAGCTTCTCCACTTTGTCTCTGCAGTCAGGACGGTTTAGCGGCAACCTGCATGAAACTCTGTCTAGAAGCCGTAACCCAAGGATAAACTCGTGCTCATAATCTGATTCCAGCAGAGAAACAGCCAGCCAGAATAACTGGGCCAGGATGGTTAGTTTATCATCTTGGCTTCCCTGATCTAGTAACTTCAGGGATTGTGCAGAACGTGATCTTGAAAGGTTCGTTGAAAACTTTGCCCTTCCCTCTATGTCTGCTGTTACACGTCCTCTCAGATCTAAAAGACAAAAAGAACATACATTCACATTATCATAGTATGTACGGTTTGTATAATATAATGATTCCTTGACCCAGATCAATGATCCAAATTCTGTTAACAAAAAGGATAAAGTTAATTAAGGGGTTGATCTCACAGAAACCAAATGAGGGGTTCCAAGCACAAGTGGCAAAACTTCAGTTTTGTTTTGAAGGGGGGAAAAAAAATAGTACTATGTTTAGCTGCCTCCATGAACAAGAATTTGAAACTTAGAAGACTTTTAGCCCTGACATGTTGATCCTTCACAGTTCTAAATTATACATACCATTTCCACGAAAAGTGGAGTTATGTTACTTGTGCTCTGAACCCCTTAAATACATCGATGATAAGTAAACACCTTAGGTTTGGTTTGCCATGAACGTCTACCCAGCCAAAGACAGTAACTTCAATCAAATTTGCTGGATGCTTAAGTCATGATATATGTAGGGAGTTGTAATTTCATGGCCTACATCTTTGAACCCCAAAATCTGATGATTAAAAGTTAAAAGAGAAAAATATTTTTTAAAATATATATATACAACTAAGGTACATGAAAGTTAATAAAACACGAGAGTTTGACAACTAATTGAATTTCTTTTTCAAATTTCAAATCAATAATACACTGAAATATACAAGCAATCTCATATTTTGTTACTTCACCCCATCTCAATCAAGTGGGATTATTGAGAAATTTCATTCTTGAAATTTGTGGAATTGGAAAGTTCTCTTATCGAGACAATTATTCTTAGAATTAAGTTGCAGACTTTGAAAATGTAAAGTTGTGAGCCAGCTTCTGCATTTTATCTTCTGGCCTAAACCATTTCTTATTACATAAGTTATTCTGATGAAATACTAAATGACTGAAAATTATTTCTACATGTAAGCTTTTAGTTATTTTTCAACAATCAAATACATAAAGTACATTTCACAGCAGGCAGGTCAACTGATCACTTTTACCCCTTAGCCGTGTATGACCATCATCTTACCTTTCGATTCCGTAGATGGAGAACCACAAGCCTTCCTCATGCCATATGAAACTGAATAACTGGTGCTTCGCGTATGGCCTGGTGGACCAAACTGGGTAGGAGCCAGCTGAGCACTCACTGCGTAACCACATGGGTACCTCTTTGCACCAATATACTCTTTGTTATTAAGGTTTGGAGTGGATTTGAAAATTTCCTTCATGAAATCGAGTGGCCTAAAGTCTGACTCTAAAGAATCAACTGCAGCCTCCAGCGTGAGAAGCAACTCCGTGACATATCCCTGTGAAAAGGCATCAAATATTAATGTATAACAAAATACGGTTCATTGTACGAGGCACAGTCAAAAAGTTAGTTGTGGTAGCATGTAACAAGCAATGTATGGAATATTGACTAATATTTATTTATTTGAAAGTGCAATGCATAGCAACTTTTCTACACAATCACCAAGATTATTTAAACACTTATCATACCATAATTAACCTGTTTGGAAGAAACCATTTGTGGTCAAGATTCAATAATTATTCCATGCAAGAAAGTTAAAAGGTAATTCAGTACAATTTAATCACATCTTAATAAGTGCTCATGTGAGGTATTGGGAATACAAAGGGCAAACTCGACAACAGCATGTTTTAAGAAAAATGAGCCACATCATTAAAAATCATAAGTCAGGTATCTTCAACCCTGTTTTAGAGGGGATAGAAAGGTGAATCCACAAAATAATATGCCTCATTCTTCTTCTCCCTGGCTCTGGCTCATAGTTTCAGACAATTGAAGAAAGAAAATTTTGACAGGGTGGGGAGTTCACCCTTTGTATTATCTATGCCTCATATTAACATTCTGCTGTAAAATAGAAAAACTTGGTACTTTGCAGCATTTAAGGCTGACCACTCTGATGTGCACACATACACACTAGCCAGCATTCTCTTTGGAAGCTACAAACACCCAACACCCATCTCATCATATTCGCACGTACTTGTACTTGTACTTGTGTGTATGTGGGATGGACATATGAGAAATGCTCAATATTTCATAACTAATAGTAAACACCAATACTGAGAATAATTTGTCTTATTATATATATATATCTTCATAATCACTTGAGCCTATTTGTCCACCCTTGTGCCCATCTAAATGAACGCATTCCTAAGTAACAAGTTCCACATGCTTTACCATACATTTATTTTAGTTGTTTATACAATTTTTCAATTGCATTTACAGTTGTATAGATAAGAAAATTTTCATTACTGACAAGAATACTGTTTTCAGACAGCAATACTGAACACAACAAAACATGTTAGTTGTACAATTATATTACTGAAAACATTAAGATTACAGTTCAACAACTTAAGATAGGAGAAAAAGTTGACTACCAAAAACAGTAGAAAACATTAGAAGTACAGTTCAGCTACTGAAAACAGTAGATACAGTTGGCCTACTACAAACAGTAGATGTTTCAAAACACCCATTCATCTACAGAAAACTGTAGACAGAATTTTCAGTAGGGTCTGCACAAAACATGCACCACAATTAAGTGTACCTGCATATCCTCCCCTTGTTCAGCAACTGTTTCGACCAATCTTGATAAGATATCAGACAGCATTCGGGAAGTTATTGGCACTCGTAAAGCTCGGAAAACCTGAAGATTTAGAAAAAATAATACTGAACTGAATGTATCATTCGAATAGAGATTTTTTAAAACATAGTGGTACTCAAAATTAATTTTATCTTTTAAAAAAATGCAGAAAATACATTTTACAACAGAAATAACACATTTGACTGCATAATTGTCGCACACTGTTTCTTAATCCAATTTTTTTTTAATAATCTTTCATCCGTAAACATTGTGTCAGATAATGAAACTAACGATGGCATCAAAGAATCTTCCACAGACGATTAATTTTTTTTAAGTACAGGGTGAGTCATAAGTCTCCATACAAATGGTGAAAACGATGACTAATGTTTATTTTTCCTTTTCAGGAAAGTGAACCAATGAAAAAGAGATGCCACTAACGAAGGAAGAAGGAATTGACATCATTCTGTTGGCTGGGAGTGGTACGACCCATCATGTAGCACATACACGCAATCCAACCCACAGAACGCAGAAAACCCATGACACCATGGCCAAACTTCGTCACCGACGAAAGCAGGCCTGGAAGACCAAAGACAGCAACAGATGAACTTGTCCTTCTGAATTTCTTGATAAGTTTGGCCACGGTGTCATGGGTTATCTGCATTGTGTGTGTTGCATTGCATGTACGTGCTACATGACGGGTGGTACCACTCCCAGCCAACAGAACGATGTCAATCCGTTCCTCCTTCGTTAGTGCATCTCTTTTTAATTGGTTCACCTGCCTGAAAAGGAAAAATAAACATTAGTCACCATTTTCACCATTTGTATGGAGACTTATGACTCACCCTGTACATACTTCACAATACTTGAGTAAATTTTGTCAAGTGTAATATTTCGACTATAATGCACAAAATCAATAACAACTAATGTGTTAACTTACTCTTTCAGATGGGAAAAATGTTAACTAAACTGTAGAGTTGGACCAGTGATTTTTCCACACACCTCAACATTACATTGAATCTTATCATGGTAACACTATTAAGCCTTGTTTCCATGTCTAATAATACATTTAATATGCTGACCATGGCAAAATTTATTGTAATTTATTGTACACTATAAACGTAACAAACATTTCCACACTCTAACAGGGTCTTCTTCAGAGTTCAGACAAAGATCCACAATAAATTCACAAAGAATTTTATTTATACATTATTTAATAATATTACATTTATAATGTCATATTTTACAATACATTTTGCCTTGGTCAGCATTTTTAGTGTAATTTTATCATGTATTCATGTTGATGCAGGTGTGACTTACTCACGTAGTATAAACTATCAGTACAATATAAAAAGATTTTATAAAATACTTAAAAGTACTTACGTTGGTGAGTATGTGATTTACGTGAAACTACGTTTCGGGATATAATTAATCCCTTCATCAGGTAGACATACTATGCCAATTTAATTATGACATTGGCTGCGTCAAACAAGGCGTGGATCAAGAGGTATGGTAAAAATAGGTAAAAAGGTTAAAAATGACTTAAGGCTGCTGAATGCGTAATTGTTTCAGAAGATCAGCCTTTCCTCCTATTACTAAAACGTCATCGACATATCTCCTGAAATATTTAATACTTCCTACCATTTGATCTAGGGCAGTTTTTTTTCTATGAAGTGCATAATACCCCCGATGTGATCCCCGAAATAGGGTTGACCATGGCTAATTCCTCTTTTTGGATGTATACTTCTTCGTTCAAACTGAAATAGTTAAATCTTGTACATAAGTCAAACCACGGTACATATTCCCAGACTACAACTATATCCACTCCTTTTTCTCTAAGCCATCTGAATAAGCAGTTCGCCGCTTTGTCTCTAGGGACGCTGGGATAGAGATTTACCATGTCAAATAATGAGTTTTAAAGTATTTTTGAAGTATTAAATATTTCGGAAGATGTGTCCATGACGTTTTAGTAATAGGGGGAAAGACTGATCTTCTGAAACTATTTGACAAACTGGGAAGACAAGATGTCCGAATTAATTTCACAAAGGAAGAAATGGTAATGGTAGATCTAAAAATCATCAAAACCGGAACAAAAATTAGAACCGGGGTTTTTCATAAAACCCTCGCCGGAGATCTATACATCCATAGCAAGTCAGAACATGCCAAAAGAACAAAACATAACATTTTTCTTAACTTTTTCATCCGGGGAATATGACTATGCAGTCATAAGAGGGAGAGAGAAAAAGAAGAAGAATGGATATAAAGAGGAAAACTTGAATAAGATACGTAGGAAAGCATATAAAATATGCAAAAAAGATGGGGGAGATTGGGAAAGAATGAATAATAACAAAGGAGGAAAGATGCAGGATAACAAAACCAACTCTGAGAATAAGAAACACAAATACATCGGTATTCCGTATTTTAAAGGAATTTCAGAAAACATAGAAAGAGTAGCCAAAGAATACGGCGTAAAATTCTGGATGAGGGCACCACAAAGCTTTGAGAAATATTTCACACAATATAAAAAGGATGAAAAAGAAAGGAAAATCAAAACTGAAGATGAAAAAGGGGTTACAGTATTACATGTTCCTGTAATAAATAATATATAAGTCAAACTGGCCAGAGCATGAAAATTAGGTGGGGGGGGGGGACATGACAAAGATATAAAAGAAGGAACACCAAGAACCGGACTTTCAGAACACATAATTGAAGAAGAGCATGAAATTCAGAAGCGGGAAATTAGGAGAGTTGATCATAAACCATTAAGTAGAAATGTTTACGAGGCAGCTTATAGCTGCAAAGGGCGGGATAATAAATTAAAATAGAGAATATGGGCATTGACGAAAAGTGGATAAAAATGTTCAAAAGGTGGCACACAACAAGGGAAAAAATCGGCTTGCAAGTCACCTAGCCTGTGGTTAACGCGTCTCGTGAAATAATAGATTTTGAGTTAGATATGACGTAACCCAACGGAAGTAAAGGGGATGGAAAGGAAGTAAGAGGGGAAATGCACTGCACCGCACAACTTCCGACATTGCATGAGAGGCCTCCACAGTATAGTGTACAGCGTCTATCGATCCACTCCTGATAAAGTGGTTTTTAACATGTTCCGAGTATAATTGTTTTAGTGTTTTCATGGATACACTTCAGGATTTTAACGTAATGGTAGGAATAAGGCACTATTACGCGTTCAGCAGCCTTAAGTCATTTTTTAACCTTTTTACCTATATTTACCATACCTCTTGATCCACGCCTTGTCTGATGCAGCCAATGTCATCATTAAATTGGCATAGTATGTCTACCTGATGAAGGGATTAGTTATATCCCGAAACGTAGTTTCACGTAAATCACATACTCACCAACGTAAGTACTTTTAAGTATTTTATAAAATCTTTTTATATTGTACTGATAGTTTATCATGTATTCATGAGCATTCTTGCTCAGTAATACAGGCATAGTTTTTTTAAAGCTTCAAATAACGGTTGCTCCTTACTTTTCTGCAGAAAAATTTGGCATAAAATCTGAGATGATTTTACAATTAAAAACAGAAAAAATATGCCTGCCCCTCAATAAAAAAATATTTCACTTTACGTTTAATTTCTGCACCATTTGGCTAATTGTAATACCACTGTTGTGTCCTCCCATGTTTGAAGATCCATCAAAGCCGAAATCACCAAATTGTTCATATTCAGTTTTCAAAATGTTCTCTGTTACAGCTTCAGCAGTCATGTAATATATCGGCAAGAAACAAAGGCAGTCTTCTCTAACACAGCTGGATCGCGAAAAAAAATAATGCACAGCAAAAACTGTTTCCAACACATCTGAAGTTTTGCTTCCGAACATGGTAAAATGCTGATTTATGCCAGAATTAACATTTCTTTGTCTTCAGTTTCTCTTCCAAAATCTTCCCAAGCTTCCAACTTTGCTTGTTTTACTGCCTCCTTGGCACTATTTCTTTTTTGTACATATTCATTCCAGTTATTTTCTGATTTATTTCTGATATACTTTTTCCAAACTTCTTTTTTCTTTTTAACTTCCTCTTTAACAGCATTGCCCCACCATTTTGTTCTTTTCTTTTGACCTCCTATTGTGGTAAGTTCGCACACCTCTTCTGCTTTCTAAAGCAGAGTTGTTCTTAACATATTCCATCTCTTTTCCAATGTATTTTCCCCATTAATTTCTTCTTCTCTGCTGCTCAATTCTTCTGTCATTCTTCTTTCAAATTCTAATCTTTTCTCTGGGATTCGTAGTTGGGCTACTTTTATTTTTGTATATCTTTCTGTTTTCTGCCTTCTTGGTTCTTTAAATCCTGTCTTCATGATGAGTAGTCTATGTTCAGTGCTTAGCTCTGCACTTCTATATACCCTAACATCCTGTACTGCATATCTCATTGTCCTAGTGTATGTAAAGTAATCTATTGTACTTCTGGCTCCTCTATTTCCAGCTCCAAAAGTTATTTTATGAATCTGCTTATGAGGAAAAAATGTGTTATCTATGAGCAAGTTGTTATCTATACAAAAGTTTATCATTCGTTTTCCATTTGTATTTACTGTTCTTTCAGCTCCATGTCTTCCCATACTCCCATATCCTCTTTCTTCTTCATTTCCTATCCTACCATTCCAATCTCCCATTATCACAATATCCCTTGTAATATCCCTGGCTTTATCCACTGTCTCTTGGAGATTTGTGTAAAACTGGTCTTTTACAAATTCTTCTGCATCTTGGGTTGGGGCATATACTTGTATAAGTGCTACTTTTTCTTCTAGATCTAAATTTACTCTTATTAATCTGGAGCTCACTGGTTCCCAGTCTATCACTTTTGCTCTGTTGTTTGCTTCTAAAATAATTCATACTCCTTCCTTAGCCACACCTTCACACCCACAAGCCAAAAATCTCATTTTATCTAGTGTAAACCGAAACATTTCAGGAGGGGAAGGCTCAGGGGGCTTGAGCCCTCCCCTCTGCATATGTGCCTGTGCCAATACCAAATTATTCAATTAGGACCTTTCCTTTCCATGTCATAGCAGCAAAATAAGTATAAAATCCCCTTTGAAATGTGAACAATCTTTTCATGTGGATCAAGTACATGATGATGTACTTGGATCAAGGAAAATGTTATTCTTGTAATGAATGGTATAAAACACAACCAAATAATATAGTTGTGACTCATATGAGAATGTCACAAGGCATTCCCTAAGTAGGCCACTCACCCAAGAATTTCTTTCAAATGAAATTCCCTGATAACAAAAATTTATAAGTAATTCTATTTTCATCTTACAGGCAAAACAACCACTGTTGTCAAAAGAGCATAGTTCAAAATTTATTTACATTACATGTTCAAAGTCTGTTCAACACTTCCCTTGTTCAAATCACATGTTGTCAAAAACTAGAGGCAGTGTTTCACTGTCCTTGGTGCTTGTTTAAAGATTTCTTGCTTTAAAAAGTGTCAAGTGAAATTAAGCTTCGCCACTGCACCAGAGTTTGTCGAGCATCTCGGTTTTGCTGTTCTATCAAGCTGGAAAAATTGCTTACGAAGAACTAGTTTCTGTTTTGCAACGTTTGTCATTGCCTGACGCACCTGGGTTTTATATGGTAAATCTTGTCGCAAAGTAGGCCACACTGTTATCATCGACATGTTAGTCTCAACTGATAATTTCTATAAAGATTTCTTTCGTGGGCTGTCGACGACAGCTTGACACACTTCTGCATCACGAGCTGGTGTTCTGACTGTTGGCTACATACAAGTTTAGGGTTACCTTTAACATTACCTGTCTCATTAAACTGCTTCACATATCCAATTGATTTTGGATCTGATGTGCATGCACAAGTTCCATGTTGGTTCTTTCGTTCCACTGTGATTGCTGACTTGGACTCAATGAACAAGACCATGACATTCTTTTTCTGTTCAACAGACAACTTACAGTCTGCCATTGTTATCTCTTCCTGATGGTGTCAGATCAAAACATGTAACAAAAAATTTTGTTAAAAAAAATGATTTATGCTCTTTCAACAAATGTAGTCATTTTGCCTGTGGAATGAAAATAAAAATGAATTATGAATTTTTGTTATTGAGGCATTTCATTTGTAAGACCCTATATTTGGCAGTATCCACAGCCATAAAATCAGCACACAAATTTCGTGGCCAACGTAAGCAATGTAGTACATTACATAACATTTACCAACCTGTAATGACCTCCCTGCATAGTGCCTAGATGAGCAAGATAAGCCCAGTTGCAGAGCGGTTTGTGCCCACCGCTCATTAATAAGTGCATGTGGAAGAGATTCACGAAATACTTGGAGCACGTGCTGCAGAAACTCGTCCAGCTGTTCTGCACTTCTTATGATCCACACCTTGGCTGTAATGTCCTCATAATTCCATAGTGGTTGATTTTGCCTGAATAGAAAAATGAAATTTTCAGAATACATCTTTAAAAATTATTTATATTACATTCTAAAACTGAAACTAAACTGCAGGATGTAATAACAACTGAATGAACGACATTGTTGCTGATAAGTGCCTTTCTAAATGCCAAAATATTTCACTCTAATCAGTGCTCAAAGTAGGGGTGGGGGGATGCCACAGGATGGAATCCCCTCAGCTATGAAAATTTATGCAAAGCATCTTCCAGCTGACCCATTGTCCCCATGTTAAAACATAGGACCATCCCACCAGCTAGCCCCAAGGCTCAAGCACACATCTCAACAGCTAACAATTTGCACTTCGAGCAATGATTCTAATATAGAACATCTGTAACTGTAAACTTAGAATATCTGTGTGTACTGTACATGGACGTCCGGAAGGGGGGCAAGGGGGGCACCCCCCTGGAAAATGAATGTTCACCTAAATATTATATATTTTACACATCATTTCATTTCAGCTGAAGTAATTTATGTTAATTATTATAAATGCGTTTAAGGAACATGATAATTTCAGACTGAAATTGTTTATTGAACAGTTATAGAGCCAAGAATACACCAGTCTATATCCAAGAAGACTTCACACGCCGAAAGTGGATGGTATGTTCCGAACTCAAACCGCGAAGCAAAGGCATGGTCAACATGCTAAATTGCAATATAACAACAAGTTACTCATAAATGGAAAACCATATACGTTGGAAGAACTGAAATCCCCTAACAACGTCTCGTCAAAACCACTTCCAGCAAGTTCCAGAAACGAACAAGTAAATTTGGCAACAACTTTGAACAAAGGACCCCAATCGTCTCCAGGAAAGAAGGAAGTCGTCGACCTCGGCGGAAACAGCAGGACTCCCCCCACCCCCTTCACACAGTGGACAATCGCCAGCGTCTGGAACTGCATCTGATAGAACGTGGACGTCCAAAACCCCCAGGACATGAGTTTCGGAAAGTGTATGCAGCTTCTATGGAAGGATGAAGACGATGGCCGAATCTCGGAAGCAAGTTACAAATCCCCACCCCGTCCCAAATCCCACCCCTCCCCCAAGTGACGTGGTAGCAGTGACAGCAACAGAGGAAGAATGTCAGCCCGGGGGCAACTCCCACAAACATAAACACGTAAGTTCTCAGACAAAAATATTTAGCATAGTGTACCAAAATGTTTTCGGGTTGTGTACCAAATGCAAGTATTCTCTCAGAACATATTATCTAACAATTACAGCATCGTAGCAATTACAGAGACTTGGCTTATGAAAACCATCTAAGCATGGAACTTTTTGATGATCGCTGTAACGTGTTCCGATCTAACACGAACAAGACTGACTCTGGGAAAAATCTGGGCAGGGGTGCTCTTCTGGCAATTCATAACAAATACGCAGCGACGCTCATAGGCAAATTTAATGATGAGCCTAACGTTGACTCATTGCTTGTGAAAATTGTAATTCATGGACTGCCCACCTTTTACATCTGTATTGTTTACTTTACTCCATGCTGTAATGACAAGTCTTACAACTTATTTTATATTTTCTTGAAAGTCATTGTAGACCCGCACATAACATTCTCCTCATAGGGGATTTCAATATCCCTTGCATAACAAGCAACGAATACAACCTTGTTAATGCCACTCCTGTATGTCGCGACTTATACGATCATATGGGCTTCTTTCAATTATGCAGCTTAAATAACATTCAAAATAGTAACGGTAAAACTCTAGATCTTGTGCAGTTTACATGAGAAACTCAGCCACTCATGCCCGAGGATAAGCATCATCCTTGTCTCGTAATTGAAATAAAGCACACAAAAAGGACACAAAGTAATCTTCCACTGAACAACCTCTCATACAATCTCAAAAAAGCTGACTTTGACAAACTATACAACAAACTATCGGTTGTTAACTGGGATACACTAAAACTATGTGATAACGTAAACAAAATGACAGATATGTTTTACAATATAATATATGAAGCATTTGACGCATGCATTCCCTTAAGATGCCTAACCCCTCCTAAATATCCATGCTGGTTTACCGCCAATATAATTAGAAAAATGAAAGCAAAGGCTCACCACCACCAAAAATGGAAACAAAACGTAGGTAACCCAGTTAACCATGCCAACAAATTTAAAGAACTCCGAAAAGCAATGAAAAAAGAAATATCAGCCGCCCATAATAATTACTTGTTCGACATCGAAAGCAATATTCAAAGTGACCGATCACTTTTCTGGTCACACGTAAATCGCAACAGGCAAAATAAAGTGTTTCCAGTTTCTTCAAACAGTGCACCCATACTAAACCTGAATACAGTCGTTGATGAATTTGCAAAATACTTTCAATCTGTGTACGCAAACAATACACCAAAGTACAACCTGAAATCATGGCGGGCTACACAGAGTGCAAACTGTTAAATTCACTCAACATTCAGATGATCAGTATGTTTGAAATTGAAGCAGCTGTAAAAAATGCACAAGCTTGACGATCGAAGGACAGTCCATGACCTGCTGCTGCTCTGGAAAATATATAATGGGAAACTTCGCTCTCCTCTTTGGATCTCACAATTTAAATTACGCATTCCTAACAATAAGACGTGACCCAATCATCATTTATATTACGCATTCCTAACAATAAGACGTGACCCAATCATCAAACCTTTTTTGTGAATAGAGCGCGAACAAACATTGTCAAGAAATCTGGAGAATGAGTGTTCTCTACAATGCCTTAGAAAAGTGTAACAAAAATATTGATTTGTTCTCTATGCCATATATATAATTTAAAAACAGTGTAATGAAAACAATATCAAATAACGGTCACTGAAGCATGCATGAAAACCTGTATCTCTGAACTCTCTAGCTGGGTGCCAGCCTGCTGAGTTCATTAATGTAAATAAATAAATATACAACTTATTAAGCGGGCATCACTATTATGAGGAAAAATATGCCTTCTTTGCCCCACAGAAAAACATTACCTTTTATGCTCCTCGCTGGAAAAAATCCTCCAGATGTCCATGCCTGTGTACCGCAATTTCTATAGTGATGCAATACAGTCTGTCTATAGTGTCACTTATCATTTCAATGAATTAATGACAAATCTTTTCTTTTTTTTAAGAGATCTGATAAAATGTACTCTATAGAAGAGAGAATAGCCATTGTTTGTCCTCATCTGCGTGCAATGACGTATGAACAGGTGTGGATGGACTTCACTCGGAAATTCAGAAAACCAGGCCCCACCAGGTTGACTATTAAGAACCTGGGCAACAAATTCAAGTGAATAGGTAGTGTTGAGGATGAAGAACGTCCTGGTAGGCCAGCCATAACACCACAAATTGTAAAAAATGTACAGGACGCGATCACACGTAGCCCCACCGCATCGACCACGTGACTCAGTATCCATAATCCCAGCATCTACCAACTATGGTTCATAGCACGGTGGATTGGGGCACACCAAGCTTCTTACTATGCACCAACAGGATGGGGGCACCACCCCATCTTGCCATCATCATTCGTGATCACCTAAACGAAGTTTTCACCGATAGATGGATTGGTCGTGTCTCGCAATGGGGAGTTTGCCCCCCCCCCCCTTCTCGATCTGACCCCATTACACTTTTTCATTTGAGGGTTTATCAAGTCTAAGGTGTACGGGGCGAGGATCCACAGCATAGCCCAGTTGAAACAACGCATTACGGCCGCAGTTGCTGAGATTACACCAGCTACGTTGGAGAAGGTGTTTCGGACTGTGGTGGATTGTTGGCATATGTGCCTAGACTTGAGGGGTGGTAACATTGAGTTATACTGATTTTGTGTCCTACTGTGATATATGTTTCTGTACATATTGAATTTTGTACCATAAATCCTGCAGAAATGTTAAGTGACTTTATAGACACCCTGTACTGATGTTTTGCATCTTGATTGATTGATTTGCTTTCTTTTACTTCGCCTCTTGTGCCACTTTTGGCTAATTTGCAAAGATGGGGATGAGTGATGAAATTGATGAATGGACACTCACAAACATCCATGCCCAGGCTAGGATTCAAACCCAGGACCCCTGGCGTCGTAGTGCAATGTGCTAACTACTCTGCCACGGGGGATGGTGGTTTGCATTTTGAATATTGTATGTGTTCACATGAGGGCTGCAAATCAATTAACCGGAAAAATGAACAGAGCTCGAAGTAGGGGGAATGTAGTAGGATGTTATACCTCAGTTAAAAAAAAAAAATAATCAATAAGCGTGCTCCAGCTAGCATAATTAGCATAAGTATCCACCTATCCACTGAAATATCTCTATGTTGATCCATAAAGGCATCCTCAAACTCAAACATACATTCCCCAGCTAGGAATGTCCACTTTGAGCACTGGATATGAAGATACATTCTTTCCTTTTTTTCTTTTGCATGAAGCATTGGAGGCATAATGACAAACTTACATTAATATTACTATTGAATACAGGAGATGCACTACATAGAAATTTCAGAGAAAAAATGCAGGCTCAATCAGGACTCGAACCTGGGTCCCTGGCATACTGCACCATTGTTCTACAAACTGCGCTATACCGAGTCAACCTACATTCTCATTGCAATTAGCCAAAGATATTAAATAAGAAAAATACAAATACAAGAACCTAGTGTTATGCAAGTCAAAATATCTATATACGTGACATAAAACTAGCACATTAGGTAATCAAAGAATAATAATTAGGTAATCAGTATTTTGAATTTATTAGGAAGTGTGTGCTAACGTGGCCTACATGGAAGAATGTAAGAGAAAGCACATGTAAATTAATAGAAGAGAGGATCAGAACTACTGCTCTTATATTGGAGTTAAGCTGAAAACATGTTTGTCAAAATATAAACTTATCCTACAACTTACTTGGATGCAAGGAAGTCGATGAGTGACTTTATGACATCCTGGATGGGCATATTCCGCCCAGGTTGTGGACCTTTCCATGTTGCGCCGCCCTCTGGAGTTACTATCACTGGTGGAGGTTGTGGAAATGCAGGTCCAGAAGAAGTGTTGCTGTCTGCAGATGAAGTAAGAGAAAAATATTTGTTGCAAGCTTTACTTTAATTCCGCCACCTAGAACAATCTCGGTTCATAAACGCTTGGATGAAAGATGACCTGATTTTTCCATGATTTTCCATTGTTAAGTATTTATTATTTCTAAATTTTACTCCAGTTTTAATCTTTCTTTATCTCTGATAAAGAATGCAGGTGGGTTTCAGAATTTTGAACAACTTTAGAGGTACATGTATACACAATAGTCTTTTAACATTTGTAAATACTGAATGTCAAAAGTTACAGGGTGTTTCACTCGCTCTTGGCCTCTGATTTTCACTTATAAAAATAAAACTTTTGGTCATAATGTAATCATTAATTGAATTAAAAGTTTTGGGTGCATCTGCACTTAAGACCATATTGTCCTTTTATGTATAGAGGGAAATATCCCCTTATCTAAAATTCTGACAGAAACAGTTAAAATAAGGGGTGTAAAAAGCCCCTTGGGAAAAATTAAAAGTCCAAGGTTGTAAATAGACCTGCACTAAACATGCACAACACATTAAAAAGTCCTCACAGACAGTGGAAGAGACCAGCTCTTTGCAAAAATCTAAAATACATTTGATAAAATACTGTTGTCATCATCCAACAGGGATGACAAACAGCTGGGAAGATTAAAAGTTTGTCTGAGGATAGCAAAGTCGGCACATTCTACAAGTACATGTTGAATACTTAAAACTACATTACACACACGACACAATGGAGGGTCCTGCCCTTATAGCAAGTCAGCATAGGATACACGGCCGTGTCCAATATGCATCCGGGTTATAAGAACTTCCTCTCGCCAAGAGGGATGGGACGAGGAATGCGAAGCACCTATGGTGGGCTTAATAGTGTGGAGCTTGTTCACTGTCACCACATTCCTCTCTTTCTGCCAATTGTTAAGAAGGCTATAACGAAACACATTCTGCAGGTGGCAGAAGGTGGACGAGAACGTCGCCATCTGTATCAGGAGACTTGGCGGCAGCATCTGCTGCCCACATGACTAGGGAACCATCAGAAGTGGACATCAGAACTGGCAGATAAGGATACAAGCTGTCGGAAGATGCGTTGCACTACTGGATGCTGGGAATTCGGCAAATCCAGTGTCTGCAACACGCCGGTCGAAAAATTTGCAGACAAGGACGTTCTTCAGGCCATTGACGTCAGCAAAGTCCAGTGCCTTCAGGATGGCACACAACTCTGCTATATAGATGGAAGGCAGAATGTAGGGAGTAACTGCAACTTTGAGAGTCTAGGATGAAGGTGCATCCCAACTGATTCGACTGTCTTGGCAACCACCAGTGTTACTGCTTTTGGAAGAGCAATCATAGAAAAATCGATAGAAGGTGCAGGAAGCTCCAAGGTTGGGAGAGGTGGAATGAACGGAGAAACGCCAGAAGATCACTGTCAACACCAAGTGCTGACGGAATCTCATCTGCACGCACACTGAATGGTCTAGTTGCTTGAGGATGTAGCTGGTACAAAGGCAGCCTTCTCTCATCGGAAACGGTTAGATAGGGCAGATGCGAGGGCATCGAGCGACGATGGAGAAAGTAATTTACAATAAGCTGCTGTCTTCGCAGAGACAGTGACGGGTCAGATGCAGCAACATACAAACTGTGCAGCAACATACAAACTGTCAATGAGACTGGTATGGAAGGTGCCAAAACACACACAAATACCAGAATGATGCACTGTGTCTAGGATGAGAAGCTGCAAAGGACGGGCAGAGAAATATACAATGCATCCATAATCGAGCTTCGACCTGATGAGTGAACAGTATAGGTGTAACAGTACCATTCTATCAGCACCCCATGATGCATGAGCTAAAACGCGTAGAAGGTTGAGAACCCTCAGACAAGATAACTTTAACTGGCGAAAGTGAGGTTCACATGTTAATTTCTTGTCAAAAATCAGGCCGAGAAATCAGACTTCATTCACGAAACGCAGGGACGTTTTTCCCATGTACAGCTCAGGGTCAAAGTGGTATGTATGTTGATGACAAAAGTGGACGGACACGGATTTCTCAGGAAAAGCTGAAACTAGTTTGGGAGGACCATTCCCAAACAGTTTGGAGCTGACGGGAAGCTGACGCGAGATTCCGCGAGCGACAGAATTTCATGAGGTCGTCCACATAGAAGAGACCATGTATAGGGGAAAGAATGTTTGCCATAACACTGTTCACTGCTATGGCAAACAGAGTCACACTAAGTACACTGCCCTGTGAGACACCGTTCATGATGATCTGAAAAGGAGTTCCGAACATGTATGCGGAAAGCACGATCGGATAAAAAGTTCTGAATACAGTACGCCATATGGCCATGAACACTCCAAGAAGGGAGCTGCTTGATTATGCCAAAATGTTACGTTGTGTCATAGGCTTGTTAAAGGTCAAAGAACACTGCTTAGTAAATGTTAATTCTTCAAAAAAGCATCCTGAATGTGAGTTTCCAGCTGAACCAGATGGTCCAGCGTGAAACGGTTGGAGCGCGAACCATTGAAAATTGCTTATCAAAGAGTTTATCTCCAAAAACCAGGCAAGATGCTTGTTGACCATGCGCTACTTCAACTTGCACACACAGCTAGTTAAAGCAAAAGGCTTGTAACTTGAGAATGTGGTGCGTTCTTTACCTGATTTCAGGATGAGAACAATAAAAGCCTCTTTCCAGAAGGAGGGGAAAGGGTCCTCCAACCAAAGCCTGTTGAACACCGTGAGAAGGAAATCTTGTCCACTCCGGGACAATCTTGAAGCGCCTGATAGAACTCCCATTCGGTGAATGCAGAGTTGTACGGCTCGGTGTTATGACTTCGAGAAACTAGAGGATGTCGTTCTAGACGATCATTCTCACGGCGAAAACGTGGTTCATAATTTTTTGAGCTCGAATCATCAGAAAACTGAGTGGCCAAGATATTTGCTATGTCTATGGAATCGGAATCAGTGTACAACGTCCCGTCGTGCTCTACTGCACTCAGGGGAGAAGATGTAACCCCCTGGATGCGACGCACTTTAGTCCAAATGCTTTCGATGAAGCCTGCATCATCAGAGAAGACACGTATTGGACCCAGCACACTTTCTTACTGGCCTGAGGATGGACTGAAAAATGTGGGAGTTTCATCATACAGCAACGTTAAACCTGACGCCTCACGGAATTGATCTACAATTTGACCCCGGGGCTCTGTACGAACGGAGCCCCACAAACGATGACAAGAATTGAAGTCGCCCAAAAGAGCCACAGGAGATGGACGATGTTCGAAAACGGAAACGAGGTTCTCAGAAGAAAATCGCTCCTCTCTCGTCATGTATATACAACACACACTTATGGGCTGTGGTAGATGAACACGCACAGCAACAGTTTGGAGGGGTGGTGGTGAGATAGAGTGGAATCGAGTGGATGGAGTCTCGAACACCAATTGCTACACAACCGTGAGCATGACGACCCTCAGGAAGCTTGGCCGTGCGGTAAACTGTATATCCACTCAGTATTGCTGGTTCGTTTGGGCGAAAATGTGTCCCTTGGAGACGAAGGAGGGCAGGGTAAAATTCAGATATCAACAGCTGAAGTTCTTCCAGATTGGTGCGGAAACCGTTAAGGTTCCATTTCAGATGAGAAGCCATAGCTGTAAGGATTATAGTTACCTTTAAAGGCGTACTTTATTCTTAATCCCTATCACCTTCATGAATTCATCATCCGCGGCTTCGTTCTCTATCGTGTCCTCGGGTAGGGACACAGAGGGCAAAGGGGTGGAGAAGGGAAGTGGTGGTAGGTGCATTTAGCGCCTGCCGCCCTGACTGGAGAGCTGTTAGACTTCAGAAAGTGTTCTCTTGTGTATTTCACAGCTGAATGTTTCTTCGCTGTAGACCAAATAGCGGCCACAGGCTGGCTTGACATAGCACAAGAGACATCAGGCATAGTGTTCTTTGTGTCGCTGGTCTGGATGCCTACACTGCAGTGTGTAACAGTATTTTCAGCAGCAGTAGAGAAGGGCACAAGTAGAGTAGTGCGGACACTCTAACGGAGATGACGTTTCGCTTCGCTAGCAGAGATTTTCTCTGTGACGACCAACTCTCTTGATCTTCTTTTTCTCCTGGAAAGTGGGACAGTCACGATGCCAGACTGGATGCTCGCCTTTACAGTTAGCACATTTGGGCCCAGATGGACAGAGCTCTGTGTCATGATCGGGCTCACTGTACTTGCCACAGATGGCAGTGGCGGCTTTGCAGAAAGGCTGGGTATGCCCAAAATGCTGGCATTTAAAGCACAGCATCGGGTTGGGTATGTACGGCTGGACTATAAGGTTGTAATATCCAGCTCGTACTTTACTGGGGAGAGTGGTCGTACTGAACGTAAGAATTAGAGAAGTGGTTGGAATAAGTTCTCCGGACTTTCTGGTCTTTATGCGCTGCACAGCTGTTACATGTTGTTCTGAGAGTGTTTCAAGGATCCTTTCCTCGTCCCCAGCATTTAGCAGATCCGAGTGGCGAATCACACCTTCACAACTGTTCAGTTGACGGTGGGGTTCAACTTGAACAGATAAATCGCCAAAATATCTTAGCTTCAAAAGGTTGTTAGTCTGGCGATCTGTGCTGGTCTGGATAAGTGTTGGAAAGTAACATTTACTTTCTTCAGATAATAAGTATTGAAATTGATAGTTACTTTACATTTACCTTTCTGTACATACTACCATAGGAGTAACTTAGGTTTATTAAAATTTACAAATTTGTTTTTGTTAACCTCCTGGGATCTAAGGTAAATCTTCTTAGTGTGTTGCCTAACTATTGAAAAGTTGCTATTGAAGTTGCCTTATTGCCGTAGAGTTAGGTAACAAACATAACGCACTGCAGGGAAGGCAGCATTTCAGGATCTAGTTGTCCCATTTTTATTGCCGGTGGCTGTACATGCACAGCATGTCTCTCTAATAACTCCAAGGTAACGGCGTCGATGCACGAATCCCGACAAGCCTCTATGCACAAAATGAATGATAGGCAAGATGCTTTTCGAAATAGGACCGGAAAAAATAAAACAGTAAACAACTAAGTGCCGTCTGCGAGGTGACGGAGTTCTGATCTTTCTTCACCTGTAATTTGAAAACTTTGGACGAACTTCTCCTTCGAAATTCCCCCCCACCCATTCTCCCGGAAGGTGCCTCCGGAACAGCGATCCTCCAATCCTTCCCAGCTTAGAGGGCATGTACCAAAGCACACGCTCGCTTCGCCAGTTCCTTCCCTCAGTGTGAGTAAATCCCCAGCAAAGCGGGTGAGTGAGGTTTCGTGTCAACTAGGGAGGACGGAATTGAAAACTACCTCTTTCCATGGAGTCTTTGTTTAGCTGCTCATTCACACATAAGTGCTTGGAAAGATTCGCTTTCCCTCTAGGGGGTCCACAACATACAAAGTCGACAGTATCAAAGTTCCTCGTTCGCTTCTCTAAACTAGTCTTGGAGATACACTCTACAACCTTTCACTTCCACCTAGAGTAGTGATTTATCCCCAAAAGAGCGCCTTAAAATGTGTCTCAAACGGCCATTATATGATCATTTTGACTCCAAATTTCTACATACACCCACCAAAATGTCTCCCCTCCAGACAGAAAATTACGGACAACTCCTACTGCTCGGCTCGACCTTTGGCCGCCGCCAGGGCAGATTTTTTAAAATTTTCCCCTCCTTTATAGAAACAGTTGTGATATTCCAAAATTTGAAAAATTACATCAGCTTAGAATTCCACCTAGAGCATTGACGTGAATTTTTTTATGGTTTGCTTCCTCTATTGCCTATATATTTTCAATACTTTCGCGATTACGTAAGTCTCTTAAACTATTGATAATATCTAGATAACAGCAAAAGCAAACCACATAAAAATTCACGTCAGTGCTCTAGAAGGAATCCTAAACTGATGTAATTTTCCAGATTTTGAAATATCACAGCAGTTTCTCGAATGGAGGAAAATTTGAAAAAATCCGCCCTAGCTTCCACAGAGTTGTAAAACTAATTATCGGATTTTTGATTAATTGAGTTGGTTTTTAAGTCCACTTTATGCACAGTAAGGCTAATCGGGACTGGACCTACAGTTTAAAGTGGGATCCGAACCACTATGTGCCTCCACCGGGAATCGAACCTTGATTACAAGACGACGACGCTACCACTGCGCCATCGGGGAGGCCCTATATCGGGTTTTTCATCTTGTTTATAATGTTCCCTACTTCTATTTTTCGTTGCTTCTGCCACGTTGACCACTACGTTCGGTACGTTTTTTGTAATCTCAGAGGGTAAAACACTTTTTGCTATACAGTCTAAATTTTTTGAGACGTTTAACGTGAATAGAGAACCTGAAGCCACCGCAAGCAACAGGATCACTAAAGTGAACCACTACCACAAGGGATGTGTGAAACGCTGCAAGGGCTGTGGTGTGTGTGATTTGGCTGCTAGAGATAAATATTCAGAAACCACAGTTTATCTGTACCACCGAAAGCGGAGGATTTGTTATTCTTTTTAAACCTCGAATTCTGGATTCTTTACCGAATAGGAAATCCGGTATTTGGTTAATCCATCTCGATTCCTGTAGGTATTTTTACCCAAAGCCGAAATCCTGTATTTGATTAATTCATCTCGTTTGCTGTAGGTATCTTACCCGAATCGGAAATCCTGTATTTGGTTAATCCATCTCGATTACTGTAGGTTTTTTACCCGAAGCGGAAATCCTGTATTTGGTTAATTCATGTCGATTCCTGTAGGTTTTTTACCCGAATCGAAAATCCTGTATTTGGTTAATCCATCTAGTTTCCTGTAGAGTTTTTTACCCGAAGCGGAAATTGTGTATTTGTTTAATTCATCTCGATTCCTGCTCACGGAATCGGGTGAACCAGGTAGGGAGGCTACGGTTTGGCAAATCTAGATACATCTTCAACATTGCAGGAACTTGAATCACAGGATTGCTTATTCCAGGACTTCAATCCCGACCTGGGCGGGTGGTCTTTGTGAGTGTCCCTTCAACAATTTCATCGTATCATTACTCTTCCTCATCGTTACGATTAGCCAAAGTGGCAGACAAGTGATGCTAAATAACAAAACAAATAAAAATCCAGCACTTCAAGGTATTCGTAGCTCTTCCAGCGAATGATATTCCCATGTAAGAGCATACAATTAAACGTGTCATTGCCACTTTTTAGTTTTCACATCACCCCCACTCACGACCGGATCAAGGAAGTGTGGGGCGTTACTCCCACACCCCCTATACGCCTTCATGGCGTGGTGCTATGCACAGGGGAACACTTTACTTTTTTAATTCCTTTAGCTATGCACGCGTCGTTTAAGTGATAGGTTATTCCGCAGAAAGTACTGTTTCTCAATTGCTAGTGAGCAGTTGATGTCTAGCATTCATCTCACAGTTGCTACACAAACGCTCCAAGTAATCTTCAGACACGGGTGTGAAGTGTCTGCCATCTACATAAATAATCCCTACCGGACTCTTTACGAGAAAGCAGCCGGCGTCTGTCGGGTGAATCAGTTGGAGATGTTGGGGACGGAGAACACATGATGGGGGTGCTTATGATAGGATACGACTTGAACGATGGCTGGGGGGGATTAGAGTGTCACCAAGGATGCGAAATCAATGAGTGTACTAAAGTGTGATTTGATTTCCCGTCTTTGCACCACAACATCCTTGCCTTTCGTGCCGGTGGGCATGGAAAGAGTACAACAGTCCGAGAATTAGAATATATTGCAGTTAGCGAAGATTATCAGTACTACGACTGTAATATAGTTAGCAGCAAACCTTGCAAGTGCTACTGCTACAGGCATTCACATATCCGCCATCGATTGAAATGTGTCGAGATATATTCTCGGAAGGCTGTTTGGCGTGATCCGTTGCCTTCTCGCGAAAGTCTTCTAGATGACAGTGGATTGAGTTTACGGCGAGGAGGGACAATTACGCACTAGTTGTGCATTTATTTCAATACCGTCGGATTGGGCACTGCTATTTGATGAAGGGTTTAGTGTGCAAGAGAGTATGAATTTCTCTCCATGTTGCAAGTCGAAACTGTTTTTCAAGTTGATTAGTAAGCTAGACACGATGTTTGAAAAATATGATTAATAAGTATTTACAGAATCCCATGTATTCCTTATGGGAAATCGACTTCAACTTCAAGTTACGGCTAATCAAATAGGAGTTTCGACTTTTCCTACTACTATGACATAGTTCAACGTGTCCTTTTTCCGTCCACGTACTTTTCTACGTCACGTCATTGGATGTTTGATATTTCCGAGAAATACGTGTTTTTTGTTTCAGATAAAAAACTGTTTTAGGGAGCAACCACCCCCCTCAAATGTCAAGATGAGGAGAAATTGAAGTGGGGATCTAACTCCGAAACCACATAAATATGGCATAGAAAGAAACGGGGCATAGGGCCCCTTTATACACCTGCCAAGTTTCGGAGGGGGACACAGGGGTCAGATCGTGAATGGGACAAACAACCGTGACCTTGGTCGTGTTCTCGGAGGAGCTGCCGTTCAGTGTTAGGATGTTTTGTAGACATCGGGGGGGATCGAGTGGGCAGAGCTAAGCAGTACACGGTGCTGGGAAGGCTAGTAACAGCAGTCGCTTTAACCCCTCCACGTAATCCCGTTCCTCTCACGTGTTCATTGGTCGAGCAGTCTTGCGTCACGTCTTGCGCAGTGACTTGTTTTCGTTCGCCTGCCCCAGAGATAACCATATACTAACCGGAGACAACAAAGTGGTGTGTTTGTTGCCAGATGTGAAATATATTTGGCTCTCGTACCCTGTATTGTCTACACTATCAGACGATGGAGAGAGGGGGAGAGGGAGGGAGGAGCATCGTTAAACACAACGAGAAGTAAAAAGAGAGAATCTCACAAAAGAAGGATATGTACACAAGTATCTACCACATGCAAATTGCCTCATATTGTCCTTTGCATTTGCATCTATATCCGCAGGCACCCTTTGTAGCATTACCGCGGTGTCTCGGACCATACGAGCAAACAATAAAACCAAGCGCTGCAATTCCATATAAATGGCAAGAGAAGCGGCAATCAGACTGAATTTGTGCACTTCAAAGACGACAAATTTTCAAATGGAGAATTTAATCCCGCTGGCGAAACTTTTCCTTGTGCGATATTCAAATTACGATGCCCAGCAGTGCTCCCGGCTTTCTCCTGTTTGGGCGAGCCCGCCTGGCCGAGCGGTTGAATGAGCTAATCGAAAGCCAAAATTTGTATATTTGCACTCGACGTCGCTTTCCTACCTCTCTAGGTCCATCGAGACGATGAGGTTGAATGATGAACTGATTAAGAGCCATTCCATGTGAAAGTGGACAAACAAGGTTCATTTTTATTTTATTTTTACTCAAAGTATCAGTTATTATGTGTGACATTAAAGGGAAAAGGTATCGGTGGGAATTTATTTGTAGATACCGCCGATACTTTCTCGGCATTTTTGTCTTTCACGGAGTCCTCAAAAAATACCGTGAGACTCTTTCGAGGAGATAATTATCCTGGAAATTATGCAAAATTCGAATTTCCTTTAATTTTGCACCAGTTTTGTGTCAAAAAACTGAATTTTGTGATAGCATAACATGGAATTTAATATTCTGATGTAATTCTCAAATAAGCAAATCTTGGTAAATTTGTATACATAATTATAATTAGACTGGAATACTTACACACTAACATTAAAATATATTTTGAACAACTTAATTATTACAGTTTTGAAGCATCGATATGGGCGGGAATCGGTGAGAGTATCGGCATCGGTTCAGCCGTAGGAATTATTAACACAAACATTAGTTTTATGGCATTTAAATAACATATTGTTTCAAACCAATTACTTTTTACACTAGAAGTGGGATCTTATAGTACGTGGTGTTTCCATTTAATTTATGTAGTTCATTATGCCAGTTTGATTGATTGATTTGCTTTATTTTACTTTGCTTTTGTGCCACTTTTGGCTAATTGGGGATGAGTGATGGAATGATGAATGGGCACTCAGAAACATCCATGCCCAGGCCGGGACCCTGGCGTCGTAGCGCGATGTGCTAACCATTCTGCCACGGGGGCCGGCTCATTATGATAGTTTTGTAACATTAGAAAACTAAATTAATTCTAATTTCGTTCTAATTGTCCCATTTATTGTTTCTATACCTTAAGCTCTAAAGTATCTTACTTCATTTCTGAAACAAATCTTACTTAGAGGAATCTATTTATGATACTTTTCATAGCTATGGCATTGTTCCATAATGCTACAAAGCAAATAATGCGCATGGTGTCACACCAGTCACAGGGAAAAAAATGCTTATAAAAAAGTATGTAGTAATATTTTTAGAAACTAAAAGCATCTACATGTCGAGTAAAGTTTGCTTTGTGAAAATAAAATAATTTCTTTTCAGTAAACCCATATAATTCACAGAATTTTCTAAAAGACTGGGAAAGGTCCTAAAGCCAAGTCTCAGAAGTTCACACCCGTCACAATTACAAAAAAAAATGTATTGTCTGTAGCTGAGAATTGAGATGGGGGAGGAATATTCTGAAATTAAATAACTTTCATAAGGAAAATGAAATTACATTAATTGATAGTTACAAATTTGAAGGTGCTAAAAAAATATTTAAAAAATGAATGTAAATTTGTCTGAATGTCATGCCCGTCACAAAGGAATTGCCCTTAAATAGCCAAGAAGATAAAGACAATGAACGTCCTTGACTTACATGGGATTAGAACTAAGGGCTGGTTGGTTAGCGCGGAACGCTAACCAATCATTCACAGGAGTAGGCACCGAAGTTGTTTATTGCACATAATAAAAACAGATTAAGCAGGCGCATTGTATAATGTTGACATATCAAGCACAACATTTTAACATTAATATTAAAACTTTTACTTCGAAAATAGTAGTAATGTAGAAAGCAGCGTTTGTCCTAAAATGATGGTAAGATCATAGTCAAATCATCTTGTGCCGATAGGCTATTAGGCGAAACGGCAATACACGTATAGTGTTGGCTCACCATACCATAAAAAAAAAAATTTAAAAAATCGTGATTTCCTTTATAAACATTTGATTTAATACAGGTTGTTTCACTCGCTCTCGGCCCTTTGATTTTCGCTTATAAAAATCAAACTATTGGTCACAACGTAATGAAATTTGCTACGGACATACCTTGGTATATGAGAAGCATGGTGACGTCATTGAAGATGGCCCCACAGTCTCTCTAGTCCTTGCGTGGACATGCGCGTGCGTCTGGGCGATTCTGCGGTTAAATTCCAATCGTACGGACGTGTGCTTTCAGTCTGAGTTTTTGGCTCTGCTGTTGTGACGCACATGATATTGGTTCGGGTTTGTTCGGATTCGTTGAAAGTTCGTGCTTACTTCAGTGGATCGTGATTACAGTACAGTCATGGGCGTCCGGAAGAAGGGGCAAGGGGGGGGGGGCGTGCCCCCCCTGGAAAATGAAAGTCAACCAAAAATTATGTATTTCACACATATAATTTCATTTTAGCCACATTAATATGTGTAAATTATTGCATGAACACCATAAATTCAAATTTAAGCAATGTTTTTTTAGGGAACAACACTATTTTTGGGGAAAATGTGCCTTGTTTACCACCCCGCCTGGAAAAAAATACTTTCCTTGCCCATCCCTGGAAAAAATCCTGCGGACGTCCATGAGTACAGTAAGAGTCGGTACTCAGTGAAACAGCGTGTGTTTATCGTTCGCACGTACTGAAAACTGAGTCCATAAAATACTGTCGTGGAACAGCAAGACAGGATTCGGCTGGAATTGACGCAGTGACTCATGATGTGTTCTGAAACATGGAGAGGCGTGTGCAGGCATGAATTGACGCTAATGGCGATCACTTCCAACACTCGCTGTGACGTCACAATGCTTCTCATACACCAAGGTATGTCCATAACAAATTTCATTACATTATGACCAACAGTTTGATTATTTATAAGTGAAAAATCAGGGGATGAGAGCGACTAAACGCCCTGTATATACTTGCATCGAGTGGCTTACATTACATTCGTTATGCGAATCCTCATACGCGCCATGCATTCCAGAAATACATGCTCAACACTTACCTGTCGGAGGTGCGGCGATTGCTGGCTGTGTTGTAGGCTGCGTGGTAGTTGTCACTGTCACCGTGGGTAGAGGCCCGTGCAGGTAGCAGTCGAATTCAGTATCCGGTTCTAAGGTATACGAAAGTAATGCATTAATACATTCACATTTTCAAACTATAGTTCACAGTGAAGAATGCAGAATATTTTATAGGGAAGCCAGGTGTGGGTTCATAAAAATTCTCTGCCAAGATATTCAATATTTTTTGTACCAATAACACAGAGCCATAGATAGATATGGAGCTTTTCGGACGCTAACAAAAGAGGGCGCGGAATGAGCAAAAAGAAAAAAAGTTGGAAAATAATACTAAATGATGCACCACGACCGAAAAAAAATTGTTCCCTATTTTATCAACCGTATTATTCATTTGCAAAATATTCAGTATATATTTTTTTCTCGCTTCGCTGGCGATAGCATCGCCACTGCACTGTAAGTCTTTTAAGAGTAATAAAAACAAATACTACAATAGATAACATTTCTTTTTGAAGGATTATGTTCATGGATGGAAAATATCTGAGAGTAACATAGGATCATGTGTTGCAGGAGGTTAGTGCTCAACAAAATGAATCATAGTAAAGACATCCATGAATATGGTATATGTAAGTGGAACAATTTCGACTTACCCCATCATTCAATCACTGCCTGCGAACATCGCATACATAAAAAATCCTGTATGTTTCAGATGTAACGTAAAAGATTTGCTGTTAATGAAAAAACGGCAAAGTCGCGGCACATACTGAAGGATCATATCACTCACTATGTAGAATTGTATGTTAATATTCTAATTCTCATTACTGTTATTATCATTGCTATTGTCTTTTGTAATTGCAGTTTCACATTAGTGTATTCATTTAATTTTGTATATTACTTTCAGGTACATATGTATCATTTTACATGTAGCTTACTGCTCCACATGCAGTTCATCATGTATGTAACATTACATTGACAAGGGTAAGTGGCAGAACAGCCCTAGGCTGAACCTCGTCCGCATAATAAAGAAAATGTATTGTTATTATTAAAATGAACTCTAATAATAACAATCGATGTGCGAGAGAGTTGATTGGTCGAATCAATCACCCCGCCGAAGGTTCCGAGCTCGACTTACGGCCTGGTCATCGATCAAGAATGTAATCTAATCGTCATTCGATCCCATCGTCGCGATTAGCTAAAAGTGACAGAAAAGCGACGCTAAGTAACAAAAATACAAACAATGACAAGGATTTCACTCACCAAAGATAAAGACAAATTAACTAATTATGTCAGTGTGGGAATGGAATCTGTTTCTAACAGATATTCACAAATAAAAGAGAAATGATTTGAAGATAAAAATTATACACACGTTCCACCACACATTGTATTAGCCTAATGATCACTCAAAATAAGTTTTATAAATTCTGTATGTTTCTGAAAGAATGTTGGTTGAGATTCCTGATAGATTGATTGAAATGCTTTATTTTACTTCGCTTCTTGTGCCACTTTTGGCTAATTTGCGAAGATGAGGATGACTGATGATACGATGAAATTGATGAATGGACACTCACAAACATTCATGCCCAGGCCAGGATTTGAACCCGGGACCCCTGGCGTCGTAGCGCGATATGCTAAAATTTCTGCCACGTGGGCCGGCAGATTCCTGATATAGACAACGTCGCCTAAAAGAACTGAGTTATAGTTCATCGACTGGAACCCGATACCAGCGTTTGGGTTTTCAAAGCGATGCCAAAAGCCTCTCCTCGAGATCCTAATCTTCTTGGCGCTAGATGTCACTCAAATCTAATGGCACATCAGACTCTCCATTTTCAGGTGGATGTCAAGGGAGCGGATAAAAACGATGTATGATTCGCAGTTACATTCAGACTAAAGTTGAAAATTTCGATGAAGAACAATATTGTTAATTGACGGATCAAAATAGGTGGCCGCGGTGGCTCAGTCGGTAACGCGTCTGACTACCATGCTAAAGGTCCCGGGTTCGATCCCTGGCCGGTTCAAATCCGGGAACTTTTCTAACGATGGAAGCGGTCCCGGCGCCCACCCAGCGTCGAATAACATGGGTACCTGGGGGAAACCCTGGGGGGTAAAGGCGGTCAGGGGCGTGATGCTGATCACATCACCCCCACTCACGACCGGATCAAGAAAGTGTGGGGCGTTACCCCCACACCCCCTATACGCTTTCATGGCGTGGTGCTAAGCACAGGGGAACACTTTACTTTTTTTTTTTTTTTTTTTTTTTTTTTTTTTTTTTTTTTTTTTTTTTTTTTTTTACGGATCAAAATGCTGTGAATTTTTGGAATGGAGATGGCACATTGTATTTCATATTATGTCTACAAGTTTACAGAATAAACCCATCTAAACTCTGCATCATGTAAATCGGCGAATAAAGATCAAGTTTCCGCTCCCTACTGGGGACCAATATTCTCTCTACTTGCCTGTCAGCGTCAGTCCTCCAGTCGACCCCCTCCCAAAACGAACAAGAAAACCTACTCAAATAAATGTTCTGTTAGACGAATGTGCATTTCCGTACGGTACGTATTTAGGAGTATATTAATTGTATCGCCCCCCTGAAAATATTCCCGACCCTCATATGCCTCCTCACTATTTTTTTTCCTGGCGAAGTCACAGCCGCCTGTCTAATTGACAAATACAGGGGGTCCAAAGAGTCACAACCGAGATTTTGAAAGTACGTACTAAGTTTTGTACATGAAACTTACATCAAGTATTAACTTTGTCTATGTGTATATTTTTGAAACATTATACAAGAATATCATGCTCTGTATGAACGTTCATTATGAGAAAAAAGTTACTCAGGTGTAAAAGAGTTTCTGAACGAAGTAAGAACAAACATGGGATAAAATACAGCTGTACCTAGTTAGAGTTGCTTGCAAAAAATTTCTGTGTATCGATGGTCTGTGTGAGAATGTAACGATATATTTTTTAAGAATTTTTTGCATTAAAGACGATTTATAGGGTTCATTATAGAATATTAAAAAAATGTTTTTTTTATATATTACAAGGTGTACTTGCAACATTGGTCGTGTAAAAGGGCAGTCCATGTGCCCGACATCTGGCTATGTTAATCAATATCCAGATGAAAGAAGGAACGTTGGAATTTATCGTACATGACACGACACGACTAATGTTGCAAGTGCACGTCGCAATTAAAAAAGCAAAAACTTTTTCATGAATATCCCATAATTAACCCTATAAATCGTATGTAATGCATAAAATGCGTAAAAAAATATCGTCGTCTTATATCAATTCTATAATTACCAACACAGACCATCGGAACACATGAAAATTATTGCAAGCTACTACATAATTGTCTTTTATCCAAGTTTCTTTTTACGAGGGCTAGTAAAAAAAGAATGATAATGATTTTTTACTTACGAAATACATTAGGCAGGGTTCAGGTTGATATGGTCTTTTTGGAAGTAGTCCCCATAGAGTTCTATACACATGGCCCAACGTGTCTGCCAGTCCTGGAAGACGTGCTGGAACCCGTGTTTTGATTGATTGAATTGTTGTTTTAAGTCCACTTTATGCACAGAAAGTCTAATCGGGACTGGGGCTACAGCTTAAAGTGTGATCCGAACCACTATGTGCCTCCACCGGGTATCGAACCCGGGACCCCAGTCTTTTGACATCGTCTTCAGAACCGCCTCCGCCTTCTTTCAGAACGGCCTTTTGATGAGTCGAAACGCTTGCCCCACAGCTCCGATTTCAGACGAAAAAAAAAAAAACACGCAGCAAGATCCGGGTTGTATGTTTTGCGAGCCAGATATTGGGCAACAACGTTGGAAACGTGAGGGAGTGCATTATCCTCCATTCTCACCTGCTTCTATTCAGGCGTTAGCAATCTGGGCACCCATCTTGCACATACGCGTCTCATGTTCTAGCGATCGTGCAGAATGGTGAACGCACTACCATGGGAAATGTGTAACACGTCCGCCAGTTCATCTATTGTTATTCGGCGATCTTCTCTGGCCTCCCCGATGGTGCAGTGGCAGCGTCGTCGCCTTGTAATCAAGGGATCCCGGATTCGATACCCGGTAGAGACACAAGTGGTTCGGATCCCACTTTAAACTGTAGGTCCAGTCCCGATTAGCCTTACTGTGCATAATGTGGACTTGAAACACCAACTCAATCCAATCGGCGATTTTCCCGAACAATGACGGCAGCTGTGACAACCATGATCTAGTTTACTGCGGTGGCCGGAACGCCATGCTTTGTGGTCGAAACACGGCCCTCCTCGAACAGTTTGAACCACCGAAATGCGGTTGATCGTGGAATGACATCTTGGCCGTATGCCTGCTACAACATTTCGTATGCTTCCGTGGCGGATTTCTGCAGACGGACGCAAAATTTCAAAGCAGCGTACTGCTACTGCTCCCCACGAACAGACACCATTTTCCGTAAGCGACTTCTGACCATTCGTATTTTGTTTGCGCAGTGTTGCCAGACGCATGCGCATACGCGCTTGCAATTTTATCTGCCGAATCCACGAGACACGTTCTTCTCGCGCAAATTTGTTTCACCGCCGCACACTGTGTGATTTTTTTTTAAAAAAATCATTCTCACTCTTTTTTGACTAGCCCATGTACTTCGGAAAAAATCTTTAACACATTTATAACTTTTTACTTATAATGAACGTTTATGTAGAGCATGATATTCTTGTTTTTTTTTCCACATAGACAAAGTTAAGACTCACGTCTCTATTGCTCTTTGCACAAACGTGACAAGTTCAAAGTCTCGGTTGCGTGACTTTTTGGACACCCTATATTATTCGATGCTTATATGATGTACGGGAAAATTGTGTATTTTCTTTGCTTTTCGTCGATTAAAACAGAATCTCCAGCGTTAGACACAGAGACATGAAACGTCGTCATATCACAGCTGAACGTTACTAAAACCCACAGTTAAATTCCAGTATTTTCCCTAGGCCCAAGTTCATTCACTTTGTCTTACGTAACACAAGGTTCGAGAATTGAAGGGGGAAAAGTGCCAACGAATCGGAAAACGTCTGCCACAACCCGAAGCGGAAAGTGAAGGAAAACAGCAATGGGCAGTAGGCTTACAATTACATTTTCGTCGGCTCTATTTTCGATGAGTTCCTAGTTTGAGTTTCAACTCCGTACCGCCCGTTGCGTAAAAGAACACATGATGCCACCGTCTCGGAACTTCTATACAATTCTACACTAGAAACAAAAAAAAAAAAAAAAACAACAACAACATAGAAGATCGAAGAAGCACAGGGGAGATGACGCTCACATTACTAGCAGAATCTTTGTTCCGTGAACATCTGCCTACACGTGGACTGCGGAATCAGGGTGGTTACAAACAAGCAGAAATGAAATTCCCTGAGTCTTCCAGGTTTTCCAGGACAAAAATTTACATTTTCCCTGACAATTACAAACTAAACTAAATCGATGTTTTTGCATATAGAAATACGTAATAAACTCACACAGATCCACCTATGGTTTTGTTTTTTGTTAAGTATCAATATTATCTTCTATGAAATCGACTTAATTTCGCTATTCTTTATGATTTGAATTCAAACTGCAAAATAGTGAATCTGGAAAATTTTTACAATTCACAAGCTAGGGAAGGATTACGGAATTTTGTCATAAGCAGTAAGTTTAAAATAAAATACTTGATTATTTTTAAAGTTACGACTAAATGAGATAAGAGTGAAGAGTGAATGATTAATAAATACAATTTGTAATTTATCAGTCTCCTTATACATTCTCGGTTTTACACGTTGATATTTCCACTGAGGTTTGGAATCCTCTGCTTGCAAGAACCATGAGTGCGGACACATTTTTCAATGCATAAAGTTACTTCTCTCTTTTCTGTAAAACAAACAACTTGACTCTTGCATATAAGTGAAACAATTGAATCGAACAAAATAAAGTGTCATATTTCCTTACATTATCAATGGGATTTCTGCTTCAGTACAGTATATCCAAGTGAAGTACTGTGAAACTGACAACATGCAGTTATACCATTACTGCTGATGAAAAGGGTATGTAGGTATTAGAAATTTAACGCAAGGAATTTATAGAATTGCATTATATAGGTACCTGATTTAGCTAACCACACATTAAAACAGGAACATTCTAATAATAAAAGCTTCTGAAAGTTCATATACGAGGGGCACCTTGGAAAAAGCTCCAATGGTATCTATACGCAGCACTAATGGTCGGAGAGCGACACACACACATGCAGGCAGGAAGAAGTGGCATGTAGCTGTAATCTGGTAAAGTTGCAATGCAGCCGTTTTAGGACAGTTCTAGGTTAAAGATTGCAGCTCTCATACAGTCTCCCACTGACTGCGATGTAGCCTACATTGCACGCTCAGAATTTGGCACAGAGCCACCAGCAATCGTGTGAGGTGTGCAGACCGGAAGTCGTGAGTGATAGTATGGTCAGACGATGGTGCAGACAATTCACGGAAGGCCAATCGAATGTGCACAACCCCATACAGCTGAGTACACACGGGCCCTTTGCATCACTTCAGGTGAGAGATCTTGGACCACTCCCTGTACAGCCCTGGCCTTCAATGTACAGACTTTCATCTCTTTGTTTAACTGAAGAGGTTTCTGGCAGGGCAAGGATTGATTTGACAGCTACACTGCGGTAGAGATAGTTCGAGTCTTTGCTATCAGACACATATACCATGGCATCCAAATTTAGTGCCATGCTACGACAAATGCCAGAACAACGGTGGTGATTACGCCCAAAATTAGGTTACGATGCAATAAATTACAACTGATATTCTTGTTTCATTTATGCCTAATCGGTAGAGACCTTGATATTTTTTTTATTTTTAATTGGTGTATTTTCTTATTTTTTATTATTTACTATACGGTGTTATTTTTCCCAAAATTCACAATTTTCATTTTAGCGCATTTTCTGGCAAATATCTGAAATTATACCTTCATGGTGTTTTTAAACTATTGTTTCAAATTGTAAGTCCCATGGATTACGCCTCTTCGTGAGTGTTTGATATCTTGAAAGTTATTTTCCATACCACTTTTTTAATTTTTAGGTAAGGATTTTAGATAATGGAATTTTAATCTGACGTGACAGATACCGATATATTATGGCACCTAAAATTGGCATTATTTTTTTTTTTTGACTTGTTAGGGTTATGTTTCCCAAAATTCGCGTTTTTGTTTTAGAACATTTATCTGCCAAATATACCGAAACTTAATACTCCATTGTGCTTTTAAACTATTATATTAAATTGTAGGTCACATGGTCTACGTATTTTCGTGACAGTTTGATATGTTGGAACAGATTTTTGACGAAGTAAAAGTAAAGTGCTCCCCTGCACTTTTTAATGAGGATGTATAGTAGGGGTGTGGAGTTAGGGCCCCACACTTTCCTGATCACGGATGAAGTTAGGGGTGATGTGATCAGCACCACGCTCCTGGATACCTTTATCCCTCAAAGTTTCCACAAGGCACCAGCTTCATATGATGCTGGGTGGGCACCGGAGCAGTTTGATTACGTGGAAAACAACCCGGTTCTCCCCCGCAGGGGATCGACCCCGGGTCTCTCGCATAGTAGCCAGGCGCTTTAATGACTTAGCTCCATTATTGCTCGCTCGACAAATGCTGATGGTGCCCACTTAGCTTGGTAATTCAAAATATATCTCGTGTGACAAATACGAAGATGTGGCTCCCATGTGACGGTAGATACGCACTCGATCTCCTATTAGAACCCTGCCACTTTGCTCTGTGATGCAAATGGTTTTGATAGAAGTTGAAAAAATCGTGGGAAATAAATGATTTAATGTGGCTGTCGGAATTATTCTATAGTTTAATTTTGAGTAAAATGTTGGAAAACTTGCCTGTTCTATGTACACAAACATGGCTTAGAAAAGACAAGGATGTTGGATTTCATGGAATTTTTCGTTGTTTTAGGACATTTCTTGTAAAAAAAAAATTGCTAAAAACGCCAACAATTCGCATTTTATGCAAAATTCGGATTATTTCCATATTTCGAACGGGCGAAAAATGTGTCCAGACATCACTGCACATTCCTAAACATAACTTCGAAGCAATTACGATTTTTCATGGGTTTGGCGTTTGCGAAAAATCAATGTCCCTACTAATTGGAAATTACTTTCTGGCCACCCCTCGCATAAATCAGTAGATGGAAAGTGAAAATTTAGCAGGGCTGGCAGAGAAAAGTCAATTCTTGAAGAAAGTGATTTGCTTTTATGATTGAATGATTCGAGTAAATACGATATTAAAATATTTACGTATTTATTATTAGTATTTTATTTCATAATATTGGACATTAACTTCACTCAGTGATAGATTAATGACCATCTTTCACGAGTTTAAACAGAAAGGACAGAGACTGGCGTTAATTTCATTGCAATACTAGTGTTGCAGTAAATTTGAGGTTGGGAGCATGCACTTGCCAATTTTTATAACGTTCACCAATGCAGATTTATGTTTCACTTTTTCGTGATAGTACTTGGTTGGATTCTTCTTGATATCTAAGAATAGTGCAATGTCATTGTAAACGTATGTTAACTTGTGCGAAACCAGTAATACGTCAGGATGATGAAAGAAAATCTTCGTAAGCACTGCTACATTAAATAAGTTGAAGTGAGCCAGAAGAGTAATAAAATTCCAGGAGCATATTTGCATAGTGCCACAGTTATGACAATTTACCTCCAAAAATGCAAATTACCTATTTTTCGTAAAAAAGAAAAATCACATTTTGGCTTATTTTTCAACTTGTATTGCACCCAAGAACATAAAACATGTTACGTTCTCTTGAGAAATGTCCATTCTTTGAAAAGAATACTAAAGTTTGCGCCCTCTCCCCAAAATAGCGGGGGAAGAAGGGGCGAACTCCAGATGTTTATGTTTTTTCATTGAAATTCAGTGGTCACGACCCCAAACCCCCCTTCCTCGGTTCGGCGTTCTGAATTGTACACTGTTGCATGCTATGATGTTTAGCTGCAAAACAAAACTTATCCGAAGTAGATTGCTTCCATAGTGCCAGAGTTATAACAATTTTCCTCCAAAAATGCAAATTACCTATTTTTCGTAAAAAAAAAAACAAAATCACATTTTGGCTTATTATTCAACTTGTATTGCACCCAAGAACATGAAACATGTTTCATTGTCTTGAGAAATGTGCATTCTTTGAAAAGAATACTAAAGGTTGTGCCTTTTCCCCAAAATAGCGGGAGAAGAGAGGGCAAACGCCAGATTTTTATGTTTTTTTCCATTGAAATTCGGGGAACGTGTCCCCCCCCCCCAGCACCCTTTCCTCGGTCCGGTGTTCTGAATTGTACACGGTTGTATGCGCTGATGTTTTAGCTGCAAAACAAAACTTATCCGAAGTAGATTTCTCCCATAGTGCCCGAGTTATAACAATTTTCCCCCAAAGACTGTTCGAATTTAAAATTCCCGCCGAGAGAAATTTTTCTCTCTCTCTCTCTCCTCCTGCCATCACTGGTTTCTGGCGCAGTGGTTGTGTAGAGCATAAAAGAGGCCTAAGAGTTGAGGCCGAAACTTACGAACGAGATTTCCTGTTCCCGTGCAGAGTTCCATAACGATATCTTTAAATAAATAAATAAATAATAATAATAAAAAATCAATGAAGACGAAATTCCCTGACTTTTTTTGACACCTCAAATTCCCTGACTTTTCCAGGTTTTCCAGGTCTGTCGCCACCCTGGGAATTTCTATCGAAAAATTTATATTTCTTACTGGTGTTTTCTAAAATTTCATAATTAAATTCTGCCGTCACAGTTAGTGGTTCTCAACCTTAATGAGCCCGCGGCCCTGTAAATTCGTTCCTTAAAATCGATGCCCTACTCGTAAATAGATTTCTAATTTTTAAAAACTGTTTTTGAACCCGAACTATTTTTCCAGGAGGTTGCCAGCTCGGGCTGCAAGTCGCTTCATCCTTCCAGTTCTAACTCCAGAAAGGCCCCACGGTTGTAGTTCAAATCTGTGGGCTACAAGGGGACAGTTCCTCCTCATCTGCTTTGATTTCTCACCAGAAATAGGGAGAAATAAATCCCTACTTATCGTTGGTGAACCACGAACGAAAGGCCATCTTTCCAGGTGGTCGCCAGCTCGGGCTGCAAGTCGCAAACTTCAGAAAAATCTGTCGCGGCCCAATATAAACGACGCCAGGACCCAGTACCGGGCCGCGGGCCGGCGGTTCAGGAACGCTGGGCACAGTGATCGAACTCGTTAATAGCCGACTCATAATCGCCACCGAAGGTTTCGATTTCGAGCTGAGTACGTACGTTTCTTTGTGACTGCACTTTCTCAATTCTATCTAATGCCATTCATCATTATCGTCGTGATTAACCAGAAATGTCAGGAAAATTATGTAAAAAAATAGAAAGATTCATCGACAAATACTTCTACGTTTGCTGTATTTTAGCCACAATCAGTGGTACGATCCGCGTATCTCGCTTTGCATTGCTGTGTTCTTATTATTTTACGTAGAATTTCTTCCACTTCGGCCAGTCGCGACGATGAGAAGGAAAGATGACTATATTGAATAGAAGAAGAGATACTCACAAAAACAGCCATGCCAGGTCGTGACTCGAACTTCGGTGGCAAGATAGAAAGCCGATCACCGAACGTGTCCGGCCACCGAGCAGGCAAACTTGCTTTGTAGTAGCCACTTCAGAATTTTATAATCAATTGAGGTATCGAAGTTCAATTCTTATTTTTAGGAAGGAAGGCTGCGGGAAGAAAACCTTCATCAGTATCTCTAGAGGCAGCAGGACAATTTTTCTTGTATTTCATATGAAAATTTTAAAACTGAGACTCCTATTAAAATCACCTTACAAATAAAAATCGCTGATTTATTGATTGATTTGGTTTATTTTACTTCGCATTTCTGCTACTTCTGGTTAATCGCGAAGATAAGGATGAGTGGCGATATGATGAAATTGATGAAGGGACACTCACAAAGAACGCTCAATGCCCATGCCTGGATTCGATCTCGGAACCCCTGGTGTCGTTGCTAACCATTCCGCCAAATAGTGTTGCCCACGAGACGAGACTTTGGCCTGTCTCGTCTCGTGGAGCCTCGTGGAAATGCTGTCTCGTCTCGAAAATATTCGTTTGTCTTATGACACATGGTCAATCTCGTCTCGTCTCGAATTTTTAAAAGCCTGTCCCGTCTCGTCCCGTGGGCAACACTACCGCCAAAGAGGCCGGCTAAAAAACTCGCTGAAAATATGTCATTTTCGTAATCTGTTGTGAACTCGTTGTTTCGTTGGCAGAGGTGTTTCTATATGGAAAGTACGAGGTTCACTTGGAAACTTTTGCATCCTGGGCTTATTTGGGAGTTAAATTTTGTTTTATAAAATACATTTACATGCTTTCAAGGCTATCTCAATTTCAAACGTACGGGCATATCTTGAATTACTGTCGGAATGCTTCATCAGTGACAATGCTACTGAAGCCCTTTCCGCGGACTGATTTCTTTAGGTTTGGGTACAAGTCAAAAGTCTAGTTGGTTCGTGTCAGTCCTTTATGGCGATTGAGGAAGCAGTTCGTATCCATACTTCGAGAATAATTCTTACTGTACTGGTAGCAAGCGGCTTCGTGTTATCTTGCCTGACTTATTTTGTAAAGCAGGGATTTTTCAGAACAAGGAAAGGATTGCATCATCATTGCACCGTGCATGTGCAGTGTAAATTTTTTAAACAACCCTCGTATATACAGGAGGCGCCATAGTCTCTTTTCGCTACAATAGGTTGACAATGGATGTAAAATGCACTAGCTCTCACACTAATCGAGTTCACGCACACACACGAAAAATTCGCGAATCGACTTTAAATATGACAAGCCTAAACAAGAAAGAGTCGACAATCTCAATATACAGCACACCAATCCCAAATGAGCTCCCTCATCTTTCTATGTTGTGTACAAGGGACTTATGCATACTCGGTATCGATTAAGGAGATTACGAAGGGGAAAAAACTGAAAACAACGCAATAATAAAAGTCTAAAGTCTCGTAAAAAATGCACGCAGCACATAACTGCTTTTCAGCTTATTTGATGCGCCCCTCATGGGAGCCAGCTATATACAGTATGTAACATTCTTATTCGTACACACGGATTTTTAAAGAAAATGCTTTATTATCTGGAAGGAAATACACTCTTTTGAAATTGTTTCTTTACAATTCAATAACTAATATCATTAGGAACATAAAATCTTACCCAAATTCTGTATAACCAATGACAATAATAAATTAAATGAAACTGAAAGAGAAACATACCATTTTTTGTACAACTTTTCTATTCGTACACTTAATAATATAAAAGAAAAAAGTATATTCAGAGCAAATTGACTCACAGTTCTAATACTTTGATGCGTATCCTTTGGCTTTAATTACTGCTTGACACCTCTTCTTCATAGAATTAACCAGTTTCCGACATGTTTCAGAGCTTATTTTATTCCACTCGGCTTGCACAACAGTTTTCAACTCTTGTTTGGACTTGACGCCTGCTTTATGGACTCGCCTCTTCAAAATTGCCCATAAATGCTCGCTGGGATTTAAGTCTGGACTTTGAGCTGGTGTTTGTAGTAGTTTGGGCACATTCCATATTAGCCAATTCATGTTAACTCGCGCATTATGCTTACTGTCATTGTCTTGTTGGAATCTGTAGATAGGCGGCATGTCCATTTTTTGGACATTCTGCTTTACATTGTTCTTCAATATCTTCAAATATGTGATATAATGCACCCTGGAACACATGATTCACTAATTATTTGTGCCTGACATATGCATCCATGATACCATCAATAAACTGGATGGTACCAACACCTTTGGACGACATACAGCCCCAATTCATTAATGACCCACCACCGTGTTTAACTTTTGGAACTGTATTAATGAGATCATTGTCTTTATTTGATTTTCTCCAGACCCTATTTATCCCATCTGACCCGTATATATTAATCTTGGACTCATCTGACCATATGACACTATCCCAAAATTCCTGGTCCTTGTGGATGTGCTCTTTCGCGAATGAAAGTCTATTCCTGCGATTCACCATACTTACATACGGCCTTTTTTGTGGTATTCTGCCATGTTATCCATGCTTCCACAAGGCACGTCGGACAGTTTGATCGGACATCATCTTGCCAGCAACATTTTCTACTAACGGTCGTAACTGAGGAACACTTAGTCGGGGGGTTTCTCGCATTCTTTTTAAAATAAAGCGTTCATTACGTTTATTCAACCTTCTCTCATTTGGTTTTCTCGGCATATTCTGTGCTGAACCATCCTCTCTAAATTTGTTTACTATGTATTGAACTGTTTAGTGTGATTTATTGACTGTTTGTCCAATTTTTCTTAACGAATAACCTCTAAGAGCCAAATTATAATAACATCCTTCAGATCGGAACTAAATTCCTTCACCTTGCCCATTTCGAACACTCTGATAGATAGACGATAGGCCTACAACAATACTTACGCCAGCATTTCGCTTGACGGGGAGCGCGCCTGCATGTTCAAACTTGTTACGAAGTTGCAAACTGCACGAAATCACCCGAATAGCGGTGGCGCTGTATGCGAGGAAGATTGAAGCTCTTGCCTGTACGAATAACAATGTTGCATGAATCAGCGTGTTTTTCTCTTTTCACTGAAATTATATGCTCTTTTTATACATTTTGAACATACAATTTTATTGACATTTGTTGCTGAAACCTTCATTAACATTAATTTCCAGGTACATATGAAAATGATTATATTTACTAGTAGATATGACATTTTTTCCTCGGAAATTCTATGTGTACGAATAACAATGTTACATACTGTACGTCGCTTGGAAGGGGGAGGAGGGTGGCTTGAGTTAGAACCTCCATAAAACTCATAAAAGCAGGCAATAAACGAACATCGCTTGGGTTTCCTTCGTTTATTTTGGATGTCCCTAGACGCAACAGTGTTTTGGAACGAATAGGGGAACGGGCTACAGAGTGAGATATCCTCATCTTGCTTTGTCGCGTCTCTAAAGCGCAAAGGAGGCATGTTTGGACTTGTCTCAACGGGAGCTATATTAACGATAAATGAGTTGCCGATTGCCTCCTACTCAATAGTGACAATAGCTTCATGCAGTGATTGATCCATACCACCCTAACATCACACTACAATTTTTCATAAGAGTCGAGCATGGTAATTTTGCCTCTATATTTAACGTATGTTTCCTAAATATGAACTTATACCCCCCAGATGTAAACCCCTAGTTTCACTGGAGCACGCAGGGGGGCTGATGGGGGGAGGGGGGCTACAATCCATTCAGAAAATTTGAGAAAATCGAAATTTTTAAATGAAAGCAGTAAAGAAATCGGGAATAAACTAAAGTAGAAAAGAAGGCCCCTCGTTTAAAATGGCGCCCAATTACCATTTCTGTCTTCGAAAATTTTTTAATACGAAGGTTAAAAATCGTAATTACGAAATATTTTACAGCGTACCCTGTCCCCTCTAGATCGTAGCTATGAATATCCACCTTTACAATGCCAGGGGGAAAAAATGCCTGCGTACGTTAGTGCCTGGATTCGTGTAATCTTGGCAGTGAGTTGTATTCTGTAAACTGCTGCAAACTTAAGATTCCCAGATATTTCAGAGGAAAATAGGGACAATTATTTTTCAAAATGTTACAAAAAAGACAATCAATGTTTTCCACGAAATTATTCGAAGTTTGATTTTAATATTTTGAAATGCAATGAAAGATGAATTCTCTTAATTCTAGTGCTGGTACCGGGAGAAATGAGGTTTTATTTCAGCACTTTGGGTTGAACTTTGAAAAAAGTCCACATAAACATAGCAACTAGTCTTACTCTCATTATTAATTACTTACGACGGCTAACTAAAATAATTAATTAAATCAGAGGAGATATAGTGTAGTTTAGTTTCTATCAAAATTAGATTATCTGTAACACTTCTCGGAGCTATGGAATGCGTACATCAGTTAATCTTGCATGCTGAAATGTTCCATAACCAAAATTGACACTGAGAGATCTTAGTTTCATGGAGATAGTCTAATGCTTCGAGGAGTAACGATGGGGGGGTATAGGGAAGTAGCCCAGGGCTACCCAGGCGTCGAACGATCAAAAAAGAGGAAACGTTCGAAAAGAGTAAACGTCGTGATCCCTGCTGTGAAAGTATTGATATTCTATTAATTCATAATTAATTTATTATTGCCTGTTTGTAAAGAAATCTCGCTTCGTCACACAGCTTCTCTGAGGATGAGTTAACAAGGAAGTGACAGGTGGCATATTTTACTTGGAAACGAACCGAATAACAGCAACGTTTCACACCGTAGCGATTTTACAGGTCGCACAAGTCACCATTCGATTGGCGGAATCCTCAAAAGACAAAGGACACGTGTTGCTTCGGTGTGAAATCTCCCGAAGAGTTACACGAGTTTATACTTATTGCTTAGTATGCAAGCAGTATTGCCACCAGTTCTTTTTCGCCGGAAATGACCTACATTTTAGTCTTAATGCCTGCGTCTGGGACGAATTTGAAAATAAATCGCAATATCCTCTATTTAGAGCATTTTCACTGAGAAAAGAAGTATTTCAGTTGGAGAAGCAGACAAAATATTTATATCTATGGAATTTGTTATTCTACTACAGATTCAGTATTTTTCATATTTTGCGTCACTTTCCTATTTCTTTCGGTTTAAGCGCATCGTGGCGATGAGTATGAATGATGATTGGATGAAACTGACGAAGGTACGCCAACAAAGAAACGCCCATGCGCACGTGAGGACTCGAACTTCGGACCGTCGGAGACGACACCATGAGTCTAACACTCAACGCGATTGACCACCGGGAGAGTTGTAAGTTCTCGTACATTCTGCGAAGATTTGGTATTGTTCTGTGAAATTTCAAAGATTTTATCTGTACACAGCTCTGTAATAATACACTTTGACCAAATTGAAATAATTTAAGAAAGGCGTCTCGGAGATGTATGCTTGAGAAAACAATATGCAGTGGTATTATTAATTATAAGAATTCAAAAAGACAAAAATAATAGGTATGTTCAGTGTTCATTAACAACATCAGTTACTTATCACTAATGTACGAGTACAATTTACTCCCTTAAACTAATTTAAATCCCACATAGAAAATACTTCTGGCTGTGACTCCCAACCAATATTATTAAAACTAAGGAAAGCATATTTAAGTTGGGATGGGCGGATGCGAATTTTTTAATATTCCGATACCGGATCCGTGCAAAGAAGATAAACCAAATTTACTTTACTTTATATTCTTGAGGCATAGCAAGCTTATATCTACCTGAATATTTATAGGAAGGTCATATAGTAATTGCCAATCAATTCATTAGTGAGAACTGCTGCCTGGTTGCATATATATTAAACGTAAGATTAAGAAAATTTTCAGAGACCTTGTAGCGTCGAAACGAGGCGTCCAGAGAAAAAAAAAGTTAAGAAGAGTTGTTTGCCTCATAGCCCCTAAGGTTTGTCAAAGTACAGTTTCGTGACTATGTGACCTGTCATCTGCGGCACGTTGTTGCTAAACGTATGTTCTGTGCGGCATGGTGACTGACCGTGCTGTTGCACGATCCTTCGAAAGAATACGCAAATAAAATCACCTTGCACCTTAGAGGGCAAATTCTTTCCCTCTCGCCATCTAATAACTGGTCCGTGTGTGTCGGTTGCCTTCCCCTACATCTCCGCTGTGAATGTGGCAGCCGCGTGTTCAAATTCCCCTCTCAAAGGGAACGGCGAGCTATGACTGGCAAAGAACAAAGCGCGTGCTGTCTCCAGCGCTCCCCCGAGTGGGTGGAAGCACTCACGTGATAGCTGCCAAGTTCATCCACAGGCGACAGACCACTTGGGGGCGGGAAATGTACCTAGCGGCGGAAACTGCACAATGTGCGTTTTTTCTTACACTACATAGGGTGATTTTGAACAATACCGACAAACTTCAGGAGGTGATTCCTGAAAGGTTTGATTGATTGAATTAAAAGTTCTGGGTGTGTAGGCACTTAAGACTATTTTGCACCCTTCTATGTATACGGGGAAATATCCCCTTATCTAAAATTCTGACTGAAAGAGTTAAAATAAGGGGTGTAAAAAGCCCCTTGTGAAAAATTAAAAGTGTAAGATTCCTGAAAGGAGAAGGATCAAAAAGTCCACATGAAGCAGTGGAGTATGCTGAGCCAAGAATCTGGACTATCTCGCTATGGCGCGTCCTAGGCTAGAAGACTGGGCTCGAGTAAACGCCGTGGGTAAGTGGTTAGACACACCCATATTGCTAGTTCATTACGTTTTCAAGTAAGCCATGATGCCATGCCAACGATAGGAGGTTGAAAACTCCTAACAGGTTGCTAACTCTATAATCGCCATCTTGTTATTGGAAGGAACAATTTTTGGATATTGTTTCATCGATTTTTCTTCTGTGTGATAGCCTCTGGGCTTCGCAGATAGCGTAGCTAGCCCACAATATACGCTCCTCATATGAACATGTGCCCGGACATGGATGTTCTAAGATAGATAGATGGCACTACCTCAGGGGCGGCGCCAGATATTTTCGACCGGGTGGGCAGAAGCTCCATATTGATAAATTAGGGTGGGCAGTATAAATGTAAGACCATATATAGTATATACGTATGACGTATGTATCCCCTTCCCTCTTACACTCCCGATTTTCCTGTTACTTCTTTTTCCTTTCCTTTTCTTGTTTTCCTCTTTATTCTTTTCTAATCTATTCTGGCATGTTGTTCCATTTCCTTTCGCTTTGTCTCTGATGGACACAATTATTTCAAGGAAGTGTTTACACATGCGCTGCCATACATTCTAATCACATTCCTTCATGGATGTTAATACAGTGAAATAAATGTGAATTAGGTTTAAGCTTGTGTTGCAAATACAAGGCACATACTTGATTTTATGTATTCGGCGACAATGATAGAAAGTGCGATGGTAGACAATCGTGAAGTTTCTCGTAATTTAAATGCATCTTCCTGAGTATAGTATTTTCATCGTATGAGTTTTTGACTGAAAGAGTTTTCTTACTCCTTGGGGGTCACTTTTCTTAGCATACAAGGTTTGTACAACTGACAAATTTATCTGAATGTTTGTAGTAGCGGAGATTGGGTGCCAACATTTGAGGGGCAAGGACAATATACTTTTTCTTGGTAGAAAAGGCTTAGCATAAAGAGACCATAGTGCGGGGGCAAGAAGTGGCAAAATGTGGCGGGAGAACTACTTCCCCTACTTCCCGCTCCTCCTAATCGCCGCAACTGAATGTTTGGATTAAAATGAACGTCTTATTAGGAATGATTTAAAACACACACGGAAAACCAATTCTTTGTTCATTGTCCATGAAGTATTCCTAGGCTAATTAAAGGCTATTTTGACAAAATATCACTCAGAAGTAATAAACAAGTAAGATTGAAAAATCTTTTCAGAATTGAAGAGATTATTAATTAAGTTGCTATTCGTTTTCTGAACTGTCATATTACTAATGCGGGAGAAACAATACACGTATGGTTACATGAACATATTTTTTGAGGTAACAAAATGATTTAGGACACAAGGAATTCATCGAAATTGATCACCGTACTAGGGATGGCCAGATCCGGATCCGGATCCTAAAATTTTTCGGATCCGGAATTTTCAGATCCGTCTCCGGATCCGGTACTTTCGGATCCGGATCCAGAACTTTCGGATCCGGATCCAGAACTTTCGGGTCCGGATCCAGAACTTTCGGGTCCGGATCCAGAACTTTCGGATCCGGATCCAGAACTTTTGGGTCCGGATCCAGAACTTTCGGATCCGGAATTTTCTGATCCGGATCCGTTTTGCCATCCCATATGCGCTTCTTTGGAAAGTAAGAATGTGCTTATAACATAGGCCTATTGTTACCTGCTAATATATACGAGGGGGTGCTGAAAAGTTCGTAGCCCAACCCAGAAGGAGTGAACGTGGAATGATGAAATTTTACAGTTATTCTACATACTCCCCCCGAAGTTCAATACACTTCCTTGCACGGTGCTCCAATTTTTGCAGACCAGTGAAAAAAATTCTAAAGGGTGTTCCACACACCACTGTTCCGTAGCACTAATCACCTCCTTATCAGATCCAAAATGGTGTCCTTTCAAGTGTTGTTTGGGTTTGGGGAAGAGGTAATAGTCTGACGTAGCTAGATCTGGGGAATAAGAAGGATGATCTAGACATTGGAACCCTGGATCATGCAATGCCAGTTGTGTTTGCTGTGCTCGATGGACAGGGGCATTGTCCTGCAGGATCGGAATTTCATTTTTCATTTTTCCGCGGCGTTGCACTTTCAATTTGTCTTTCAATTTTGTGAGTAATGCAGAGTAATACTCTGCATTAAATGTCTGACCCTTGGGCAGGTAGTCTATGAGTACGACTCCATCCTTATCCCAGAAGAATGTTGCAAACACTTTCCCAGCCGACTTCTGACTCTTGAACTTCTTGAGGCGAGGGGAACCTGAGTGCCGCCACTCCATTGACTCTTGTTTCGTTTAAGGATCGTAGTGGTACAACCATGTTTCATCCATGGTTAATATTCGTGATAGAAATTGGTCGACATTGCGTTCAAAATGGGCAATGACTTCCCTTGATGTCCTCACTCTTTCACACTTTTGATCTGCTGACAGATTTTTGGGAACCCATTTTGTCGAGAGCTTGCGCATGTCCAAGTCATTAAGAATTATGGTACCAACGCGTTCCTGAGAAATGCCCATAATCTCTGCCACACGTTTTGCTGAGATTCTGCGATTTTCAAGAATAAGGTCATGAATTTCATCCAAGATTTTGGGGACAGTCACTGTTTTTGGTCTTCCTGCACGTGGAGCATCATCTGTTGAAAAATCGCCACGTTTAAACTGTGCCACCCACTTCTTCACCACTGCATATGATGGAGGAGAGTCCCGTAGTGTTCCACTGATTTCCTCATGAATTTGCTTCGGCGACTTTCCTTGGTGGAACAAAAATTTGATGACAGCTCTGTTCTCGATGTTTGTGAAATTAGCTGGCTGGGCACACATGATCACTTCAGGGGCTTGAAAAGCTCAATAACAATTCCGTTATTAATATGAAAATTTGCATGTGTACATACCAAGATATATTCTTTAAAACTGTAAAGTTTCATCATTCCACGTGCACTCCTTCTGGGTTGGGCTACGAACTTTTCAGCACCCCCTCGTATATATATATATATATATATATATATATATATATATATATATATATATATAATATACATACACATATATATATAGTGTGTGTGCGCTTACAAGGGAGGTCTTAAGTCTCCCCCTCCGATTTCCATGAAACTTGGCAGGTGTATAGAGGCCCCACCCCTCAAATGTCAAGATGAGGAGAAATTGACGTGGGGATCTGACCCGAAACCACGTAAATATGGCATAGGAAGAAACAGGGGGCATAGGGCCTCTCTATACACCTGCCAAATTTCATGGAAATCGGAGGGGGACACAGGTGTCAGATGATCCCCACGTCAATTTGTCCTCATCTTGACATTTCAGGGGAGGTTGCCCCCTAGAACAGTTTTTAGGCGAAACAAAGAAACACGTATTTCTTCATTTGGGCCCCACTATACACCTGCCAAGTTTCATGGAAATCGGAGGGGGACACAGGGGTCAGATCCCTACTTCAATTTGTCCTCATCTTGACAATTGAGTGGGTTTCGCCCTGTAAAACTGTTTTTTAGCTGAAACAAAAAAAACACGTATTTCTTCCTTTGGGACCCACTATACACCTGCCAAGTTTCATGGAAATCGGAGGGGGACACATAAGTCAAATGCACACTTAAATTTGTCCTCATATTGATATTTGGGGGGGGGGGTGCCCCCTAAAACTGTTTTTTAGCCGAAACAAAAAAACACGTGTATCTTCACTTGGGCCCGTTTATACACACACCTGCCAAGTATCATTGAAATCTGAGGGGGACACAGGGGTCCGATTCTTACTTCAATTTGTCCTCATCTTGACATTTGAGGGGGTTTTGCCCCCTAAAACCGTTTTTTTAGCTGAAAAAATAAAACACGCATTTCTTCCATTGGGCCCCACTATACACCTGCCAAGTTTTATGGAAATCGGAGGGACACAGGGGTCAGATCCCCACTTCAATTTGTCCTCATCTTGACATTTGATGGGGTTTTGCCCCATAAAACCGTTTTTTAGCTGAAACAAAAAAAACACGTATTTATTTCTTCATTTGGGCCCGTTTATACACACACCTGCCAAGTATCATGGAAATCGGAGGGGGACACAGGGGTCAGATCCTCACTTCAATTTGTCCTCATCTTGACATTTGAAGGGGTTTTGCCCCCTAAAACCGTATTTTAGCTGAAACAAAAAACACGTATTTCTTCCTTTGGGCCCCACTATACTGCCAAATTTCATGGAAATCGGAGGGGGACACTTAGATAACCTCCCTTGTTAGTCTTACACTTCGTAATTATTTAACACTGCATATATTATAATGTTTTATTTTAATTTGTACAACTGTAACTGTAGAACAATTGTATAATTTTTGTATAACATTTCTATCTTGTTATATATGTTAAAGGTTTCATCATGGAATGGAATGTCTCACATTTATGTGTGTTTTCATTTCCAATACATTCGAATGAATACATATTCGTTTCAAAGGCATTTACAAAATCACCTCTGACATTTGTGCCCGAGTGTGTTAGCCGATGCTTAGCAAAGTATTTTAGGAACAACACTTGAAAAAATTTCTTGTAGGACTAACGAAACATTTCTTTGTAATCGAAGATCATAATACCTTTTAAGGTGTGGTAATATTATAATGGGATTGAGATACGAAACTCTCGGATCCGGATTTTTCGGATCCGTTTGACCATCCCTACACCGTAAAAGTAATAATTCATCTATTTTTCATAGATGACGTGACCATTTCGAACACACTAGAATGTCAACCTCTATTCTGTGCAGCATACCCTGGAAACTTTATTCTTTCAGGGCAAGGAGTACCTGGCGCCTGGAACCACTGTCAAAGTAATAATTTATGAGGGTTTGTATTTTGAGTGTCAGCATGTGTTTGTTTTCGCCCCTTCGTTACTTTCATCTAATCACCATTGAACCTTACCGTCGTCATTATCAAAATTAGACTTAAAATAAAACAAATCAAGCAGAACTTACTCTTCCAGAAATGGAGTTTCATTAGTTCATACCTCTTAGAAAGTTGAGGTGGCAGTTTCAATTGCACAGCGTTTCATTAGTGGATCAAGGCAGCTAATTACGTGAACAATGACCTTGTTTTCGAAAGTATCAAATATTTGTCTCAGGCAATCATCCTCTTAAAATGGTCGCATCTTCTGTGGTGATAAAATGACACGTTTGCTGCGAGTTCGTTCTGTATATATTTTTTTCCCAATGGCATAACGCTGTCGGAAGCACAATGCACACTGGTTCGGATTACACATTAAATTGTAAGCTTAGTCCCGATTAGCCTATCTGAGCATAAAAGTGGGCTTAAAAACAAATTTAAGAAAATCGTCTTCTGGATACTTCGTGACATAACATTATTTTTCTTTACTTCAGCTGCTTCTACAGATTCTGTTGACATTTTCGGCTGATTCATATGGCAAAATTTATGTATGGAACGAGGATTTCTAAATAAGATAAGCCACTCATTAGCAATTGAATAATTCTGTAGCTTTTTCCACACATAAATGGTTTATTAAAATTTATTTACTTAGGTATTGTAGTGATTATTATGATTCCTACTTATTAGTAGAACGAATGTAAAGTTGATATTTCGCATACCATATTGATATATGAAGATGGCAGGTATATAAAAATTGTAATGAAATAAAAAAGGGACACTTCTGGAATTTCAATGCAGAGCTAATTAAAACTATATTATACTCTGATCACATCACCTCCAGATTCGGCCGAGATCAAGAAAGTATGGGGCCCTAACTCCACACCCCCTATACGCCTTCGTGGCGTGGTACAGAGCACAGGGGAGCACTTTACATTACTTTTTTATTATACTGTCTAGCATACTTAAACCCGAAGGTTTATGGCTGCAGCAACACAAACCTTCCATCTGTCCCTATCCGGGGCAAGATCAATCTAATCTTTCTCATCCTTACCGATTTCTTTCAGGTCCATCTCAACGTTATCCCTCCATCATCGTCTTGGCCTTCCTACTGGTCTCTTACCATCAGGTTTCCCAACAAAAATCCTGTAAACTATTCTCTGCCATTCACGTCACATGGCCTGCCCATCTAAGTCTTCTTGATTAAATTATTCAAATAATAATTAAAAAGTCGAAATAATTTATTGTGTTGCTGAAGGAAGTAACGCTAAGATGATGTTTTTATTTGTTTATTTGGAGATTTATTAACCATACCCAGGCCGGGATTTATATACGTATGTGGAGGCCCGGAGCTGCAGTCCTCAAGTTCACCCTAAATTATGATCTAATTTTCATCATACGCTGCATAATTTTGAGCCTCCTAAGCCTACTAGCGGCTTTTAATCATGGAAGTATTCATTTGATCACAGTTTTTGTTTCAATAGATCTAGTAATGACTTTCACTTTTTAATCACAAAATTGGCTTTTAATGGGTTGATAAATGGTGAACATTTCAGCATAGATAATATTCATAAGTAAAATATGCATGTTATGAACACCAGAATACACTCATTTATTGAATCATTCGTATATCCCCAAGTATATGTACTTATTGAATTTGTTTGGGTGGGCAATCGGGTGGGCACAGGAATTTTTGGGTGGGCGCTTGCCCACCCGTGCCCACCCCTGTCGCCGTCCCTGCACTACCTGTTGACATGCTGGTAGTCCCTCGTAAGAGCACTAGATGAGTAACATGGGCATTTTGAGCATCTGCAAACGTGAATTTTGGTCCGTGTGCGAAAGGCCCATCGCATGCATATATTTCCCCATGTTACGCAACTGGTGCTCTTACAAGGGACTCCCGGTATGACGACGGGTATCTTGTAACATGAATTTCCGGACATACGCTCATGTGAACCTTTTCTTCCTTGTTCCGTCGGGAATCACCTCCTAAAGTTTGTATTGTTCAGAATTACCTTGTACATGACGTGACCGAGAGATTGTCAAAGCCAACAAAAGGTTGTAGAGTATTATTAACTATTAATCTAATACATTTTCGGTATTAAAATATTTCTGAACATTTGCCTACCTGTGAAGTTGTGGCGCAGGACAGCCAAAGAGGGCGTGGTGACTCCGAGGCCCAGGGCGTCCGTCTTGTTGTTGAGCAGCACCTGGGCGACGGCCAGGTGGTCCCCGTGGTCAGCCAGCACGATCAACAGATTGAGCAGCAGCTGCTTGCAGTGCTCGTGGACAAGCGGTCGGGTGTGGTCCAGACCCAGGAACAGGATGTGGAGCATCAGAGGAACGTGAATGGACCAGTCCAAGTCCACGCCGTCCACCACGACGTCCGTCAGCAGCATCACGGCCAGGTTGCACCTGAAGAACAATTAAAATGGCGCGATTAGTTTGATTAAAGAATAACAAAGCACCTGGCATTGATTTAATACCAGCTGAGTTAATTAAATATGGTGGAAATTCATTAATGTATCAAATTCATAAATTAATCTGTTTAATATGGAATAAAGAAGAAATCCCTCAACAGTGGAAAGAATCCATAATTGTTCCTGTGTTTAAAAAAGGTGATAAAATGAACTGCAATAATTACCGTGGAATTTCTCTACTCTCAACAACATATAAAATATTATCTAACATTCTTTTAACAAGACTAACCCCATATGCTAATGAAATTATAGGTGATTATCAATGTGGATTTAAACGTAACAGATCAACTACAGATCAAATTTTTCACATCAGACAGACACTTGAAAAAAAGTGGGAATATAATCAAAATGTCCATCAGCTATTCATTGATTTCAAAAAAGCATATGATTCAGTCAAAAGAGATAAACTATATAATATATTAGTAGAGTTTGGAATACCTAAGAAGCTTGTTAGTATGATAAAAGTATGCACCAGTGAAACAGAAAGTAAAATTCGTGTGGGTATTAATATGTCTGACAAATTTACAATTCATGATGGGTTAAAACAAGGAGATGCATTATCTCCATTGCTCTTTAATTTTGCCTTAGAATATGCTGTTAGGAAGGTAAAAGAAACTAAAGAAGGACTAAAATTAAATGGTGTGACTCAGTTGTTAGCATATGCAGATGATGTAGACTTACTGGGGGATGATGTGAATACAATTAAGAATAATGCTAAAATATTTTTCAAAACTGCTAAAGAGATAGGTTTGGAAGTTAACAAAGAGAAAACTAAATATATGCTTACAGGCCGAAACCAAGTGTTAGGTAATAATCAAAATCTAATTATTGATAACAACTCGTTTGAACCAGTTTCCAAATTCAAATACTTAGGAGTAATATTAACAAATGAAAATTATATTAAAGAGGAAATAAAAAGTAGGCTTAATTCAGGAAATGCATGTTACTTCTCTCTTCATAAACTTTTGTCTTCTCGTTTAATATCTAAGAAACTAAAAGTTAAAATATACAAAACAGTAATTTTGCCTGTAGTATTATATGGATGTGAAACTTGGTCCCTTACATTGAAAGAGGAACATAAATTGAGAGTATTTGAAAATAAGATCCTTAGGAAAATATTTGGACCTAAAAGGGATGAGGAGACAGGTGAGTGGAGAAGGTTACATAATTTAGAACTACATAATTTGTATTCATGTCCAGATATTATTAGAATAATTAAATCAAGAAGACTTAGGTGGGCAGGCCATGTGGCACGAATGGGAGAGGAACGAGGAGTTTACAGGATTCTTGTTGGGAAACCTGATGGTGGTAAGAGACCTGTAGGAAGGCCAAGACGAAGATGGAGGGACAACGTTGAGATGGACCTAAGGGAAATCGGTAGGGATGGAAAAGAGTATATAGAACTTGCTCAAAATAGGGAAAGATGGAAGGCCTGTGTTGCTGCAGCCATGAACCTTCGGGTTTAAGAAGGCTAGAGAGTTAGTTAGTTAGTTAGCGATTAGTTTGATTTATTCGAACTCTGACTGCTCACTTTATTAACTAGGCGCTCATCGCCGTTTGGAATGGTACTTGTTTAGAGTAATTGAGTTGTAGTAACAGTTACTTTTCACAAACATAATTAAGTTATTTGAAAAAGTAACCAAATCACTTTTGTGATTACCTTATTCTAGGTAAGATATAACTCTTACTATAGCATACTTCAGCATGAGTTTCGAGCAAGCTATCCTTTCAATTCACTGGGGACCATAAAAATTAATTACTAATTTTCTTTAAATTATAATTAACCTAATAATAATAAAATAAATAATCCATGTCTCGACAGCCCTCGAAGGGCCTTGGCCTATATCCCGATTGCCAGTCTCCCTCCCACAATCCTACCTAGAGATGTTCGTGTGGAGATCTTAAACCGGTAATGGGGAGACGTGGGGTCAGCACGTCGAACCTTCAGCCGTTATAGAGCTTTCCGAGACCGGGTTACGCTACTCACTCGTAGCTCCTCAATTTCTTCACGATGGTGGGTTGCCACCGGTCCTATACACAGGCCGAGAACCCGGAGACTGAACCCAGACGGACTCGAACCTATGTCGTCCCGTAGTCGGGAGCCCAAAGCACAGTGCCTTAGACCGCACGGCCATGGAGGAGGACGTAATTTACCTAATATAAAATTATAATATGTACAAAATATACCCATCCACTTGAAAATGAGGGCCTCACCGATCGCGCAGTGTTACAGTCGTCGCCTTGTAATCAAAGGGTCCCGGCTCGATTCCCGGCGGAGGCACATGTAGTGGTTCGGATCCCAGTTTAAACTGTAGGTCCAGTCCCGATTAGCCTTACTGTGCATAGAGTGGACTTAAAACACCAACTCAATCAATCACTTGAAAATGAAATTTAACGTTTTACTGTATACGCATCTCCTTCTTATTCTCTCATTATTTTTCTAATTACTATTAAGGCAGGAAGTTCAAGTATGGCCAGAATGATTGTTGGAGATTTCCTCTTCATGTGTTCCATGTCGTACAATAATTGCACTTGGGGCACGTTCAGTGGCCACAAAGGAATAACACTGTTCTCTTAATTTTAATTCACCCATTCTTGAAGGACATTTGGTTCAAGATATTTTAAAAATCTCGTTGAAGAAAATTTGCTTCCACGCCGAAAATGCAGACGAAAAAAACATCCTTTAATTTCGTTACTGGCTAGCAGGGCCGGATTAAGGTGGGTGCTATTGATGCTGCAGCATTACGCCCAATCCTGAAATAGGCCCAGATGAAAACAGACGAGCATTTTCCGAAAGCTGAACAGTTTTCTTTTGCTATATTAACCTGAAAATAAATCTTAGAATGAAATTTGGATCCCCAATTTCGGACGCCTAGACAAAGCGTTACTTGCGCTGTGACGTAACTATAACGTCGTTGTGTTTATTGTTCACCGAAGATTTCAAGCATCAGGCCCAATTTCGTCTTAATCCGGACCTGCTGGCTAGTTAAAAATTAACCGAGTTACAGCCAACTAATTTCAAAGAGCGACTAGTTTCAGTTAGTATTAATCGACAAAGTAGCCGTTACTTCCAAATACTGGTGCTTATTACCAAAATCACCGTGTACATAGAAGTTTGTCTGAAAACAGAACGTAAATAGGGGGTAAATATGTACACTTACTTTTCGAATACTGCATGCCGTGGCGTATTTGAGGGGAGGTTATCAGGCTTGACCCCCTTCCCCATGAAATGTTCTACAGCAACTATAAATATCAAACCTTGCCAATTTTTAAACTTCTGATATTGTGAAGTATTTCCCACATGTCCTGATGCCAAAGATGCATTGAATTTTTGTCGTAATTTCTTCGTTCATAAAAACTTTAGATGTGATGAAATTACTCTTATTAATATACCGAAAAAAAAGTGTTAACTTCTATTTGTAAAATCTCTAACTAGAAAATTTTAGATCTTCACATTTACTACTTTGAGATATCGACAAATCACTTTAAGACAAGACTGACTGTTGTCTCTCACAGCCAGACAGGTCGATGGAGATAATTTATACTGCTCTGAACTACTGTTTGAAACGTCTGTCAGTCCATCACAATTTATCTTTATAGCTGTGGTAGTTACCGACATACCAACAGTGATACGAACAGACGGACATGACCAACTGATCAGTATCCTAAAAGTAGTTACTGTTATTGGCACGCCAGTGATCTTCACTGTCAAGGTTTACTTGTGCCGTGAGATAGACAATGTTTCTACTTTACGATTGATTGATTTGGTTTATTTTACTTCGCCTTTCTGACAATTTTGGCTAAACGCGAAGATGAGAATGAGTGATGATATGATGCAATTGATGAAGGGACTCTCCTCTTCTCTCTCTCAAAAGAGAGAGAGAGAGAGAGAGAGAGAGAGAGAGAGAGAGAGAGAAGGAAAATGGAAGGAACTTATTTCTTTCTTTTCTCTCTCTCTCTCTCTCTCTCTCCTCCTTTTCTTTCTCTCTCTCTGAGAGGGAGAGAGAGAGAGCGGGAGAAAGAGAGGGAGAGAGATAGGAGAGGGAAAGAGAGAAAGAGAGAGGGAGAGAGAAAGAAAGAGAGGAACCCAGGCCGGGATTGGACCCCGGGACTCTTGGCGTCGTAGATCGCTGTGCTAACCACTCCACCACGGAGGTCGTAAAAAAATAGAACAGTAAAAAAAAAAAAAAAAAAAAACTGGTCCGATTTCTGTCTGGGTGATCTTAGGTGTGAATTTTTCAGACAATGATCCTGCATAGAGCGGCTCTGAAGAACAGGCAGAGTGACTGGGGAAAATCCTTGGGGGTAAAAGCGGCCGCTCGTGGTGCTGATTACATCATCTCCAACTATGGCCGAGATAGAGAATGTGTTTTCATGGTACTATGCAGTATACACCTTTAACTTTTTAAAATATCGATAAAAACATTTCTTCGATCAATAAAATTATCTCTAACACTAAAAACAAATTTCCAAACACTAACACGTCGGTGCATTAAACTACTACAGAAATGGTGCCGCACACGTAGCTTCAACTTGTTCCAGCTTCAAGCAAATATTGAAGTGACCAATGCCTGAGACAGTTTGCAGTGCGCGAATTCCACAGAAAACGTTGAGAAAATGGAAATCGTTGCACATTTGCAATTTCTTGTGCATGCCCATGGCAATAACAGATGACACTCGTTCCATCGCGTCACTCTTCTCCACCCCTCCCGGTCACAACCAGACTGTAACAGGCTCCGGATGTGCGATTCTTTTTATTCTCGTCTGTGTTGACGTCATGTAAACGTTTCGAGTCAGATGTACAAATGTTACCATAGACGCTTGTAAACATGTACGAGTACACGGGTCTGTAATTATTTTTTTTAAAAAAAATACTGATTTTGTCAGTCCTTTACCTCTCCCCTATTAATGTTTCTTCTGGCACCAAAACATATATCTATGATGCAATTGAAAAAGAATATACGAGGAGAGTTCAGAAATTAAAGTTCCGGTAGGGTGTTAAGAAAGGGAGCACATATATTTGTTACAATTTTATTGTGTTCAGAATCAGGGTGGATAAAAATCATGATTTTTATTAAAAAAATAATTTTTGTTGATTTATTTTATTTACATCGATTTTTTTTTTCATTTAAATCGATTTTATGATTTTCTTAAAAATAACACGCTTCAAATTTCTTCTATGGTTTTTGGCACCATACATATATATTTTTTTTATAGAAAGGCTTTTTCAACTAAACGGCGCTGCAAAATATTTGAACAGCTTGATTAATGCAAATAAAAAATCTACAATTTTCTGTTTCCGATACTGTACCTACTATGGAAATATTGTTGAATGTGTTACTGAAAGCAATAATAATTCCAGTATCTTTTCTTCCAGTGAAAATAAAACATTCTGGATGTACTCTATAATTGTAACTTAAAATAGTAACTGAAATATGAATTTTGGAGATTTTTTTAATGATAGTTTGAAAAATATCGGCTACCATGTTTATAGCCGCGGTGGCTCAGTCGGTAACGCGTCTGACTACCATGGTCAAGGTCCTGGGTTCGATCCCTGGCCGGTTCAAATCCGGGAACTTTTCTAACGTTGGAAGCGGCTCCGGCGCCCACCCAGCGTCGAATGACATGGGTACCTGGGGGAAACCCTGGGGGGTAAAGGCGGTCAGGGGCGTGATGCTGATCACATCACCCCCACTCACGACCGGATCAAGAAAGTGTGGGGCGTTACCCCCACACCCCCTATACGCCTTCATGGCGTCGTGCTAAGCACAGGGGAGAACTTTACCTTTTTACCATGTTTATTTACAGTTTAATGATAATGTCACTATTTATGGTTTAACATGATTAGTATTTTGTATATTTTTCTACACAAAATGTTTGCTACTTTTGCCTATAAAAATTGAATTTTAAATCAAGAGAAATGTGTGATTACATTTCCTTTCCTATGAGCTTCACAACATCAGTACATATATTTCCTTTATTTTCCTATCTTAGAGCCTAATAAACACCATTAAATGATTACGAGATTAATCTACTTTCACCAAAAGTGATTCTGATATCTGTAAAATCCTTATGTGCATTGTTCAATAAATTATTTATTTAAAGTGGAGTGATTTTTTTCTTAAAAAATCACCTGATTTAAATCTTGATTTAAATCGCGATTTAAATCAATCCACCTTGGTCAGAATTCTTCGTCATAAACCATTTCTCTATGCAGTCACCACTATTGTTAAATATATTTCTAAGACCACTTGATGACAGGTTAGATATTCATTGCACCTGAGGAGCGTTTAGCATGTTAAACGGCCCGCTAAAAACTTGCCATTGTGGAAAACGTATTGTACATGATGATGAGATTAGTCGTAAGATGTGAATTTGGCTGAGACAGCAGACCAGAGACTTTTATGCTACAGGTACCGGGGTGCTAATGAAGCTATGAGATAAAGTCACTAATATTGGTGGGGTCTGTTCAAAACTGTAAATGTAATGATGATGATAAATGTTTCTTACGTTCGTATCTCTTCCAGCAACCTCTTATAATTATTGTGATCTCTAGAATATATGTGTTATTAATAAGGCTAGGATTTATAAGACCTAAAAAATATATGTACGAAAGTACTCTTCAACTCAATATGATTTATGCATAAAAATTTGAAGAAGTAATTCAAAGGTATCTGGATGTTAGAAATGATTGTTCACAAGTGTTCAATATGCGCACCGCCTGTGACACGGCACATAAGTCGGTAGTTCAGCTCCTGTCACACACGCTGCAGCATGTCCGTGGTAACAGTCTCCAGTGCGGCGGTGATTCTCTGCTGTATTTCCTCTAGGCTTGTAGGAAGGGGGGGAGGGCATAGGAGAGGACCTTCACATAGCCCCAGAGGAAAATTAGGAGGGGTCAGGTCCAGGGCCGGATTAAGACGAAATTGGACCTGATGCTGCTACTAAGTAAACTGTTTAACGCAAAATTGATAGCATTAACTTGAAATCTTCGGTGAACAATAAACACAACGACGTTATAGTTACGTCACAGCGCAAGTAGCTGTATAATAAGTAACGCTGTGTCTAGACGTCCGAAATTGGGGCTCCAAATTTCATTCTAAGATTTATTTTCAGGTTAATATAGCAAAAGAAAACTGTTCAGCTTTCGGAAAATGCTCGTCTGTTTTCATCTGGGCCTATTTCAGGAATGGGCCTAATGCTGCTGCATCAATAGCACCCACCTTAATCCGTCACTGGTCAGGTCTGGTTGAGCGTGGCGGTCATTTCAAAAGCACTTCATCCTCACTAGCACGCCCGATCCATCGCCCTAGCAGTGTCTCATTGAGATACACCCGCACAATGAGCTTTCAGTAAGGTGGTGCAACGCCCTGTTGCAGAATGAAGTGTTCATGTTCGTTTGCAATGAGAGTATTCATGAGCCAGGTTTGAAGCATTTGCAGATAATCATCGCCGGTAGCATTTCCCCGCAAAGAAAAACGGGCCATGAAGATGATTCTTAGAGAGAGCACACAAGACAGCCACTTTTGGCGAGTCTCTCTGTTGCTCTAGTGTGGCGGGATTATCTTCGCCCCAAATACGAACATTACGCTTGTTGACTTTGCCATTCGTGTGGAATGTGGCCTTATCACTAAAAACAAGACATGTATCAAAGCTGTTTCCATATCACATTACACATTCACTTTTGAGATGTTTCTACACATACTGTTAAATTTTCAGATCATTTACACGAGAATTGGTAACGTTATCAGATTACGAAATGATATCATTTTTTTAAAAAAAAACACCTGGTATATAAAGGAAGATCTTACCACAAAAAAAGAAAAAAAATATGCAGAATATGACCGACTAATTGATTAAAATATGCTCAATCACGTAGAAGTGGCCAGATATAAATACATATGCTCTTCCGAAGAATCTTAATATACTTTTTCACATATTTATGAAACATATAAACGTTACTAACAATATGCAGTCATGAAAATCCTCATCCTAATTTAGTTTACACCTGGTCGGACGTGTGGAAATAGCACACAACTATGTCGAACTATAATCAGCACACGTGTAAGCCTGGACTTGTCGTTGCTTCGTCGACTTCCCTCTTGACGTAGGGGTTGTGTGCATCGTTTGATCCTAAGGGAGGTATGCAGACCCCGTTGTTCGACGTGATACTTTCTACTACGAAACAAATTTTAGAGACGCGAGAGTTAGCCTAGTTAGGAAAGTTTTCAACGCGCTGAAGGTGGTGGCATTTTACAAAGGACAACTTCTTGCCGCAGGTCAGTCCGGTGAACAAAAGGGAAGTTTAACATTTGGAACGGACGGTAGGCAAGAACTTCCGAAGGCAAATTAGGATGCAAAACAACAACACGTTTCCCTAATTACATGTCAATTTGCACGTGCTTCAGGCGCTGCCTTGCAAATTTCCTTATCCCACTAGCTTAGTTGGGCGGGCTAACTTCGCAGTGGCTCATCCTGCGAGAGAACCAAAGTTAAAAGTCTAGTTTCAAGGATGTTGTCAATACTGGAAAATATATTAAACAAGCTATTACATTCCTATCAGCTATCCCATTCATTTGGCGAAACTAAATTCAGTGTATTTTACAGATGTTGCATGTACAGTGTAATTTAAAGCCCTGCAGGATTTTAAAAACCTATAACTTTTAAAGTAAAAGGTTTATTACAACGAAATATTGTTGTTACACAGAGGGAATTGCAAAATTAATATTTGACGTGGTTTGGTCCATCGTCAGATCTCCAACTGGGGACCATTCAGGTGCAAACATTCTTGCAATAGTCATTTGAATCCGAGAATTGCGTTCTGACTCTGCTCGTCCGGAATGTTGTGAATCACATCACGTATCTTGAACTTTAGATCTGTCGATTTTTTGTACATGGACCTGGGTCTTGACATGTCCCCACAGCCAGTAATCGCAAGGCGTAAGGTCTGGTGACCTTGCGGGCCAAGGTATGGGTCCTCTCTTTCCTGCATTGACGCCATCTTGGAATCACGTGACCACATGCGCACACGTCATTCAGAAGTGTGGGCAGAACAAAATTTTAAATTTTCCTCCGTGTAAAAGAACAACAACCGTTGTAATAAACCTATTACTTTAAAGTTCTAGTGGCCTCCCCGATAGTGCAGTGGTAGCGTTCTCGTCTTGTAATGAAGGGGTCGAGGGTTCGATACCCGGTTGAGGCACATAGTGGTTCGGATCTCACTTTAAACTGTAGGTCCAGTTCCGATTAGCCTTTGTGTGCATAAAGTGGAGTCATATCAATCAATCAATTTAAAGTTATAGTTTTTTAGAATCCTGCAGGACTTGAAACACGCTGTACTTTTAAGACACTTTCCGGGCCATTCAAAAATTCTTCAACATAGTAATAAAAAAAATAAGCCTCTAACTTGGCAAGCGTATTATTAAAATAAATGGAGTTTAATGAACAACGCAGGACATAAATGAACAAAATAATAAGTAATAATATTTTAATACAAAATACTTATCTCCAAGAAGTCAGTTGCAGGGAAAAGTAAAATGTGTGTTCTGATCTTTCATCCCTGACTTTTCCAATTTTTCGAGGTCACGATATCAGAATAAAAATAAAAATAAAAAATATGATAAAATCCTATGAATTGGCGCTACCGGTTGTCCGATTTCTTTGACTGATGTTTATTTCATCTGCCTTTTCTAACTTTCCATGTTATGACGATTAGGAGGAATGACGAACGGGCGACATAGGCGATAGGACAAACACATATCCATGCTATACCTAGGATTCGAACTTAGGACTCCTGACATGGAAGGTTTCTCGATCAAAAGAGAACACATGCACTTTTTACAGTACTGAATTTTTTGTTTTTGTATCTCTGATAGTTACGTACAGAGTATTTCAAAAGTCGCTTAACCCAAACTTCGATTGCTTATATGAAAACCGTTGGAGAAATTTAAGCCTTTTTTTTTTTGCATTACAAAGCTTCATCCATGCAGATATGTTTCAATGTTTAACAAAATCAGTTTCCTCCATACAGGATATTGTATAAATTAATCAGGCGAAAGTCAGCGTTAATTTTTTTCCAAAGTCCATTTTGGGATGAGAAATACATACAAGAAATTATTGAAGGGTCATAATTAGACTTTTGACGACTGAAGCCATGTTAATCTGTCATTTGCGACAAATGTGAGTCAAGTGCAGTATTTGATGTGTTGGGGACTGACGATTATATGGGTTAAGTGACCGAGGGCCATTTTGGCAGCATACGATCTTAGTTGGCAACACTTGCAGGTCGAAATTTTGTCAACAGACGCAGCCAACATGAGCCTAAATATTGGTAATAAATTTACATGAAAATTCATAAACCATAATTTTACACCGAAACTGGACCCCTTACCCTGACTTTTCTTCACCCACGACTCGTCGTTACTGTACCTTGCCACTTGTCGACCGATGGACCGGCAGGGAATGACGGAATTTAACACATCACATTTCCAAAAGTAATAACAATATTCCAGTTCCGTTTTTTGTTATTATTAACATGATTTTATAGTATGCTAGAATAAAGAAATAATAGTTATTTTTAATGTGTTTTTTTAAAATTATTTTTACAAAAGTTTATTTGTTTTCAAGGAAAGGTCTGCAATGTTATTGAAATCTGGCTGTGAACAACAGGTTGACATTTGCAGATAATCATCATGAAAGGCAATTCGAAGAAGAAGTTGCCAATGTCTGCGTTGAGATATTGCTGGTGTGCACACCTATATATTGTCCCGGCTATCTCTAGAGCAAGGCCGCGCATAGCGGCAGAGAAGGGGTAAAATCGAGTGGGCAGAGCGAAGCAGTCAGCACACGCTGCTGCAAAGGCTGGTATCTGCAGTCGCTTTCACCCCTCCACGCAATCCTATTCCCACTCACGTGTTCATTGGTGGAGCCGTCTCGCGTCATTCCTTGCGCAGAGACTTGTTTTTGTCCGCTTGCACCAGAGATAATCGGAGCAGAGCATAGCAATATCGCGACGAGTGAGGGCAGTAGCAGTGGCGGTGGCGAAAGGCACAGGCAGTGTCTGTGCGAATACTTTCGGGTAGACTCGCTTACGCTTCTCCGGCGGAGAGTATTTTGGTGGCGACCAAATAACTCTCTTGATTATCTTTTCTAGCTGGCACGTTGGGCATTTTCGATGTCAAATTGGATGTTCGCCCTTGAAGTTCATACACTTGCCACAAATGGAAGCAGAGGAATTGCAGGGTAGCTGAGTGTAGCATGTCATATTTTGATACATTTTTGTCTTGTATTTTTTTTTAAAAAAATATCCTGCGAGGACAACTGGATGATATCAAAATGTTGCACATAAAACAAGCCTCTCTCGACAAAAATACTTGCTCGAATCAATGTAAAATGTATATTCAGTGACGTAAAAATGAATGGGATATTTATTGATACGCTTCCTACCAAGCTCCAAGTGCCGCGAAGCCGGTCCAACGTGCAGCTTCATCATGATTGTAACATGGGAATTATGAACTGCACATTTCAAATGCTTGGTTCTGTATTACCTTGAGTTTTCTTAAAATAAAGACAGTTCCCAACTTTGGTAGCGACCACTAAATTTCGTGTAACTTAATAATCAAATTTTGGCAATATGAACATTTCCAATGTTGGAACAAGTTAGGCAAGTACAAATTACAACTTTTCTTTTAGCTCCTAAGAACCAGCCTAATGTATGTGTTAATACTCTCACTCACTCTCTCTCTCTCTCTCTCTCTCTCACACACACACACACACACACACACACACACACACACACACACACACACTTTACTGGTTTACTCATTTCATCAGATAAAAGCTTTTGCTTCCTGCGGAATTATTTTTATAATCAACCTGTTATAATGCTAGAGGTCCTACCTCAGAGATTATCTTCTATGATGCTTCAGAGAAACGTTAGAAATATTTTTCACAATGCCTTTCTCTGTGGGGGCAAAATCATCCCCCTTGGGGTATTTTGAAATGGGGAGTCAAAATGCTTTGTTACTACAAATTATCGTAATACTTTTTCTCAAATCTGCTCACTAGTATATAAAAAAAAACGATTGAATGGCGCATTGCTATTTCATTAAGCAATCACTGTCTATTTTAAGATGTGCAATCAATTTCGTAATTTCGGTAAATGTACGGTGGCTCTTCGATTTAATGTGTTGGTGAAAGCGAGGGAACTGGACCACGCGCTATCAAAAGGTAATATATCAAGGCATCGTGCGATCAAAGCCCTCCTGCGTAATTACAACGCGAGGCTCGATTTACGCATGCACACGAGCCAGCGTAAATTTTACCCGAGACGAGTCCCCCCGGTGTGCTACCCGTGGAATGTTTCAGCCTGCTTATGCAAAGCGCAATACATGTATGCCGTCGGTTGCACACCTTCGGGGATACTAGGCAAGCAAATCATGTTTGTTATGAAGCCTCGTGTAAATGCAGAAACGAAAAAAAAACTGCTATGACGTGCGAAGCCTGTCTTGGGAATCAGGGCGTGAGTTAATGAGGGATGCTGGAGATTTTCATCAATAAACAAAGAGTTCGTGTTTAACCAACTGTATACTCCAGCTCTACCAAGGATGATTTTATCCCTTGTGAGGTTAATACAGGGTGTACACGATGAACCTCCGGGGTTTCGACGCAATGTTAAAAATCCGAAAATAAAGTTACGACAAACCAGTCTCTTGTATTTGGTGCCATATACGCTCAAGTTTGTGTGTGTGTTTTTTTTTTACTTCGCGCGCGTCATGCTTGGCAGCGCTGTCGTGAAAATGGCGTCTTCTCAAGAGAAAGCACACGCTGTGGTATGGTTTGTGGAGTCAAACTCAATTGTTACGGTGAGCATCAGGGCATGGTACAGAAGATTTCTGGAAACGGGGAGTGTGTTGAAGAAGCCCGGGGGAAGAACGCTACTTTTCGAGATCGTTGGATCGGGCGAGGGGGCCTATCCCCTGGCCACCACGTAGCCCAGATATCACTCATCTAGACTTCTTCTCTCTGGGGGCATGTTAAGGACGCAGTGTACTCAACGAAGGTGCGAAACGTGAATGTTTTGCGTGACCGAATTGTTGTTGCCATTGATACCATTTCTGACGACGTGCTGCTGCGCAAAGTGGAATACCGGCTGGATAGTGTGAAGTGCCCTGGAGGCACTTGCTACCTGAGTGTTGGGAGGTAGCAATTGCTACTTCAGGCCGCAAGGAATCCACGCGCTACCCTCAACCTTTCTACACTTGATGTCACGCCTTCATGGTTATTATTTTGGAGAGAAAAAATTGTAACCACGGAGAATTTGTTGTAACTAAAGCTCTGAATTTAGGAATATAACATTCCCCCCCCCCCAATTGTATCTCTAGATCTACGCACGTTTTACATCGAGGTTCAACACACGCTTTTATTTGGAAAATGGCATCCATACCTATATCATCATCGATTCATAATCCATGAATAGTGGCACCATATTCAACAGGACAACACACCCTACCATTTCCACAGCAGACGCCACAGGCCAAACACAATGTGATTTTCAATTGTTTTCAGCTGGAACCAACTCGGCATCCAGGGAAGGCCATAAAACTGTGTAACGTAACAGGTCAACATTTGCTATTATGTTGAGCGTTCCAGGATGCGCCCATTGTGTTTCTGCCACCTGCCAGAAGTCGCTACGAACAATTGTTCGCGCGCTACGACAGTTTTTTTTATATATTTTTAATTTTTTTTTAACACCACGTATCACAGTAAAAAAAATATACGCTGCTTGACAATCGCTAGGGAATAGTTGATTTTTCGCATTCAAAACCTTACAGCTATTCGAGCTGACTGCGAAATCAGTCTGAGTGAAAGTGGAGGGTGAAACTGTACTGGATGTTGGATCAAAGACAGCATCATCTATTTGAGGAGTGACTATGTGGTGTAAAAAGGATATTCAGTTGCAGAATAACTGGAAATTATTTGAGTGCTGACGATCAACGGCTTTCAAGAACTTATGATCATGGATGAGCAGTTGGAAGGTTCGAGGTACTGTAACCGAGATTGAAAACAACGGTGTTAAATAGCATGAATTCCTAAAAACGAAGAGGGAAAATGTATAACAGATCCAGAGGATCGGTATATCGCCTAATTAACGAAAAGGAAGAGAATTGCTTTCCTGCAGTGGGTAGCAGAACTATCTAGGGCATTAGGCACCCACATGTTCCCCAGAAACTCCTCACACTGATTATACAGGGTTACTCATCTCATATTGGTACTTGGGTCAGTCTCCATCCACCCTGCAAGTTTGATTCAAGGTCACGAAAAAACCCTGTATAGTGTGAAGTTACTGTAAATGCTTGGAAGCATGTTAAGTGTGTTCTGTTATCTCCTTTCATCACTGTCTCATTCATCACAGTGTGTAGAGAGCGTCGTGAAACAGACAAAGGAAGTGGTCAAAGTTATGTTTTCGTATGAATCCAGTTTCGGTATTACGAGCGTTTTTTAATATCACCTTGCGCGGAGACAAAAAGGAAAGCGATATCCATAAAACATCCGTGAGGTTGACAATTATCGTGGTCCTAGTGTTACGGCATTAACGGTTACAATAACTAATGGAAGAAAAACACGACATATCTTGAAGGCAGGGTCGGCCAAGGAAGAACGGTATTGTATTGAGATTCTAGAGGGTTGTGCTCATCTCTTCCATGGAGCAATGGGTCCTGACTTGCTGTTCATGGAATACAACTATCCCTTACACAGGATCGTTCGTGTTGCCCGAACCTGAATCTCAATTAACAAGCTTGGGATACTTCCCGAAGATATGTTATGCAGAGGAAACCACCACCTTACACTCTTCGGGACTTTACAACTGCCTCAAAGGAAGAATTTGACAACATTCTAATGGAAACCCTGAACAGTATGCCATACAGATGAATATCATACATTGCTGTTCGAAGTTGTCATACTACCTACCTATTCCACCATATCTATCGGCATTCATGGGGAGAATAATACTAACATGTTTTTGATATGTAAAAGTTGGAACAGTGTAGGTACTTTTAATATATATATATATATATATATATATATATATATATATATATATATATATATTATATGAGAGAGAGAGTCTTCCTGGGCCAGTATCCACAAACATTAATATACAACATTTCTCGTCCCTAGCAATTGGTAGACAATAGTGTACATTGTCTGCAAAAATAAACGATACGAATGAATAATTTCGATTTTCATACTGTTTGCATTAAAAGGCTTGCTTCCATTTGGAGAGCGGACAGTGTAAAATTCCATCACTCTCTCTGTCCGTACACAACGGACGTAAATGTTTTGATATGAAGCGTTTCTAAAACGCCAGGCTCCGTCGGCTAACCAAATATTCGGATATTCATCAGAACGGAATTTTAGTTATCGATTCAAAATAATGGTGCTGTACGGAGAGGGCCCGAAAGCACTTATTTCATTTCGAACTTCCAGTATTGGAATGAACACGTAACACGATTTTCCACCTCTTACGGAAAGAACAAATGCAAGTGATTAGATCTGTAGCACCAGGGAAATCGTTAGTATCTCTACTGAATTGATGCGCCTGTTCCCTGTACCAGAAAAGAGGATGTGCAAATACGGCAAAATCTGATCAACTGCCGATTCTGCATTATTCAACGAACTCGAAAAACTGAAAGAGAAAGGAGTGGTTCAGAAATTCTCGACAGTTTAAACAAGTGTTCGTTTCCATCTGCCAGTAATTAGTAGGGGATTTCGTGGCCGAGGAGAAGGATAAAACTATGGACACAAGTATACAAAATATTCAACATGAATCTTGAATAAATCTCTCTGAAAAAACTTTCTTAAAACAGAACAATTCTACATAAAACTATCTACACTCTTTTCATTATTTTTATCTCTGTCTTAATCCAACCTGACGCTTCGATATCACAACGACACAATAGTATTGTATGTCGACAGCTTACGAAAAACTCGTTTTGCATCATTCCTTGTTAGGCTACGTCGACTGATATATGTACAGTCACCGGCAATACAAATGGGACACCCATATCCTGAAATACTGACTTCCCTGCTAGGCGCTACATGTGTTGGCAAACTCTACTACCATTGAAAATTTGCTATTAAAATCCACTTTTCGCCGTAGACTTAGGAACACACATAATACCTTGTAGGAAAGCGAGCATTTCAGAATCTACACTCAGTAAACTAAATGCACCATATCGATTGATGCACCGGAACACATCTATTGATGCACTGAAGTGTTTTACGGCCTCTGCGAAGAATAACATTCACATTTGATGCATTGTGGTGCATGTTCGTGTGTCGTAAAAGAAACCCCAAAGTGCATCATATGATGCAAGTGAGGATTACTTTATAAGTCGAAATGCACTTTAATGCATCATTTGATGCACCTGCCTGCATCTTTTTTTTATGATGCACTTGAACGTTTCGTCTGAGCTACATAAAGTCTGTAGCTCACACTAAGCATTTCAGTGCATCATCGAAAAAGATGCAGGAAGGTGCATCAAGGCTAATCACCTGATGCATTGAAGTGCACCTCGACTGAAAGAAATCCTCTCTTGCATCATGTGATGCACTTTGGGGTTTCTTTTACGACACACGAACATGCAACAAAATGCATCAAATGTGAATCTGATTCTTGGCAGAGGCCATAAAACACATTTCATGCATCAATCGATGCGTTCTGCTGCATGTGTGTACGTGTCCCATTTGTATTACCGGGGACTGTACTTGTCCCGTATACTAGAAGAGATTGAATTACATTTATCTAGTAAATGACACAACTTTGAAAGAGAATCCTAAGTGAGAAGCACTGTAACAGCACGATGTTGTTGAATCTGGATTTCTATAACTTGGTGAGGGTCAGAAAAATAACACCCCGAATTCTCAGAACCAATCAAAAACACGAAATGAGGAGAGGGAGTAAGGACACTGTGGGGACAGAGTTTCCTTTTAGTCTCCCAAGGCTTATTAACACTCCGGCAAGCAATCCTTACGACTTATATCTCAACGAAGCATAAGTACAGGATGAGCCTAAAACAGTGACGCAAACACAGGGGGGGCATTGCCTCCTCCAACCTTCGACGGAAGTCAATTCTAGGGGGGGGGCAAACGTTGACGGCCAAGAGCAGCTGCAAAAGGGGGGGGGCACAGAGAAGCAATTGTCCCACTCGATTTCAAAGTTTAGGCAAATAAAAAAACATTTCGTACAATTTTCTTGCTCGCTTTGCTCGCAATGCCTGCTTTTCTGTCTCGTCAAGTTCAGAGCTGTAGCTAGAGGGCGGCGGGAGTCGGCCATGGGCGCCGAATGATCAAAATAAACAAAAAAGTTGTGAAAGAGAGAATGCCTTGGCGTGTCGTCATACTCTTTGCGCCCTATTAGGGGCAAATGGGGGGGGGGGCAAACATTGACGGCCAAGGGTACATGCAGGGGGGGCACAGAGGAGCAATTGCCCCCTCGATTTCAAATTTTATGCAAATAAAATTAAATTTTGTAAAATTTTCTTATATATAATTATATATAAATATAATTCTTTTCTGTAATGTAATGTAAGTAAATAATATGTGTTCTATATGTGTATTGAATAAACTTTGAATACGTAGACAATTTAGTGTTAGCATGTTGCATATGTATTTTCTTATTTTATGTCGCTCCATTTTGCATATTTGTAAAACATATCTTGAACATGAAAGTTATACATGTCATATGTACAAGAAGAATTATCTTCGGAATGCATTTATCATTCAAAAATACAGTTTGTGTGCTTGTTTTCCCTTATTAGCATATTTGAAATTGAACGTGTTGAAAATTTATTTGAAATCGTTTGTTCCAAACAAATGTTTTATCACAGACTTCCACATCCTTTTTTGAGTAATTTATGAGGATAAAAACGTCTTTGATACTACTACTACTACTACTCTAATAATAATAATAATAATGTCATTATTATTGTTATTATTAGAATTGGTACATTTATTCTGGTTCTTGCCTCCCCCCCAGACAAAAAAATCGTGGTTGCGCCTTCGGCCTAAAATAAATAGATAGATTAAATGCTTTATAAATCGAAAACGGTTTGTTTTATAAGGAAGCATTTAGTAGGCTACTGTTTTATAGAGAAAGTCTACGACCTCTACTCTTCGTTTCTTTTCGTGACGTCAGCATCACGTGAGCACCCTTGAAGTCAGTCGAGCATGTAGAAAAAGCTTTCTGTGTGCATTTGACTACTTCTTGTGGGGATACATCAAGCAACGGTTTTTTTTTGTGCCTCCCTTTCCTGCAAGTGTGGACGATCTTAAACAACGCATAACAACAGCTGCTGTGACTGTTGACTTGTACATGCTAAGACGTGTTTGGGGAGAACTTGACTATCGTATTGATATCTGTCGTGTTACAAATGTGTCACACATAGAACATTTGTAACTTAGTCATGCAAAATTCAGGTCATACTTTTCCAACCACGCATTTCAGCCATGCTATTAAAACTATTGTTTCTGTAAAACTTTGAAACTGTATATTTATTTTAGGCTCACTCTGTAGACTAAAGACCAGTTTCCAATACGAAACAAGTATGAGAATGAACAAGCAAACAAACCAAAGTTTCCGATCAAGACTTCGGTATGTGGGTCATGTAGCATGCATGTGAGGGGAGAGAAAAGTTTACAGGATTCTTGGGAAACCTAGTGGTGGGTTACCTGCAGGAAGGCCCAGTATAGGGACAGGTGAGATTAGGAATGCCAGAGCGTTAGCTCTGTTCGATATTCTCACTACTGTGGGAAACCCAGAAATAAGATTTGCATGTGTCTTGAAAAGCAAGGATTTGATTGATTGATTTAGTTTAATTTACTTCGCGTTTTGTGCCTCTTGGCTAATTTGCGAAGATGGGGATGAGTGATGAAATGATGAAATTGATGAATGGACATTCACAAACAACCAAGCCCAACCGGGATTCGAACCCGGGACCCTTGGCGTCGCAGCGCGATGGGATAACCACTCGGCCACAGGGTCGGGCGAAAAGCAAGGAGAAACAACGCCATAGGTGGTAGGAAATACATACAGGGTGAGGCAGAAAAAACATGATGATTTTTGAAATGATATAATACAGTTAATAAAAATAGTTCGTCCTTATTCATGTGCTAGCCTTACAGCCATTATTATTGAAAAACAAACTGCATGAACATTAAGTTCGGAAAATAAACATTTTGCAAATGGCGCCATGAAAGCGCTGTGCGTTGCGTTCCCCGGATCCATGGTGACTGAAATGGCAGCTAGTGAGGAGTGGAATCCCCACGACCCCACCACGCGACACGACACAATAACAAACAAAGATTGGCAGATTTTTTCTTTCCCAGAAAAGAAAAGTTTCAGCGACCGACTGAAGCAGCGTGTGGACCAAAATGGGCGCCGTTGTTATTTTCCACACTTAATGTTGGTGTAAATATTTTTCTTTCAATAACAATGGCATACATATGGCTGTAAATATGTATATAAAGACGAACTCTTTCTATTTACAGTGTTATGTCATTTTAAAAATCATCAAGATTTTCTGCCCCACCCTGTATAATTACAAGCGAACGCTGAAAGAGAGTTTCGTCATGTTAGCAACAATGACTTCAGATGGTTCGTACACTGCTCCTAGGAAACATTCCACCCTTATCCCACAACACAACACTGTCAACGCATACAGAAATCATGGCTTTAACAGGAGCAGCAGGGAAGGATCTCCTGGCGCTTGACAACAAACGCAACGTCTCTTGAAGAATTCTCTAGGCACAAAATGTATCGGGGGATTCATGTTAAACCAAACCCACTCAGGAAACTACCAGAAAACTCGCCATACGTTTGAGTGTACAGGTTTGTTCACACGGACCCGAAATGTAGCGAAAATGCCGCTGGAGAGAACGACTGTTATCTTTACTAAGTAAGCATCGCAAAGATAAACAAAAGGAACATAAATGTGGGCCATACTAGGCGAGATAAAAAAAAAAAAAAGGACTGGTGTCCACGTCAATGTGTACATGTTTCGCGTGAGGCACGTCCAGCATACGTACAGGATGAAACTGTTATCATCTGAACCCTGCAGACTTCGAAATGTTCCAAAAGAGCAAATATGTAGGATATTCGGAGTAAGTCACAAACTGCGATTTTCTGTTGCTTTTATTTATGTCGCACTGAATCAACTAAAAAAACCATTATATTATTATTATCATTATTAGTATAACCTTTGTCCGGAAAGTTTCGAGACAAAGGCTATATTTGGAATTATAATTAATTATAAAATCAGTGGTACGGTTGATTGCAGATCTACCTGTGACCTTGACGCGAAATTCCGCTAGGTGGCAGGGCGGCGCATATTAACACAGGTGTCTTGGTTGCAGCGGTATTGCGTTCTTAGTGATTATAGAGCATTGGCTGTGAAAATCGAGCAGCGTGTGAATATAAATTTTTGTGTGAAGTTAGGAAAGACAACAGCCACATAAACCTGGAACCTTATCGAGCAGGTATATGGTGAGCAATCGTTATCAATAGCACGAGTGTGCGAGTATCACAAAGAGTTTTGTGAATGGCAGAGAGTCGGTGGAGAATGAACCTCGTTCCCGGCGACCATCGACAACCCATACTAATGACAACGTGCCTCAGGGTGAAACTATAAACCAAACTCTCTATGTGAGTGCGTTGAAACGTTTGGAGGATGACGACCTGACCTATGGGCTTCAGGATAATGGATTCTCTCCCATGGCAACGCACGACCACACACTGCTGTGTCTGTCCAGGAATTTATGGGAAAACACAAAATTACAGCTCTTCCACACCCTCCATATTCCCCTGATATGTATCCGTGTGATACGTTCCTCTTTCCATTGTTGAAAAGGGCACGGTTGAAGGGGACATGGAACAGAGACGTTGAAACTATCCAGGCGGCTGCACCAACTGTGCTACGCAGCATCCGAGAAGAGGCTTTCTCTGCATGCTACCAGAACCTGCAGAAGCGTTGGCAGCTGTGTGTCAATTCCAGAGGGAACTACTTTGAAAATAGATAGGACAAATAAGTGTTGAATACAATATTTTCGTAGTTATTTTACCAGTCTCGAAATTTTGTTGACAAATGTTGTATTATGTGTTAAGATTCTAAACAGTGATGATCCAACATTTATTCATATCATGTCTGTAATGTTTGCTATTAAAAAAATAGACATAAATAACCGTCTGCTGTAAAATTGCATATTTTGTCTTAAGTGTTTTTTTCCTCGAACAGCTTAGATATATAGACAGGGATGCACCAACATAACCAACAACATAACACCAACAACACCACCAACCAACATAACGATAACGATCAAGCACCGATATTATATCGATCTGGGGGAAAAATTGCAAATGCTCCACTAAGAACTTGAATAGTTCATTACCCTCCTTAAATAAGGTATGTAACAAAGTGGCTGCACTGGGTATTGCTTTGAAAACGAAACTGTATGACTTCACCCTGCTACTGTCTCTTCCGGCATGTTGCCACAGCGTACTATTGCTTGTAGTTTGTTTTCCGACAAGGAATTATGGTTCTGGCAAACGTGATTACGTGAAGCATGGCTGCATAGGTACAGGATAAAAAAAATCGTTATCCTAGGGATCATAGTATCGAAATGAAGCCTCAACAAGCAAAAAGGTTATGTAGAAAAAAACAATTCGTTTTGATTTCCTCTACACGTGTGAAAGTTTTCGATGTACGGCGACATTATATGTATGCATGCATGTGAGGGCGTGTGTGTAGCATCCAGTCGCATATGCATTGAAGATATCATAATTTCCTGTTTTTTTTTAATTTATCGCATACTTTATATTCTTTCGCATATTTCAATCTGTTTTCCTTCACGCATTTTTAATGCCTGCATTTTTTCTTCAAAAAGTATCCTACATTGCTGTAGTTCCGCGATACACAGGTTGAAAATTCCTCCAGAGCCATGAAAAATTAGTTTGTTTTGTAGGCATTATACAACTTTCCTAGTTTAATATAATCAATAACACAATAAATTGTATGATATGCCATAACAGTAGCAATATCCTTGGGGAAAAAAGCACAAGAAAATAGCAGAAGACAACCTACCAGTGTACGTGTATCGAAAAGCTGGAGCCAGTGTAGGGGCAAGATCAGTATTGCCAACTTTGTAACTAGCCCACCAAATTTGGGTGTACTTTATTTTCCCTAAAGCGGGTTAGTTTTGAGTTTTTTAGAAATAATTTTGACTACTCTAATGAGGCTAAAGTAATTTCAGTGCGTACGGCTAATACACAACTACTTTTGAATCCACGGAAGAATATGTTCTTTATTTTTAAAAAAGGGAAAACTTGAAAGGAAAAAGCGATTAATCAACAACAATGATACAGAAGAATTACTAAGGTTATGTTAAGCGCATGAAAATAATAAATATGAAAAACCGACGTACCGTATAATGTAATGTATAGTGTCATACGCGCTGGAAGAAAAACAGTAAGAAAAAACATGAATTATCATTTGTTTGGTGATTAAAGGTTGGAGTGTGCTATCAGTGTGATTAATTTCATCCCGATAAGAATATAAGGGAACTGGTAAAGAAACACTGAGCACTGAAACTACAGTATTGTATAGGAACGACACGTTTAAAAAGAAACAAGCAATAGCGAGCTAGATTGAGATTAAAAAAAAAAAAAACTTCATTCGAATGACTAGTTATAGTAAGCTTACTTAAAACTTGCAGGTGTAAAATTGACTTCCTGCACTTTAGTTCAGATAGACTAATCAAGGCTGGGTTTACAGTTTAATGTGAGATCTGAACCCCTGTGTAATGTGTCTACAGCGGGGAACGAACCTGAAACCCCTTGAATACAAAGCAAAGCGTTACCAATATCCCGGCGTTTTGAGCTCGATTTCCAATAAGAAAAAACTTCAGTGGTTCGGACCAAAATGTAAACTGAACGCTGTGTTCAGCGCTGTGAACGTAAAGGAAAAAGCTGGGTAAACGATAAAACAAGAAACGTTACATGATTCCAACCAGCAGAGCAAGGGCTGTAGGGTTTCGGGGAAGCAGTGCTCCCCAAAAACAGTGGTACTCAATCTTCGTGAGACCGCGACCCGGTATATTATCTGTTTTAAAAAGTCGATGTTCCGGTCACAACAGTTTTATTTGTAAATTACTATTTTTTTTACTTTATACATCAATTAAGGTGTCCTTGAAATTAAGTATTAATAAATAAACTATGGCATTCTAGTCATGAAGAGTAAGACTAAGATTTTGTCTAGGCCCGTTGACAAATATAAAGTTAGGTTCTCAACCACAGGATCTAATGAAATCTTGTAGTTTCCTCAGACAAACATCACTAAACTACTTTGACTGATCTCCGTGATGGAATGGTTAGCACAGCGCGTTCCGACGCCAAGGGTACGGGGTTCGAATTCTATCCTGGGCATGGGTGTTCTTTGAGAGTTTCCTCATCGATTTCATCATATTATAAAAGGTGGCGCAAAAGTCATCACCTGATTTTCTTAGCCTGTAGCTTGGGTTTTACCGTGCGTCCATTTCGATCTGCAGCCGAGAGATCGGGAGAAGAGTGGCGGGCGGCGCTGACGGAGAAGCCGACATTTGCGGCCTGTAATGCCCGCTTATTTTTATAGACATATGCAGACATTTATATAAATATTGCAAAACGATCACTAACCTGTGTTATAACACGCAAAAGTTATTCTGTAATTCATCCAAGTTCTGCTCTTATATACACAAATAAATACGCTATAGAAACGATGTTAAGAGCCACAGATAAAAAAGCCTTTTAATCATGGTTTTGATCAGTAACGTCCTGCTTAAGTTTATATCCTTGAAAGAGTTTTGTGGCGATGGGAAACGTTTGGAGGTTTCGAATGTGCAACACTGTATCAGGATTACACTGCAGACGAAACCGATAAAAGTGAATGGTTTTCGTGAGCTTCCTCGCAATCCGAAATATCCGAGCTCGAGTTTTTTGTTCCTTCGCGACTAGATGAAGACAGAGTTGTAAATATAGTGGCGAGCAATGTAAACCAAGAGCGTGTTAATTTCGTACTGTGTGAAACAGTGTTATTCTTAGTTACTTGCAGTTACTTGTTTGTGTTATTGTAGTGTGTATGTGTGACGTGTCAGTGAGACGATTGGAATGCCAGCCGCAAGATTCACGTTAGAACAAAGATTTTTTATGTATGACACGTACCTACGTGAAAACAAACTCGTGTAGAGACGTGTGTAGGTAATTTGTACAGAAATTCCCATGCGTTTCAACTCCACACAGAGATACGGTTAGATATCTTGTCCTTAAATTACGAGAAACTGTATAGTTAAATTTTAAAACACCTAAGCAAAAACGACGGATTATAACCGAAGCAAAACTCGATGATATTGGTGCAGCGTTAGAACGTTCTCCAAACAAACCTCTACGCCGTGTTTCACAAGAGGTGGGCGTGTCAAAATCATCGGCACATACAGTCACTAAGCTACTAAAATTAAAACCATACTCTTATAACACAGGTTAGTGCTCGTTTTGCAATATTTATATAAATGTCTGCATATGTCCATAAAAATAAGCGGGCATTTCAGGCCGCAAATGTCGGCATCTCCGTCAGTGCCGCCCGCCACGCTTCTCCCGATCTCTCGGCTGCAGATCGAAATGGACGCACGGTATATGTTAATTCATTGTAACTCATTATTTCTCTTCTCCTTCATTTTTTTTTGGTCTGATGAAGGGAGCGCGTATTCTTTTGAAACATCACAACGATAAACTGTGCTTTCAAGCTTGTAATAACCGGAGACTACAATATAAATAATTGTACAACATACAAGAAAAAAAATAATTGTAACTCGCCCACTATTCTGTCAGCTGAACAGCGGAAGCGGCAAAAACATGCCAACTTGTGGAAGAAACACTCAACACATTCACGTCAAATTTTCATGCATGCAAACTACGTATTTTTGTATTTGTTAATGAAATTTAATGAAGAAATTAAAATGACAAATTTCAGAAGAAACTCTCTCGGTCCGCTATAATTATTAATGACAGAGCTCGATGGTTTAGAAACCCTAGCCTAGCACAAATCGCTTTCAAAGGTGCCACATCAATGATCGCGGTATCTCATAAGAGGGGTATATGATTCCATTTTCTCCCAACGCAAAACTTTTCACGTTCTCAATATCTTTCTTTATTGGATTTGAAGCAAGGAAACGTTGTTCGCTTCTCAACCCACGGACAATCCACGAGAAGGACTTGTGCATATAAGAAAAAATAATAATAGTAGAAATGTACAATATTTTCTTACAAACCCAGGTATGTACAGTGTGTCCGGGTAAATATCTACCAATACGAAATTAAATTATCTCGGCATCCAATAATGATAGAATTGTCCGGTTTCGTTTGTCTGAAAAAGAAACTCAACAAGTTTTATCACCAAGAAGTGGAAGGTGGCAACATTGCTAGAGCGCATTCGCTTCGCGTTTGTTTACAAGTGAGCAAAATGGCTTCATTTACAGTGCGTCAGAAAGCTGAGTGCTCTTTTTGATGTGCTGAATTCAAGTCTCCTGTTATCGTACAGAGAAAACTCAGACAACAATATGGACAGGAACCACCAGAGAGTCATTCCATTGTTCGATGACATAAACAATTGTTGGAAACGGGTTCTGTGTTGCGGAAGGAAGGCAGTGGCACGAAACGTGCAAGTGAGGCAAAAGTGGAGGCAGTTCGGGAAGCTTTTCAACGCAGCCCACGAAAATCGATTAGACGAGCGGGTACACAACTTCAAATCAATTCAAATCAACTGTGCATGACATTGTACACAAAAGGTTGCGGATAAGAGCTTACAAGCAGGGAGTCGTAACGTAACGAAATGGAACGGTATTTGCAATTACGGTTTCCGTTACGTTACAACCAGAAACAGAATAACTTTTTTCGTGAACAGAAACGTTACCTCAGGTATATGAACATTACGTTACAGGTGTGCATAACGGTACCGAACCATAACTGATCTCTAAAGGAGTAGGTCTTCACGTGACACTTTAACGTTACATCCATTGCCGGCACCCAGTAACGTTACAGGGTAAGAAAGAGGTTCGTCACGTATTGACTAGTAACTTTAGTGTGTGTGGAAAGTGATAGTAACGTTACAATTAACCAGTAACTTAATTGAGGTCACGGTTGTAAAAACGTTACACTCCTTTTCTCAAAGCAACAACGTTATTTATAGCTGGTATGATACAGACGTTCCGATGTGCAATACCGTGTCCGATGCCGTGTTCCGGAGAGAATAACATAGGTCTCTCGTATAATTGTGCTCGTTACTTTTGTAACGTTACAGTTCTTTTCCTCCACAAAAGTCTGTTTCGAAAAAGTGATACACATATCCGTTACGAATAGCAAATACCGTTATCGAAGGCGTTTTCGAAGAAGCCTCATAATTATGATCGGCAGCATACTAACATTACAGTACTTTGACCCCTTGAAAGTCACTAAGTTATAATACGTATTTTCGTTTTGGATGTCAGTGAAAAAATTAAATTGTAAAACAAAACGTTTGAAAACATCCGTAAACAAGATTCGGCGTGACAAAAGTTCTGGTTATTGGAATTTACTTATTAACTATGTATTTATCACAAATATATTTCTTTTCTGCATACTTAATCGCTTTATGTGAATTTGTTCTAATTTGATTATTTATGCAAGATGAATTTTAACATGTACGTTCACTTTATACGATAGCAAAGCAAACGTTTGTTGAGGGAAAACGTTTATATCTATCTATCTCATCTCTCTCTCTCTCTCTCTCTCTCTCTCTCTCTCTCTCTCTCTCTCTCTCTCTCTCTCTCTCTGTTTACATGTGTTACATCATTTTTTTTTAAAAAAAATACAGTTGTTTGGCGATGAGAATGATTCGTGCTTAGATTAAGTTGCTGAAGGACGAAACATAAAGGACCAACCATGGTCGAGCCAAAAAATCATCCGTGCCAATCGTTCGTCCACCTAAGCGAGAGGCAAGCTTTCTCCTATCGGAAGACCAAAAATAATTGCTTGTTGCGCGACCTTGAGAAGGCGAACCGAACTGATAGCAGCAGCACCACGCAAAATCGGAAAATCTGAATCCTGAAACTTTGTACACGTGACTTTCGATCACGAAGCATCCGAGTAGACAACGCCTTGGGGCGATATGAAAGGCACTTTTGGCAAGTAGAAAATGCGTAGAAACGAAATGTTAGATGGAATTGTTGTACGAAACAAACGAAACCGCGTTTGTGCAACTGGTCTGTAGCTAGACAGGGCCATTGGACTCTCAAGAAGGCAAGAATTGTATGGAAAGTGATTCTTAAAACTAAGCGAATAAAATGACAGTATATTTTATCATTTACAAGGGCCCTCATCCGCTTACAATTTTGAAAATTACTTTCAGTAATTCTTGTCTTCTTGGACAGGAGGTGCATTAAACTTTTTGGTGTAGAAACAGACAGAATGCCCGCCTACCTACCACGTTTGAAAGAAGGTCATAGACAGACAAGAAAGTAATTTTCAAGAACGCAAGAACGGCAGTCGACATGGATATTGAGCAACGTGTGACTGAGAAATACAATCGGAACAAAGGACAAGATTATTCAAGAAACAGTAATTTTATAAAACTTCCTATAATTAACTCAAACTCAGTTCATCCTTTTATCCTCTTTTGTTTGTTATACTTTTGTATTATTCATGTTTTATATCGCTTTTCTGCCACTTGTAGATAATCGCGACTATGAAGATGAATGATGATCATATTAAATCTATGAAGGGATGTTATAAAAAAAAACAGCCATGCCCAGATGTCTACTCGAACTTGAAATGTTTGGTACGTACCGAGTGTATGAATGGATTACTAAACGACTTCGGCCTTCGAGGCTACGGTTTCAGTTGCAACATGCAGTATAATTACGTTTCTACTACTCTGAATTGACCAAAGCATGTGGTATGTATCCTTCATTTTACTTAAAAAGCCCCCTTTATACATGAGATACTACAAATAGTTTCAGGCATACCCTTGAATTCTGATTGCCTGGCACTTTTTTTTTTTAACTAAGTAATGAAGTGACGTTTATATTCATATTAGGCCTACGACTAGCTCGAACTAAAAACTCTTGTGAAATACTGTGTATATGTTATCCTTGTGAAGTGAGGAACTTCATATTTTGCTAAGAAAATATGTATGAAAAATTATATTTGTAGCTACTACTTGAAGAATTCAAATTATTATTATGATGGAATTTCAACTTACGTACAATCTGCATATAATGTGTTATCGGAGAGGAGTTTTTGTCTCGCAGTCAATTTATTTTTAGTTGAGGAACTCGAGAGTAGGCTGGAAATATATAATGACCCACGTTGTGGTGTGCTGTTCGATTAATCAGAATTGGAGTGAGAGAAATCTGTAGTTAAGTTCATTCAACACGTCAATTTGTAACTGTGAATGCAAGTTTTCTTTGATTTAGCAGGAAATCAGTCTGCTATTGTTGTAAGTAATAAATGGAAATATATATATTTTCTGCTCGAGTAGGAATCCGCAGCCGTTATCCAATCAATCAGTTTCTCTGTGTGAAACTTCTGTCTAGGAAAGCTACATACAATTTGCTTTTAATAACAGCAGCTTCAAAATAACCTATCCATTCTTGTCATGCCAAGTAATGTTTGATTTTGATTTGTTATATTTAAATTTGGTTTATGCCAGTTTTGGCTAATCGCGAAGACGAGGATGGGTGATGAAATGGCAAAATTGATGAAAGGACATCACAAAGAAAATAATGCACAGGCTGTGATCCGAACTCGGAACCTGTGGCGTCGTATTGCACTGTGCTAACCACTCCGCCACGGAGCTCTGCAAAATAATGTTTGACCATACATTGTTCATGAAATAAAAACATAACATATACAGTGGCTCACATTAGTAATCAAATACGTAGCATCTTGCTGCATTCCTTCACAATATTTGAAAATTAACAACATGTACATAAATATAAACGATGGTGAAATATTTATACGCATTTCTTAAAGTTATATGTAACTTTTTTTAAAAAAATTTGGGTGCGTCAGCACTTAGGCTATTTTGCACCCGCCACGTTATACGGGGTGCAGCCCCTTACCATAACAAATAACATAACTGTAATGTCGCATAACTGAAATATTAAAATATTCTGACTTAGGTTAAAAGCTGAGGCTGTAAAGAGGCACTCAGCGCATATGACAGAAAGCAGGAGAACACACAGAATTATACTGGCCATAGGGCCAGTCGCCAGAGTCTCGTTAGTCTGGAAAGAGCAGTCCAGGGCGTACTACGTGGAATGAAGTTGAGGATTGGATGTAATACGTGGAAGGTCACCCCTTACACCCCTGTTACGTTTAAATATTTGAAAATAGTTATTTATGTTTGGGTGTGAAAAAAGAGATCACTTTAATATTCAGACAAATCGTGAAAGCCTTCTGTTTCTGTTAAGCTACGTTTCCATTCTGACAAGTTCCAGACCCATGACGCGCAACATGTGCAGGCGCATGTTGCGCGTCATTCAGTGCACTGTTTCCAATTCAAAACTACTTCTGCAAAATACGCCTACAACAGCACCGGAGTGCAGGACTTGAGTGTAGCGTTGTTCCATTGTGCTTTAGAGTAGTCAGTGTTTCTTCTCTTGTATTGTAATAATTTGGTAGTGATTTAACTTGTGTAAAGATGAACAATACAACTATGGCGGGTTTTGTGGTTATGGCAGGCGCGTACCATGAACTTGTAAAAATAAGAGGCGAAAACGACCTAGATGGTGGATTAGAAGTTTTCTAGCGAAAAGAAATTCGGAAGGAGCATATAACTCGTTGATGAGAGACTTACGTCTTCAAAGTGGATACGAAAACTTTGTAAGAATGACTGTAAGTGATTTTGCATTGTTATTAAATCTTGTTGGACCACAGATTGTAGTCGCGTCGTCTGTTTCTACTCTAGTGCGCATGCCCCAGGAACTTGCTGCAGGCTGTTTCCATTGTCCGCGGCGCATGTTGTGCGTCTTAATTGTTGGGGCAATTTTGTCCCCGGCACTTGCGCCGCGGCATGTTGCAGACAATTTCCATTTAAACAAATGCTTGGCACATGCAGCGTCGCATGCCGCGCGTCATGTTGCGCGGCAAATTTGTGGTAATAGAAACGAGGCTTTACATCGTTTTTTTTTACTGGTCAACTACAGTGCGGGGAAGGAACAATTGATGCTACTTCCTGACTACATTTGTTACCAGTAGCTGCATTGCTCCCTGACTGAAGTACGAGAAAAATGGGTAACAAAAACAAAAATACAACATTTGACGAATGGCAGCTATTTATTTTTACCGTACCTAACCAAAGGGTACAGGGAAATTGAAAATGTTAAGTAGTATATGTAAGCGTACCGTGGGTGATGCAATAAAACGTAATGACAAGCAAAATGAGGTAGATTCCGTATCTCAGAAAATTCAACCAAGAGAAATAGGAGAATGAAATGAAGGAGCTTCAGTATAAAAAATCAAGACCCTTTCCTCATCCCGACCCCCTTTCCAAACCAAGAGCTCCGAAAGCAGCTGTGCAACTTGGAGTAGGCATTGGGACTGCTGTACGGTTCAGTAGCGTTTCGTCCGAAAGCGAAATTTCTAGAAAAATGCTACAGTTCGTCTGCGACGGTTTAATGAGTTGCGTTTTGTTCGATCCTGGCTGATGATGAGTCACACCTTGACTAACCACTGGCAGCGATGGAATTGGTGACTAGTATACCTCGGTTTACAACTTTTAAAACTACATTGCATAGACAGCGGAGTGCAGACTCAAGACAAATTGTCGAGAGAGAGGTCCCGGGTTCGATACCCGGTGGACGCACAAGTGGTTCGGATCCCACTTTAAACTGTAGGTCCAATCCCTATTAGCCTTAATGTGCATAAAGTGGACTTAAAACAACAAATCAAATCAAAACAAATCGTCGAGAGGAAGTGAACTTGGATCTAGAAATTTTAGTCATGGCTGATGGCAACACTTTCTTACTATCTGTCAACTACGAAGGTGAGATTTGCAATTTCCAGAGCGAAAGAAATATTAAAACAAAAAAATATATATTTTCTTCGATGGAGCATTTAAGAGTGTTAGCAAGAGTTTGCTTCATTAAACACTATTAGGATGGTAGCCCTCGGACGAAACGCTACTTGGTCAGGTAACCGTAAGTTGCCTGTTCCTGGAATTCGGACGCGAAACGCTGCGCCAGGTGCTGTACACCTGGCGGTTCAGAAAGCGAAGATGAGCATGAGCGACGAATGCTGAAACTGACGAAGGGACACTCACAGAGAACACTCATGTGCAGATCGGGATTCGAAACCGGGACCCCTGGCGTCGTAGTGCGCTGTGCTAACCACTCTGCCACGTAATATTTTTTATTTACTCATTTATAGCTACTTCCTTTTAAACTAACTAACTAACTCTCTAGCTTTCTTAAACCCGAAGGTTCATGGCTGCAGCAACACAGGCCTTCCATCTGTCCCTATATTGAGCAAGATCTATATACTCTTTTCCATCCCTACCGATTTCCTTTAGGTCCATGTCAACGTTGTCCCTCCATCTTCGTCTTGGCCTTCCTACAGGTCTCCTACCATCAGGTTTCCCAACAAGAATCCTGTAAACTCCTCTTTCCTCTCCCATTCGTGCCACATGGCCTGCCCACCTAAGTCTTCTTGATTTAATTATTCTAATAACATCTGGACATGAATACAAATTATGTAGTTCTAAATTATGTAACCTTCTCCACTCACCTGTCTCCTCATCCCTTTTAGGTCCAAATATTTTCCTAAGAACCTTATTTTCAAATACTCTCAATTTATGTTCCTCTTTCAATGTAAGGGACCAAGTTTCACACCCATTTAATACGAGCACTACATACAAAATTACTGTTTTGTATATTTTAACTTTTAGTTTCTTAGTTATTAAACTAGAAGACAAAAGTTTATGAAGAGAGAAGTAACTTGCATTTCCTGAATTAAGCCTACTCTTTATTTCCTCTTTAATATAATTTTCATTGGTTAATATTACTCCTAAGTATTTGAATTTGGAAACTGGTTCAAACGAGTTGTTATCAATAATTAGATTTTGATTATTACCTAACACTTGGTTTCGGCCTGTAAGCATATATTTAGTTTTCTCTTTGTTAACTTCCAAACCTATGTCTTTAGCAGTTTTGAAAAGTATTTTAGCATTATTCTTAATTGTATTTATATCATCCCCTAATAAGTCTACATCATCTGCATATGCTAACAACTGAGTCACACCATTTAATTTTAGTCCTTCGTTAGTTTCTGTTACCTTCCTGACAGCATATTCTAAGGCAAAATTAAAGAGCAATGGATATAATGCATCTCCTTGTTTTAACCCATCATGAATTGTAAATTTGTCAGACACATAAATACCCACACGAATTTTACTTTCTGTTTCACTGGTGCATACTTGTATCATATTAACAAGCTTCTTAGGTATTCCAAATTCGACTAATATATTATATAATTTATCTCTTTTGACCGAATCATATGCTTTTTTGAAATCAATGAATACCTGATGGACATTTTGATTATATTCCCACTTTATTCAAGTGACTTCCTTTTACCTACGCTAAAAAAAGAAATTTTAAAAAATGAATATTAGTCTTTTTTTCAACATGTCCATTGAGAATGTAAATGATCTGTCCCTTTTTTATTTTGTCAGGAAACCTTTAAAGTTTGACATTATAGTTCTTGGACTTTTGTCGCCATTGCACTGAAAGTTTACATCATTGCAAAGGTTGATATATCTATCTACCAGATAGAACACTGGAATTGAATGAGATTAGGTAGTTGTTCTGTAATGGAGATAACACAATTCCATTATAACTTTGTCATTCGGTAAAATAATCGATTACTTTGATTTCACTATTATTCAAAATGTATCTATCTGTTAAAAGCAAAAGTAAGAACCGAAGTCCACCATACCAGCAACACTACTACTTCTAAGCAGCTCCCACAATTGACTGAGGTTAGAATGAAAGTTTGTCTTGTTTTAACCTTTTGACGCCCAAGACCTTTTTCACAAGTAAGCCTCTGGGTACCGAGCCGATTTTGAGCAAAATGCAGAGTTTCAATTAAATAAGTGTAGATCGGAAGCTAATTGTCCTAGAGAGATGAGTGATATACCGTTGTACGCGGAATGAACCAGAGATTCAGACTATATGAAATTTTTGCAAATATGTGGCGAGGGGGAGGGGGCTAACTCTCAAAATTCCAAAATTTCGGGATAAAAATTGTGTTCCCCCACCCTCCCCTCAAGAATGTTCATGCAATAATTAACATATATTATTATAGCTAAAATGCAATTGCGCGATATATATAATTTTTGGTTGACTTTCCTTTTCCAGGTGGTTCGTGCCCTTGCCTTTTTTTCGGACATTCATGCAAAGGTTCTATTTTTATTTCGCGTCTACCACTTTCGGTTAATCGCGATGATAAAGGATGTGATAGGTGATGGAAGTGGTATAAAGACAAATGACCCATCCATATTTTCTAATCCGACATTAGACTTCGCAGTGTATTACGCTAACTAATTTGCCACGGGATCGGCTTCTTCGTGTTTGTCTACTCATCAAATGATTGATTAGTTATTCAAACTATATAGGTAGGAAAGCTATATAACATAACGAAACAGAAAAAAAATCCACTTGACGTCTTCTAGTACTATCATCAGCCTACAATTTCATGCTCACAAATCCACACAGAAAACTTCTTGTGGCATTAGTTTTACGGAATGGCCTTGGGGAATAAACAACGCCCATTTCCTGGTTCAGCTCGAAACAATCAGGTGCCTTATCGAAGCTGCTCTTGAGCACGCAGGGTTTCTAACCTACTTCGCCGTAATTCAGTTGTTGTATGTATTGTAGAGCCAACCGCAGATTAAATAGGAGGAAAAATACTTTTTCCGACGGAAAATAAGTTGGCAATGCTACGAACACTGAGGCATTCTTGATAAGACGCCTGAGGAGGGTCGAGAAAACTTTCCTGAAAAAGCGCAACCCCAGTATCGAAGGTCATGCTACACGTGGATTGGCAACTTTCGGGAGCATGCTGTCTGTCTACACAATTCTACCCAAATACCTGTTTGAAAATGAATCTTCTGCTCGCATTTTATTTTTCAAATGTAGTTCTGACATTGTAGTCATTTTGCAATTATTTTTATTTGTTCTTATTTTGCTTTGCTTTTGTCACTTTTATAATTAATCGAAACTATGAAGATGGATGATAAATAGATGAAATTGATGAAGAGACACCTAAAAAAGATATTTACAGACCAGGACTCGAACCCGGGACCTAAAGTGGATAGGTTGGGGGGGGGGGAGACCGTCAATAACTCCCGGTCACGAACTGGCTTATAATGTTTGTAATTTCTCAGGAGTATTTTTTGTTCTGTTCATGCATAATGCCTGCTTTCGGAAACTTAATTTATAAGTGACACACTTCGTTCGGTGGGGACAAGCCACGAATTGTTTGAGAGGAGGGACATATCTCATTCATATACTAGATACAATCATGGACTATACTTGAAATGGCCTCCCCGATGGCGCAGTGGTTGCGTCGTCGCCTAGTAATCAAGGGGTCCCGGGTTCGATACCCGGTGGAGGCACAAGTGGTTCGGATTCCACTTCAAACTGAAGGTTCAGTCCCGATTGGCCTTACTGTGCATAAAGTGGACTCAAAACACCAAATCAATCAATCATATACTTGAAAAATGACGTGCTAAACACTACTTTCGGAGATCAGATGGACATGGCAATTTTGATATACAAGATGCACTTTTTCTACTTAGATTGTTTATGTCCAAATTGTATCCTAATAGATAATCTCGCAACAACGCAAAATGTTTAAATTGACTCGAATTCACAATGACTCATATACAGTGTGTTTATAAATGAACGGTGCGGCTTCAAAAATTAATAATAAATCTATTTATTACCTTACACGGACAAAACTTACACCGTAATCAGCAGCAACTGTCCAAGTTTATATAACTTTTTTTAAAATTGGTATAAAGATAGAAATCGAGAGGGGGCAATTGCCCCTCTGTGCCCCCTTGCAGGTGCTCTTGCCGTCTGGAAGAAATAGTGCACGAAAGACGTGAAAACTAAATCCATCTTGAGTATCCTTTTGTCTTGCTACTCTTAGATTCTGCAACCTTTCTTTCTATAGTCCAATGTTTGCCTTCCTTACCTCCTAGAATTGATTTCTGTACAAGTTTGAGGGCTAATCTCCCCTGTCCCCTGTGGTTGTGCCACTGCACCTTCTTCCGCCGTTGTTCCTTTGTGAACTTTCATCGGCTTCAAAATACTTCATTTTCTTCAAGAGCATAATATCGTTTAATAACCGGCGATATGATTCCTCTACCCTAAATTTCTGGAATAAAGTATAATAATATAAGGGCATGGAAATCTGGAAGGGGGGCGAGGATGGCCACCTCTCCCCTTTAGAAAACGAATGTCAGCTAAAAGTATATATTTCACACGTATAATTTGATTTGTCATACTAATTTACATTAATTATTATAATGGGGATGCAGGAATGCGATAATTTCGAATTCAAGTGGTGTTTCTTGAGGGGGCAACACTATTATCGGGTTAATATGCAATTGCATATGGCATATTTCTCTGATGTCCATGACGAGGGGGGCATTTTACCCCTCCCCTTGCACCCCGTGCGCACGCCTATTGCTACTCCTTTCTACACTAGTTGGAAGCTTTATTCAATTTCGAGCCAAAAATGTAATTTAATATCAAATCAGGGTTGTTACACGTCCACGAACCCATAAATTCTAATGGGTTCTATTGGGTTCCGCAACAAGACTGGAAACTTTTTTATCGCACAGTTTAAATTCGGTCCAAGTTGCGTATTCTTTCATTTCAATATGGAACTTAGACCGTCTTTTAATTGATCCGGAAAGAAGGTCCCTTTGCCGTATTTCAATTGATCAGGAGAAAAGGTCCCTGGAACGATCTGAAATACATAAAAAGGCTCTTTACGGTCCAGATCCATTTATGCTTGCTAATATTCCCTGCTGAACCGGAATTGAATTGATTTAAAATTCCTGACCCTTTAACAACCCTGGTTGAAATTCATTTTTTTACAAACAACCATATTTTTAACGGCTATTTCACATTAATCCCATACGATATACTGAGTTATTTTTCGCAATGTTCCAATGAAAGGTAAGAGATTTTGGCTATTCCTTTTTCTTCCGTGATGTTAAATAGATTATATTCGTCACGCGCCTATAACGTTACTAGCTAACATTTGTGAATTGTTCTTTCCTTGTAACGTTAACATCTACCATACTGAATTTATTTACGTTCCTTATGTAGATGGTATGTACCCAACTGCATTTTGTTCCGTTCCGCTACAGTGGTTTACATTTTGTTACATTCCTATGTAACGTTAATTAACCATATTGCCTTTCACTTCATTCCGTTACGGAGGATTGCATTCATTACGTTCCTATGTATACCGTTATTTACTACCATGTTGCATTTCGTTACGTTTTTTTGTAACGCTAGTATATACCATATTGCATTTCGTTACTACGTTCCTTGTAACTTGTAACGGTAGTATATACCATATTGCATATTACGTTATGTTCCAATGTGCTCATTTCGTTCCGTTCCTTTATAACGTTAATATCTACCACAATACATTTTGTTACGTTCCTTGTAACGTCAGTCTATAACATATTGCATTTCGTTACGTTACATGGGTACCAGCAGTGGAACCATACTTTTCCTCCTACAAAATGGAACGTACCGTGTAACGCAAATTGGGTACGTTACGACTCCCTGCTTACAAGATATAGCTCGTTCAAAAAAATAAACGTAAATACAGACCTCGAAGGAAGGAGTTCGCTATTGAAATATTATCGCGCATTGATGAAGATAATGAATTCCTAAAACGTGTAGCATTTTCTGACGAAGCCACTTTTCATACATCAGGTAAAGTGAATAGACATAATTGCAGGATATGGGGTGAGGAAAATCCCCACTTCGTGGTAGAACATGAAAGGGACAGTCCCAAATTTAATGTGTGGTGTGTGTTCACTCATGATTCTGTGATCGGGCCTTTTTTCCTTTGAAGAGGCTACAGTTACAGGGAACACCTACTTGGAAATGTTGGAACATTATGCTGTACGCCGTATACCACATGGATACACATTTCAACAGGACAGGGCTCCTCCGCATTACGTACACAGAATGTCAGAAACTTCCTCGATTACCATTTCCCACAGAACTGGATTGCAAGGGAAGAACCTATTCAATGGTTCCCGAGGTTCCCTGATTTTACGCCACTAGACTTCTTTCTATGGGGGTACATCAAGACTCTCGTGTACCAAACACCAGTACAAGACTTGGACGATCTTCGGCAAAGAATTATCGCTGCATGTGAATCTGTGACGCCTCAAATGTTACAGAACACCTGGAGGGAGGTTGAGTATCGCCTTGATGTTTGTCAAGCAACCAATGGAGCACACGTGGAGATCTATTAAGGTGACTGCATTGAATATTTTGTGTTGGTGATAAAACTTGTTGAGTTTCTCTTTCAGACAAACGAAACCAGATCCTATCACTATTGGTTGCCGAGATAATTTAATTTCTTATTGGTAGATATTGACCCGGACTGTACATTTCCATTCGAATACTTCATATATTTAACATGTCATATACTAGACTTTGTTAAAAAATACGACAATGGCAAGCTTAAAAAAATAGTCTTATCCCATCACGAAATTCGTTTTTTATATATACTTTTTAGCATACGTATGTTTGACATTGTTATTTTTGTAACATATTATAAAGATTGTAAACGAAGGAACACCCAATAAAACAATATACGTAGGATTTACCATCTTTCGACATACAGCCCGAATGCCATAGTTCTCTATTGCAGATACACGCCTGCAACATATCAAAAACTTCCCACCAATCAGGCAGCTAAAAAGGTTCCCCAAAACCCACTTTTCGGAGAAAACCTACGGTGGGGATACATTAGACGTTTAATTACGACTAAAGGAGTACAATGAGAAAAAAAGTTTCAGAACCTCTGGCCTAATTGCTTATCAGCACCTGTCAATCACATCTGACAGCTGCTGCCATTGGGGATTATCCCCTTTCGCCTTGTCCCTTTTTGCCAAAACAGGGTGGAAGGCAAATATTGAAAATGAGGGAAATTTTGACGGTGATCAACGTAGAGAACCAAACAATTCGATGCTAATTACGAAAAGTCACACGAGCCAAATAGTCAGGTGTTGCTCATAAAAAGGAGAACTGTCACACAATCCAGCAGCCGGAAATGTTTGTCGTATTTTCTATGATTCCGTCTCTTAGTCTATCTTCTACAGTGCTTTTCTTTACCCTTTGGGCGCCTGACGGCGGCATGCTAGGCGGCCGCCCGGACGCCAACCCCCGTCAAATCGTGTGCGATATCTCTGCTATGGAAACAGCTAGCTTCGAAATGACTTCAAGTTCTGAGAATTATAGTTACAATTACATTCAAAATAAGCACGTTAATTATCACGAGGGATGTTGGAAATGTAGTACTCGTGCATTCACTCGTTTTTTGGCATGTGCTTCAGTTGCCAGTCTTGCTGTTAAGAAACTTAAGTACCATTTTAGTTTTAGCGTGTTTTTTTTATCAAAGCTACGTGAAATTTCCAAAAAACATGCCAAAAAAGTGTGGATACACGAGGACAACATTTCCAACATCCCCCTGACAATGTACGTGCTTATTTTGATTGTATTTGTAACTGTAATTCTGAGAACTTGAAGTCATTTCGAAGCTAGCGTTTTCCATAGCGGAGATATCGCACGCGATTTGACCGGAGTTGGGGTCCGGACGGCCGCCGAGCGTACCGCCGCCAGGCGCCCAAAGGGTAAAGAAAAGCACTGTAGTAGGCAGAGACGATCCTTAACACGTCTCCACTTCAATCTCTGACGTTTAACTACAAGCAAGAAGCTATATTTTCTGCTTGTTCTTGTTTTATCTAACCTAACCTAACCAGATGTGTTACATAAACGAGAACTAAGGGTGAATAAACAAAACAGAGCACACTTATCACCCTGTTAAGAGACCATTAAATTTCCCGCACTTGAAATATTTCCCTTTCAACCAGTAAGAAGGGATATCCCGTTTCGCCTAAAATGGCGGCCAGGTCATAGATCACATTGCCGATACGCAATTAAGCGAAACGGGACTACACGCTCCCAATGCCAGGCAGGGATTCGAATCCGTGAACTTCACATTGAACGCGCATGGCCACTGAACCGTCCGAGTGGTTTCTTATGATTTCTCCCAAAAGATAAATGATTCTTGACGGTTCTACCTGGCTAATTTGCCACACTCGGGGCCGAGTTCATGAGTTCATGACTCCCGATCTCGCTACCAAAAGTTCCGGATTCGAAGTTATGGATGTTTCTTTGCGAGTGTCCGTTCAACAATTTAAAGTAATTATCACTCACTCATTCTCATCGCCATGATTGGTCAAAAGTGAATGCAAAATAGATTTATGGCTAAAAAAGGTTAGCGTAGGCTAATCGGGACGGACCTATAGTTTCAGGCAGGAGACTCAAGAGTTATCGAACCCGAGACTCCTCTGGTGATTTCTCTTGTCATTCTAGCGGGAATCAACCCCACACGATTGGCAACACTGGAAGAAATGTACGTGCAACTCAGTTACGCTACGATGCGCAAAGACAGGAAAATAAAGGAGGTCAAAGTAAATAAAAAGGGCCCCCAAGACAGAGAGAGAAAAAGGGGGAGGTGGGTTCCCTTGAACATTACGAAGCCGAAATCTCAGAAGAGGTAATATTTACGAAAGTTGCCTCCTACAAGATAAATTGCGGAGCGTGTGACACAACGCAGGAAGAGGAAAGTAGAAGGAAGGAAAATAAATTCGGTAAATCAAGAACCGGGCAAAGAATTTGGCAGTGGGGTAGAGCCGTAATAAATAAATACGGAAGAAGAATGAACTTCAGACAACATCAAAACGAAATTACGAGGTCGTGAGATACTAGTGAGTGACTTTTTTCGGAATAGCTCAGAACACCGAGACCTCTAACCTGCACAGCATCAACAGATGTACTATTAAAAATATATAATACAGTAAGTTTATTTATTGGAAGATCAAAACTAATGTACTTAAAGGATGCATCGTAGATGGTGTACATATTTGAATACTTAATTTTAGACATAAGATATACAATCGGATTAAAATTACGGATACTCGAGTTTTGATTCAAATTAAAAATTAATCAGTATACCTACATAAAAACGAGTTACAAAAAAAATAGCTTATTCAATTATGCGTTAAGCTATGGTAACCAATTTTTTTTCGAGGAAGCCTTATTTCTTTCTTATGAGAACAAAAAAAAAAGGGCAGGTTGTTTAGTGGTTCCGAAACGACCGATCTCTTTGAAATTCTACGGTTAAAGAAACTTTTGGTCATACTGTGATGAAATTTAAATATAGTTCAGGTAGAAAGGTTTTTAATAGAATTCTTAATTTCTGGATTTTTTAAATCGGCCAAGAAAAGGTTCTTGTCAATTTTGTGAAACAACTTTTTCTTAGTATTGGGTAGTCCTACAAACACGACCGCGTATCGTTTTGAAGCTGCGTGCATCTGTTTTTAGAAGCCATTACTATTGTCAATTGACATTGCGAAACCGATTTCATACAGATTTTTATTCAAGATGTTTGTTGAACGTGGAAACACCACTTATGTTGTCTCTACAGCTATGTCCGTTGAACCGTGGAAACTACGGGAAGCCACCAATGAAACTCGTTTTTACGTAGGACTACTGGTTAATTTTAAATTGAACTCCAAACTCGAGTATCCACAATTTTTAATCCGATAGTAGGAACGAATTTTCCAGTTCCATTTGTAGTTTATCAAAATAAAAGTCGCCCGTGCATTGCACAGTGTCATGAAGACAAACATACCACCGTAGAGATGGTGTGATCAGCACATCCTCAGACCGCATTTATTTTAGAGGCTGTGCAATACCAGAGCCACTTACGCATGGAGAAAAAATTAAAATCTTAACTCGTAACCTGACTGAATCGCGTGCAAAACAGACGACTTACAAAGTACTGCGGTTCCTCTACTACAGTTTCTTGGGCTTTTCGCAGTGAATTTGATTTCATAGGATATTTTATAAAAATTATTATCGGATATATCTGGCAAAAATGTGTAAATAATATGTGTAGTAAAAATGTAAGATTTAACGACAAAAATATAAGGCTTGCACAGACAATGGCATCTGATGAGGCACTATGTGCTTTCAGCTCTGACATTGTCACGGGTCAGGTGAGAACAATTGTTGACTAAATCCGCATTCATATGAGGCGACCGGCTGATTGTGTCTTTTCTTCTTTTGTTTTTCGCTTGGTATTGTTTTAAATCAAGGCTATCGCACAACAGCCGGCGTGATTGGAAACGGCCTCCAGCAGGAGCTCACTATACAGCGTGGTCACAAAGTGGGCGTACACCTCCTTTATTTTCGACACTACGATGGTAATAGTCGGATTACTTGATATGAACACATACCTGTGTCATTGATTAACCACCTCTGGGACTTCTTGGAGGCCCTTCAGAACGTATTGAGGGGAACGTCAACGCTCGGAAAGGAAAGCTCTCATCCAATTCGCGAGTAGCAGTGCAGTGTGACATTCTAATCACGGCAGAGGAAACAGGGGGTGGTTCCGTGAAAAGAAGGGTGTTTTCCCCCTCATTTCGAGCCTGATAGTAGAGCACTAATTTTCAAATTGGTGTTCTTGAGAAGGCGGACTCCCACTGGTGATGTATTTGGTGAAAGAGACGACTAATTGTAATAGTGTTTCAATAATTTCTTAATTTTTTTTATCTACTTTTGTTCTCAACACGCCATTTTGGCACAGCTGTGTGGAAATCAAAAGTAGAAGAGTATGTCAAGGTAGAAACTTGATATCGGGATACATGGCCCCCACGATCTACGTATACACTATATACGTTGTGATCTAAATATAATCTTAGGAAATATTATTTGCAGTGATAAGGACAGCAGGAAAAATCTTGTCTGAAATCACACCTTAAATCAGCCATACCGGAAATCGAAACCGGGTCTCGTCGTGTCAGTCAGACGCCCTACCGTTGGTAAGGTAAAGTTTCCCATGCATATAGCACCGTGCCATGAAGGCACATGTAGGGGGCGTGGGGGTAGGGCACCACACATTCTCGATCTCGGCTATTTTGGAGGTGATGCGATCAGCACAACGCTCTGGCCGCCTTTACCCAATAGGGTTTCCCCCAGGTACCCACTGATATGAGGGTGGGTGAGCCCCGGAGCAGCTTTATGCGGGGGCAAGACCGGAAAAATTCCGACCTTACATCACCCACCCCGGACCCGGGTCTCCCACTCGGTTCCTAATCCCTGTTGAGGTATAACAATTTCCTTCCCCTTCCCCTCCCACCCACCGATAGCCCAACCGCACTTGCATGTGCCGCAGATGTAAAGCCGATACCTCACTTGAGAGTAGGATAACTTAATGTGAATACCTGCTCGATTCACGTGCTTTAAACGATGAAAAACGTTATGGCGGGAAGAAACCAGTTACACCTCATAGAGTATAGCCGTCAATAGGTTCTGCAGTTTCCGCATCGAGTTTGTTGAATAAGATGAACTGCTTTTATCAAAGAAAACTCATTACCCTCCCTTTCTCAACAACTGGAACCCGTCTCGCGTATTGGATGCAGCTGAAATTACCCACAATGCATGCAAATGATATTCCAGATACTCGTCTCGCTGAAAGTCCAGGAGCCTGGCATTGCAAGATTCAACCAACAGCTGCTGCACACAACCAAGCTTACCCTGATTTTTATTGCCCCAGAAATTGCTTCTGCTCTATTTTAGCTCCATGCACCCGTAGCTTCACTCGACAGGGAACTCGGAAGGACAGCTCTCCTCAAATGTAACTAATTGATATTAGAGCTAACGAAATAGTGAAAACGTGCTCTAACCCTTTTGCGACTGATGTGATTGAAGTTGAACAGTTTCTTGCTAAGACCTAACTGCGTGGGACAGTAAAAAATAAACCGAATTTTTGTGCTAACATTCATTAAACACGAAATGCAAGCTTTTAGGAAACATCGCCTTCACAGTAAGTACCTTGGGCATGGGCACACTTCCGCCAGCATCCGTCCCACTTATCAAAACGGTCCTGTGATGCTCGTCTTGGATGCCTTGACCTCTTCTGCCGACGGAAACATGATCACGTTTTACAGCTTGAGAAACGGGCAGCAATTCTCTGTAGCGAGGTCCGGTGAGTAGGGAGGCTGTAGGACAGCTGCCTCGAACTTAGTGTCACCAAGAGCAACCGGTGCTCCTGAGTGATATCATGATGGAGAATCTAGTTGTTTCCTCGCCACAGATAAGACCTCTTTCGTCGCACTGTATCACGAATACGTTGGAGAATGGCAAAATACGCCTTGTCTTACCCAGTTTAACATAGAATTTAATGTTCACTTGCTCGTCCCAATTCGACAGCACGGCGGAACAATGGTCCACCTAATGCCACCTTACGTCTCATCCCAGTTATAGTCTCTCCTAATTATATCTGGAGCAAGTGAACGGAAACAAATCTTTGCGCAAGTGGTGACGACGGCTCAAACAATGAACACGTGAGAGGGAGCGGGATTGCGTGGCCGAGCGACTGCAGTTACCAGCTTTCGCAGCAGCGTGTACTGCTTCGCTCTGCCCACTCGATTCCCCTTCCCCCTTTTCTGCCTTATGCGCAACCTTGCTCCAGAGGTACGGGGACAGAGTATAGCTACACTCGACGGGTATTCTTCGTCACTCGTCAGTCGTTATGTCTGCGCAGCCGCGCGATAGGGTTGCCAACTGCAAGGTATGCAGCAAGCAACGTTCGGTTTATTTTTGATTGCATTTGTACATACGTAGTTTGCGTGTGAAGAGCGTAAAGGCGTAGGGGGGGGGTCTTATGTTATAAGAGATTCAGCGCACGACATACACAGGGTGTCTTCTCAAAATTGTCTGACCGAAAACTAAAGGTAAGGAGTTGTACATCCAGACACCAAGAGCAAGGTCATGCTAGCGTCGGCAAAACCTTCATTTTAATATAGTTTTTCTACCTAATTAGGTTAATCGCGACTATCAGTAGGTGAAATTAGGTGAAGTAAATGGGCCAACACGCCAAAACGTGCATGCAAATACCAGTGAAGTGGGCGCGGCACCGGGTTCGATTTATAGTAGGTACCATAAAATTCCTGATTGATCCGGGATCGGAAGGGCATCTGCGGAATTACTTGTAAGAAAAGGTACGAAGAGCGATGTAGAAAGCCAGAAAACAGCACCGAGGGACAAGACGCACCAACGAAACGCAAACCAAAGAAAACAGAGGAAAAAACACACATCAACCAGTGACGGCGATTAAGGGGGGCATGGAGGACAGTTGCTCCTCCACCTTTTGCCATTTCTGCCCCCGCACTATGCTAAACCTTGTCTACCAATGGAAATGCCAACTAGTTTGGGAACCCAATCGCCGCCACTGTTATCAACGTTTAGTTTCTAGCACGTGTATATTAAATTTTTCCTTTAAAAGGAAATCTCAAATAACCAGCTTCCAAAAAGTTGTAAAGGCTTTGCCGCGTCCCTATTGTCTGCATGCAAACCTCCATTATTACAATCTATGATTTCATCAGTTTCCTAGCCATGGAAGTACTTTTGAAGCCTTCCTATTTATTACCGCACAGAAATTCAAGGAAAAGGATAGACTTAAGCTCAAAATATACAGCTTTCAGGCCGAAATATATTGTAACAGAAAGTTGCTGAAAGTTTAGGCTACTCTATTCAAAATAGTCACTCTACTAAAAACATCCACTTGTCGAAAGGACAAGTACATAGTGTTGCTTATTGATCCGAAGAAAATAAAAACTACCCGACCACGGTTTACGTGGCTTAATTATCGTTTGAGTTTCATGTAAGCATCACAATCATGTTACTCTGATCAAATGTATTGTTATTTTTTTTTTTTTTTTTTTTTTTGGTATTACAGCTTTCAAAACGTGTTGAACCATATCAACTTGTGCGTACATCAGGGTCTGCATTTCTAAAAATGCAACAAAGGCTCATCGGTTTGACATACACGCGAAGATTTTTTACAGACAACGAAAACTTATTTTTTAAAAGTAAATCATATTATTCCATGGGTTTATTTTGTATGCACTAAGACTAACATATCTGTTTCTTACAGTATCAATGTCTATTATGAATGTCCATAAATGAGTTGGTTGAGTTGGTGTTTTTTTAAAGTCCACTTTATGCACAATAAGGCTAATGGGGACCGGACCTACAGTTTAAAGTGGGATCCGAACCACTATGTGCCTCCACCGGGAACCGAACCCGGGACACCTTGATTACAAGGTGACAACGCTACCACTACGCCATCGGGGAGGCCCGAATGTCCATAAATGAATCAAGCTTCATTAAATATCCAAATATGAACTTTCGGGTTTTCGAGCAATCATAAGCGTAAGAAAGGTGAAAGGCACACATGCACATTCACCTACATGTCTTTGTTGTAACGATGCCATTGAAAGCAAATAGCATCGTTTCAACCCAGAAGTGTCCGTGACTGCACAAGACAACGATTAGAATTTAGCTTTTTAAGGATGACGGAATGGTGGAGTGGTTATGGCAGTTACCTAAGAAGTTCAGGGGTTTAGGTTCGATTCCTGATGGGGAATTGGGATTGTGTTTCTGTAAATATTATTTTCTAGTAGAGTTTACAGATAAGGTTGGCTCATCTTGAGAAATACAATGAAACTGACAAGAATCAAAAATGCTTCTTTTGTTTTTACAGGGTCTCTAATATAACTCTTCCACATTCATTCATCCCTAATACCTTTAAAAATGTTACATTAGAAATTTCACTTAACGTAAAGTTATAATTTATGCAACTACCATACTTTGCATTTTGTAACCAATGTTGCACCTGCGTTGGAGTTCTGTTCTATGTTCCTGGATTTTCCAGCTCTTGCGAAATTCCTTTTTATCCAATTATTTTTTTCTTCCAAGCAGTTTCACTGCTCTCGCTTTCCTCTTCTCCTCTGAAGATTAGACTTTATGCAGCCAGAGAAAGTTGCCGTAATTTCTTGCTAATGGGGAAAGGTTCTTGTTTGTTAGCACTCTGCTTCAGGTCAACACGGCCTGTTAGTTTTGCATTTAAAATTCTAATTTTCACTTGGATTTTCTTTGAATCTATCCTGCACCAAGAGCAACCGCAGGCGTGTAATACTGGTATGGTTCACAGGGTCTATCCGATAGCCTGTTGCGGGTTATCAAATGCCGCATACGAACTTCTTTGCGTCTTAAATTAACATCCAAGGTACAAGTCTGCGTCTACACGGAAACAATATATATTTCAATATTGACGAAGGTAAATACAGGGTGTATCATAAGTAATATTGCAAAATGACACAGTTGAAAGTACACAATAATTATTATATATTAATAATATATAATTACCTGAGCTTACCACTTTACATGTGACGTGCCTGTTATGCCTTCCTTCCTGTACAAGACGTATGGTTTGTTTACAACGTCCCCCTTCGGCAGTGTTCAGTTTCAAACAAAGAAACCTCGAAGTGCGCAAGGAGACAAGCGTACCATGTGTACAGGGCATTCGGTTTAGCCTGAGCTCTGGCATGCGCAAAGTGGAAAATGTCGTCTGCAGATGACGTCACGTGACTCATAGGAGCAGTGTTGCAATACGCGGAAGTTACAATTCTAATAGACATGAAACTGGCAAAGCTACCAGGTAACCAAGAAATTTCATGCGGTTTTTACAACTGCCCGTAGTTTTCGTGGGGTTGTACGCAGTTCAGCCGCCAGGGGTACATGTATGTGTGATTGGCGGAAAGCTCATTCCTTGGCACGTCGGCTAACGTAGATAACAGGTCGCAGTCGATAGTTCGGGAGCAAGTATTCGCGGTGAACCATGGCTGTGTCGAATGTAGTAATCAGGGCGTGTTTACTGTATGAGTACAAGTTGGGCACAAAAGGAGCGGAAGCAGCAAGAAAAACATGTGCAGCGTTTGGAGAAGGTACAATTAGTGAACGGACAGCGCAAAAGTGGTTTCAGACCTTCTCGAGTGGCGATGAGACACTGGAAGACAAACCTCGATCGGGCAGACCGAAATCTCTCGATGTGGACCAACTGAAGGCAGCAATTGAAGAGGATTCCAGTCAAACGTGTCAATAACTCGCTCAACGATTTGCTGTAAGTGCTGAAATAATTTGTGTGCACTTGCATGAGCTTGGCAAATCATGGAAACTGAGTAAGTGGGTCCCGCACGAGCTGACTGCTGCGAACCGTCTCCAATGACTGAACATTTGCGCTTCCTTGCTCACTAGGAACAACAACTGCCCAATTTTGGACCGCATTTTGACACGTGATGAAAAGTGGGTAATGTACGATAACAAGAAACGCCCATACCATTGGCTATCGTCAAATGACACCATAACTTTAATTGCAAAACCTGCTCTTCATCAGCGGAAGGTGCTGCTGTGTGTCTGGTGGACTACGGCTGGGATTATGCATTATGAGTTCTTGGAAAGTGGTAAAACCATCAACAAAGAGGTGTACTCCGCGCAATTGCAAAGAGTGGCCGAACAGCTTGCAAGAAAACAACCTGCATTAGTGAATAGGAAGCGTGTTCTTTTCCACCAAGACAACGCTAAACCGCATACAGCAAAGATGACCCTGGAGGTGATTTCTTCTCTCGGCTGGGAACTTCTGCCACATGCAGCGTATTCACCCGACATCGCTCCATCAGACTACCATCTTTTTTTGTCTATGGACAACCATATGCGCAATCGACATTTCCAAACTCGCGAGGAGGTTGAAAACGCGGTGGTGCAGTTTTTTGCGGCCCTACACAAAGACTTTTTCAAACATGGCATCTACAGGCTTGTACAAAGATGGGAGAAGGTTGTAGAAGCGGATGGTGGATATTTTGCAGAATAAATATAAGGTAAACACATTTGTTTTGGACCTTTTCTTCTTTGTACTAAAACCGCATGAACTTTCTTGGTTACCTGGTATATGCTGTTGTTTCATTAAAAAAAAAATTGCTTACGAATCTAAAGTAGAACGCTGTCCTTCACGATCGTGAAATTCGTCAATTGTTCTACGAATAACACTTCTCAAATGTCTTCCTTCTGCGTGGTTTGTTAGCCGTTACTAATACCTTTCCAGTTACTTTGTAGCGACCATTTCCGTTTCAAAGTACTTACTGACATATCAGTAGCTGCGGAAACATGCTTCTGCACTTCTGCAACGCAAGACCACTGTCAGCTTCTTTCTTCATAAATTTATGCACGTTAAGATAATTTCTTAACTCTGACCATGAATCACTTTGCTTTCTCCAATATTCATTCCAGTTTTCACCTCAGTTTCCGTTGAATAAAACACTAAGCAACATAGGTCAACAATCAGCTTACTCGTGTTAACACGATCTGCCCCCCCCCCCCCTTTCCAGAGAGGATGAGGAGGAGAGGGAGGATGCCGCCTCCTCCGCCGAGGAGCTTAATCAATAGGAGCTTCACCGACAAAAAGAATCATGTCATTTTTTTCTTTGAACTATCACCTTCTCAAACTGTCGCTTTTTTTAAAAATATATAAATACAGTAAGTACCGAACACACCTATCAATATGCTGTGAAGTCAGATTATGAATATAGGTAATTGTTAAGGCAGTTAGCAACTCTGCTCTCGGTGGAATTCTCGCATCGTCACGCTGACGGCAGGCTTCTGCGCAGCTGAAGGCCAGAGCTCAAGCTAAACCGAATTGCCTGTACAAACAATCGAGTCAGTGGCGGATCGTAACCATACATTCGCAATTATCTCTCAAACGATTCATTTGCGACCCCATGTTTGCAGAGACTTTTTCGCGTCTACTACCGTGTACTTTTCACCGTTACCGTTTGCGCTATCACTTCTGATACACCCTGTATATCATATCATACAGCTATACGAAGAAACTTGGAAATATTCTTTATCATCGCTGATAGAAAATAAACACCACATTACCAGGATGGAGAGAAATTGCTAGTGAGTGTTTGTTTATACATTTTACACACACACACACACACACACAGAAAAAGAGATAAAGAAAGAGAGAGAGGGAGGGAGGGAGAAGCTGCTCATAATTTAAGCGCACTTCAATGAAAAATAGTAGAACAAAAAATACTATTCAAAAATACAAGCTTTGTTTAGACTTTTTTAAACAATTGAAAATAATTCAATACAAGCTTAGTTTTCCATGAGCGTCGTTATCTTTGAATTATTAAATACCAATATCATGTGTATACATAATACATTTTATATCTTTATAGGTCTAAAACATTCCTGTATAGTAATATCCACTGCTTCAAAATGAAAAAAATATGTATGACAACCCTGTAATTCCAATTATTAAAAACTTTCCTATTTTTGGTTGTATTCACAGTAGCAGAAATAACCAGCACTCCGACGAATGGACGCACAACCAGTACAATCTTTCGTAGGACTCATGTTTGGGACATTCATCAATCACGTCATCATCTTCATCCTCTTCTTTGCGATTAGCCAAAGTAACAGGAAAGCCAAGTAAAATAAAACAAATCAATCCAAAACCGATTATCTTATAATTTGTATACTATTCCTCACAGTATCGTAAATTGATAACCATATCGTTATTAATTATTATTACACGCATTCGGTTGTTCTTGCATATTAACGGTGTTGTTCAATTATCGTTACATTTCTTTGGGTAAACTTTAGCATAGCGGAAACCACAGGGAGAAGTTATGAAACTCTTATATATATAGAGCCCTTATTCAGTTCTACCGAGTATCGCAAACCGTGTATCGTCTTCACTGCTTCTACTAGTTTATATTAAAGTCATTATTAGGGCAATATATTCGATGTCCTAAAATTGTTTAAACAAAGCCAAATAAAAAATTGAATTTACGTATGACTAAAAATAGTAAAAAAAATCCCTAAAATTATAAAAAAATGAACAATAAGTTCTTGAAAAAATCATTTCCTACTCTTAGGTCCTTAACAGGTAATGAGTTAATCTTAGAGAGCAATTTAACGGATGACAGTGCAAAATGTTTAAATTTACTATGAACTGTTCGAGAAGTACAGTAAGGTAAACTGACATAATATCGGATACCATCATTTCTCGGCTCGTGGATGCTGCCATCTGCAACCATCAACTGAACTACGTTCGACGATTGCCGCCAATACTTCATTGTGAGTGGGAACGATGTTGAGCACCCTGCTCGTGCCCGATCGACGAAAACAGAAATATTCAGTTTCTGAGTTTTTGGAAGCATTTCATCATCATAGGTTTTCACATTGAAGGTAAGGAGAAACTAAAGCTTACTTATATTTCATAGAAAGATGGAATAATTGAGTATGTTGATATGCTGGTCCTATTCCGGTAAATGTCTTTGTTTGATATTAAGGTTATATTTCCCACGAAGTCGCGTACGGTCTAAAATCGGATAGGGAGGCCTGCCAAATATCGGATATCAAATTGGTCTAATTGACATTCCCCAATACCAAATTGCGGCACAAAACATGTCAAGAGCAATCTGACTCGGAAGAATCTGACGGTACTTTGAAAATAAATAATAGGTTGCTTCTATCATGAGATGTAATTTAATTTTTAAAAAAATGTTATTATATATATTATATAATGTTAAATTCCTATCCAATATTAGGACGGCTTTTTTCCATTCCTCAAATTTGCATGTTTTTTTTTATTTTGTACTGTACAACAAATAATTTAACAATAAGGGAGATAAACACATCACAAGGCAAAAGGTAAGATACCAATAGTTCATATTACCAAAAATTATGCATTTCTGTTAAATTTTAGTGGGTTAATTATGGTGATTTCAAAAAGTATCCGATATTATGTCGGTTTACCCTAACGTTCCCTGGACACCATTAGTAAGAAACACACTGATAATTTCAGAAGCAGCAACTGAACATAAATTCACAAAAATAATTTTATCCTGTATTGTTTTTGAAAACATAAATTGTAGTAGCTTTCCACAATACATCTAGAATTAACTGTAAAATGAACAAATAAAGTTAAAGGAGATGTTCAAATAAAAATTACTGTCTACTGTTTGCTGGTAAAAGCTGGTACGTCGATAAGTTTATCTCTACTTCTATACTGAAATGTCTCCTGGATTGAACATAAAAAAATGCCACTGCTTTCCCAAAAACTAATTATTAAAAAGTCTCAAACTATCCTAAGATTCCTCCCAAAAATATGGAAACTGAAAACTGCCAAAACAAATTGCCTTTATGTAACCTATTACTTCATGATACACATTTTTATATGTACGAGCAATCTTTCAACTTTCTTCAAAATCACCAAATTCCTTGCCCTAATCATTGTCGTGGTATTAATTTTATCGGCCTGTAATCAACATGTATCGGATTCGATTTTGAGTGGCCAAAAATTTGGATTTCAAACAGATCCAGTAGCTATTAGCCTATTTGTGCTAAACGTTTTTCTTTATATCCTTAAGACAGTCTCGAAAAAAATCCTATTGAAGAATCTATATTATGTTGCTGGAGCATTTTTAGTTTGTTGGGGCATATCCGTATCATAACTTTTCATAATACTTAGTCTTAGTTTTTTTAGGTCAGTGACAACTCAACTATGAATTTATGCTGCATGGTTGCATACACACAGAATAAATTATATAAATTACATCGGTTTTTCAAAGCCTCTAGTGTTGAAATGAAGCCTCAACTATCAAAATAAATGTTACTGCTGCGAAAAGTTGTTCGTTTCAATTCTGAAACTGTGTCGATGCTGCACGGTGATTATATATATATGAAGTATGTATGTACACACACACACACACACACACACAAACACACACACACACACACACAAACAAACAAACATATGGAGGGAGAGAAAGCTAAACCGCAAAATATACCTGACTTATGATCCAACTTTATTCTAGTAGAACCCGAGCCAAAGTTCGCGCGCAGGGACAAAGACTTAAGCTTTATCAACGTCGTTTGGGGCCTTCCGGTTGATTGAGAGTAATGCTGACAGTCTACGTCCCGCTACGGATTCTCCGCCTCCCCGTTTCTACCTACTTCCGCTCAGCCTGGCAGTAGCGGAAGTCAAAGGTCGAATACTTTTCGCGAAATTTAATAAAGTTCGAGCGGCAATAAAAATTACAGATGGTTTCTCGTGAGATAGAAGTGGGTCGGTAAAGTCCACGGGCTGTTTTCAAAAGATAAGGCTTATTACTGAAAGCCTAGAAAAGGAAAGAAGAAAAATGGAATTTACGAAAATAAAATTTCTCTCATTTCTCTTGCCTTCAGGTGAATGGTATCTTCATGTATCAATAACGTTTTGTCAAGGGAAAGGAATCTTCTTATTTGTATTTCAGGGAAGCTCGAAGCCTATTTTTTTTTTAAAAAAAAAATCTCACTGATGCTGAGGTGTAGCCGTATAGCTATGAAGCCTAAATTTAAAAAGTTTACGCATGCTTCTTATAACCATAGATTATGAAATTTCTTATGGAAGACATAAAATCCACAACAAATAGCAAACCCAGGTATCGACTATAAAACAAATTTCTTCATTTAAAATTGTAAAATACTTATATGTCTGTAATACAGCCTCTATATCTCCAAAATTATTGAGATCGTTGTTTCTTCCCACATTTTTAAATGAAAATCTCGAGATTGAAACACAGGACTGTGACACATCAGAAAATGTCCTGTTCGAAGACTAAAAATGTAGCAAAAAGTGTGTAAATGTTTTGTTGGCCGCTATACTGGAAGTACTCGTAACACAGTTAACTTTATTGGACGATATTTCTCTGTTTCGATACAATTCTCACTGGTAATCCATTATCTACTGATAAAGATAAATGAAACCAGACAGTTTACATAACACCTATCGTCACACATGCAAACAATTACACACACATGTGCGTGAGTGACGAACTTCAATATTGACTTAATTATAAAAAGCTCTTTGCTTAATTTGTTAAATCAATGGGAGGCATATAATCAATCGTATTCTTTCTAACCGACCATATGGCAGCCTATTTCAATAAATCTATTTCAAGCAGAGTCTTAAGAGTTTCACGAATGATTGCAAAAATGATGACAACATTCGAATTCTAAAATCCCTAGCTCTCGTCTGGACAAGAATGGTATGAAGCTTAAAAACTTTACGCAGCACACGACAATTTTCAAACTTGACGATTGTTTTAAAGAAACACACGTGTACATTATGTATTGGATAACTAAAAAAGTACGAAGCAAGTAGAAATTTTGAAATTTTAAATGCATTCTCAAGTCCGACAGTTTTAGTGACAAAATAACGCCTTGTAATTTCTGAGCTTAGTGTCATATTGGGCTGCTTAATATTATTAATATTTGACTCAAAGTTCATAAAAACGTTTATTTTCTATCCTGCTTAGAGTCATAGTTATGTCGTAGAGAAGATGAAATGAATCTAAATTTTAAATGTGGAAAAAGGATCTCGTCGTGTTCCACTCGAAGCAAAGCCGACACTGTACAAATCACTGGCGCTGATAGCGAATGACTAATGGAGCCATTAGCGTGATGCACCACAAGATATTAATTTTAATAATCCCTTTCCATGCAACAGCGATAAGAGACGGGAACATACATCGTATAGAATATTAAAATTAATTTCTTACCATCCACCTCAACGAAACAGATGATAAATTTGCCTAACACTGAACTTGTGTATAATATGCATACATTGTTTGTTGGTGCCATCTAGACAGCGGGAGCATAAACAATGTAATCCAACTATGTAGTTATAACACCATTAAGCCTTGTTTCCATGATATGAAAAAATCAATATGCTGACCAAGGCAGACATTTATTTTATTTCAAAACATAAACTAAACGTAACGTTTCAACCTTCTAGCAAGGTTTTCTTCAGACTCTGTACCAAGTACAAATGTAACAAGGTACAAAACAGGACGATATATATACATAAAAATTACTCCCCTCCAGACTATTATAAAGTTGTTCTGGAACATTCTAGCAGGTGGCTTTCCCGTGTGAACTGTACTTTCACCTGAAAGGCTAAACATTTTATTTCATCTGGACTGTGGTTGGACTCTTTATCTCACGCTCATTCTCCTTCATTCTTCTCTCCTTTTTCCTCTCTTGTCCTTTCCACTCTTTCTAACACCTTATTTCATTCTTTGTTTATCTTCAGTCCCCCATTCCAGTTGATTGTGTCTGTGATAAAGAGTCCAACCACATTCCAGATGAAATAAAATGTTTAGCCTTTCAGGTGAAAGTACAGTTCACAAGGGAAAGCCACCTGCTAGAATGTTCCAGAACAACTTTATAATAGTCTGGAGGGGAGTAATTTTTATGTATATATATCGTCTTGTTTTGTACCTTGTTACATTTGTACTTGTTACAGAGTCTGAAGAAAACCTTGCTAGAAGGTTCAAACGTTACGTTTAGTTTATGTTTTATAATAAAATAAATTTCTGCCTTGGTCAGCATATTGAGTTTTTCAAACTATGTAGTGTAATGGAAACGCTGAAGCCATTACATCATAAGGTACGTAGCCAGTATGATAGTGTATGTATGCGTGTGTAAGTGGTGAATAGGGGCGTTGAGCGATAAACAGTGGTTAAGTCAATTTCTGAAAACAAGAAAGTTGAAAAGAGAAGCATAATGGTTCAAACGTCATTTCGAGTGTTAGTCATTTGTTCGTTATTTTTGTTTTATCATTGCATCCCTCTGCTTTAAGAGACGTATACCTCATAAAAGTTGATATAAAAGTGTATGAGTGAGATTTTAGTGAAAATGAACATGGTGTGAGAATATCAACAATGTATGGCCACGTTCAGGTTTAAGTCCTATACATGTTTCGAAAGATAATAAACATAATTTTCAATTACTTCTGAAGAATTTCTACTGATATATTAATTTTACTGATGACCCAGCATCGTGAGAACAATTCGAGAGTTACTTTAAGGTAAGAAGTAGGGCACTCACCAGTGAAAACTTGCTTGGCAAGCCTTCGTCCTCAACAGGTAATTGCACCACGGAATTTAGTTTTTGGTTTTATAATTTCGACTGAAAGTGAAAATAATTTAGATTTGATACACCTTGAGTTGTTTCAAAATACAGAGATGACGGCTCGGTTAACTTTCGATCTTTTTTTTTGGGATTAAAATCTCTGGAGACGAATTAGAATTTTCCCATCTACTGGCAGATGATGCACAATATTCAATGTAACCATTTTGGACGAAGGTTGATGAAAGAGATTATGGATTATTGGATTTTGTCCATGCAGTCCAATAATTTGAGCAGGTAATCGATGGAAAAATCTCGTTTCAGAAATAATAATTCCATGGATAATTACACAACTGGCTGATGGTAAAATATACTTTATCGAGGAAATGAAATTGATGAAAGTTCGACTTGACCTTTCTTCAAGTCTTGAAGATATTACCTTCTGTTAACCAGAGCAAACTAAAAACTTAACATTGCCTGACAGGTATGGAAACAAAATTCGTTAAGAAACGAAAATAAAGCTTGTACGATCGGTGTTTTTTATATTAAGTACCGAACAAGATGGCAGATGATCTTCGGTAAGGTATTCACTATTTATGACATTCTACAACGTTCAACATGAAGTGGCACACGTTCCTTGCTCAACAAAAACTTGGAGAGAAATTGCTGCTACGTATATGTCCTGACTGTTCCTGGGCAGGACGATACAAGAACTCTAAATATAGTGGCATGCAAACTAAAAAAAAGTGAAAAGATGATAGATCTAAGAGTTCAGAGTGAAATTTAATTTCTGAATGGAAGAATGAAAAGAACCTCACTGACGGAGACAAATTGATTCAGAATTTCAAACAAGCAAGCAAGAAATGAATCTGTCGACTTTTTAGAGTTCCTTTTGCAATCGCTCCTGGGAATAACACATCAGTTTAGCTGGTCTTTTAAGCTTAGATATCACTTTTCAACAGAACAACCACAGGATAGCATGACACATATCCTAGATTACATAATAATGTGCACGTACACACATAACTCGTATACTTGATTGGTGTACGTAGAAGTTCTCGAGCAGAGATCAGCCTGAAAAAAAGAAGAAAACGCAATACCTATAGACTTACCTGTGGAAGCCGCTGATTGGTTGGGAACTGTCTGGGAGATATTCTGTAAGCGGAGCGAAGTACCCTCCATATTCAGGCATGGGGAGCGGGTGAGGCTGTGGAATGTCAAATTTGTCTATTTCGGAGCGCTGCTGTTGTACACGCAGGACTCCGTAGTTATCTTCCGCTGCTGGTAGCTGAAACAAATGAAGTCACATAATGTGAGAAGCAGATTGATTACAAACGTACATCCATGCAAATAGTTTATTAATGTGTGTATTTTGAATTCTACAATTTTGATAGTAGTGTCTTGCTTGATTGAAATTAAAATTGTAGGCGATTTACACCCGCCACATTATACAAGACCAAATAAAATCAACACGCGTCTCTGAGAACTACAATATCCTTACCCATGTTAAGAGCTAAGGCTGTATGGACGAAACACACAAACCTACTGTTGTTACCGAGGCTGAAACGTTACAGAATGGGTGATTAGCACAGCATGTAAAGACGTCAGCGGTCCCGAGTTCGAATCCCTGCCTAGGCATGAGTGTACATAGTGAGTGAACCTTTATCAATTTCATCATATTATCGCCCATCATCATCGTTGAGAGTGGCCAAAAGTGACAGAAAAGCGACGCGAAATATAAAAAATTAAATCAAATTTTACTGATGGTTTAATGTTAGGGCAACGTGAATATAATGAATGAAGATTAACCTGTTTTACATTTATCGGAGATACAAAAATTATTCCATACATTTATAAGCGCTGAAAAAAACTTTGAGCTGAATATAAATATGATATTAAGGCACACTTTGCACATAACACTATTACTTTATTAATAATTAGGATTATGCGTGGTGCAGAACATTTAAGATATCGAGGCCACGTGATAACCTAAGTTGTTCCTAGGTAAAGAGGGCAGAAAGGAACAAAAAATTACAGACTATAAAAACGGGGTCACAATTGATGAGAAATTCCGGAGCTGTCGTATTTGCATCTTTAAGCGCCGCTTTTCTGCCACTTTTGGCTAATGGCGACCATGAGGATGAGTGATGATTAGACGAAATTGATGAAGGAGCAATCACAAATAGCGCCCATGTTCAGGCTGAGACTCGAACCCGGAAACTTCAGCGGCGAGATCGAAAGTCGACTACTTTCGGTCGCCGAGCGGGCAAAATTCCAATGTAAAGAACGCTACGTGGTGCATATTTTCTTACAAATGACAAATTAAATTAACCGTAAACATGGCGGCTGTGTGCATCCTAACGTCACATGAAACCCACCTATTGAGCAGGGAAATTGAAATATGCTCGGTCATTATTTAGCGATTTATAACTCAATTTTATGTGTTCTTTTATTCCACACAAATAGGTAACGACTTCATGCATATCTCGCGGAATTTATAATGTAACACACGGAAACAATAGCGGGGAAACATTATGTTGCATCACATTTTGCTTTTTAACAATTGACAAGCATGTGCAAGTTAATGAGTTTGATTGACTGATTGATTGAGTTTGTGTTTTAGGTCCACTTTGTGCACAGATAGGCTAATTGGGACTGGACCTGCTGTTTAAAGTGGGATCTGAACGGGTATAGAATCCAGGAACCCTTGATTACAAGGCGACGACGCTACCACTACGCCATCGGGGAGGCCCATATGTCCAAGGTAATGCAGATCTGATCAACCCTTTGTAATCATAGAAGAGTGCTTTGCACGAATGTGTGGACTGAAGAGCGAGCGGCGGCACTGGAGCGTTGTAAGATGGGCAATAAGGATGGAGCGACGCAGGAGGCTTTGTCGGTCGCGTTCATGTAGTAACAGACGGGAAACTTCCGCTCGCTGGGCTCCACAAGTGCAAATCGAGTTGCTTAGACCCGAGTTCATGCAAACAGCAGGAAGTAGGGCGGGGTGCGTGTAGAGGGGGAGAGAGAAGTGGGTGGGTCTTCTTGAAGAATGCTGACAACTTCGCCTCTTAACCTCTCATTCAGGAATAGTCATCACCATTTTTTCCCCAACTTTTAAAGCGTAAAATAACTTACTTCGAGTTTTCCACCGTGCTTGAAAAGCAAAGAGGATTTAAGATTTGTACTTTACGAGGTACAGACATGCATCAAGGATCACGAAAGCGATTTCGAAGATAAGAGGTTGAATGGAATCGGAATTCTGGCGGCCTTTCAGCTTTGGGTAAGAAAAGGGGGGGACCCAAATACATTCTTGCTTGCGTTTCAATGAGCTGCATACATTGTGCTACAGATGCACAAGATACATGGTGCTGAGACATATTAATGAGGCAGAATAAACATTCTGGGGAATAAATTCAGTTATGACTATAAAGAGAAAATAACAATATTCTTAAAGTATTGAGAGGCATTAGAATGCCAACGATGATACAACAATATTTATAAACGAAATCGATTTTCTGGACAAAAGGGAATTGTATGCATCGTTTTGGAACAAATAATCCCGTACGTACAACATAAATGGTTTGAGATTAAATGTATCATTTGGAACACCTATCAATTGTATCCGAAACGATGCTTACAAATCACTAGAACTTCTAATGAGATAAACAGAACGGAACCTAAAACGTTAACAGGCTGGTTGAACTTCATTTTAATATACAGATGTGATACAGATACATATGTGTAGTATGGTCACCTTCTGGTTTGGTGGTCGACTTTCGATTTCGACACTAAAGTTCCCGGGTCCGAATCCCAGTCAGGGCACGGACATTATTTGTCAGTATCCCATCTTCAGTTTCATTATCATAATCATCATCATTAATCATCCATACAAATACCTTCCCAATGTAATAAACACAACGATTGGGAAAAAATTACAATACATTTCTTCATTACTTATATTTAAAAATACAAAGGTCATCGTATCAAGAAGAGAAGATGTTATAATAAGATATAAGTAACAGAATTGAACATGGTGTCTTTTATATGCGCGCGCGCATGTGTGCAAGGCGTGAAGTTTCTATTTCGTTGGAATACTACGTCATTGGAACTTGGCCTATCTCCTTTTGAGTTGGGGCTATGGGATTAACTAAGTGGCTGCACACTCCGCCTTCTCAGGGTTCTATTGCAATTTACTATCCAGGCTTATTAAAATCCAATTACTACTTTCATTACAGAGAATAACACAATTCTTTAGTTTGTGCAGCATCATTGGCATCGGTTGAAATAATTAATCTTCTCGCATGCCTTCTCATCGCTCGAGCGTGTGCGCGCGCATGCGTGCTGGTGCTATATCGAACACCTGTTGATCCACGGATATCGTCGATAACACTCAACTCGATCTGGACCCTTTTAGAGGAGTCCATCCAAGTTACGTCGTCAATCGGAAATCTCCTGAAACTCAGAAATAGACCTGGGTTCCGATTCAGATATGCGAAGAAAAGTGAATCAGTGAAAAACGCTGAAAGAGAGTAATTTGTGGACAATGCCATAGTCTTATAAGTTGTCCTGGTTTGGATTGAGTTGTGAAATAAGCAGTTTTGCAATAATTGTGACTCTAATTAAGTATGAATTCAATAAAAACTTGCTACTCTATTCTGTAGTCGTTAAAACATGTTATTTCTCAATATTTGAAATAGCGGTGCGTCTTCGCCTTGTAATCAAAGGGTGCTGGGTTCGATACCCGGTGATGCTACATAGTGGTTCGGATCTTACTTTAAACTAAATATCCAGTCCCGGTTAGCCTTTCTGAGCATAAAGTGGGCTTAAAAAAGACAACTCAAACAATAGCGGTGCGATCTGAGACGCTAGTTGCCGAAGCTGCACAATCTGCAAGGATTTAGAAGTTAATTTTTAGGTACTCCTAATTAGAATAAATTAAAATATATACATACATGAAGAAAGGTACAAATAAGGTACATGAAAGGCTCAAACATCCCTTTACAAGCTGGTACACTTAAATTGAATTACCAGTTTTCCAGCTACGCCTGTTTTAAATCTGATGAGATTTGGGCAACTCTCTCCTTCAATCAACTAAACTTCGCGATTATTTTAATCAGACATGCTGTAATAATTATAACAGATCGTCAATGACGAGACATGTGGGCGGATGCACTATGCTCTTAAACCTAACAAAACCGTTGTAAGTTTGAGTGTATGTGCAGCATTGGTACACCAGACCAAAGCCTGAGAAAAGTGTGATGGGAATCATCGAATTTATCGAAACTATCATTCCCTGGACCGTCTGCATGGCATGGATATTGATTTATAGAGTATATTAATTTAAAATTTATATTAAAAACAACAGAGACAACTGAAAATTACTATCTCTGATGAATCAACAGTCCGATGTGGACGACACATGCAGCATTCGAAAGATAAAACAATCCTTCGGATTCCACTTTAAACTGTAGGTCCAGTCCGAATTTTCACATAATGATTTCTCTTCAGTTCATATTAAATAATACTAAAACTCAATAATAATATACATAATAACAAACAGTACTATGTGGCAGGCATTAAAAAAAGGAGTACGAGAGCAGAAAAATATTAGAAAAACTATTTTTATAAGGTCGTTAATGGGCTGTTTGATAATCAAAATTTTGTCCTGTCTGTCAAAGTTCGTTTTGAGTCTACTTTATGCTCAAATAGGCAAATTGGGACTGGACCTACAGTTTAAAGTGGAATCCGAACCAATGTGCAATGTGCATCCACTGGAGATTGAGCACGGGACCCCTTGATTACAACTTTACAACGTTGGAACTACGCAATCGGGGAGTCCCCCTCCTTTTCCATGTGAGATATAACCATGGGACGTGATCATAAGTGGTCAAGGCTTAAATTTTTGCAATGCCAATGAAATACTTTTTATCTTCAGTTTAAAGAATACTAGGTACATCTAAAGATGACTGTATCATTGTATTTTATGTTTAATTACTCCTGTATTTACATACGACGTTTTCCTTCAAGAGACGGTACTTTTGGATAGGAGAACGTTTCGGAACAATATTTACGTCTTTTCGATGCTACTAGAAAGCGTAGAGAAACAAACATTCATCGCCCAAATGCACACAATGCTCGTTTTGAAGAGTAGCACTGGAGTTCTCATGGTCATGTCACCATATTCCAAAAAGTGGAAAAGTGTGTGGGTTCAAGTAAAATGTTCTTTATCACCCACACTTAGTAATTAGACTTTTTTACGGTGGACGGGAGGAGTATGTTTAGGGACAAGAATACGGTGAACATATCGTTTTTCGTGCTTCATTATGAAAAAAACCTGCTGTTTGAGGTTTTAAGTCCACTTTATGCACAGAAAGGCTAATCGGGACGGGACCTACAGTTTAAAGTGATATCCGAACCACTATGTGTCTCCACCGGGTATCGAACACGGAACTTCTTCATTACACTTGCTGATTTAAATACGGTCCACTTCCACTACCATCTCATCGGGAAAGTCGTGAAAAACTACTGTTGCAGGACGAGCAACAACCTGATTCGAGCTTCCAACGATCGTACCCATCTCTACAAAGTTGCATCTTGTCGGCTGAAAACAACATACCCCAAAAAATTGTAATTCGCTGAAAGACTAAGATGTATGCTACCTGGAAGATCCGATATGTATGTAAAAGCGAAAGTCCTTAACCATTTTTATCAGCTACCTAAACGAGAGTGCGACTTCGACAGGGCTTTCCGAGATGAAATATGTCCCTTAAATCGACACATAGGGTGAATTACGACTAATAAATTTTAGAGAACTTCCGCCGTGGGTGAAATATGGTGCAACTATTAGGAGTTACAGTTCGTCGTATAAAATATCATAGCAGTAACCGCATCATACACTCCACGTAAGAAGAAAAGAGGAAGGAACTGTGATATATGTACAGCCATGGACACTACTGAATTGTAACAATGACATTGAAAGTTAATTGAATTGCTCTAAGGCAGGAGTGTCCGTGACTGTACTTTGAGCCTATCAATGATGTGGTACAATTAGTACTGATAACTGCAATTCATATGCCTACGTAGCTAACGACTTTTGTGCATTACATGTAGAGCATGTGTGTGTTGCTTAGGGTATTATTACAATATGTTTCCTAGTTCAAGGTATTTATAAATGAAGCATTGCTCTCTCATTCGATTACTCAAATACACCAAGAGAACATACCAGAGTTTGATGTGCATCCCCTGTGAAGCACGCTGATAATCTTGTTCCACAATTCATGGTCTGGCTCAGGACCGCAGTTTGTACATTAAAGATATATAATAAAAATCGACGAATAACAAAATACTAAATAACGCTCAGTTTCCAAACTTCAAATGATTGAACGCCAGTGACATTGATTTTTAATCCCGGCCTGGACGTGGGTGTTCTTTGTGAGTGTTCCTTCGTCACTTCGCGATTAGCCCAGAGTGGCAAAAAAGAGAAGTAAAATAAACCAAACGAAACCAATCTATCGAAATCATTTAAGCATTTCAGCGCAAGTAATCTAATCCATTCCGCAAATAAGTGGAAATGCAAGATATCAACCTCACCCAGCATGTTTATCGAGACGGTGTGGATGCGGTGCATGGCGCATATAATTGCCAAAGTATTTTAAGATCCAGACACAAACAATGGCATGCGGCACGAATGGGAGAGAAAAGGTGAGTTTACAGGATTCTTGTTGGGAAACCGGATGGTAGGAGACCTGAAGGGAGGCCAAGACGAAGATGGAGGGATAACATTGAGATGGACATAAAACAATCGGTAAGGATGGAAAATATTGGATTGATCTTGCCCAGCATAGGGACAGATGAAGGCTGGTGTTGCTGCAGCCATAAATCTTCGGGTTTAAGAAGGCTAGAGAGTTAGTTAGTTCGTTAGACAAAAATAAGTGTGGATGTCAGAGGCCTAAATTGGGTGCAGCCAAATGTTTAAAATATGGAGTGTGGAGGCCTGTCAGCGCGGACGATGACATATGCAACCATTTCCGAAAAGAAAATACACCGAATACACCATGACTACTATCAATGGACTTAAGTTAAAACAGCTTTGGGGATTTAATAATCCTTTAATACTTTTAATATTGTTCGCCATTTCTATTTTGAAAATCTACATACAGATGGAATTATTAAAGGCCATAAACCTATAAAATAACTTACTGTCCCCGAGGATCACTGTTTATAGTCTGGAAGTTTCCCATAAATTATAATTGGAGTTGCAAACTGTAATTAGTTTTGTGGAAAACGTTTATGCATGGTTGAACTGCACCCATTATGTATTCTATTAAAGCGACTTAGTTTAAATTGCCGCCGGGACGAAGACGCTAATTCTAGCGTTTCCAAACAACTTACCTCCGCCTCAGCCGGTGGGGTGGAATAGTCGTCGTCGGAAATCATCGGAGGTCCACTTGCTGTTCGGGTCTTTTCCGTACGAGGAGGAGCAAATCCTGCTCCTGCCAACGCTCGGAGCGCCGAATCTGATTTAGAGGTCCTGTAAAAGAAAATTAATTGGAGAAAATATTGCAATACCACCATACGGGGATGATAAAAAAGTGCTAGAAATAACAACATTATTATATTAAAAACAAAGGAATTGGCGGAATATTGAGGATATTTGGATGATTATCATCCACAAAAGTCATATCCTTACAGAGGTTTCAAAAGTACTTTATTCCACCTCTGCCAATGTGAAATAGGAAGCTAGTACACACATTATCATTTGTTCTTTTCACTAGATATTATAATTAAATCAATAATAAAATCATGTTAAATCTATGTGTTAACTGATATGTTATAGGCCTCCCAGATGGCGTAGTGGTATCGTAATCAAGATTACGGAGTTCTATACCCGGTTGAGGCACATAGTGGTTCAGATCACACTTTAAACTGTGTATCCAGTCCCGATTAGCATATTTGTGCATAACGTGGACTTAATTCAAAAACTGAAACCCACACTGATAACGTTATGATGATGATGGTGGCACATGCAAACTCGCCGTGTGCCAGGGTAAATATGGATTTAAACTTTTGTGCACCATTTAATGTATAACACTTCGGCTGTTGCAATTCGATTCAATAACTAACAGTCAAATGCCAGAATGTAAAAGTTAACTGCCACTTTAAGGACATCACAGAAAAAGAAAGTGCTTAATCCACTCTGAATTAATTTAAAACAAATAACTGATAGATGTGGGGACTGGGGAGACCCTACCTGGAATCTGTAATAAAACTTTTTGTGAAGGTTCCCTCATGCACTGTCTGTCGTTCTCAATGACGCGATTGAGCCAGATAGGAGACACAAAATTACCAAAATACAATAAAATGTATTATAAATTGCTTGGTCAAAAATGTACATGAAACTATTAAAAATACATATGTCATGTTCCTACATAAAAAGATCGAAACAAGATACACATTTTCCATCATGCTGTACACATTCTTCCTGGGCTATTTACAATACAATATCCAACGCATGCTAAATAATTAAATCGCATCAATGGTGTTCCACTCTTTCAACACTCAAAAACTGATGGTTTGATTCATTCATGAGCTATATATAGATATAATGCATTTCATGCCGCCTGAACATACTTGAAACTAACGCTAACGCTACATTATGTATTTGTTGAACAAAACACTTGGGCCAACAGAGCTGATAAAGATATCAATTATATTTCACATCACATAGCAAACAGAAGGCGTAAACTTTACATTGGACAATAGGGACAAAATACACTAAAGCTTAACGCCCATTGAGATGCGGATAACCGCGGCGGCGTTTCCGGCGTCTCTGTGGGCGATAACCTTTAAGATAACCAGCAGACTTCTGGCACGGAAATTCCCGCTACGGTTCAGCGCGTTTCCTTGTAGTGGGCGTTACACCATTTGATTTAAAAAGAAGCAGACAACAGAAGTTATGTTGCCGCGTTTCTCCGCGTTACAGTGGGTGTTAAGGTTAAAAATAATATCCTAATTTCGAAAACTATCTCTTATTCCCCTTCCTTGCCCTAGGTCTGGGCACCCATTACATAAATATTACACACTCAGGGCCGGTTCTATAAACGTCACTAATTTGAGATCAGATTTGACCTACGATCCGGGAATGAATTAAGTTCAAGCTTCTATCACGTTGCATAAAGCTGTCGATCTTAGATCAAATCCTGATCTTGGGTCAAAGAAATACGTTTTGAAACGTGGCAAATCCAGACATGTCGCTAGTGTGCCTGTGATGTTGCCAATTGTCCAACACTGAACAGCAAACATTTTAAAGTCGGTTTCGGGAAATGCATGTATTTAATATTTGAATAAGGAATAAATCTGAGGTGCTGGACGTAGTAAATATTCGCACATGTTGGAAATTTAGTAAAAATCACGTAAATTAGATAACAAACGGACATTTATTGCTTGTGCGAGTTCCACGTGGATGATTTGTCATTGACAACGAAAGCAACTATCGGTTCTCGGTTGCAAAGGCGAGAAAATATGCTTGCATAAATAGATTTTTTAAAAAAAATATGTATTTCTCTTTAATGCTAAAAAGAGATATAACAACTTACTTATACTCGGATTTGGAGCTATTGTTCATGTGAAGAGATGTTTATTATATTTATTTTGTGATTACACGATAACGTGTTACAGGTGGACCATTTGTTCTTGCACTTAAATAAATAACCTATGTTGCGAAATGCAAAATGTGTTTGCGTTTTCCAGAATGGAATGAAATATTGAAACAACAATGGCGTTTGTCCTCTCGGATGTAAATTATGCCCAAAACAAATAATATTCGAAATAAAATTAGATATGTGTTATTTATATATCAGGAGGAGAGAAAGCTTTACCAACTAAAATGCCACGTGCTCGGTTCATAAAGCAGTAAATATATACACTACAGCCAAAGTTACATGCTCTGTTCCATTCTGCGGACAAAATTCAATTGCAATGACACCTGGCTGGATGCAGTAAAGCGAAATGGTAATATTTTTATACCCCGTCTTTATACCAACGCAAGTTTTACAATGATATGAACAAGAAAACGTAAGCCGGTCATATTTTGTTTGTATCAACACTTGATTGTTCTCAAGTTACCTTTCTCTGATCGTGAAATCAAACAATGTTACAATATGTTATTGCAGTCATTTAAGGCAAATTTCAAGAAAAAATACATGGTATTTGAAACAGTAAATAGCAATGACACACGATACATGGAAAGAAAGAAAAATGGAAGAAATATTTATCATTGTTCACCTCGATGTGCACGCTTCTTCTTTATTATTAGGGAAACAGGATTTTATGAATTGATTCTCCCGTCTTGCCGCCTACGTTCACTTGCAATACATTTTACAAGAAAACATTCGTTAGTACAGCTATGTTACAACAGCTGAACTACGATCAATGCCTGCTGATCGGAGAAAAATCGCGGGTGAACTTTGACCGCAGATCGCAGACTTAATCTTAGTTCAACTTTTATACAACACAAAATCAGTGTTTTGCGTGACCGCAGTACAATTTTACTGGCTAATCGAGGATCAACTGCTTTATACAATCGGGCGTCAATGGAGTATTTCGCATATAATGCCCGGTAAGGGGATCGAAAGAATAATAAAGAAGTCGATCATTCAAAACGATCCGCTACCTTTCTGGAATGAATATTTTAATTTTTTCCCCCACTTTTGGTTAACTGTAATCAAAAAGAGCGAAAACTTACGATGTAATGAAGAAAAAGATACAAGAAGTAATTACTGCGGTGCGAAATAACTAACAACAATAAGCAATGGGTGAATAAAGACGTATTTATTTCATTAGTCTTCAACCGCGTACGATGAGCCCTGTTTTATATCCTACTCAGAGACCACTGTGGAAACGAACATTGTAGGCGGATTTGTAAAGAATTCACTGAAGTGGAACATAATGCACTACTAATTAAATAAGTGAACAAATAATAAAGAAAGAGGTCTTTATGAAGGTATCTTAATTTAATTTCTCCTTCACAATACTGATTTACTAACTGATACATGACCCAGACTATTTCATTCCGCGATTCATTCTGAAGCATTTGTAAGAACACAACAGCTCTTAGTCACATAATGGAACGAGCAATACTAGGCAACGAGAAACAATTCCTTTAAATCGAAACTCCACAAAGCAGCCATTCATACTCAGCAATACACCTGCTCAATTTTCACAACCCTGCATTTGCACCTTCTTCAGTTCTCCTTAACAAGATAATTAGTTGAACAGAGGATTTTCATTTCTTTCTTCGAAACAAAAGAAATGGAAACACACCTGTTAAAACAAAAGAAAAATATTTCCCCCTCTTTCGCGTTACAGCTGTAGAGGAAAGATTCTTTGTTTAAACATTTTTGGATAATTACCTCGTCCTTCTTTTTACTTAAAAAAATAAGAAAGAGAGAGAGAACCTGCTAACGCCTTCCTTTGCCGAGAAACAAAAAGGTCCTCATTACGTCGTTCTAAGGATTCTTTTCGAGAAGAAATGAAGCAGTAAAAAGCGAGTTCAACACACAGCAGAGCGCCAGAAAACATGCGTAAAAATGTATGTGGGCGTCAAGACGGGAACCTACGAAATCGAGCAATATAAGCAATCTTGCTCTTAATTTCAAAGTCAGATTGTCCCTTCTTCACTTTCTGCATCCTCTTCTGAGCGTTACAGGCTATACTCAGTATAGCAGTATAGCACGGCAATGAAAATAGACGGCTGGGCAGAATTGCGCTGGTGCCACACATGGGAAAAGCAACGCGAGAACGGGACAAAAGTCGTTAGTCGAGCTGCGTTGCCTAGCTCGAGCGTCAGACCGACTTCTCTCCGGGGAACTTTCGAATTTTATTCGATACTGAGCTGTGAATTGAAAGTTCGTTACAGGTCACAGAAATGGAGTCCCTACACGTCGGACTGCTCTTAAACACCCGAACACACGAGGTTGTGCTTCGACGTGGCAACAACGTGAACTTCTGCGACCCTCCAAGCTTAAGACGCACTGCGTCGCGGCAACAGAACTTCTGTTGTCTGCTTCTATTGAAATCAAACGGTGTAACTCCCACTACATGGAAACACGCAGAATTTCGGTGCCAGAAGTCTTCAGGTTATCTTTAGGTTTATCCCACTGAGACGCCGGAAACGCGTATGTTGCCGAGTTCCCTGCGTCTCAGTGGCCGTTAAGTTTAACTTTATGATCATGCGTTTATGCGTTCCATTAGACGACCAACGCGACTTACTTTTCACAATATCCTGTAAAGATTCAACCAAATTACAGGAAGAGCTATTAGAAACATCACGGTTCTTAACATCAACATGAGAGTATCAGACGTACAAACAACGGCAAAGGTAAAGTAGACCCCACGGCGAAGTGGGTTAGAAACCCTCCGTGCTTCAGGGCAGCTTTGATAAGGCACCTGAATTGTCTCGAGCTGAACCAGGAAGTGGACGATCTTTAATCCTCAAGACCATTCTGTAAAACGAATGCCAGAAGAGGTTTGTGTGTGTATTTGCTGGTTTGTGTGTGGATAAGTGGATATGTTCTTGTTTTCTGTTTTTTTTTTTTTTTTTTTGTTATTTAGCGTCGCTGTTCCTCCACTTTTGGGCAATCGCGACGATGAAAATGAGTGAACATACCTATGATAAATAAAACATCATTAAAAAATATCACCAATGACCAGGCCGGTATTCGAAACTGGGACTCCTGGTCTAGGTCAATTTTCACACATAGAAACTTACACTTACACACCTCTTCCTTACATATGTATTTCGTTTTACCTGCTGCACTTCTCTTATGGTGAATACTAGCCCCTCATTTCAGGTTTATCCCATGTTTATAGCTATTGTTTTGTAGTGAATGATAATCCTATTTAGCCTCGTGAATCTTACGCGTGTAGTGTTATTCATAATATAGTCTGCTTGGGTCATCATTTTTAGTGTATTTAATGAAAATTGCATTTTCATTTTGTGTTGAGGCACATTTTCGTCACCCAGATTTTGCATTTGAAAAATGTACGTCAAGTATATGTTAGTCATTGTGAATTCGAGTCGATTAAAACATTTTGCGTTGTTGCGAGATTGTCTTATTAGGATAAAATTTGGACATAATTAATGTAAGTAGAGACAATGCAACTTATATATCAAAATTGCCATGTCCAAATGATCTCCGAAAGTAGTATTTTGCTACATCGCGCTACGACGCCAGGGGTCCCGGGTTCGAATCCTGGCCTGGGCATGAATGTTTGTGAGTGTCCATTCATCAATTTCATCATATCATCACTCATTCATCTTCATCTTAGCAAATTAGCTGATCTGAGCCCCCCCCACCGACACTGCCGTTAGTCCCCTTGACATTAGGTAAAATTATTTTGTATATTTTTTTCAAGTGAAGAGTGAAAATGTAGACAGCAGATATTATTTTGCTCACAACTTTGGTGAAGGTTAAATACATTATTTATCTGTACCTTTGCTGCCACTGTTTTGACCTCCCTTTTAGACAGAAATCTGGGACTTTGACGTCATCATGCAAATTCCCTCCGCATCTGCGTCAAAGGTCAACAGATCCCAAGTTTTGGGAACGAAGGGGAGTTTCATTGCTTCGGACAGGGGTAGAATATACTGTAGGCAGGGCCGTATTAAGGTTTGTGGAGGCCCCTGGGCAAAATGTTTTGTGGGGGCCCACCATTTTTTTATTATTTTTTACTAGGAGCTTTATTAGCTCAATATGTTAACCATCAATTTTCAGCAGTTGAAATGGTAGACCTGATTTTAGAATCAGTAGTCATTCACAATCGAACATATCGCAGATAGGTTTCCAGGGAGAAAAGCGCAGTAAAATAAAGTTACAGCAGTAAAATTCTGCGTGTAAATGTCTATAGTATTTTATGTAGCGTTAACACCGTAACTACAATATATAGTAAATACTAAGGAGGCTCAGACGGAAAGAGGGAACTGAGCAGTAGACTGTACTTACGTACATAATTTTTTAGAAATTGTATTATTTACAATTAAGAGTAAATATGTCACTACATATGCACGCTCCATCTACTGGACAATTAACGACAAGTTCATTGTGGAAATTGTAGTAACTACACTTCTTCAAGAAAATTCCCAAAGGCTTAACACTTATAGTACACACACTTTCTTGCCTTTTTCGCCGAAAATTCGTCTACACTATCATCGAAGTCCAGTTCATGAAGAAGATCATGTTCAATGCTTAATAAACAAAGATTGGATAAGCGATCCTGTCCCATGGCAGCACGAAGCCTGTTTTTCACTAATTTTCATTTTTGATGTTATTAACGAAAGAAAGTTATGTACTTCGTAGGATTATTTATTATCTTAATCGTATCTGAGAATTGATTGTTTCAATAAGTGTGCTATATTTCCACACCACAGCCAAATCAATCCATGGTGTAAAGTATACTGAGCTTCAGATATCTACAAACAGATCGACTGAGAGCTGTGCTACAATTGGATCCAGAAGAGTATAGACATACGACAATATTGAAGTTTTTTTATAATTTTAAAATAAAACTTCTTATGTAATTTTTCACAAACATGGCCAACTCTTTAACTTTTTTTTTTTTTTTTTTTTTGGTGGAGGCCCTTCATAGCTTCCTTTTGGTGGGGGCCCCGGGGCAATTGCCCCAGTTGCCCATAGGTTAATCCGGCCCTGACTGTAGGCACTATGATTGAATATTGTACATTTTTGTGTGATTATAAATATCTGTATCATCAAAAGTAGTATGGATTGTGTAGTAAGGGATGATTTCAATAGCAGTCAATTAACACTTCAAGCGAAGCGAAGTTTTGTATATTTCTAAATTTTATGTAACTTTATGATCCCGTCCCCCGCACATAATTCACCTTCATTTAATACTGTTAAACTTTTGAAAAATGGACTTTGCCCCCCTGGAGATCAATTCTAGCTACGGGCCTGATTGAAGTATAGGTCATGATTGTATCTGGTATATGAACGAGATGTGTTCCTCCTCTCAAACAATACGTGGCTTGTCCCCACCGAACGATGTATGGATCAATGTCACTTATAAATTCATTGTCCGAAAGCAGGCATTAGGCATGAACAGAACAAAAAATACTCCTGAGGAATTACAAATGTTATAAGCCAGTTCATGGCCGGGAGTTATTGACGGTCTTCCCCAACCTATCAGCTTTACATTCCGGGTTCCTACATGAAATATCCATTAAGATCTGGTCTGGCAATTTCTTTTTTAAGTGTCCCTTCATCAATTCAATCTGATTATTATCAATCTTCATAGTTGCGATTAATTATAAAAGTGACATAAAAGCAAAGCAAAGTAAGAACAAATATAAATAATTGCAAAATGGCTACAATGTCAGAACTACATTTGAAAAATAGAATGCGAGCAGAAGATTCATCTTCAAACAGGCATTTGGGGAGAACTGTGTAGACAGACAGCATGCTCCCGAAAGTTACCAATCCACGTGTAGCATGACCTTCGATACTGGAGTTGTGCTTTTCAGGAAAGTTTGCTCGACGCTCCTCAAGCGTCTTATCAAGATAGCCTCGGTGTTCGCAGCATTGCCAACTTATTTTCCGTCGGGAAAATATTTTTCCTCCTATTTAATTTGCCGTTGGCTGTACATGTACAGTCACTTCCAATAAAAATGGGACACATAGATTCTGAAATATTCACGTGACTGCAATGTGTTACGTGTACAGCGATGATCGAACTTCAGTAGCAACGTTTTCAAAAGCAGCTTCGGTGACGGCCGTAACAGACATAACGCAATGCAGTAAAGCGAGTATTTCAAGATCTAGGTGTCTCATTTTTATTTCTGGTGACTGTACCTAAGGCCAGCTACTAAAGCCCATCTGGATAAAGAACAAACTTAGACTTTTCGTTTCCAGATGTAAGAGTTTCCCTAGTACAAAAAGTGGTGTTGGTACACAACTGATGGCACCTTCTGCTGTCAACATGTACTCTTCTCTCGTGCTTCAGGCAGATGCAGAGGATCGGAGACCCATTAGTTTGATAGCCTGCTGCGGCAGTTACGCTTAGCCGCGCCTTGATCTTGTTGGGATGCCATTGCCACCTGTTTTATTGCCAGATTAAGTTTGTCAAAGCAGAATACAAGCCCTCCCATGGCGACTGGACCAACCCGATTTGTTCAATGGTTCATGTGACCCCTTCTGCCTTTCGACGGAAAAGACAAAAATAGAATTTGAAGTTGGTTGTCTGAGGGTAAAGGTGGTCAAAGCATGGTGCTGATCACATCACATCCAAAATGGCCGAGATCGAGAATGTGTGGGACGTTACCTCCTTAAATATGCCTTCATGGTACAGTGCTATATGCACTAGGTAGGCTAATCGGGAGCGGACCTACAGTTTAAAGAAGTGGAATCCGAATCACTACGTGCCTCCACTGCGGATCGAACCCATCGCGGACCTTGTTAGTATGTAGAAATGACGTACTCAACATTCTTCCTGAAAACACCAGCAAGAAAGCGTCCTGTGTGTGCGGCGGTAAGCCTTTTACATCAGAACTATTGAGTTTAAATTTGAAAAGGAGTCCAGGACACTTTTGAAACAACATGTACATTTCCTCACAGTTATGTGAAGCATCTGCTACTGGACTTCGAAAAGCAGCTTGCGAGTCGAAAACTACTTACTTTAGGTGTTTCAAGTGTATCTAAATACAAGCTCAATGAAAATCAATAAGCCATAACCTTGGCAACCGACATGTTAATTTCCCTTTGCCTATTCGTCGATACAGCAAACTACAAGACGGAGAGCAGGTATAAAATACGAAGGTAACTAATATTGCGGAAGCAGTCTCGCCGTGTAAAACCCAATATTTAGAAAGGCAACAATGAGTCCCGTCAATACATGAAATGTCACTTCAATTAGCAGAAACAAATAAAAGCAGCTCTTTAATTACGTGCCGAGACAATATTAAAGGTCAGGAAGTTAATGTTCCACATGCAATACCACTGTGTGGCTTAAGTTTCAAATTTTCAAAGCATCACCAAAAATATTCTTTCCAAGGAACATACTCATGCCGCGCGGTGGTCTAGTAGGTAGGGTGTTTGACTGCCACGCGGGAGACACCAGAGCGCTGCACATCGGCAAGATTCGCTTACTAGGCCCGCCTGGCTGGCGAGTAAGCGGGTAAAACTATAAGCCTGGGGTTTGACCCGTCAAACATCGAAAACCCACGGGTTTAGTCGACGCGCTAGCTACGTTAACGACCGACTGGCTTTAAAGTCGACGGAGCGCGCCCACCAGCTCTAACAATGTGACTGAGACTCCACGTGGAGTAGACGAGCACAATGACAGCTGCGTCCATTGGCTCAAGGACTCCACGTGGATAGACGAGCACAATTACAGCTGCGTCCATTGGCTCAAGGACTCCACGTGGAGTAGACGAGCACAATGACAGCTGCGTCCATTGGCTCAAGGACTCCACGTGGAGTGGACGAGCACAATGACAGCTGCGGCCATTGGCTGAAGGTTGAGTGTGATTGGACGAAAACAACTTGGCCGCTATTTATCCCCACCCACGTTTGTGGCGGCCGTTTTCTTTATTCTTCGACGTTAACGAAGTAAACGCGTGGACTTTAACTGACAGGCCTTGCAAGACCCAGCTCGCTTATCTGCAGCGAACGCTCATTCCGGTTTTGCACAGTCTCCAGCAAAGAGAATGGTCTCCAGATACACGAAGGAGCATGAAATGTTCATCACGTTTAATAATTTGAAATTGCAGCGATTTATCCCGTGGTAGAAAACATTTGTATCATTCGCACACAGTGGCGGCAATTGGGTTCCAAAACTAGGGGGGGGGGGGGCAAGGTGCAAAAAAGTAGGGATGGCAAGGACAGTTTAATTTCCCTTGGTACATAAGGTTAGCATGGTGCGGGGCAAAAGTGGCAAAAAGTGGGGGGGGGGCGACTGCCCACTCTCGCTTCCCGCCCCGAATCGCCGCCACTGCAGATACATGTAAATGAGTACGAACCAAGTTTCGCAAAAAGTTCCATCGTAAATATATTGGAACATTGTGTGACTGGTGGTTGTTATACATTTTTTTTGGAAGGGGGGGCCTCCCCAATGACGCACTGGTAGCTTCGTCGCCTTTTAATCATGCGGTCCCGGTTTTGATACCAGATGGAGGCACATGGTGTTTCGGATCCCACTTTAAAAATGTAAGTACAGTCCCGATTAGCCTTACTGTGCATAAAGTGAACTTAAAACACCAATTCAATTAATTAAACTATTTTTCGAAGAACTTTGAAAACTGTTGCTACAGATTTTCTCTGCTGTAATTTTGCCAATTCAATATCCGAATTAGGTGCTCAATATATCACCCCTCTTTTTTTGAAAAGTTATACTGCTCGTAACTTGCTTGGTGCTATTATCCCCTGTATAGCTTCTTTTGTTTCCGTAAATTTCATTCTGAAGGCAATTCTATGCTTAATATAGGTACAATGTAGTACTTTTTCAACCATTACATTTCTGATATCAAGTGATGCTGAACACTAAAGCACGGGGTCCACTAAATGTAACATGAAATCATCATTTAACATTACAAAAGGTTTTGGCATATTGCCAATTATTTCAACAAATTGTCGTTCGCTCACGTTGTTCGAGTTATCTAGTTCTACAGACCACATTGCTAGTAACACGATGCAAAATATAATTGTTAGCTTGTATCTTCAGACGGGTGCAAATAACAGGCAATGCTATTTACTCGTTTCAACAAACAAACGATGTAAAAAATGAAACCGAGAAAAGATTTACGATTTCAAGACCAGAAAAGTGCCATAAAATGAACAAAACACACAAACCTATCTCAAGACCTTCAAAACAAATTTGGAAAACATGCGGTAGTCGGTGTGACATAATAACGAAACCAATTTGATAAGTTACAAAATCTAACAGTTATATAACTTAAAGGTCCATGCGACTAGCATAAATTCAAATGTCTCCATGCGTAGTGAAATATAATGGTCGTTAGCAACACTGACAGTGGTCCTCGCGTCTGACTGCAGAAACTACATCGAGTCTCACGTGACTTCTTAGTACCCGGATAAATAGAAAAATTTGGCAGACATCGAGGCCTGTGAAATCTTGTTCGGGGATGCTTGCTTGCGCACCTGGCTTGACGTGCATGTCGCACATTATTATAGGAGAGACTCCTTGTGGACGAGTTTCTTCAGGGTCTCGTGCAGGCCTCTGGACACTGGTTCTATTCCCGGGTTGGGTGATCTAAAGTCGAAATTGTTCCGGCCTTGTCCTCGCATCAAGTGGCTCTGTTGCTCTGGGGCAAACCTAGCCTCAAATAATGGGCACCTGGGAGGCAACCCTGAGGATAAAGGCAGTCGGACCGTAGTGCTGATCACATTACCTCCCAAATGGCCGAAATCGAGAATGTGTGGAACCCTTCCCCCCACATTCTCTATATGTGCCTTCATGACACGGTGCAATAATATGCACGGGAAACTTCACTTTGTTGTTACTTACCATACCAAACTCATACAATTGAAGTATTTCGGATAATAATAATTACCTCCACCTTTTTCACAATAATCTACAAAAGGGATTCTTACTGTTGGATTACTACATGTGCAGAATTAGAAACATGGAGGCTAATAGAGTTGATAATGGTTTATGAACCTGGGTAATGAGCGTGAGAAAATGATGCACCTTTCTAGAACGGCAACCAACAATACATTGCAATGTAGGCCTACACAACTGAACACCATTGACTGAAAACCATCCAATGGTGTTTCCTCAGATTAAACAGTTATGAGGAAGTTATTTTGAGTCCAGTTCCTGTTGATGAAATGAAACCATGTTTTACATGTTAAGATTTTCTGAATTCGATAGGTATCAGTGGCTCGCAAAGAAGTTTAAAATTTTGCTGCAGCCTCGTTAGCTAAGTAACTTGCTAGCTTTCCTAAACCAGAAGGTTTATGGCTGCAGCAAAACAAGTCTTCCATCTGTCCTTATACTGCGCAAGATTAATCCAATCTTTTCTGTCCTTACCGATTTCCATTAGATCCATCTAAACGTTATCCCTCCTTCTTCGTCTTGGACTTCCTACTGGTGTCTTACCATCAGGTTTCCCAGCAAGAATCCTGTAAACTCTTCTTTCCTCTACCATTCGTGTCACATGGCTTGACCACGTAAGTCTTTTTGATTTAACTATTCTAACAATATCTGGAGATGAATACAAATTATGTAGTTCTAAATAATGTAATCTTCTCAACTCACCTGTCTCCTCATCCCATTTAGGTCCAAATATTTTTCTAAGGATTTAATTTTCAAATATTCTCAATTTATGCCTCGTTTAGCATATGTAGGGAATATGAACCTAATGGTACAGTTGCAAATAAACCTTTCAAAAGCTCAGCATGTTGCGAAGCGAGGGATCGTCAAGTCTGGACTGGTGGGCCAGTGCAATCTTTGGAAAAACAATAGCGAAACTAAACCTCGACACTGACGATCACTCCCGGAAAAAAAAGTTCTAGACATCAAAGGTGAAAAAAATAGACTCTTATGCACTGGTTATGCCTACATAACATTCGTTCGTGTCAACTATAGATAACTCATTAACTACCAGGGATGATATCAAGTTGTAGCTCAGTACAACATAAATCAACTCGATCGACCTTTATCGTAGCGAGAGTAAAAAATCAACCTGAATTGATCTGTCAAATTTGAAGACCTTTCTAATTTAAAGATCTTGCAATAGAAGCTGAAGACGACGTAATCTAGCTGTCTATCTTATAGCTCTTATCATAATTATCATAAACAATTCAACCAACCATTGCTACCGCACCATGTACACTAGTGTCCAAAATGAAAGCAACAAACAGAAATCCTTTCCTCGTGTGATTATTTTTGTTGTTAAATTTGCCAATTTTAACCTGTGCTATCATGATTTTTTTGTCGATAAATCCTGGCAGGGGTGCCCACAGGAGGGTTTTATGGTGCAGGTTGCGCCATTGAGATTTTTTGGGGGATTTTTCCCTTCAAATAATATAAAATTCAACATTTATATCTTTTCCAAAATATACAAGGTGTACAACTTTGCTTCCGCCGTTTTTCCCCAAAAATATGACGCTGTAATGAAAAACATTGCTTACCCAGGCATTATTCAAAGTATTGTCCATCGCTGGCCACTACTTTCTCCCATCTTTCGGGCGGCGTACGAATGCCGCGTCTAAAAAATTGTTCATCTTTGGAGGCGATCCACGAATCGATCCACTTTTAGACTTCTTCATAAGATCGGAAGTGTTGGTCAGCCAGTTCATGAGCCATTGATCTAAACAGGTGATAATCAGAGGGAGCGATGTCTGGAGAATAAGGCGGGTGGGGTAGGACGTCCTATCTTAATGTTTCCAAGTACGTTTTCACCACTTTGGCAACGTGGGGTCGTGCGTTGTCATGCTGCAAAATCACTTTGTCGTGCCTCTCGCTGTATTGTGGCCGTTTGTCCTTCAATGCTCGGCTTAAACGCATTAATTGCGTTCGATAACGAGCACCTGTGATTGTTTCACTTGGTTTTAATAGCTCATAGTACACGACGCCGAGCTGGTCCCACCAAATGCAGAGCATGATCTTGGAGCCATGAATATTCGGTTTGGAAGCATGACCGGGATATCCCCATGATTTTTTGCGTTTGGGTTATCGTAATGAACCCATTTTTCGTCCCCGGTCACAATCCGATGCAGAAATCCCTTCCGTTTTTGTCTCTGAAGCAACAGTTCACAAACACACAAACGCCGTTCAACGTCTCTTGGTTTCAGCTCATACGGGACCCAAGTTCCTTCTTTCTGAATCATACCCATGCCAATTCTTCTTGAGTTTGACGCGAGTCTTCACTCCGCAATGTCTCCAATTCTGCATCTTCGAAAACTTTCTGTCTTCCACCACTATGCCGGTCTTCGACGTTAAAGTCACCGTTCTTGAAGCGTTGAAACCACTCACGACAGGTTCTCTCACTTATAGCGTCCTCACCATACGTAGTGGAGAGCATTCGATGAGCCTCAGCCGCAGTTTTCTTCATATTGAAACAAAAAAGTAGAACCTCCCTCAAATGGCGAGAATTTGGCTCGTAAACTGACATTTTCAATCGCGAACAACTTCACGATGCACACACCACTCGAATAATGTTTGAATGGGGTTATCTTGACAGAGGTCCAAGCTAACTGCGTGACGTCTGCGATCTGCTTCTTTCGACCGCTACTTCCTGTTGTTGCCACCTGTCGGAAAACGGCGAAAGCAAAGTTGTACACCTTGTATGTAAAAATTTTACACCTAAAATGCACCATATTTAATCCATTAGATGAAGAAATGAAAGTGTTTAGGGCATTATTAAAAGAGGGGGGGGGGGTATCGAACTCCTATATTGTATTAGGCCTTAATTGACACGTGGATTCTGAGGGGTATTCTGAATTAAACTTTGGGGTTGGGACAGTATCCAACTCTAGGTCTTAGATTTTGGCGAGTGCTTTAGTTAGAGGGGGATTGAGCATTAAATTGAAGGGGGTATCCAATTCTTGTGTATTACTATTGTCTTAGACTGTTGCGGAAATTATGGTGTGGAGACTGAGAATTAATTTTTTTGGAGGAGGTAATATCCACTCTTCAACATAAACAGTAAGTCTAAAATTGGCATGGAAATTGTGGTGGTAGGATTGAGTATGAAATTTAAAGGGGGAGATAGAAAGCTCTTGATAAAGTGTTAAATCTTAGATTGTCAAGGGATTTCTGTAGTGGAGAGAGAGTTCGAACATTACATTTCGGAGACTGTATTTAGCGATGAGGCATCCACACGTTTTCGACCCCGAATGTGCCAAAGGAAAAGCTGGAAAACACTAAATATCTGGGATCTTAAGAAAGTATTGACACCCCATTAAATTAATACTCTTCAATGTTAAGGGTACTGATTGATTTATTGATTTGGTGTTTTAAGTCCACTTTATGCACTCTAAGGCTAATCGGGAATGAACCCACAGTTTAAATTGGGATCCACGCGACATTCTCGATTATAATGAACGATTTTAGGGGTGGTCTTGAGTGATGGCACGCCTGTTTAGGAAGGAGGGGCAGATCAATTATAATGTTCAGTAGAGCTAAGAAAAAGTTACTTTCGGTAGACACGCTGTCGTAATTAAATATTTTGTGGGGATTACGATATGGTTTAAGGGCGGGAATGATATAATTTGGGGGAAACGCATGACATGATTTTGGGGGGATGCGCCATTGGGCTTTGGGGGGGGGGGATGGGCACCCCTGAATCCTGGCACATTAAGGTTAGTTTATTTTCTATCTTAAACCAGTTGTTTATGACATCATAAATATTACTATCACCTGATCGTATTATGTGGTCAAATGGACACACGGGAAAAATTTCCGTTTGTTGCTTTAATTTTGGACATTGGTATATTTTAAAACGTTCAGAAGTATTACAATTGTTCGGAGAGTTTGGTGTTATCTGTACTAAATCATGCAGCTTATTCTGAATCTGCGCTCAAAAATCAAACTTCTTTCGCAACACACTAACAAAGTCTTGATTCTAATCTAATCTACGGTCTAAGACAAACAAGTGTAAGTGTTATAGTCTCTACACGGGGCGTAAATGTAAATAAAGCAACTAAGTAAACACGTAAGTGTAACTCTTAGCTGGATTATGCTTTTATGGGTGAATTTCAGCCAACCTACTTTTTGTACTAGTGTGTAACGCGTGGTTATGATGTTCTTGCTGACCTTGCTTTTAAGTCCACGTCATGCACAGAAAGGCTAATGGGAACCACCGGGTATCGAACACGGGACCCCTTAATTGCAAGGCAATAACTTTAGCGCTACGCCATCGGAGAGGCGTGTAAATGCATGGTGCGGAACGCTGCTAGGAATACGCTCGATGTCCAGGAAACAGGGGCACCGAAACCAGGGAGGGGAGGGGAGGGGGGCTTTGAAGTCTGAAACAATGAAGTTTCTCTACACACTTGCAGCAAAAATTTTGTCGTGTGGAAATTCTCGATAATTGTATTCCGGGCTCATCGCGTACCCCCTTCAAGTCGTTCACGTACCCCTAGGGGTACGCGTACCACAGTTTGAGAACCACTGATTATACAATGAGCATGTGCGAAGATATTACACTCCCACAAAGGACCGTGGGGAAAATTACAGTATACAAACAGTATGATGATAAAATTATCAATCAAAAGTTGGAGATAAAATATTGTTCCATAACTATGTAATCAGAATGTATAGATTTTTTTGTCCAGTTCATAAAGTTCAATGTACAAGGTGTTTCAATAACATGGTAACTGAACAAGGTGGGTTTTGGATACTTTCAGTTGTGTTTTTATTGAAACACCCTGTAGCTTAATAGGTATATTATTGTTGTCAGAGCTAGTAATTGTAATTACAAAGATCCCAAGGTTAACTGAAGTGTGTATACTCTCTCTCTTTTTTTAACTTGCTCCTCCCCCCACCCGCAAACGGAAAGGAGAAATTCGGCCTTTAAGTTTTGCTTAGCTTTGCCCCCCCCCCCCAAATGTCTGCAGAAATCGGCGCCTGTAACAGGAAGTCGAATAAATTATCAGGTTTTAATTACAAACGGTGCGCTAACAAAACATTGCGGTGGATGATACTATAATTTTATGATTAGTATTTTCATAGACGTTAATTTAAAGGCTCAAAGGGGTAAACGATTTATCGGTAGGTCACGTGTCCTAATTATCCCAGCTAGCGCACTTTTTTACTCTCTCTGTACTCGCGCGTCTAGTTTGTTACACGGTGCAACACCGAGTCGTCTATTTCGTTGATTTGGTGTCAAGTAGTTTATTTGGTCTCTGCACCACGTTCTGGAGCGGTGCAACCTGTGGTGTATGGTCACGTGGTGCGTGCTAACTAATCAAATGAACGTTTAAAGCAGCAGACAGGCATTTGTTGAATATTCTGAACTTGAACACGCTATCAGTCTACTTGTTTGAACGTGATTTCCTTATACCAGCCTGACACCGGGATACACCTTCACTACACACAGTGTCAAAAAGTGCAGTGAACTAGACGAGACTATTAACAAGAAAACTTCGATTCCCTTTCACCACAACCAGCTCTGGTACATCGAAGAAACGGTTTCACTGAAGAGAATTTTCAGCACTACGGACATGTACGGATACCCCTTGTCTCATACAATTATCAGACAAGAATTTTGAAGTACGTAGAACAGGAAACTTCTTCCGCCAGTATATATCTCTCCGAAAGTGTGAAACTTTGGAGAACTTGGAAAATATCCTCTGCATGAGGCTCCTTGTGGTTATTTCCGACGCGCTTACAGTTGCGAAAGTTCCTCCCCGAGGTTCGCATGGATCGAACACCAGAAATTCTTTGAAGAAAAATTCGTTTGATGCGATGTTAAACATAGGAATGCAAGTTGCACGATGTCAAAGGCAAAAGCTCCCTTCCAATTTCATGTCTCTAGGCGTCGGCTTATTTTTCAAAACTAAATTGAATCGAGCCTGAGATATCGGCGAGTGCAACGGAATTTCTGCGTGAAACGAGGTCGGACGCAGTATTTTGCTCGTTGCTCATTCCAGCTCAGGACGTCATGGTTGTGGTCGAATTGATCCGTGTTTTCGGACGATCCTGAGACGGCTCAATAACTTTGAAGCACGGAAAGGCTCATTAAGATCAAGGGTAGAAAAATACAGGGCGCCATGGCGGCTGAAAATTTTCACCTAGCGCCTGAATTTCCAAACTCGATTCTAATTATTATTACATTTCTAAATTTCGAGTTCGCTTATACAAATATGCATTACTTTTTTTTTAAAAAAAATAACGAATACAGTATTTTTTAAATTTCTGTGTTTTCTGTATCATGTGAATCATTAAATTAGAAAATAAACATGCCATTATAATTTTTGCACTGTTTCTAGCTGATTTTTAAAATCTGCAGCAATATGGTAGAGTTGGGAATGTACGGGGTGGGAAATAACCTTTTGCTAGGGGTCTGCAGGAAAACTGTGTTAACATGGAGTCATTTGAAGTGTGGTGCGTTAAAGTAGGCTCTATTCTGTGTTTCAGGAATAAATTCCAAGATGGCGAATCTATTGTGTGACAGTGAGGAGCAGCGAGTTGTCGATCGGAGAAGAACCAATGCATTTCGAGAAGCAATGGAAGGTGGAGCAGCATTCATCAACTGCAAATGGGTTGCGAAGAAACTGCATCGAAGTGAACGTTGGGTAACTGACAATTGGAAGAAAGGGTACGATGATTGCTATGCCCACTTTAGTGGTGGGCGTCCACAAAAACTCTCAAGAAAGCAAAGACATCATCAGTGGAAATTTGTTTGTGAATCTTCTGAGCTCCTACCCTGATCGTCTTCGTGCTGTGAGAGAAGCAAACGGTGGACATACTAACTTTTAATTTTGTTTTTGTAACCACAATTGTCGTAGTAAACATTTGGTATTACCATAATTTCTTAATTGTTGTTACTTTTTACTGTGAACCCCTAGCAAAAGGTTATTTCCCACACAGTATTAGAATCTATTGCACGGTTATTCATTATGTTACCGGTAGAGCCTTCTTTAGGAGATTGCTCCGGTACAAGAATGAATTACTTTTAATTCAGTCTTACATTAATTTACAAATAAAATGTTTTAATATTACATTTCAAAGTGTGTAATTTACCTTTATCTTAGTTGAATTCATGGCTTTCATAGCCTCTATTTCCACACACACACACCCACAATATATATATATATATTGCTTTCTCCTGAGAAAAAGGGTATGGCGCCTGAATTATTTTAAGTTTTGTCTACCCCTGCGATTAATGAATAAGAAACCACCTCGGTGTCTACACGGGAGATTCGCTTGTAATATGGTTTACTGTTGAATTTTGAACTAATTTCATACTGGCTCATTTATACGCTTCATCTTTACAACTAGCTCTGAAAATATTCCCTTAGTGTGGAACAGAGAAAGCCGACGTTCCACTGAAAAGTTGTTGATTTGGTGTTTTATGTCCACTTTATGCACAGTAAGGCTAATCGGGACTGGACCTACAGCTTAAAGTGGGATCCGAACCACTTGCGCCTCCACCGGGTATCGAACCCGGGACCCCTTGATTACAGGGCGATGACGCTACCACTCCGCCATCAGGGAGGCCCCGTTCCACTGAAAAGAAGTGCTGCAGTATGCTATAATAAGTCTCGAACCTTTCTTGGAATGCTACATGAGGGATGTTCAGAAACTTCTCGGATGAAATTCTTACAAGTCGTAGGTCAGGGTTGCCGGTTATGGCCTTGAAAGCAGTCTCCTCCGGATATATGCATCATGTCCAAGGAATCCAACTACTGGAAGGCGTTCTGATATTCTTCATTCTTGTCTGCCTTCAGCTCTCGTTTGTTTTGTGGTTGTTGATTTTTTGGGTGTCTCCTCTCGTCAAATGTATTTCCCTTCAGTTGTTCACTGAGCAGCGGAAACAAAAGGAAGTTGTAGAAGACAGTGAAATGTTAGTCACATAAGAGGTTGGGGAGCGATTATAATGTATGGTATTTGAATATTGGAACCACATTCGTGGATGCAGTTTTTCGTTCACTTTCATTTTTACTTCATTTAAGTTTCTGTGGAGATGAAGGGCACTGTATATGTGAATTTAACCACTGCTAACCAACTGACTATAAAGTCCGTATCCAACAGAACTAGATTTCCTACTAGATCGCCTTTCTCACCGCTTGCCTAGGTACTCGGGTTGAAATTCTTGTCTTCCGACTCGCTGGGAAACTAGTTTTGGCTACTAGGAAGTGTTCTATGTACTATTGGGGTGTCGGCTCGATTTTGGGAACAGCCTATGAGAACCCAGTATCGAAAATGGTGACTGCATAAACAGAAGGTACCACTTGAGAGCTTCAGCTGCTAATAATTTTTAAAGAAAGGGAAAAATAGGTTTAGAACGAATAAGGAAAAAAAATACCACTGGCACTCTTTAGAAATTTTTGGAGTGTAAGTATAAACAGAACAAATTTTCTCACGTTGATTAATTACCATTCCACGGTCCAACTCGCATGTGGCAGTTGAAATATCAAAGAATATTACTACGGGTATTACGACAATATACAGGGTGGCTCAATAAGTCACTTAACGCCCCCAGTACAAGGCCACTGCAGCGCGCAACGTGGAAATGGTGATGATCAATCGTTGCCAGGTCAGGGGGGAACAACATTGACGCCACCCACACGGTCGGCGGCCATCTTGAATTCAACTTTAGAATTTTAAATGGGAAGGGGGTGATATGATATATCAAATCAGGCTAGAATTTGACAGGAAATGCAATGGTGAAAGTTTCTTTTTTTTTTATGTATCTTTAACCAGTAAAAAGTTATGACTGAATTCTTGTACCAATTTGCTCCTTTTCGAGGTGCTAGATAAATGCCTTAAAATTTGTTTAGCGCATCGGTAATGCATCGAGATCAAAGTGATGTCTAGGGAGAGAAGTTCGCATGCCATTGCACACGATTTTAATCGGATACATCCACGAAGAGCTGCGCATTATGAATGGTTGTCGCGAACAATTTACAGTCTGACGCTTCCATTGAATTAAAAGTCCTTCACAGTGACAAGGCTAATATTTATGTTCAGTAGGAAGTTCATAAACAGAATATGCGACCTTTGTCATCTGATAACTAACTTTGGACAGAAACTGCTTCACAACGTTCCCATAGTGTTCTGGTGTTCCTCCCTATTGAAAAAAAAACCTCTGTAAAAAGTACCTTCTTCCATAAGCAAGGATGAAAAAACCTCATTATTTAACAAATCCAAGTAGCCCTAAGCATTTAAGGTTCCGCTGATGAAAAATTGACTAACCAATCATGATCCACACAGCACGCCACACCATTAACTTACCAGCACTAATCATTCAGTTTTGATCTGTCGAAAATGGGTTATCAGATAAAAAGCACTGAATATTCTGTTTATGAACTTCCTTATGAACATAAATATTAGCCTTGTTACATTGAAGGACTTTTCATTTAATGGAAGCATCACACTGTAATTGTTCGCGACAACCATTCATAATGCGCAGCTCTTCGTGGATGTATCCGATTAAAATGTGTGCAATGGCATGCTAACTTCTCTCTGTAGACATCAATTTGATCTCGATGCATTACCGATGCGCTAAACTAATTTTAAGGCATTTTTCTAGCACCTCGAAAAGAAGCAAATTGGTACAAAAATTCAATCATAACTTTTTACTGGTTAAAGATACGTAAAAAAAACCTTCACCATTGCATTTCTCGTGAAATTCTAGCCTGATTTGATATATCATATCACCCCCTTCCCATTTAAAATTCTGAAGTTGAATTCAAGATGGCCGCCGACCAAGCGTGTGGCGTCAATGTGGTTCCCCCTTGGCCTGGCAACGATTGGTTATCACCATTTCCACGTTGCGCGCTGCAGTGGCCTTGTACTGGGGGTGTTAAATGACTTATTGAGCCATACATTTGTGGTATTGTTAACTCTGCAACAATTAAAGTTAGGTGAAAACAAATGTCACAGTTGTTTTCCTGGTGAAATTCTAGCCCATTTTGATCTATCGCACGACCCCCTTCCCACTTAAATTTCTGAAGTTGATTTCAAGATGGCGGACATCAAGATGGCTGCCCACCATGCGGGTGACGTCAATGTGGCTCCCCCTTGGCCAGGCAACGATTGGTCATCGCCGTTTTCACGTTCCATGCCGCAATGGCATTGTACTGGGGGTGTCAAGTAACTTATTGAGCCACCCTGTACATTGTACTTGTTTTGTAATAAAGGCTTAACGGTTAAAATTTATTTTCTACTTACGGTTTTAAGCAAACAAATATATAACTTATTTTGTAATACGAATTAGTTGAGAAAGTTCATCAAAGGTTGTTCTAAATCCACTTTATGCAGAATAGGCTATTCGGAATTTGACTACGATTACGAAAATGCTTTCGGGTTATTTATTTCGGTGAATCTGTTCGGTAAGCCTGGTATCCGCATTGCCCTTTTTTGTGAAAATTGAGATGTGATTTTCGAAAATGAGTTTCGAGTCAAATAGGATATCAAGATCTCGGAGTGCTTAGCTTATTTTGTTAGAGGGATGTCATAAATCGTATAATTACCTTCAAGAATGTTTTGTTTCAAAGAAATTGTGATATAAGAGCATTTAGAAGGCATTAGGGTCAGTTTCCCGTGTTTGATTCATACAGAGAATTTATTGATGTCATTTTGAAAGACATGTGTGTCTAATGACTGCTTTATTTCTCTTATTATCTTACGGTAGCCAGCGAGCATTACAATTGTGTTTGAGGTGGAGGAATAGAAGACCATCCAAATATAAGTAAAATAATAGAGGGCAAAGAACACTTTCCTCTATTTATTTGTCTTACACGTGGATGCTAATCTTTTCTACTGAAAAGTCATGATAGTATTTTCATTGTTGATCCATCGAAACTGTGAATAACATTACATCGCCACGCTTGAAATAATGCAGTTCAAGAAATAAATCAAGCGGACAAGTGAAAGATGCAAATTTGGCTCTTCAACATCGAATTAGAAATTAGAAGCCTCTGGGGCCTCATCTATAGCGTAGTCGTAACGCTGTGGCTTGTAATCAAGGTGTCCGGGGTTCGATCCCAGGTATAGAGGCACATTGCACAGTGGTTCGGAACCCACTTCAAACTGAAGGCCCAGTTCCAATCAGCCTAACTGAGTAAACGTTTTATTACGAAGAGAAGGAAACTTTTGAGCACTGAGGAATGAGAATCACATTGATAATTTCGTTTTCTTCAGCTTGCTGATTGATTGATTGAGTTGGTGTTTTAAGTCCACTTTATGCACAGTAAGGCTAATCTGCACTGGACCTACAGTTTAAAGTGGGATCCGAACCACTATGAGCCTCCACCGGGTATCGAACCCAGGACCCCTTGATTACAAGACGACGACGCTACCACAGCGCCATCGGGGAGGTCCCAGCTTGCTGATAGGTATGCTAAAAATCCCGGTGAAAAATACGTACGAAGCTACTTAAATATTAATGGAAATTACAAGTGAAGAAGACGCAATTTCACTTTCACCGAGGCTGTAGGGAAGTTGCGTAATTTTAGCTTAAGAGGCATCTCAACCTGAAAGAGAAACTGTACGAAATATGCCGTTAACATTCCAGCTCCTTCACTCGCGAAATGTCTGCTGCCTCAAAGGCCACCGCCAGAATTCCTTTGGAAAGCTTCCTTTGGTTAGACCGGCACGATTAAGGATTCACCCAATAGCTTTCGGGATGGAGCGGCGCTGGTCCTTCATACATTTAATCAGCGGACATTTTCGGCATGGTGCACACTAATTAAAAACATTCAGCTAATTAGATGAGCTAGGAGGAGAAATGCAGGAAATGATCTTGGCTTGTTGAGGCTTTCCAACAACGCTTTTCAAACAGGTCCGCTTAAATTGCTTTCAAAACCATACAGTACTTTCGGGCATTGTGAGCGGATTAAACTTTTCCGGAAGGGTTAGAGTGGGCGCTGATGGGCAACTTATGCCGCGGGCACGCAATTCTGGCGGCACAAGGCGTACGCGACCCACCGAACTGGCAGACGCCGTCGCCGTTTTGGGATAGAATAAGGGACAAAAGTGGTTCGTACATGCGACTATACAGGTCGCACACAATTTGTGACCGGCAAAACAGAACGTGAGAGATTTTAATTGACATGGGACCCCGAGATTAATAAGAAGGTGCCGTGCAAATTGCCACGGTGCTTATTATCGTTCATTTTGCCACGGTCTTGTCTATCGCATTAATCTCTCTGCAGGTGCGGAGCAAGTTGCCACAGTCGAGTGAGTGGAGGGCAGTGTCCTGAGCGGACAGCGTGGAATCGTGGCACAGCAACACACAAAGAAGAAAGAAGAAAAATGGGAAAACTAGATGAGGCATCTGCTTTTAGTACTTACAAGCTCCAAGATATGTGGTGTACTCCTGGATATGATGTGTTTCAACTTGTTATGACAACCCTCCACTGGGTTGCTTGTTCGGTGCCTTTGGCCATTGCAATTCGAAATTTCCGTTGGAATGTTTGGATTATCCAGTCATTGTTCTATGAAATAATCGTTGAACTCTACGATTTTCTGCCCACATGGGCAGTCTCCTCCATGACGAGGAGCCAACCTTCATCAATACGGCTCCTGGGTACTAATGTTAGTGCACTTCACATCCTAACATGACGGCGTACATCTTCATTGTGAAGGTATTCTTCGCCGAGGCCTATACTGTGAACCTTCCGCCAGATGCTCTGGTTGAAATGGTAATTACAGTCGGAAACCTGGGAATGCCGCACCTAATGCATTGATTGCTGCAAGTTCAAAATCCACTTTCAGCACTTAAGTTTGTTCTGCTCAGACCACATTTTCAGAAATTTAAACAGTTTCAAACCCTCGACCGCGGCAACTTGCTCCGCACCTGCAGAGAGATTTACCCGATAAATAGCATCGTGGCAAAATTAACGATAATACGCACTATGGCAACTCGCACGGAATCAATAAGAAAGAATTTGTTCTACAAGGGTCGTTCTAGGGTGGTCCAGACTTTTATTTCTAGGAACAATTTGGAAAGTCCTACAAGCACCAAACTACGTATTTCAATTTTTCAATTCAAAGGAATCCCCCTAAGCATCCAGGCACTGCTGAAATCATTGTGTCAGTTCCGAGTTCCTTGGCGTAGAAGGAAGTTGACTGCTGTCGTAGACGCTGCAGAACATATTTTGTCAGTGCTTCATGTGTCTTCAATTTCTTCCCTCTCCTATGCTCTTTAAGCGGCTCAAACAAATATGATAATTACTAAGGGCTAAGTTCGGGTTGTAAGAACATGGAGCAAAACCCTTTCGGAGAGTAGTTGCTGTCAAATTGACCATGTGGCTGTGGGTTTTGCATTGTCATGGTGAAGAATGATATTTACAGACAACATCCCCTGTCTTTTCTTGCGAATGGTATTACATACTGCACCCCTCATCAATGTGCAGGAATACTGGGCATTAATCATGACCCTTTCCCAAAAAAATCCACATAAAGAACACCTTTTATGTCCCAGTCGGACAAATGTGTCGATGCGGTTCATTCGTCAGGAACTAGCGTTCTTCGCCAAACTGTTGACACCATTCGTACACTCTTGTCCGTGACGTCGTTTGCTCCCCATACTGTGCTTGCAATCTTCTAAAAAAATTCGGCTGGCTTCAGGTTCTCCTTCACAAGGAATTTGATCATACACCGCTGCTCCACAGCTAGACACACACTACTTGCAGCCATTTTATCTAACACTACTGCGCATGCGCCAACTACATCAGTGCGAAAGCGCAATACTCACGACGAATGAAGGTACATCCTTTGGCAGTTTTATCGTTCTCCAGCTATTTACCACTTTCTCTACTTACAAATATCTCGATAAATATTGAACGACCCTTGTATTTCCCGCAAGTCTGTGGCAGTAACAGAAACGAACGCCTTGTCTGCGCCCAGATGAACAAGCTTCACAGTTGAGGAAAGGGGAAAAAATTCAATGTTGACGTAAGTTGTCGTCAACGATTAATCATTACATTTTTTATAGATGCTGTCAAGAAGAAAAGACAACAAAGGCCGAGGCCGAAATGAGTGAAAATATTTATGATCGGGGTGAAGCGACGGGCCCCGTAACGTTCCATAACAGCGAACAATTTACGTAAGCTAAAGTGTTTCCGCTAAAACACATTTTCAGAAAATTACATTTTAGTAAGGGGTTGTAGGATCATTGTAGAATTTTTGTGCCTATAATCGCTTTGAATTCTAAATAACAATATATATTGTACTACTTTCATGGTATGAGTAAAAGTTATCAAAACACAAGAATATTCGACGTTAGTGTGTTTCAGTTAAAAATCAACGTGCGTGCGGGGTTATGCAACCACAAACGCAATTTTTTAGCCCTATGTGATCCTAAATTATGTAAAAAAAATAATAATAATAAAAAAGGTGGGCCTCATTTTTTACTCAGCCATTTACTTGAAAATTTTCACGAATGTTCTCAGAATAATTCTAAACAGATGTATTTTTACAGAATTTAAAATCTCGTGTTCATTCGAAAAGAAATCAATAAAAAAAGAACAAAAAGGACAGTCAATTTCATTCGTAGAAGCACATGCAATAAAAAAAATGAGTGGTCCAGCCGACGCTCTTGCCTAGTAATGCAGTAGCTTGGGCTCGATTCCAGGTGGAGGTACATTGGACAGTGTGGTTCGAATCTCACCTAAAAGTGTAGATCTAGATCCTCCATAACTCAGCACAAAGTGAATTTTTTTTTTAAAAAAAAATTAAAAAATTGAAAGTTACGAGAGAAATGAAATTAAAATTTATGTCGAGGTAATAAAAAAACATATTTCAGTTTCTACAATTAGATAAAATATAGCAACCTACTATTTCGGATTATACAGCGTGTCCACGCTAGAGGGATCGAGAAATAAATGCTCGCCATTTAAAACTAGATAAGGATATTGCTGTATTTTTCATATGACAGGAAAGGAAAACTCTCCGAGATTGTGCAACACTGTTTTCAGACAGCTACACGGTCGCGCATGCGCGTCAATAGCTTTTGTCTCGAAAGGAAGCCAGGCGCCATTCAGTAGTCGATCGCGCAGTGGAAACATGTGGACACCGCAACAGAAAGTTCAGTGCGTGTTATGGATAGCAGAAGAAAAATCTGTTACTCGGGTTCAACGCAGTGTTCGTCGTACGTGGAATGTGGATCCACCTGGTCATAAAGCGATTCTCCAATGGGACAGAACACTCCGAGAAACAGGTTCTTTACTACCGCAAACCGGCAAACATGCGAAAGTGTCTGTGAATGAGGCAACAATCGAACGTGTGAGAACGGCATTTGCAAGGAGTCCAAGGAAGTCTATCCGAAGAGCTAGTTCCAAACTTCAAATTCCTAGATCGACTATTCACAAGGTCTTACACAAGCGACTCCATTTGACTGCTTACAAGATCGAGCTTCATCACCACATAAAGCCAAATGATCGTCCGCTCAGGGCACATTTTGCAGCTGAAATGCTTCTGCGAATTGAAAATGACAACTCGTATCTGGACAAGATTGTTTTCTCGGATGAAGCAACCTTTCATTTATGCGGCAAAATCAATAGGCACAACTGCCGGATATGGAGTTCAGAGATTCCCCATGTTATTCACGAACATGAAAGAGACACGCCTAAAGTGAATGTCTGGTGTGGATTGACGAGGAACTCTGTCATTGCACCATTCTTCTTCTTAGAGGCTACAGTCACAGGACATGTGTATCTGGACATGTTGCAGAACTTCGCCATAGATCAATTTCCCCCAGGATCGAGTTTCCAGCAAAATGGAGCACCGGCCCATTATCATCGACAGGTATGTGACTTCTTGGATGAACGTTTCCCCGATATGTGGATCGGAAGAGAAGGACCCCTTGGCTGGTCACCCAGGTCACTCGATTTGACCCCTTTGGATTTTTTGTTTCTGGGGATATGTTAAGGACGTTGTTTATCAAGGAGACAGACCAAGAAATTTGCAGGAACTGAGGGGTCGCATCACAAATGCAGTAGCGCTTGTGACTCCCCAAATGCTAGAGAACACTTGGCGGGAAGTTGAATACCGTTTAGATGTGTGCAGAGTCACCAAAGGTGCACAATCGAGTTGCATTGAACATCATTTGAAACTTGGTGAGTTTTGTATCAAGTAAAAGTAAAAGTTTATGTTACCAATACATTCTGTTCACTAGAAATTATAACTTATTTCTCGATCCCTCTAGCGTGGACACCCTGTATATACGCCACTCAGATAACGTATCTGCGCATTACAAGGAGGCTAGTGTGTGTGTGTGTTTGTGTGTGTGTGTGTAGTATCACTGCGTAGTTATGTATCATCTAGGCATTTGTCATTTTATTTCGATGTCCAGTGCTCAGAAAATTTCCTTGGAAAGTCACGCTGGCTTCACTATCCTGGTTGGAAATACTCGTTGTCATCAGACCGAACCACTTACATGAATATTGCAATGGCATTTCTGATTATGAATACGAATTTCTCAAGATCGGAATGCTCGGGGCGCTTGAACCGAGAGGAGGTTATTGGGAAAGTTTAATTACACAGAAGGCATGTAACCTCACTTCCCCAAACCCGTAAACGAAGCAGGCGATGGCACATATTAGAAAGAGAGATTTCGGAAATGTAATTGGGGGGAGATGGAGCTTTATATGCAAATTCAGGAACACATTTTCGGCGAACGCTCTCGGCGACAGAATCCATACCATCGGGATGAATCACTTCATGTCTAAATAAGATCACGAGCGATGGAATTCAAGAATGATGCCAGCAATTACAGATCTCTACTTTCTCAAGATATCGATGGAAAATAAGAAAAAAGAAACTCTTGGAAGAAAAGTTTAAAGCTCGCCTCTGGTGTTTCCAAACTCTATTTCTTTCTCTAGTTCGTGCTTCATTTAATGACTAAAGATTTCAAGTGCTTTGGCGGGCAGGGCATATCTTCAAAGTCCTAATGACTGTGGTCTACGTTCGTCAGACACTAATACGAATTCGTTTTCTTCCCATATAATAGTTCAGGAGTTCCCAAACATTTTCATTTCACGGCGCCCTTAGTGTTTCAAGATTTTTTTCCGCAGCGACCAAGTCAGAATGTAGACCTATCTAACACTTGCAACGCTCAATATAGTGTGGTTAGGTTGCTCTCCTGAAGTTTAAAAAAGAAACACATATTTCAAATTCAGAAACGTTTTACATGTAAAAAGTACATTTAGGGCCGGTTGTATAATCATCACTAACTAGAGATCAGATTTGATCTACGATCCGGTAGTGAACTAAGTTCAAGCTTTTATCATGTTGTATAAAGCTAACTGTCGATTTGTCGATCTTAGATCAAATCCTGATCTTGGGTCAAAGAAATACGTTTGGCATCGTGGCAAATCCAGACATGTCGCTAGTGTGCCTGTGATGTTGCCAATTGTCCAACACTGAACAGCAAACATTTTAAAGTCAATTTCGGAAAATGCATGTATTTAATATTTGAATAAATAATAAATCTGAGGTGCTGGAAGTAGTATATATTCGAACATGTTGCAAATTTAGTAAAATCACGTAAATTAGATACTAAACGGACATTTATTGCTTGTGCACGTTCCACATGGATGATTTGTCCTTGACAACATAAGCAACTATCGGTTCTCGGTTGCAAAGGTGAGAAAATATGCTTGCATAAATATAATTTTTTTAAAAAATATGTATTTCTTTTTAATGCTAAAAAGAGATATAACAACTTTCTTATACTCGGATTTGGAGCTTTGTTCATGTAAGGAGATGTTTATTATATTTATTTTGTGATTACACGACAACATGTTACAGGTGGACCATTAGTTCCTGTAAGTAATATACGGAATTTTCCTTGCACTTGAATAGCCTACGTTGTGAAATGTAAAATGTGTTTGCGTTTTCCCGAATGGAAAGAAATATTGAAACAACAGTGACGCTTGTCCTCTCGGATGTAAATTATGCACAAAACAAATAATATTCGAAATAAAATATGTGTAATTTATATATCGGGAGAGAAAGCTCTACCAACTAAAATGCAACGTGCTCGGTTCATAAAGCAGTAGATATATACACTACAAACAAAGTTACATGATCTGTTCCATTCTGCGGACAACATTGAATTGCAATAACACTTGGCTGGATGCAGTAAAGCGAAATGGTAATATTTTTATACTCCCTCTTCGTCCCAACGCAATTTTTACAATGATATCATATCAACAAGAAAATTAAGCGGGTCTATTTTCGGTTTGTATCAACACTCGATTGTTCTCAAGTTACTTTTCTCTGATCGTGCAATTAAACAATGTTAAAATATGCTCTTGCAGTCATTTAAGGCAAATTTCAAGAAAAAAATACAAGTATTTCAAACAGTAAATAACAATGACACACGATATATGGAAAGAAAGAAAAATGGAAGAAACATTTATCATTGTTCACCTCGTTGTGCATGCTTCCTTAATTATTATTGAAATGGGATTTTATGAATTGATTCTCCCGTCTTGCCGCATACGTTCACTTGAAACACATTTTACAAGCAAATACTCGTTAGTACAGCCATGTTACAACAGCTGATCTGCAGTCAGTGTCTGCTGGTCGGAGAAAAATCGCGGATCAACTTTGATCGCAGGGACTGAATCTCAGTTCAACTTTTATACAACACAAAATCGGAGTTCAGCGTGACTGCAGATCAATTTTACTGGCTAACCGAGGATCAACTGTTTTATACAATCGGGCCCTATAAGCACAAACTTGGCCGCATAACAAACAACTAACTGTAGTGAGTGTTGTGCAAGTTCTATACTGCAGTGACTTGACTTGAAGAATCCAGAATTCAAAAGACTGTTCAAATTCTTACCTCGAACGCCATCTGGTATGAACATGGAAAAGCTAAATACTGATTTCTACAGTGTCCTTTACGTGACTTGGTTCGATTCCAAAACCACGTTTACTAAGTACAAGTAAGTGCCATTTCAGTGAAAGTATTGGAACATTTCGCGGCGTCCATGTTAAACCAGCCACGGCGCACACATAGGGAACCATTGCCATAATTGGACAAAATGGCTTCTGCTGTACTGGAATTTCAATAAATGGAAGTAGTGGGGTCGGAACGCCAGAAAATATTTCACTTCCCACAGAGAACGTGCCCTTTTGGGGGACGGATACTACATGAATTCCCGAACCTAAAACGCCCCAGACCCCAAGTTTTTAAGCCCTCGTTTGTCTGTAATGGCGTCTTCAAAATGGCGGTCATGACCAAGATTGTATTCCTGTTCATTGCAGTTACTTACCATTCATGACATCTCATTTCCACCTAATTTGAAGTTAATAACTGTATTATGATAATAAGAAATTAAAAAACCCACTTTATCAAATATTATTAGATATGGCGGTCAATATAGCCGCGAAAAGTATAAAAATAACCCTTTCAGCTATGTGATCATGTTTGAGATCAAACCTCATGTTTTGGAGGTTCCAGAACTCAACGGTGGCATCAAAAGTAGTGTCAGACTAAGCCCACGAAATAATATTACTTCAATTTTTTATAATCTGTATATGTACAGGGTGTTTCAAAAGTCTGACACCATAGGACAAACTGCGTTATTAGTGCAGATGGCGAAAAATGGATAGAGGGGGAAAGTTGTTGGAAATATGAGGTTTTAAATATAATGTCCTTGAATTTTTTACGTAGCATGCACCGTTGAGGCGCTGGTACGAGCGTCAATGAGAACTGACATTGTCTTGTTGACACATGCTTCGTCCTTAAAGGGAGGATTCACGTTATCGCAACACCGTAATGTACTCGGTAAATTGAGAATTTTGGCGCAAAACTAGAGGCAAAGTAAGAAGTGTGTGTGTGTATAGAAACAGCCCCCCCCCCCACACACACACGCACAAGCTAATGTTTTCTGAAATAGAGGTTGTTCGTTAGGGTATACTGATATGAACATAGAATAAAATTTCGAAACGAAATGGGTCTTAATTTTATTTCCTTCTAATCAGAGTAGATCACCACTAAAATATATTTGAGCTCAGACAACATCTTCTGTTGGCACAAACCGAAAATGACAACAACAATGACGATTAAGAGGGTAAAGATTCACGCAGACTTCGTTTTCGGTGTCCTAGGTTCGCCGTATCGAGTAAGTTGTGTGTCTCAATGAATAAGGAAAGACATCTAGTGCCGTTCATCGAAAGGAAGGAAGGAGTGAACCAAAACCAACAGGAAAATAATATACAAAATGTAATGATTCGTGTATTACGGGTAGCTATCTTCCGTCATCACGCTGCTTCTCCTCCAGACGCCTCTGGTACACAGCCAAAGGGCCAGTGGCACGCATGGAGGGCATTCACTATTGTACAACAACTGGAGACTGTGCAGCAACTGCATCAAATGTTAACTCAATTTTGAACAGATTGTGGGTTAACAATTTTAGACTCCTGAACCGCTTGACTCAAGAGAAATGATTTTTTAAGGAATGTAAACTATTGTGTTCATTTGAAATGAAAACAATTTTCAGAAGAAACGAGAACAAATATAAGAACAGCTAACTCGGCGTGGAAAGTGGACGAGATCTAAAGTAAAAACATTTACTCAAAGATGAATGTCTTTTGGTTTTCCACAAATTCCTCGACATTTCCAGGTATTTCCATATACTAGATCACTCTGTAACGTTTCAACTGACTTTTAACTCATTTACAATATACCGGGTGATCCGTTTGAGATGTCAGAAAAGTAAACCCTTTATACACAAGAGGTTAATGTACGTATCTCCGAGCAGCTTGTTGTAATATAAGCAGAAAGGATGTAAGTTTTGAATGAGTGGAGATTTACAGACTTAAGCCACATGGCGGCGCTAATGTGCATGGTACCAAAGGTGGTGATCACAGGACAATAGCGCACACAGTATGTCGTATGGTATGCGAAATTTTTGAGTATTACATGCATGCTACTGCCGCCACGCAGCTGAAGTTAGTAAACCTACACTCATTGGAAACTTACATCCTTTGTGCTTATATTAAAACAAGCTGCTCGGAGATACGTACATTAACCTCTTGTGTATAAAGGTTTACTTTTCTGACATAACAAACGGATCACCCGGTACCATGACATTTCCAGGTCTTAAAATATTTGCTGTGAAATTTCGTAACTCTTCCAGATTTTTCACGCCAGTGCGAATCCTAATTTTTGTCCCGCAATGACATACTAAAATAAAATAAGAAATGAGGATGTAACTTCTGCACTTCGAAAAACCACAAAGTTGCGTTGCTGGTACTTGAGTAAATCAAAAAAGTATTTACACAATAATTTGAGACGCGACATCAGTTCTCGTAGAACTTATCAACTACAGAAATTAACTACAAAAACAACATTAATTGCTGCCGAGAGGTAAAGTGAGACAGTACTTCCCATCACACCAAAAAATCTGAAATTGGATGAATATTCTGGAACCTCCCAGCACAACCATTCATTAGACATACGCCATCACATTGCAACAGGTTATAAAACATCGACGAGCGCCTCTATGCTATTGAAAAGATATACGAGAGTACGATCGTAAATCACAGCACTTCTCCATAGTAAAACTCACCGGGGAAGATGGTCGAGATCTAAAATAATAACATGCAATCAAAGATCAATGTCTTTCGCTTTTACACGTTCATTCAGTGTTGCAAACTCAAGAGACATGGAGTCAAATCTGGAGAAATTTTACTGTGATTCAGAAAATAACGAGGTTATCGTAACTACGAGTTGAACGTGTTGTACCATGAATGATAATTGCTAAAATTAATTTGTGTAATAAAATCTTATGGGGTAACATAACCTTACGAATTTTACATAAATTCAAATATCTCGTTCTTCCTTTTTCGTGTCCCCTTTCAAAGGAATTTTTCTCAGCGATCGCCCATTGGAGACCGGGGGGGGGGGGGGGGGACAGACCTCAACAGACTTAAATCCTGGCCTGAAATTACATTTACTTTATCAATTCATCATTCATCCTCATAGTCGCTATTAACCTGTAGAGATGGAACAGAAAAATTAAATAAGCAAAATACAAAAACACAAATACGCAGAGTAGCGATGACCCAGATATCAGTATGGCGGAAATTCGGGTTTCAAATTAACCGAGTATCACTTTTCAAAGTATAAAGTTTGATTTTTTTTAAGTCCACTTTTTGCACATAAAGGTTAATCGGGACTGGACCTACAGTTTAAAGTGCGATCCGAACCACTATGTGCCTCCACCGGGTATCAAACCTGGTGGAGGCGACGACGTTACAACTACGCCACTGAAAGTTTAGAAAATCTGCAAGAAGGACATACTGATATCCGACATCTGGATTTTAAAATCAGGACAACAATTATCCTGTCATCGGATAAAATATTAGGATTTAAATTTTAAAAAATGAGTTGGCAACGGTGTCCAACCAGGTGGAGATTGTTTTAAAATATGACGGTGTACCACTGCTTCATTACCAAGCATATTGAACTTTTTCCATGCAGGATGAAATCACCAGAGGAAGGAAATGCTGTAAAATGTGCAGCAAGGCAGCTATTGTCGGTGAAATTGCCTCACTTAACAAACGACTTGCACAGCTAAGGATCACGATGTATGACGAAAAAATGATTGGATTATTCTAGAAAGGCATAGATTCTTTTACAGTTTATAGCCCTTATCTTAAATTGACGAGTATATTTCTACATTTATTACCCATGATTATTTGTCCATATCTGAAATTTGCCTCAGCGGAAATATAATAATTGATTGATATTCATTAAATATCTGTACATCGTAGAGACGTAAATGACAATTTTTAAGATGAACAGAATGTTCAGGTTGCCGACATATATAGCCCAACTACTAAGTGTATTTAGTTTGCTCACAGTTAGTAAAAATGAAAAACGTTTTTGGCTGTTGCTTTAAAATGGAAGTAGATTTTTTGAGTTTTAGGGGCATTCCAGCGTTACGTGTGTGACATTTCACACGCAGAATGTAAGGTTCTAACATGTGATTGGATCAAAATATTCATACTGTACTGATTTCATAACAGTGTACTGATTTCATAGAATTATGAAGTACTTTACGGCGTCTGCTAACAAATGGGTAAAAACTTGATGATGACTAGACTTCGGATTTTCAGGTTCTAAAAAGTGTGCTTTAGGTTCCTAAAATAGGTTCTGAAAACCATAAAATAGGTTCTAAAAACCCTAAAATACGTCCTAAAAAATTTAAATTAGGCTCGAAAAATCCTGAAGTAGGTTAAAAAAACTTAAAATAGTTCAAAATTCCTGAAAAATGCTGATTAGGTATAGTCACCGGCCATGAAAATGGGACACCTATATCCTGAAACATGCACTATCTTGCATAACGTTATGTGTGTTGCCTAACCCTACGGCGATGGCAGAACTTACCATTGGAAATTTGCTATTAAAATCCACTCTTCGCCGTATAAGGCAACAATCGTTTTTCATGTTATCCACAGTTAAACTACGCAATTTTGTCTGTGAGGATCATCTTATATGCTGAAAATAATCTTTCAACAAAAATATAGTCAATGCTGCAATGTTAGTTTGGAAGGCGTGAATGTCACAAAGTGAGCAAGACCACACAGATCAGATCACTTTGGATTGTACAGGTAACAGTGGCACGAGATATTTTGCTTTGTTTAGAGCTTTGAAAAATCACCATGGACTTGGAGGAAGGAAAATCGACAGAGAATAAGTTTCAAATACGTTCGTCATTAAATTTTTTCGTGACCAAACAAAGCAAATGCCTCTGGGTAACATAAAAATCCTGTAAAAAAATTAAAAATATATAAAAACGTAAAAAAAGGCTCGATTTAGGCGAATAAACCTAAAATACAAAAGCAAGATAGGTTTTTCAGGTACGATAAAACTTCATCAGTTGTTGCGTTTTTTAACAAAACGCTGCCATAACAGTAGTACAGTAAATGTACCTTTGACGACAACCCTGATTTGTTTACCTCTAAGAAAATCGCACCAAAACCTCAAAAACTCACTTTCTCTCCACATTCCGCGCCTCATTTATTGCGCTGACGATGTTTCACAGCGAAGAAAAGCAGGTACGAGAAAATACACTTCTCGTACTTCAAGTACGAATGCACCTTATCGTAATTTTCTAAGTCCGGCCATGTTTATATATCGTGACCTTTGTAAACCTCGGAACGATGTGATATTTCTGCCACACACACGCGCGCCTCTCATTATTTCCGTATTGTGACGTGTTTTTTTTCAAGCAAACAAACAAATAATAATAATTGTTTTTTTTTTTTTTTAGGATTCTTGGCCCCTAACCCCGCCAGGGTGCGTGGTGCCCAACCAAAAAAAGGTTCTAACGGCTGCTGTTAACAAACGATGAAACGTTTCGGTAAACGATGTTGATGCATCCGATGGAACGTTGAAACGTTTATATTGGAACGAGAGAGATAGACGCAATTCTGGACGAATACTGCAAAAAAAAAAAAAAAAAAGTTTTGTAGGAATTCCCTTGTCAATATGAATACCATGTTGCTGCCTTTTGGTTTCTGAAATATGTTAAATTATATTACATTGAATATCAATTAACTAACTAACTCTCTAGCCTTCTTGAATCCGAAAATTCATGGCTGCAGCAATATAGTTTTTCCATTTGTCCTTATCCTGAGCAAGATTTATATATTCCATTCCATCTTTACCGATTTCTTTTTAGGTTCGCCTCCATCTTCGTTTTGGTCTCTTACCATCAGGTTTTCCCCAACAAGTCTCCTGTAAAATCTCCTTTATTCCTTTCTCATTCGTGCCCACCTAAGTATTCGTAATTTAATCATCAATCTAATAATACTTGGAAACTAACATAAATTATATACTTCTAAATTATGTAAACTTCACCATTCACTTGTTTCCTTATCCCTTTTAGGCTGAAATATTTTCCTAAGGATCTTATTTTCAAATACTCTCAATTTATGATCCTCTTTCAATATAAGAGACCAAGTTTCACACCCATATAATACTAGAGGCAAAATTACTGTTTTGTATATTTTAACTTTTAGTTTCTTAGATATTAAACGAGAAGACAAAAGTTTATGAAGAGAGAAGTAACATGCATTTCCTGAATTAATCCTACTTAAGAGACCTGTAGGAAGACCAAGACGAAGATGGAGGGACAACGTTGAGATGGACCTAAAGGAAATCGGTAGGGATGGAAAAGAGTATATAGAACTTGCTCAAGATAGGGACAGATGGAATGCCTGTGTTGCTGCAGCCATGAACCTTCGGGTTTAAGAAGGCTAGGGAGTTAGTTAGTTAGTATGTCTCACTGCTACACGGAATATCCTACAGGAGTTTTATTTTTCTTGGAAGTCTGAGATTCACCGAACCCCGATATAGTACTAATTATCTTCATCGTTGCGATATAAAAAAAACATAAGTATTTGTATTGTGAATAGAAAAGCCAGAAAATTGCATGTCACGGGATTTGATGTTATCTGTAACAAAAAAAGCATGAGGATCATGTCGGAAATAAACTTGTAAAGAGCGAGGCTTGCAGCATGAAGCTTCGAGGATGGCAGTTTCTAATTAGCTCCGTATTAACCAACTAATTCTTTTGCCTTCTTAAACTTGAAGATTTAGCAACAAAAGCCTTCTATCTCTCAATTTTGTACTAATCACACAGCTGGAAGCTTGCATGTATCACTCTCACTGTTTATTCAAATTTTGACCTTAACTATTGATCATGCATTTTTATTGCATGTTTCCCATGTCAACACAAAATATATATTTTCTCTTGGATTAATTTTAACTATGATAATGAAAATTTAAGAAAGAGTAGAGAGAGAGAGAAAGAATAACAAATAGCTTCTAACATTTTAAAATATATCCTACTATATTCTACATATTCAACGAATTCATTTGATTACAATGCAACAACATTTTATTATTACGTCATATGTTTCAATATTTTCATAGTCATCCAAACGTTTGACAAAACATTTTTTTCTTTAGTTACGAAGATAGGAAGAGCAAAAAAGTAGTTGAATAATTTCGAGAAGTATTTCCAAATAGGGGACAGTGTTTTTAATTTTTTTCTTTCTTTCTTTCGTGTAACCACTATGTTATCGATGGGAACAAGGCAAAACCAACATTACCACTATGTCATTGTGTTGAAAGGGATTTTTCTGTTATCAATTGTGTCCACACACAAAACTTAGTGCCTGTCTGCATCCATACCTAGATCAAAAAGATTCGAACCCCTTGTAACTTATTTAATTATTTACGCTTGTGCTTGTATTAGCTCTCTTCGGGTTTAACAAGACTAGAGAGTTAGTTAGTTGGTTGTTTCCCACTGCACTATTGCAATTTTTGAATAATCACATGTTAGTTATGAATGCATTTGTTGACATCCTGTCTGATCATATATGTGTTTGGGCTGAGGAACCGTATCTACCTGCAACATTTCTTTTCTTCTTTTTTCTTGTTATCTGCTTTCTATATTTAACATTAGAAACAACACATTCCCATTAACAATATTTCATGTTATGCAAAAGATTTAAGTTTATACACCATCAGAGGTGTGGGATTGCAACAACGTTACCACAACGTCATCCGACAAAAAGCCAGAATCGGTATTGTTATATTTTATTGCTCAGGTCATTTCATTTTTTAATATGTACAGTTATAGGTGAACATACTAACTTAAGCCCTCAGACTAGTTTTAACGTGTTCATATTTGAAAAAAAAAAATGCAAAATACGCCTTGGAGATTTCAACCAATCCACACTTTACTAGATTGGAGAAACTCTAACTATTGTCATTTGGAACCTTTAATTACCCCCCCCTTTGTTATTTTTGGATCAATTACCTTTTCCAAATTAACAACAGGACTGAGGCGGTTCCTAAATGACAATAGTTAAAGACATATTTTAGCGAATTACGCCGGCATAAGCTAAGTACGTGTTGCTAGAAGGCCTTCGTCGTTGCAAGTCACCTAACCCATTCACTAAGAAATAAGAAAAAAAATATTGACGTACTGAAAAAAGTTGACTTGTTCACCGAGTTCAGATGTTTACTCATTGATGACTCCGTCGTTGTCGTCTATCAAAAAACCTAAGTACCTTGGAAACTGAGAGTTATCGAAAAATCTCCCCTTGTCGATTTTTTTTGGTGACGTAGAGTAGGCGTAGAGAGGTCGGGTTTAGTGCGTCGGTCGAGTCTCGGTGTCCTCTGTCCTCCCATACCAAAATAAACATAGGTCGTCATGGAACCAAATTTTTCATCAATCGAAACGTAAGATCGTGATATACCTACAAGTACGAGGTGGGAAAAAAAGAGGTGCATTGAAAATTGTACTAAAACATCGCTAAACGCTAAAACATCGACAAAAAATTGTCAAAATATGTCAAAAAAACTGATATTCAATTGATAAACAAAAAGAGGATACCTACAAAGTATTATTTTGAAACAATAAGTTTACACTTTTTTCCCCGTTAGGTCGTAGCAGGGGGCCACATTGTAGAAGATCACACATGAGTTTTAAAAAACATCGTATTAGGTCGTGGCAGATTACGCTGAGAGCAGGTCGTAGTAGATTACACTGAGAGACCTTACAGTAAGAGGAGACAGACTTAAAGGAAAATGTCGTAAGTCATTTCAAAAGTAGGTCAAAGGACGATGTAGCATAAGAGCAAAATTGCAGGAGGTAAAAAATAGCTTAAAAAGTGATGCCAGAGCTTTTTCTGTCCACTTTTCTCTCATTGTAGGTTAGTTTAGTCCGTAAAACGTCGTAAAATAAAAAGTAGGTCAAAGGACCCAGCCAGAACGAAGCATTCCACCTACTCTCTAAAGTAGGTCAAACCACGTAGAGGCTCTCGTGTAGTATAGCACGTAATAAAAAAAATGAATAGGTTAAGTTATATCACGTAAGATCGTGGCATTCGTACCAAGTATGAGGTGGGAAAAATTGAAAATTGTACTAAAACATCGCTAAACGCTAAAACATCGACAAAAAATTGTCAAAATATGTCAAAAACTGATATTCAATTGATAAAAAAAGAGGAAAAAAAAAGGGCTCGTACCAAGTATTACTTAGAAACAATACTTTTACACTACTCATAACTTATTATTTCTTACATACCTGTAAAGGAAAAAATAGGTTAGAAACCTAAAATCCGAGGTCTAATGACATGAAGATAATAGGATACAGATGCTATTAATTTTTGTTGGTGAAATATGCAAATTATATGCATTCACAAACCTTTAAGACTTCATGCAGTTAAAAGCATTAATAATTTTCAGATTAATTCATTTTGTTTCTTAAATGGAGTAGGACCACTTTTCGTGGATTGTCCCTTTATTTTTTATTGTTGACAGTCAAATAGATGAAATTTTTATTCTGTCATTGAACACGGTACTAGAAGCATCCTGATGTAAATAATGGCCTGAAAATCGAAGTTTTGTAATCAGTGTAATTTTAGAACTGTTATTCGTTCGAAATGTAGAGCAACAGGAGATTTGTTTTAAAAAACTATGATATATTCTGAGTAAGCCTATCATTCTTATAAATTTTTTTCAGCAGTGATAAAGTTTTCATGACGTGCGGTTTTAACAAGACTCGAAGTAATCAAGTCCTTCAGCTTTGCATAAATTTACACACATTGGAATGTTTTATCTCTGATCGGCGGCCAAACCCAATAGTGTGATAGTGAAAGAAGACTGAGAAAACGGCCACTTGTTAATACCTAACGAAAACTTTATTACTTCCGGATTCAGTAAAATTTGATAGTTTGAAAGTAGGCGCAGGAGTGCATATGACAGATCGTTGAAGTCGTAGGCAAAACGTTTTACGCAAAGTAAATGAGATCTGTAACAAGCTAATCGTGACGTTGACGACTAAAAGACAAAGGTACCAAAACTTTTCGTATTATATGAAACAGAACTAAGTTCCTGTAGGTATTTTAGAGTCTGCGAGGGTTGGCTTACTATATACGGGGTCCACGTGGGAGTCTTGAAATCGGTGCTAATTCTAAAATCTAAATTATACTCCCCATTCCAGATGAACATTTAGAACGCCGACATTCAAAATATAAGTGCAATGAATTGAAATTACCTAATTTTAGGATTAGTTTGCAGTCAATACGTAACAACTAAAATATTCGTTTTCTTGGTGACGAGACTTCAAATGGAAGGGTGCTTGTCCGACATCCCTCTGGAGTAAATATCGCCAATATTGGTTACCTATAGGATTTTGGCAAGAAGAAGAAATGGAAATATACCTCACGTTGTTACTTTTTGAAAAAAAAAAAAGATTTTTCATTGCATAGGCCAAAACATTCGAAGTGTGTGAAAATGAGATTAAGATTAGTTTCAGAAGTTTTTCTACCTCAACATATGTATACTACAATTCGAATCATGCTTCAAGTAACAAATTCTTGTTATACTCAACTATGCCAATCTTTGTGAAAGTATTACACGTGCATATCCGCATATAGGGAAGGGTAGTAGAGGATGATCAAGCTGTTATCTATTCTTACGGCGGGCGACCTTCATGCTGCCAAGCGAGCGGGGAAGCGACCAATCCAGCGCGATGAGAAACACAGCAGCTTGTAGAACGAGTTGCGAGCAGTACCGCTGTTGTCTGCTTGGTCCACGGTGTATTCCCCGCTCCTCACTTCCCTTGTGTAGGCCGCCCGCCGTAAGATCAGACAAGAGCTATACGCCCCCACGCGTACAACCGCAAAGGGGCTTCCACTCGGGGTAAATGCTTTGAAAAAGGCAACAAAAGGGGGGGGGAATAAATAAAAAAATAGTTGAAATGCATCAACACATAAAAAATATAAACTTGACCTGAAAGCTAAAAAAAGTTATAACTTACATTACATATATACAGGGGACCTAACGATGTTCAGGCCCGATAAATAAATCCGCGCCTGTATACGTGCAAAAATGTCATCTAAAATATAATACAGGACTGCATCAAGGATAAAACCGAAGGGGCAATTATTTCCCCTAAGCTAGTTGAAATTGTGAACACGGCCGCCAGCTTGGCCAATCTGTTTCAATTCCGAAGTCTCGACGACTCGTAAAACGACATGGTGGAAGCTCCTTTTACGGGTTTCCTATGACTCATCTGGCCCGAGGAGAATTGCAATCCGACGCCCGAACAACCGAGTTTCTTAGCCGGTCGCAGTTTACAAGGGAAAACAGCGGCCGCCTGCCTGGAGAGATCTTTCTGCACGTCTTAAAAGGATTCCCCGGCAGGGCGAAGTTTGCGGATGAAGTGAAGCAACTTTTAGAATGCCATAACCAGGAAGATTCGCAGATTACAAGGATTGAAATGGATAATCAAGCCCTGGTGCGAACGGTTTTTGCGTTGCCGCAGTCGAAAGAAAAAAACTTTATACTAAGCTCAGACCATAGGCGTGCGCGGACCCTCTGATTGAGGAGGGACAAAAGGCTTGTTGAAAATTCAGTCGGAGAAAGAAAAACCTCTCTCCATTTCACTGCTTTATTGTACTGATGGGTACTGAAAAGGGGCATATATAGTAAACTGTCCGGACTCAGCTAAAATCAATCTATTAGAACAATTCGAGCTTTCGTGGCACACAAGTTCTCTGTCTCCCTCCCCCTTGATCCTTATATGTGGTTCAGACTAATTTACATATAAACACGATTTCGTACAGCAGATTCAAAACAACTACACATAATTTACTCATTTCCAATGTGTGGCCAATTTATTCTGCGACAACATAGTCGTAACACAACTAGGGGCTAAATACTAAAATGCGTGAGCCATAATAACAAGTAATTTGTTGGAGAACTAAGTAAGATAGTCCAATTACATAGGAGATAAACCAGCCGTAGTTGCTTGAAACTTTTGTCGGCTTGAAACTACTTTATTGTTTAAAGAGAATAATATTGTTAATAACGGTAATAAGATTTCTCTACTCTAAATTTCTAAGTGACAGTATTAGGAGGGGCAACTGCCCTCCCTCCCGTGCGCACGCCTATAATTCAGACTACTGTTGATGAAGCAGAAATGGCGGCGAGCCAAGATACATAGCCAGAACTAGAATTAGGTAGTTTCCCTCCCAGTGCATTTTTTTCCTTAGGGTGTACATCTGTAAATTAGTTCCAAACCATTGGAGAAAATATTCTTTCCTTTGGGAATGTATGTACTATCTTAGTTGTCTGATTTTATTATTCATCAATGCTTATCAGTTGAGGTGGTAAAGTGTTATGTAAGTACTGGTATATTAAATATTTCTGCAAAGAGTTATACAATATTGTATTATCTACCGTGCGTCCATTTCGATCTGCAGCCGAGAGATCGGCAGAAACGTGGCGGGCGGCACTGACGGAGATGCCGACATTTGCGGCCTGAAATGCCCGCTTATTTTTATGGACATATGCAGACATTTATATAAATATTGCAAAACGAGCACTAACCTGTGTTATAAGAGTATGGTTTTAATTTTAGTAGCTTAGTGACTGTATGTGCCGATGATTTTGACACGCCCACCTCTTGTGAAACACGGCGTAGAGGTTTGTTTGGAGAACGTTCTAACGCTGCACCAATATCATCGAGTTTTGCTTCGGTTAGAATCTGTCGTTTTTGCTTAGGTGTTTTAAAATTTAACGATACAGTTTCTCGTAATTTAAGGACAAGATGTCTAACCGTATCTCTGTGTGGAGTTGAAACGCATGGGAATTTCTGTACAAATTACCTACACACGTCTCGACACGAGTTTGTTTTCACGTAGGTACGTGTCATACATAAAAAAAATCTTTGTTCTAACGTGAATCTTGCGGCTGGCATTCCAATCGTCTCACTGACACGTCACACATACACACTACAATAACACAAACAAGTAACTGCAAGTAACCAAGAATAACACTCTTGCGCACAGTACGAAATTAACACGCTCTTGGTTTACATTGCTCGCCACTATATTTACAACTCTGTCTTCATCTAGTCGCGAAGGAACAAAAAACTCGAGCTCGGAGATTTCGGATTGCAAGGAAGCTCACGAACACTATTGACTTTTAACGGTTTCTTCTACAGCGTAATCTTGATACAGTGTTGCACATTCAAAACCTCCAAACGATCCCCATCGGCACAAAACTCTTTCAAGGATATAAACTTAAGCAGGACGTTACTGGTCAAAACTATGATTAAAATGTTTTATTATCTGTGGCTCTTAACATCGTTTCTAAAGCGTATTTATTTGTGTATATAAGAGCAGAACTTGGATGAATTACAGAAGAACTTTTGCGTGTTATAACACAGGTTAGTGATCGTTTTGCAACATTTATATAAATGTCTGCATATGTCTATAAAAATAAGCGGGCATTACAGGCCGCAAATGTCGACATCTCCGTCAGCGCCGCCCGCCACGCTTCTCCCGATCTCTCGGCTGCAGATCGAAATGAACGCACTACAGAAATGGATGTATGTATATATGTTTGATCCGGCATAACTCTCGAACGCCTGGAGCAATTTCAACAAAATTTGGTACACAAATCACTTACAATCTGGAAAGAAATACTGTGTGGGCAAGACAACCCTGACACCCCTAGGGGTGAGGGTGGGAAGAGGTGACATGCAAAAATAATCGAAAACTACCGATATTAGTATGGAATCTATAGTTTTCGGGGTCGCTAAGATGAATAGTGACATTCCCAATATCGTTCAATTCCAAGTTCATTTTACACTATAGATGGAATTCATTACTTTCCTGTCTAATTGAATATTGAGATAAATAAATACCCGGGCAACGCCGGGTAATCAGCTAATTACAAATAGAAGTGGCCGTACAACCCGACGGCTTCTAACACATATACCTTAAACAACACACTGTTATTTTTATTGTAAAGACACGATTTGAATTGACTTCCATTAGGTAGATAACAATACTTTTTAAGAATCTGAATATGGTGGACGCCATTTTTGAAGTCCCAGGCTTAAGGAAGATTTACACCTTGTTAGGTGCGGACCTCCGTGGCGGAGTGGATAGCACAGCGCGTTCCGACACCAGGGGTACCGGGTTCGCTCCACCGCTTTTTTTCATCAACTATTACTATAGGCTATAATATGTCTTGTCCCACGGGCTATTATATGGTAACAATACCGACTTGTAACGAAGAGGTCGCTGGTAACATTCCCGGTAGAGGAACACTGCACAATGGTTCGAATTCCACAGTAACAAGTCTAGTAGGCCCAGTCTCGAGTAGCCTGTCTGAGCATAAAGTGGACATGAAACAAACTTTAACATAATCATCGTTCAGTCAATGGTATCTGCTAAAATAAAATATTCTTTAACATTGGACGACATTATCACATGCAATTGAACAATAGACCTGGTTACACACGCAATTCCATCAACATCACGTCCCGCACTGATGCTAGGCTAGTTCTCCGATATCGAGGAAATTGATTGAAAGCACACGGCCGTACAAATAGCAACTTCATGTGAAAGCTGGAAGTGCCTTATTAATACGAGAAACTCACATCCCGTCTACTTTGAGCTAGAAATCACGTTCTTGTTTCCATTCGATATCCGCCCCTCTGACACATGCGTCGCGTGTGCTCTTCTGGAGTGTATGAAGTACGTAGGGTTATGCCGTCATCTCGGCAAGTAGGTTCGAGTGAGAGTCTCTCACCGCTTTATCAAAGCTGTTCCTTCAGTTTCCGCTTTGCTCCTCCTCTGCGAGATTTCCCAAGGACCCCCTCAGGTTTGTTCCACCTCATTTCCTTCCCCTGCTTCGGTAATCGATCTGCCTACTTCACCTGTTTTTATCACGTTTTCTACTGAATTTCTCAGTGTCTCCTCGTTGTTTGCACTTCACTGGATAACGAAGTGTCACAGCGTATTGTTGCGATGGGATACAGAAAACAAACTCAGGAAAACAACGGTGAATTCATTATGCGGCTTATACTACCATCTCTCCTGTTATAGTTCTGCATTCCTTTTCTTCCAAAACATGCTCCAGTACGGTTCCGATAAGGTGAAATAATTATAATTACGATGCTCATAATCATATATGGCAGGGTGAATCATAAATTCGTAGCGTTATCCGGAATAGAGGTTCATGGGCCTCCACAGAGGTGTTAGGGAGATTTCGCACCTAAGCGGCATGAGACAAGCGGCAAGCTGCAAGCGACAATTGTTTCTCTGCTCAGATCGCATGATGGTACCGATATAATTGCATTAATTAGTTCATTAGTCACCCGAAAACAACGTAACAAGAGACATTGTTACATGTGAATCACGTTGTAAAATTTGTAAAAGTTAGTGAAACTCGGGAGAGGCAAGAGAACATGGAGAAATCATTTGCACTGACCTCAAACTGTATACGCTTCACTACCCCGTATGGATAAACCGAAGACCTAAATTGTTCTCAAACTTCGTCAAACGATGCCCCCCTCCTTTTTTTGTCAATGATCGGATTCCAAGAATTTCCATCGTATTTCCAGAATTTAAGATTTTATACATGAATTAACATATACCCATGAAATTAAATATTGATAAAAAAATTCTGGCATCATAATAAAGATAAATAATAGTTTGAGTATGTGTAGGATTGTTGACAAATATAAAAATATGGATGAGGAAGCGATAACGTCGTCTCCTTGTAATTAAGTGATCCCGGATTCGATACCTGGTGGAGGCATATAGTGGTGCGGATCCCACTTTAAACTGAAGGTCCAGTTATGATTAGTAAATTTGTACATAAAATGGACTTTAAAAAAAGAAAGAAAATCACAACTCTAATGTAAAATTGAGATTGTGTTATTTACAACCACTTTCAGCAGAACCTTTCGCAGCTCAGTATAGTTGATACGAGGGCCCAGCGGTTGAGAAACAATGCACTATTGGTGAGCCCAACTTAAAGAGTTCAGTATGGGGCTTATGGGGACAGTGTTGCCGCATGGTGCGCAGTGGAAGAAGGCTCCAGCGTGCATCGAACTTCTGCTGTAGTATACGCCGCAACAAAAGTTAGTGATTAACGGAACGGGTACTGTTCAATACAAGAATACAAATCCTTTCGCCATGATTTGATGGCAAGCTGTTCTTTCATGCGGCTGTGGTACAGAGTAATGACGGTCCATGGAGGGAGATTTGCAAATAACTGTTACCGAATATACTTGTCATACGTCTTGCTGTCCATTTCATCGTGTACGTTGGCCGTGTTTTTTCCCTTTAAGTCCACTTTTTGCACAGAAGGCTAATCGGGACTGGACCTACAGTTTAAACTGGGATCCGAACCACTATATGCCTCCAAAGGGTATCAAACCAGGACGTTACCATTGTGCCATCGGGGAGGCCTGTTTCACATTTATCGGCACACTGTCTTGTTTGAGACAAAACCGTGTTCATTACCGGCATGCACCAAAGCAAATCTCTCCCCCCGACCTGTAAGTGCTCGCAAACAACTCGTAAGACCGCACAGAAAGTCTTGTTGTGTCTTTATTGTTTTGTCCCTCTATTCGTTTTGCACAGCAGCAGCTCGACAGTCATAGGCGGGTCTAGATTATTTTTTTCTGGGACGTGCACAGAATATGCTGTAAGCATTACGTAATATTGGAAATATAATGTGCAGATTTGCAACTTATTCGACACATCAAAGAGTGCCCTTATATCAGTGTTGTGCCCAGTGTTTTCGAAGGGGGAGGGGGGTAGTACGTATACTTTTTAGTAGCTGGTCCTCATATGCCATCTTCTCCTGCTGTTGACCCTCTCCTTTTAGGAATACTTATCCAAGGGGGGGGGGGGGGTTATGACCAGCATATACGCCCATTGGACACGTCACGTCATTCACATCAATATAATTGCAAGGGTTCGTTCTAGGTGTAATTTGTGGTCAGATGAACTAATCGGAACTGAGCCTTCAATGTAATTCATCCTAGAATGTACCTCCGCCAGGAAACGAACCCAGGGCCCTTCGATTATAAGGGGGATAGCATTAGCAGAATTTCCGTAGTCGCATTAAAATCAAGTGATCCAGGGTTCGATACCTGCTGGAGACACATAGTACTTCGTATCTCACATAAAACTGTAGGTCCAGTCCCAACTAACCTATCTGCCCATAAAATTGGACTTAAAACTCAATCAATCAATTATTAGTAGAGGTGTGAAATAAAAGGAGTTCTATTGTATTTTTACTCATATGAAGGATAATTACAGAAAGGAGACTGACATTATTTTAACTATCTAGGAAAAATGGCTCGATCATTTTTTTTTATCTTTTAATATAACGCTCTCAATACTTTTCATAATACTTAGTCATCATTTTGGGAGGGGCAAGTGAACCTCCTCCCGAAAAAATCCGGCAATGTATTATATACAATGTGCCTGCGAAGTTTCGCCGCACATCGCCTCGTATTAAAGTTATATTCGAAGTCGTTACCTCTTGACGTTTTTTCTGCTCGTTTGGTGTTGCAAGAGGACCTTTAATCGCTTCGCTATTAATTTTGTAAACAGTTTTGAACGAAATTCCAGTCGTTTCAGCACTTTCGCTTGCAGTCCAACTAACACTTTTACCGGGATTTTTCTGCTTGAAGTATATTTATATTTATTACAATTTGTCTCTCTTTACTTGTAAGACTCTGGACACATTTATGCTTGATAATACCACCCCTTGCCATTTTGCTGTTGTAGAATAATTATAATAATAAATTCCTTCAAGAAATACCCAAAATGAGAAAGCGCGTACGCAAACAACAAACCACTTGACCCCCGACAGGAGCCTATTCACGAACTTTTGCCTGGCCATTCCCCGCCCCCTTCCCACTTCCCAACACGTGTTTGCAGCAAGTGGCAACCGTCGGACGGCTGTTAGTTTTAACTCCCCAAATCGCGGTAAACACAAGAAAGGAAAACGTCTTTTCTTGATGGTCCGAATTGCAAAAGAAGGTGTAAACCATCAAAGCCTTACATTTCCTCTGGTTTTTGCTTATTTATTATTTTCTCTTCGAATGATAACGACTTTTGTTTCTGACAGAAACACACTTGTTTAGGGGTGGTGATCTCAAAAGTAAAAGCCCATAAGGGCCCATACTGAACTCTTAACTTGGGCTCCACTATAGAGTACTTTACCACGTTCACTGATCTATAGTTTGGACTAACATGCCTCCATGTGCTGGTTGCATCAAATAAAAGCAGTCACATCCTAAATGGACAAAACATAGCCTCTATACATGATGTTGAAGGCAAATTACAGCCGATAACTGCACTCAAAATCTTGATAAACCCAAGAGAACGTAGTGTTTAAATCTTAAAACATTGTACACATCGATACTTTATTACATCAACAAATTAGAGGTTCAAACATGTTGAAAAGCAACCGGGTGGGCTCTCTTCTAGAATTTTAAATACAGCTCGTTGGGGTGAAGCCATCACTGAGCATACGCGAACAACAAAGTAAAGAAAAAGGCGGCTTACATAAATTTTCCTTGCTGAGGGATCGTATTGTCACATATCTCCACTTTATACAAGATCCGCCCATAAAGAAACCGAACTGTCAAAAAAACAACCAATTAAAAAGGTACCGTATTCTGGCAACACTGCAAAGAGCTATATCTAAACTTCCCGTCAGTACATGTTTCAACCTGTTATAGACAGTCGGTATCGGGGCAAGCGTGCGTCAGAAGTAGGTCGTGTGCAAGCGGCGTACAAAATACGCGCACCAAGATGGAACAGCGTTACAACAAAGTTTTGTTACAACTTGGGTAAATCGTTTATCGAAATGTTACAGATGATACGGGCAGTGTATGGTGATGCAATCGTTTCAAAGGTGGACGTGAAAGTGTCGAGGATGAACCAAGATCAGGACGCCCTTCAACGTCAAGGAATGACGGCAATGTGGAGAAAGTTCGTGCGCTGGTTTAACCACGCACCAACTGTCAGACATGCTTCATATCAGCAAGGAAAACTGTAGGTTAATTTTAACGGAGGACCTGAAAATGAGGAAAGTGTGTGCTCGCTTTGTGCCTCGCATTTTGACAGAACGAGAAAAAGACAAAACGAAAGAGTGCTGTGAGGATTTGGTGGCAACTGCGGACCAGGACAACACCTTCCTAAAGTGCATCGTGGCGGGAGATGAAACCTGGTGTTTACAATATGACCCCGAAAGAAAAAAGCACGGATGTCGAAATCTAAGACAAACCTGCTGATCGCATTTTTTAATTCCCAAGGACTGATCCACCATGAATTTTTCCCTGAAAATCAAACAATCAATCAGTGGTATTACAAGAAAGTGCTTGATCGACTCAGAAACAAGATGAAGTTGGTTAGGAAAGACCTCTGTGATTCTGGCCAATGGTTTCTGTTACACGATAATGCTCGGCCTCATACCGCATTGTCTGTACAACAATACCATGCTAAGCATTCAGTGACAGTGATCGATCACCCTCCATATTCTCCGGACTTATCGCCTGCTGATTTTTTTCCTTTCTCCCAAGCTTAATATGGCTATGAAACTATGAAAGGGCGAAGATTGGACGACGTCGCGGACATTCAATTAAATATTACGCGTATTTTGCGAATACTTACTGTCAATGACTATCAACAGTGTTTCCAAGACCTGTACAAACGCTGCTCAAAGTGTATTGCCTCCTCTGGTGATTATTTTGAAGGTGATAAAGTCATTTGAAGGTAATTACTTGTTTTCTTTCCTAAAATAAAAGTTTTTTTATTTTTTATGGGCGAACCTTGTACAAATAGTCTTTCCTATCCCAGCATGCCCTGATTTACAGGGTGTCTGAAATGTACTGCGGGGTTTCCAATACAAGTTATTTTTATTACATTCTGAATCATATGTGGATGTAACGTATTTGATGAAGCACAATGTTCAGAGTTTCATTACCTTCAGTATAATTCAATGTGATCACTATTTAGCACCCTATAGACATCAACCATATACCCCACTTCAGTCCACACTCGGGTAAGCATATTTCTAAGAATTTCATCTGGTTGTGGTTATTCTTTAGCGCAGGTAGTCAAGTGACTGTTTTTTTGTTGATACACAAATGTATTTTATATAGTCCCAAAAGAAAAAGAAAAGAAAAACATTGGCACCAAATCGGGACGGTGGCGAAGAAATGGGACCCGCTCCGCGCTATCCATTTTCCTGGGAATCGGTTGGACGGCTTCTATGAACAGCTAGCTATGTGACGTTGCTGCTATCTGGTACGGAATGCGTGAAGTAAAATTTACTTGTTGTCGCTTCACGATTACGCACAAAACACTATTGTATGCTGCAACAAAACTAATATACTCGTGTTTGAAACCACGGACTTCTTTTTCGAAAAAGCTGCATTTAGAGTCTGTGTCTCTACCACTGTCTATGCACTTAGCACACATGGCAAACTTTTCGAGTTTTGTGTAGCTCTGTGCAGCTTGTGAAAAAGTAACATGGTGGAATGTTGCAAACAAATGACTGTTTACCAGTGCCATTTTGTTTTCGTAATTATGGAAGAATTGTTTCAAATATTTAGTCGAATTTACCAAATTTCGCAAAAGTTATCATGCATCTTTGTTTATGGTTACGAAAAAGCGTTCTCTCTTAGCGTACCTTTCAATAAGTATTCCAAAACGTGGTTTCATTATGCCACTAAACAAAAGAAATACAATTGTAACCAATCCATCAATATGCCCACTGCTCTGAAGCCACAGGATGGACCAAAGAAAAGTGAGTTACGATGAGAAATGGGCCACTTGGGCATAATTCGGAACCTTGCCAGTTGTGACCAATTAGTGATCAATGGACCGATGTGATCAATAAGGAAAACCTTCCAGAAAGTGATCGATCGGTGGACATTGGGTTACAAGTCAAAACAACAGTCATTGAATATGCAAATTAACCAAGTTTATACATAACTTTGGCAGTTCCAAAATTTAACAGTACAGTGAAAAATGTAAACATCACACTTTGAAACGATACCGCACTGACATTCCTTTGAGTAACCCTCACACTGATCCCAGTGGGAGAGGAAACTTCAGCTGAAAAGACACTGTCCCAGATAGACAAAAAACGAACATAAAGATCCAGAAGAAATTAGCCATCAACATACCTTAATGAAGGGTTTGTACGGCGTTGATACAAAAGACTAAAATGGCCTGAAGCACTGCTTCCGAAATTACGAACAACCTTTCTAATTACGGTTTATAAATGCAAAGTTAACCTCTAAGGTTGCAATATGTATACAGAATATGATTAGTGTCTAGAACGTGGAAGAAGTCTGAGAGAAGCAGAGTTGCCAGTTTTTCTTTTGAGAAAATTCTAAGGCAGAGAACGTTGTTCTTTGTTCCACTCTTAGCCGCCGATTTACCTTCCTTAGCCCTCCAGGCAACGGAAGAGCAGAGAACAAAGAAAGGGCTATTCCTTTGACGAAGATAAATAGAAAGGACTTCCTTTAGTTTGCTCTATACTTCCTCTGTCTTTGCTTTAAAGCAAAGTACACTGCAATCTTTCGTGGTAGTATGCACTTCATTTGCCTTTGGCTATTTTTCCAGAAACTGGTGGGCGAAACACGCCTGTCAATGTTAAGTTAACTAGTAGTCAATTTAACGGTCTGAAAAGTCAGGTAAACAGATATCATGGAACTTCATGCGCTGACTATAGGTTAAGGTTATATTTCTATTTCCGTTAGGTTGCTTTTCTACCTCTTAGGTTAATCGTGACGAAGAGGACTTATAAGATGGATTACGGGATAAACCTGGGTCCCATCGCTTATTATTGTGTTACTTTAACCAATCTGCCAAGGAGGTCATCTTGCTCACTACATGTAAACAATCGTATGTAGAGGTATGCTTACAAGTCAAGTTAGCCGCGGAATTGCGGCTTACGCGCCGGGCAATGGAAGCGCATCTGCCGGGATTTAGACCCACAGCTGTACGCTGACCTTGGCACTGGACGCATCAGTGCTTCATTATCCAGATAGCTGGTGTTCAGTTGGCACGTATTTGTGAGTGTTAAGGTCTTAACAAGTGTTCCAGATTGTTTTGTTTTAGTTTACGTATTCCTGGTGCTTTATACAGTCTTACTAATGCCACGCTATACGTACAATTTAAAACAACGACTCTTACGTCAATACGAATTCTTGTAGAGAAGTTAGAAGGCGTTTTGAAAGAGTGTTCGAAATCTTGTGAATAAATTTATGTTCTTGATAAATGCGAAGGGTGAAACGGAGTGTGCTTACAGAGGATAAACTAGACGACGTTGGAGCATGATTGCTACACACTCCTCAAAAATCCCTCTGGCGCCTTGCAAAAGAAAGACATTTGCACGACGTCTGCCTGGCACTAAACCTTTAAAACTGAAGCCATACATTGGGAGGGGAGGGGGGAGCAAACGCTTCCATACAGAATGCGTGGAAGCAGGAGGACATATTTTGCAACACCTGTTGTAACAAGGTACGTGCACATTTTTACTGTATCTGTCCTTGTAATTGCATGAGCTTACTTCATTGCATAGCTAGCGGTTCCAGTTACGCGGATGTTGGTTGCATCCAGTTTGACGGCAGACGCGCGCTCTCTGCCCGATGTGCTAACTGCCGCTCCACAGCCAACCCGACTGTGAAAGGCACTGTACGTTGTTCGTTGTACGAAATGTTAACGAACAAATGAAAACAAGATGATATTCTACGCACACTGTTAGCTCACGAAAGTAAAGCTGGTAAGGTCGTCCACTTTCAATCACGCTCCCGTGTTCGGCACATAGTAGTCCCGGATACCACTTTAAACTGTAGGTCCAATCCCGATTAGCCTTTCTGTGCATAAAGTGGACATTAAAAAATTAACAACAACGAAAGTAAAGCAGCTGGCTACACTCTATCCCGCGAATCTCTGGCGCAAGCGAACGAACACAAGTCTCTGCGCAAGTAGTGACTCGAGAGGGCTCGGCCAATGAACTCGCGATAGGGAGGTCACTGAGGCTACCAGCCATTTGGAGAAGCGCGCACTGATTCGCTCCGCCAACTAAAAGTCTCCCCTTCCCTACCGTTATGAGTGATCTTGCTCCATAGATTCCCGGGACAGAGTATGGGCCTACCACTAGAGACTGTGAAGACAACGTGATTCTGGTATCAACTGTGATTGCCTTCTCCCAGCATGAAGTACAGAAACAAGTAGCGAAATAGAACACGGTCTAGTTGGAATAGTTCGAAAGCAATAATTTCTAACCTAGTAGTACCTCTCCTAGCTCATTGGTCGTAGGGACATTCTAGTAGCAAATGTAATTCCAGAAGAACAATACAAGAAAAGACATTTACACGTTCGTGGGAATGAAAAAAACAACAACATAAAACAACTAAGCTTAACATTGTTATTTTTAACCTTTCTTCTGCATCTGTAAAATGGAAAACATGTAGTACTCACCCAGTCTTCACTGGATCTTCCCCACTGTGTCTCTTGGTGTGTATGGTTCCCTTCTCCACACCCAGGTCACTCCTGTTGGCCGAATCAGTTTGGGCCACGCCACCAGGTCCGTCAGAGTGACTAGAAGCTTTCCTCATGCTCGTGAGTCTGTAGAATGGAGGAGTCTCCGTTCTTTCGATCAGACAATTCAGAGTTTCCACCGTCTGCAGTTCTGCCATCATTTCGTCCAGCAAACGCTCAGGCCGTGCCCTTGCCAAGTACAGGACTACCCTTTTCGCCTGGAAAGATAAAAATATTACTGGCATTAGCGTCATTGATTTCACACCGTATATTTTTCAGATACACTTGTTCTTGTGTAATGTCTCGATAATCATTTCGAAGGTAAGTTTGATGCCTCTGCAGATTAGTTGTTTTTCTTTGTATACAAGGGAGATTCAAATGAAAATGAAAACCTTACAAGTTAGACAAAAATTACAGGTCAGATTGTAAACAGCTCAAATTTACATGAGATCTCGACTAACAACAAAACGACCCTCAAGGCTGCAACACTGATCAAGTGAGCTTCACAACAGCATCTTTGTAATTTTAAAGATGGCGCCTCCTGCAGACACATTCACAAGCGAAGAGCAGTGGTTTCTTGCTCTCTGGAAGCCCAACATTAGGGACATTCTACGGCGATTGAAAATTCAATGTCTCTAAGAATGCTTACTAGGTCAGCAAGTTTACAAATAGAGGAGGAAGTTCGACAATGACCTCAGTCCGTACGCAGATGGGTGGTAAGACCTTCGCGGTGACTCACAACTGACTGCACATAGATTCCAAATATTCGTCTTCTTGTGGTGTACAGGCACTAACTCAGACTTGAATTGTATATGTGGATCAGAAATGGGTCTATGCTAAAATCCAGCAAACTTGTTCAACCCTACATGCAGAAATATACTAGTTAAAAAACCAAAACAAATTAAGGTTTCCATTTGAGTCATGTAATATTTGGGTTATTCTACGTCGCTTTTCTAGGTTTTGGTTAATCGCGACGATGAGGATGAATGATGAAATGGGTAATGGAATAAAAACAAAGATACATGCTTTAACGAAGATTCGTACCAGGACCTCTAGCTACGTATGTAGGGCGTTCACTGATCAGCCCGCCAGGAGGCCGCTGCATTGCAGGTGGATTTCGATTTGTTATTCCTAATGGGATAGTCTGTGGAAGTAGAAACTCCCCTAATTGTGTTTAAATTTTATCTCACCTGGTTCCCTATTGCGTCATTTGTACTTAATGTTTTTCTTATTAAAGCCTCCTTAAGCTGATCATGACGACGAGGATGAACGCTGGGATAAATTGATGAAGGAACTATCAGGTCAGGATGTTCTATAGGGTGTCCCAAAATACAGCGGAACCTTGATAACTCGAACTTGAGGGGGAAAATAAAAAAATCGAGGTTTCAAGGATTTCGACTTACCAAGGTTCGAGTTATTGAGGGACAAAATCGCAGACTTCGAGATATAGAGGTCTAAAGCACTAAGCACATAAACAATGACGGTTACATACACGGCAGGGTGCGGGAGTTCAAGTCCCGACACGATTGTTGATCACCTGACATTGTACGTACGTACCCTACACTTCGACTTATTGAGGTCAGTGCGACTAAAACTTGGAGTTATAGAGGTGATTAGAATCTAACTTCGACTCATACAGGTTTTTCATACTCTACCTTCGAGTTATTGAGCTCGAACGGCATCCCATAAACTGTACAGAAATTCATCTTATCAAGGTTTTATTCGAGTTGTTGAGGTAAAATTAGTATTGAGTGTTATGGGCAATTCAAGGGGATTACAAAAAAATCGACTTATCAAGGAATTCGAGATGTTGAGGTTCGAGTTATCAAGGTTCCACTGTACCACGCATATAGAGGGAATGTCACTTAAGAATTGAAATGTCACATAATGTGCTCGATGTGCCGACCTTCGAGGACCAGGCGCAAGTCAATGCGTTCCCGCCATTAAATTATGTTCACGTAGATGCGCTCGTCAGGAGTCAATGGCATAATTGCATCTCACTTGCAAAGAAAGAATATTATTCCAGTGTATGGAGACTTTTGGGGCACCCTGTATTGTATTTCATATTTAAAGTAAATTTTTCTGATGGCCGCGGTGGCTCAGTCGGTAACGCGTCTGATTACCATGCTAAAGGTCCCGGGTTCGATCCCCGGCCGGTTGAAATCCGGGAACTTTTCTAACGATGGAAGCGTCCCCGGCGCCCACCCAGCGTCGAATAACATGGGTACCTGGGGAAACCTGGGGGGTAATCTGATCACATCACCCCCACTCACGACCGGATCAAGAAAGTGTGGGGCGTTACCCCCACACCCCCTATACGCCTTCATGGCGTGGTGCTAAGCACAGGGGAACACTTTACTTTTTTTTTACTTTTAAAGTAAATTTTTCTTTCGGTGCTCCTGTATATAAAATCACAGTCATTTGTGCGAAATTATTCAAACTATTTAAAGTGAGGTCAGTGTTAATTTGCTGATTATATTCGAAACTCTTGAAAACTAATTCAAAATGAATGGATTTAAAATCTGACATAAGCTTGGAATATTTATCGGTAGGAGATAAATAAAGCCACTGCAAAGAAAGGAGACATGTGTATCGATTGGATGACATTTTGATTCAGAGGAAGTGATGAGAGAAGTTCATAGTGCAGGTGGTAAATTCCCATAGATTTGTAATGTATAAATATGTATACATGCTTAAATAATTTATTAGAAGTATTTATGTATTAAGGGAATAATGAAATTTATACATATATTATTACAGCTACTCATTTGAGCAAAATGATCATTATAGCTACTAATTTTTCAATGCGGATTGATTTAGCAATAAATTATATCATTAAGAATATACGCTCAATGTATTTCTCGTCCTAAACTCTAATGTTTGATTGTCAATTCTTTTCATACAAAAGTAACTGTAGTCAAATTTTCACAATAGCCAGGAATCCAAACGAATAGACAACAGTAGCGGCTCGTGCCTAAAATAACAGGTGAAGAAGTATATTTATAGGCAATAAAAACAAATAGTAAGTGCCAGTGCCCCCCCCCCCCAATTTAAAACGCCTTTTTTGTCTTCATCCGTCCATCTGGAAAATGGTGTCTGCAACAAATTACACACTAAGTCATTTACTGGGTTCATTGTAGAAACCACAGCTCAACACATGAACACAACACACGATAGGAAACGCGAAACACACACGCGGAACAAGATCTCGCGAGAACGCGAAGATTTTGCCACAAGCACTGGATGCGATGTTTTCTCCGACGAGAGAACTGATTCACGTAGAGGGCGACACCATGTTCAAGGCCAACGCTAGGTGACGTCACCGTTGCCATGACAACCGGCTAAGTCTTCCGCAACCTAGCGGTGTTTGCTCTTGGGTTGGGACGAACTCAATACGTGCGTAGCGCCGAGCGGCGTGTTATTTGAGTATTATCGTGTGCGTTCTGCTGGGAAATAGTTTAATTTAATAAGCAAATGAAAAATGTCAATATTAATTTGAAAATTAGGTGAAAACATCTGCACTTGTTGCACTTGGCCAGCCGCCACTGATAGACAATAACTGTGGAATACTGTGTTGGAACCGTATTTTATGCGATGGGGAACTTTTCACGGAACCACCTTCTCTTCTTCTGCCTTGATTTCAATGCTACACTGCACTGTTACTAATGAATCAGATGAATATAGGTTTCTCACTGTACAAACACGACAGCCGATGCCTCCCTTTCGCCCCTTTTACAACACTATAGTACCGCTGCTCGCTCTGCAATCCACACGTGCACGATAGCGCTCTTTCACAAGTATGGCGGGTTGACCACGACTGGCATAGTGTAACACTACCAAACAACTTTTCATACGGTTTTCGTGAATAAGTTCATCGTATTTGCCGGTTACGTCATCATACAACACAAGCCCTGTTTCATGCGAACATAACTTTTTTTAGCTTTGCTCACAAACGCGGTAAGAAAATTGCTGTCAATAATTACATGAATATATATATAACTTCAGACTGAATAAATACGTAATTGCAAATATTGTTGTTTTTTTTTAATGTTCTTAATGTAATTCTCTACGAAAAAGTACTGTAACAATCTCTGAAAAATTGATTGTCACCAAAAAGTTATGTTTATTTGAAAACTATACAATTCAAGTCTCAGGAACAATGTTTCTGGATGAGCAGATTATTTTTCTACTTATGATAATTTATTTTCGAACTGAAGATTGCCTTTAAAACGGAATGCAGGTATTGGGAAATCATCCAACCTTTATTTTCCGTGACACAGCATTCTCTGCATAATAATATTGGGAATGTTTATGTTTTATGTTTTACGAGGCATGTCGGGAAAGAAAAGGGATCCTTACACTTTCCTTTGACGTTCGATCAGCAGAGTTCTGTTCGAGCAACATGCATTTGAAATGGCAGCGCCGATCCAGAATCGCACCAAATGGAAAGTGCGTTCCGTCATACGGTTTCTCAACGGAATAAGTCCAGCGTAAGTTCACATATTGTCGCTGTTTGTGGGAACATTATGAATTGTGCCGAAGCTGTGCCGGGTATTGTCTGGAGGCAGAACAGATTTTTATGACGTAGAAAGGGGATCATCTTGACAAAATTGAAGATATTCTCCAAAATCGGCGTTTGACGATAAGAGAATGACATGTCCTCATTCCTGAAATGTCTAAGACAACGATTCATGAGGCTGTAAATGTGAAATTAGGGTGGAGAAAATTTTGCGCGCGCTGCGTGCTCGAAATGTTAAAGGACAAACAGAAAACGAAACGGTTGGTTTCTCACGCACTATGCAGCGGAAGGAGATCAGTTTCCGGATTTCTTTGGGACTGGAGATAAGACGTTGGTCTATCACCATACGCCTTAGTCCAAGCAACAGTTACTCAATGGCACAATACGCATTTCACCAAAGCAAAGAAAAAAAATCAGAACTTCAATTTCACCCACTCCCCAAAAAATCATGGTTTCGATTTTGCAGGACAGAAACGACAATCTCATGGTTGACTTCACGACTCCTGGCACAATAATTAATTATGCTGCGTATTGTCTGAATCTGGAGCGGCTTAGGCGGCCATTCAAAACAAAAAAGAAAATATGGACATTCTGCTTCACGACAAATCTCGGGACCACATCGCGAATACCACCACTGCGCTTCAGGAAAGATGTTTGGACCATCTACAGCATAGTTCGGACCTCGCACTTAGCGCCATTCACTCGTTTCTTCACCACCTAAAGAAATATTTCGGTGCGCAACGGTTTGAACGACGATGACGAGGTGAAAGAACAAGTCATGACGTGGTCCAACAGACAGGCGGCACACTTCTACGACTCTGGGATAGAAAAGCTTCTGTCCAGACCTTGGACAATGTCGGAAACTATGTTGAAAAGTAAAGTATGTACAGATAATTAATTTGTAGTGGAAATTTTGTAAAATACAAATTATGTGAATACATATTGGCCTTTGTATCCCTATTTTCCAGACAAGCCTCGTACAACAAATTTTTACAATGTTCCTGATTTGTATTGCATTAAATCCAGCACTTCACAGATACTGTATGAAAAACACACAAAAAAGTAACGCCTTCTTTTGGTTTCAGCTGGGAAATGCATGCGGGTGTTGTGGGATTCTTTTGCCAGGACAAAACTCCGGCACGATCTTCCCTCTAATGGAACCAGACGAAATGGAATCCTACTGGAGAGTTTCTCATATCGATCTTCAGGCCAAGCGGGTGTTCAAATCCTACATGACGTAGAAACAGGAGTGGTTTTAAATAATCTACGCAACCAGAGAATGGGTTGCATTAGCGAAGATGATTACCTGTTGCTTGCAGGCTTTTCCCTCATGAACTGGAGAGATTAAAGGTGAAACGTAAAACGAAATATGGAGATAAAACTATTGTATTATGCAGTAACGTCAAACGTTAGAAATGCGATACAGTCCTTCGTAAAAGTAGAGGCTTGAAAATGAAACCTGATACACAGTGAAGAAAGGAAGGATCCTACGGGTCGAGAATGCATAAATTGGAAATTTTTCTACCACGGAAATCTTAACTTTTTGTTATTTTTTGATGCGCGCACTTTGTTTTCAATCTACTAAATCTAGTACTTTCCTTTATCCATAATAATTTGCAACATTTCAGAGACTATTGTCAGTCTAAATGAGAGCGGAAAATGACTTGCTGCTACATGCTTTGTTCTTTGTTATCGCACTTTAGTAGTCCATTAGGTAAATTACGAACTGAATTAAAATTACAAATAATAAGAAGCAAAATAGAAAAGCGTGAACATGTGACACGAGCAGGCCATATCTGTATCTCGGCAATCCAATGAGACACAATAAATGTACTAAATTCAGAAACACTATGAATATAATTACGAAAAAAAATAAAACACAGTTATCAGTATCATTTATACAACCTAAATGAAATGTTCAATAAACACATATCGCAATTCTCACAGCTCACAAAGGAATCAGCAGAATGATTGATAACGGCATTTTGTGAGAGTCACATGACCAGTACTGGGGGACCAGCAATTGCCAGATTGCTACGTCTACATCTCAACGTTTTACTTCTTTTCTGACATTAATTCTCGCATAGTCCTCGTACAAATTAAATTGCAATTTAAGCTTGTCATTTGATTGAGGACATAAATATGAAATTAGATCAAATAAAATATAGTAAAAAAACAGATTCGAAATAGATTTAGAACATTTACTCCCCCCCATTCAAAGGGCGTTGGTATGCAGAAGATTAATTCGATGTGATGATATTCGCCATGTCCACGATTAACACAAATGTCACAATATTGAGTATACGCATTTAACATCACATCATTTAACATCGTTACAGTCTGACGTCACGGCCTCCCTATGCTCTAAGATTATACCGTTGCACCACTTGTTCCTTGGGCTGTATTAGGTTACTTGAGCCTCATTCTGTAATCACGGTGGAAACTTTATCGTGTCAAGTGACGTGCTCAACAATTAAAGTAATTCGATTATGATCTTGGTACAGAACTTCGTAACGAAGAGGCTTCCAGATAATCCATTTTACCTTAATATGATACGCTGCGAAGGTCTTCATCGACGTCACTGCCACTTCATTGCTTCCGAATGTTAACGATCATTATGCTCTGCCCGCTATTAATATAGATCGTGTTTGAAAATGACTTGAACGATTTCAACATCTTATATTTTATTCATAAATGGTCAAAATATGATGCAATTTCACACATATGTAATGTAACTGTCCAATAGGGGCGGCGCCAGGGGGATGCCAAAGGGTGTTTGCGCAACCCCTTTTTCAAAAGGAGAAAGTTTAGAATAACCAAAAATAGTTTCTGACAACCAAAAAAAAAATGTTCGAACATGCGACAAACAAATCATTATTCCCAGTACTAAATGCTCTTTAGTTGGTGTTTTAAGTCCACTTTATGCACAGTAAGGCTAATCGGGACTGGACCTACAGTTTAAAGTGGGATCCGAATCACTATGAGCCTCCACCGGGCATCGAACCCGGGACCCCTTGACTACAAGGCGACGACGCTACCACTGCGCCATCGGAGACGCAAAATGCTCTTTACTAATGCACGTGTGCTTATAGTTACCAAATAATTTGTTCAAAATTAACAACTTTAGTAAATGGCACTATATTTCTTGGGCAATACAAGAAAGACGTTTTTAAAAGATTGTGTACAGACTGCAAATAAGTTGTGATTTAGTTTCATAGCTAGCGTTCGTACATTTAGATTTAGAAAACCGACATGTTGGTGCTTTTATACAGAATACCTGCACATCGTGAAATTCAAACTTTATTACTAGGTTACATTAAAGTGTTTATTTCTATTTCTTTGAACAACTTATCTCTTTCTTGTTCGTCAAGAATGTGAAAAACATTTAATCAAATTTGTAATGTCAGATACTACAAAAGTAAAAAAGTGCTCCTCTGTGCTTAGCACCACGCCATGAAGGCGTATAGGGTGTGGAGTTAAGGTCCCACACTTTCTTGATCACGGCCGAAGGTTGAGGGATGTGTTCATCACCACCCGCCTGGCCGCCCTTACACCCCCCCCCCCCGAGTTTCCTCCAGGTGCCCATTTATACGACGCTGGGTGGGCGCCGGAGATGCTTGAACAGGTAGAAAAAAAATCATGGTTGTCCCTGCTGAGGATCGAACCCGGAATCGAACCAAAATGTGTTCTTGTATGTACGTGTAAAATTATTTATCCTGTAGTTCACGATTTTTACAAGCATAAAAAAAATATATTTTGTTGTGGTGTTTCGGGAGAACACACGCTCCCCTTCATCAGACATTTATTTTTAAAAAAACGTCTCATGAAGACTATTTTGATCTACACCCCCTCCCCCCACCCATGTGAATTCATTGCCCAGGGCATAAAACTTCAAATTACGACGGTCGTTCAAACCGAACAGGAACTTTTCATTCGACTTTACTGATAAGAGACAAGTGTCTACTAACTGCTATTTCCACACGGAGTCGGGGTGCTAACTTCGCGTGCAGCAAGAGCCACTTGTTAAACAAGGTGTCGGGCAAGTCTGTGAGTGCAACTGTACAACAGCGCGTTATGTTGAAATTTCTTATTGGTTGATTTGGTTTATTTTAACTAGCTTTTCTGCCACTTTTGGCTAATCGGGAAGATGAGGTTGTGTGATGATATGATGAAATTGGTGAAGGGATATTCACAAAGAACACCCATGTCCAGGCCGGGATTTGAACCTGGGAGCCCTAGCGTCGTAGCGTGCTGTGCTAACCACACCAGAAATACCTTGGGAATGAAGACGTAAAGCAATCACAGAAGACTTCAAGCACTGTACGATAATGGGACTTTAAGGTGTAGTAAAACGACCGAACATCGGTGCAGAAGAGGCGAATCGAAGCCCACTGCAATCGTTGCGTGAACGTCCAGTAAATGGAACGCGTGGTTCTTGAAAATCGACGGATAACATATCACCAACCTGCGGAACAGGCATATTTCTGTGAGAACTTCGAACACAATCATTCACGAGCACCTACAGTTCCGGAAAGATAGTGCGCGTTGGTTACCAAGACAGGTCTCTGCAAGACAATGCACGTCTGCATACTGCGCACATACGATCTGACTCAGCTGGGAGTTGCAGCCACATACTCCTTACAGTCAGGAGCCTCCTGCTACAAGCGATTTTCTGGCGTGAAAGGGGTGACCTTCTGGTAAGGCACCCAAAAATCAACCTCACTTTCACGTAGGAAACCCTGGAAACGGCGTTTTGCAGACCAACGAGGCTCTGGCGTCTGAACCTACGGCTAGTATAATTCTCTGTGGGGCTGTTGTCCTGTGTTTTTCCTTGTATGTGCCGAGTGCCCCTTTACAGCCTCAGCATTTAACCCAGGCAAGGATATTTTAAACCTGACATGTGTTCATTTTAGTTGTGGAAAGGGGCTGAGCCCGTATAACCTGAAGGAAGCAAAATAGCCTAAGTGCTGACGCACCCACAATTTTCAATTCCAACCAAGCGATTTTCACCTGTTTCGACCCTTAAAAGAGTTCCTCGGAGGACAGCATTTCAGTAGGGACGAGGTATTGAAGCTAGAAGTCCGATCATGGCACAAGGTTACTGAGAAGTCTTTCTACGCTGCTGGTCTTCAAGCTCTAGTGAAACTGTGGATAAGTGCAATAGCGTAGACATGGACTACATCGATAAATAAAAGTCTTGTTCTACACGTCCAAATGTGTTCTGTTATTCTGAAAAATCTGAGTCCGGTTTGACTTGAACGGCCCTCGTAATTTTAATGGATTTTATTGGAAAATTTTGAAACTGAAAAAATAATTGGAAATCACTTTTAAAAGAGTTTCTAATAAACAATGATAAGTCGCATGAGAGATTGATTGATGTAGTTTATTTTACTTCGCGTTTTGTGCCTCTTGGCTAATTTGCGAAGATGGGGATGAATGATGAAATTGATGAATGGACATTCACAAGCAACCAAGCCCGAGCGGGATTCGAACCCGGGACTCGTCGCATGAAAGAGAAAGAAATTACGTAATAGACGGTATGCAATACAGATTTTTTAATATTTGAAATAACACAAACCATTGGCGTTCTAACTTTAAAAAGTAATGAAAATATAAAGTTGTAAACTACGTAAAATGTTCCGAATTCAAATAAAACAATTCACCAATGGAATATTTTGAAACTGATGTCAGTAGGATCAGCAAGAACTCTATAAGTACGGACACAAATCACGCATAGAAACAAAACACGGAATCAAATCTTAGTTTGGATAAAAATAATAAAGCTTTTATTCAGAGCTGCGGGGGTTCAATTGCCACGGAAAAGCACCGGGTTCGATTCCTAGAGTGGGCAATGTCAGAAATATCCATATAAGAGGCCTTCAGATTTACGAAGATTCTGCACGGTGCAATGCGCAGGCTACAACATTTCTTTAACGTTTAATTTCCTTTGCGTTATGAAGTTGGTCACTTCTTACCCATGTGTTTTTCCTTAGCACAAGATAAGGCCGGTCTGGCCCAATAGGCAAATTCCAGGTACGTCCTCTTCAAAACACATCAGCGGCTTTTTATTCCTATTGTTCACAATGGGTCACAGATGTAGCGGCAACAAATAAACCCTTTTCTATTTCGTCCTTTGCAGAACAGTAGCTATTGAGAGACCTTGTCCCGGATAATGGAGGCGCCAAACTAGCAGGATCAGAAAAAGTTGGAAAATAGTAACACCCACGGAGCCCCTTGAAAGTTAATTGCTTAGAAAGAAATACACTAGCAATTCGACATTTCCTGTACGTCATAACGTTTATGAATACTTAGTACTTAAAAAAAGTTATAATGTGGGATTTATTAATAATGATATGATATACATTTACCAAGTAATGGCTGATGGTATGTGCAGGGACGTTTTAAAAATAGGAAATGTATTAAAATCAGGAGTATATGTTCGGTGTTTTGGATGAAATGTTTAGTATTAATAGTCTCAATTATGAAAAAAATATCTTACCGTGGTGCTGCATTATATTTAAAGCATGTCTTCATACATGAAAAACATATGAGTCTTGTAGTAGTCCACGCACTTTCATTGTGATCATTTTATTATCAATTTATTTCAAAACGAACGATTTTCTTTTTACATACATTCCTCAAAGTTTCGTCTCATTAATGAAGATTTCCACCACCCTCTTCAGTAACTGGCACGAGTGCACCCTGGAGCCGCTCAGGTTGTCACGGATGATACATTTTGTTCTTCTTAATCACAATAACTTTCAAATAACACTTATTTGGCTTAAACCCACCACTGAAATTAAAGCCCAAATACGTTATTTTCCAATAACCATGAGTTTTTATTTGATAATATTATTATTTGTTCAAACTGATCAAACGTGTGTCACGGATGTTACAATGTAACATGTAACATCCGCATTCAATCATTGGTGTGGATATTAATATAATTTCCAAACTGTAAATGAGACTAATTAAATAAAACGTTCTGGGACTTTAATTTCAGTAATTGGTTTAATCAAACACGTGTCACTTGAAAGCTATTCTAATTAAAAATAGCAAAATGTAATATTTGTGACGGCCGGAGTGACTTCGTGGTATTCGCGATCTTTCAGAGCAACAGGTTGCAAATCCTTGCTGAGTAGAGTGAGATGGTTTCAGGACTCGTGCTAAAACCAAGAGATGTTGAGGATTTCCTCGAAAGCACACTCCGCCAAGCAGCCTTGCACTTCGTAGCGACTCCGCAACCAACATCCCCGAAGAGGTCAAAGCATTCGTTCTGGAAGAGGCAGCTTGTGAAATTAAACCTGGCAGCATAAATATAGCGGAGCGACATTCTCTTTAGATAAGCTTGTTATCCACCGCTATCCTCCGTCCCTCGAAAAGACTTGCGTAACTCAATCAGGGAACCGATAACTTATCCATTCGGAACATTTGCTTCAGTTCCAAGCCTCCTCCCGTGTCGGGCTCTTAACCTCTGACTGAACAACCAAATTGAATTTTGTTCGGGGTGAAAAAAAGATCGAAGAACATTAAATTCGGCTCGGAGGCAGAATCGATTTTGTGAGAGTAGGGCAGAGAGTACTTACGGGGCGGGAGGGATCTGAATTGTACATTCACACGGCCGTTACTCAAAGCCATTTTTTTCCTGCCCGTATTTAAGAGAGAATGCAAAAAAGAATGATAATTACGAAGGTGACTATGGGACTGAATGGCGTAAAGGTGGCGTGGGAGAATTACAGCAATGATGAAATCACCGAATCCAGGGCAATTCAGAAATCGAAGGGAAAACATCCTTAATTAGGTTAACAAGGGCATTAGCCTTTGAAGTAGTGATTCACAACCGGGAGCCGTGACACCTTAGGGTGCCGCGAGATATTTGAGGGATAAACGAAAAAAATATTAATACTATTAAGAAGTAGGCAAATGAAATATTGAATAAAATCGACAATAAAATCCAAAGCAAGAAATAGACGGCATAACCTTCAGGATGACATGAGTGTTTCGTTGTCAACTGCAAGGCCTGATATCAAACATTTGTCCTCTAAGTATCTGAATCTGCACTGAATCAGACGTCTCACAATAATACAACAAAACTCTTTTGAATGATTTCCATTGTAGTAAACCGTATTCTATTCTGATGTTTATTCCTTATATTATCTTTCAATAAATGAAGAAAATTTACTATTTATTTGACAATAAATTTAACTTGCTCCTCATAACATATTCCACTTAAATTTAAGATTAAAAACTGAAAAGGAAATTCTAACAAGGGTACCCCAAGTTTTTAATGTCATTCACAAGCAGTGGCGCAACCACAGGAGGGGGGGGGGCATTGCCCCCGCCCAACCTTCGACGGAAGTCAATTCTAGGGGGGCAAAAAATGACATTTAAGGGCACATGCATAGGGGCACAGAAGAGGAATTACCACACTCGATTTCAAATTTTATTCAAATAAAAATACATTTCGTAAAATGTTCTAGCTCGCTTCGCTCGCAATGCCTGCTTTTCTCAGTCTCGTCAAGTTCAGAGCCGTAACTAGGGGGCGGCGGGAGTCGGCCATAGATGCCGAGTGATCTTAAATGAAAAAAAAAGTTGTAAAAGATAGAAAGCCATGGCTTCCAGTGAAACTATTTTCGCCTTATTAAATCAATATTGTTTTCAATAGCAAAAAATTGATCTCAAAATTTTCTTGCTCGAAATGTCATTGTCTTCTGTTATGTAATACATTTAAATAATACGTGGGCTGATTTTTTTAGTAGTGGGAATTATGCTATAGCGACGCCGCGCAACGGAGCCAGGCAATGTCGTTTATACCAAAGGTTAGTTAAATGCGTACCCTTCCTCAGAGCAAATGAACTCACTTTTCGCACTCCATGCCTGTGCACAGTGACAACAAGAACAGAGCGGTCGCGGAGTGCAGTCACGATGTTTACGAAGCAGGAGCAGCGGGGTGGTTCAAAATTGAATGTGCTAGAGGTCGCACAGCACGACAGTGTCACCATAGACTGCAAGAGGCAACTTTAAGTCCCTGCGACTTCGACCTAATTCCTAAGATGAAGGAACCACTTCGTGGGATTCGCTTCCGAACAGTTCGAGATATTCTTCTGGCAGTAGAACGCTCTCTTCACACTATCAACAGATTAGGCAGTGCCAACGGCATCCGACAGCTGCTGGGAACACGTTGTACGCAACGCTGGGGAGGGACTACATCGAAGGCCTGTAAAACTTTGAACCATGTATGTGTCTATAAAATAAATAGTTACTACTACTAAAATATCAGCCTGTGTATGTGTTGTATATATGTATTGAATAAACTTTGAATACGTACACAATTTAATATTAGCATGTTGCATATGTATTTTTATATTTTATGTCGCTCCATGTTGCATGTGTATAAAACATTATGTTGTACATGAAAGTTATACATGTTATATGTACAAAAATAATTATCTTCGGAATGCATTTATCATTCATTTTCTGCCAATAAAAAATACAGTTTGTGTGCTCGTTTTCCATTATTAGCTAATGTGAAATTGACGTCGTTTGTTCCAAACAAATGCTTTAGAACAGACTTCTACCCCCTTTTTGCGTAATTTATGATGATAATAACGTATTTGATACTACCACTAGTAGTAGTAATAACAATAATAATGCCATTATTAATGTTGCTGTTATTATTATTATCATTGGACGTTTATCCTGGTACTTGCCCCCCCCCCCAGACAAGAAATCGTGGTTGCGCCTCTGTTCCCAAGGGTGCCGCGAACGTAAGAAGTTTGGGAATTCCTGCTTTAAAGAATCAAGTAATTTCAAATAAGTTGTGTGTATACGGCGAAAGGGGCGGGGATAAGGTAAAAAAAAATATGCACAGTCCCTGACTTCCAATTGTACTTTACACTGAATATATAGTCCATATGGCACACGAAGGATGAGCAGACGACTTTTACACAATTTTAAAATTGAATTTCAAGTCCTCACCGCTGAACTGGGTTTCCATAATGTTATATAACTTACGTTGCAAGAATTAAGTGAGAACAATTTAACTTCTTAAGATATTATTTCACTTTAAATCATTCGATACAAACTCATTTGCAACTTTTTAACACAATACATTTTAAATCAATCGTCCTATACCTAGGTATAACAAAAACGAATCGAAATCAACAACTTTAAAAATATTGACACTGATCGTTCTTAATCTCAATGGCACCCCTGTTAATTTTATGAACATGTGAACAATAGAAATAAAATCAATACTGGTTATTCGTAAATGTAGAAGACAGTCACAGGCTATTGCAAGAAAGGAAATGTGAAGAATTCTTCTTAAAACTGAAGCCGTAAGAGGGTTTACTAGTAACCCCAACGAAGAGGAAAAAGCTTCTAGTTTCTAAAGTCTTGGGTTGGCTATTATTACTGTATTTGTCGTAGTCATTGCTGTAATTGATGGCTTTTTTTCACGCCAGAAACCCTGTTTGGTTGAGTTTTGCGTTCTTGGAGTCATGGGTAAACTCCATGTTAGGGTTAAAGGGTATTGTATTTCTCTCAGACATGTATTTTCTTCAGTAACATTATGTGACAAACCACAGCTCCAGTGCAGCAAAAGAACTGTGAATGTATTTGTGCAATATTTTAACAAGTAAAAATTTATATTCACTGGTGACCATAGGCGTAGCTACGGGGTGTGCCGGGTGTGCCTAGGCACACCCTAATGGGCTGCTATATCAAAGAGAATTAAATACAGATATTTCAATAAGAGAGAAAATAAGCGGCAGTTTGTAAGAAGTTGAAAATGTCATTACTTGGTACAAACGTGTGCATTATCGCTGATGAAACGAGTGTCTAGAGTTTTTCGATTCTTTGATGTCATTGGAGAAAGAAGATATTTATTGCATTCTACTCAGTACTTCAGCGCCTTTCTTCTATACCTGTCACAAGCTGCACGTGCGAGAGAGCTTTCTCCAAGCTTACCCAAGTTAAAACTAAATTAAGAGCAACTCAGAAGCAGGATAGATTGGAAGCCCTGCTCATGCTATTTGTGGAACAGGAAAAAGCTTAGTCTATTGATGTAATTGAAGTTATTGATGAGTTTAAGAACATTGTACCTTTTGAGAGACGTCTCTTGCTATAGATGACGTGTATTTTGATATTTGTTTGTAACATTTATGAACATTTTGTGTGTGTGTAATTTCTATGCAATTTGATTTCTTCTACTACATATATTCAGAAATTTTCAACACTCATTTAGTGAATTTATATTCCTTTACAAACATCAGTGCAGTTAAAGAGCCAAGGGATTGTGTTGAAAAATATGCTATTAAAAAGTTACAAGTTTCTTTGTGCATACCCAAATATAAAGTTCTAGCTACGCCTATGCTGGTGACAGAGTATGAAAACAACAGTTATCTCTCTGCATAAAGTGGAAAATGAAAATGTAATTTCCAGTATTATATTAGAGTGTCTGTACTATAAATCAATATTTTCAGGGTAACAGAATTTTAAAAAAATACTGACTACGAAATAAGAACGATTTCTGAAGCGAGGAATAGCATCATATGAGATTGTTAAGTGTATTTTTCTTGTATTGTGATGCATTATATTTAACTGATCACTGTAAAACTGCAATGAGGACAAGTCCTAAATGCGACGAAGTTAAAACTGTTTCAGGTTTCACACGTACGAATGAATGAATGAATTGTTGTTTTAAGTTAACTTTATGCATAGAAAGCCTACTCGGGACTGGACCTACAGTTTAAAGTGGGATCCGAACCACTATGTGCCTCCACCGGGTATCCAAATAGGGACTCCTTGATTACAAGGCGACGACGCTACCACTGCGGCATCGGGGAGGCCCTCACACGTACGAATTAAGTGAACTAATTAATTATTCGACATTCATAAATTCGAAGGTTTGTTGCTCCAGAAACGCATGTCTTCCATCTGACCACATTTTCGGCAAGATCAATCCCATCTCATTTAGTTATTCAAATAATACCAGGGGACGAATATAGTGTGTGTAGTTCCTAGTATGTAAACTTCTCCGTTCATCTGTATAATATAATTTATTTTCAAATATCTTTCATAAGGTTTTATTTTTTTAAAAAAAAACTGCTGTGGTCCTCCTTTAGTTCTCCACATGTACGTAAAACTACAGGGTGACGGTTCCAATTGTGTTGCAAAGGAGGATAAAGAAGACGTTGAGAACGAGTGTGGAATTAAGTTTGAAGTTCAGAGAAACTAATCTGTCGTTTCAAAGATGGAGAAAGTATTAAATTACGTACTTGAAACGGGTAAATAGTATACCGTAAGCACGTAGTAACTGAATTGTAATGCTAATAGCAACAATCCTGAACAAAAAACGCAATGGAAAATGAGAAAACCCATCTATGACATGCTTGAATTCATGTAGAAAACGCGTATATCACGACACCGTTGCCTGAGCCAGTAGGAAATCACTTAGATTCGTTCATATTACACGAGAGGTTAAGGTTATGAATCGAAAACTAATATATATTTCGGTCTACTGTTACCTGTAATGCTTAGTTATATTGCTTAATGCACTTGCACTTTATTGTGGAAATTAAATTAAATCGTTGCACTTACATATGGAAGCAGCTCCTGTGGTGCCATTCCAGAAATAATGAGCAGATAGCGGATGATGACTTTCAGATTGTTTGGCCAACATGAGCACAGGGTGGCCCAGAGTTCCTCCACTTCCTTGGGATGCTCGTCAGCAAACTGAAAACAAAAGAAAGCCGTGTAAGACCCAAACAAAATATAAAAATAAGTTCTAAATGTTTCCATGAGATACATATACTTTGCAAATAGACGATCATTTTATGAGACACAAGTCATGTAGTTTTGCAAGCAGAAGTTACAAAAATGCTAATAAATTTATAATACAAGCATGAAAAACATAGCGTATCATAATCTCTGAATAAAAATTATAGTTGTGACATAAAACCATTCGAAACAAGCTACTTAAGAGGAACAATTATCATCCATGATGGAAGTGCTATTTGTGGAATAATTAATAATTATAAAAAGGTAAAGAGCTCTCCTGTGCTTTGCACCACGCCAAGGCGTATAGGGGGTGAGAAGATATGGCCCACACACTTTCTTGATCACGGCCGTAGATGGGGGAGGTGTGATCAGCACCACGCCCCTAGCAGCAATTTACCCCCCAGATATTCCTCCAGGTACCCACTTTATACGACGCTGGGTGCGCGCCGGAGCCGCTTGAACAAGTTGAAAAATAATAATTCCAGTTCTCCCCCGCCGAGGATCGAACCTGGGTCTCTTACATGGTAGTCAGAAGCCTTAACGACTAACATACCGCGGCATTCATTAATTATTATAAATAAATGTATTTAAAAAATGATTTATCCTTTAACAGATTACTAGAACAATATAAAAAGTAGGGAGGTTTCTAACATAATATAACCATTCACAGATTTTGAGGTAGTATTGATTAAAGCTTTGAAATTGTTCATCATTAAAGGTTCCATATTCCTTGCATGTATAATTAATTTTGTTTCAAAATTCGACCGACAAAATTACAAGTTCAATATTTTATAGTTCTGGTTCATAGAGCCAGATTTTATTGATCTTCGTCTTAAGTTAAACCTCGGATAACAACCTTTGTTCTTTTACGATCATTTTCTTATTAGCCGGAGCCATTTTCCAGTAAAAAGCAATAGTAAAAAAATATCCTAACAAACATTCAATAAGCCGGCCCCCGTGGCGGAGTGGTTATCACATCGCGCTAGGACGCCAGGGGTCCCGGGTTCGAATCCTAGCCTGGGCATGGGTGTTCATGAGTGTCCATTCATCAATTTCATCATGTCATCACTCATCACCATCTTCGCAAATTAGCCAAAAAGTGGCACAAAAAAGCGAAGTAAAATAAAGCAATTCAATTAATCAATCAATTCAAACATTCAATAATTTCAAAATTGATTAAAACTGACATTCATGCAAAAATGTATGAGAAGCGAAATTAAAGTTTCATTTTAGAGCTCCTGTTTTTAAAAGCGATCGAAAATTTGGATAAATGGAAACACGAGATAAAATGACGTCAAATGATTGAATGTTGGCCGCCATCTTGAACAATTAGCAGCCTGATATCTATCACCTATTTTCGCCATTGATTAAGTGCTTTAAGTTCCATCTGATCCCTGCATTTTATACCAAAACGCCTTTTTTTTTTTGGTGCCTTTGGCAGAGAACTAGAAGATGATAGGTGTGTGCATTTCTCCAAGTCAAGATCAAAAGTTTAACTCAAGCATTTAATTAATGGTTTTTCCAACTTTAACGCCAATAGCATCAATCACAAAACAGACGGCTGAGTTGAATTATTCCAGTACTTTCACAAGTAACGAACTTTCTTTTTGCCGCCAATGAAAATTTCGTAGCTCATTTATATAAAAAAAAGAAAAAAAGTAGGTTATGAAGCAATAAAAAGGAAGGATAATAGTTTTTTACAAGAAAACTTCTTCTCTTATACTCCACAGACAAATTTGAAACTCTCTCATTCGTAGACTTGATCACAAGTTCGAAGTTAACGATTTACTTCTCCCCGACTAAGCAAATGGCTTTCATCTGAATTTTTCTTCTCACTCACTTCAGACGATAAACACTTTCCTGTTTGTAACATTCCCGAAACTTTGATCATTCTTCTGGTACTTTTGTGCAGATGACTTTCAAACTAGGATACGAAGACATCTCCTGAAGGAAACTTTGAGGAACAAACCCGCCCTCTCTTGGAACAGTTACCGGGCTACCGTTTAAGTAGCTGCCGTTCCCCGAAGGAGGAAAAAAGCACGGCAAGTAAAATGTCGAACTTTGAAAAATTATATGAGTATATTTTACATAGGATTTATTGAGCAACCCGGCACGTACTCACAAATTTGAGGCAAAGTAAGATGAAGTTTAAAGAAGAAAACTAATTTGAGAACAGTTCCGTTGACAGCTACTGAGAAAGATTGGAAATTCCTGTAGATTTTGCCCCAAGGTGTTCATGTAAAGAGTCTTCCTGCTGCAGAAATTCATCTCCTAGCAGTTAATTTCAGCATCAAGGGATACCTCAGGTTAATGAGGAAAATCGTCCGACAGCGCTAAGCAAGGTATTCAAGACGCTTCCGACGGAACTTGATAATATCCTTTGTAGCAGAGTTAGGCCAAATATGTTCGAGCGCGGTGCTACTGGCTCTGAATATGTCGAAAATGAAATGCAAGCGACAGAAAGTGGCCATAAAAATCTACAATGACGTGATATAAAGTTACCAGACAAATCTGTCTGACTTGAACACGATTGTATACAGGGTGTTTCCGTGATCATGTTACAAACTTTCAGGGATGATGGAAGAGGACAAAAGCATCAATGTGAGATAAGAAAGCCCTGTCTGGAAATGCCTCGTTCAGAAGTTTCAAGAGTTCCAAAACCATTCTGACATGAAAGTTATGCAACCCACAAACGAAAAGAGGATGTGACCTTGAGAAACTAGCAGATACGTTGTTTGTGTATGGACATAAGAGATAAGGAATCTCAGTCCGACAATGTCCCCGTCAAGAGTTATAAATCAAAACTGTTGTTGGAAGGTAGAAGGTTCTATGCAGTCCATTTTTCCAGGATACGAAACTACCACAGTGGCTCTGGTCTCACTTTACCTGTACGTCCAGTCCCGATTAGCCCATCTGAGCATAAAATAGTCTCAACAATACCAAAGTTTAAACAAAATTTAGGATGGTTATGGAAAAATAAGAAAGATTTTTCTTTGTAGCTTTAATAAGTAAATAACTATTTCCTACCATTACTACATCATACATAACTAGCCAAGATAAATGCATTTGTAGCAGTTGATTAAAAAGAGCACCATCTAGCATCAACGCAGGAATGATAGCATTGCATGTCGGATATGCTTTAACATACCTGATGACGTTCTGGCGATATCACTGGCAGCAAGGATTCTTTTCAGGGGCTCTTTTTCACTATCCACAGGAGTCTTGTACACAGCAATTTTTACGTGACCCCACAAAATAAATCAAGTGGAAACAGACCAGGTGAACCTGCTGGTATACCTTTCTCGTCACTATGGTTTTGGCTTGTAACTTCTGAACACGGCTTTTTCGGACAGGGGTTGCTTGGTTTTGTCTCCTTCCATCATCCCTGAAAGTTTGTAACATGGTCACGAAAACACCCTGTATAAATTAGTGTATATTCTGTGCGAGGGGCGTACAATAAGTTCGTGCCCTGACCCACTTTCTGTAATGGTATCGGGAAATTTCTTCCATCATTTTATGCGAATGTCAGACACTTACGCAATCGTTTTTCTAACGCTGCAATTACAGCACAATAAAATGTTCTGTCTTGCTACTGTAACCACCCCTCCACAGCATCCTATGACATCAGAATCATTGTGAAAATTCTTACCCCGCAACTGCGAACAGGTGGTAGTACCTCGGGGCCAGATTTGGAGAATAAGGTGGACGCCGAAAAATTTTAAAGCCACAGGATTGGATATCCGCTGTAGATACACTTGTGTTTTTGAGCATCTGTCAACATTCGAGGCACCCAAAGACAATTTCATTCTTTTTAATCCCAAATGGTCAGTTAAAAATGGCATGATATGCTAACAATGTCAGAAAGTGTCCTAGTGGTGAATCTCCTATCAATGTTGATTAGTTGTTGCACACGATCGATAGTTTCTTGGGAAATGGCTGTTGATGTACTTCCGATAGGTTGTTCATCTTCACATGACTCACGACCACAGCTGCATTCCCTACGCCACTTCTTTACAGTGGAACATAAAAGTGCTTTATCACCCAATGTCTGTACATTTTCATTGAGGACTTCTTGAGGTGACACACCTTTCAAACGAAGATATTTGATCTCAGCTCGCAACTCTGAAGGCTCAATTTTCCAATATACCCTCACCTTCTGTTATGTTTACACCTCTAACTCAAAAAGTTTATTAGAAATTCGATCTGAGAAAACTCCAGTCGGGATCGTGAGTCGAACACTCAATGTAAACCTAAACTGGCCTTGCGGGACGCGATGGGTTCTTCACGTTCATTAGGCATATATTATCTTCTACAGCCACGGTGGTTCGGTCGATAGGGCATCTACTACTAAGCGGGAGATCGTGATTTGATTCCCCGTGTGGGTGATATCCGAGGTTGGAAATTTTGCCGTCATGTCCCAATGCCAGGCGGCCCCATACGCCTGCACACACTTGGGACCAAATAGAGAAAAACGTGTATTATATCCTCAAACACCCTCAATGCTCGCCGGAACTTGCACCCTCTGATTAAGCCTTATTTTACAGCATGGAAGAGCCAATATGCTGCGAGAAATTCACTGATGCCGAATCCTTAGGAGGTTGACCGCTCTAAAAGACTGGTTGCGTTGGCAATTTATTGCTTCCATAGTACTTCAAACTATAGATTCAGTCCGGATTAGCCTATCTGTGCATAAAGTGGACTTTAAAACTCAAACGTACGTGTATGATATTCTTTCGTTCCAATTATCTCATATATTTACATGCCAAAATGACCTTTCAACAAACTAATAATTCATGATCCACAAAATAAATAAGGGTGTCAGTATTTCTTCTTTCACATGTAACACTCAGGGATTAAATTCCTGCAAGCGTTTACAAATAGGGAATATTTTACCACTATAGTAATGAAATATTTAATAGCTGATAGAATACGCTATATCTGGAAAGTAACTAAAAATTCGATAACGTTATATTTACGTAGTCTTAACAAACAAAAAGTAATAAGTGTGAAATCTTAATTGGGCACGATCCACTAGCTAGTACATATACGATCCGTTTTCTGTGTTACCTTCTACCTTTCAAACCAGTTGAAATACGTATAACATTAAGTATGGAATTTTGCGCGAGCATCTTACTTTGACATTACTTTGAATGAAGTCAAAGTAACTGCAAATTATCTGGAATAAAACCTACTTAAACACGTATTGATGATAAACTTATTTAAAAATGTTAGCCTGTATACTCGTACGTGCAGGAGGCTAACTTCACAGCCTAACCTGCGTGGTATAGTGTCTTATAAAACCTGCCACAAAGGTCTTGGTTTCGAATATCGGACGAGAGAGGATATTTCATTCCAGTTATTGCACTTCAATCCATTATTCGTTCTCGATGCTAACAGGGTAGAAAAGTATCGTAAAAGAACTATACTCTGTTCCGGTATATATGGAGCAAGTGAACGAAAACAAGTCTTTGCGCAACTAGTGACGGTTCCACCAATGAGCACGTGAGAGGAAACGGTATCGTGTCATTCTATAGAATGAAGGGATCTGAACCAGTTAACTGATGGGGTGATGTAAACTACTCATCATTCATCCTCTTGATGAGACCACTCGTCATTGACATGACGAGCTATTGCTTGGCATGCGAAAGGTACAATTTACACAAAGGAATTAAACTACTGAAAAGACAATGGCAACTCGTTGGATTTTGTGAACCGTTGAACCTGTATCATGGCTGGGTGTAGGATAATTACCTGTCTAACTGAAGTCTCTGAGCTGACTGAAAATAGCGAAGTCCTCTGTAAGCTTCTAACTTGTTGACCAAAGCGTGCTTCCACTATCGACCTCCTGTCTTGCTGACCTCCTCTCTCTACCAACTCAATTCCCAAAGTCCAGTCACTTCCCAGCTTGTCTCACCTCTATATTCCCTGGCCATCGAGCTCTTCCTCGATGCCGAATCGCCGAATCGTGTTTATTATAATTGCTACCATGCAAACCGCTGACACCAAACCCAGAAGTATTACCTGCTTCCTGAATACTCAGGAGGTTTGCATGGCACAACACAATGCATTGTAAACATGCCTAAGAGGCTTGAGACAGCTGAGAAAAACAAGTGAATGCCCTGGTCAACATGAAGCGTTCAGAGAGACTTAATAAAATAAACATACAATCCTATGGATTGATACGTTCGCCTCGCGTAGGAAAATTTTCTCCTTTGAAAATTTAAAAGTCAAATCGCAAAGCTTGACATGACTCAGGTTCGCCAATTCCATATATTTTCTTAAAAAACCCAAATATACAAAAAAAATACACCATAACATAACTTTCCCTTGTTTGCCGTAGCCTGAAGGAAAAAAATTTTATTCCCTAAACTTTATAATGAATAATACCCTTAATACTAACAAATTCGTATGTTTATACGATGTAAAAAACAATAATATATACTATTATAGGACTAGAAATCACAAAAGTTCGTGTCGTTAAGCGAAAAAACTCTTAATGTACCACATTTGTGCGTACGTACTGTTTATTATGTATAATTGCTCATCCATTTGCTCCTAGTCAAGAGTCTGTGATGCCTCGCCACGCGGTAACGACTCTGTGTGTTCCGAGAAGCCAACGGCTGGAGCGGAGCGTCTTTGCAAGATAGAACGGAATTCACAATGTTTGTTTATATTGCCGCTCGATATAAACTCTTTAAAACAAAAAATACCTTAAAAAGGTGCACAAGTAAGTACACGTAAGTAAGCATGTAAAACATTGTCACATCTCACTGTTTTGTCCGTGTAAAAACCTGATCATATCAAAAGTGCGTATGTTTTACGAACTACGTAGCACTGCACTCCTAACATCGCCAAATATATAAACTTGCATGGCTGTGTTGCACATTCCAATGTATTATTATACAATATTCAAATGCATATAGTGAGTTACACTGAAAACTGTCGCTGGTAAAACTTAATTATAGCGTTCAATTTTCTTTTCTACATTAAACTGTACACTGTATACATATATCTGGCTTGGTGATTACCTTTGTATGACTGCACACAAAAATTATTAATCTTGCAAGTAACACAACTATGTGCTTGAGTTATAAATATCAAAAACAATGTTCTGCGAACAAATGTGTCGCTTTGAATATTCCATGTTGGTGAGAAGAAAGAGGAAAAAAAAATAACAATAATACCTGCATGCGACAAACATATGCATAAAATATTGGCACTAAAGCATGCTTTCTAAAATGTTCGAAAGTGCTGTAATTATGTTTTTTGTATTGCTTGCATGTCCGTTTATTATTCAAAGTGCAAAATTTCATCGTAAAAAAAAATTATGCACTAATTGATGCTAACACTGGTCACTTGACGCCACTGGTGCTTGTCGCTTCCTTGTAGTATAATGTAAACTTGAATGCATATGAAACTGGTTCTCATGCATGGCACAAAACTGAAAATGTATATAAGGGCTATGGAAAAGTATTGTTTCCCATAATGCATGTTAAATAACCAAATAGATACACATGATAGGAGCTCGCATGTGTATGTGTAGAAACACTGTAGCACAATTCTGTAATAATTGTTTGTGACCAGAACTGCTGTTTGTAGAATGTATGTTTTTTCTCTGCTTCTCTTCTTTCTGGATTGCTTGTCGTCTTGACTGCATTGGGCAATGTAAAAATGTAGTAAATTACCCGTAGAACTTGGGAGATGGGGAAAAGTTGTTGTTTGAACTGCAGTGTGGAGGGAAATTGTATCTAGCTGCATCACTAGGTGTTGTTGATAATGTGCAGTCCGCTATACTGGGAAATGTATGGTTGACTACATCCTTCCTGTAAGGTAGTCTCCGTGTAGTAATAAGTAGAAATGTCTGCATGTCTCCCTCAAATTGGTGGTGACGAGTCTCTTCTTGAAATAGTACTTAAAATATCTGCATGTCTCCCTCGTAGAATATTAATCAGTCTTTCTGCCTGGTAATAGACTGCCTGCGGATGTCCGTCATGAAAATGCCCATGGATGGTGTAGGTATTGCTTGTCCATGACGCTCCGTATAGACAGGTTAGGTTAAAAGGAAAAATTATGACAAAGAAAGGAAATTGCAATAGGATGGGTATATATAATTCAAGTATGCATGTACACAAAATCAACTAATTTCCACTGCCTTTTCTTTAAAATCAAATTAAATTGTCTCATCAAAATAAAATATGATTAAAATAAATTGATAAAATAATTGCCATAACTCTTTGAAAATAAATAAGGAAAATTTAAATAAAATATCCAACCGTAATTAAAATATTAATGTCCATGATTAATGTGTTGCCTTAACCTATTAATTATTACTGCGCTGCTCTAATAATTTATTGTCAGTAATAGACTTCACTTCAAAACTACAAAATGTAAAATTCTTAACCAAAAATAAGTGTTGCAAGCATGTTCTAAATTCTGTTGAAAATTATAAAAAAATTATTATGGTGTGAACCCTTAAAATAAATAAATAAAATTTGTGTTGCGCAAAGCAAGCTATTAGAGTGCTAAAAGTTGCTTTGACAAGCCTCTAATGGCCTCCTAATAAACGATAGGCCGGTGCAATTTGCCGTGGTTCATTAATATGCAATGTAAGACAAAAAATTCAGTAAAGGCTACTTCTGCGTTTCGTTGAAACTCCAGGTGGTAACAAAATATAGCATCAGGGAATTAAAAAGGTGAAATTCAAATTTGAAACACAATAAAAATAATAAAACTTTCTCAATTTCAAATTTTCTTTAAACAAAAGAAATTTAACCACTCAAAACTTCTTGAGTCCGCCGTATACCTCAAATCACTTGGTCGTGTAAACAGACCCGCCGCGGAAAAGTATACTTGACTCACATAAGAATGGTGTGTCAATTCCTTAGGTATGTTTAAACAAAATAAATAGAGAATAGTTATGCACTATATTAAAATATAAATACAAATTACTAATATTACCTACTGTACTAACATTAACATGAAGTTAATCAGTAAGAAGTAATGAATTTATTGCTGCATTGTCGAATAAGGTGCAAATTGGGTAAGTGAGCTAAATTTCCTAATAATAAATATTAATAATAATAATTTCTCAAATTATAACATTTGTGATAAACCACTCTATTTAAATTTGACTAGGCTAACGATGCCATGGCGACTTTTGCTGCACATGCCTGTGCCAATCACCGAGGCTTAGCCTGGCATGTTGCTAATAATCTTGATTACTCTAAGTGCATAAAGTGCTAAAATTGCCCTTTTGTAGAAATTTCCCTGATTTTATCAAAATTTCGTTTATCTCTATCCTGATTCTAATGAAAAAAAATACGTCGATTTCCCAAAAACTTACTTACTATAAATATCTCTATGAAAAACGGGAAAATTTTGCGAGAAAAACGCAAAAATTCGTCGTGTTGTTCCTTTTGTAAAATTATTGGTCGTGATTAGTCTGAAGTGCATAAATGCGACGTTTTACGGAAAAATTTATCTATATAGAACAAAATATCCCTAACATTGGTTACATGAACTTCTATCGTAAAAAATCAAATTCTGATGGCTATATGCGTAACTAAACTGATTCCCTAAAATTTTACTGAACGAACGCCACTAACTCAAAAAAAAAATATGCAACGCTTATGGTAAGTGTTTTCCGAGCTTCCAGCGTGTTCAAAGTACTCGGAAGAGAGCTTGAGTGCAGAAAAGGAATTCGCTGATACTAGACATTCTAAATTGTGCAAGGTTGCATTTGTGGTCGCTGGACGTAACTGAAAATTTCTCTATGGCGACAACGAAAGCTCTTGCAAGTTCGCTGCCGTGATCGGCGACTTCGGGTACGTTCGGGTGCCGTCGGAGAGGTGGAGGGGAAAAGGTCGCTGCTTCGAGCAGCGAGCAAAGGAACGGAGGAAGAAAAATGCAACGCCATGATTCGCTGATACATTGAATGACGCGTAACTGTTTACAAAACTTTAAATTACTACGAACAAAGTCTAGTAAGCGCTGCGGGATTTCGAAATAAAGTCAAGGACTTTGAAATGACGTAATAAATTGGATGGAAAGAGAGAAAACTTCGTTGCGCTTGCGACAGCGTGTTACTAGAACACTTCCGTACTGGTAAAATAACAACAGTTGGGAAGCTGTTAGCAAACTAAATGACTAATAAAACCTTGCATAAGGTACAATAAAACGTAAAAAATGAATTATACTTAAAATTTGAATCGTAATTAATATAAAATTCTAGTCGAACATGAAGTCGTAGAAAATATGGTCTGTAAACGATACAACAGGTTCGGGAACCTGAAAATTTGGCTTACTTTCTGCTTTTAAAGTAACACTTGAAACTTTCTTGACTTTTACTGGTAACTGATTCGCAAATAACTCTTTAACTTTTACAACTGGCTGAACACAGGATGAAATAGGCAATTCACTTTCCATTTTGCGACTGTTTTGAACAAAATTAGGACCCTTGCTTACGGCAAATTTTTGAACTCTATCTTTAACGGATAAAATATTCTTCGGCAAATCTATACTGTCGTTTGTAGTGACTACACTATTTCTGGATACGTCTTGAACTTCTTTTTGTACCCTAGGTTGAATAATAATGGACTGAGGGAGTGGAGGGGGAATTGGCGGGTGACTCGTTTTTAATGGTACCACTTCAACAATTGGTGCAACATCGTCGTAAATCGGATCAATGGGCGGTGAATCATTACTAAGTTTGCTTAACTGTAATTCGTTGGTACACTCATGGTCATAAGTAATAAATTTCTTGCGTTGACATTGAAAATAACAGATTATGAAAATTATAAAAATACTAATAATAAATGTTGTTAATAATAAAATTGTAATTATATTATAAGGATAGTCAAAGGACTTGTTCAACAGATATATAAAATTATAAGCTTTTACGTATGGAAGAAATCCGTTTAAAATAACTAAAATCGCAATGATTTTCATGTTGCTTAGGCAATCAAAACAAACAGTTCTTCAGAGCTAATACGTACTTTAAGCTTGCCTAGTCTAAGTAGTAGATATTTTAACTCAGCTTTTAATTATTTCTGACTCTAGGCTCAAATTATCTGCGTGATTTATTTATTTAATATAATTTATTTATTCTCTAAATTTATTAGCACTGTTTAACTTATCTTATTTTAAATTTTACTGCAAACTTATTTAATTTCAGGTGTTAACCTTATGTTTAAATACTTAAAATTAAACGAACTGTACTAAGGTACAAGGTAAAGGAAAAATTGAGTCTGATTTACTCCTGACTACCTGAAATAAAATAATAATTATTATTTATGCGATCTTTAAATGCATTAACATACTAACATCACTAAAACTTGAAGAATCTTTAATTCTCTCAACTCATTCTAAAATATGCTTAGCATATTTTTGTGGCAAAGCTTTAAACTAAAACCGTTGTGGTTTAATCATTATCATTCTGCGATGGCAGAATGGATTTCCAGGATTATCGGTAGCTATCCAATATCCGAAGGAAAATACTTGTTAGTGGAGCGCAATAAAATCTTGACGTCGACGTCTACATATTCATATAGTATAAATATTCTCATAACTGGCGCTTAAAAATAAACTTTGCTAATATAATCATATACCTTCTTCTGAAGAGTAACTATAAAATTCTAGTGATGTATTCGCTGAGCTAGTATTATAACATACTGCAAAAAACTTTTGTGCCTAAAGCACATTATTAAATTAATAAGTCTGCTTTTAATCTTTAATATTATTAGTGCTATTCTATGATAAATTATTATTATTATTATGTCATGCAAGTGAAATTAAAATGTTAAACCTGTTACTTATATGAATTTTCAATTTTAGTGACCATTATCCGTGCGTGAGTCCGCGTTGTCTTCTTGACGATCTTCATCTTCACCTGCCAAATTCTCTTCGCCTTCACCGTCATCAGGCGCATAATATTTTTTGAGTCTCTGGACGGCAATAGAGTCCACTACTGTCTTTCCGCGCTTGTTTTGGAATTCCACCAGGTATGTATTCGGATTCTCTTCTCGAATAACTGTGGCTGGGCCTTTATAGATACCTGAAAAGCACCGTGCGGTTCCAATTTTCTGGGTGCTGTCAAAAATTAATACTTGATCGCCTGGTTGAAACTTAATCTGTTTCCTCTTCTGATCATAATATTTCTTCACTTCAACATGTCGTTTTGCTAAGTTATCCGTAGCATTGGTTCTTGCTTTCTCCAATACTCGGAACCGTACATCATTTTCCACATTTTCACAGCTTGGTGTGTGTAATGCAAGCTCCCAGGGCAAAGTAGGTTGGAATCCATGTACTAAAAAGAATGGGCTATACCGCAAATTCTGATTCCTAGTAGTATTGTAACTAAATACACTTGGCTGTAAATATTGGACCCAATCAGTGTGTTTTGAGTTGACATAACACATTATTATACTCTGCAGTACGCCGTGGTTGCGTTCCGAAAGACCTATAGAGTTATGAAGACCGACTGGTGAAAACTTAATGGTGATTCCCAATTTGGTGCCAAGTTCCTGGAAAAGCTTAGATTTAAATGCTGATCCGCGATCCGTGTAAATATCCTGTGGGGCTCCGTAGCGTAACACAATCTCTTCATACACAAATTCTGCTGCTGTACTGGCCGTACAATCTGCAACTGGTTTGGCTATTAAATAGCGCGTCCCAAAATCTGTGGCAGCGATTATGTATCGATGACGAAGATTGGATGAAGGAGGATATGGACCTGAAAAGTCCAGGCAAATCCGCTGAAATGGCTTTTGTGCGGGAAAAGTGCACAATTCTCCTGCTGGTAGACCTGGACGGCGTTTATTCTGCTGGCATGTTATACATTCCCTAATTTTCCTCTGTATAAATAACTTCATATTTGGAAAATAAATTCTTGGTAAGGCCACATTGTAACACTTGGTAAATCCAAGGTGAGAACCTCCTATGGGTGAAGCATGGAGTGTCTCAATGACAGAATCACGTAACGTCATGGGAATGCATAATAATTTCTTGGTAGTAGCTCCTAATTTCTGTTGTCGATATAATAATCCATCTTCCAACACATGATGATAGACCTGCCTCTGGATGTATAGAGGTAATGTTCCATCGTCCCTGTCTGGGTCCTCCAAAACTTTAATAATTGGGCCAAAAAATGAATCCTGTCTCTGATGTTCCGCGACATCTGTGCTTGCATCAAATAAAGTAAGTGTCCTGGGTTCGGGAATGTCCTCTTCAGTGTTGCCATCCTCTACGTTTTCTCCACATTCTCTGCTGAGGGGATCGGCGATATTCTCCGTAGTTTTAACATGGATCGGTGTAAATGAAAAATCCTCCAAAAGGTTGCTCCATCGAAGAAGCTTTGAGCTCAAATTACGGGATGTCCTAATGTACGTAATTGCTTTGTTGTCCGTGTATAAATCAAAATGGCGGCCAACAAGATAAAATCTAAATGATTTGAAAGCATATAAAATTGCTGTTAATTCTTGCTCAATAACACTCAATCTTTTTTCAGTGTCGGTCAACGTTCTACTGCAGTACGCACATGGCAAGTACTCTCCTTCTGCATTGGGCTGCATTAATACGCCACTGACCGCATGAGATGAAGCATCGGTGAAAACTTTGGTGTTCTTCGCTGGATCGTATGGTAACAAAACAGGTGCAGTAATTAGAGCTTCCTTTAATTTCTCAAATGCTGATTGTTGTTCAGGACCCCATGTAAATTTCTTGCCCTTACGAATTAAACCCTGTAATGGTGATGCAATATCAGAAAAATTCTTGACATATTTCCTCACGTAGCTGCAAAGACCTAAAAACATTTTAACCTTCTTCGTGGTGGTGGGAACCTTATAATTCTTAATGGATGACAGTATTCTATCACTTATACGATAGCCATATTTGCCCACATTGTGGCCCAAGGCAATTGTCTCATAATATCCAAATGAACATTTAGGTACAGCCAATTTCAATCCGGCAGATCGTAAACATTGAAACATTTTCTCTAAATTGACCAACATATCCTTAAATGTATTGGCAAAAACAAACATGTCATCGATATAAAAGGCGAAATTATTGTCGTTCATCCCCGCTGTAGCGAGCTGAACACATCGGGTCATTGCCGCGGGAGAAGTTACATGTCCCATAGGTGTAAAGTTCATCGCAAATTGTCCCCTGGCTGGTATAGTAAAGGCAGTGTACTTTTTCGATTGTTCTTCTAATGGTATTTGAAAAAATCCTTGTTTCAAATCGGCACTACAGTAGTAGCTCTTACCGGCCATATTGTGCAATATCTCTGAGATGTTTCCTATAGAAACTGCATCGAAAACAGACCTAGCATTCAGCAATCGAAAATCTTGTACCATGCGATAAGCTCCTGATTTCTTCTTGACAAGAAAAACTGGTGAATTGTAGGGTGATGTCGTAGGACTGATGACCCCTGCTTCTAGCAAGTTGTCAATTTGCTGGTTAATTTCCTTACGCAGGTGAACTGGTATAGGGTAAGCTGGGACGTGAAATTCCGAATCGTCCTTTAACTTTATACGATGCGTATAATTAGTGGCACAACCAATGTCTTGCTCAGACCAAGAAAATACATCTACATACTGCTCTAATAATTGTCGAAGTTGCAACTTCTGATCGGGTTCTAATGCTGGATTTATGTCAAATTTAGTAATGTCGTGCACTGGTTTTGTCACGGTGCCAGTCTCCTTGGTCACCATGACGTTAGGTCCTTCGTCGTCTGCAATATGACGCGAAGCTGGTACTGGATTTTGCCATGCCTCTGCGGTACCTAAGCGTGCCCCTTTCCTAATTTTAATTTTGTAAGAATTTGGATTAGTAATCCAAATTAAAAATGACTCCGGATTTACAATGGCTCGAGGCACCATTAAGCCTGTGTCCATTTGAAACTGTAAATCTGGTTCCAAATAAGTTAAGTTTTGATTACTAGAATTTGTCAATTTGACAGGAATACACAAATGAGATCTAGGTTTGATTCTAATTTGTCTGGAAGTTACAAATTCCGGCACATATAAATCCCTGATCAGACTAGCAACTTTTATGGAAACGTCAAAGGTCTTTCGGTGTTCCGTCCTTAACTGGTTTCGCGGAGGAGTACCAAATCTCCTCAATGTGAGTCGATTTTGATCAAAATCCAAATTTGCCTTATGAGCTCTTAAGAAATCGTTTCCCAGGATTGTCCCATGTTCAAAATTTGGAATCATCCGAAAAGGATGGGTAAAATTGCGGCCGTTTATTGCAAAAGTTAATAGGACAATCTCTTTAATTTCAATTTGTTCTTTTGCTACTCCCCTTATGGCCGTATGAATTTTAAATCGTTTGGCGGTTGAAGGAATGCCTCGATCACTGGTGACGGATACTTGGCTTCCGGAATCCACGAGAAACCTCTGACGTTGTCCCCCTAACACTGCGTTAATATAAATTAGTTCCTCATAGGGGAAAGTAGAGACTGATATCTGTTTGCCAACGAAATCTGCGCATACGTCTCTTCTATGGGCAGTCATTGTTCGTTTAAAGCCTCCGTGTTCTGAAAACAAGTGGCTGCTGTATGATTAGGGTAATTACAGATTGAGCAGCGTGGTCTCCCCCGTTGCTCTTCCCTGTTTTCCTGGTCTTGCCCTGCTGAAGACGAGGAACCCCGCGAGTTCTGTCCGCGGAAGTTTCCACGTCCTCGCCATTGTTGGGTATTGCCGTATCGCCTATTGCGATCTGTGTTGTTGCCATTATTATTACGTCCATTCCTGTACCCCCTATTGAATTGTCGTCTATTATTATTACCCCGATAGGAGCCTCTATAGTTATTACTTGACTGATAATTATCCTTATAATAAGGTTTTCTAAATTGTTTTGGAGTAGATGAGTCGGTGCCAGGGTTCTGTTTTTGATCCTCCATGCTATCCAATCTCAAAGTGAGACTGGCTAATCTCGCTTCCAGACCAGTTTCCTGAGCCTGGACTTGAGCTTTGGTATTGTGAGGATTGTTAAATAATTTTAGTTTCTCAACCTCCTTTTGCAATGCTTTGAATTTTGCCTCAATGTCTGAAGTGGGTCGCGCTTGCGCTGACTCAGCAGTAGCCAGATTGTTACTCTGCAGTAAAATCTGCTGCTGTTGCGAAAGTGCTGATGGATTATGCAAAGGAGAGAATAAACTCTCTCTTTGATCTTCGTACCTCAATTCCTTCAGCTTGCGCTGTCTCATCAAAAATTGGAGTTTCTCAAAGGATTTTAAATCTTTAAGCAACCCATGCACGGACTCATACTCCTTATGGTGGATATCTTTCATATAATCCACCTGTAAGCCTAATATGATCTGTTTGATCTGTTGTTGGATACTCATTTTGGGGTCTGCCTTGAGTAGAAGTAATTGTTTGTCCCGAACATAATTCGTAACTGGCTCAGTTTCTTTGTGTAATCTATATCGAATTTGCTCCTCAATCTGGAGTTGATCCAAGGACCCTGTAAATTCGTCTTTAAATTTCTTCTGTATCTCCTCATAAGTAACTTCCTGATTTTCTGTACCATCTTTCCAGGTCTGGTACCATCGTAATGCTGGCCCGGCCAGAAGGGCTGGAAATAATTCCTGTTTACGGGCATTATTCCATCCATTTAATATGGCAAGGCTATCCACTTTATCTAAAAATTTTGAAACGTCCTCCCCGGCTATCCCCTGAAATGGGATACCCTCTAAAATAGTTGGGGGAACAAACTGCGACTGAGCCATTGTTGCGAATTGTGTTTGGTCTAAATCTCTAAAATCCTGATCTTGTTGCTCTAATTGTGGTTCACATTTCTGTTTTTCCAATAATTCTCGCTGAAGGCGTCTAGTTAAGATTGGGCTACATTTAAACTTGGGGGTGGAACTTGCAGCTGGGCCGCTGACATCTAAATGAAAACTTGTAGTCCCTCGTGCTATATCTAATAATTGATCTAAGGTTTCGTCGAGTTCATCAGCAAGGTGAAAGCTCGACATCTATCATGGCACAAGTAAATTCTTCTCCCCCCATAAATGCAAAAGCTTTAAGCCCTATGTATTTTCAAAATTAATTTTGGCAAGGTTATACCAAAAAAAAACTAAACAAATGAGCAAAATTTTGGGGTGGGTAACAAACTAGCACTCCACTACGTGTCAAAATTTTGGGTGGGGTTTAAATTTAAACTGGTTGTTGAAACCTCTTTTCTCATCGCATTTCCGAAAAAATGGATGAAAGCCCTAAGCACCTCCACCACGTGTCATTCTATAGAATGAAGGGATCTGAACCAGTTAACTGATGGGGTGATGTAAACTACTCATCATTCATCCTCTTGATGAGACCACTCGTCATTGACATGACGAGCTATTGCTTGGCATGCGAAAGGTACAATTTACACAAAGGAATTAAACTACTGAAAAGACAATGGCAACTCGTTGGATTTTGTGAACCGTTGAACCTGTATCATGGCTGGGTGTAGGATAATTACCTGTCTAACTGAAGTCTCTGAGCTGACTGAAAATAGCGAAGTCCTCTGTAAGCTTCTAACTTGTTGACCAAAGCGTGCTTCCACTATCGACCTCCTGTCTTGCTGACCTCCTCTCTCTACCAACTCAATTCCCAAAGTCCAGTCACTTCCCAGCTTGTCTCACCTCTATATTCCCTGGCCATCGAGCTCTTCCTCGATGCCGAATCGCCGAATCGTGTTTATTATAATTGCTACCATGCAAACCGCTGACACCAAACCCAGAAGTATTACCTGCTTCCTGAATACTCAGGAGGTTTGCATGGCACAACACAATGCATTGTAAACATGCCTAAGAGGCTTGAGACAGCTGAGAAAAACAAGTGAATGCCCTGGTCAACATGAAGCGTTCAGAGAGACTTAATAAAATAAACATACAATCCTATGGATTGATACGGTATTGCGTAGAAGGAAGGACAGCGACTGCAGTTACCAGCCTTCGCAGCTGCGTGTACTGCTTCGCTCTGCCGACCCGATTTCTCACCTTCTCTACCCCTATGCGCGGCCTTGCTCCAGGGATATCCGGGACAGAGTATAAAATTCAAAAGCCGATTTTAGATAAAAGGATTTATAGTTGCTCAGAATGGAGAAATTTGACAAGTCTTGTTTTTCTGGAAGAATAACCTCCAGGTTTAATTATGCCAGGGAGCTTTTACGAACGGATACTTTTTTTTCTCTGGACCTTTTCATTTGAATACCAGGACAGAAGTATAGCGTACATCATTTTATCCAACTTCCCCATGCAGTAACAAGTTCTCTTCCATGACTGGAACACAGAGCAGGAAGAGATCGGCTATAGAAATCGGGAATCGGAATAAAAGGCGTGCTGGGTTGAACTGAACACGACGGAATTATGGTGGGATCCTTGACCATACAAGTCGATTTTACCGCAGCAGGAAGTTTCGGTCCGTCGCAAATTCGAATCCGCCCGCACAGCACGAGTGAATGCACTGCTCCAAGCCAGAGGTTTCGCATTAGGGGAACCGACTAAAGATGGCCAGTTGAACTGATTGCTCCGCAAATATGAAAATAGAAGGAGCAGGAGGAATGAGGTGCGACACAATGGGTGGCTTTCTCGCCAAATTAATTTTCACTTTGAATGATGATCCGCATTGCTTGCATGTTCTTTGCTTAAACACGGGTAATTGCTTCCAGCAAGCGGCCCCAGCGCCCACCCAGCGTCGAATAACATGGGTACCTGGGGGGAAACCCTGGGGGGTAAAGGCGGTCAGGGGCGTGATGCTGATCACATCACCCCCACTCACGACCGGATCAAGAAAGTGTGGGGCGTTACCCCCACACCCCCTATACGCCTTCATGGCGTGGTGCTATGCACAGGGGAACACTTTACCTTTTTTTTTCTTTACTCCTTTATTCATTTCGTCCTTTTTCTATATAATAAAGTTTAGGTTTGGGAGTCTTCTTCCACTCATGTTTACATATGCAATCTGTTTGTATATTGCATTTAGGAGGTTATGTGTAACAAGCCGTTACACAAAGAGGAATATTTCACTGATATCAATCCAAAAATATGGACAAGACCGTGTCAAATATAAGGATATGAACATCGAGATCTAAGATTCATTTAGATATAATTTTCAAGAAATGGTTCTGTAATATGCTTTAATTTTTTTCATTGAAGTTTACTTATGCTATTATGGTATATTATTCACGAATGGGAAGGTAAACTGAACTGCAAAAATGAACTGTTAGAGCAAGGCTCTTTGAATATATATTTGTAGTTATTATTGTAGATTAATTATTTGAAACTACCGCAAACATCATCACAGACAGTATTTGATTCGATTTTTTTCTGCTGCGCTAAGAAGAAACATATATACAGTTGAACCTGAGTTGTACGTATGTCATGGTGAAGAGAGAATAATACGTATAACTAACAAATACTTAGAAATCAGATTTAGATATCATGTCATATCATTATTATAATATTATAATTATATCATTTTTGGTAAATTAACGAATCTAAAAGTTTGATTCATAAATACATTACATTTGCCACTTTACTAGTGAACACTTTGATACTGAAATACTACAGTAGACACTATAGTTTTATAGTTCAAATACCTATTTTTTTTAAAAAAAATGTCTAAAATAGCATTTCTTTTACTAATGACTGTGTAAAGTGTGGTATAAGCAATGCCCAAATCTGCAGCTAATTCAGTTTTAGTTTTAATGTGGATTAGCATCCAATTTCTGTAGAAAATTTACTTTCTGATCAAGCGTGTAACTTTTCATCTTTCTGTTGTACATGGCCGACAAGTAGCAACTGAAAACTGCAACTTCTGTGACATTAGTTTAATGTACATTTGAAGTAAAAATCTTGAAAGGTCTAAAGAAAGTTACACCATCATCAATTTCATCTAATAATCATGCATCCTCCTTGTCGAGATTAACTTCAAAGATACAGAAAAGTGATTTAAAATAACTCTCACGAGTTCATTGGGCGAGCCCTTTTGAGTCACTACCTGCGCAGAGAACTAGTTTTCGTTTGCTTGCTCCACAGATTCCTGGGACACTAGTTCCCTTCGATTCTTTGCAACAGCCTACCTACGACCGAACGTGCGGAGGAACTTTACGTGGCTACGTGCAGAATATACAACCTGTGAAATCGGCTGATAATCGTATTAAGGTTTTATCAATCCGATTTACTATTTCCGCGCCTTAATTTTCTTTTCCCATCCCAATCCTCTTATCTCCTCCCCGATGACTTCTCGGAGGATCGAACGTTGGTCGTAACCGAACGACCACGTCACTACTGCGCAAGGATTACGCACCAGAGGTCAGTGGCAGGACCTCGGCAAGCTCTTGCTTTCGGTTGCTCTGACAACCGTTCGGATGCTACAGGAAAGGCGTTACTTAAGAAAGCATTCACGGCACGAAACCAACTGGATACTTTCCGTAGCCGACCCTGTTCATATATTGATTAGCAAAATACGATCCGAGGGGAGCAATTTTGACTTAGAATCCCGAGGTAACGGCTTTTATTGTTCTATAATCTATTTTATAAATTAACTAACTCTCTAGTCTTCTTAAACCCGAAGGTTCATGGCTTCAGCAACACAGACCTTCCATCTGTCCCTATCTTTTTTTCCATCCCTACCGATTTCCTTTAGGTCTATCTCAACGTTGTCCCTCCATCTTCGTCTTTGCCTTCCTACAGATCTCTTACCATCAGGTTTCCCAACAAGAATCCTGTAAACTCCTCTTTCCTCTCCCATTCGTGCCACATAGTCTGCCCATCTAAGTCTTCTTGATTTAATCATTCTAATAATATCTGGACATGAATACAAATTATGTAGTTCTAAATTATGTAACCTTCTCCACTCACCTGTCTCCTCATCCCTTTTAGGTCCAAAGATTTTCCTAAGGATCTTATTTTCAAATACTCTCAATTTATGTTCCTCTTTCAATGTAAGGGACCAAGTTTCACACCCATATAATACTATGGGCAAAATTACTGTTTTGTATATTTTAACTTTTAGTTTCTTAGATATTAAACTAGAAGACAAAAGTTTATGAAGAGAGAAGAAACATGCATTTCCTGAATTAAGCCTACTTTTTATTTCCTCTTTAATATAATTTTCACATGTTAATATTACTCCTAAGTATTTGAATTTGGAAACTGGCTCAAAGGAGTTGTTATCAATAATTAGATTTTGATTATTACCTAACGTTTGGTTTCGGCCTGTAAGCATATATTTAGTTTTCTCTTGGTTAACTTCCAAACCTATCTCTTTAGCAGTTTTGAAAAATATTTTAGCATTATTCTTAATTGTATTCACATCATCCTCCAGTAAGTCTACATCATCTGCATATGCTAACAACTGAGTCACACCATTTAATTTTAGTCCTTCTTTAGTTTCTTTTACCTTCCTTACAGCATATTCTAAGGCAAAATTAAAGAGCAATGGAGATAATGCATCTCCTTGTTTTAACCCATCATGAATCGTAAATTTGTCAGACACATTAATACCCACACGAATTTTACTTTCTGTTTCACTGCTGCATACTTTTATCATACTAACAAGGTTCTTACGTATTCCAAACTCTAATAATATATTATATAATTTATCTCTTTTGACCGAATCATATGTTTTTTTGAAATCAACGAATAGCTGATGGACATTTTGATTATATTCCCACTTTTTTTCAAGTGTCAGTCTAATGTGAAAAATTTGATCTCTTGTTAATCTGTCACGTTTAAATCCACATTGATAATCACCTATAATTTCATTAGCATATGGGATTAATATAAATGGATCTACAAATGGGATCTCGGCCAAATCGAAAACATCATTCAAAAAATTGACACAAGAACGAGACCAGATATCTTTAGACTTGTCGACCAAAACCGAAACCAGATCCAATCTTATGGAGACCTTAGTCAATTATGAATTCAGTATACATACAGGGTGTTTCCGTGACCATGTTACAAACTCTCAGGGATGATGGAAGGAGACAAAACCATCAATATGGGATAACCAACCCGTGTCCGGAAAAGGCTTGTTCAGAAGGTACAAGCCAAAACCATAGTGACGAGAAGGGTATGCCAGTAGGTTCACCTCATCTGTTTCCCCTTGATTTATTTTGTGGGGTTACGTAAAAAGTGTTGTGTACGAGACGCCTGTGGAAAGTGAAGAAGAACTCCTGGCAAGAATCCTTGCTGCCAGTGACATCGCCAGAACGACTCCAGGGATGTTAGAGCATATGCGACAAAGCTTTTTGGGATGCTGTCATGCCTGCATCGATACTGGAGGATGCAAATTTGAACAACTGCTATAAATGCATTAATCTTGGCTAGTTATGTATGATGTAGTAATGGTAGGAGATAGTAATTTACTTATTAAAGCTACAAAGAAAGATCTTTCTTTTATTTTCCATAACCATCCTAAATTTTGTTTAAACTTTGGTATTGTTGAGACTATTTTATGCTCAGATGGGCTAATCGGGACTGGACGTACAGGTAAAGTGAGACCAGAGCCACTGTGGTAGTTTCGCATGCTGGAAAAATGGACTGCATAGAACCTTCTACCTTCCAACAACAGTTTTGATTTATAACTCTTGACTGGGACATTGTCGGACTTAGATTCCTTATCTCTTATGTCCATAAACAAGCAACGTATCTGCTAGTTTCTCAAGGTCACATTTGATATGATCCTCCCGAATCATATCAAAGATTCGGTCATATTTAATATTATTCTTAATTATCTTGCTTTTTATATTCACTATAAAACGTTATGAAATATATTTAATAGATTATCTAATTACATAATTTGTCATCTGGAAGTTTCGTATTTGACTTTTGCAAGCGAGAAAAGCTTTCATTGATGACAATTAGTCAAAAATATGTGTTGTCAGTTTTAGAATCAAACTATTATGAAAGCCATAAGAGCTAAATTTCAGTTGAAGCTATTAGTAATATAAGCCTTATGGACATTTGAAAGAAGTTTCTTTAAGAATGTGACAACTTTGTATTAGAGAAAATATTATAGAAACTTCAAGGATCATAATTGTTGTTTTAGACAGAAAAATGAACCTTATGGAACATACTGTTTAATCTTTAGAATATTGCCATTATACACAAATTAGTTCTGCATATCACAGCTGTAGCTATGTTTATCTTTTGTGTAACGGGAGGCGCTCTGCTTGACATGTGGGAGTATAAATACAGCCTCGAAACCTAATTCTGGGGTGTTTTCATCACCGACTCCGATGGATTAACATCTTAAATACTCAGCTCCCTTTATGGGAGGGTTCAAGAACTCAGTCTTCGTTCTCAAATTAACTTCGAGACATAGTTATTCTGTCGTATGGGTAGGTTCGCCCTGTGGACATGCTAACATGTCACCATACGAAAGAATAAGTTCATTTCAACATTATTTCGAAGCTTTCTGAAATTTCAAATAAAATCTTCGCAAAATAATGTTAAATTTCGACTCAGAACTTACTGTTATTCTGACGCATGGTTAGGTTCACCCTGTGGACATGCTAACATGTCGCCATGCGTGAGAATAAGTTAATTTACGATTGCTTACAACTTTATGATAATTCAGTTTGATTCCTTCGAAACTTATACGCAATATACATAATATATTTTCAATTTTTGCATAAAGCACAGGACTTAATGTTAATTCTGCCGTATGAGTAGGTTCGCCCTGTGGGCATGCTAACATGGCATCATACGGAAGAATAAGTTTAGATTATTTCGTCTCAATGATTATTATTTATTGATCAGGTTATTCATTATTGATATCTGGCATGGTTAGGTTTCGCCCTGTGAACATGCTAACATGTTGCCATACCCGATTTCAAGTCGATGTCCCTAAGTAATATTTTACGAAATATAGCAGTTTTGTATTTCTGCACATATCTTTAAGCCAGACCATAATGTCCAATTAATATTACATCGGAGTCAATACTCAAAACCTAGCCTCCCCGATGGCGCAGTGGTAGCGTCCTTGCCTTGTAATCAAGGGGTCCCGGGTTCGATACCCGGTGGAGGCACATAGTGGTTCGGATTCCACTTCAAACTGTAGGTCCAGTCCCGATTAGCCTAACTGTGCATAAAGTGGACTTAAAACACCAAATCAATCCAATCCAATCCAATACTCAAAACCTTTGCCAGTCATGTGAAAGTTATGCTTCATTATGTCAGGGAGCGTTCATAAAGTTCCAAGCCAGCGCCTGGTCGTCTTTATATAACGGACTCGCGTACTTTCGACGTGGCCTTTGGCCACGTCTTGTACGCTCGCATGCGTGACCTTCGGCCACGTTGTGGGCGTAATCATATTATAGATGGGATAAAATGGCTGCAAGTTGTATTGGATGAAGGGGAACAAGTGTATAAGTTCGCTAATTTGAAAAGTTTAGAAAGTAACTTATGTGTGAATGGGCTCTAATAAGGTACAAATTTTCAAAATATTCTTAATAATAAACTGAGTAAGTAATAACAGTTTCAAGATAATTAGTTGGATGTTCTGCATAAACGAATTCAATAGCGACACTAAATTGAAAATGTAATATTTACGTCTTTTGTCATTTTCACATTTTTATACGTAGTTGAAAAATAATTCCCAACAAATTCTTCCCTCTCCTCTGTTATAAATTCTGACGCTCATGTTTTGAAATACGAAAAGTCTAGCATAATTCACTTACAGTAGTAGAAAATAAACTTTCTTTAAGTTCCCTAGCAACGTCCGTTTCCATGGACAACAACAGGCACGGCAAGCTCTAAGGAATTGCATGTCATTATACCCCTAAACATTTAGTTAAAACAAGCACGATGTAGATATTTACGCATTGAGTATAACAATATATACGTAATTGTATATGGGCTGAATCTCCTTATTATGTAGATGTCACCCTTGTTTCAGGCACCTTTTCAAAACCACGAGTTCATTCATCTGTGTGTTACTTATCTGTGAGAAATATAATGTAGCTGGACAATTAAGAATTGAAGGAAACAATGTGTGCAAAGAAATGCCCGTGGCAACGGTTGCTAAGGACGTGAGAAAAGGGCATTTTCACCCTTAAGGAAGGGCCGATTGAGAGATTTTTGAATTTTCTCGGCCTTTTGGGACGATTTCATGGGGGGTCGTAATCGGGCATTTTTTGCCTTCGGGGCTTCCTTCATGGAGAACATTTATGTCAGTGAGTGAGTGAGTGGTGGGATTGGGGCTATATATATATTGGATATGACAGTTTGATCCATATTCTGTAAATAAACTGCAAGAGTTGCATAGATTTGATTATAAGAAGGAAATCTGTTCCGTCCTTTGTTTATGGAGATCTGTAACTAAGATGTAAAATTCTGAAAGTATCTTCAGGAAAATAATTGTCCATAAAGAAGCCTCCTGAAGACGCTGACCTTCTTCAGAATCAGATGTTGTTTATTTATCTAGTCTCCCTTCCTATAGCCTACGTCAAAAACGATTTAGTACAGTTGAAGCCTCATATTTCATGTATTTCTATTACTATACCACCTGAGAGGGGTCAGAGTATCCCATTAGCCCACTGAGTTTATCCGATGTGAAGAAGCAGATGAAATTGAATATGAAAGATGATCGAAGGAAATAGGAAGGTAAAGATGAAGATGGACGCTTTGTCTTTGTGAATATGTTTATGGTATAACTGCAATTGTATAATTTTTCGAAGGTGAGTTATGCTTGAGGGCGCTGATGACAGAGGGTGGCCTAAAGGTTCGAGAGAGAAACCGCCACGAAGCCTAGTTCAGTATGAGAGCAGCCTAAAGTGTCGCGATGGATGTTTCCGCTCACTTTCTTCGTCTCCTTCGGAGTTCAGAGCTGGCGATCGAGCACAGGTCTCTCCCCAGCCATGTAGCTAAGCTATGATGATTTTAAAAGGATGGTATTTGTTTTATTTTGATTTTGTGAGTTTCCCTTATCGTTCCGCAAGTTGTTATGTTTTCTTTCCAAATTTTGCGTAACGCTATGCGTCGCTCTTCCTAGTTATTCAACTGTTGACATATGCTGATAGGAATATTAGCAAACCTGAAAGGACTCCCCTTGAATTGGAGGAAATGAAATGTGGAGAGAGGAGCCTTACACATCCTCTTTCCTTTTGTGGGGTTTCCCTACAAGTTTGTGAGTTGCATACCTTTCATGTCAGAATGATTTTGGAACCCTTGAAACATCTGAACGAGGCATCCCCGGACAGGGGTTTCTTATCATCCTTGAAAGTTTCTAACACTGTCACGGAAACACCCTGCATACCTTTCTCTTAAATCACACTTCCGCGATAAAGAGTGAACATGGCCGGAAACCTATTACGTGAAGCCAGGGTTGTTAAAGGTCCAGGAATCCATGACTTCTAATGGATTCTGTTGTGTTCCGCTGTAGGACAGGAACCTTTTTTCTCGCACATTTTAAATTCGGTACAAGTTGCGTATTGTTTCACTCAAAAAAGGTTCCTGGACCGTATATAAATTGATTCAGAAAAAAGCTTCAAAAACCGTATTTAAATAGATCCCGAAAATAAAGGTTCCTGGACAGAATTGAAATACCTTGAACATAAAAAAAGGTTATTTACGGACTAGAACCCATTTACACTTGCTTATCTTCTCTCGCGGACGGTAAATGAATTTATTTACAATTCCTGGACCTTTAACAACCCTGGGATTGTTAAAGATACTGTATTCCATGCATTCTAATGGGTTATATTAGGTTCTGTATCACAACCGGAACATTTTTTCTCGCACAACATAAATTCGATTCAAGTTGCGTTTTGCTTAACTGAAAAAAAGGTTCCTGGACCGTATTTAAAATGATCCGGGAAAAGGTTCCTGCACCGTATTTAAATTCAGCCGGATAGACGGTTTCGGGACAGTATTTAAATTGATCCAGAAAAAATGTTCCTGCACCGTATTTAAATTCAGCTGGAAAAAAAATGGTTCCTGGACAGTATTTAAATTCAGCCCGAAAAACGATTCCTGGACTGTATTTAAATTCAGCTGGAAAAAAAGGTTCCTGGATCGCATTGAATGGATATGGAAAAAAAAAAAAGGATCCTGGAACGAATTGAAATACTTTACAGATAGAAAGGTTATTTACGGTCCAGTACCCATTTACACTTGCTGATTTTCTCTCCTGGACCGGAACTGAATGTATTTAAAATTCCTGGACCTTTAACAACCCTGCGTGAAGCTTTCTTGTATGAGCAAGACAATGAAGTGGTGAATGTGCAGTGCAAAAATCTGACGGGTGTAAGACGTATCAGCTTGAAACGCGGCCATCGGAAAATTTCGAACAAGTCAGATGTTAGATATGCAATCCGATGTTAGCTTTCTGAGCAGACTCCTTTACAGGATCGTCCTTGCGCGCAGCAATACACCTTTTAACATAACCGATACAAGTGTCGGCTTTTTTTGCTTGTTTTCTTTTTGTTTAACGTAAAAACTAGAATGGATAACAACGTGGTATATTTCGAGGCGAGAGGTGAGATATTTATTGTTCCCGCGTTGATTAATCTGCAGAACAAAATACGACGTAAAATAACTTCATATACTAGATACTTTAGAAATCCTAATCTGTTTAAGCCCCTGCGATTTCTACAAATATCGGAACGAAACGACACGAAAAAATTGTCTTTGATTTTGTGTCGCCCCAGTCCACTGCAGCTTTTTCAAGCGCTAACCGTTGCATCTGAGTAAGATTAACCTGTGTTCGACTCAGTTTTCTTTAAAAGATGTTATATTTATTTCTTTGAAAATACGTTATTGCTTAATATCTCATATATAAAGGGTTGTAATCGAACCAACATAAAGCCGTAAAGGCAGAAGGTGCGTGTCAATTTCCAGCACGATTCTGGTAGCTAGTAGAACGCGCAGTGCATCAAGAATGATATAGGTTCGAAGCTTCAGTATGGCCTGCATGTCCGAGTTTGTCCATCAATTCAGCATTCATCCTCATCGTCGCGGTTAAGCACTTGAAATAACCAAAATATAAATGTAGGAAAATACTATCTTGTTACTTACTCTAAACAAAAGACAGAGAAATAATTCGAATATAAAATAATTAACGTTATATTAGAAAATTGAAAACGGCAAAAGTTCTAGGAATATATTTCACTCTAAATTAACATTCACTAACACGTTGAAAGAACTACAAGTACAACTTGTTGGGTTCATTAATGCATTGGGCCGAAGCTTTAGAAATATTCAAACGCTGAAGATATCATGATATACCTTCATACCTACGAAACTTGAATTTGCATGTCATGTGGAATACTGAAATTCTCAATCACAATGTGCAGTCAAAAATGTTGAGGTACATGAAACACAAACTCAAAAGGTTCGAGTCCTGATTTGATTCGTATAGTAATTTAATATGGACTTTTATCAAGGAAGGGCAGTTCGTCACATGACGTTGCTTTTGCGACACATTTAATGGTAAACTTAGTTCTTGCATAGCCCCCTGCGATTCTTCTAGCCTGGACGCTTTGTCCGTTACAAATACGATTTTCTGTTTTAGTTGAAACTCCACTTTTTTCCGCTAGAGGCGCTCAAGTAGGCCCGTGCCCGACGGACATTGTATGTGCATTTGCGCGCATTTATGCTGGTAGTGAGAATATGTTTAATTGTTATTCTGTGTGTGTATGAAGTTATGTTTATTATTGTTACAAAGTAATAAACTTGAACCTCTCTTAGTACAAGTTGGAACAAGAACAGCCGTAAAAAATAAGTTAATTACAAGCAGTAGTTTAATTTCCAAAGTAGCGACGAAACGCTGCGAAGTGCACGGTCTTCTCATGTAGTTCGAAAAGAAACTTAGATCATTTACGTACACGGATATTTATATCCAACTTTGCCGCTGGCAGTTGGCTACGTAATAATGACCCGTCTTCATAGCATGCTGAAAAATCCTTCAAAATTTTTGCCCCACATATTCTGCTAGTACTGTGTATTATTTCGCCTTGCTTTGAATTTCGAATACATTCATTAAGGAAGAAGGAACCGTGGTGTTTTGTCTTGGGTTTGGCTAATTACAAACTGCGTCAAGATCTTCTCTAGGTAGAGCGTATTCACTACTTTCGGAATATATACATGTTTCGGGCCACAAGTCTATTCTCTGCACACCCAGTAAGCTCTGAAATAGCTTTTGGAGTTATCATACTCTGCCGACTGGTTACACAGCTCTGTCTGTCATAGGTCGCACCCACGCTATCGGCAAAAAATAAATTTGTTCACCTGAAGACGAGAGAAGAGGTGCTCTCTCGAAATATAACGTTAGGATAAGCATACCTACGTGTAAAACCACTAGCATTTAATTAGTATTGCATGATAAAACTAATTATCCTCGAACTTGATTATGCCATACTGCACGAACAAGTGATCTTAATAATATGGTAGATACGTAATTTATCAAAATAAGTATCTTGGAACTATTAATTTAATAGCTTTTAACTCAAAAGAGGCATCTTTTGTAGGTTCTGTGTTTCTTACATCATGTCTTCTTTTTTTACCTTAAATATCTGGAGCACGGCAAAGAGTTTTAGAGTAATTCGCTTTCGGATAATTACTAGGGAAATTTACTGAAAAACGCCTCAATATTGTAAGAGCAATGAAGAAACGTCCGCTATCTTTCCTAGAGTTGTAGCTTGGGCTGATGCTCCCCACAAACAAGATCTTAGGGAAACTGATAAACGTCAGGAGAAAGGAAGCGAATCTCCACCGCGGGCAGGCTCCTTCTCCCGCCACTAAGAGCATCTCGACAGGAAAGTACGACGGGGTCGCCATCCTCTTTGCATAAAACACCGAGACGCATCTCACACAATTAGTCTTGGATGTCACGAGGAGCAAGATGCAAAGTTGTATGCAAAGATGCCAGGGAAGAAAACAAAGGTAAGGGGGAGAGGATGATAATGAGGGTGCTAAGTTGAAAATGGGCGTCACGCAGCTGAAAGATACCGCGGACAGAAACACGAGTGTAGAGGGTGTTAAGCAAACGAGCGTCGGTGTGCGTAAAGGCTTCTTTCATTCACGATGAGAAATAAGTTCTTATGATCTGGAATTTATTCCTATAGAGCATCCATGCCGGAGAACAACGTTATACCAATAGTATTTACTATAAAGAAGTCGGCGGATTCTGACCATTCCGTGGTGTGAAGAAGTTGACTGACAACAATAGTTGGCCTTGGGATTTACGACGTTATGTTGACGGCACGCATACTGTATGATTTGTTTGTACACTACAACTATTGCATCTGCATATTATATAGGGTAACTTAGGGTGAATCGGGTCACTTTTGAATTTCTCTCCCCCTACGCAAAACGAAACGAACTGAAGGAAGTGCTCCGATCTATCTGTGAAGTTTTGAACTTTTAGTACCTGTTGAGTGAAGAAACTACCAAGAAGTAGTGTATTTGGAGTTGCTGAGAATTACAGAAAATGTTCGTGTTAAAGGCAAGTATAGGTATAAGACTGTGTTTTGAAAACTGGTATGCGTATTAACTAGTGTTTTACTGTACTATATGCGATATTTTAAAGACCATATATGTGTAACATGGTATTTGGTTGTCGTAGAAGAGGTTATGAGATTTCCCGTCGTTTGTGTCGTCTTTACAGTGTCGTCGAACTGATGAACAAAAAAAAGTGTTGCGCTTTGGGGTGAACAGGGTCACGAAAATCGGGCGAATAGGGTGGCTGCATTCCATAAATGTCAATTTTCAAAGGAAAGAAATACCTTACAGAATTTTCTGACAGTTTCACCAGTGGTTTGTTGATAAGTATAACTGGTTCTGAGTGGATCAAAGAAGATGCACCCTCTCTTGGCTTCGACACTTTCAGACCCATCGCGTTCCTGGACCCTGTTTGTTTCTTTGGATGGTCATACGTCACACAAAAGCCTAAAGGCATTGAAGGTTTGTGAGAAGAACGACATACGTATGCTCCGTCTGCCAAGGTATAACGCACATCGACTACAGCCTTTGGATCGTTAGTTTTTCAAGTCCATAAAATCCTATTATTTGTACAAGGGGGTGAGAAAAATAAATAAATTCACGTTTGGAAAAATTTTCAAAACAGCATGGCGATTGCGGAAAGTTGCTTCCGTTGAACAGGTGCTTATCCTCTGAATCAACATGATTTTATGCCTTCCACAACCACAGGTGCCCAAACATCCAGAGTACGGCCAGAAGGGAAAACTGCTCGTGGCTCCGAGACGTCGTCTCCAAATTCTTCTGTTGCGTCGACATCAAAGACGTTCCACGATCTTCTGCCGTCTCCATTATAGAAGGCAATACCACAACAGAAAGAAGCCGAAAGCATCCCCTAAAAACATCCAAGACGTCCGTCCAAGTAAAAATGGAATTGAAGAGGAAGTTGCAACAAAAAAACAGTTAGTTCTAACTACAAAAAGCCATGTGACAACAGCCGATGGGCTCTCATCATCATCGTCACGTTCAGAGTCGGAAGAAGTCAGTGATGATGGAAACTATACCGTTTGTGCGTTCTGTAATGTGAAATCCAACGCTCGTATGTCTGTCTGTGAAACATGGCGATTGGGAACAGTGCCAAGGAAAATCTAGAGTGGCATCACGAGAAATGTATGGGTGCACAAGGAAGAAAAAGTTATTTGTGTAAGATGTGCGATCAGGGTGCACTCTGAACATAAAGGTTCGTATTGGGAATTAAATACTAATATTGCATATTTCAATTTTAGGTTACTGACTCCATTCACAATCAAATGTGACCCGATTGACCCAAAAGTCTTAAGGGTGAATAGGGTCATGCAGAGTTGTAGGCTAAATGCTGGGGCGAATAAAAAAGGGAACTTAAAAAAAATATTAGTTATGGACAATTATAATAGTTCAATGATCCCTTTGTTACTATATTCCCGACAATTTTCAATTTTAATGAAATTATGGGAAATATTTACATTGTTTGATTTTTTTTACCAAATTCACCCTAAGTTTCCATACACTATTTCTTGCACTTCAACTTCCGAATTACATTGCATCGCACCACACTCTATTCCATCTCTTCTCCCATGGCATTGTTTCGACAAGTGTTTCACAATTATTCCAGAACTGTAAACAGGAGAATCATTATTCTGTAATTTTTGGTCATTTGTAATATAATCTAAATGTATTTAATTGTGCACGACGGTGTTTAGGTTATAGGTTATGTTCAATCTTCATCCGTGCTCGAGTGACTATATTATCTTCCAAAAACGGATGCGATATATGGCCAAGGACGAACGAACAACTGAACGTTCACAGAGATTGCTATCGTTCTTGCAAGCTCACAGATTATAATTATCTGCCAAAATATTAACAAGAAGTTGCTAGTCTTACGCTCCGATGCTCAATTTAGTTCATCCAGCATTTAAACTATTAAGGATCATTAGCGTCGTCCGTCATCTTTGATTCTGACTGCGGAGGAAAGAAGAGGTGGAGAAACTCCTAGGCGTTGTATGTGAGAGTGATGTAATATATCCTCTCCAGGTTGACCAAAACATTGGAAAGAGCAAAAGGGAATAGCGCAATTTTTGATTTTGTGAAATTAAATCTGTGAAGCATTAGCATCTTGTTCAGCTGTGACTCCCATCTGTCTATAAAATCCCATTGTGTGTGTGTGTGTGTGTGTCTAGCATATGGACTAGGGATGGCCAGATCCGGATCCTAGCGGATCCGAAATCCGGATCCGGTTGGTTCCGGATCCTAAGGATCCGGATCCTAAAATTTTTCGGATTCGGATCCGTGGATCCGGAATTTTCAGATCCGGATCCGGTACTTTCGGATCCGGATCCAGAACTTTCGGATCCGGATCCAGAATTTTCGGATCCGGATCCGTGGATCCGGAATTTTCAGATCCGGATCCGGTATTTTCGGATCCGGATCCGGATCCAGAACTTTCGGATCCTGATCCAGAACTTGCGGATCCGGATCCAGAATTTTCGGATCCGGATCCGTTTTGCCATCCCACATGCGCTTCTTTGGAAAGTAAGAATGTGCTTATAAAACATATTGTTACCTGCTAATATACGTATATATATAATATACATACACACACATATATATATATATATAGTGTGTGTGCGCGCGTGCGCGATTTGTAATTAATTAATACACTTACAAGGGAGGTCTAAGTCTCCCCCTCCGATTTCCATGAAACTTGCAGGGCCCAAATGAAGAAATACGTGTTTTTTTGTTTCGGCAAAAAATTTGTTCTAGGGGGCAACCACCTCTCAAATGTCAAGATGAGGACAAATTGAAGAGGGGATCTGACCCCTGTGTTCCCCTCCGATTTCCATGAAACGTGGCAGGTTCCCGCGCTAGTTGCTCCCTGTCTTTTCTCGGTGCTGGGGAAAGTCAAAGCCAGGCAGCCAATTAAAATACACAACGTCGCAACAGCGTCTACGTAAGCGCCTCTCTTCTGGCTTTCATTCGCTCCTCGCTGCCCAGCAGACGATTTTTTCCTCGTTTCTCATTGGCACCGAAACTGTTGAGCGCTCCCTAGCGCGGGAAGCGGGACAGGTTCTACCAAACGCGGTATAGTAGGGATGGCCAGATCCGGATCCTAGCGGATCCGAAATCCAGATCCAGAACTTTTTTATTTTAATTTGTAGAACTGTAACTGTAGAACAATTGTATAATTTTTGTATAACATTTCTATCTTGTTATATGTGTTAAAGGTTTCATCCTGGAATGGAATGTCTCACATTTATGTGTGTTTTCATTCCCCCCTCAAATGTCAAGATGAGGAGAAATTGAAGTGGGGATCTGACCCCGAAACCACGAAAATACGGCATAGGAAGAAACAGGGGGGATAGGGCCTCTCTATACACCTGTCAAATTTCATGAGAATCGGAGGGGGACACAGGGGTCAGACCCTTACTTCAATTTGTCCTCATCTTGACATTTGAGGGGATTTTGCCCCCTAAAACAGTTTTTAGCTGAAACAAAAAAACACGTAATTCTTCCTTTGGGCCCCTCTATACACCTGCCACGTTTCATGGAAATCGGAGGGGAACACAGGGGTCAGATCCCCACTTCAATTTGTCCTCATCTTGACATTTGAGAGGAGGTTGCCACCTAGAACAAATTTTTTGCCGAAACAAAAAAAACACGTATTTCTTCATTTGGGCCCCACTATACACACACCTGCCAAGTGTCATGGAAATCGGAGGGGGACACAGGGGTCAGATCCCCACTTCAATTTGTCCTCATCTTGACAATTGAGTGCGTTTCGCCCTGTAAAACCGTTTTTTAGCTGAAACAACAAAAAAAAAAACACGTATTTCTTCTATTGGGCCCCACTATACACCTGCCAAGTTTCATGGAAATCGGAGGGGGCACATAACTTAAATGCCCACTTAAATTTGTCCTCATATTGACATTTGAGGGGGGTTGCCCCCTAAAACAGTTTTTTAGCCGAAACAAAAAAAAACACGTATTTCTTCATTTGGGCCCGTTTATACACACACCTGCCAAGTATCATGGAAATCGGAGGGGGACACAGGGGTCCGATCCTCACTTCAATTTGTCCTCATCTTGACATTTGAGGGGGTTTTGCCCCCTAAAACCGTTTTTTAGCTGAAACAAAAAAAACACGTATTTCTTCATTTGGGCCCGTTTATATATACACCTGCCAAGTATCATGGAAATCGGAGGGGGACACAGGGGTCAGATCCTCACTTCAATTTGTCCTCATCTTGACATTTGAGGGGGTTTTGCCCCCTAAAACTGTTTTTTAGCTGAAACAAAAAAACACGTATTTCTTCCATTGGGCCCCACTATACACCTGCCAAGTATCATGGAAATCGGAGGGGGACACAGGGGTCAGATCCTCACTTCAATTTGTCTTCATCCTGACATTTGAGGGTGTTTTGCCCCCTAAAACAGTTTTTTAGCTGAAACAAAAAAACACGTAATTCTTCCTTTGGGCCCCACTATACTGCCAAGTTTCATGGAAATCGGAGGGGATACTTAGATAACCTCCCTTGTTAGTCTTACACTTTGTAATTATATAACACTGCATATATTATAATGTTTTATTTTAATTTGTAGAACTGTAACTGTAGAACAATTGTATAATTTTTGTATAACATTTCTATCTTGTTATATGTGTTAAAGGTTTCATCCTGGAATGGAATGTCTCACATTTATGTGTGTTTTCATTTCCAATACATTCGAATGAATACATATTCGTTTCAATGGCATTTACAAAATCACCTCTGACATGTGTGCACGAGTGTGTTAGCCGATGCGTAGCAAAGTATTTTAGGAACAACACTTGAAAAAATTCTTGTAGGACTAACGAAAAATTTCTTTGTAATCGAAGATCATAATACCTTTTAAGGTGTGGTAATATTATAATGGGATTGAGATACGAAACTCTCGGATCCGGATCCGGATCCGGAACTTTCGGATCCGGATCCAGATCCGGAACTTTCGGATCCGGATCCAGATCCGAAACTTTCAGACCCGGATCCGGATCCGCGGATCCGGAACTCTCGGATCCGGATCCAGATCCGGAACTTTCGGATCCGGATCCAGATCCGAAACTTTCAGACCCGGATCCGGATCCGCGGATCCGGAACTTTCGGATCCGGATCCAGATCCGAAACTTTCAGATCCGGATCCGGATCCGGAATTTTCGGATCCGGATCCAGATCCGTAACTTTTGGATCCGGATCCGGATCCGAATGGATCCGGATTTTTCGGATCCGGATCCGTTTGGCCATCCCTAATATGGACCAGCCAGCAGATAACTTTTGCAAAATGTGATCCTCTTTCGTTACCGAAATGTCGCCTATCATAGTCCTTTATTTCTTTCCAGTATGGAGGGTCGTGATTATAATCAAGAAAATAACGTATCTCATTCAATATCAATCAAGTAAAAATAACAGAAAGATCAGTTTCACGCTTCTTTCTACAAAATGTTATTCCGGTTGATAACATTTTTTGTTAAAAATAATAGTCTCTTTGATATATCTTCGTATATAATCACTTGTGTGGGTATTTTTGATGAAATAATAAGGTTGAAATATCCCTATTTTAGATAATAAAAAAATACATTCAAATGATTGTATAAAATTATTTATTCATGGTCCAAATGTATCTAATAACTAGTGATGAATGATAAGCTGCTGCCAGTTTGTGACGTCATTAGTGAGTACTCGAACCCGATTCAAGACTGGCAACAACAATGGGCACTTTAACGAAATATAATGGTTGTCTCTTGTACCATTGAATTGGCTACCAGGTAACAACTTTCAGCAGAGACATTACTGTACGGTAGGATCCACTAGTATTGCTAGGCAAATTGTCCATGACTATTTTCATTCATTTTTTCTTGCATCCTACATGTTTTTAAGCGATGGATTTTTAAGTATGCTGGTGTAGAAGTTGTCAACAGCTTGTTTTGGAGGTCAAATAAAGTGCACGAGCATGCTGATGGACAATTTGCATGGTAATACTCTTGGATCCCAGTGTTCTATTATAACCAGGCTAAATCTGAACAGTTCCTTAGCAAATACATCCAAAATTGGTGCACGCAGTTGGTCATATTGAATGATAAGGGAGGTCAGGTTAACGTACTACGAAGTCACATGTTGGAAAAACATGGTCAGGCATGCATGTATCACATATTTGTCCTTTCACATATTTCTTCAGTTCACCATATTGTTGACTCTGCATGTCGTTGTTGGAATAACCAAAGACGTATGTAAAAAAAAATCTAGATATTTTTAGATACGAATTTTGTTCATTCCGACGACGGTAAAGCTTGTGGAATCCGATCAAACGACTTTCGGTTATTACAACAACAATATAATAGCACTCCTTTCATGGCCTTCTGTGTACAATATTGGCCATCATCTATGTCAAGTTGACGCGTTCAATCAATTTATCTTTCCTGTGTGAATCTTGATATGGCCTCCCTACTTCTCTCAATTCTGTGTCCCTTCCCTAATACCCTTCAATTGCTCAGTATGTACTTCGCTTTGTACAGTCACGGACACACATGCGTTGTAACAATTCCATTGAAAGTTAATGGGATTGTTATAACCCAGAAGTGTCCGTGACTGTACAGGGGATATTTTATCTTATCCCTTTAAATTAAGACGAAATTTATCATAGGCCATACTTCATTAGTTGAACGACATATTGCATTAATTGATTTGATTTATTTGTTGTATTTAACTTCGCTTTTCTTCCACTTTTGCATAATCGCGAAGATGAGGATGAATTGTGATAAAATGAAGCAGACGGGACAATCACAAACACACATGGGCACAGGCAAGTACCCAAGGGGGGGGGGGCTTAAGGGGCTCGAGCCCCCCCCTGAAAGTTTTCGGTTTACACTAGATAAAATGAGTGTTTTCTGTTTATTTTGGTATGAAATAAGATAATGTGACGATAATTTAAGGAGAGAAATAATTATCAAGGAAAGATGGAGAATTTTCTGTAACCCTGTTATTGATAATATCACGCATTCAAGATGAGGTACAGGGGGCTTGAACCCCCTTATTCTAGGAAATTTTTCAGTTTACATTAGATAAAATTAGTCTTTCGGCTTCTTGAATAATGTGACAATAATTTAAAGTGATAAATCCCTTGGGCACGTCACTGGAGATAAATGAGTAAGCATTTAATCATATTGCGAGACGAAATATTAGATGTGTTGGGAACGGAAGGGTTTTCATTGTGCATTAATTGTTTCGCGATCCAGCTGTATTCGAGAAGACTTCCATTGTTACGTGCCGATGTATGACAAGACTGCAGAAGCTGTGACAGACAATTTTGAACACTTGCAAGTGCTTAGGCCTGAATATGAACAATTTCGTGGGTTTCGGCTTTTATAAGAGCTGCAAACATGGGAGGACAAGACACATTAGTGGTGTTCAGGCTCGAATCAGAGAGAAATATTCGAGAACTGTCTGCGTCCAGTTCACAGCTCACAGTTTGAATCTCGCGTTGTCGAGTGGATTGTCCATCCCGTGCATGTGTAACAGCTTCGTAAAAACACTTCCGGTACACAGATGGTTTGATGCCTGATTAGAAGAAATGGACAAACACACATACTGAGATGGTTCCTGCCCAGAAACTTAGTGAATGAAAACAGAGGAGTCGCTGTATAGAGTATATTGTTAAATTCATGAGACAATTATTGAAAATATGGATCGAAGTCCGTTTTCCCCTCCAAAATTCGCTTTCCCTATGTAATCCGTTATCCTTCCAGAATCTGTCTTGCCTCCATAATTCTTCTCGCTCGAAATACGGATTCCCTCCGAAATCTGGATTTTATCCGGGCAGCATGTTTTCCGAATCCGGATTTCAAATTTTCCGGAATACGGATTCCGGATTTTTTTTTAGCCATTCCTAGTTAATACACATTTCTTCACCGTCGTTGTTGATTGATTGAGTTGGTATTTTAAGTCCTCTTTATGGACAGTAAGGCTAATCAGGACTGGGCCTACAGTTTAAAAGTGGGATCCGGACAATTATGTGCCACCACAGGGTAACCCCCACCGAGACGCCTTCATTACAAGGCGAAGACACTACCACTACGCCATCTGGGAGGCCCTCACCGTCGTTGTTAGCTTACCTATAAATATATTTTTGAAAAAGTAAAGCTGTGTATGGGCTATCACCGAACCATGGAGCGACATAGAGAATGTGGAGGTTTGGAGTAAACACATCCTCTATAGAATAGAATAGAATATAGGTTTATTTCAATATGAGCCTTTGCGGCTGTACACACATTTCCATAGATCAATGAAGATTTTTTTCCCCTTCTTCATTTTCACCCCATAACCCCTCTCTTTATGCCCTCACGTGTTCAACTTTATCTTTCCTACTAATTGTGGGTTCTTCTCTCACTTCAATCTATCAACCGGTTTTATTTTTCTACTAATTTTACACTTATAGCACTAGTTATTATATTGTCAAAAAGAAGCTTTCTGCACACCGCTCTCGGGCACTTTCACTGCCGTCCCTCATCTTATTCGCTCTCTTTGTCCAGACGTAATGTAGGAAGGTTCCCAGGTCCCTTATTTGAGTTCCGTCCCTCCCAGCCATTTTCCTCCTCATAATGACCATCATTAGCCCCTCCATTTTATATTCGTTCATATCCCTTATGTATATCCGTCTAGCCTTTGCTCTTTCTTTGCACTGGAGGAAAACACTTCCTCTATATCGGTCATAATGGTGGTGACATGATCAGTAGCACGGTTCGGCGGCTTTTATTCGACATGTACCCACTGATGAGAAGTGAGCGGAGAATTGCTTAATGCACTTAATGCATCTCAGGAATCTAACATGGGCCTCCCGCGTGCACATGGAACACAAAATATGTCAACTGACACAAATGTGTGCACACACTCTACATCAAAATATACTAACAGATCAAATACGAAGATTTGAAAGAAATCACAGTACAAGTGTGTCAATTGATGTACCAAAAGTACATCAATTATTGATGCATTTAGAGTTCTGTGTGCAGTAGAGCGAGACGTCAGACTGGACCACTGCGCCAAAAATTATGATACAGTAAATCCTCGTCAATCCGGACTAATGAAGGGTTAAGTTGGCCGGTTTAACGAAAGTCCGAATTAACTGAAATAACCTAAATGAACAGTAGAAAGTGTATTAAAACTCACTTTATAGCAACAAAACACGTTTACTATGGAGTATTTAAAGGGCATAGGCCTAAATACACCATACAGTACAGTACAAAGTTTGCGGGAAACAGAATTTCATCGCGGTTGACTGCCTTCTCCTTGGGAAGTTCTCTTGTTGACTTGTAGCCACATTTAAAACCTTGCATTCTGCTTGCTTTTTTCTTTTTGCCTGTCCGGATTAAGCGAAGTCCGGTATATCGAGGTTTTACTGTATAATATACCCGAACGAACATTTACTGGGACATCCTGTACATCAACTTTTTGCTCACCATCACCGGTTCGTCCCATTGAAAGGGCTTTCAATTACTTCCTGGAAACGACCACCATTGAAATAGGAGTTTTAACTCCTATCAGAAGAAATGTGTCTCCCGTTTCGTGCGCTACACTCCATAAGATGATAACAAGGCCTCTCCCACACGACACACCACAGATCATCGATCAAATCTGTGATGCGAGATGCAACACGACCTTTCACCCAATGTAGCTCCCTTCCCACGACGCTTCATTCGAACGACGATGAGCGCCATCACTCAAACAGGCAGGGGAACAGCCATTAAATTACGCTTTTATTTTTTCAAACGCAGCTTACAGCTTGTTCATACTCAGACCTAAAAATCTATATCTGGACGTGAAGTTCGTATCGATATACAATTTCATATATTTTAGAATCAAGGCATCTTGAGTTCGATACCCGGTGCAGGCCCATGGTGGTTCCGATCCCACTTTAAAGTGTAGGCCCAGTCCCGATTAGCCTAATCTGTGCATAAAGTGGATATAAAACAACACGTACATTTTTAGAAGCAATATCGATGTTATTATTAAACGTTCAAAGTAGAAAGTTCAGGGAAAATGCAGGCCCGATCAGGACTCAACTCCGGGCCTCGGGCTCACCGTACCATTTCTCTACCAATCGGCCAGAGTTCCACTCCTGGTCGAGCCTGAATTTATCACAGGAATTTCTACACACAACATCTCCTGTGTGTACCAAATCGTAAGGGAAAAGTTCAATGTTTGTCTGTCTGGAATAACTACACTTTATGCACACATAGGTTAATCAGTACTGGATCTTCAATTTACACTATTTCCCCCCTTCAAAGAACAAATACAAGTCCACTTGATTTCCAAGTGACAGCGTTAAACACTACCGTATAGGGAGGTTAAAAGATATTACGAGTTACATTGAAAATTGTGTGTCATGGTGTCCGGAAGTGATCCATTTGCAGGTGAAAAGGTAGGTGTTTGTGTAGCAACCTTTACTTCTTCCCGGCACTTCCAGATCACGTAGTGGTAACACAGGGATCCTGGATGCACATTGCACAATGGTTTCGGATCCCACTTTAAATTGTAGGTCCAGTCCCGCTTAGCTTATCACAAAAACTTCGACTTCATTTATAAATATTTAATCAAGTAAAAAAATAATGTCTTCGTTACGATTTAAAAAAACAGAAAAGAATGTGTGACTGTTTCCAAAATAAAAGATAATGAATACCCTGAAAAAATAGCAGTTCCCAAAACTATTCCCATGGTAACTTTGGTTATATAAAATAACACCACAATGTCTGTCATGTTCACACCAACAAGCTCAGAATTCTTTCTACTACGACAATTTTACGTCGTGAAGATTAAATGCTGGGGCGCGTTAACGAACATACAATTTACTAGCGTTGTCCAAAAATTAATGCTCTGCATTTTTTTATTTTTTGAGAACTGTTCACTCGACGAATGAAATTTACAGTCAGCAAAGGTACATGTTCCAGCTACATATATGATTTTTTTTTCTCCAAATCCTCCGTTCAGTTCTATGGCCTTGCGCGGAACGAGGGCACGTATGCCATTCCTGTATCAGGCCTTATCTCCTCGTCCCCGTAGCCATATCTTGACAACAACGCTTTCATCGCCTTCAAACCTTGTTCCGTGCATTATGCCCTTTACTGGGCCCGAACAGGACATCAGATGGGCAAGATTCGGGCTGTAGGAAGGACGGAGAAGCACAGAGCAACCGAATTTAGCGATGGCCTCCATTGTCCTCAGGTTTCTGTGAGAGCGAGCGTCATCGTTGAAGGCAAGATATCTCCTGGAACCCAGTTAGGACGCAGCAGTCGAAGTTTGTGTAGGGTGCTCATGTAAAGGTCAATGTTAATCGTTGCACCTCGGGAGAGTACATCCACAAGAACAACTCCAAGGATATCCCGAAATATGTCCGTTGAACCGTGGAAATGCGGGCTGTCAGTGAGAGCGATGTTGCCAGATCCACATACATCTTTCCTCCGCTGAATAAAAATCTGTATAAAATCGGTTTCGCAATGCAAATTGACAATGATAACATATTTTGAAAACAGATGCAAAGAGCTTCAGAACAAGACTAATATTGAATTTGTAGGACTACACAATACTAAGAAAATTTTGTTTCGCAAATTTGATAAGAACGGTTAATTGACAAATTTTAAAAATCTGAAAATTAAGAATTGCGTTTAAAACCATTCTGTCTGCACCGTACTTAAAATTTCGTCACGATCGGACAAGCCGTTTAAAGAATTTCAAAGAGAGCAATCGTTTTTTTGTTTTTTTTTGTTCTCACGACTCGAGAAAAAAAATTGGTTAGCTTAGATTAACGCAGAATTGTATAATATAAATTTTGATGTAACTCTTTTTTTTGTAGGTCTAGTGGTTAATTTTTAATTGGAGTCGAAACTCGAGTATATAATAATTTTATAATATTATTATATATATAATAATATATAATATATAATAATAATAATAATATTTTATATTATTCCGACAGTAGTTAGAAACTTCGGTGTGGAAACTGGAAAAAGGAAGATACGAAATATTGAACCTGTATGGAAAACAAGACACCTACTCGACACCGAGCTACATTCTGAAAAGAGACATCTGCGAAGACTTCCTTAATTTACGCGCCAATAAGTGCCCAGCCGGAGCGCCAATTCTGCCATGTGCAAATCCTTTCCGAAATCCTATAAAGGATTCTAGCGAGTCTTCAATCCACACGGCCTAAGTACAAAGATCGTTACATCGATAGAACAAGAAGAACGATAGTTAATTACTTGCTCTAAGCAGCCGAAGAAACCCCACCCCGCCCGTCCTACTCGACTAATTTCGTCGCCCATCAAAGCGAATTGCCGACAGGATAATCACCGATTCCGGCGAGATGATCAAGAGGAGACGGATGCCCGATTGATGTCAGGGTTGCCCGGAGACGTCGCTTGCCTCCAACTCGAATGTCGCAGTTCGAAGTACCAGAACAAAGAAGATGCCGCTACGCTTTAATGCCGCATGCCATATATACATTTCTCCCTCCCCCCCCCCTTCCAACATTGTTGTTCGTGATGCCAAATTTCAATATGCGAGGCTTGTTCAAAAAATAAACTGGATAAGGGTTGCCTTACGCAATGAAGACTTGCACAGGTGCGATTTTCTATTATGTAATTGCACTATGGCGCTTTTATTAAGATAAGATCCAAATTAAAAGTAATAAACGACACTGTTATAAATGTATTCCCTGTTTATTCCAATATAGGATAAAATAAAATAACGTTTTCAATTGCCTGCTCAGGTCTCCACTCGACCTTGGTACTCTGTTAACAGCATTTTCCCCCGACATTGTCTCAATCTCAATTACACAGATAGTTTAAAAATGGGAAATTAGATCTTGGAATCTTCAGTAGATTGTGTAGATTAGAGGCGACTGTAAACCTGTGCCAATGCATCCAACGACTGCCAGATGTTTGGAAACGTTTTTACGCAGCAGCAGATTACATTGAAGGATTGTAAATGATTCCAGGTATGTATCTTCTTTCATGTCTCATTCTCATGGATGTTGCTACTACAAGAAAAATGGCCCTCGTATTTATAGTGTACCATATCGAAATGAGACGCCGAACATAAAAAAAAAGAAGAAATGTTTCGAGGACCGCTGTACGGTGAGTGATGACATGATGAAATTGATTAATGGACACGCACAAACATCCATGACCAGGCCAGGATTCGAACCCAGGACCCATGGCGTCGTAGCGCGATGTGTTAACTACTCCGCCACGATATATATATATATATATATAAAGCACACACACACACACACACACACACACACACACATACATACATACATACATACGTATACACATACATACATAGATATAATATCTTGGAATTTGTTTGAATTGTTATTTTATGCACAGATAGGTTAATAGGGAATGGACCTACAGTTTAAAGTGAAATCGGAACAACTGTACAATGTGCCTCCACCGGATATCGAACCAAGGACCACTTGATTACAGGGCGATATTTTATGTGGTGAGAGAGAGAGGGTAAGTAAAAAACAGTATACTAGTGCTAAAAATTAATAACAAAATATTGTTTCTTTCCGGTTTAAATGGCTTCAGCTGTACTGGAAACTTCAATATATATATATATATTTAAATACCTAATCTTGGAGATCCGAGATGAGATGGACATTTGCCTTTCGAGACAGAGTCAAACCTCTTTACACACCAGAAGAGACGCGATTCTGCCAACGCTCGTCAGCAACTCCAGGCAAAGAATTTACCGGATGTTTATTCCCGTGGAAATGGGTGGTCTTCCATTTGGTGCGCTGACCATACCCCGGCACAAGAAACGGCTAAAAGACTTCTTGGTATTAGCGGGAGAGGGACGAGAATTTAAAAAGAGAGAGAGAGAGACTCCGAGGCAGGAAATTCCTTTTCCGATCGAAAATCGATGATCGCCTCGAAAACACAGCAGCCATGGAAGTACATCATCTGCCGGCGACATCCCAGGCACTTCAGCGTGCGGGTGAAGCCCATTGTTTTCACCTGAAAAGAATCGCCGATGAGGCACTCCGCAACGCGAGAGCATTTAATCTGACAGCACGCTTGATTGTTCTCCAATTTGGGCATCAAGTAGGATGCCACGCTCGTTTCGACACAATGAGAATTGCCAGCGATGAGGACGGCGCGGGGAGTTTTTGCCATGCTTTCCTCCTTTCCGGAGAATCTAGACCGCGTCCGGAAGGAGAAAAAGTATCTCTGTGCGGAAAGCAGTGTTGCTAGATGACGGCAAATTCCAGGAATACTAGAAATAGAGGGGCCTTTGATTCCACGCGCAACCGCAAGCCCTCGTGAAGTTTCGCAAGGTCTGGCGCGGACGCCGGGAACGAGCTCCAGGCGGTTACGCAGAGAATTTCACACCCTATACTAGTATTTTTAAAGAATACAATTCTATTTCCTAACTTTTTCCTTTTCCACAAATTTCGTTGAGTTTGAAAACTCGTTTCCCTATCTTACTTTCGTTTCCCGGTAAAAATTGTAATGTGAATTCATACAGAGTAGTCATAATTAAAGTTGCCCCACTCAGAGCCGCCTGGAGCCTATCCTAAGCATTGGATTGGGCTGAAACTTGCTATAGAAGCTATGGAGAACATTGGGAAGAGAATGCTGATGAAAAAAGTTCAATTTTTCACCATCAGGTTGAAATGCGGCGCTGTGGTGTACAGTGAACATCATCACGGAAACCCTTCGTGCGTCCATCACACTATCTCATGCTTCCAAAGTGTCGTTCACGTTGACAGGCCGCATATCGAACAATGCTATGCCGAGAAAACTCAAATTACTGGTTGTTACTCCAGCGCCACATTACAACCTGGTGATGAAAATTTGAATCCGTTTGTTCAACCGGGCTCCAGAGGGCTATGATTAGGGGATATTTAATTTTAAGCGCCGCACTATTCTTTTCCACCAGCATTCGTTTCCCCCTCGTCTGCATAGCCTCTATCTACAGTATACCAAGTTTCACCAAAATCCGTTGCCTCGAACAGGCTTCAGAGGGCTATGAATAGGGCAACTTCAATTGTGGCTCCGATGTATTTTTGTTTCTTAGAACTGCCTTCCTGCCATTTTTAGTTAATTGCAGCAATGGGGATCATTGGTGATTAAATGAAATTGATGAAGACGCACTAGCAAAGAAACACCGACATTCACGTTTGGACTTGAACCTGGACAGTAGATCGTTATTCCAGCTTTGAACGCACTTGGCTCACGCCGCGACTTCGCTCCAGTAAATAACCCGTAACTCGACAGCCCTTGAAGGGCGTAGGCCGATCTCTTGACCAGAGGTGGTCACCCTCCGGAGGGCGACCCTCATGAGGGCAGACCTCACCCTCACCCTCACCCTCCGAAGACTTGTGAGGGTGAGGGTGAGGGCGAGATCGACCCGTGAGGGTGAGGGCGTGTGAGGGTGAGGGCGAAGCCGAGCCGTGAGGGTGAGGGCGTGTGAGGGTGAGGGCGACTGGTGAGTCGTGAGGGTGAGGGCGTGTGAGGGTGAGGGCGAAGCCGAGCCGTGAGGGTGAGGGCGACTGGTGAGTCGTGAGGGTGAGGGCGTGTGAGGGTGAGGGCGAAGCCGAGCCGTGAGGGTGAGGGCGTGTGAGGGTGAGGGCGAAAGGCTAGTCGTGAGGGTGAGGGCGTGTGAGGGTGAGGGCGAAAGGCAAATCGTGAGGGTGAGGGCGTGTGAGGGTGAGGGCGAAAGGCTAGTCGTGAGGGTGAGGGCCATGTCAATCCGTGAGGGTGAGGGTGCGTGAGGGTGAGGGCGAAAGGCTAGTCGTGAGGGTGAGGGCGTGTGAGGGTGAGGGCGAAAGGCGAGTCGTGAGGGTGAGGGCATGTGAGGGTGAGGGCGAAAGGCGAGTCGTGAGGGTGAGGGCATGTGAGGGTGAGGGCCATGTCAATCCGTGAGGGTGAGGGCGTGTGAGGGTGAGGATGAAGTCGAGTAATGAGGGTGAGGGTGTGTGAGGGCGAAAGGCGAGTCGTGAGGGTGAGGGCGTGTGAGGGTGAGGGCGAGGGCAAGGAAAATCCGTGAGGGTGAAAGGCGAGTCGTGAGGGCATGTGAGGGTGAGGGCGAGGCATGAAGGTGAGGGCGAGGCATGAAGGTGAGGGAGATTGAACGAAAATGACCACCTCTTGTTTAAAGTTCGATCCGAACTACAATGTGCCTCCTCCACCGGGTCTAGTAAGAAATGGGCTTTAATATTTTTAATTCGTTTCATTGTGTTTCTAGTCCAAAAACGCATTTTTATATTGCCTATAAATGGCTATTAGGTGAGTTCCTATTTTGCTTAATCGTCCCTAAAATGCCTATTCTGCCATTTTTGCTTATTTCAGCTTTGTTATGCGCCTTTGGCTTTCCATATGTTGAATGTAAGCGTTCGTTGACGTTGAACTGCCTGAAAGCCTCAATCGGGGTAAGCAAACTGGACAACCTGTTAGTGACTCATCATATATGTGGACGCAACGACGCCAGCTCTCCCCTTCTTTTTTTCCCCTGAAAGATTTCTGGGAATCAATCAGTACTCATTTGCTTTGTTGTGCCTGTGAAAAAATGTGGTTGTATGAGGAGGTATCATGTGTTTCAAAATGACAAGGGATATGACAGCCAGAAATGTATTAATCAGTGGCGTGCCAAGAGGGGATCGGTGGGGTTCATAACCTCTCCCCTTTGCTCCAGTATTATTTTAAAAAAGTGAAAGGCAGTTAAGGATAGAAATTACTGCGAAAATCCTAGACACGCCACTGGTATTAATTAATAATTCATCTTCGCAGGGAATTGTGAATTAAAGTAATTCTGATATAAAGAACTTGCACTAACCATTCGGCCAATTTGAACAAATACCCCAATTTCGGATGGCATCCCATTTCGCCTAACCGCCTAAACCGGTCGGAAGGGGGAATGAGGGAAATTTTGATCCAAGTAAACACCAAACAATTCCCAACATGTGCCCATGCCAAATAGTCAGGTGTTGCTCCGAAAAAGGAGCATTGTCACACAATCCAGCAGCCGGGGGTGTTTGTTATATTTTCTATAAGATAAAGGAAAATAGGACTCCATTTCTTGGTCGATCTTTTAGTAGGCAAAAACAATCCTCCACTCGACCCCCTTCAATCTCTGACTTTAGTCGGATTAGAAATTCTCAGCTGCTTCATTGACGCTTAATGTTCTGCTTGTTCTTGTTTTATCCAACCTAACCAGGTGTGTGATATCAAGGATAACTAAGAATGACTTTCATAACTTGCACCGGAGTTCGGGCATTTATTTTGGTTAGAATAGGCAGACAAAAAGGCATTTATAATGTGGAAAATAGGCACCAAATTTTAAAAAAATAGGCACAATAAACAAAAATAAAGTGGGAAAGTTTCAAATAATTTATCTCTATAATTTCATTTTAAAATCAACTAGTAAACAACATATTTACTTTCATTTGTTGCCTTGATTACACACAACCACTAGGTTTTTTTTTGTTTTTTGCTTTCTTGAACATTCATCTGTCATAAAGAATGATTTTCATAACGAGAATGATCTCATTTGACCACCCATGAAATAGGCTATTGTAAGAACTGGATTCATATCGTGAATAAAATATTTTTTCTCGTTTAAGAATATCACAAATCGTTTTCAAGTTTTCCAGTTCTACATTTTTACTCATTACACCTTTGCACTTTTCTGCAACAGCTAACTTTTTCTCCTGACACTTCAATTAGTAGCCGCACCGATTCCTCCAAGAGTTTAATGGATAAGAGTTTCACCTCTTTTTCCCAGCTTTGTAATTGTTTCTGGCAACTGGCAACATCGTAATGTGCTAATAAATAATGTTTTTGAAAGAAAACTAAGTTATGTACAATTTTTTAAAAACACATTCTAAAAATGTCATTGAAAATTAAAAAAACAGGCGTAAAAAGTAAATATATAGGCAGTAGGATATAAAGTAGGTAAAACGAAAAACTTTCTAAATGTACATATATTAAGACAATTTTTTTCAATAAATGCAGCAGGAAAAAACAGGCATTTCGGCCTGTGGAGAGACCATTAAATTTCATAAATCACATTATACGCGTACTGTGCCGATAAGCAGTTAGGCAAAGGGGATTAGGCGAAACTGGACTACATGCAATTTTGTGTTCAATTGTACGCACAAAAAGGGATGAAAAGCAATTTGCATTCTTTTAACCAAAAAAAAATATTTTAAATGGTGTTCCAATTAAAATTTCTGGGAAGAAATGAACTAGCGTTACCTATTGCGCTAATTGCGCACAAATGTTTCATTGACAATGGATTATAATTTTAATCATATTCTCATTTGCATTATTTTATTTTTGTACGATTATATGACCTGTTTATCTGTGTATGTGCATCAAATTATAGAATAAGAATGATTTGATTTTGATCTTCTAAGTGCACATGTTCTGGTGAGCCAAGAGAGGCCATTATCCAAATTATTAGAATTATATTATTTAGTAGGAGAGACAATGAGCGAGCAGGTTAACCGAATGGGCATAAAGGTGTAACATTTCTCAAATAGGGCAAGTAAAATGTGCTGTAAATTTCCCTTCTTGTGGAACTGTATTTTATTTGTAAAAGAATAAATACAAATGATGTATTAAGTACAAAAATGTGTTGAATTTAATTGTACAGGGTGGCTCAAAAAGTCACTTAACACCTCCGGTAGAAGGCCACTGCAGCGCGCAACGTGGAAATGGTGATGACCAATCGTTATCAGGCCAAGAAGGAACCACATTGACGCCACCCGCGTGGTCGACGGCCATCTTGATGTCAGCCATCTTGAATTCAACTTCAGAATTTTAAATGGGAAGGGGGTGATATGATATATCAAATCAGGCTAGAATTTCACGAGAAATGCAGTGGTGAAGGTTTTTTCGACGTATCTTTAACCAGTAAAAGGTTATTACTGAATTCTTGTACCAATTTGCTCCTTTTCAAGGTGTTAGAAAAATGTATTAAAATTTGTTTAGCGCATCGGTAGCGCATCAAGATCAAAGAGATGTCTAGGGAGAGAAGTTCGCATGCCATTGCACACGATTTTAAGAAGAGCTGCGCATTATGAATGGTTGATGCGAACAATTTACAGTGTGACGCTTCCATTGAATTAAAAGTCCTTCACAATGACAAGGCCGTTTCGTTTCTACCTGGAACTGGTGATGGTGAGTGGTGAGGCGGTGGAAAAACGTATGTCAAGTGGAAATCACCACATATTAATAAATTATGAAATTATATCTCAAACGTTTGCACATAGTTAGCACATGAATGCACACTATGTATTTTTATAAGCACACGAATATTAATCAAGATATTAATGAGTTTATTGTGGCGATTCTGGCTTGATATCGCCACAAATTAAAAAAAAATATTTTTCAGCAACAAAATTGTACTATCTTTTAGGCATTCGCTAGCACATGAAAGCACACTATTTATTTAAATTAGAATACAAATAGTAATCAAGATATTAATAACATTATTGGCAATTCTGGTTTGATATCAAGATAAAATCGCCACAAATCAAAAAAATATTTTTCAGCAACAAAATTGTACTATCTTTTAGGCATTCGTTTAGCACACGGAAGCACACTATTCATTGCCAGCTGATCTCACCGAGGGACGAGAAACATGTGAAAGAAAAGTGTTGTATGTGAACTGTGGCTTCAACAGGACAATAAATATTGTGATTTGAAAATTAGATATGTGAGATTGATTAATCTATCTCTGCTAGACTAGCTACTCCTCAGTGCACGTCACTCCGTATTTTACTTGATCCGGAAAGAAGGTTCTACCTCACTCAAATATTATGAGATTTCAATCGAAGTTGTACCAATTACACCTGAATGTAGTCAGTTCAATGCCATGAATCTAACCTTTAGTGATCAGAGTGAGATTAAATTTGCTCGGATCATAGAATGCATCACCGTAAATCAATTTCGGTGCAGCGGCGGCGATTGGATTCCAAAACCGGCAGGGGCAATGTGCCAAAACTAGGGGGGGGGGGGGACAAAGGCAGTATATTTTCCTTTGTAGATAAGGTTTAGCAAAGTACGAGGGGAAAAGTGGCGAAAAGTTGGGGGGCAATTGCCCCCTCGCCCTCTAATCGCCGCCACTGCCTCGCTGTTGTATTTCCTTTTTCATGACATAGGAGCTCCAATAATTATTTTAAAGTTTCGTATCAGAAGTAACTCAAAGAAAAAAATGGTTGCTGGAGGGTAATTTAAAGGGAAGTTTTCCCAACTTCTTTAGATTTTCTTATTGTCAAGAAATTTCGGGGAGGGGTTGTAGCCCCTTATTCCCATTCCCCCTCCTCCGCGTACGCCAGTGGGGTAAGCAAATTGTGTGTCTGCTAGTAGTGGATTCCCGAGATCCTTGGATTTCAAAGTGAAAGCGTGGGCACTACATTATATGGGAGCTAACCATAGGGAACCCAACGATACACTTAACCATGGAAAATAATTGTAGAAATTGACTGACATATTTAAAATTATAACACAGTACTATTGTACTTGTACTTTGATTGTTGTTCTGTCTCATTCATTTTCTCTTTCAAAAACTTCTACCCAGTACATTATATTTCCATGTCCACTCTGTCTTCAAAACTCTTCATTCACCAAGCTATAGTAAATGCTCCTGTTCCTTCTGTGAGATTACCATCATGGTTTCCAAGAATGAATGTCTTTCTTCAAATCGAATCTGTCCCTCTTACAACAAAGGATGGGGTGGAGGTAGGGGCTTTGAACACCTGCGGGGCAAGTCTTCCTTTTCCATGGAATTCTAGTAATTGTCACGTAGTGAGATCAAGTTCAACATATTTGTGCAGAGGATGAAGTGATCCCACAACTTAGATGTTTACATATCAATAGCTTGCGGATTTTTTACGTATTTGCCTTTTTCATTCTTTCGTAGTAAAACATAGGCTTTAATATTTTTATTTCGTTTCATGGTGTTTCTAGTCCAAAAACGCAATTTTTTCCCTATAAATGCCTATTAGGTGAGTGCCTATTTTGCTTAATCGTGCCTAAAATGCCTATTCTGCCATTTTTGCTTATTTCAGCTTTGTTATGCGCCTTTGGCTTTCCCTATGTTGAATGGAAGCCTTCGTTGACGTTGAACTGACAAAGCCTCAATCGGGGTAAGCACACTGGACAACCTGTTGGTGACTCATCAGTCATCACCGTGGACATAACGACACCTACCGCCTAACTACCCTTTCTTTTTTCCACCTGAAATCTTGTAGCAGTCAATCCGTACCCATTTGCTTTGTTGTGTGTGTGTGTGAAAGGAAGTAGACAGTTATCTGTGGAGATATCATGTTCATATTTTTGAAAATGCCAAAAGCACAAGACTGCCAGATGTGTATTGATTTAAAAATGGATTTCTGCAAAAGTTTGTTTAACCACCGACGGAAAATTTGATTTTTGTTATTCAGCATCGCTTTTTTTTCACTTTTGGCTAATCGCGAGGATTCGGATGAGGGATGACATGATGACATTTATGAAGGAACACTCGCAAAGAACATCCATGCCCAGGCCAGGATTCGAACCTGGAACCCCTGCTGTGCTATCCACTTCCCCACGGATATCGGCCCCACTGACAGAAAAGTAATTTTCTGTCAAGCTTGTGTTAAATTACTATACAAATAAATATTCTATCCCACATACACATACCTATATAGTTTTACAAAATATCCTTGTTCAAAACTCAGGTTCTCTGTACGTGATTTTAGGCTCCTCTGAAAATGTTTTTCTACCTATCGCGTTATTAGGAAACAAGAATAAATGGTGAACAATGCACACCGAGATGAACCCTCTTACATTGCCTCAGTTCTGAATGAAACAATGCTAAGTTATGTGAAAAACTTAGTGTAGTGCCTTTGTGTTGCATAAGTCAACGATGCTATTTATTCTAGAATGTAATGCCATAACAATTAACAGCTCACGTATTGGTGTAATGTGCGCAATCAGCGCAATGACTAACCCAAGTTCATTTCTTCAGATACATTTTATTGGGAACATCCACAATTTATTTTGAGGGTGCAATTTTTTTTTTCATAACTTGCAAACAATTGGGCATGAAACTGGTGGAATTTACGTAAAAATGGCAAAGGCAATAGTGGCAACGGAAAAAGTGGCAAATTGAAAATGGCAAGCGGATAAAATGGCAACGATAAAAATGGTGAGAATAAAAGTGGCAAATACAATTATTATGATTTTACTTGAAAATTGAGAAATTTCTCGCATTTCACAGATTGAAATTAAAATTTAATATAATGGTATATTTTTGCAGATATATTTACAAGAAGTATAACTTGCACATGTAGCTCAATATCGGACACACTGGACGGAGCAGAACTAAACCTGAAATCTTCTTCATTAAGTTTTAGCCTAATGTACGAATTTCCATTGATTGATTCTGTTTATTTTACTTAAATTTTCTTGGATGATCGCGAAGATGAGGATGTGTGAAGATTAGGGTACGGATTTATAGGCACTAAAAACCTCTGAAATAGGGAGGCAATAGGCACGAAAATGATGCAAATAGGCACTTAAAAAGGACTCTAAAATAGGCAACTAAAATAAAAATACATTAAAATAGGCATTTTTACTTCCAATGCACATGCATACTGTATTAGCATTCCAGTTTACATATAAAAGTGTGCTAACAATTCACAAATTTAAGAGAATCGTCAGTTAAAGTAATTCTCGCAGAAATAACTTGAGCTAACGATTGTTACGTGAATAATTGTTCTGAAGTGATGAAAAAAGGATTTGCACCATTTTAACAAAAAAATATTTTAAAGGATGTTCCGATTAAAATTTCTCCGGAGAAATGAATTTCTGTTACCCACTGTACTAATTGCGCACATATGTTTCACAAAGAATTGACAATAGTTTGAATGAAATGATCATTTGCAGGGAAGCTAGGATAACACAACCTGGTTAATTTATTTATTTGAATGTATTTTACTTGCACTTTTTGCACGAGTAGATGAGCTGTTCATCTGTGTATGCGCATAACATTTTAGAATAAATAATATCGTTTGACTTAGTGTCAGTGCTCGAAGTGAGTCGGCATGCGAGCGGATGGCATCCTCGCAACTAGCGCCAAGACACGCTATTAGTGTAATTCTCCATATTCAACACAAAGCCACTAAACGAAGTTTGTCACATAACATAGCATTGTTACATTTAGAACTGAGGTAATGTAAGCTGAAGGCTCGTCACAGTGTGCATTGTTCACCATTTATCCTTGTTCCCAAACAACACGAGAGGTAGAAAAATATTTTCTGTGGAGTGGGAATTTATACGTGAGCAGCTCAGAGTTTTGAACAAGTGCAATACATAAAACTATACATATGTAGTACCTAGGTACATGTGATATTTCCCATGTGAAAGAAATTGTTTATTTGGAAGTAATTTAACAGTTAAAGATGTCTGCTTCATACAAGCTTGACAGAAAATTACTTTTCCGTGTGGGGACGACCTCCATGGCGGAGTTGTTAGTACAACAAGGCTACAACTCAGGGGTCCCGGGTTGGAATCCCGGCCTGTGCATGGGTGTTCCTTGTGAGCAGTGTCGTGCCCAGGATTTTCGAAAGGGAGAGGTTATGTATATTTTTTCTTGGTAGTCAGCCCTCATTTTGTCATTTTCCTACCTTTGACGTTCTTTTTTTTAGGAATACTTTGCGAAAGGGGGTTATAACCCCCATCAAGCCCACCTCGTGCACGCCACTGCTTCTGAGTGTCTCTTCATCAGTTTCATCATATCACTCATCCTCATCGATGCGATTAGCCAAACGTGGAGAAAAGCGGCGCTAAATAACAAAAATCAAGTTTTCAACCGTAAAACAACCTTCTGCATCAATCCATTTTTGATTAATACACTTCTGGCTGCCTTGTGCTTTGGCAGTTTTAAACATATGAACACGATATCTTCACACGTAACTGCCTATCTCCTATCACACGCTCAACAAAGAAGATAAGTACTGGTTGACACTAGAGGATTTCAGGTAGAAAAAAAGAAGTAGTGGGTTCAAATTTGGCGAATACCATATTTCAGTTAGTTCAATGTAACCAATGGCTTACCTTCTTCAATGTAGGGAAAGCCAAAGACGCATAAAACAAGCTGAAGTTATCAAAAAAGGCAGAATAGGCATGTTTAGGCACGATTAAGCAAAATAGACACTAACCCTCAAAATAGGCATTTATACGCACTAAATGCGCTTTCGGACTATAAACACCATGAAACGAACTTTAAACATTAAAGCCTATGTTTTTCTGCAAAGAAATAAAGAAAGCAAATAAGCAAGAATCCGCACCCTAGTGATGATACTTTAAAACTTAAGAAGGGACACTCACAAAGAACACCTATCCAGGCCAGGATTCCAACCCGATACCTGTGCCATCGTAGCGCGCAGTACTAACTACTCCGCCGCGGAGTAGTTCTCTTAGAAGAAGAAGATGAAAAACGGTTGTAGCAGCAATACCGACCTAGTTTAACTGTAATGTGGTGACATGATAACAGTGTGGCAGCGGGGGGATGATCTGTGAAAATGTTGCTAACTCGGGGAAACCATGCCCCCTCACTTCGAGCACTGCTTATCCTCTTTTTTAAAAAATGATAGGTAGAAAAACAAACCCTGTCCTGGATACGTTTTCGGAGTAGCCGAAAATCACGTAACCAGCTGATAGTTTTAAACAAGGCCATTACATAAAATTACATATTTTTCCCATGTGGGAAATAAATATTAATGTCTTTTGATTTTAGGGTGTTTTTTTGAAGTGCTTATTTTTTTATTTTTGTGCCCATTTGTCTGCCTATTTGAGGGCTTTTAGTGCTTTTCAATTTGCTCCCTCATTGTTAGACATTATACACGTACACATTAATATCTACTGTTTTCCGGGCTCGGTTTAAAAACTGAAAAGTGGAGTTTGATCTTTCCAATTTCCCTTCAATTATGTCCATGGAATGATAACTACCAATTTTATTGTATTGTCTTCACACATGTATATTTCTCAACATTTATCCCTTAATAATCAAGTAATGTAATTTTATCATAAATCGATTGTGTTTTAAATAAAAATGAGAACTTAGCAATATTCCAGTGGTTTCGAGGCCAAATATCTGACGCATACATAAAACGTAAAAACTTTCACTGTCAAACGGGAGGAAAGCAAAGTAACAAGAGGATAAAAAATAACGGATCCTGGTGTGTCTTACAGTACCAAGTTTAGTTTTAAAGAACATATGTATCCACTATGTCGCAAACCAAGGGTACGAAAAATTCGGTTTTTGTCAGATGTCGTGGATAAGATCTGGCAAGCGTAAAAAATATTAGAAGTTGTTGATTGATGTGATGAATAAAGATAGAACTCTAAAAGTAGTCTGCCAATGTTTTCGACATTCTGAAACAAAACATCGCAGTCTGCATGCCAATCGTATATTTCTTTAACTTTCCTATTGTTTTTTTTGGCACTTGACAATTAATTAATTAAATATTTCCTCAATTATAGTATGTTACATTTCTTATATATATATATATGTGTGGGTGTGTGTGTGTGTGTGTGTGTTTGCATGCATTCTTTTACAACATACTTGTTTCTCTTAACATATTGCCCTCTCACCCCACATCAGTCCTTTTTATTCCTCTTCTTATCTATGTTCCTCTTTTTTAATTTACTTGTTGTTGCTATCCCCTCATACTACCCAGGTCTTGTGAAATATATGCCGTCAAATATTTCTCAGTGTTCACATTATGTATAGATATGTATACAGAGGCAAAGGAATTGAGAATAGGAAAGAAATAATTTAATAATTCCCATTCAGTATCGATGCCTCATATGCAAACAGGTAGGAGCAAGCGAGTACTCGAATGTTTCCCCTATTGACAATGACGTTACTGTAACCACATTCGTTAAAAGAACAGCATTCATATCATGACGATCAGATTTCCATTTACCTGGTAGAGGTTAAATCAACAAATTTTCTTGACGGAAAATAAACTAAACTAAATGTTTGGTAATTGCAACGTTGTGTTCTCTTAAAATCGAGACGAATTACATGGGGTGTAGGCAGCAGTAGCATATGATATTCGTAGTATCTTTGCCATAACCCACTCTGTTAAACGCACGTGATTATTATGTGATTATTTATTAATCGAAACACTGACCGTGTATTATGACGGATTTCTTCCGAAAAAAAAAAATGAAGTGAAATAGTTTTTTGGGGGGAGAAAATGAAATGAAAAGTTTCATGTGCCCAGATATGGGTTCTTCTTTGTGTTCCCTCGCCTATTCCTTATTCATGTATCTTTATCGTTGCTATTCTAGAGAAGTATAATTGGAACGTGAAGAAACCAAAATACGATTTGATTGATTGATTGATTTGCTTTATTGTACTCCGCTTTTGTGCCAATTTTGGCTAATTGTGAAGATGGGATGCGTGATGAGATGATATGATGAAATTAATGAATGGTGACTCACAAACATCCATGCACAAGCCGACAGTCGAACCCGGGACCTCTTGCGTCGTAACGCGATGTACTAACCACTCCGCATCAGGGGCCGGTTCAAAATAAGAAGAAAAAGAAGCAATGTACATTGCCCATCAACAAGGTAGTAATATTTTATATTCGTTATCAAGGGATGTAGTTTGTTAGACGTAAACTTTATGCTCAAATAAGCTAATATCTACTGCACCTACAATTACAATGGGAGAAGTACTAAATTGTCCACCAGCTAGAAGTGGAATCCTTGGATTCCAAAACGCAGAGGTGCAACAACGAATTTTGTCGGTGGGGGGGGGGGGTCAAGTACGAGGGTAAAAGTACCAATAGTTGTAGTAGTAGTAAAAATGACATTATTATTTTTTTATTATTATTAGTAGTAGTAGTAGTAGCAGCATCAAAAACGTTATCATCCTCTTAAATTACGCAAAAAGGGGGTAGAAGTCGGTGCTAAAGTATTTGTTTGGTCAAACTATTTGAAATATCTTTTCAACACGTTCAATTTCACATTAGCTAATAATGGAAAACAATCACACAAACTGTATTTTGAATGGCAGAAAATGCAAGATAAATGCATTCCGATTATCATTCTTTTCGTACACATGACATGTATAACTTTCATGTACATCACATGTTGAACACATATGCAACATGGAGCGACATAAAATAAGAAAATACATATGCAACATGCTGCCACTAAATTGTGTACAAATTCAAAATTTATTCAAGACATATATGTACAACAGATGTATATTGCCTAAATATATTACATTACAGAAAACAATTGTATTGCGAGCAAAGCGTATATGAAAATTTTTAGATCCAATTTTTCCAAACTGAAAAGAATATTGATTTAATATGACGCAAATAATTTCACGGGGCGCCATGGCATTCTCTCTTTTATAGTTTTTTTTTAAAATTTAGATCGCTCAGCGTCCACGGCCGACTCCCGCCGCCCCCTACCTACGGCTCTGAACATGACGAGATTGAGAAAACCAGACAGTGCGAGCGAAGCGTGCAAGAAAATTTTACGAAATGTATTATTTGCACAATATTTGAAATCAATGGGGGGGGGGGGGCAATTGCTGCTATGTGCCCCCTGGAAATGCCCTTGGCCGTCAACGTTTGCCCCCTTAGAATTGACTTCCGTCGAAGCTTTGGGGGGCAATGCCTCCCTGCTCCCCTGTAGTTGCGCCACTGTCAAAACGACAGCGTGGGTGGGCACTAGTCTGTTTGACAAAGGAAAGTTTATTTAACCACGACACAACACAATCAGCGATTCACGAATCAATGAAAAATAATTTTTGAAATTGACTGACATATTCAAAATTGTAGCACAGTACTATTGTACTTTGATTGTTCTGTCTTCATAACCACGAAATTTATGCCTCGTCAATATATTTCCCCCTTTTAAAAGCTTCTACGAACATATTTCCATTTCCAAGCTGACTTCAAGCTACTCTAAATACTCCTGTTCGCGGTGCAGATTTCCATCACAGTTTCCAAGAAGATCAGTGAATGGAATGTTGTTTTTCAAATCCAAACTGTCCTTGCAGACAAGAGGGTGGGGGTAGGGGCTTTGAATGCCTGCGGGGCAAGTCTTTCTCATCTATGGAATTCCGGTAATTGTGACGTAGTGAGATCAAGTCCAACATCTCTGGGCAGAGAATGTAGTGATACAACTCAGATACTTGTATATTATCATTGTTATAGTGTGATAAACAACAAGAAATAAAGACGGAGCAGTTGCATCTTCCATTGATAAGGTGTTTATAAAGTGAACGCTACTGTCAGTGGCCCACCCACAATACTGTATATGACACGATTTTTGTGACAACGTATAGTTAAAAATAATAAATATATTAAAAATAATAATTATACTTGATGTAAATTAATTATGCAATATATAACTCAAATAATCTTAGTCCAAAATGATACTCATTGTTAAACCTTATTGCTTAATAAAGAAAATGTATTATTATTATCATTATTATTAACTTCACATGAATGAGTTAACAATTTCGTGTCATTTCAATGTATGAAATGCACGTGGTAAAGGAACCAGTTATTTCTTCAAACATCGCTAACTGTCTACGGAAGGCAACCCTCATGAGGGCAGACCTCACCCTCACCCTCACCCTCCAAAGACTTGTGAGGGTGAGGGTGGGTGAGGGCGAGATCGATCCGTGAGGGTGAGGGCGTGTGAGGGTGAGGGCGAAAGGAGAGTTGTGAGGGTGAGGGCGTGTGAGGGCGAGGGCGAAAGGCAAATCGTGAGGGTGAGGGCGTGTGAGGGTGAGGGCGACTTGTGAGCTGTGAGGGTGAGGGCGTGTGAGGGTGAGGACGAGAGGCAAGTCGTGAGGGTGAGGGCGTGTGAGGGTGAGGGCGAAAGGCGAGTCGTGAGGGTGAGGGCGTGTGCGGGTGAGGGCGAAAGGCAAATCGTGAGGGTGAGGGCGTGTGAGGGTGAGGGCGAAGCCGAGCTGTGAGGGTGAGGGCGTGTGAGGGTGAGGGCGTGTGAGGGTGAGGGCGACTGGTGAGTCGTGAGGGTGAGGGCGTGTGAGGGTGAGGGCGAAAGGCAAATCGTGAGGGTGAGGGCGTGTGAGGGTGAGGGCGAAGCCGAGCCGTGAGGGTGAGGGCGTGTGAGGGTGAGGGCGACTGGTGAGTCGTGAGGGTGAGGGTGTGTGAGGGTGAGGGCGAAACGCAAATTGTGAGGGTGAGGGCGTGTGAGGGTGAGGACGAAACGCAAATTGTGAGGGTGAGGGCGTGTGAGGGTGAGGGCGAAGCCGAGCCGTGAGGGTGAGGGCGTGTGAGGGTGAGGGCGAAGCCGAGGCGTGAGGGTGAGGGTGAGGGAGGTTGAACGAAAATGACCACCTCTGCTCTTGACTGCCAGTCTTCCTCCCACAACACTACCTAGAGGTGACGTGGGGTCAGCACGTCGAACCACCAGCCGTTATAGGAGATTTCCGAGAACGGGTTACGCTACTCACTCGTAGCTCCCCAATTTTCTCACGATGGTGGGTTGCCACCGGTTCTATACACAGGCCGAGAACCCATGCCGTCCCGCAGTCGGAGTCCAAAGCACAGCGCCTTAGACCGCACGGCCACGGAGGAGGACGCATCGCTCCAGAACAGAAAAAAAATTTTGGAGTTTTCATTTTATAAGGACTGGAATGTGAAACATTCTTGTAAAGTTTTTAAAGGTCCACTCACATATTCTTCTGCCAGGCATTGTTTGTTGCACGAACTTTGAACGCTTATTCTACGTCTTTTTACAGGATTAACTCTATGTCTGTTGATTGCTTTCCTTCCTTCAGACTTTACGGAAAACCAAGGAACTTTTCATTCTTATAATTGCCTGTCCAATTCGGTTAACATGTAATTTCCCAATTCTGCTTATGCACTAATTCTATGAGGCAATGATACTACTAATATACGTAGTTCAAATGCAATAATATATTTTCTTCGTTGAGTCTTGCAATTCTAATCAACTTTCGAACCGTAATGTTTACAGATAGTGACTAGTTTTAAACGTCTGATTTAAACCCCAACTTGTATTACAAATATGAATAGCGTTCTGTGCCTTTTCGAATTCTGCCTGGATATCTTTACCACTTCACTTACTACATAATAAAATGCATCCACTTATTTCAAGAGTTGCTTATTTAAAGTTCCTTAGAGAACCTCTCGCTGGTCTGACTGATTGATTGATTGATTTGCTTTATTTTACTTCGCTTCTTGTGCCACTTTTGGCTAATTCGCGAAGATGGGGATGAGTGATGAAATTGATGAATGGACACTCACAAACATCTATGCCCAGGCCGGGATTCGAACCCAGGACCCCTGGCGTCGTAGCGCGATGTGATAACCACTCCGCTGGCCTGACAAATGGTTCATAATATGCTGGAAACACAAAATTTTGTAGCCTATTTATTAATTAGCGCATATTTTGATTCCAAATATTTCGTAATGCTGTAAGAAATCCCATGAACAGTCAAAATACATTTATCCTTGTCCCTGCAAATACCCTAAAGTTTGGCAAATTACGACGTTCGTTTTCAAGTTCACTTTGTGTACAGATAGGTTAATCTAGACTGGACTTACTGTTAAAGGTGGGATTCGAATCACAATGTGCCTCCGACGGCACCCCTTGGTTACAAGTTGACAACGTTGCCACGACGCCACAGAGGAGGACATAACAAACATTAAAATTTCTTATCCTCTTTTGTTTATTTTGATTTATTTTACTTCGTTTTTGTGCTACTTTTGGCTAATTTGCGAAGATGGGGATGAGTGATGATAAGAATGAATAGACACTCACAAACATCCATGCTCAGGCTGGGATTCGAACCCGGGACCCCTGTAAAATTCCTTATTGGCAGGTAACATAAATAATCTAAATTGGTACGTAGGCCCTTGCATTAGGATACATTCAGCACTGCATATCAATTTGTTGAATTCATCTAGAAACATTCAGAGCAATTGCGCTAAGGATAGTAAGAATGTATGAGAACCATATATTTTTCACTGTATAATTATTTAAATTACTTAAAGAATATCGGACCAAGGAAATTAGTTCTAATCCGTGGTAACAGATACAACAAAGTGGAAACATTTCAACACTGCTGAAACTTTTTCAGTCATGAACAGCAAGGTAGTGGCTTTCCAGTGGGTCTCCGATATCTGCACGAGTGTGGCAGAAGTTGGGTTGGAATTTTTAATATAGGCCTAGTTCGTGGGTTCATTGAAAGGGAACTGTGTCATCGCGAGATGAGATCGGACTCTTTGAAACATATTCGATTTCAAAGCGTGGATTCAAGATGGTCTT